>NC_086117.1:7850000-9105000 GCF_963921235.1 Mobula hypostoma
GTATCTGTACAAGTCCTACAAAGGGGAAGTCGGAATCACGGGACTATGCTAAGACAGTAGTGTAATGAAACGGAATGAATTGATCTTGTGTAGAGCTGTCTTGAACGTAATGGATATAATGGACTTCTTATGCTGTAACCTTTTTGTTTATAATGATCACATGACACAGGTTAAAATATCTTGCATTGAAAGCCAGAGATTTTTGTTTTAAAACCCAGCAAACATTTTGTGCATTAATTGTGCTTCAGTACATTGGGATGAATTTGGTTTTCGTGAGAAATACTAATTCTATTTTCAGCAGTGCAGTTGATTAGATAACTGACCATTTTTTCACTCATGAATGAGTTTATTTCAGCAATAAATTTGATTTTGCACATCAAAGGCATTCTACTTGAATTTTTTTGCATCAAAACATTTTATTTTGAAACTATAAAAGAATAGTATCTGATGTGTCATTTTGCCAGCTGTATACCATCCATGGAAATAATTAAACTATTACTAGCACAGAAGAATGAACATTATTATTCCACTAGTTTAATATAAATACTATAGGAGTTTAAAAACGCAAACACGAGGAAATCTGCAGATGCTGGAATTTCAAGCAACACACATAAAAATTGCTGGTGAACACAGCAGGCCAGGCAGCATCTCTAGGAAGAGGTACAGTCGACGATTCGGGCCGAGACTCTTTGTCAGGACTAACTGAAAGAAGAGATAGTAAGAGATTTGAAAGTGGGAGAGGGAGGGGGAGATCCGAAATGATAGGAGAAGACAGGAGAGTGAGGTCGGATCTCCTCCTCCCCCTCCCACTTTCAAATCTCTTACTATCTCTTCTTTCAGTTAGTCCTGATGAAGGGTCTCAGCCCTAAACGTCAACAGTACCTCTTCCTAGAGATGCTGACTGGCCTGCTGCGTTCACCAGCAATTTTTATGTGTGTTACTATAGGAGTTATTACCTTTATGTTTTATAACTCCAAAACATAAAAAACTAATTGAAATAAAAATACAGAGCTGGGAAAAGCACGTCTAACTTCATTTTTACTTTAGGCAAAGTACGTGCATATGACGTGATGACACAGGCCATTCACATACCTTTACATATAACCCATAGTTAAATATTTAAGTGAACCAGAATGCTTAATCAAACAATATATATACACAATATTTACTCAAATATTACTGAAATATTCAATGTACAACAACCTTCCCTGCTTAGCTATAGACTCCAACTCAATATAGAATGCAATATAGAATCAATGGATCTGGGGTTGAGAGGGTGAACAGCTTTAAGTTCCTCGGCATACACATCACCGAGGATCTCACGTGGTCTGTACATACTGGCTTTGCGGTGAAAAAAGCACAAGAATGCCTCTTTCACCTCAGACAGTTGAAGAAGTTTGGTATGGGCCCCCAAATCCTAAGAACTTTTGACAGGGGCACAATTGAGCGCATCCTGACTGGCTGCATCACTGCTGGTACGGGAACTGTACTTCCCTCAATCACAGGACTCTGTAGAGAGTGGTGCAGAGAGCCCAGTGTTAGAGTGATTTTTGGGTATCAATTATTTACATTTAGGAAATGGCTATGGCTACCAGTCTTCTGTTCCTTGATAACGTATTGTGGATTTAATTTGGAGCAATGCATTTCCTAAAAGCTGTGAATCCTGGTATCTGTGGGATGGATGTGAACCAGAAGGTGTGAAACTTGCATGTAGTTTCAAAGAAAGCATTGTCTATACTGTGTAAATATGGAATTGTCCTTTGTGTTTAGCAAATAAATATCGAGCCCCACGTTGGGCCAGCAGACCTTTCTACTGAAAACGCCTCCATATGATGCCTGCTGTATCTTGTTTTGTTGAATAAAGAAGCTGCTTTGTATCTACCAGTAACTCTCTCTCCGGTGATTTCATTCACGCAACAACACTCAGCGCATCTGTTGATGTTAACTTCTCATTATTCAGGACATTTACAAAGACAGGTGTGTAAAAAGGGCTCGAAGGATCATTGGGACCTGAGTCACCCCAACCACAAACTGTTCCACCTGCTACCATCTGGGAAACGGTACCACGGCATAAAAGCCAGGACCAACAGGCTCTGAGACAGCTTCTTCCACCAGGCCATCAGACTGATTAATTCATGCTGATACAGCTGTATTTCTATGTTATATTGACTGTCCTATTGTACATAATATTTATTATAAATTACTATAAGTTGCACATTGCACATTTAGATGGAGACATAACATAAAGAATTGTATATATATATAGTGTACTATATATTACAACAACTATATAGACATACACAGCAGAGTAAACTTTAAATTGTCTCATTCAGGCCTAAATATTCCATCATTGTGGAGGATTCTTACTTTTGTATGATAACGTCTTTTGTAACAAGGAAGAACACTCTGTTTGGTAGGATAGACTTGTGCCTGTGGAACAATCTCAGATTCTGGTGCCTCCTCCATGGTGGTTGTAGCAGTTGACTTTGGGACTGCAGGAAATGGTTCTGACTGCTCTGGACACCTTTCTTGTGGATGTGTTGGCATCCCGAACAGTGTATGGCAGGCTTCACTGGACAATGTGGTTCATAATGTCTGAGGACTGTGTCTGACCTCACCATGTCCTTCACCTTTAGGAAAGACACCTCACACTGTTTTGTCCATTGCCATTTCTTTCCAATCCCTGTTAACAAGTTCAAGGGGTGGAACACAATAGCAGGGTTTGGCAAGAACCTGTTACAGTAATTGGTAAATCCTAAAAAGGACCACAACTATGACATGTCCTTTGGCCCTGGGGCATCCACCACTGCTTGAATTTTCTGAACATACTTGCGTAATTCATGTGCGTCAGAGGTGTGACCACAGTAAGTGATGCTTGGTTTAGAGAATGCATTCTTCTTGTGTCATGCTATGAGCCCATAATCTTCTAATCTTTTTAATACTGTCTTGAGATTTTGGAGATGTTCCTTGTCATCCTTACCGGTAACAATGATGTTATCCGGGTAACACTGAGTGCCTGGAGAGCTTTGCAGTACCTGATCCACGGGTTTCAGCTAGAGCGCAGCTGCAGATGCTACTCCAAAAGTAAGCCTAAAAAGGCAATAAAGCCCTTTGTGAGTGCTTACGGTGAGAAACACTCTGGACTCTTCTTCCACCTCCATCTGTTGGCAGGCCTCAGCTAAGTCTACTTTGCTGAAGTGCTTCCCTGCAGAAACTTTGCAAAGATATCCTCTATCCTAGGCAGAGTGTATTGATCTACTTTCAGCACTGGGTTGATGGTGACCTTAAAATCACCACAACTCCTGACCCACCCTTCTTTCTACTGGGGCCATTGGCATTGCCCATGGGCTCCACTTAACCTTGGAAAAATTTACTTCAGGCTCCATGCAATCTAGCTCACTGCCTACTTTATCACTGATGGTCTAAGGAACCCCACGGGCTTTGTAAAACTTGGGTGTGGCATTTTCATTTAACACTATTTTGTTCTTGATATATTTAGGTTTTCAATGACATCATTGAACACTGCTGAAACATCATCCAGTACCTTTCTTGATTTGCTTTCAGTTGACTCTATTGAAGGGAATGTGGCATGCAAATAGTGGATGGATCTCCAATCAAATTGTAGTCATCTCAGCCAATCACAGCCACATAATGCTGTCCCAACTGTTTTTACCACGTACAAGCCCACTGTGGCCTGTTG
Organism: Mobula hypostoma; assembly: GCF_963921235.1. Lineage (NCBI taxonomy): Eukaryota > Metazoa > Chordata > Chondrichthyes > Myliobatiformes > Myliobatidae > Mobula > Mobula hypostoma. Next base: position 7,853,701 of record NC_086117.1, read on the forward strand.
GTTGTTGTATTTCACTGTTATGAATGTCATTCCCACAGGGTTATCTTTTCTCCAGTATAAGTTCTTAGTTGGATATCTGCAGGCTTCAGTTCAGTATCTTTGAAATGCCATTCAAACATTTTGTGCAATGACTAAAACAGCTGAGCCAGTGTCCAATTCAATTTTAATTAATTTGCCATTAACTTTTGGAGTAAGACATATTGCTTGTCTATTGTTAGTTTTCACATTCTAAATCTCAGGGCCATCCAGTCCTTTGTCACTCGTCATTATCAGATATTTCATCAATAGCATGCAGATTAGTGTCTCCTTCCTGCACAGTCCTTTAATTTTTGTCTGCCCAACATATCCTTCGTGTGTGTCCTACTTTGCTGCGTTTTTTGAAATGAATTAGGACACAAAATGCCATCTTTAAATCTGCATTAGTCTGGTGTATGTGAGCCCCTGCCACAACAGTAACACAATTTATTTGGCCAGGCCAGTTACAATTTTGTTCATGCTCACTTACATTCCTGATTGCAACTCAATTGCATCTTTGGTTGCTGTTTCCAGTGATACTGCTATTTCAACTACACTTTTAAATGTAAATTGTGCTTCTGTTTGGACCCATTTTGATCGCTTTCTTGTAAGATTCCACAAACTAAATGATCTCTCCAGGATCATTAAGCCTATTACTAAACTGACTATACTCAGACAATCTCTTCAATTCAGCCACATACACAGAAATGGACTCCCCTTCCTTTTGATTCTGCTTATGAAACCGAAAGCATTCTACAATCAACAATTGTTTCAGTTTCAAATGTTCCTGCATTACTTTCACGATATCAGCAAAGCTAATTTTGGCTCATTAGGGTAGTGCAGTTTAACTTCTAAGCAAATTGTATGCCTTTAAACCCAGTGCACTCAGCAAAACTGGCACTCATTGGCTATTTGAGTTTGAGTACAGAGAGGAAATTAAGACGCTGGTGGCATGGTGTGAAGACAATAACCTATCCCTCAACATCAGCAAGATGAAGGAATTGGTTGTTGACTTCAGAAGAAGTAGTGGACCGCATGACCCAATTTACATCGGTGGTGCGCAAGTGGAACAGGTCAAAAGCTTTAAGTTCCTCGGGGTCAATATCACAAATGACCTGACTTGGTCCAACCAAGCAGAGTTCACTGCCAAGAAGGCCCACCAGCGCCTTTACTTCCTGAGAAAACTAAAGAAATTTGGCCTGTCCCCTAAAACCTTCATTAATTTTAATAGATGCACCATAGAAAGCATTCTTCTAGGGTGCATCACAACCTGGTATGGAAGTTGTCCTGTCCAAGACCGAAAGAAGCTGCAGAAGATTGTGAACACGGTGCAGCACATCACACAAACCAATCTTCCATCCGTGGACTCACTTTACACCGCACGCTGTCGGAGCAGTGCTGCCAGGATAATCAAGGACACGACCCACCCAGCCCTGTTCCCTCCGGGAGAAGGTTCAGGAGCTTGAAGATCTTGTACGGCCAGATTTAGGAACAGTTTCTTTCCAACTGTGATAAGACTGTTGAACGGATCCTGACTCAGATCTGGGCCGTACCCTCCAAATATCCGGACCTGCCTCTCGGTTTTTTTGCACTACCTTACTTCCCATTTTTCTATTTTCTATTTATGATTTATAATTTAAATTTTTAATATTTACTAATTTTAACTATTTTTAATATCTTTAATATTTAATATTTGTAATCCAGAGAGTGTAAAGCGCAGAATCAAATATCGCTGTGATGATTGTATGTTCTAGTGCCAATTGTTTGGCGACAATAAAGTATTTATTATTATTTCATTTGCTTCAAAATACTTCTTAATTTGTTCCAAATATAGCAGACAGCTATCTCTTATGCAGTTGAATGTGTCTATCTTTCTGATTTAGCCAGCCATTTCTGCTCTTTTTAATTTATGATTTTTATCACCCAGTACTCACTTTTATGAACTCATGAATTTAATCCATTTTCTGCCTTTTTTTAACTTGAACATCTTTCTCTACATGTAAAGAAAAAAATATGCTGTCTTTTTAAAAACTCAAACATTTCCCACTGCGTTTTTACACTTCAACACATAGGTAGTTGTCAATAGACAATAGACAATAGGTGCAGGAGTAGGCCATTCGGCCCTTCGAGCCAGCACCGCCATTCACTGTGATCATGGCTGATCATCCACAATCAATACCCCATTCCTGCCTTCTCCCCATATCCCTTGACTCCACTATCTTTAAGTGCTCTATCTAACTCTTTCTTGAAAGCATCCAGAGAAATGGCCTCCACTGCCTTCTGAGGCAGAGCATTCCACAGAACCACAACTCTCTGGGTGAAAAAGTTTTGTCTCAATTTCGTTTAAATCTTTCTCATCATACTATGTCTTGTCATTCCAAAACATAAAATTTAATTGGAATAAAAGCATGCAGCTGGTAATAACTTGTCTAATTTTGTTTTTATTTTAAGCGAGGTGCGTGTGTATGACATGGTGGATTGATAATGAATGCCATTTACATACGTTTACATTGAACCCATAATGAATTACTTAATTAAACAAGAATGCTTATTCAAACAATTTGTTTACCATATTACTCAAATAGGACAGGAAAGGTAGGTCGCATCTGGAGTTTCTCCGGTTAGCGGATGATTTCCCTCCACGCCTCTCTGACGTAGTGGGGAACTGCGTACGAGGCAAATTACAGCAGTGGTTTTCCATTGCCTTCTGCTGGGTGAGTTTCCAAAGAGTTCACCAGCTTGTACCCCTGCACGGATGGAAAGCGTGCAGGGGAGCTGGCTGGTTTGGAACTCGGGACCTTTCGTCCCAAAGTCCGGCACTGATGCCAGGTCATTACTCAAATATCACTGAAATATTAAATACACAATTACCATAAAAGATTCTATACCATAAAAGACTGCACATTTATTGTATATTAATTTTCAAAATAATTCTGCATGTTATTAAACAATTTTGCATCCACATATGAACTACACATACAACAGCATACAAGTACCATACAAGGAGCACTGGAAATAATATATTGGATTCTTATAATTTAAAAAAAAATGTTGATATTAGTAACATTATTTTAAAGTCACTCCAAATGTTTTTTTGTCAGGACTTCACTCCCTTTACCCAATGTAGTTTCTCCAAGGACCAGACTGTAATGGTTGATTGGTATGAGGATATGCTGTTTACTCCTTTCGTGCATTTGCTTTGCTTTACAATTGTCCATATGGCTTTCACATTCAGCAATTTTATCTCCTTTGGTTAATCAGAATTCCATTTAGTTAGATCTGTTTACATAACCACAATGGCATAGAATCTGCACATGTTCTTAAGAGACATCAATAGAACCAGTGGATATGGATTTTGAGATTGGAAGTGTTTCTAAAGTAAAAATCAACTATGGTCATATTGAATCCCCATATGGTTGAATGGCTCACTGCCATTCTCATGCTGGGTAATAAGGTGATGTAAAGCACCTTCTGGGTGAATCGTTATATCGGAGGGACAGGAAGGTAGGCAGAGGGGGTTGTGGCTCCACTGGTAAAGAATGGCATCCAATCAGTAGAAAGATGTAACAGAGGATCGGAAGATGTTGAATTCTTGTCGGTTGAGTTAAGAAACTGCAAGGGTAAAAGGACGTTGATGGCAGTTATATACAGGCCTCCCAACAGTGGCTGGGAAGTGGACCACAGGTTACAACAGGAAATAGAAAAGGTGAGTTAAATGGCCAATGTTATGGTAGTCATGGGAGATTATAACATACAGGTCAATTGGGAAAATCAGGTTGGTAATGAATCTCAAGAGACTGAGTTTATTGAATGTCCAAGAGATAGCTTTTTAGAGTAGTTGTCGTTGAGCCTACTAGGGGATCAGCTATACTGGATTGGGTGTTATGTAATGAACCGGAGACAATTAGGGAGCTTAAGGTTAATGAACCCTTGGGAACCAGTGATCACAATATCATTGAGTTCAACTTGAAATTTGATAGGGAGAAAATAAAGTCTGATGTAGCAGTATTTCAGCAGAGTATGGGAAATTACATGGTATGAGACAGGACGAAGGAGATGTCCTCCTTTTTTAAAGAAAGGAGCTTCCCTTCCTCCACCATCAACTCTGCTCTCAAACGCATCTCCCCCATTTCACACACATCTGCTCTCATTCCATCCTCCCACCACCCCACTAGGAATAAGGTTCCCCTTGTCCTCACCTACCACCCCACCAGCCTCCGGGTCCAACATATAATTCTCCGTAACTTCCGCCACCTCCAACTAAGCACATCTTTCCCTCCCCCCCATCTACTTTCCGCAGGGATCGCTCCCTACACGACTCCCTTGTCCATTCGTCCCCCCATCCCTCCCCACTGATCTCCCTCCTGGTACTTATCCTTGTAAGCGGAACAAGTACTACACATGCCCTTTCACTTCCTCCCCTCACTACCATTCAGGGCCCCAGACAGTCCTTCCAGGTGAGGCAAGACTTCACCTGTGAGTCGGCAGGGGTGATATACTGCGTCCAGTGCTCCCGATGTGGCCTTCTATATATTGGCGAGACCCAACGCAGACTGGGAGATCGTTTCGCTGAACAGCTACGCTCTGTCCGCCAGAGAAAGCAGGATCTTCCAGTGGCCACACATTTTAATTCCACATCCCATTCCCATTCTGATATGTCTATCCACGGCCTCCTCTACTGTAAAGATGAAGCCACACTCAGGTTGGAGGAACAACACCTTATATTCCGTCTGGGTAGCCTCCAACCTGATGGCATGAACATTGACTTCTCAAACTTCCGCTAATGCCCACCTCCCCTTCGTACCCCATCCGTTATTTATCTATATACACACATTCTTTTTCTCTCTCTCCTTTTTCTCCCTCTGTCCCCCTCACTATACCCCTTGCCCATCCTCTGGGCTTCCCCCCTCCCCCTTTTCTTTCTCCCTAGACCTCCTGTCCCATGATCCTCTCATATCCCTTTTGCCAATCACCTGTCCAGCTCTTGGCTCCAACCCTCCCCCTCCTGTCTTCTCCTATCATTTCGGATCTCCCCCTCCCCCTCCCCCTCCCACTTTCAAATCTCTTACTGGCTCTTCTTTCAGTTAGTCCTGACGAGAGGTCTTGGCCCGAAACATCGACTGTACCTCTTCCTATAGATGCTGCCTGTCCTGCTGCGTTCACCAGCATTTTTTTATGTGTGTTGGTATGAGAGAGGAGTTGGCCAAAGAAAATTGGAAGGAGCTGCTGGCAGGGATGACAGCAGAGCAGCAATGGTGTGAGATTCTGGGGAAAATGAGGAAGGTGTAGGACAGATGTATTCCAAAAATGAATACTCAAATGGTAAAATAGTACAACCATGGCTGATAAGGTAAGTCAAAGCCATTGTAAAAGCAAAAGAAAGTGCATAAAACAAAGCAAAAATTAGTGGGAAGATAGAGGATTGGGAAGTTTTTAAAAACCTACAGAGAGCAACTAAAAAAATCATTAGGAGGGAAAAGACGAAATATGAAAGCAAGCTAGCAAATACTATCAAAGTGGATAGTAAAAGTTTTCTCAAGTATGTTAAAAATAAAAGAGAAATGAGAGTTGATATAGGACACTAAAAAATGAGGCAGGAGAAATAATAACGGGGGACAAGGAGATTGGTTAATGAACTGAATGAGTATTTTGCATCAGCCTTCACTGTGGAGGACAGTAACAGTATGTCTGATGTTGTAGTGTATGAAGGAAGAGAAGTCGGTGCAGTTACTATTACAAGACAGAAGGTGCTCAAAAAGCTGAAAGACCTAAAGGTACATAAGTCACCTGGACCAGATAAACTGCAGCCTCGGGTTCTGAAAGAGGTAGCGTTAGAGATTGTGGTGGCATTAGAAATGATCTTTCAGAAATCATTGGATCTTGGCATGGTGCTAGAGGACTGGAAAATTGCAAATGTCACTCCACTCTTTAAGAAAGGAGAAAGGCAGCTGAAAGGAAATTATAGTCCAGTTAGCCTGACCTCAGTGGTTAGAGTCAATTGCTAATGATGAGGTGATGGAGTACTTGGTAAGGCTGCTTAGCAAGTTAAGAGCCCATGATATTACAGGAAGGTTACTAGCATGGTTAGAGCATTGGCTGGTTAGTAGGAGGCAGCAAGTGGGAATAAAGGCATCTTTTTCAGGTTGGCTGCCAGTGACTAGTGGTGTTCTGGTGTTGGGACCACTTCCTTTTACGCTGTATATAAATGATGTAGATGATGGAATAGATAGCTTTGTTGCCAAATTTGCAGATGATACGAAGATTGGTGCAGGGGCAGGTAGTGTTGAGGAAATAGGTAGGACGAAGCAGGACTTAGACAGATTAGGAGAATGGGCAAGAAAGTGGCAAATGAAATATAATGCATGGAAATTGCATGGTCATGCACTTTGATAGTAGAAATAAATGTGCAGACTATTTTCTAAACAGGGAGAAAATCCAGAAATCTGAGATGCAGAGCAACTTGGGAGTCCTTGTGCAGAACACCCTGAAGGTTAACTTGCAGGCTGAGGAAGGAAAATGCAATGTTAGCATTCATTTCAAGAGGTCTAGAATACAAGATGTGATGCTGAGGCTTTATAAGACACTGGTGAGGCCTCACCTTGAGTATTGTGAACAGTTTTGGGCCATTCATCTTATAAAAGATGTGCTGGCATTGGAGAGGGTCCAGAGGAGGTTCACAAGGATGATTCCAGGAATGAGAGGAATGTTTGATGGCTCTCGGTCTGTACTTGCTGGAATTCAGAAGGATGAGGGGTGACCTCATTGAAACCTTTTGAATGTTGAAAGGCATAGACAGAGTAGACGTGGAAAGGATGTTTCCCATGGTGGGAGAGTTTAGGACAAGAGGGCACACCCTCAGGATAAAGGGGCGCCCTTTCAAAGCAGAGGTGCGGAGAAATTTCTTTAGCCAAAGGGTGGTGAACTTGTGGAATTTGTTCCCACATACAGTTGTGGAGGCCAGGTCATTGGGGTATTTAAGGCAGAGATTGATAGGTTCCTGATTGAACATGTCATCAAAGGTTACCAGGAACTGGGGTTGAGGATAGGAAAAAAATGGATCAGCCATGAATGAATGGTGGAGCAGACTCGATGGGCCAGATGGCCTAATTCTGCTCCTATGTCTTATGGTCTAATAGAGGGGCATCCTTTTAGAATGGAGATGATGACGAAATTTCTTCAGTCAGAGAGTGGCGAATCTGTGAAATTCATTGCCACAGGTGGCAGTGGAGGCCAAGTCATTGGGTATATTTAAGGCAGAGCTTGATAGATTCTTGATTAGTCAGGGCATGAAGGGATACGGAGAGAAGACAGGAGATTGCGCTGAGAGGGAAAAAAGATCAGCCGTGATGAATTAGGGGAGCAGACTTGATGGGCCAAATGGTCTAATTCTGCTCCCATACCTTACGGTATTATGAATGCAAAACTTTATGATGAATTTCTGTCAAAATAATTTAATGCAGCAACTCTTCCATGTCCTTCTCCTCTACCACTAATGGAATGTTGTTTCCAGTTGCAGCTTTATTTTGCTGGATATCTTTGGAAACTGTCCATTCCTTTCACCTGAACTTTAGAGGAGCTTGCTCATTTACTATCAGTACTATTTTAAAGATGAGAACATTTCTCACAGATAGTCTGATCCGTACTTTAGAATAAACAGAAATCATCTAGTTAAAATAGTGACTTCTAGTTGCTCAATAAAACTTTCAGCACAATGTCATGTGAATAATAAAAGCATGAAACCACTGTGGCTGTGCCAGCTGTCTCAGAGTCAGTAATTGATTCAATTCCTTAATTGTCCTCATAATGCCACGTTACATCTTTTCAAGTGAATATGCTCCAGATCATAATAATTTACAGAGAATAGTATCTTAACGCATTCATCCAGTTCTTTTGCTAGTTACCTTAAATCTCAGGTCTTTCATAATCGACAATTCTCATCATAATTTAACAAAAATCTGTAAACATTCATTTATTTTCTTGCTCTAAGGAGATACAATCACGATCACCAGATTACACATGTAATTAAATTCACTAATTTGTGGTTACTATTCTGGTAAATATATTCAAGTTCTTAACATCCATTATGAAGTGTAGTAATCAGATCGAGCAATCAGTACAAGATCAAGTGAAGTCAAATTTATTGTCACTTAACTATATATATGTATACTGTCAAGTGAGATAACATTTCTCCAGACCAGGGTGTAAAGCACAGTACTACACATAACAAATATATAACACCCAATAACTTAGGAAAGTAAGAGTTAAATCTACAAATTAATTATGCATTGGTAAACAAAGTAAAGTGCATAAATTAAATATTGTTAGGGTACAGTGCAAATTATCTGGTGACACTTCAAACGCGATACAGCAGGGAGTTCAGAAGCCTAATGGCCTGAGGGAGGAAGTTGTTTCTTGTTCTTGTTTTTAACACATCAGAGCCTTCTGCCAGATAGTAGAATGCTGAAGGATGATGGATGGATGTAGTCAAAATAATGTAAGAAAACTTACCATCGTTTTTAACCTTTATACATTATATCTATTAATAACATCAAAGGCCCATATTCATATCTTAAACAACCATGAACCAATATAGCCAGTTTCAAAAAATTGTATAGAACCATAGAACACTACAGCACGGAAAACGGGCCATTCGGCCCTTCTAGTCTGTGCCAAAACTTTATTCCGCTAGTCCCATTGACCTGCACCCAGTCCATAACCCTCCAGACCTCTCCCATCCATGTACCTATCCAATTTATTCTTAAAACTTAAGTGAGTCTGCATTTACCACATCAGATGGCAGCTTGTTCCATACTCCCACCACTCTCTGAGTGAAGAAGTTCCCCCTAAACCTCTCCCCTTTCACCCTAAAGCCATGTCCTCTCGTATTTATCTCTCCTAATCTAAGTGGAAAGAGTCTACTCGCATTTACTCTGTCTAAACCCCTCATAATTTTGTAAACCTCAATCAAATCTCCCCTCATTCTTCTACGCTCCAAGGGATAAAGTCCTAACCTGTTCAATCTTTCCCTGTAACTCAACTTCTGAAGACCCGGCAACATCCTAGTAAATCTTCTCTGTACTCTTTCAATCTTACTGATATGCTTCCTATAGTCAGGTGACCGGAACTGTACACAATACTCCAAATTTGGCCTCACCAATGTCTTATACAACCTCCTCATAACATCCCAACTCCTATACTCAATACTTCATACTTTATTGTCACCAAACAATTGATACTAGAACATACAATCATCACAGTGATATTTGATTCTGCTCTTCGCATTCCCTGGAGTACAAATCGATAGTAAATATTAAAAATTTAAATTATAAATCATAAATAGAAAATAGAAAAGGGAAGGTAAGGTAGTGCAAAAAAAACTGAGAGGCGGGTCCGGATATTTGGAGGGTACGACCCAGATCCGGGTCAGGATCCATTTAGCAGTCTTATCACAGTTGGAAAGAAGCTGTTCCTAAATCTGGCCGTACGAGTCTTCAAGCTCCTGAGCCTTCTCCCAGAGGGAAGAGGGATGAAAAGTGTGTTGGCTGGGTGGGTCGTGTCCTTGATTATCCTGGCAGCACTGCTCCGACAGCGTGCGGCGTAAAGTGAGTCCAAGGACGGAAGATTGGTTTGTGTGATGTGCTGGGCTGTGTTCATGATCTTCTGCAGCTTCTTCCGGTCTTGGACAGGACAACTTCCATACCAGGTTGTGATGCACCCTAAAAGAATGCTTTCTACGGTGCATCTATAAAAATTAGTGAAGGTTTTAGGGGACAGGCCAAATTTCTTTAGCTTTCTCAGGAAGTAAAGGCGCTGGTGGGCCTTCTTGGCAGTGGACTCTGCTTGGTTGGACCAAGTCAGGTCATTTGTGATATTGACCCCAAGGAACTTAAAGCTTTTGACCTGTTTCACTTGTGTACCACCGATGTAAATGGGGTCGTGTGGACCACTACTCCTTCTGAAGTCAACAACCAATTCCTTTGTCTTGCTGAAATACTTTGATTTATGAATGCTAGGATGCCAAAAGCCTCCTTTACAACCCTGTCTACCTGTGATGCCACTTTCAGGGAATTATGCATCTGAACTCCCAGAGCCCTTTGTTCCTCCGCACTTCTCAGCGCCCTACCATTTACTGTGTATGTCCTACCTCGATTTGTCCTTCTGAAATGCAACACCTCACACTTGTCTGCATTAAATTCCATCTGCCATTTTCTGGCCCATTTTTCCAGCTGGTCCAGATCTGTCTGCAAGCTTTGAAAGCCTTCCCCGCTGTCCACAATGCCTCCAACCTTAGTGTCATCAGCAAACTTGCTGATCCAATTTACCACATTATCATCTAGATCATTGATATAGACAACAAACAACAATGGTCCCAGCACTGATCCCTGAGGCACACCACTAGTCACAGGCTTCCAGTCTGAGAAGCAATCATCCACTACCACTCTCTGTCTTCTCCCACACAGCCAATTTCGAATCCAGTTTACAACCTCTCCATGGTACCTAGTGTCTGAACCTTCTGAACTAACCTCCCATGTGGGACTTTGTCAAAGGCCTTACTAAAGTCCATGTAGACAACATCCACAGCCTTTCCTTCGTCTACTTTCTTGGTAACCTCCTCGAAAAACTCTACAAGATTTGTTAAACATGATCTACCACGCAAAAAGCCATGCTGACTATCCTCAATCAGCCCTTGGCTGTCTAAATACTTGTATATCCAATCTCTCAGAACAACCTTCCAATAATTTACCTACTACTGATGTCAGGCTCACCGGCCCATAATTACCTCATTTACTTTTGGAGCCTTTTTTAAACAACAGAACAACATGAGCTACCCTCCAATCCTCCGGCACCGCACCCGCGGCTAAGGACATTTTAAATATTTCTGCCAGAGCCCCTGCAATTTCTACACTAGTCTCTCTCAAGGTCCGAGGAAATATCATGTCAGGCCCGGGGGATTATCTATCTTTATTCACTGTAAGGCAGCAAGCACCTCCTCTTCTTTAATCTCTATATGTTCCATAACACTGCTGCTTGTAATGAACCTCAGGTTTCCTGCTTCTGTATCCATTTAAAACATTTATCATTTAGTTTCTTATTGGCTTTTATTTCTTTTGCAAAATACACTACCTAGCACTTCTCTTCATTCAGTTTTATGTATTATGTTCTACCACATCCCCTGTTTCCCCTCCTCCTTCCTTTTATCCTATGGTCCACCCTCCTCTCCTATAAGATTCCTTCCTCTTCAGCCTTTTATCTTTCCAACGCACCTGGCTTCTCCTATCACATTCCAGCTATCCTCCTTCCCCTCCTCCCACTTTTTTATTCTGGTGTCTTCCCTTTTCTTTTCAGTCCTGAAGAAGGGTATCAGCTGAAACGTTAACAGTTTATTCACTTCCATAGATGCTGCTTGACCTGTTGAGTTCCTCCAGTATTTTGTATGTGTTGTTCTGTAATACTACTTCAGGTTTTCTCTCTCCACCAGATACTGCCCAGTCTGCTGGGTATCTAGCATGGCCCATTCTACTGGGTATCCACGAGGCTGATGTGGGAACATGGGGGAAATGGTCGTCAAATGAATCGGCAAATGGCTTGTTGCAAAGTGATGCACAGCTTCTACTGTTTACACTGGATTTACAAGGCAGCAGTCAGAAGTGTGGTGGAATACTCTCCATGAGGCTAGACAAGTGTTGGTCTAACAACACTCAACAGTAAAAAGTAGCCTGGTAACTGGCACTCAGTCACCTTCCCGAACATTCAACTTTGTTTAAACTTCTTCCATGGCAAATATGTACTTCTTTATGTAAGGAGATCAAAACTGCACACAGCACTCCAGGCATGATCTTGCTAATTGTAGTAAGAAACTGTTTACTTACGTACTCAAATCCTCCAATAATAAAGGCTATCATTCAATTTGCCTGTCTGCAGTACCTGTATGTTAGTTTTCAGTGCTTTATGTACAAAACACCCAGGTCTCTTTGAACATCAACCTTTCCTAATCTCTTGAATTTAAAATATACTAAGCGTTTGTATTTTACTACCAAAGTCAATAACCTTGCATTTTTTTTACATTGTTTTCTAAATGCTATATTGCCATCCACTTAGCTTCTCTGGGTACCCTTAAGGTCTCTTTGTATCCTCCTCACTGCTCACATCTCCGCTTAGTTCCAAGTCATAAGCAAATTTGGAAATGTTACATTTGGTCTTCTCAACTAAGTTACTGGTATAGATTGTGAATAGATTGGGAGTCTAGGATGAGAGGGAACAAGCTCAAAATTGAGGAATGTCTATTTAGAACAGAGATGAGGAAAAATCTCTTTAGACAGAGGGTGGTGGAATTCATTGCAACATACAGCTGTGCATTCCAAGTCATTAGGTATATTTAAGGTGGAGTTTGACAGGTTCTTAATTAATCAGGGCATCAAAGGTTATGGGGAGAAGGCTGGAAAGTGGGGTTGAGAGGGATAATAAATCAGCCATAATGGAATGGTAGAGTAAACTGAATGGTCCAAAATGCTTAATTCTGCTTCAATGTCTTATGGTCTTATTTAAAAACATTAAATCACAAAGTTTTAAGTTCCAATATTAACGCACGTACGTTAAGCAAATTCCTTGAAAACATTCAACGTAAGCATTCCAAAACCTACATGCTTTTTACTTTTTCTCATGTTTCTAGCATGAAATGTAAGTAGTCAAACAGTTTCCAGTCAGGACAAGTAATCAATAGATTGAAGGAGATTTGCTCCTCACATAAATTATTCCCTCATTTTGCTGTGCCATCATTTATATTTTACGTCTGATTGGTTAAGAGTAACTAACACACTAATTCACATATCAAGGAAGAAAGTGAATCATGCTGCCCAATGTTAAGTTCTAAAAATCCATTTGGTTATTGAATAACCTAAGAAACTCAACAAAAATTATTTTATTTCTCAGAGATTGTAATCATTTTGTAGATAATAGGTGAAATACAAAGTAATGGAAGTCACAACACCTGAACTATTTTAGGTGAGGGAAGCAGCTATGTTGCACTGGGTAATTTGTTAACTGAACTGGCAATGAACAGCTAATCCATTTATTTGAATGCAAAAGAATGGACATGAGCTATAAGGGCAAGGATAGTTTACAATATTTTAAATTTGTGTTTAGTATGTTTAATTACTGTGGATTCCAGTTCATTGAGACCAAGATTTTGGACCAATTAAGTGGCTTCCCCAATTAGCCGAAGTTTCCTAGAAATAGTTAAAAAGGTATAAAAAAGACAAATTGAGTAATAAATTATGCATTTAAGTGATATACAAAACAGATTAGAACACTATCAATAGTACTACAATACCATCAAACTCTGAATTAATTCCCAATAGTTATCGACAGAGAAATTCATCTAGTGTACGCAATAAACACAAACAGCCTGGAGATCTAATGCAGATAGGGGACTGCCTTCATAAGATGCTATTGACAATTGCATCCTCTAAATCTTCATTTTTATTGTAACATTCAAGATGATTTTCAATATTTACCTTCAAATTCCTTATAGTTCCTAACTTGTTGAAGTAGCGAAATCGTTTCATTTGCACTCCAGGCCATTTCTGGCATCTCCAAGCCCGAATGCTCAAAACCGCAGAGAGCAAAACAGTTCCAAACTGTAGTACTGCTTATTTCTCACCAGCTATCAGTGACAAAAGTGGTCAGTTTTTGAACACAAACACATTCAACTGATGCTATTTAAAAACAGTTTGCTTTAAGCATGGTGTAGCATCTGACGGCGACACTAGCGTGCACGACTGTAGCTAATTTAAACCTGTTCGGCAAGTCTTCTGTCTCAATTAAGCAGCATAGTGTCCCAAATAAACAAAAGGAATCCTGGCAATTTTCTTGATTCGAGTTTGTTCTTTAAAAGTTGTCCTAAATAAGCAGTTCGCTTGATTACCCAATGGTCCAATTAACTGGAAAACACTGTTAATTCATAATTTTGTTGATTGTGCTATACATTTTTAACGATATTTAAAAGTGAATTGCAATAATTTTGAACGATTTGAATGTCAAGGATACTCAAAAGCATTCGAAGATCATAGTTCTTGACAGCTTGACAGTTGGCAAAACTTGAAGCATGGCTTTGCTGTCTGTCAAAATTTTTATCAGCCATTTTGAAGGGAGGACTCAATTGTAACAGGACACCAAAAACTTTCATTGTCCTTGATCTACAAAATAATTATGAAATTAATGTAACAATACTAATGGCCTAAAATTAAATACTGAGCATTAAATTTTGTTTAAGTGACTACCCATATCCATATTTGAGTTATTGCATTCTAGTTCCCAACATTTTCTCCACAAAGTAAAGGAAAACTGCAGTTTCCATTCCTGTTCCATGTCCTACAAATTTTACAACACAGAAGGCAATGCAAAGTGGTTGAAGCATATGTAGTTCACAGTTACGCCTTAAGTCCATAAGACAGAGGAGCAGAATTAGGCCATTTGGCCCATTGAGTCAGCTCTGCCATTTCATCATGGCTAATCCATTTTTCCACACAGCCCCAACTCCTGTTTCCCCCTTCATGTCCTGACCAATCAAAAATCTATCAACCTATGCCTTAAATATACAGAAAGACTTGGCCTCCACAGCTGCTTGTGGCAACAGATTCCATAGATTCACCATTCTCTGGCTGAAGAAATTTCTCCTCATCTCTGTTTTAAAAGGATGCCTTTCTGTTTTAAGGCTGTGTCCTCTGGTCTTAGACTCTCCCACCATAAGGAACATCCTCTCCACATCCATTCTATTAGGCCTTTCACCATTCGATAGGTTTCAATTAGGTCACCTCGTATTCTTCTGAATTCCAGTGAATACAGGCCCAGAGCCATCAAACACTGTTCATGTGACAAGCCATTTAGTCCTGGAATCGTTTCCAAGAACCTCCTTTGAATCTTCTCCAGTTTCAGCACATCCTTTCTGAGATGAGGAGCCCAAAATTGCTCACAATACTCTGTTACGTACCCCGTAACTGGGTTGCCAAACCAGCAGAAATGGATCACTCAGTTGGAGTCTGGAGTACTAGAACTAAGAAAGTTTTTATTAAAGAGACAAGCAACACAGTAATCGAAAGGATAATAAATGCAACAATTCAACAATGATAACCACACATGTGCACAGAATTAAGATAACAGCATCAATCAAGCTCTATCGTTGTCTAGGGGTTAAATGACCAATTTCAAAATGACTCAAAGTTCAGTCCAGTTTGTAGTTCAGTTCGCAGTAATCGTTGCCATGGCGATGGACAAGGTGGGGGGAGAGAGACAGAATAGGAACAACTGATCATTCAGAACGGCTTCACTCACAGACCGGCGAGATTGCTCACAAACAGCTTTTGGGCAGGTCCTTGGTGATGTCACCTGAGGTCACCGACTGTGACCCCTCCTCCAGATGCGGTTGATCCTCTGCAGTGAACCCGGCACCCAGGCAAGGGCGGACACACACCGGGTTCCCGCTGATCGTACCTTTCCACCCTTGTCGTTGTCTGGGACTTCTCACCCACTCGTGAGAAGCGTACCGCTTCCAGGGTCTCGTTACCTCGGGTGGCGTGTGTGTCTGTCTTAGCGAACCGGTCCCTTTTTATCCTCCTGCTGGGGTATCGCCTGTCCATCACTTCAAACAGTTCAGGGCTCAAAGGGGGGAGCCGCTCCAGACAGCTCTTCCTCCCACATCCCTTCATTACACATCTCCAGACGCTGCTCCATTGTTCCTTATCTCTCCTTCCCCTGAGGGCAGGTGGCAGACCAACTGCTGATGCCACTGATGCTAGCCCAGGCCAGCAAACATCTTAATTTTATGTGTATTCTCGTAACACTTCCCCCCTTTAAGGATTTTTACCGGGAGGTAAAAATTACAAACATGACTACATTATCTGATACATACACAATATACATCTTTAACAGTTATTTAGCTAATACAGAGAATTTGAAGCTGTCAACACCTTGACAGACAGTCATCACATTTTCTGTTCCTTTTACACGTGTTATTAATAATCCCTTAGACCAGGCTCCAACTCAGCAAACTTCATAGTGGCCAAAAACACTGATGAATTGCGACCAATGTAACCTCTCATTTGGTTTTGTCCCGGACCACAACAACAAGGGTCGTCCCATTCCGACTCAATTTTCCCTCGCAAGGGCTTAGTAGGAGGGGGACGGGTATTGACCGCAGAGTTATTGCAAAACTTCCTGCAGTACCCCACCATCTCCAAAAGCCTTCTGAGGGCCCTCTTGTCTGTCGGGGTTGGGAGGTCAGCGATAGCCTGCACTGTAGCTTGCATCACTGCCAGCTGCCCCTGTGTCACCACAATTCCCAGGTAAGTGACATTCGTGTGGCCGAATTCATTTTTTCCAAGGCTCGCTATCACGCTGGCTTCAGACAGCCGTATTAAATTGCCAATACACACCTCTGTGTTCATCAGCCCTTTAGTCACTGAATTACTCGAAAAATATGGGTGTTGTTTGCTTGGCCGCCCTATTGTAACCGACATAACCCAACGTCCCAGTTCTTTGCATTTCCTCGGGACAATCAAACACATGGGTGCGAGTCGTTTAATTACTCCTTCGGGGATTAAGGGAGAGACCTTATCAGTAGACCTGGCCAAAACAATAGCCTTCTCCCATCTGACCGATCCCATCCTAATCTTTTCAAAATGGTTTTTTTCTCTTAGCAGGGGGCCCCTCGCTTCATTGATTTCCACGCTAACACCGACTAGGTTTGTTAGCATATCAAAAGCCGGTGACCGTCTCAGTTCGCGTCGGTCATGATCAATAACGTTTTTCCCCCTGGGCAGCCGGTAAATCTCTTTCATGATTCCACCAACTGTTTCCTCCAGCACCGCAAAATGTCCACCGGGGGGTACCTCGTGGGCCATGTTAAAAACCTCATCCCCATAACTCTTTTGCACCACCCCCCACTCTTCATCTGCGGATGCTGTACTTGATTTCCCTTTCTTCCTTAGCACCTCCTTATCCGCACAATAGCTTGTCAAGGCTGTGTCAGAGAGAGCGGTCTCGGCAAAAACCATCAGCCCCTCGTCTCGCTCCTGCGTCTGCACAAATTCTTTCCCGGCTACTGCTACGTCCGTCCCAGCTCCCTCACTACCTCTTATCTCACTACACCCTGTCTCATACAAGGTTGGCAGAAATGTTTCAGCCAAATTCACCATCGCGGGCGGGGCCTCCATGCTGGCAGGCTGACCCGTCAATCTCACGACTGGGAACACGATTCCTCCGGCGATGTCATTACCGAGCAAGACCTCCACGTCTTTCATCGGTAATTCGGACCTCACCCCGATCGTGACTAGTCCAGAGACCAGGTTGCTCTGTAAATGTATCTGGTGCAAAGGGACTGACTCTGTCCCTTCCCCAACACCTTTGACCTCTACCTCCCCAGTCTGGGTCTCTGAGCTAAACTCTAATACACTCTTCAGTATTAGTGACTGACACGCTCCCGTGTCTCTCCAGATCCGCACTGGAACTGGTTTTAACCTCTTTTTCACTGACACCAGTCCGGCCGAGATAAACCTCTCGCGCCCTTCCTGGACTTTTTCAGACCTGTCCTTCCCTAGCGGTTCGCTTAACAGCTCGATACAGCCATTCAAAATTTCCGCTTTTCCTTTCCCCGTCTCCTTCCTTGGGGCAAAGCACCTGGACGCAAAGTGTCCGACTTTCCCACAATTATAACAGACGACCCCAGGAGACTTCCTACCAGGCTGCTCCCGGTCTACCTTATCCTTTTCACTAGTCCCCGGCTTACTTTCTGACTTTTCCGGTGGACTCTCCCCTCCGTCCTGACTACCCTTCTGGTAGCCTTTACTCGGGGCAACCTTCATTTTATGCGTCAACGCATACTCATCCGCTAACTTAGCAGTTGCGGCTAACGTGGCTGCCTCTTTCTCATCGAGGTAGGGTCTCATACCCTCAGGGACACAACCTTTAAACTGCTCAATCAGAACCAGTTGCAGCAGTCTGTCATAATCCCCCTCTACCCCTTTCGAGGCGCACCAACGCTCACAATATGTTTGCATCTCACGAGCAAACTCCAAATACGTGCGGTCCCACCGCTTCCTCGCATTCCGGAACCTCTGCCGGTATGCCTCCGGGACCAACTCATAAGTCCTGAGGATGGCCTCCTTCACCACCTCATACTTCTGGGCATCTTCCGCGGATAAGGCGGAGTAAGCTTGTTGGGCCTTCCCTTTCAGTACACTCTGAAGCAAGACAACCCACTTATCCCTCGGCCATTCCTGACTTATAGCTACTTTTTCGAAGTGGAGAAAGTACCGATCCACATCGGTATCGTCAAAAGGGGGAACCAGCCTTACCTCCTGGGTCGCCCGGAACCCTCCACCTTGGTTCGGCACGAGCCCCTGCTCGGCCCTTATCTTTAACTTCTCCAGCTCAAATTCCCTTTCCCTCTGTTTCTCCTCTCTCTCCAACTGTCTTTCTCTCTCTTGCCTTTCTACCTCTTTCTCTCTCTCCCGCCTTTCTAACTCTCTCTCTTTCTCCCGCCTTTCTAACTCTCTCTCTTTCTCCCGCCTTTCTAACTCTCTCTCTTTCTCCCGCCTTTCTAACTCTCTCTCCTGCCTTTCTAACTGCTTCTCTTCGTGTTCTAACTGCCGTACCCGGAACTCGTGCTCGAGTCTCAGTTTTTCAAGCTGTACCTGTACCGCGTCTCCAGCAGGTTTTTCAATAGACACCTCCCCCAGCTCACCTTGGGGAAACACACCTTTAGATACATAGTGCTCTACAATAGCTCTGTGTATCTTCTCTCTCCTCATTGTCGACTTCACCTTGGCAAGATTCACCCGTTTGGCCACAGCTATCAATTCCGATTTCCTGGCATCCTCTAATGCCTCCAAGGTCGGCGCCTTTATAAATTCCTCAACCTCCATTTCTGCTGTTTGTCTTTTCTTTCTTTCGGGAATTTTAACCCAATCAATTTACTCCGTCCCAAATTTAGCGTTCAAAATCCCGGACGAGCCCCCACTTATGTTACGTACCCCGTAACTGGGTTGCCAAACCAGCAGAAATGGATCACTCAGTTGGAGTCTGGAGTACTAGAACTAAGAAAGTTTTTATTAAAGAGACAAGCAACACAGTAATCGAAAGGATAATAAATGCAACAATTCAACAATGATAACCACACATGTGCACAGAATTAAGATAACAGCATCAATCAAGCTCTATCGTTGTCTAGGGGTTAAATGACCAATTTCAAAATGAGTCAAAGTTCAGTCCAGTTTGTAGTTCAGTTCGCAGTAATCGTTGCCATGGCGATGGACAAGGTGGGGGGAGAGAGACAGAATAGGAACAACTGATCATTCAGAACGGCTTCACTCACAGACCAGCGGGATGGCTCACAAACAGCTTTTGGGCAGGTCCTTGGTGATGTCACCTGAGGTCACCGACTGTGACCCCTCCTCCAGATGCGGTCGATCCTCTGCAGTGAACCCGGCACCCAGGCAAGGGCGGACACACACCGGGTTCCCGCTGATCGTACCTTTCCACCCTTGTCGTTGTCTGGGACTTCTCACCCACTCGTGAGAAGCGTACCGCTTCCAGGGTCTCGTTACCTCGGGTGGCGTGTGTGTCTGTCTTAGCGAACCCGTCCCTTTTTATCCCCCTGCTGGGGTATCGCCTGTCCATCACTTCAAACAGTTCAGGGCTCAAAGGGGGGAGCCGCTCCAGACAGCTCTTCCTCCCACATCCCTTCATTACACATCTCCAGACGCTGCTCCATTGTTCCTTATCTCTCCTTCCCCTGAGGGCAGGTGGCAGACCAACTGCTGATGCCACTGATGCTAGCCCAGGCCAGCAAACATCTTAATTTTATGTGTATTCTCGTAACAACTCTTAGTGACGACTCACCAGTGCTTTATACAGCCTCAGCATCACATCTTTGCTTTTCTGTTTTAGTCCTCTAGAAATAAATGCTAACATGGCATTTGCCTTCCTCACTACAGACTCAACCTACAAATTAACCTTTTAAGAATCCAGCACAAGAACTCCCAAATCCCTTCGCAGCTCATAATTTCAAACTTCCTCTCTATTTAGAAAATAGTCAACTCTTTCATTTCTTCTACCTTACACTTCCCAACACTGTATTCCATCTGTTACTTCTTTGTCCATTCTCCTAATCTTTTAAGACCTTATGTAGCTTCCCTATTCATCAAAACTACCTGCCCCTCCACCTATCTTTGAATTGACTGCAAATTTTGTAACCACGCCATCAATTCCATCATCCAAATCATTGACAGAGAACATAAAAAGAATCTGTCCCAACTCAGATCCCTGTGGAACACCACTAGTCACCAGTAGCCAACCAGAAAAGGCCCCCTTTATTTCCAATCTTTGCCTCCTGCCAATCAGCCACTGCTTTATTCATGACAGAGTCTTTCCTGAAATATCATGGGCTCATAGCTTGTTCAGCAGCCTCAGGTGTGGCACCTTGTCAAAGGCCTTCTGAAAATCCAGTACAAAGAACAAAACAACCACTCTCTATCTAAAAGGAAATACTATTTTGAATCTTCTAAAATTACAAAACCAGACTGTAGCAATGTTTTTCCTTATGCAGCCACAATATTAACCAAGCACCTGAACCAACATTGGACTGACTAATGAAACACAGAAATGCATGTTAGTGTAAACCATCAGTGTTTATATTTAAACGCAAACAACAGGAATTCTGCAGATGCTGGAAATTCAAGCAACATACATCAAAGTTGCTGGTGAACGCAGCAGGCCAAGCAGCATCTATAGGAAGAGGCGCAGTCGACGTTTCAGGCCGAGACCCTTCGTCAGGACTAACGAAGGTCTCGGCCTGAAACGTCGACTGCGCCTCTTCCTATAGATGCTGCTTGGCCTGCTGCGTTCACCAGCAACTTTGATGTATGTTCCTATATTTCAAACAATTTTACTTCCAAAATGTTTTGCTATTGAATGACAGGTATAAATTCAAGGTATCGTGGGATGTCATGGCAGTGCAGTGGTTAGCGCAAAACTATTACAGCTCAGAGTTCAGAGTTCAATCCTGGCATCCTCTGTAAGGGATGGAATGCATGGGTTTGCTTGGTGCTCCAGTTTTATCCCATCATCAAGGATGTTAGTAGGTTAATTGGCCATTATAAAAATTATACTGTGATTAGATTAGGGTTAAATCAAGGCTTGCTGGGGGTTACAAGGCAGCATGGCTCAAAGGGCCGGAAGAACCTAGTCCACACTGCATCTCTAAATAAATAAACTAAAATCCTCTTAATTTGACATGCTCAGGATGTTGGTGATATCAAACTGGCAATTTTCTTTAGACTTCAGGATGATATTCTTAATAATTTCCCAACACATCTTTAACTTGCTTTCATTTAGATGTTACTCAGTAGCCTAATAAATATATCTCTGAACATACAAGAGAAAATCTGAGGATGCTGTAAATCCAAGCAGCACACACAAAATTCTGGAGGAACTCTGAGTATGGGAAATAACAACCAGTGAGCCAGACCATCAAGATTTCTGTAATATCGAACGGATAATCAGATTTATACTATATTATATTAAGTGTATACAATGTACAAATTTCAGAAGGTGACTAAATGATACCTGGGAGGCCTGATCCAATTACCACCCTTGTACTAGTCTACTTAAGCAGCGCTCAGACAGCACTCAGAATCTCAACTCCCTCAGGTTCATATGTATGTCACTGTTACTCCAGTTCTATGGCTCCACTTTGACAGCAAGATACCCACAGAAATATTAGTCATGAGGCATGTGACTGATGAAATACTTAAGATGCTAATTACATTCCACTTAGCAAACTGGAGTTAGGATATGGGACAAGGGTTGATCAGATTTTAAAATGGCCAGCCTTGGTAATTTAGTTCAAAATCATAATGTGAATGTACTGATTCCATTTTTTTTCAAAAGATGTAAGTCATAAGGTGACTAAGACAGGAGTTCCAAACCTTTTATATGCCATGGATCAATACCATTAAGCAAAGGATCCGTGGACCCTAGGTTGGGAACCCCTGGTCTAAGATGAAGCTTATAATCAGAGCACTGAAAACACTGGAGGCATAAACATTATTGTTTATTACAAGTTAAAAAATACAAAATATCAATGTCAATAATATTTTAGTCATTTTCAAGAAATGTAAATGTAAAAATCAAGTTTTGTCCCTGATATGGCTAAACGGTTAGATTATTCCTAAAAAGCAAAGTACTGGGTCAATGTAAAGTTAATACAACCTCTGCATGTGGCTATTTAGTGGTGCTCATAAAGTGCTCACTTTCCTCTGAGCCCCATCACACATTGCCAAGTTGGAAATTTCTGCATAACTTAAAGAACAATCATAATGCCGTCATAGATGGACATTTCAAATTTTCATAACTAAATTAGAAAACATGCTGTGACACAGTACCATTGCACTGAAACAGCCAGGAAGCACTGCCAAGGGTGTAAATTATATTAAACTGTACCCTTGTTGTATACAGCACAGTTCACTGGAAAAATGTGTGCACATTCTAACACAATTAATTAGAAGATAACAAAGGAACTGTATTCTATTAAATCAAGCAAATTCCTTTCACAAAATAAGTAAAGCACAATAATCTTGGCTTAGCTTATTAAACACTAAATTTCTTGGTAACCAATTCAAAAGCAGCTTGTTTTTTTGCCATTTTTAAGGAAAGCACAGTTTCTGCATTGAATTATCGCCTACGAGGATGAAAGCGTTCTAATTCTCAATATAAACGAAAGCTGTATTGCAGATGAACTTGGATTATTGTTTTATAATTTTTACCAGATCTCTATTTCAATAAATTGTATAGGGTCAAAATAAGATAAAGTACCCCATCTTCCCGCCGCCTAAACAGTGACAGAGTTCTTCTTACCCTTACCTATCACAGCTTGAGTCTCCATAACCCACACATCATTCCCCACAACTTCTGCCATCTCCAAAACATATCTTTACCTTCCTCTTCTGCTTTCCACAGGGATTGCTCCCTCCATGATTCCCTTGTCCATTCTTCCCTCCCGCTAAACTCCCTCTCGGAATTTATCCATGCAAACAGCCAAAGCGCTAGACCTGCCTATTCACCTCCTCCCTCATCTCCATTTAGAACAGTCCTTTAGGTGAGGCAACACTTCATCTGGGAATCTACTGGGGTTGTCCATTGTATCTGGTGCACTGATGTGGCCTTCTCTACATTGGTGAGAATCGTTGCAAATATGGGGACTGCTTGGTCAAGCACCTCCACTCCATCCCGCCAAAACCGGAACTTCCCAGCAGCCAAATATTTTAATTCTAATTTCCATTCCTGCTCTGACATGTCGATGTATGGACTCCTCTTGTGCCACGATGAGGCTACTCACAGGATGGAGGAGCAACAGCTTATATTTTGTATGGGTAGCCTTCAACCTCATGGCATTAATATCTATTTCTCCTTCTGGTAAAAAAAAAATTCCCTCCCCCTCTCCTCTTCTATTCCCCCACTCCAGCCTCTTACCTCTTCTCACTGGCCTATCACCCCTCCCTCGGTCCCCTCTTCCTTCCCTTTCTCCTACCTTCCACTCTCCTCTCCTATCAGATTCCTTCCTCTCCAGCCCTTTACCTTTCATACCCACTTGGCTTCACCTGTCACCTTCCAGCTAGCCTCTTCTCCTCCCCCCACCTTTTTTATTCTGGCGTCTTCCGTCTTCCTTCTTTGTCCTGAAGAAGTGTCTCGGCCCGAAACATCGACTGTTTATTCATTTCCATAGGTGCTGCCTGACCTGCTGAGTTCCTCCAGCATTTTGTGTATGTTGCTTTGGGTTCCCAGCTTCTGCAAAATTCCTCGTGTTTATGATTTGCAGTCAAGTATACCATAATTGGTTCAGATCATCTAAAAATAATTCCCGTGGAACTAATAGTATCAAACTGGGCATAGGATTTAATCTTTCTTTTCAATTTAAACTCTTGTAACTCCCTTTTTTGTTAAAGCAAATAATGAACAGTGTAAAAACTATATACAACACATATACAGATAATTTGACTCATATTCAAAGTAAATTTATTATCAAAGTACTTATGTTGCCATACACTACCCCGAGGTTCATATTCTTGTAGGCATTCACAGTAGAACAAAGAATCATTGAAAAACTACACACAAAGAATGACAATCAATGTGCATAAGAAGACAACTGTACAAATACTGTGCCTCTGCCAGCACCTTTCCAGTGCAATCCAAAAGTGATGAACCATCCTGTTCTCTCTTTAGCCAAATGTCTTTCACTGCCTCAATTTTTAATCTACTTTTCCCTTAAAAGATTACATGGCTTGTCCTTCCACTGTTTAAGATAATAAACTATTACGCATTCCAATTAGCTAATGAGCTCCATCATCCTCTGGCAAGCGCAGACATTAAAAATCTTTAAGCAGTCATTAAGTTGATTTCTCACTGACAAAATACCATATGTTAGGGAACCAGAATTGTTAAGAGTTAGGAAATAAATTATTTTTCAGAGTAACTGCTGTTTGAGTGAGAATCACAACACAAGCAAGTTATAAACACTTTCACTGAGTACATCACAAAATGCAGACCGAGATTACTTCAGTATCAAGTGGAATGGAGTCTACGTTTGCATGAACTAAAATACACAGTATCTGTCATCATCATCATTATATGTCGTGTCGTATGATGTGTGCGATTATGGTCTTCCATCTGTCTTTAATCTGGGTTCTAATCAGTTCTTCAAAACTTTTGCCTGACCACCCCTTGATGTAATTCATGAATGTCATACACTGTCGACTGTGACTTTTTCTTCCAACAAATTTTCCTGTCACTGCAAGATGTTCGGACTCTTTCCTCAGAACTGAGTGCTTTCCTCAGTACATGTCTCAGAAATTCCAGCTGCTGTTTCCTGATGGGTAATATCAGCTCTCTTCTTATACTGGCTTTTTGCAAGACTTACTCATTTGTTACTCCATCCTTCCACAATATTTTCATCAATCTTCTAAAAAACCACATTTCTGCAACTTCTAGTCTTCCCTCATCTTGCTTAATATTGTCCAACAGTACTTACATTAGTTCAAAAGAATATATCACTGCAGAACAGTAAGCCCATTTAAAAAAGACCCATGTAGAAAGCAGCAAGTTTCCACTGAACAAAAAAACTTATGATGTTATGCAACTTCAACTTTGTGTGTTAATCAGTGAGGATTATCCACTAAATAAATACAACCAAAAGATTCCTACTGTACATCAACATGCTAGGGAATGTAACACTGAGATTAAGCTTCAGATTTTGCCTTGGAATCTTTCATCTTTGGACAACAAATATTCTGTAGCATAATTACAGAAATATTTTTAAACTGTTAAAAGATTATGTTTCAGCATAGGTAGAAAAATACAAGCTTTTTAAAACTCTGTTGTTGAACTGAAAACAGGCTTAAAATAGTATTAAGTTACAACATAAATGAATTTCATTCTCTGTTCTTTTATCAAATTTAAAGTTTCTCTTAATAAGGTAACATTATAGTTTGCATAATTTACAGTCCCACTCTTGACTGCCAACTTGGATAATTTAATCCCCTATGTACTTCAGATTAACAATGCCTAATCTTGTAGATGGCTCTAATGATTAGATTCTATTAAACAGAGGTTCCCAACATTTTTTGTGCCATGAACCCCTACCATTGAATAAAAAGTCCATGGACTCCAGGTTGAGAGCTCATACATAGGCTTCTATGAAACTCAGCTGGTATGAAATCCAATCCAGGAATTTGCTGGTTAAGCACAGAGTGGATCAATATGTAAAATCTCAACTATTTCAAAGTACAAAGTAAATTTATTATCAAAATACATATATGCCACCATATCCTACCCTGAGAGTCATTTTCTTGTGGGCACTCACAGTAGAACAAAGAAATACAATAAAATCAATGAAGAACTACAAACACTGACAAACAATGTGCCAAAGAAGACAAACTGCGCAAATAAAAAAATAATAAATAAATAAACAAATAAATAAATAAACAAACAAATAATACTAAAGCTAAAAATATACAATATGTGCCTGAGAAACTGTACCTCACCTTCTGTCTTGGCACATTGCATTCAATATTGAATCCAACAGTTTCAGATAACCAGCCTTTCCCGACTTTGCCAGAACTAGCTAGTTCTGATGTAAGATTATTCATTGGTAACATTAACCCAGTATTTTTGACTTTGCATGATTTGGTTAATGTGCTGTTTCAGATTTATAGGAAATTCTATGTTCTGTAACATTTACCACCCTCTCTATTGCTGTCATTCATCACACCACGATCACACTCCACAACACAAATCAGCTCTGATTAAGAAGCATTTATCACCCTCACTAAAGATGCCCCCAGAAGTATTTCAGTTACCTGCTACATTTGTGTCTCTACCATATCACAGGTATAGATGATAAGACCATAAAACAGAGGAGTAAAATTAGGCCATTCCAGCCCATAGAGAATGCTCCGCCATTTTATCATTGCTGATTTTTTTCTCTTCTCTACCCTGTTATCCTGCCTCCTCCCTGTAACTTTCGACACTGTTACTAATCAAGAACATATCAACCCCCACTTTAAATATACCAATGACATAGCCTCCACAGCCATCTATGGCAATGAGTTGCACAGATTCACCAACCTCTTCATAAAGAAATTCCTCCTCATCTCTGTTCTAAAAAGATGTACTTGTATTCTAAGGCTATGCCCCCGATCCCTCTATTTCTCCCTCTATGAAAACACCTTCAACCACATCTTCGCTGTCTAAGCCTTCCAATATTCACTCGGTTTCAATAAGATACACTTCATTCTTCTAAGCTACAGGGAGGACAGCCCCAGAGCTATCAAATGCTTATCCTTTGTTACTCCCTCATTCTCATGAACCTTCTCTGGATGCCTCTCCAATGTCAGCACATCCTTTCTTAGATATGGGGCTCAAAACTGCTCACAATACTCCAAATATAGTCTGACCCAATGCCTTATAAAGCCTCAGTGTCACATCCTTGCTTTTATATTTTAAGCCTCTAGAAATGAATACTAACATTGCATTTGCCTCCCTCACCACTGACTCAACATGCAAGTTAACCTTTAATGAATTCTGCACTAGGATTCCCAAGTCCCTTTGAATTTCCAACTTCTGAGTTAGCTCCCCATTTATAAAATAGTCTACACCTTTATTCCTTATACCAAAGTGCATGACCATACACTTCCCTATACTATATCCCATCTGCCAATTCTTTGCCTATCCTGGTAATCCATCTAAATCCTTCTGCAGACTCCATGCTTCCTCAATAGTACCTGTCCCTCCACCTATCATTGTCTCTCCACTCCTAGCCTCCTCTGCAATGTAAAGCACTTGTTTACTCATTCTCCAGTTTTGGTGAAAGGTCATTGACTGAAAATATTAACTCTGTTTTTCTCTCTCTCCACAGATACTACCTGAGTAGTTATCTAATGAAAGATCTCAGCTCAAAACAATCACTGCTCATTTTCCTCCAAGGATGCTGCCTGACCATTGAGTCCCTCCAGCATTCTATGTCTGTTGCTCTAGGTATTTCCAGTATTTGCAGGAAAATAGAAAATAAAATGAATTTAGTTCTACATCACAGCAAGAAGTTATCAGCCAAGAATGTAAGGTATCTTATGAAACTAGCATATAACCGATTTGAAGATAAAATTTAAAATCAAGGAATTATTGTGTGGTGGCTGCATAGATACTGTATGTTCAGTCAATAGACAAAAGGCAATGTACTGTAATTAATACAGAAAATACTGGAAACGTTCAGCAGATCGGGAAGTGTCTGTTGCAAGAAAGCATTTCATGCTGATGATCTTAAGTCATAATATCAACTGTAAATATAAATACTGTTTCTCTCTTGTCACATCTTGGTTATTTTTGATCCCTGGGTTCTTCTAGGAGTTCAGAAGTGAACGAGAAATTTTGAATTCATTGATTCTTCATAATCATTCATTTTAAAGTTTAAACACGATACAGACAAATAACAAGGCAGATGAAAGATGCGAAATTGAAGAGATTCAAAATATTCAATTAAAAAATTGTGCCTTTGAAAAATCTATCATCTTCATACTTGAGTTAACAGAAATTCCTTCGATTACAATAAACCAATCAATGGTTGTACAATCATAACACTTAGCCAATTAAAAAAAATGAAAAGGTATATGCAACTGATATACTGCCTTCTGTCAGTAAGTGGGGATGAACCACCCACACCGTGAAAATACATGAGTTTGTTAAAGATACAAATTGTTAAATGTACAAATTATGTCTGTAAAAAGGGAACTATGATCAAAACTACAATTTCAGCCTTGCATTAATTCAACTAATATGTCATAAAAAGTATATAAAAAAGATTCCAACAGTCTCCACAGATATGCCTTGACCTTCCAGTATTTTATATTTATATTTCACATTACACAGTATTTTGTCTTCATGTGCATGGTGAACAGTTGTTTAAGTGAGCTGGTGAAAGGTTAGACATGCAGTAAATCAAAATAGAAAGATAAGGAATGATTGACTCTGGAGGGACAAGTGAATATAAACCAAATAATGGAATTCAAAAGGGAACACAGAATAGAGAAATTTGTGAGTATATGTATAGTACTCTTTAAAATGGAAGGACACAAGGTTGCTAAAAAGAAATATTTGATTCTTTATATATAGTTAATGAGATGGAAAATTACTTATTAAAAATGATTCTACTTTACTGGAACATTTTTGTTGACGTATATCAAAAATGATCTGTTGGTGGTACAACCATTTCACAGCTCCAGCATATCAGGTACAATGTTGATTTACCATGCTGTCTATGTGGAGTTTGCACATTTTCCCTATACCTTTCGTACTCAGGTAAATGAATCTTCAGCACCAGCATAATAGAAAAACATGAAGACATTCTAGCTGTTAGATTAATTAGTTATTATAATGTTTGCTGTTGTGTGCTGGGGCAGCAGGTTGAGGGTAGCAGACACCAACAGAATCAACAAACTCATTCGTAAGGCCAGTGATATTGTGGGGATGGAATTGGACTCTCTCATGGAAAGAGGATGCTGTCTAAGTTGCATACCATCTTGGTCAATGTCTCCCATCCACTACATAATGTACTGGGTGGGCACAGGAGTACATTCAGCTAGAGACTCATTCCTCCAAGATGTAGCACAGAGCGTCATAGGAAGTCATTCCTGCCTGTGGCCATCAAACTTTACAACTCCTCCCTTGGAGGGTCAGACACCCTGAGCCAATAGGCTAGTCCTGGACTTATTTCATAATTTACTGGCATAATTTACATATTACTATTTGTGGTTCTATTTATTATTTATGGTGCAACTGTAACGAAAACCAATTTCCCCCTGGATCAATAAAGTATGACTATGACTATAATGAAATATCAAATATGTGTCTTAACATCTTTTTTAATTTTAAAGAATATTTTCAACTTCAATTTTAATAGATTATATAAATTATAAGATATACAATATATAGATTTCTAATATTTATTAATCAAATACAACTTTACATTTCAGCAAAGGCACATCTCCAGTTTTACCCACTGTCAAAAAGTTTAAAGGGCACTCCAGGTAAGTGAGAGCTGAGAGCACGCCACTGAACTCTGAAATACAGAGGGTTAGAGAGACTGGTTCATCATTTCTAGATCAAATAAATACAATTGTGGACAGGCAATCAGTAGCAATTTTAGGTTGAATACAGGCCAGTGTTTGGCTTATTAGTTATGAAAAATTATATTAATAATCCTTGGTATAATTCTCAGCATTCTGTGAATGATTCCCTACCCTTCCCAGATATATATTTAAATAAAACAGGGCAGCATACATTCTTAACATGTTGCTTCATTCTGGACTGAGCGCAGCAAATGTTCCCTTTAAGATGTGCGCACACACATCTTTTGCTACTAACACACAAAGGAACTTAAACTGCGCACAAAAGGTTGTTGCCCTCTATCTCATTGACATGTTATGTATATTTCATGATTATACACAATCACATTTCCTTTCCCGGTTTCTGATGTGGATGGTGTTGACAATGTGGAGTTTGCGATGATTTTAGAACTAGCTTAATTATATGGTTTTTATTGAAAAAATTATTGATTCACTATGTCGAATTCCAAAGAAGCAAAGGGTGTAAAGCGTAAAAGAACTGCTAGATCATTTACAGCAGAATGACTTATAATCCTGAGAATAGCTTCAGGTTTACTTCCACTTAAAACTTCACTGTGTACATGTTGGTGTCACTGGGCAAAAAATTGCAGAGCTCAAGATTTTTGTGCACACTAGTCATTACAAATTAGAGAGAACATTGGGCACAGCCATTCTCACGGACACCTAAAATGCTCTCTTCAACACCTACCTCCATCTCCATCTCCAGATCCATTGATTGTACTTTTCCTAGCTCTAGACTTAACAAGTCAAACAAATTATTTGCTAGCCCCTTCATCCTCAACATCATATAAACTGCAAAATGGTCAAAATTCAATAATCTGGACCACCATTGTTACACGTGCAATTTAAATTGCTACCACTGCTATAATGGTAAAGGAAGAAATGTTTCTTCAGGGTAGTGAATAGCTTTGTGAAGAGTCAGTACAACTTCACTTTCAAACAAATTGATACAATCGGGGAGTTACTCCTTTGCCAGGTTTAGATCCCCTAGCTGCATATGCAACCAGTCAAGGTAATGTGCATTGGTAAGCTATTCAAGTGGAAGGAACCAGCCATTCAATAGTTATTACCTTCAGAACCAAACTGGTGAACTCCTACTATAGGCTAACACATTCCCATTTTTAAATTTTTTTCTTGTGAAATATCTGGCATTAATTCCAAGACAAAATGTTATTAAGTTCCCTCACCCTGAGCAAGAACAGGGCTCAAAACAATGCAATGTCCAATGGAGTATGAAACCTTTAGCAAGCTCTATTTGGGTTGCTAATTGATACTACTATTTTTCAATCTATTTCTAAGACAAATGGTCAACTAAATCAAATAAACTCAATGAACACCTAGTACATTGCTACATTTTACCCTTTGTGCTTTTACAATGATTTAATATTTTTTAATTCCTGAAAATCTGTTTATCTGTCCTTGAGAATGCTACTTGACCAGCTTAATCATTTCAGCAGTTTCTGTTTCCAACTCTTATTTTTAGTTTTTCAAATAAGCAAAGAATCCTGTACCAAAATATATACAATGATTTAATGCTGTATTTCAGAGAACCAGGGTGAGTATTTACAAGAACAATTTTCTAAGAGATTCTGCTTACAAGCAAGCCATCAGAAAGAACTTCATTGAGTGGAAATTAACATTATTTGTTTCCTCAGTGTAACTAACAAGTAGTTAAAGAGTGACTCTAGAAGCTGGCATGAGGTTACCTCCATTTCCCTTAGAAATAGTATGTGACAGGTCAGGGGAAGACAGAAACAAATTGGGAAAAGCCTGACATGACTAGCAATAAAAGCATACTTTTATTAACATACAAGAGTTCCAAAAATGTGGAAGTGATTGGAAACAGACCTTTGATGAATAAGTTATAATGAAATCGTGACTAGAGATTATGATTCCCATATTAATATGTCAAGTACATTCAAACTTTCCCCGAACATGAACTTGTTGTTAATCTGAACAAATATTTCAAGAAGATCTTCTTGGATCAAATGGTGTGCTTAGTGGGCTCATAAAGTAACAATATTGAAGGTTTCCATGGAAATCTCAAAGCACAGCTGTGATAGACTTCATAATAAATACTGTTAGACAATGTTGAATTTGACAGTAACTCAATCAAAGGCAGACATGATTTTAAAAAAAGTATTATTAGGACATTTCAACTTCAGATAGTTGCTATGCTGTACATATTGACTACTCTGTAGAATACAGGCATCCTGGTTATGAACAGCTTCCGCTTTATCGACATCCATAAGCTAATTTTGCCCTTGTTGGAAAATACACAAAATCATTTGATATGGTAACCACACCAAAACAGTATTTAATGAATAGTGTTGATAACTGTCAATTAACATGAACATTTATTTATTTTCTTCCCCTACCTAGTTACAATAGTAAAGAATAAGAATGCCCCATATCTATGGTTGGTTTTGACAGGCTTGAAGTATCATTGGATGCTACATCATTTAATCGCGTCATTGCACAAAAATCAATAAAAGCAATTGCTTGTCAATTTCCAAAGCAACTCTCTTAAGTAGCCTTCCATACTGAAACAGGCAGTATTATTTATGAGATAACAGTGCCAGATTACTACAGGGAGGTTACACGTACTTAGGTTCTGATTTCAAGACTGGTTTGCATTTGAATTTAATAACATTTATGGGAGATTATTCATATGTACTGAAATCCATGAATCAGATATTTATAACAAAAGGGAACTTGCAAAACAATAGTCTAAATATCTTTCTCAAGTATTTTCCTTAAAAGTTTAGTCTCTATTGCACTTTATCCTTATCATTGTCACCATTTTTAGTAATTATGCAAATAGCAATATATTTTTACACATTTTTCCAGCTCCCTAATGTAACATGCAAGGACCTGCTTACATATTTTACAATTATTTATCAGTCATTCTTCATTTCTTACAGACAACTCTCCTAATTATTTCTCCAATTTATTTTGGTTCCTACAGGCCTTCTTTGTGTAAATGTGTGGCAATACCCTGCAATGATTTGTTCCAAAGGATGAAGAGATTTAAGAGAATTAACTTTGAAAGAAAACTTGTCAAAACTTTTCTAATTTTTCAGAGTATTTCACCACAAAACTCTTGTCCCTTAATAACTTGTCCCAGTATCTTTATTTTCCAAAATTAATGACTCTTAATCTAACAAATTTGTTATTAAACATCTAGGAATGTTTGTTTTCCAAACATTCCAGACAATCTTGTTTATTAGCATTCTTGGGAAAGCAATGATGGTTTGATGCTAAATAATGATATTATTCAGAATAATTTACAGCAAAATTTCCTCCCATGGTATTCCGCTACTTATTTCCTTGCAAAATTTTCACGC
Source organism: Mobula hypostoma (assembly GCF_963921235.1). Classification (NCBI taxonomy): domain Eukaryota; kingdom Metazoa; phylum Chordata; class Chondrichthyes; order Myliobatiformes; family Myliobatidae; genus Mobula; species Mobula hypostoma. The sequence goes on from NC_086117.1 coordinate 7,886,792, forward strand.
TTTTATTTCTGAATAGAAAGTCTGGGATTTAGATGTAGAAATCATGTGGGGGGGGCTCAGAAATTGTGATTTTTTATGACCTCTGGACCCTTTCTGTACAATTACTAATTCAGTGTTCAATATATTTTGAGCTAACCCAATGGCCCAACCCGTTGACAATGGCAATGCAAGAATTGTTTAAAAAGTTAAGACTATGACTCTGTACTCTTGATTCTTCAACTTCTACTTTTACTAATTAAGGTTAAAAATAGGACTGCAACATCAAAGAATTAAAACTTAAGTACTAAATTGCAACTGTTTTCTTTATACAACTGTTTTCTTTATACAAATGTCGGGACATTTGCAAATTTTGGGCGAGAAAATTTGAACCCTGGTCAACATTCTCTCTTCTTAGCTAAAGTCAAACCTAACACCAGTTTGCATAAGTTATTCAAAATATTTGAATTTCTCAGTTGGACAATAACATTGTAACATTATTATATCATTACATCGGTGAAATTTATTACAAATTTCAAAAACAGAGTTGTATAATATGAGTGATCTATCTAACCCTCCAAAATGTATCCTCACTGAAAGAACCCATTATTTGTGGAGTACAATTCTACCACATACCCCTGTGATATCAATTCTAAGTGGTTATACTCTATCCACCTTTTGTATATTAGGAAGTAAATGAGTGTATTTTTCAGTAGGAATCACTTAAGACTAGTCTTTTTGTTCTGAAGAGAGGTATTCAAAAAGTATTCTATTTACAATTAATGTAGGAAGGGGTTGGAAATGAAAACCATCACCATGTGCTTAAACAGTTTCACGAGGAAATCTGCAGATGCTGAAATTTCAAGCAACACACGTGAAAGTTGCTGGTGAATGCAGCAGGCCAGGCAGTATCTATAGGAAGAGGTACAGTCGACATTTCGGGCAGAGAGCCTTCGTCAGGACTAACTGAAATAAGAGCTAGTAAGAGATTTGGCTTTGGCTCCTCCCACTTCCTCCAAACTAAAGGTGTAGCTATGAGCACCCGTATGGGTCCCAGCTATGCCTGCCTTTTTGTTGGCTTTGTGGAACAATCTATGTTCCAAACCTATTCTGGTATCTGTCCCCCACTTTTCCTTCGCTACATTGACGACTGCATTGGCACTGCTTCCTGCACGCATGCTGAGCTCGTTGACTTCATTAACTTTGCTTCCAACTTTCACCCTGCCCTCAAGTTTACCTGGTCCATTTCCGACACCTCCCTCCCCTTTCTAGATCTTTCTGTCTCTATCTCTGGAGACAGCTTATCTACTGATGTCTACTATAACCCTACTGACTCTCACAGCTATCTGGACTATTCCTCTTCTCACCCTGTCTCTTGCAAAAATGCCATCCCCTTCTCACAATTCCTCCGTCTTTGCCGCATCTGCTCTCAGGATGGGGCTTTTCATTCCAGGACGAAGGCAATGACCTCCTTTTTTAAAGAAAGGGGCTTCCCTTCCTCCACCATTAACTCTGCTCTCAAACACATCTCCCCCATTTCACACACATCTGCTCTCACTCCATCCTCCTGCCACCCCACTAGGAATAGGGTTCCCCTTGTCTTCACCTACCACCCCATGAGCCTCCGGGTCCAACATATTATTCTCCGTAACTTCCATCACCTCCAACGGGATCCCACCACTAAGCACATCTTTCCCTCCCCCCCATCTGCTTTCCACAGGGATCGCTCCCTACGCGACTCCCTTGTCCATTCGTTCCCCCCCTATCCCTCCCCATTGATCTCCCTCCTGGCACTTATCCTTGTAAGCGGAACATCCCTCCCCACCGATCTCCTCGTAAGTGGAACAAGTGCTACACATGCCCTTACACTTCCTCCCTCACTACCACTCAGGGCCCCAGACAGTCCTTCCAGGTGAGGCGACACTTCACCTGTGAGTTGGCTGGGGTGATATACTGCGTCCGGTGCTCCCGATGTAGCCTTCTATTGTTACGTACCCCGTAACTGCGTTGCCAAACCAGCAGAAATGGATCACTCAGTTGGAGTCTGGATTACTAGAACTAAGAAAGTTTTATTAAAGAAACAAGCAACACAGTACTCTAATCAAATGGATAATAAATGCAACAGTTCAGCAATGATAAACACACATGTACACAGAATTAGGATAACAGGATCAATCAAGCTCTATCGTCATCTAGGGGTAAATGACCAGTTTCAAATTGACGCGAAGTTCAGTTCAATTGAATTCAGTTCAGTTCGCAGTAATCACTGCCATGGGAGATGGACGGTGGGGGGGGAAGGAGAGAGAGAGCAAAACGAATGAATATTCAAACGGCTTCCACACAGACCTTCGATATTCTTCGCAGTCAGCTTTCGGGCGAGCCCTTTGTGATGTCTTCTGAGGTCACCGACGGTGACCCCTCCATTTCCAGATACGATCGTTTCTCTGCGGTGAACCTGGCACCCAGGCAAGGGCGGACACACACCAGGTTCCCGCTGATCGTGCCTTTCCACCCTGTGCGTCTATGGCTTGTCCCGCGACCAGCCTTCCAAAACTTCCCACCGACTTGTGGGAGACGCACCGCTTCCAGGGTCTCGTTACCTCGGGGTGTCGTGTGTGCTGCCTTGGCGAACCTGTCCCTTTTTATCCCCCTGCTGGGGTATTGCCTGTCCATCACTTCAAACGGTTCAGGGTTCAAAGGGGGAGCCGATCTTGACAGCTCTCCTTCCGTTAAACTCTCTCGTCCCTTCATTAACATCTCCAAATGCTGCTCCATTGTTTTCCTTATCACTCTTTCTCCTGAAGACAGGTGGCAGACCAACTGCTGATCCCACTGGTGCCAGCACAGGCCAGCTAACATCTTAATCTATGTGTATTCTCGTCACACTATATATTGGCGAGACCCGACGCAGACTGGGAGATCGTTTCACTGAACACCTACGCTCTGTCCGCCAGAGAAAACAGGATCTCCCAGTGGCCATACATTTTAATTCCACGTCCCATTCCCATTCTGATACGTCTATCCACGGCCTCCTCTACTGTAAAGATGAAGCCACACTCAGGTTGGAGGAACAACACTTAATATTCCGACTGGGTAGCCTCCAACCTGATGGCATGAACATTGACTTCTCAAACTTCCGCTAATGCCCCACCTCCCGCTCGTACCCCATCCGTTATTTATTTATTTATATACACACATTCTTTTTCTCTCTCTCCTTTTTCTCCCTCTGTCCCTCTCACTATACCCCTTGCCCATCCTCTGGATTTTCCCCCCTCCCCCTTTTCTTTCTCCCTAGGCCTCCCATCCCGTGATCCTCTCATATCCCTTCTGCCAATCAACTGTTCAGCTCTTGGCTCCATCCCTCCCCCTCCTGTCTTCTCCTATCATTTCAGATCTCCCCCTCCCCCTCCCACTTTCAAATCTCTTACTGGCTCTTCTTTCAGTTAGTCCTGACGAAGGGTCTCGGCCCGAAACGTCGACTGTACGTCTTCCTATAGATGCTGCCTGGCCTGCTGCGTTCACCAGCAACTTTTATGTGTGTTGCTTAAACAGTTTTCATGTTTCCCTACATTAGGTATCATGTTGGATATTTAGTCATGAAGTGATTGTGAGATGCATCAATGATACACTTTAAAGATATATGTACCACATTAATACTGGTGAAAAGTCTTTTTCATGTTATATGGTTCAAGGTACATTCACAAGGGGGTGAAGAGACCATTTTAAAAATCTTACTGATACTCTGTTAAAAAAACAAAAATGACTGCAAGCTCTGCAGACTGATTCCACTGATCTTATATGCTTATCAATAGCAATTTATTTTCTGCTTCCACTCCTCTCTGTTGTCCCTTTCCACCAACTTAAGAGTTAAATTTTCAGTCTTTCCTTTCCCTTTTACCTGGCAAAACCACTTTAATAACCCTCCCCCCCATTACTCATGTTTCACCTTATTTTCCTTTGAAATGCCCTTATACCTGTTACCTTCTTCTGTGTCCTTTCTTAGATGGTTCCACTAACTTCAGTGGATTTTGGTGCAGCAACTTCTCACTTCGCCAATTAGCAGTACACCAGACATCTGCCAGAGCACACTCATATCTGTCTTTCTCTTCACTTTTATTCAAGACCAAATTTAACAAAAAAGATGAAGTGGAATCAAATGGATTTTTTAAAGTTTTATTTACTTTTAATTTCACTTCATCTAATGGCTGGTCACTTACAGTATACCTAACACTAATAGTCAAACACTTTAAAGTTCAAATTAAATTTATTATCAAAATACATATATGTCACTATATCATCATCATCATCATCAGGTGCCATGCCCAGATTGAGCTTTGACTACCATGGCCCACACACTCACTCCTGTTTTGGGTCAATCTTTCCCATAATTACCGTGCATTCTAACTCCTCTATCCTAATCACATGTCCAATGAAGTTACGTTGCCTTTTCATGATCTCATACATTATTGCCTTTTTGTGCTTGCTCTGTTCATGACATCCTCATCAGATAATTGTTTCGTCCATGATATTCTTTGCATCCTCCTCAAAAACCACATCTCTGCTGCTTCAATTTCTTTCCTCATGTTACTAGATATTGTCCACATTCTGATCCATAAAACATAACTGGATAAACATAACTCTGAGGCGGGTTGTCATGCCTAGTTTAGTGTTGGTCAGTATACTCTTCATTCTCATAAAGGTGTCTTTTGCCATCCCTGTTCTTCTTCTGATGTCACACCTGCCATCTGATGTCACCCTGCTTCCTAAGTAGCAAAAGTTCTGTACTTGTTTTATGTCTTCCCTGTTTATTTTCAGCCTGCAGATAGGATTCTCCTTCTTTTTGGATATCACCATACATTCTCTTTTTGCGATTGATGGAGGGACCCATTTTTGCACTTTCTTCAAAAGTTATATCAATTAAGTTTTGTAGTTCTTCCTCCGTACTTGCAATTAACACGGTGTCATCCGCATATCTGAAATTATTGATGTTTTCACCGCCAACTTTGATTCCCAAGATGTCTTTTATTTTTTGTAATATTGTTTCACTGTACACATTAAACAAATCAGGGGAGAAAACACACCCTTGTCTAACGCCTCTCTTGATTTTCGTAAACTGACTCACTTCTCCATTTATTCTTACAGCGGCAGTTTGTTCCCAGTACAGATTTCTGATTAGGTGGAGGTCTTTTGAATCTAGATCTAGAGTTTCCTGTAATATTTGAAATAACTTATTGTGCTTCACTTTCTCAAATGCTTTTGTGTAGTTGCTAAGACAAACAAACAAATCTTTTTGCACTTGAATAGCTCGTTCTGATAGTATCCTTAACATCAATATCGCGTTTCTTGTACCTTTGTCTTTCACAAAACCACATCGTTCTTTTTTTAATACTTTATTTACAATTTTCAGTTTTACAAAGACAAAATAAATTGAAGACGTTCAAAACAATACAAAGGAAATACAGCTCCAGGTGGAGCACAGACAAAACAAATCAAGAACAAAAAAACCAAAAAGGCTGCCAGACAATTTACAAGATTGCCTAAATAAACTTTCAGATAAAGAGTTGACACAATAGTGACATCACGGAAGCAATGTAAAGTAAAATGAAAAAAGAAATCCGGTTAGGCACCACACCCACTCATGAGACTAGGCAGGTTAAGGTCACTATGTATGTGAGGTAATATGACACTGAGCCAATAAGGGTCCCCATATTCTCTCAAATGTATTCTGTGTATTGAGTTTGTCCAGACGCAATCTTTCCATTTGTATAATAGACAACATCCTCTTGAGCCAGTGTGCGAAGGTGGGTGGAGTAGTAGACTTCCAGGTCAAAAGAATAAGTTTCTTAGCCACCACCATTCCTAGATGCACAGCAATCTGCATGTTCTGCAGCAACTCAAGAGCCTCTGCAGAGCATCCAAAGATGGCGAGGTCATGATTGGGCTGAATGTCTACACAGACCGGTGGCATTGACCTCCCACATCATGAAGACCCTGGAGAGACCTGTTCTGGAGCTGCTCCGGCCTATGGTCAGGCCACACTTAGATCCCCTCCAGTTCGTCTACCAGCCCTGACTAGGAGTTGAGGATGCCATCGTCTACCTGCTGAACCGTGTCTACGCCCACCTGGACAAGCCAGCGAGCACTGTGAGCGTCATGTTTTTTGACTTCTCCAGTGCATTCAACACCATCCGCCCTGCTCTGCTGGGGGAGAAACTGACAGCAATGAAGGTGGATGCCTCCCTGGTATCATGGATTCTTGATTACCTGACTGGAAGACCACAGTACGTGTGCTTGCAACACTGTGTGTCCGACAGAGTGATCAGCAGCACTGAGGCTCCACAGGGGACTGTCTTGTCTCCCTTTCTCTTCACCATTTACACCTCGGACTTCAACTACTGGACAGTGTCTTGTCATCTTCAGAAGTTTTCTGATGACTCTGCCATAGTTTGATGCAACAGCAAGGGAGATGAGGCTGAGTACAGGACTACAGTAGGAAACTTTGTCACATGGTGTGAGCAGAATTATCTGCAGCTTAATGTGAAAAAGACTAAGGAGCTGGTGGGAGAACTGAGGAGAGCTAAGGTACCGGCGACCCCTGTTTCCATCCAGCGGTCAGTGTGGACATGGTGGAGGATTACAAATACCTGGGGATACGAATTGACAATAAACTGGACAGGTCAAAGACCACTGAGGCTGTCTACAAGAAGGGTCAGAGCTGTCTCTATTTCCTGAGGAGACTGAGATCCTTTAACATCTGCCGGACGATGCTGAGGATGTTCTACGAGTCTGTGGTGGCCAGTGCGATCATGTTTGCTGTTGTGTGCTGGGGCAGCAGGCTGAGGGTAGCAGACACCAACAGAATCATCAAACTCATTCATAAGGCCAGTGATGTTGTGGGGATGGAACTGGACTCTCTGACGGTGGTGTCTGAAAAGAGGATGCTGTCCAAGTTGCATGCCATCTTGGGCAATGTCCCCCATCCACTACACAATGTACTGGTTGGGCACAGGAGTACATTCAGCCAGAGATTCATTCCACCAAGATGCAACATTGAGCGTCATAGGAAGTCATTCCTGCCTGTGGCCATCAAACTTTACAACTCCTCCCTTGGAGGGTCAGACACCCTGAGCCAACAGGCTGGTCCTGGACTTTTTCCTGGCATAATCTACATATTACTATTTAACTATTTATGGTTTTATTATTACTATTTAATTATTTATGGTGCAACTGTAACGAAAACCAATTTCCCCCGGGATCAATAAAGTATGACTATGACTATGTCCCTAGAATAGACTTTTGAGAGCCACTCAAAAATTGCAGTCCAAAAGTTGTATAAGGTAGGGCAAAACCAGAAAAGATGTGCTAGTGAGCCCTCAGCAGAGCGGCACTTATCGCATTCAGGAGACACAGATGGGAAGATACGATTCAGTTTAGTTCTTGAATAATGCAATCTGTGCATCACCTTGTACTGGATTAATCTGTAGCATGAATTAATAGAACAACAGTGAACCCGGGACATTGCCTCTTCCCAAAGTTCCGCTGATATCTCTGAGTTCAAGTCCCTGGCCCAGGCTCCCCTAATAACATCTGTAGAAACCAAAGGAGTAAAGCAATTCACAAATTTTGATATTAGCTGTTTGGAGTCTGGAGGGAGCAAGAGGTTTTCAAGAAAGGGATGAGTGGTGGAAGTAGGCTCGAAGTGTGGGCACTTTTCCTTAACGTAGTGAAAACCACATTGTTCTTTACCTATTTCAGCTTGTATCTTACTTTTAGCTCTTGTCATCAAAATTCTTAGAAGTATCTTAGTCACTATATACAATCCTGGTATTTATTTTCCTGTGAGCATATTCAATAAATCTACAGAATAATAACCATAATGAAAGACTGCCCAACTTGTCTTCTGCAACCAGAGTGCAGGAGACAACAAACTGTACAAATACAAAAATAAATAAATAATAATAAATAAATAAGCAATAATTATTGAGAGCATGAGATGAAGAGTCCTTGAAAGTGAGTCTACTGGTTGTGGAAACTTTTCAATGGTGGGGCAAGTGAAGTTGAGTGTAGTTATCCTCTTTGTTTCAAGAGCCTGATGGTTAAGGGGGAATAACTGTTCCTGACCCTAGCAGTGTATGAATCCTGAGGCACCTGTACTTTCTTCCTGATGGCAGTAGCGAAAAGAGAGCATGACCAGGTTGGTAGGGGTCCCTGATGATGGATGTTTTATCATAGGGTTAAATAACTACTAATAACAGGAAAGACAAGCAGGTTTGCACTTTTACCTCTGAAGTAATTAAGATAGGTACTATTCTCTTAATTCCTTATTGAAGTAAAACTGTCACAAAACAGAACCACATCTATTGCTTTGTTTCCTAAGAAATTCACTTCTCATTGTTATATAGCACCGATGTAGAGCCAAATTCCAAAAGGGACACTTGCCATATAATTCATGAACAGAAGAACTATGAAGCATTTTCATTGAAAGAAATAAATGAAGGCTGACAAATGGACTTGCAAATCTTACCCACCATGCCACAAGAAAAAAGAATACTTGAATGATTCAAAGATTTTCTCCATATCAATCCAAAATATATTGGCAGTGGCAATGTAAACCAGGGGTTTTCAAAGATTAGGTAAATGATATTTATGAATCTAGAAGGAAATATCAAGATAGCAGGCGTCCTAGAAACTAGCAAACAGGGTGTTATCATTTTAAAAATTCGTAGCTTATGCCAATATTCTTTGTTCAACATCCTAAAATCAAAACACTTATGTTCTGAATGTTATCTTGGCAGAAGTTACAATATCACTACTTTTCTTCCGTCTAAAACACTGGCTTCACATGCAGAGTTTTGTTTCTAAAAATATTGTGCTAATATCTAACAAAAGATATTTCCAAGTAAAGCCTACCTTTTACTTGCTTTACCTCGGTGAGCAATTAATATCTTGAACGATCCTGTTTTGAAAAAGAATCATGAATAATGTCTTCATAAATTACTAGTCCAATGATCATTGTATAAATGAAGAAAGGTAAATGGAAAAAGAAAGAAATATTCCATTACGTTTGAAACCTTCCTTCAGGCTTGATTTGATTCAATGTACTTTCTTGTAATTTTTTCTTCCAATCATCCATTGTATTCTGTTAAACTAACTGATTTTTTTCATGTAACTTATCTCCAGCAGCAACAAGTAAAAAAGAAGTGTTTCTTTAGTCTTCTCATCAACAAAATCTGTCATATGTACAAATCAGAATCACTTTATTGCCAGTATGTGAAACATACCAGAGTTGATTATGGTTCAGTGGCAAACATAAAACACTTATTGGCTGTTGGCTGTTGCACCAATGGCAAACATAAAACAATTATTGGCTGCTATTGCGTTGTCTGTTATGGCATAACAGACAACACAATAGCAGCCAATAATTTACAAGACAATAGTGCAAATACCCGTGAGCAATCAACAATTGGCAGAATGTCACAAGCACAAATATCAATAATGAAACTTAAATAAATATGAACATATGAACAGACTCAATAATTATTAACAGAACAAGGACAGCAGCAATTTTTTCAGCTCTTTTCTTCAGTATGGCAATGAACAAGTCTTTTAACATCAGTAGATGATGGCCAGTGATATTCACCGCTGAGTGGACACTCACTGCAACCTGGACTTGGTGAGGGATTCTAGTCTATTAAAATTTAAAAAGCAAAGAATGAATTGGCTTTTGAAGGAGTGCATTATGGATAAACTAGAATGAAATCTTGATTCTGTATTTAAGTAAGTAGAGATATTACATTAACTTGGAATTTTGGATTAAAGTTTACAAGATTATGAGGGAACAAACAGAGTAATATCTATTTCCATCGACCAATCACAAATTGGGGAAATACTGTAGCCTAAAGGTAAGAGACTGATTTTTTAGCACTGAAACTACAAAGCAGTTCCAAATGCAAAGAATGATACATACTTGGGTACTTGTTTAAATCTGAGATTGATAATTTAATTAACGGAAGGATTAAAGAGTTATAGGATAAAGGAACAAATACAGATCTAGTTACAGATCTAGCAATTAGTGGGACGGTGAATGGACAAAGTTGCCCATTTTTTCCAATGTTGCTAATAGGCTGGAAATTTCAGCAATGCTATTCATTTATGAACATTTCTGAAGATCAAACAAAGAGCAATTCACTTCACCACAAAACAAACATATTCTTTGAGTATAGATTCATGGAGATACCAGTTAAAGTTCGAATAGCCCTGCTGAGTTGCCATATTTGTATTTCATTACATACCTTTGTTAAAAGAATAACACATCTGGCATCTCTGTAAAAAAAAACTATCTCACCTTCTCTTCCTGAGGTAATAATCTCTAATGTCACCCAGTCTAAATCCAAAAACTGCAATTAGACCTACTGAGTGAAATTCTGTCTTTAATCAAGTCAAGTCAAGTCACTTTTTATTGTCATTTCGACCATAACTGCTGGTACAGTACACAGTAAAAACGGGACAACAGTGCTGCATGAAACATTACAAAAACTACACTGAACTACGTAAAACAACACAAAAACTACACTAGACTACAGACCTACCCAGGACTACATAAAGTGCACAAAACAGTGCAGGCATTACAATAAATAATAAACAAGACAATATGCACAGTAGAGGGCAGTAGGTTGGTGTCAGTCCAGGCTCTGGGTATTGAGGACTCTGATGGCTTGGGGGAAGAAACTGTTACATACTCTGGTCGTGAGAGCCCGAATGCTTCAGTGCCTTTTGCCAGATGGCAGGAGGGAGAAGAGTTTGTATGGGGGGTGAGTGGGGTCCTTCATAATGCTGTTTGCTTTACCGATGCAGTGTGTGGTGTAAATGTCTGTAATGGCAGGAAGAGAGACCCCGATGATCTTCTCAGCTGACCTCACTATCCACTGCAGGGTCTTGCGATCCGAGATGGTGCAATTTCCGAACCAGGCAGTGATGCAGCTGCTCAGGATGCTCTCAATACAACTTCTGTAGAATGTGGTGAGGATGGGGGGGGTGGGGGGGGAGATGGACTTTTCTCAGCCTTTGCAGGAAGTAGAGACGCTGCTGGGCTTTCTTTGCTATGAAGCTGGTGTTGAGGGACCAGGTGAGATTCTCCGCCAGGTGAACACCAAGAAATTTGGTGCTCTTAACGATCTCTACGGAGGAGTCGTCAATGTTCAGCGGAGAGTGTCCTCCTGAAGTCAACGACCATCTCTTTTGTTTTGTTGACATTCAGAGACAGGTTGTTGGCTCTGCACCAGTCCGTTAGCAGCTGCACCTCCTCTCTGCATGCTGACTCATCGTTCTTGCTGATGAGACCCACCACGGTTGTGCAATAACAGTGAGTTGCTAATGTGCACTAACTGAGCGCACTTGACTACAAACTGGTTTCCTCAAACCAGTCTTAACAGCACAAATATCATTTTCTGGATGTGGAATGATCTCAGAAGCAAAATTACTTTGAGTGAGATACTAACATTTAAAATATATCCTATACTTGCTTCTTATCAAAGCAACTTGCAGATAGACAGACAATTCAAATTCATTGTAGCATTCTTGAAAAAAAGCACAAAGTCAGTAATGTTAACAAAAACAAAGTAACATTGTAACTTGTCTCAACAGCAGTTCTGTAAAATATTGTAAAATACTGAAGATTTGAAAAAAGGACGTGAAATTTATGTTAGTTCATTGAGCCTGTCTATCTTGGCACAGTGTAAACTGGCATGCTATCAGTTCCATTTCCTTTCCTTTGTAGTCAAGCAATCCCTCTGGAGGGGCAAAATAAACTGTAGATTATTTCAGAATCTCTCCTTCAATGCAATCAAACTCCAGGAGACCATGATGGGATTACAAAGTAAATATATATGAGGTGTGTTGTTAACACACTTACTGTTAACCAAAGCAGGCTTTCGTAACCAACCTTTCTTGATGATTCAGATACTTCCTCCACAGTTCTACAATCATAAATTTCTGAGTGGACCCTCAGAGATTGCTAAGAATATTATACCTGGCTATGAATTAAGAGTGACAATATTGTAATCTTCATGGCAGGCATTCATTCCAGTCTTTATATATTCTTAGACTACTGCAATTTGCCTAGCACCAAAACAGGTCTGTGGTGGGTGCCACTTCTTTGCCCTACACACATCTTCAGAACATCTAGATAGTAGAGACGCCTATTGTTTATTGACTACAGCTTTGTCTTCAGTGCAATAACTCTAAGCAAACTCATCACCAAATTCAGGACCAGGGAAGCAACACCTCCCTCTGCAACTGGATCCTTGACTTCCTGGCCAACAGACTCCAATCAGTAAGGATTTCTGTTGGCTGAAACAGTACCATGAATCACAGTCTTACTATTGGAGCCAGGTCTTTCAAGAATGAAATTGGGATAAACTTCTACACAGAAAGCGTGACAGAAATTTGAGCTATTCTTCTACATAATGGTAACTAATGGTAATTTTGAATCCAGAAGAGAAATATTTTGCCCTTCATTGCAAAGTGGATGAAATAGAAGAATCAGCAAGACTTACTAAAACTCTACAGGGATTGGTGAGACAATAAATTTATTCAACAACATAAAATAGGTTTATTCTATTTATTTAAGGAAATATATAATTACAATTGAAGCACTTCACAGTAAGTTCACTAAATTGATTTATGAGTTGAAGGGATTGAGTTATGAGGAAAGTTTGAACAGTCTGAGTCTGTTCTCATTGAAGTTTAAAAGAACAGCAAATGAAACTACCATTCTGAAGAGTATTGCCAAATCTGGTCTGCCATTCTCCAAGATCAGGGAATCCCAACCTGGAGTCCTTGACCCCTTGCTTAATGGTATTGATCCATGGTATTAAAAAGGTTGAGAACCTCTGTTCAAGATCATGGCTGATTTATTTTGTTGTCATTTTCCAGCATTGCCCCAATATCTCTTGATTCCCTTAATGTCCAGTAATCTAGCAACCTGTTTAGAATGAACATTGTGTCCATAGCCCTCTGATATACAGAATTCCAAATATGGGAGAAAAAAAATCCCTGTCTCAGTTCCCAACACCTGCACTTTATTCTCAGATAGTGCCTCCTGATTTTGGACTCCTCAGCCAAGGTAAATATCCTCCCCTCATCTATCCTGGCAAGCTCTAAAAATGTTATGCATTTCAATGAGACAGTGGGAGCACTGTCTAGCAAGACAGTCCATCTACTCATTCATTTTGCAACAAACACACCACCCTTGGAAGCAGATGGCACCGGAATTGGACTCCAAACTCTGCAACACCACAAGCTATAATAGTGTCACACTAACCACTATGTTACCATGGCACCCCAAGTAGTCCAACAGTTCTACAGCAAGCCCAAATGAATCTTCAATCAATGCATCTGGTTTGAGAGGACCTGTACAATTTCAAGTTCAGTTATTGTCATTCAACCATACACAGGTTCCTCTGGACCAAGGTGCACAAAACAGTACACTTAACTCACACACATAACACAAAGTAATATCACCATTAGTAAATGAACAAATAATAAGGAATATTTGCAACACAAGTTAGAAAAGTAAACAGAATAACACTACTGGTACTTCATGTGTGATGAGACCTGGGTGGTGGCAGGGCATTCAGTAATCTTACAGCCTGAGAAAAAAAGCTGTTTCTCATCCTAACAGTTCTTTTCCTAATGCTATGGTACCTCCTGCTTGATGGTAACGGGTCAAATAGATTGTTGGATGGATGGGAGAGATTACTGATAATGTTAAAGACCCTGCGAATGCAGTGCTCCTAATAAATATCTTTGATCGATGGAAGAGGGACCCCGATGATCCTCCCAGCAGACCTCACAATCCTTTATAGGGACTTGCAGTCGAAAGCCTTATAGTTTCAGTACCAGGCAGTTGGTCAGGACACTCTCAATGGTGCTCCTGTAAAAATTGGTTAGAGTGGGAGGGGGACCCTCACTCACCTCAATCTCCTCAGGAAGTAGAGATGCTGCTGTGCTTTCTTAACCAAAGAGATTGTTTTGAGGCACCAGGTGGAATCATTACCTTGTCAAGTATAAGCTTCAATGCTTGAACTATGCTTTATTTAACTTGTTCAAATGACAATATCAACCTTCTGATTATAAGACCAGACTTCTAGAGAGCAAATACAAAGTAAGTATCTGACTCACATCGTGTTCCTGGCCATGCCTTAAGAGCTGTGTGCAGATCAAACAGTAGGAGCACTTGCAGATATTATTAACCTCGCCCTGCTTCAATCTCAGGTTCCCACCAGCTTTAAGAAGACCCGTATCATCCTAGTACTATGGAATACAAGGTAGCGTGCCAATGACTGCATCTGGTGGCCATGAAGTACTTCGAGAAGCTGGTTATGACATGCATTAACTCCATTCAACCTTGTGCAACTGCAATTTGCCTACCACTGACACCACTTCCCTGAACCTACACACATTTCTAAATCTACATTCTTCACCAACAGACGGCAATCAGTAAAGAAAGGCAGCAACACCTTTGCCATGATTAGCCTCAACACTGGTGCCCAACAAATCTGCATCCTCATCCCCCTACTCTACTTCATGTATATTCACGACTGCGTGGCCATATTCTGATCTAACTCCATCCACAAGTCTACAGATGATACCACAGTAGTGAGCCATATCTCAAATAACCATGAGTCAGAGTACAGGAAAGAGATAGTGAGCCTGGGGGCATGGTGTTACGACAACAATCATTCCCTCAATGTCAGCTAAGCAATAGAGCTGGTTGTTTACACTGCTTCAACCTATTATTTTTCCTTAGTGTTCTGTAATGAAACCTATGCCCATTAATTAGAAGTACTAGGCCCTCATTCATGCCTGTTGTGGCCGCCAAGGAAGGAAATGCTGGAGCTGGCTGTAAGCCACTGGATTCCATGGTGGGTTGAGGCTTGGTTCATCTGTCGGTGCTTCCCTCCAATGTTTCACTCGGCGGAAGACAAGCTGGATTGCCTTTGTTGTGGCTTTCACTACACGAACTGAGGAACCGCTGAAGGCTGTTCTTGCAGAAATGTAGCTCTAGGACATCCGTGCACGATCAATCTATAGGCCACGACGCTTATGAACTAAGGCTATATATTTTTAAGATATTTTGTAACTTTATGTTTCCTGCTATCATAATTATGCATGCTGTATGTGCTGTGCGCTGTGTGCAACTATTGGTAAAGTGCTTTGCACCTTGACCCCAGAGGAACACTGTTCTGTTTGGCTGTATACATGTGTATGGGTGGAATGACCATTAAACCTGAACTTGAACTTGAACTTGATCCTAAAAATTGACAACCTGATTCTTCTGAAGGGCTTTCCACATATCCTTTTGGGTTATATACTTAATTTGGTGAACAGAAAAATACTTTCCAGTTACCATTTCTTTCAATGCATTTGATTCTGCCT
Source organism: Mobula hypostoma (assembly GCF_963921235.1). Taxonomy (NCBI): domain Eukaryota; kingdom Metazoa; phylum Chordata; class Chondrichthyes; order Myliobatiformes; family Myliobatidae; genus Mobula; species Mobula hypostoma. The sequence goes on from NC_086117.1 coordinate 7,902,206, forward strand.
TCCATTCCTAACCCACATCTCATACGAGTTAAGTTCACTCATAAAGTATCAGAATCCATTTGTTTGGATAGATTATAAAGCTTTTTAAGCAGAAAACTCAGTGTGAAAATAAACTTTAGTCTAAAGAACTAAAATAAACAGTCAAATAGAAATCTCATGTGAAATATGGGCTGTAACTTTCTTCATGACAGAAGAATAGACACACATCCAAAACCTCAAAGACAGAAATCTCCAGTCTATAAAATATAGACTGATCATAATGATAGTAGTCCCCTACACAGTATCTCACTGAAATATGGCAATGAGCAAAGTATCATATTTCAAGCAGTTTAAATGTTATGTGTGGGGATGTAGCACAGAGATCGTGTCAAGGCTGCAGAAAAGGAGGAAGTCATGGAGGGATTGTCTACTGAGTTGCTGTGGGTGGAAGGTAGGAACAGGAAACAAGGTAGGAACAGAAAGGGGTCAATAACTCTGCTAGGTGTTTTTTATAAACCACCCAACAGCAACAGGGACATCAAAGAGCAGATAGTGTGACAGATTCTGGAAAGGTGTAATAATAACAGGGTTGTCATGGTGGGAGATTTTAATTTCCCAAATATCGATTCGCATGTCCCTAGAGCAAGGGGTTTAGATGGGGTGGAGTTTGTTAGCTGTGTTCAGGAAGGCTTCCTGACACAATATGTAGGTAAGCCTACAAGAGGAGAGGTTGTACTTGATCTGGTACTGGGAAATAGACCTGGTCAGATGTCAGATCTCTCAGTGGGAGAGCATTTTGGAGATAGTAATCACAATTCTACCATAGCATTGGAGAGGAATAGGAACAGACAAGTTAGGAAAATGTTTCATTGGAGTAAGGGGAAATATGAAGCTATCAGGCAGGAACTTGCAAGTATAAATTGGGAACAGATGTTCTCAGGGAAATGTATGGCAGATATTTGGCAAATGTTCAGGGGATGTTTGCGTGGCATTCTGCATAGGTATGTTCCAATGAGACAGGGAAAGGATGCTAGGGTACAGGAACCATGGTGTACAAAGGCTGTTAAAAATCTAGTCAAAAGAAAAGAAATTAGGAAATGATAGGGATCTAGGAGATTATAAGGCTAGCAGGAAGGAACTTAAGAATGAAATTAGGAGGGCCAGAAGGGGCCATGAGCAGGCCTTGGCGAGCAGGATTAAAGAAAACCCCAAGGCATTCTACAAGTATGTGAAGAGCAAGAGGATAAGACATGAGAGATTAGGACCAATCAAGTGTGACAGTGGAGAAGTGTGTATGGAACCGGAGGAGATAGCAGAGGTACTTAATGAATACTTTGCTTCAGTATTCACTACAGAAAAGGATCTTTTCGATTGTAGGGATGACTTACAGCGGACTGAAAAGCTTGGGCATATCGACATTAAGAAAGAGGATGTGCTGGAGCTTTTGGAAAGCATCAAGTTGGATAAGTCACCTGGACTGGATGGAACAAACCCCAGGCTACTGTGGGAGGTGAGGGAGGAGATTACTGAGCCTCTGGCAATGATCTTTCATCATCAATGGGGATGGGAGAGGTTCTGGAGGACTGGAAGTTTCCAGATGTCATTCCTTTATTCAAAAGAGGGAGTAGAGATAGCCCAGGAAATTATAGACCAGTGAGCCTTACTTCAATGGTTGGTAAGTTGATGGAAAAGATCTTGAGAGGCGGGATTTATGAACATCTATAATTAGGAATAGTCAGCATGGCTTTGTCAAAGGCAGGTCGTGCATTATGAGCCTGATTGAAGTTTTTGAGGCTGTGACTAAACACATTGATGAAGGTAGAGCAGTAGACGTAGCATATATGGATTTCAGCAAGGCATTTGATAAGGTACCCCATGCAAGGCTTATTGAGAAAGTAAGGAGGCATGGGATCCAAGGGGACATTGCTTTGTGGATCCAGAATTGACTTGCCCACAGCAGGCAAAGAGTGGTTGTAGATGGGTCATAGTCTGCATGGAGGTTGGTGACCAGTGGTGTGCCTCAGGGATCTGTTCTGGGACCCCATCTCTTTGTGATTTTTATAAATGACCTGGATGAGGAAGTGGAGGGATGGGTTAGTAAATTCGCTGATGACACAGAGGTTGGGGGTGTTGCAGATAATGTAGAGGATTGTCGAAGATTGCAGAGAGACATTGATAGGATGCAGAAGTGGGCTGAGAAGTGGCAGATGGAGTTCAACCCGGAGAAGTGTGAGGTGGTACACTTTGGAAGGTCAAACTCCAAGGCAGAGTACAAAGTAAATGGCAGGATACTTAGTAATGTGGAGGAGCAGAGGGATCTAGGGGTACATGTCCACAGATCCCTGAAAGTTCCTCACAGGTAGATAGGGTAGTTAAGAAAGCTTATGGGGTGTTAGCTTTCATATGTCATGGGATAGAGTTTGAGAGTCGTGAGGTAATGATGCAGCTCTATAAAACTCTGGTTAGGCCACACTTGGAGTACTGTGTCCATTTCTAGTCACCTCACTATGGGAAGGATGTGGAAGCATTGGAAAGGGTACAGAGGAGATTTACCAGGATGCTGCCTGGTTTAAAGAGTATGCATTATGATCAGAGATTAAGGGAGCTAGGGTTTTACTCTTTGGAGAGAAGGAGGATGAGAGGACACATGATAGAGGTATACAAGATATTAAGAGGAATAGATAGAGTGGATAGCCAGGGTACCACTGCTCAATACAAGAGGGTATGGCTTTCAGGTAAGGGGTGAGAAGTTCAAGGGGGATATTAGAGGAAGGTTTTTTACTCAGAGAGTGGTTGGTGCATGGAATGCACTGCCTGAGTCAGTGGTGGAGGCAGATACACTAGTGAAATTTAAGAGACTACTAGACAGGTATATGGAGGAACTTAAGGTGTGGGGGGTTATATGGGAGGCAGGGTTTAATAGTTTGCACAACACTGTGGGCCAAAGGGCTGGTACTGTGCTGTACTGTTCTATGTTCTACGTTCTAATAACCATCTTCTATGTCTTGTTGGTAATAAGGACGAGGTTATTTGACTGGAAATACAACCTGTTCTTTTAATGTGTTGTGGTTTAGTTTATTGTCTACAGAAAGACTCTATTGGATCAGAATGTGAAAGCCAGGTTATCCTTTTTGGGTATTATTGGTTAATGATGGGCATACAAGAAATTCTTGTCAACTGTCTAATGAACTGATGCATATCTACTGGTTAAACAATTAGAAATTCACTTGTATAATAATGTTTTTTTAATTCCTCATATTAAACACAATAACAAGTATTTTTTGATTGTTTCACCCAGAAAATTTGACTATTTGACTCAATTTAAAAGTCTTAATGTTTTTGTTAAATCATGTTAATCCTTTTGGAACACAATAATGCATACTGTATTTCTGACGATTTGGATAATGTATTGGATCCCGATACCATCTGGGACCAGGGACAGTTGAAGTTTTAAATGGCACCGTGTGAGGGACGTAATGAGTATTTCACCGCTATGCCATTCAGTGCATCTTAATGCATGTATTAGAATTTCTAGCTGCACTTATCTATAGCCCCATCAAGGTTTGGTTCCTTAAGGTTGTTATTCCCGGGGGCGTAGTGAGGATAAGCTCCCACTGCCTACTAAACACTTGCTAATGGTCTGTATCTCAAATAGCCTCTGACAACCAAGTCCATCTCCTGGCCTTCATGTGTGACTTGGCTACTAAACCCAGCAGAACCGTTTCTACTGACAGGAGAAGAGGAAAGGCAGGTTACTGGTGCCTTAAAACCAGTCACTTCAGGGAGATGGGGCTCGTCGGCTATGGTTTGCAGCTAATCTAGGAGAAGAAAAGCTCTGATCTCAAACCTCCACTGCCTTGTGGCTTTACCCACTCATGGGGAAGGCTTCAGCAGTAAACCTTGAGGAAAAATCCAAAGCTGGAATCCCAAAGGCAGTCCTACGTTGAGTTTAACGCTGGCTGGCAGGTCCTGTGATGCCGCTGATGCCAAACTGTATCTGTCTTTGCCATTTCTTTGGATTTATCAGCTGTGTGGAGAGGGGGAGCCTGCTGCATGGGCAACAGTTTGCTCTCCATATCGTACTGCCCTGGCTTGCGTATCATGTAAATAGCTGGGACGCAACATCCATGGTTGTCCCCAACCAACAGTGTGCCTCAAATCGGGATTTGTTACCAGGATCTCAAAGAGTGGTCAAGCCAGAGGCCTAGATGATTAAAATAATTTTTAAAATAGAGATCTTAAAATCCTTCACAGTATACAAAAGGAAATGTTCAAATTATTACAGTTTGTAAGTTCAGTATTTAAAAATATTATTCATTATTAACAAAAGGTTTCTTCCCTTAATTAGCTTAATTTTATTTTATTAATATACACTGTGATCTAAACTTGTAACTATACACCATTTTTGTCAACATGACAGGATTTATGATGTGGCTGATTAGGTACATGTGTTTTGTACAGTATGTGGAAAAATAAATGAAAAGTAACTATTTATACAAATAATTTTTCAAGTCAAAAATATTATTAAACTGGGTAATTTGGTGTAATTGGATGACCAGAACTGCACACAATTACCGTTAAGTAAAGCTATGTCTTCTGTGTCTTCTGTCAAAACATGTGCATTGAAAAAAATTGTTGATTTGGTGTTTCTATATACAGTGAATCCCTTGAGGGCAAATTTTATTTTACATCTTGTTTTTGGGCAGTGGTTTGTGAATTTTATAAGGGTGAATTTATAACCTAAGTAGCTGTAACTTGGTGTTGTCTCTATTTTCTTCTTCACCTGTGGAATTCCCTTCAGTTGTTTAGCATTTTGGGAAATTAATCACTGCAATATATACTTAGGCTAAATGGAGATAGGTTGTAGGAGAAAGAACTCTAAATCCCCTACAGGGCTGCAAATCACTTAACTGATTGATTGTTTTATAGATTGGTATAGGTTTTCACATTTGCCTGTTTACAAATTCAACTGACAATCATTGTTAAACAATTGACCTTACTGTTCAGAGAATCAATCTTGACCTTGCAGAAAAATGGTACTGGAACAATTTTTAAAAATCTGCTTTGGTCATAAAATGTATAAACGTTTAAAGTACTTGATTCATTTTTTATATATGTGTCTTTGTATTTCAGTGTATTTAAGTATTTTACTTTTGAAAGAAGAGTGTGAAAACATTTGAGCTGGTATTTCTCAGGGTATTGAAAACACAAAATTTAGTCAAGGGGAAAATCCACTCAGTTTACAACAACTGATTAACCTACCAACCAGTATGCCTTTGGACTGTGGGAGGAAGCTGGAGCACCCATAGAAAACCCACACACTCATGGGGAGAATGTTCAATCTCCTTACAGACAGCGGCAGGAAATGAAATTGCATCGCCGGTACTGTAAAGCATTGTGCTAACCACTACACTACCATACTGCCCCAATAGTACTGAAGCACCACATAGTAGAATTGTCAGCACATCTACCCATGTTTCCAATGATGACTCCGTTCATAAACCTATCACTTTCCTGATCCCTGGTGTTCTGTCCTAGATTCCAATCCAAGTTTCTGTGATATATTTGGCCCACATCCTGAAGCTGTTCCTGTTGCAATATGGATCATATATTAGCTGTTATTTTAACTTATTGACCTAAATGTTTGCAGAACTTCCAAAATGTCTGCACAAAATGAGCTTGCAAGGTAGATATAATTTTATATTATTGTAAAGAAAAAACAAGGCAATTAACACAAAAAAAACCACTCAGGCCAGGTTCCTGACCTTGGTCCTGGCAGCAGAATCAGAATCAGATTTATTGTCACTGATATGTTTTGTGAAATCTGCTTTTTGTGGCAGCAGTACAGTGCAATGCATTAAAAATACTATAAATTACAATAAGAAGCAAGTAATATATTGTGTGTGTATATATATATATATATATATATGAAAAACTAAATAAAAATATTAAGTAAGTAATGCAAAAAGAAAACAAAAATAGTGACGTAGTGTTCATGGGCTGGTTCACTGTCTGTTCAGAAATCTGATGGTGGAGGGGAAAACGCTGGTTCTAAAATGTTGAGCATGTGTCTTTAGGCTCCTGTAACACTCTTACGGAACTCTTATTGGATCCTCGACTTCCTAAGCGGAAGACCACTGTCTGTGCGGATTGGTGATAACATATCCTCCTCGCTGACGATCAACACTGGCGCATGTATGCTTAGCCCACTGCTCTACGCTGTATATACACATGACTGTGTGGCTAGGCACAGCTCAAATACCATCTGTAAATTTGCTGACGATACAACCATTGTTGGTAGAATCTCAGGTGGTGATGAGAGGGTGTACAGGAGTGAGATATGCCAACTAGTGGAATGGTGCCACAGCAACAACCTGGCACTCAACGTCAGTAAGACAAAAGAGCTGATTGTGGACTTCAGGAAGGGTAAGACGAAGGAACACATACCATCCTCAGAGGGATCAGAAGTGGAGAGAGTGAGCAACTTCAAGTTCCTGGGTGTCAAGATCTCTGAGGATCTAACCTGGTCCCAACATATTGATGTAGTTATAAAGAAGGCAAGACAGCAGCTATACTTTATTATGATTTTCAAGAGATTTGGCATGTCAACAAATACACTCAAAAACTTCTATAGTTGTATCGTGGAGAGCATTCTGCCAGGCTGCAGTACTGTCTGCTGCGCAGGACCGAAAGAAGCTGCAGAAGGTTGTAAATCTAGTCAGCTCCATCTTGGGCACTAGCCTACAAAGTACCCAGGACATCTTTAGGGAGCGGTGCCTCAGAAAGGTAGTGTCCATTATTAAGGACCTCCAGCACCCAGGGCATGCCCTTTTCTCACAGTTACCATGAGGTAGGAGGTACAGAAGCCTGAAGGCACACACTCAGCAATTCAGGAACGGCTTCTTCCCCTCTGCCATCCGATTCCTAAATAGACATTGAACCCTTGGACACTACCTCACTTTTTAAAAAAAATACTGTTATTTCTGTTTTTGCACTTAAAAAATATCTATTCAATATATGTAATTGATTTACTTTATTTATTATAATGTTTTATTTAATTTATTATTATTATTTTCTCTCTTCTAGATTATGTATTGCATTGAACTGCTGGTGCTAAGTTAACAAATTTCACGACACATGCCGGTGATAATAAACCTGATTCTGATTCTGATAATAAAAAGAGAGCACATCCTGGATGATGGGACCTCTCATGGTCCCAGAACACATTCTACAATCAGGAAAGCTCACCAAAACATCTACTTTCTGAGGAGGTCAAAGGGAGTTGAACTTTGCATATCCATTACTTTATCATTTCCAGTCACTTTACGCATGGACACTCCTGGGCCTGTGGACACACGGTCACTTTATGGACATATGAACAATGTAGATAAGCTACCTTTTGTATTTATATTTATTGTGTTTTAAAAATTATTATTATTGTGTTCTTTTAGTGCTATAATCAGATCCAGAGTAATATTTATTTCATTCTCCTTTACACTTACGTACAGGAAATGACTTAAATTATTTTGAATGAAATAATTTTACAAGTTGCAGAGAATGGCAAACTATTACATTACTGAAATAAATTTTGAAAATATAATTGTAATAACATTTTATCTTTTCCAGTATTTTATCAATTAATAAGAAAATAACAATTTTGACTTCTAAGACAATCTCCTTTTATTTAGTAAATACATTGATCTGGAAAATTGATTGAAAAAAAATAAGACATGTGCTTTACAGTTGCAGAATATCTGCAAATAAATTAAGACAACAAAATACAACAATCTCTTCCCCCCAAAATTCTGAGTACGTTTTTACCATACTTTACTACAAAGTGTACATTTCCTAAAGAAATAAAGACACTCCTGTGCTTCCATATGGAAATACTTAAACTCCAGCACTAAGATTACAGTATGAGTTTACAAAAATAGCTAATGCTAATTCCTGCAGTACTCAATCCATTTTGATTCAGGACTCTAGCTGAGAGGAAAACATACACTGAACACCAGTTTGATAAAAATACTAAGTTTATATCTTAGCAGTTTAGATTCAGCTCTGTACAGCAACTCTAGTTTGTTTGGGTGCCAAAAGACAAAAGGAATCTGGAGTGTAGCATGCATCTCACTGCTATTAATCATCATCTGGACAAATGCACAGACAGCATATCCTGAGTTATATGTAATGAAGGAAGACAACTTTGTGCTATATTAAGCATCTAATAGTGCATTTTCAACAAAAGAAACAGAATCAAAAGTTACCTTAAAAACAGCATTGGAACACTCAATGCATATGAAACATACAGTGCATGTTCTGACAAAAATCAATTGGAACAGATAGAAGAATGGCAGTAACACCAATCATCTGGATAAAAGCCAACATTTGTCAATACCAAATATGTTATTTACAATCTGTTCAAAGTTTTCCTACAGGCAATGATCTGACTCTTCATTAATACTTCTTCCTTGGTATTTTCTCCCTGGTATATTTACAGAAAATGAGAATGCAACCAGAGCAGCTGGAAAACAAATAAACAAATCTAAAGTGCCGATATTTAGAAGAAACACAACAAGAACATGACATAGGCATAGAATAAAGGAAGTAATTCCAGTTGAGCTTTTCTGATCAAAGTTTTGTTTCTGTCATTACAATTTTGTTTTATTCTAACTTCCTTTTCCACAGGTTAACCTTTTAATTTTCCCTCCATCTTCTTACTAATTCATTTTGCCTTTCCCACCATCACAGTATTTTTCAGTTTCAGCTATATTTCTTTTTCCTCTACAAAATCCTCCATCACTTCATTTGTGGTTCAAGACTTGCAGAGATCTAATCACAGTTAAGCTAGTTTGGATCACTTATTTTGAAAAGTCCCAAGTCAGTAATTCTTATTAGTTGCATGTGTCAGTTTCTCCATCTTGCTTCTGGACTAATGAATGCCCTTTAAGGACTGATGATTCTTCATTCCATAAAGTCATGTTGATGTTGATAGAATCCATAACATCTAATTAAAGAGAAATTAAGTGCTGTTTAAGTCCTTGCCTGTAATCATGGAAATTCTTTTCCAATTCCTTTGAAAGCCTAATTGACACTGCTTCCATCATGTCCAACAAGCAATGAGCACCAGATCATCGTTAATTTCCAAGTAAACAAAACATCTTCACTTTCCCCTTCCCTTTACCCATCATCCCACCAATCCTTTTGATCTTCATTTAAATTTGTAGCCTGTAGTCCTTGAACCCCATCAGCTAACATATGTCCCTTGTCCTACATATAATTGTCACAATATGTGCAGATCAATCAAATCTCCACTCCATCTTCTTTATTCCAAAAACAACAACTCTGGCATCTCTGGTCTAACTTTGTAGAGTAAATTCTCCCATCATTGGATCATGCTCATAAATCTGTTCAGCATTTTCTCTCTGAATTGGAACCCATTGTGGCCTGATCAGTGTTCAAATTTAACAAAATCTCTCTGCTTTAGTTCTCCATATCTCTATGTATAGTCCAAGATCCCATTAGCTTCATTAACCATCCTATTAGTGTTACAATTGCATCATCAGGTGACTGAAGCTGTCTTGCAAGCATCCCTCTCAGCAGATATAACATATATTCTTGCACAGACCTGTCTACCAAACCCAAAAGTGTACAACGCCTCTCTCAATACACTGACTCAATAGCTTTGACAGCCACTAAGGGTCTGCCCAAGGCTCCTAACTGTCAATACTCTCATTTTTATGATAGTTTGTTGATGTCTATGACATTCAAAATAAATCACACATCACACATGATCTGTCAAAAATGCCTGAAAAGTTAAATTGTTAAGGATAATTTAATAGTTGAGAGATTAAAGATATGAGAAGCTCTGCTTAATACTCTCTAGCACCCAATTTAGATAATTAAGAGTTTATCAACAGATTAATCGTCTCAATGATATTTCAAGTTGACGCTTTCCCTCTGATCCACAGCTGTATGCCTTGATCATTAACACCTTTTTGATAAAAATTATTGTCTTAGAATAAAATTAAAACATGATAAAACCAATAATGAATGTGCTGTTTAAGTAATAAGTTAACCAGTGGGTTAGTGTCTGACTGCACGACGGATAAAACAATATAGTCCAAAATCATGCCAGGTTATGTATATGTTTGATAAATTATTTATGACTACACTGTATAATAAGCAGCTTTCAAACATTACAAGAAACTGTTCTTCATTATTTGCTCACAAAATGCCAGAGAAACTCAGCAGGTCAGGCAGCATCTATGGAAATGAATAAACAGTCAACGATTCGGGCTGAGTCCTGATGAAGCATCTCGGCCATGAAACGTCAACTGTTTATTCATTTCCAGATATGCTGATTTCCTCCAGCATTTTGTGTAAGTTACTCTGGATTTCTAGCATCTGCAGAATCTCTTGTGTTTCTTACTTCATTGAATGCTTGGAGCTTTAATTAGAGCAATGAAGGAACACACATACTGTATATTAGGCAACAGGTTAACACTGGCATGACTGTTAACATTCTGATCTCAGCTTTCTCACTGAGGTAGTGAGGAAATTTAGACAGCAGCGTGAGAACTGGAGACTTACTTATTAAAATAAAAACACTCATTTATTTTGCAATTTTCACAAGCATGTTAGGACATCACAAAAGCAGCTTAAGGCTAATAAGATGGAGTAATTTTACAATGCAAATGTAAACCAACAGCAATGTGCTAATTATCAGAAATCTGTTATATTTTTCTTCACTGGAATAATAAATATTGACATAATTCCAAGGATCTTCTTCAAAATGGTGCCAAAGAGCTGACAAGGATGCAGTTTAACATTTAATCTTTTAAAAAGTACCTTTGGGAATAATGAAGCTCCCAAAGCCGGCCTAGATTTTTGTGTTCAAGCTGTTCCAATAGATCTTAAACACAAAACCTTTTGAGTCAGAGGCGAGAATAGCCACAACTGATCTATTGTTGATACAAGTATGTCATTTAAATGCAGGAAAGTGAAAAAACTGTTTAGCTGACTGGTATTTGAGTGCCATAAGGAAGAAGGGGAACTATGAAAATAGAAGATTTTCTCAGCCTGGGAACAACAGGATGAGAAAAGACTGAAATGAAGTCAGACCAGGAATAGATTAGGAGAGAATATAATAATATCAAAAGGAAATTAATGTGAGAGAGGAAGAGGTAACAATGGAAAGGAACATAACTGGGAAAAAATCATAAAAATGCAGAGACACAGACACATTTCAACAGTAATATTAATTTTTGAAAATGATTTTGTTAAATTCGAAACATAGGATAACATGGGTCTCAATCTGATCTGAACAGCTTTTATGTATCAATCAATATCCTGTAGAAGTAAATAGTGTTAAGGACGTGAGCATTCAGGAACTAACTTAAAGTAGGAAAGAATAAATACATTATAAAAATTGAGGACCGGAATGAGTAAATTCAACAAAAAAAATTATCTTTTAAAAGCATAAAATGTAAAGTTTCAGTAACTGAATTTCTGTTTAGTTCACATTTTAACCAGTAACTCATAGTGTTAATGAATTTGATTATGATCTTGTTTAGATGATCTGTGTCACATATTCAACATCTGCTGTTGAGGTCATAAGAAACACTGGTGTTTTTTTAAAAAAGTGTTTATTTGATTAGTAGTGAAATGGAGAATGAAAAAGCATTTTAACAATGATTCAACAATAAGGTCACAAATGGGGTCTTAAAACTGCTAGCTGTATACTTTAATCATCAACTAAACAGAATGTAAGGAAAGGCTTTATGGTAATTAGGAAGTTTACCACTAATTAATATACATTATATTATAAGTATAGACTACATTGTATACAGTAGTGATAGGGGATTCAATATGCAGAGGAACAGATAGGAGATTCTGTGGACGTGAACAGGACATCCAGATGGTAGTTGCCTCCTGGTTGCCAGGGTCAGGGTCAACTCAGATCATATCCACAGCATTTTGGAGGAGGAGGGAGAGCAGCCAGATGTCTTGGTACAGAGTTGTACCAATGACATAAGAAAGAAAAGTAGCGGTTCCGGTGATGTCATCGTTCAGAATGGCAGCTTAAATCAACAGCTCCTGTGGAAAAACGCATATCTTGCCCGTTAATCCATCAAGTACAAGATCTTTTGAAAATATCTGAATTGATAAGGGGGCTAGAATGGAGATTTAAAAAAGCACCACTGTGGAGCCTATGGAAGAGAGAGGTACAGCGCGCGGCTCTCCTACATGTGCATGCGGCGGCGAGGCTGATGATGGGCCTTGTGCAGGTGAAGCGGCGAATATGATACAGATTCTGGAAGAGATAAGGGAAGTCCAAAAAGATACAAAGCAGCAATTCAATGATATAAAGTCAGAGCTCGCCAACGTCAATCAGAAAATACCGGTGGCAAAGACTCGAATTGAGAAGGTGGAAGATCGCATGCAAAATGTGGAACAGATACTAAGTAAGACGATAAAAATATTAAATCAACAGGAAAGTAAATTGCTTGACCAGGAGGGAAGATCGCGACAGAAAAATATCAGGATTTATAATGTTCCCGAAGGAGCGGAGGGACTGTCAATGATGGACTTTGTAGACAAGCTGCTGTGGGAAGCACTGGAGATTCCCCAGACTATGAGATTGAAACTGAGAGGGCACATCGTTCGCTCGTCCAGCGGCCTCCTGGAGACAGACAAAGTAAACCACGCTCAATAGTACATAAATTCCTTCGATTCAAGAGCAAGGCGGAGACTCTACGAAGGGCCTGGGGTAAGAAGAGGGTTTTTTGGAACAGGAAGTTAATATACTTCGATCATGATTACCCCCTGGCGGTCCTACAGAAACAGAAGGAATATTCCGAAGCGAAACGAATATTAAAGCAAGAAAAGATTAAGTTCCAAACCCCGTACCCTGCTAAACTGAGGGCATTTTACCAAGAAGGAATGCGACTGTACCAGATGGTGGAGGAGGCGACTACAGACATGAACAACAGAGGACTGTCCATTAGCGTGGTCAAACCAAGGGAAACTCTGGCTGAGCAGTTGTCCCGAGCTGCTTGGGAAATAGTAAGAGAACCTAGAAAGCAGGGGCAAGAGGAGGATATTAGGAAGAGACTGTCAGTTCTCCGAGGGCAGCCCTCACCTCCTCCAGAAGAACCATAAGGTTTGGCTAACTTTAAAAGTGCTGATAAAGTAAATGGAAGCAAAAATAGACGGTGATATACTTATCTCGAGAAATACGTGTTATAATGTGGATTTTATATTACTCTATTTTTAAAAATTCATTTATTCATTCCTTTTTCCCCACCTAAATGAGAATATATACATGGGAGGAATACACAGGGAAATCATTTCTGTGTAATAAACATAGTTTTTTTACTTACTTTTATTGGTACTGCAACGGGGACCTTCAACCCACAGGTAGGAAAGACTATCCCCCACGGCTAGACTTTTCTTCTAGCCCAACCCAGGGTCATCTAGAGACCGCAGCCCTGGAATCACACCTTCGTTACCTTTTTTTTTATTATTCACGTTTCTTGGCTCTTATTTGTTCAGGGAGTAGATTGATTAAGTTATATTCTGCAAATTTCAATTATATATTAACAGATAAATACACATGGCTAAGGACAAAGTAAAATTCATTTCTTTTAATGTCAATGGGCTGTTGAATCCAGTCAAGCGCAGTAAAATTCTATCAAAAATGAAAAAAGAACAAGCCCATGTAGTATATTTACAGGAAACTCACTTAAGTGATAATGAGCATGGAAAATTAAAGAGAATGGGCTTCACTAATTTGTTTTTCTCCTCATACAAGTCAGGACATAGAAGAGGAGTTGCTATTCTCATCTCAAGTAAGCTAAATTTTGAAAAAGTATTCTAAATGGGAGATAAGGAGGGCAGATATATTCTGGTAAGGGGGAATATAGACGGAAATCCAGTTACTTTATTGAATATATACGAACCCCCAGGAAGTGATACCAGTTTCTTCCAGAAAATTATTAATATTATGGTAACAGAAACTGAAGGTCCCTTGATATGTGGTGAGACTTAAATTTACAATTACAACCAAAGTTAGACTCTTCCAATAGAAAAACTTATGAAACAAAGTCCTTACGTAAGAAAGTTGAGGATGTTGGTCTAATTGATAAATGGAGGGACCTTTTCCCTGACAGAAGGGATTACACTCATTATTCTGCCCACCCCCCCCCATTCCGTATATACAAGAATAGACTATTTCATAGCATTTGGAAAAGATAGAGACAAAATAATCACCTGTGGAATTGGGACAATAGATGTAAGTGACCATGCACTTATATATTTATCTGTTGATTTTGACCTACAACCAAAGAATATTATTTGGAAACTAAATTCAAGTCTACTCAATGATCCCTATTTTAAGGAACAAATTAAAAAAAGAAATTGGTCTTTACTTAGAATTCAATGATAATGGAGAGGTTTCATCTCCCATTCTATGGGATACTCTGAAGGCTGTCTTAAAAGGGAAAGTTATAGCGATATCTTCATATAAGAAAAAAATAAGGAATAGAACATTAGAGGAATTACAAAATAAGCTGAAGGAACTAAAAAAAAAACACAAATTGAGTTTGGCACAGGATACACTAGAGGAAATTTTTAAAATTAGGAATGAAATTAATAGTTTGGCCACACAAGAAATTAGAAAAAGTTTAATGCTTCTGAAACAGAGAGACTATGAAAGTGGATCTAAATCTATGAAAATACTAGCGTGGAAGCTGGAAAAAAAAGATAGCAGAAAATACAATTCATAGAATAAGGGATCCAAGAACAAAAGTGATAAAAAATAAGCTAAGTGAAATTCAAGAAGCTTTTGAAATGTCTCACAAAACTCTATATTCCAAAGTTCTAGGGGGAAGCATAACCCAAATTGACACCTTCCTGAATTCTTTAGAGTTACCCACTTTAAGCAAAGAATAAAGTAGAATGATGACTGCTGACGTAACTGAAGCTGAACTAAAAACTGCAATTAGTAGGCTTAAATTAAGCAAGTCACCAGGATCAGATGGATATACGGCAGAGTGGTATAAAGAGTTTAGAAGAGTTAATTCCTATTTTACTCCCCACACTGAACTGGACCCTAAGAAAGGCGCAAATGCCACCCACCTGGAAGGAGGCGATAATCTCAGCTATACCGAAAGAAGGCAAGGATAAAATGGAATGTGGGTCATTTAGACCAATATCTGTTCTTAATGTAGATTATAGAATATTTACTTCCATCATGGCCAAACGATTAGAAGAGTTTCTACCCACACTGATACATAATGATCAGAGAGGTTTTATACAACAACGCCAAACACAAGACAATATACGAAGGACACTTCACATTATGGATCACATTTTTAAAAATGAAATTGAAGCAATAGTGATAGGCGTGGATGCTGAAGAGGCATTTGATTCAGTTAATTGGAATTTTCTTTACAGAGTTTTACATAGATTTGGTCTACATGACACAATTACTAAAACTATATAGGCACCATACGACAATCCTACTGCCAGGATTAAAATCAATGGATATTTATCTAATAGTTTTACCCTAGAAAGGGGCACGAGACAGGGTTGTGCATGGTCACCGCTACTCTTCGCATTATATCTGGAACCATTAGCTCAATACATCAGAAAAAATGAAGATATCAGGGGAATTACTATTAAAGGGACAGAGCATAAACTGGCCTGTTACGCAGATGACATTTTGATCTATCCAGGGCAACCAACATACTCTTTACCTGAATTGATGCAATCCTTTGAACAATATGGCCAATTATCAGGATACAAGATCAACATAGATAAAACCCAACTACTTTCATATAACTATAGCCCACCAAGAGAAATTGAAAGTAGATATGCTGGTGCAACCCATCTTATGGCGCTCAATGGAAAAACATTGAGGAGAGGATACTTTCCATCCCCATACAGGCAATTTTGGCTGATAACAACCTACAAAGTTACATAAGTAATATTGACAACACGTGGGTGAAATGGACTCTTAAAATATGGAAAACCATTATAAAAGAATATAAACTAGAAAGAGACATTGCAATTCTTAAGTGGTGTGCATATGACTCGGATTTTACGCCGAATAAACTGGATGCTAGATTTAAGGACTGGACAGCTAAAGGAGTAACAGCTATTTGCAATATAATGAAAGATAGGGACACTGTTCAGTTTTGAAATGCTCAAAGAGAAACACTTATTAGAAAAATAAGACTTTTACCGGTATTTACAGATGCGACAGTATGTCACCAGGACAGTTAAAAATGTAACCAAGGCAAGTACATATCTGATAGAGCTATTTAGAAAAGCAGATAATTCAGACAATGGTAGTAGAATAATTTCAAGCGTTTATAAGGGTTTGTCAAATCTTAAAACACATTCGACTTCATAAATTGAAACAAAATGGGAGAAGGAAGGAGGGATAATAATATCTGACGAAGACTGGACAATAATATGGAGGTATCAATGGAAGTGTACCAGTTCACAGAAATGGAGGGAGTTCGGGTGGAAAAACTTGATAAGATATTTTATTACACCTTCTCAGAAATCCCATTACAATAGTAACTCCCCTGCTTGCTGGAGAAATTGTGGAAATCAAAATGCAAACCATTATCATATTTTCTGGGAAAGCACCCGTTATCAAAGACTATTCGAGTGGGATACATAATGCCCTACAAGACATCTTTAAATGTCAAATACCCTTAGAGAGTAAGACCATATATTTTGGGTATATACTTCAAAAATGATTGAAAAGAGATAAATATTTAATGAATGTACTGCTGGTGGCTGGTAAAAAGACCCTTACCAGGAAATGGTTATCTCAGGAGAGCCCAACTTTAACTGTATGGATGGAAATTACAATGGACATTTACAAAATGGAGAAGATAACAACACCTGTTAATCATAAGTTGGAACAATTTTATTCATACTGGAAAAAATGGTTTAACTACATAACACCTCATAGGCTTGATTTTATTCTCACAAGTCAATGAATATGTTGTAAAAAAAAATCACTCCCTACTCTGTACATAGTTTCCTTCTTTCGATTGTTCTTTCTTTCCTCTCCTTTCTATAAGTGTATACCTCAGATAAATATTATGTGGAGATTTGTGACAAATATGATTATATGATATATATGTACAGTATCTGAAATACATCTTATGGAAATGTTTGTTTGACAATGAAATTCAATAAAAAATAAATTACAAAAAAAAGAAGGAAAAGCAAAAAGATCCTTAAGAGTGAATTTACAGAGCTAGGTAGAAAGCTGAGAAGCAGGACTTCCAGGGTAATAATTACTGGATTGCTAACTGTGCCATATGCCGGTGAGGCTAGAAACAGGATGATTTAGCAGATAAATGTGTGGCTGAATAGCTGGTGCAGTGGGCAGGGCTTCCGGTTCTTGGAACATTGGAATCTCTTCTGGGGGAGGTATGACCTGTACAAAAGGGATAGGCTGCACTTGAACCCGAGGGGGACCAATATTCTCGTGGGCAGGTTTATTAGAGCAGTTGCGGAGGGTTTAAACTAATTTGGTAGGGGAATGGGAACCAGAGTGATGAGGCTCAGGATAAGACAATGGTAGTTGGGAGCTGAATGTCCAAGGTTACACAGTGTACTGGAGGGATAGGAAGGTGGGCGGAGGGGGTGGCATGACTCTGCTGGTAAAGAATGGCATCAAATTATTAGAAAGACGTGACATAAGATTGGAAGTTGTTGTGGGTTAAGTTAAGAAACTGCAAGGGAAAAGGACCTTGATGGCAGTTATACACAGGCCTACAAACAGTAGCTGGGATGTGGACTACAGATTACAACGGGAAATAGAAAAGGTGTGTCCAAAGGGCAATATTATGATAGTCATGGGAGATTTTAACATGCAAGTAAATTGGAAAAATCAGGTTGTTAATGGATCTCAAGAGAGTGAATTTGTTGAATGCCTATAAGGTGGCTTTTTAGAACAGTTTGTTGTTGAGCCTACTAGGGGATCAGCTATACTGGACTGGATGTTATGTAATGAACCAGAGGTGATTTGGGAGCTTAAGGTAAAGGAACACTTAGGAGACAGTGATGACAATATGACTGAGTTCAACTTGTAATTTGTTAGGGAGAAAGTAAAGTCTGACATTGCAGTATTTCAGTGGAGTAAAGGAAATTACAGTGGTATGAGAGAGGAGCTGGCCAAAGTAAATTGTAAGGAGCTGCTGGCAGGGATGACAGCAGAGCAGCAATGACTTGAGCTTTCGCGACAAATGAGGGAGGTGCAGGGTCGATGTATTCCAAAACAAAAAATACTCAAATGGCAAAAACAGTACAACCATGGCTGACAAGGGAAGTCAAAGCTAATGTAAAAGCTAAAGAGAGGGCGTACAACGAAGCAAGAATTAGTGGGAAGATAGAGGATTAGGAAGCTTTTAAATACCTACAGAAAGCAACTAGGAGGGAAAAGATGAAATAAGGAAGCAAACTAGCAACAATATCAGGGTGGATAGAAAAAGCATTTTCAAGTATATGAAAAATAAAACAGAGATGAGAGTGGATATAGGACCGCTAGAAAATGAGATTTAAAAAATGCTAACGGGGGACAAGGAGAGGGCAGATGAACCAAATAAGTATTTTGCATCAGTCTTCACTGTGGAAGACACTAGCAGTGTGCCAGGTGTTGAAGGGTGTGAGGGAAAAGAAGTGAATGCAGTTAATATTACAAGGGAAAAGGTGCTCAAAAAGCTGAAAGACCTAAAGGTACATAAGTCACTCAAATCAGATTAACTGCAACCTAAAGTTCTGAAAGAGGTAGCAGTAGAGATTGTGGTGGCATTAGTAATGATCTTTCAAGAATCATTGGACTCTGGCATGGTTCCAGAGGACCGAAAGATTGCAAATGTCACTGCACTCTTTAAGAAAGGAAGAAGGCAGCAGAAAGGAAATTATAGACCAGTTAGTCTGACCACAGTGTTGGGCAGATGTTGAAGTCAATTGTTAAGGATGAGGTTATAGAGTACTTGGTGACACAGGATAAGACAGGACAAAGTCAGCATGGTTTCCTTAAGGGAAAATCTTGCTTGACGAACCTGTTGACATTTTTTTAAGAATATTACAAGTAGGATAGATAAAGGGGATGCAGTGGATGTTGTACTTTTGGATTTTCAAATGGCCTTTGAAAAAATGCCACACATGAGGCTGCTTACCAAGTTAAAAGTCCATGGTATTACAGGAAAATTACTAACACGGTTAGAGCATTGGCTAATTGCTAGGAGGTAGAGAGTGGGAATAAAAGAATCCTTCTCTGGTTGGCTGCCAGTTACTAGTGGTGTTCCACAGGGGTCGGTGTTGGGACCACTTCTTTTTATGTTGTATATCAATGACTTTAGATGATGGAATAGATAGCTTTGTTGCCAAGTTTACAGATGATATGAAGATTGGTGGAAGGGCAGGTAGTGTTGAGGAAACCAGAAGGCTGCAGAAGGACTTAGACACATTAGAAAAATGGGCAAGGAAGTGGCAAATGAAATACACTGTTGAAAAATGCATGGTCATGCACTTTAGTAGAAGAAATAAATTTGCAGACTATTTTCTAAATGGGGAGAAAATACAAAAATATGAGATGCAAAGGGACTTCGGAATCTTTGTGCAGAATACCCTAAAGGTTAACTTGCAGGTTGAGTCGATGGTGAGGAAGCAAATGCAGCGTTAGCATTCATTTCAAGATGTCTAGAATACAAGAGCAGGGATGTGATGCTGAGGCTTTATAAGGCATTGGTGAGGCCTGACCTTGAGTATAGTAAACAGTTTTGGGCTCCTCATCTTAGAAAAGATGTGCTGGCATTGGAGAGAGTTCAGACAAGGGTCACAAGGGTGATTCCAGTAATGAAAGCACTATCATATGAGGTATGTTTGATGGCTCTGGGCCTGTCTAGAACAAGAAGGTACAGCATCAGGATAGAGGGGTGTCCATTGAAAACAGAGATGTGGAGAAATTTCTTTAGCCAGAGGGTGGTGAATTTGTGGAACTTGTTACACAGACAGCTGTGGAGTCTAGGTTGTTGGGTGTATTTAGGTGGCTATTGATAGGTTCTTAATTGGCCATGACATCAAAGGTTACGGGGAAATGGCTGGGGAGTAGGGCTAGGAAGTGGGAAAAAAAGGATCAGCCATGATTGAATGGCAGAGCAGACTTAGTGGGCCAAATAGCCTAATTCTTCTCCATGTCCTATGGTCTTACTGTGTAATTATATACATTCAATTGAGATCAGATCAAATCAGCTGACTATACGGAGGCAGGGTTTCAACCCACTGAGTTTGTCATTTGTTCCTTCAGGTTTCATCAGCTGCAGTCTCTTATATTCCCAACTAAGCCAAACTAGTTGTTCTTTGGGTATTTAAAAAGGATGGTTGAAGAAACCATGATGTGGTTTGTACACACATGGACTGCACCGGTGTAATATTCAAGATTGTTTAATGTCATTTCCAGTACACAAATGTAAAGGAGAATGAAATAATCATTATTCTGGATATGATGTAGCACAAAAAACACAATAAGGAACACAATAAAAAATATTAATACATAAACTAGTTTATATACATTGATTGGTTGTATGACTATAAAGTGACGCTGGGCACAGGAGTGTCTGGTCAGTTGGTAACTCTGACAAAACATCATAAAGTAGTGGTGGTTGGGGGTTGTACCTGGGTTGTTAGTGGGTGGAGCTGTTGATCAGCCTTACTACTTGGGGAAAGTAACTGTTTTTGGGTCTGGTGGTCTTGATGTAGATGCTACGTAGCCTCCTCCCTAATGGGTGTGGGACAAACAGTCCATGAGCAGGGTGGGTTGGATCCTTCATAATGTCTCTTGCCTTTTTACAACATAATTCTGTATATATGTCCTTGATAGCTGGTAGGGTGGTGCTGGTGATGCATGATTGTTGGTGACTTTATTCAACAGTGCAATATTAGTACAGGTTAGTCATGCGGTGAGTCTTTATTGACTTGTTATGTTTTAATGATGATGAGACATGGCAGGGCAACTTGGTTGTGTATAATTTCACTCTTGTACCATCTGGGATCCCCAGATTCATCCAATGTTCCAGAAAACCAGTTGTGCTAGAAGTGTTCCTAGGTACAGCAGATTGAACTCGGTGCTTTGGAGTTGAAGGGTGGCCAGGAGTCACTGTGGTTCATCCATGAGGCTGAGACTTTTCTGGATAGTTTGTTTTGAGGAAGTAGTCATCTGCATCTTAAGTGTGACCAGACAGAGAGGTCATGGATGACTGTAAAACAGGCTAGGAAGAATAGGCAGGTAGTGCTAATATGTACAACACATGAATAGAAGGATACAGCGAATGAATATTTGGCTGGAAAATTGATTAGAAGGGAAAGCTTTAGAATTCAGAGCTACTAGAACAATTTCTTGAGCAGATTCAATATAAATTTATTAAAGGAGAATTGCACATGGCAATCCTCAAAACTAATTAAATGTTAAAACTTGATGCTTTTTTCTAACTCTAATATTAAACATAAACATAAAATTGCTTCTGCAGATTTTCTACAACATAACTAAGTTTGTCAAGACTAGACGTTAACAGGCTGCAGGAATTCCATGTCAGCAAGAATTTACTGTTGAAGATCCACTATGAAGTATTTGGAACACAATTACGAAAAATGGCATTGGAGATGTCATTATAAACTGAGCAGACATGCACATCTAACTGCAGCATTAAGTATTCTTTGATCTCCTTTCAAATATTTCTGGCCTACTAAGCATTTAGTTATGATTAAAAAGCCGAATTATTGTACTGTCTATAGTCTCAGTGGCCACTTTATAAGGTACCTTTTGTATCTAATAAAGTGGCCACTGAGTGCATATTCATGATCTTCTACTGCTGTAGCCTATCCACTTCAGGGTTCAATGTGTTGTGCATTCAGAGCTCTTCCGCACACAGTTGTTGTAACATGTGGTTATTTGAGTTACTGTCGCCTTCCTGTCAGCTTGAACCAGAATGTCCATTCTCTTCTGACCTCCCTCACTAATGAAGTGTTCTTGCCCAAAGAACTGCCACTTACTGGTTTTTTTTTTGTTTCTTGCACCATACCCTGTAAACTCTAAGGACCGTTGTGCATGAAAACCCTAGGAGATCAGCTGTTTCTGAGATACACAAACTACCCTATCTGGCACCAACAATCACTCCATGGTCGGGTCACTTAGATCACATTTCTTCCCCATTCTGATGTTTTGTCTGAACAACCGAACCTCTTGACTATGTCTGCATGTCTTTCTGCATTGAATTGCTGCCACATAATTGGCTGATTAGATATTTGCATTAACAAGTAGGTGTACATGTGTATCCACTGAAGTGACCACCGAATGTGTATTATAGAATATTTATATTATCTTTATACCATTTACTTGCTATACTATCTTCTACAATAAGTATTCAGGAAAGTCTATGAGGATTTTATAAAATTCCATAGAGAAGTATGCAATTTTGTTCAATAAATCAAGTTCCTAAAACTTCCCCAGGGAGTATACTGTACAAGCACTGGTGAGGTAACACCTGGAATATTGGACATTGTTCTAGTCTCCTTATTTGAGGAAAGATATACTGGCTTTGGAGGTGGTACAGAGGAAGTTCACCAGGTTGATTCTGGAGATGACAGGCTTAGCATATGAGGAGAGACTAAATCACCTGGGACTATACTGGCAGGAATTCAGAACACTGCAAAGGGATCTTACAGAAATATATAAGATTATGAAAGGGATAGATAAAATAAAGGCAGGAAAGTTGTTTCCACTGTTATGTGAGACTAGAACCAGAACACACAGCTTCCAGATTCAGAGGAATAGATTTAAAACAGAGATGAGGAAAATCTGCTTTTCCCAGAGAGTAGTGAATCTGGAATTCTCTTCCCACAGAAGTAGTAGTGGCTTTCTCAATAAATATACTGTATTTAAAAGTTAGAGAGATTTTTGCATGGCAGGGAAATTAAGGGTTATGAAGAAATGGCAGGTAGGTGAAGCTGAGTCCGTGGCCATATCGGACATGATCTTATTGAATGGCGGAGGAGTCTCGATGGACTAAATAACTTACTTCTTCTCCTAGCTCTTATATTTTTATGTTCTTGTGATACAACCTAACCATAGGTTATCACACGCCAAAACCACAGTATTTTTGAAATAAACCACTTCCTGATTACTAAGTATAAGCAACAGATCCTGAACCATCCTCTTACCACAGTTTAACTGTTAATATAATATGGTCTCCACCTGAACTATTTAGTCATCAACCTCTCAGAGAATCACAGGAGGAAGAATGGACCACCAGATCAAAGCCAAATTGTGAAAAGGCAACAGAAATGGAGAACTTGGATTGATGTAGCACCTGATGTGAAATTTGTTAACTCGGCAGCAGCAGTTCAATGCAATACGTTAACTAGCAGAGAGAGAAAAAAATATTAAATAAAACATAATTATAAATAAACAAGTCAATTATGTATATTGAATAGATTTTTTTAAAATGTGCAAAAACAGAAATACTGTATATTAAAAAAAGGTGAGGTAGTGTCCAAAGCTTTAATGTCCATTTAGGAATCGGATGGATACAATACTGTGGAAGAATGGTTACCATATTGAGTGAGTTTTGTGTATTTTCCAACTTATGGACAAAATTGACATGGATGTCTATAAATCCGAACCCATTCATTACCTGAAGCTGTAAAACAGTACATTCAGCATGATGTAATCCTACTCATCTGCAGCAAGCATAATTCATAATTGTAATACAAATTCACTTACTTTTTGACCCCTTTTGTAGATGGAGCTTTCTATATCCATTGTTCGAAAGACTGTATTGATTTACAATGAATTTCACTCAACTCAATTTAATTCAAGTTTAATTGTCATTCAGCCCACATGAATACCCATGAATGCAGCCAAATGAGTCAGTGTTACTCCAGGGTCAAGGTGAAAAACACAGTACCAACAGTCCACAGCACAAAGTACACATAGCACATACAAGACAGAAAGCCCATAAGTGCTGCAGAAATCTGCAGTCGACCACAATACAGTTTGTCTTCCACCAAATGAATACAGGGGAGGCAGCACCAACTCCAGCCTGGACGCCATGCACACCGCCTCCAGTGAGCACACCCGCGTTGACACCGCTCTCCTAGTGGCTGTAAACAGGAAACCCCATAGCTTGAGGCCTAGTTCTCGCTACGACCAAGGCCATGTAGCTCCCCTGCTGTCTGCCCCTTCTATCCACTAATAAATTAGTGAATTGGACTTGCAGCATTCCACATTTACAATGTCCAAAAGGATCTTGTGATCACAAAAAAGTGACTAAGACAGTTGTTATTATACTGCATGACTCCTTTGCACACCAACTCCTCCTAAGCCTCTCTGACTCAAGCAGCAGCACAATATGCACCTAGTCCAGTTCCTTCAGGTTCTCTGCCAACAAGCAACTCACTGATGGGGTAGGCCTATAGTACTTTAAGTTCTTACTGTCTGGCAGGTTCTCGTTATCATAACAAATATGGTTAAAGAGGACAGTAACACCCTTTGTTGACCCTGTAGAAGCTGCTGCAATTGAACGCACCACTATCTTATGTCTCCTACGAATAATTGTATAAGTCTTTCACCAACTCTATTGCATCAACATTTTAAGCAATATTATAGGCATTGTAGAACTAGGAGATACTATAAAGTGTATTCAATCAACAGATTAAAGTTAGATTTGCATTTTCTGTTTTAAAGTCCTAGTGAATTGGGCTTGCACAATTTGAATCTTGTATCCCACTGTTAGGTAATTCACATTTCTTGCATTTATGATTATAATCAGAGTATGGCACATTAAAAATGGGGAAAAAGCTCAATTTGATTACTATATAATGATAAGTATAATGGTAACAATTAAAATTGAAAATGATTGACCAATAACAGGTTAGGACTGTACATTGCGCAACTGTGTAAATGTATCCATTTTAAGCAGATATCAGAACATTTAAAATTATATCTCAAATGAACCAATATATTCACTCAAGATATCTGAATGTTTATAATAAATCTGTGCTATTTGTGTAGATTTATATTCGTTTTCAGAAATTTGACAAAACTTTTTAAAAAAAGATCAACTAATTCCACGTGTATGCGTGAATATTAGTTAATAAGAGTTACAACAGCACCCTCTTGTGAAGGATATATTTTACAATTTTAATCAAAATTAATTGGTTGTTCAGATGCTGGAAACCTGAAAATGATGATTATTGATCTTATCAGTCAGCATATGTATGTAGAAGTGCCTTTTCTTTCTCCTTTTCCTTCCCCAGTCTCTAACAAAATGTTAATAAATTACCAGTATTTGATTTGTACACAATAACGAGAACAAAAATACAGAAGGTTTCAATGTTCTCAACAAAATAACTCATCATCATCATTATGTGCTGTGTCACGTGATGTGGGTGAACTCCATGACCATGACTGTTCTTGACAATTTTTTCTACGGAAGTGGTTTCTTCTGGACAGTGTCTTTACAAGATGGTTAACCCCAGCCATTATCAATACTCTTCAGAGATCATCTGCTGGCGTCATAACCAGGACCTGTGATATGCACCAGCTGCTCATACGACCATCCACCACCTGATCCCATGGCTTCACATGACCCTGATCGGGGAACTAAACAGGTGCTACACCTTGCCCAAGGGTGGGCTAGCAGAGGGAAGGAGCTGCACCTCCTTTGATAAAGATGTATCTTCACCCTGCTATCCACATAATATAATTACCTTTATTTTTTGACTATACTGTTCATCCCCCCGAACCTGAGAAATAACAAAGGACCAAGGCAAAACGCACTGTTAATGTAAATTAGTACCTGCATGGCTTCCTAATATTAATAAAAATTAATCTAATCCTACAAACAAAATTATGAAATAGTGATACACAGTGTTTATAAACAGCACTAATTTCAACTTTGTGCATTGGTTTTTAACAAATCTTGGCTAAAAGATTAGAACAGTTCTTTGATTTGCTTGAGGATTTATACAAATCAAAAACATTCCTACTTGCAAAATTGTGGGGAATGTTTGGCTGAGGAACCATAGATCTCAAATCTGTTAATGCTCCATCTCATACCAGAGTGACTAACGGGAATGTTTCTTCCTTGACCTGATGCCCAATTAGTTCCTTTCTTTCATCCCTCCCTCATTTCCCTTCATCCACCCTTCATCTGGCTGAACTAATTTTTACATTGAACGACTTCTTTAAGCAATAACAGTGGGAATCATCTTGGATCTAGGTTACACCTACCTCATTGTGCGAAAAGAGCCTCAGTAGTACCTGAACTCCTCTTTTTTTAATACATAGATTGCTATGTTGATGGTGCTTCCTGCTCAAAATTTCATCACCTTTGGTACTAATTTCCACCCTACTCTCACTTTCACTGTCCTGATGAAGCGTCTTGGCCCGAAGCATCGGCTGTACTCTTTTCCATAGATGCTGCCTGGCCTGCTGAGTTCCTCCAGCATTTTGCATGTGTTGCACACTTTCATAGGGTTCACTTCTGACTCATTCTTTCTCAATTTTTGTGTCACTGCATGGGTTACAGACCAGCATCCATCAGATGACTACACACTTCCACCCTTCTTCCCACGAGGACTTCATACAATTCACCCAGTGTCTTCAGATCTGTTATATCTATTTATATCCTGATAAGATGCCTTCCCTTTTCCTTAATGTTGGTTTCCTCCCTATTATAGTTGACAGGGTTGTCAACTACATCCGTTCACCTGGGTACTCATTGCCTTTCTCCCCAACCAGAGCAAGGATGCAAATTCCCTTCTCAACTTCCAACCTTAACTGCTTCACTAACAAAATGATACCTAATTGTATTGTGCTCAGTGCAAAAGAGTCTGGAAATTTTGTGTTTTAGGAGCTAATGTAGGTTTGGAAATCCAATTACTTGTTAAAATATTTACGGGTGCTTATTTTCAGTTTTCTTTTAGTATTTTAAAGATCTTATTTTGATTCAATTGTGTTTCTTAGATTTACTGTGTACACCCGCAAAAAAATGAACCTCCAGGTTGTATATGGTGACATATATGTACTTTGATAATAAATTTACTTTGAATTTTATATATTAACCAAACCCTAACCTTTTCTATATACAAAAGCCTGCATCGTAATGATTGTTATTACAGATGGAAATTTAATTGCTGAATACCAAACATCCTCCTAGCTCTCATTGATGAACTTTCTGACAAAGGAATTAAAATTGCATGATACTGTCAAGGGTACAAATATATCTCATAATATGAAAATTATTTCTCCACGTAAGGAAATAAATAACATATTTGGCTTAATCACATAAAATTCTTCGTGAATATATTAGAGAAGCATCACAACTACAATTAATTTTCATCATGTGAGTCAAATTAAAACTAGTCCAAAATTTTCCTATAATATTTCAAAACTGTCTCAACAGTCCTTGATGGTTTGTTTGCTCACCAAGATTGTGCTGGAGCGTGGCCACTCATTTCAAGCTGTGCTCCCTGCGGGTCCACTCATCATTACCCTCAAGATAATATTCCAAATTGCACATAGCATAATTCTTGTTGCAAAACTATGTTTCACACTTACGTACTGCTTTGTTTCTTATAAGGAAATAAAACTATTAAAATATCTCAGGAAAACCAAGAATGCATATGTCATAATTTTGTTGATCCTTTTACATGAATGCATAAATAGAAGTTTGAGTTAGAGATAGATTAGAAAACAGATTTAAAGAAAAAAAGGAAGAGTAGATTACAAATAGAGAGTTCAGGTTTTCAGTAGAGGGTACATAGCAAATAATTAGTAAAATGTATACATTGTTAACATAATTATGCTGAATCATATGGACAATTAAGTTTCCTAGTCTTCTCTAATGTTTTCCTAAAATATAACTGTTACCTTATCCACTTCCATGGTTGGTAAGGGCAACTGGGCAGTTTGTTCCCAGACGTTCACCAAGGCCATTCTGTAACCACATGAGTATGAATGCCCTATTCAGTCATATTGCGCTGATCACCCTGCCATAAATGGTTCTCCTGGTGCATTAACTATTCACTAGCAAAAGCAAGTTTTGCACAGAAACATGACACTCTTAACAGTACAAGAAAACATGGAAACATGCTATAATCACAAGAAAGTCTGCAAATGTTGGAAATCCAAAGCTACACAGACACAATGCTGGAGGAACTCAGCAGATCAGGCAACATCTATGGAAAGAAGTAAACAGTTGGCGTTTTGGGCTGAGACCCTTCTTCAGGACTAAGGGAAAGACTTAGCTGGAAGGTGACAGGTGACTGAAGAAAAAAATCTGATTGGAGAGAGAGGACAATAGGAGAAAGGGAAGGAGGAGGGAACACAAGGGGAAGTAATAGGTAGGTGAGAAGAAGTGAAAGGTCATAGTGGGGAGTGGGGGTGGGTGGGTGGAATTTGTTCACCAGAAGGAGAAATTGATATTCATGCTATCAGGTTGGAGGGTACCCAGACTGAATACAAAGTGTTGCTTCTCCACCTTGAGGGTGGCCTCATCTTGGCACAAGAGGCCATGGATCAACACACTGGAACAGGAATGGGAACAAGCTACAATGTACATCCAAAATTTCACCATTTTATTCTTCTTCCTTCATATGGAGAATAATATAACAAACCTTCTTATTCAGTTTATGAGAATAACTATGAAAGAAGTGAACTAAAGGATATATAATCTCTTTTAATAATGACATATACAAGTTAACTTTACTTTTGAAAATAAACATCACAACTAATAGAAGAAAACTACAACTCTACAGTTCATTAGCTACAGATGAATAAGTATCTTGTAACAAATTACTTTTGAAAATCTCATACAGCAAATTTTTTCACAAAGTAAGATTAAAAGTAAAAAATAAGATTTAATAGTTGGTCCCCAAAGAATAAATTTTGTGCCGAATTGTTCTATAGAATGGATGTAGTTTGTAGAATCAAATGCATGGAAGCACAATTCAGTACAGCAACTAATATAATCAAAGACTTCACCCACCCTGGACACTTACTCTTCTCACCCTTCCCTTCGAGCAAGAAATATAAAAGCCTGAACACATGTACCACTAAGCACAAGATTAGCTCCTATCTCGTTGTACCACCTCAGTGCACTGTTGTGATGAAATTATCTGTATGGGTGGCATGCAAAACAAGTTTTTTTACTGTACCTCTTACATATACCAATAATAAACCATTTCACCAATTTAATTTTGGAATCAATTTACCTCAGCACTTTAGAAGATATTGGGTCTGAGGTATAGCATTGGTGGACAATGTTCTGTCTACCAATGGTCTGTCTCTTTCTGACACTATGAGCCAAAGTGTTTGTTTATTTTAATCATTTCAAGATACAGCACGGTAATAGGTCCTTCTGACCCAAGGAGTTCAAGCTGCCAAGTTACACCCATGTAACCAATTAACCTACTAATCAGTACAGGTATGTCTTTGGACCGTGGGAGAAAACAGGAGCACCCAGGGGAAACCCATGTGGTCAGGGGAAAAATGTACATTAATTAGAGGCATGGAATCCTAGATTCCCACTGCTGTCTATAAGGAAAACGTCTTAGTACTGCATGACTCTGTGATGTTTATTTAGAATTAAAATAGAAACTAAAAATATCCTTGTTACAGGAACTAAATATTTCTGTTAACGATGGTGCATATTTCCAAATGTGCTGTGGCAGAATTTGAGATGGGGCTTGAAGAAACTAAGGTACATGTTGATTTTCCACTTGTGTTAACAACTATCCTGAAATGCAGTCTTTGGCAGCACAGTACAGTTGGTCATCACTTTTTTGTCTATCCACTAGTATGCACAGGCTAGAATGCAGTCTTCGGCTGGTTTCTTGTTAGCACAAGGGAGAACAAAGGAGAAAATAAAATGCTCAAGTAATAGTTAAACAATCAATGTGACTTTTCTATGTTTTGCGTGCTTGAATGGAATTAAATTCCTTGATGAAGAGTTCCTTTGAGGGTAATTTTGTATCTTAGCATGCTGTGGTTTTCTCACATTACACTCAGTCAGCATCAAAGAGCATGCATCTAAATGATTCATTTGATTCTGGTATCTTCACTCTTCCTTTCCAGACCTGAAGAATGGTCTCGGCTCAAAACATCAACTGTTCATTAATCTCCATAGATGCTGCCTGACGGGCTGAGTTCCTCCAGCATTTTGTGTGTGTTTCTCTAAACCAAAGCATTGTTTTACATACATAGTTATTAATGTAGTGAATTGAAAGCTTTTGTTCTCTTTAACTGGTTGGATATTTCGAGGGCTGTTTTGACTTCAAATTCTAGAAAAATGTAGGGCAAACACTTGGTCGATCATTGAAAGGCAAAGGCTCCATTTGTGTGGTTCAGCACATGGTCAACAAACGAGGCAATATCAATCTGATAGTAAATGATTAGGCAAATGCAAGGAAAGGGGAAGGAGCAACAGGTTTGTTCTTTAAATAATATTTATTATTTTTAAAGGCTTGCTGTTCTTTAAGTGTACAGCATCTCAGTCTTGATTCTAACTAAAGTGGTTCAAACACTCACTGAAGAGGAATTTTGCATGTAATATATCATTTGGGTGAGCTGGACTCTAGAAAACAGGGTAGGATACATGAAAAATTTGCAGCAAAATAAAGATACAATGTCAATGACTATTGATAACTCCCAGGATCATGTAAAATTTGTTAAAACAACATTTATGAGCTTTTGCTAATCCTATGCTAGTTTTCCTGTTGTTGCACAGACAAATTTCTAGGCATAATATGAAAAACGGTATGAGGCTTAATGACAGAAAACAGGAAGCAATGTGTTAATGTTTTATAGCAGTCTGTTGTCCGAACAATGTTGCAGTAAAATTAAGACTGTTACTGACAATAGTATCTGTCTGCTTCCCACATATGCATTAGTTTTTCCATGATGATTTCTAATGTGGTCTGACATTTGCAAAACGATTTAGAACTATTTGCCCTTTAACACAGAACAATGAACACCTTTTATGATGATTTTTATCATGCATTAATAAGTATATCGCTACAAAATACTGGAATTCAAAAACACATTCCTAGGCACTAGTATTATTGAGAGTCAAAATGTACATATTTTGAGTATAATTGGCAATAAAAGACAACCAGATAATCTTTTTTCTCTGCATTGGTCTTTGGATAAACAGCATTTTACCCGGGTTATTTACCCTGCTCTTTAAATAGAAACATAGAAAACCTGCAGCATAATACAGGCCCTTCGGCCCACAATGCTGTACCAAACATGTACTTACTTAGAAATTACCTCAGGTTACCCATAGCCCTCTATTTTCCTAAGCTCCATGTACCTATCCAGGAGTCTCATAAAGACCCTATTGTATCCACCTCCACCACTGTCGCCGGCAGCCTATTCCATGCACTCACCACTCTGCATAAAAAACTTACCCCTGACATCTCCTCTGTACTTACTTCCAAGCACCTTAAAACTGTGCCCTCTCATGTTAGCTATTTCAGCCCTGGGAAAAAACCTCTGACCATCCACGCAGTCAATGCCTCTCATCATCTTATATACCTCTGTCAGGTCACCTCTCATAGACTCATGCAGAACTAAGAAGTTTTCCTTACAGACAGCAGTGGGAATCAAGGATTCCATGCCTATAATTAATGTACGTTTTTTCCCTGACCACATGGGTGCTCCTGTTTTCTCCCACAGTCCAAAGACATACCTGTACTGATTAGTAGGTTAATTGGTCACATGGGTGTAATTGGGCAGCTTGAACTCCTTGGGTCAGAAGGGCCTATTACCGTGCTGTATCTTGAAATGACTAAAATAAACAAACACTTTGGCTCATAGTGTCAGAAAGAGACAGACCACTGGTAGACAGAACATTGTCCACCAATGCTATACCTCAGACCCAATATCTTCTAAAGTGCTGAATTGATTCCAAAATTAAGTTGGTGAAATGGTTTATTATTGGTATATGTAAGAGGTACAGTAAAAAAAAACTTGTTTTGCATGCCACCCATATAGATAATTTCATCACAACAGTGCATTGAGGTGGTACAACGAGATAGAAGCTAATCTTGTGCTTAGTGGTACATGTGTTCAGGCTTTTATATTTCTTGCTCGAAGGGAAGGGCGAGAAGAGTAAAGGGTGGGTGAAGTCTTTGATTATATTAGTTGCTGTACTGAGGCAGCAAGAAGTACTTTCAAGTGAATCGTGCTTCCACGCATTTGATTCTACAAACTACATCCATTCTATAGAACAATTCGGCACAAAATTTATTCTTTGGGGACCAACTATTAAATCTTATTTTATACTTTTTATCTTACTTTGTGTTTTTCATATTATGCCTATAAATTTGTCTGTGCAACAACAGGAAAACTAGCATATGATTAAAAAAACTCATAAATGTTTTAACAAATTTTACATGATCCTGGGAGTTATCAATAGTCATTGGCATTGCATCTTTATTTTGCTGCAAATTTT
Organism: Mobula hypostoma; assembly: GCF_963921235.1. Taxonomy (NCBI): domain Eukaryota; kingdom Metazoa; phylum Chordata; class Chondrichthyes; order Myliobatiformes; family Myliobatidae; genus Mobula; species Mobula hypostoma. The sequence continues at coordinate 7,934,731 of NC_086117.1, forward strand.
TCATGTGTCCTACCCTGTTTTCTACAGTCCAGCTCACCCAAATAATATATTACATGCAAAATTCCTCTTCAGTGAGTGATTGAACCACTTTAGTTAGAATCAAGACTGAGATGCTGTGCACTTACAGAACAGCAAGCCTTTAAAAATAATGAATGTTATTTAAAGAACAAACCTGTTGCTCCTTCCCCTTTCCTTGCATTTGCCTAATCATTTACTGTTAGATTTATATTGTCTCGTTTGTTGACCATGTGCTGAATCACACAAATGGAGCCTTTGCCTTTCAATGATCGACCAAGTGTTTGCCCTACATTTTTCTAGAATTTGAAGTCAAAACAGCCCTCGAAATATCCAACCAGTTAAAGAGAACAAAAGCTTTCAATTCACTACATTAATAACTATGTATGTAAAACAATGCTTTGGTTTAGAGAAACACACACAAAATGCTGGAGGAGCTCAGCACGTCAGGCAGCATCTATGGAGATTAATGAACAGTTGACATTTTGGGCCGAGACCATTCTTCAAGTCTGGAAAGGAAGGGTGAAGATACCAGAATCAAATGAATCATTTAGATGCATGCTCTTTGATGCTGACTAAGTGGAATGTGAGAAAACCACAGATACAAAATCACTCTCAAAGGAACTCTTCATCAAGGAATTTAATTCCATTCGAGCACGCAAAACATAGAAAAGTCACATTGATTGTTTAACTATTACTTGAGCATTTTATTTTCTCCTTTGTTCTCCCTTGTGCTAACAAGAAACCAGCTGAAGACTGCATTCTAGTCTGTGTATACTTAGTGGATAGACAAAAAAGTGATGACTATCTGTACTGTGCTGCTAAAGACTGCATTTCAGGATAGTTGTTAACACAAGTGGAAAATCAACATGTATCTTAATTTCTTCAAGCCCCATCTCAAATTCCGCCACAGCACATTTGGAAATACGTACCATCGCTAACAGAAATATTTAGTTCCTGTAACAAGGATTTTTTTAGTTTCTATTTTAATTCCAAACAAACATCTCAATGAAACAACCCCGAATTCCAAAAGTCATAAAGAATGTGTGAAGATATACAATATTCTTATCTAGCAATTCGCAGAATCAAATTTCATAAACTGCCACCAGATGTTCCCCAAGCATCATTAAAAAAGGAAATTAAATCCATTTATATGGTGCAATGACACATCTCTTCTATACCTCAAAAAAATTTACATATAAAATTGAATGCCTTAGTGAATAAGATTTGCTGCCAATCTCTCAAGATGCTTCCAAAAACAAGATGCAGTAGGAAACAAACGTTATTTGTTTCAGACAAGATTCTAGAGACTATAAATAAGAAAGAAATACATAGTCATTTAGAGATATTTAATGCAATTTTATGAAAGAAAAGTCAACATGGTTTTATGAAAGGAGAATCACAATTGGCAAACTTAATAGAGTTTTTCAAGGATGGACAGCCAGGATCTTTTTCCTAGGGTGGAAATGACCATACCAGAGGACATCCGTTTAAAGTGAGTGGAGGAAAGTTTAGGAGAGATATCAGAGATTGTTTTTTTTTATACGGATAGTGATCGGTTCCTGAACCCCCAACTCCCAGGAATGCCCTTTTCTCATTGATACTATCAGGTAGGAGTACAGAAGCCTGACGGCACACACTCAGCGATTCAGGAACAGCTTCTTCCCCTTTGCCATCCGATTCCTAAATGGATTGAACCCATGAACACTACCTCTCTTTTTTAATATATATTCTTTCTGGTTTTGTGCAATTTTTAATCTATTCAATATATACAGTAATTGATTTACTTATTTATTTACTTATTCTTCTATATTAAGTATTGTATTGAACTGCTGCTGCAAAGTTAACAAATCTCATGACACATCCGGTGATAATAAATCTGATTCTGATTCTGAAATGCATTGTGGTGGTAGAGACTGATATAATACACACATTTAAGAAGCTCTTAGGTGCATGGATGCCAGAAAAATGGAGAGTCATGGCTGTGTTAGATTGATCATCGAATACAGTGAGTTTATATAGACTGGTACAATATAATGTGCGGAAGGGCCCATCCTGTGCTGTACTGCTCTATGCAGCATAGATGTAATTTATTTTAATTTCCAGAAGGTATTTGATAAGGTGACATGTAAAAGATTGTTGCACAAGGATTGAAGAGTGGTTATCTAATAGAAGACAAAGAATTAGTATAAATAACAACACACACAAAATGCTGGAGGTACTCAGCAGGCCAAGCAGTCGACATTTCGGACCAAAACCCTTCAGAAGGACTGGAGAAAAAAAAGCTGAGGAGTAGATTTAAAAGGTGGGGGCAGGGTTGCAACCTGATGGTATGAATTCCATTTGGGTAGCCTGCAACCTGATGGCATGAACCTTATATTCCATATGGGTAGCCTCCAACCTGATGGCATGAACATCGATTTCTCAAACTTCCGATAATACCACCCACTTTCATCATTATGCCCACCTCTCTCACCTTATCTCTTTGCCCACCCATCACCTCTATCTGGTTCTCCTCCCCCCTTTTTCTTTCTTCCATGGCCTTCTGTCTCCTTCACCAATCAACTTCCCAGCTCTTTACTTCATCCCTCTGCTTCCAGGTTTCACCTATCACCTGGTGTTTCTCTCTCCCCTCCCCCCACCTTTTAAATCTACTCCTCAGCTTTTATTCTCCAGTCCCGCCAAAGGATTTTGGCCCGATATGTCGACTGTACTGTTTTCCATAGATGCTGCCTGGCCTGCTGAGTTCCTCCAGCATTTTGTGACCTATCACCTCATGTTTCTCTCCCCCCCCCGCCCACCTTTGAAATCTACTTTTCAGCTTTTTTTTCTCCAGTCCTGCTGAAGGGTTTTGGCCCAAAACGTTGACTGTACTCTTTTCCTAAATGCTGCCTGGCCTGCTGAGTTCTTCCAGTATCTTGTGTGTGTTGCTCATATTTCCAGCATCTGCAGATTTCCTCTTGTGATCAGTAAAAATGGGTCTTTATCAGTCAGGAAAGATCAGTTCTTGGCCAACCATTGTTTAAATCAGTATTAATCATTTGGAAAAGAGAACAGTGTGTAGGGCATCCAAGTTTCCCAAACACACAAGACTCAGTCAGATACCATACTATGATATAGATATTTATACAGTACTCTGCAGCAGGATATAGACAGATTGAGTGAGTGGACAGGAAGCTGGCAATTTAAATTACTTGTGGGATAATGTGAGACCATGCATTTCAGTAAAAGGCAAATTGTAAATGAATGGAGTACAGAGATATCTTGGTTTGCTTATGCATAAATCACAAAATAACTAGCTGGCAGGTTCAGCAAATAATTAGAAAAGCAAGAAGCATACTGGCCTTTAATGCAAGGGATTGGAGTTTAGAAAAGTATTATTGCAAGGTAAAGGAATGGACATTTAAAATTACTTTTTTCTTGTGGGGGGGTGTGTCTGGGAATTTCTCTGCTCTATAGGGTTGTGATGGTTATATTGTGCAGCTTTTAAAGAGGTTGATATATTTTTCAAAGGTCATGAAAGGTTATGGGGAACTGAACAAATAAAGCAGGTGAGGCCTGGGCAGACCAGCCATGAAAGTTTTCAATGGCAGGGCAGGCTACAGCAGACAGCAACAACTATTAGATTAGATTAGATTCAACTTTATTGTCATTGTGCCGAGTACAGATACAAAGCCAATGAAATGCATTTAGCATCTGACCAGAAATGCAAAGAATAGTGTTATTTACAAAATAACTGCGAATAAAAAAAGTGCTACATCACACAAATATAAAAGTACTGAGACAGTACAATACGGGTGCAATACTGCTTAGCGCTGTGATGAGAGGTTCAGCAGTGTCACAGCCTCTGGGAAGAAGTTCCTCCTGTGCCTGCTGGTGCAGGAGTGGGGGCTCCTGTAGCGCCTACCGGATGGGAGGAAAGTAAAAAGTCCATGGTTAGGGTGAGATGCATCCCTGATAATGCTTTTCGTCCTGCCCAGGCAGCGTTTATGGTAGATGTTCTCAATGGTGGGCAATTCGGTGCCGATAATCCACTGGGCAGTTTTCACCACATGCTGGAGTGCTTTGCGGTCCATACGGGACAATTCCCATACCACACTGAGATGCAGTTGGTGAGTATGCTCTCAATGGTACAGCGGTGAAAGTCCGTCAGTATCCTGGGATAGAGGTGAGTTTTCTTCATGCTCCGCAGGAAGTAAAGGCGCTGTTGCGTCTTTTTGATCAGGATGGAGGAGTTCAGGGACCAGGTGAGATCCTCGGAAATGTGACACCAAGGAATTTAAAGTTTGATACACGCTCCACTACAGTTCCGTTAATGTAGATGGGGACGTGAGTGTGACTCCAATGTTCTGTGAGACATTGTGAACTACTTAGTGAAAAGTAATAAACTTCATGAAGATACAGACAGGCTGGATGATTAGTAGACGAGTGGCCGGTGCAATATGTTACACAGTTCAAATTTTTACTTTTGATACAAGAAGTCAACTCTAAAATGGTACTACATCAAACATCAGGGAGATAAATGTACACAGTTTATTCAAAGCAGTAGGGCAAATTGAGAAAGATTTTAAAAACATTCAAGAGTCTGGGATTTATAAGTAAATAGATAGAGTACAAGAGCATATAATTTATGTTCAGCCTTTATAAATCATTAGTTTTAGGCACCAGAATAGCAAAGGTGTAGAAGCTTTTTCGAAGAGATTCACTATTGGTATTGGGTTGGTTTATTATTGTCACATGTAACAAGATAGAGTGAAACGCTTGTCTCATATACTTTTTTCTACAGATCAATTATGACAGAGTGCATTAAGCTAGAAAAAGATAAAAACAATTACAATGCAGAATAAGGTTACCAAAAAAGTTCATTGCAAGTAAATGATAAAGTGCAAGACTATAATGAGGTAGACAGTATGGGCAAGAGTCCATCTTACTAGGACGATTTAAGGGATAAGGGAAATTAGCTGCAATACAAGCTGACAAAGCTGCATTTCTCCTTGTAAGAGGGTTCTGATAAAACTATTGAAAACCTTGAAGGGTACCCAGTGAAGAGAAAAACCATACCCACTGGTGAAGAAGTCAGAAAATGGATTTACGATGACTTACAAAATACAAGGAAACACTTTTTTCTTTACACAGCAAAAGTATAGGGTCTGGAAAGCAAGCTCGGGTGGAGTCAAATACCATTTTAATACCCCAAGAATAAGTAAATATCTGGAAGGAAGGAGTTTGCAGTGGGAGGTGCGTGAAAATAGACCTGGCTAGGATGTTCTAGTATAGAGCAGGTATGAACTTAACAGACTAAATGACCTCTTCTGTGCTTTAGGCATTCTGTCATTCTATAACTAGTACTCTTTGAAATGAGTTTTGTCTTTTTATATAACAAACACAAGAAAATCTGCAGATGCTCGAAATCCAAAGCAACACACACAAAATGCTGGAGGAACTCAGCAGGTCAGGCAGCATGTATGGAAAAGAGTAAACAGTCGATGTTTCAGGCTGAGACCCTTCTTCGGGACATTTTGTCTTTTTATATTGTTCTTTTTACTTGCGGCAAAAAAGCTAATTGGAAAGGAAACACCACCTGGAGTTTTGGAGTTTAATAGAACAAGGGGTGATCGCACTGAGATCTGGAGGTGGTGGGGGGTGGGACGGATGTTGACAGGATACATGTTCACTAGTGAGGAGAATCTCAGGTTAGGGACATAGTTAAAAATGAGGTGCACTGACATTTCTTATTAGAGGGTGGTGAATCTTTCAAATTCTCAGCCCCAGAGGGTTATGGAGACAAGATCATTGGGAATATTAATGGTGGAGGAAGATATTTGGTTTTGAAAGATTGGGAAATTGAAATATATGAGGAACTGGCTTACATCTACCCTTCTATAGTGGATAGTCAAAACTGCCCAACACATCACTGCCACCAGCCTACCCACCATCAAGGACATATATACAGAAAAGTGCCAGAAAAGAGTCAAAAAATCTTCTTCAAAAACCTCCTTCTTAAGCCCACCCTCCGCCACCTCCAGTTTAAATTCCATGCAGAATATTTTGGAGGATCAAGAACCAAGAACCAAGTAACATCATGAAGGATTCTGCAAACTCAGCTCATGGACTGTCTGTCTCACTCCCATCAGGGAGGAGGTTACACAGCATTCGCACCAGAACCACCAGACTCAAAACCAGTTACTTTCCCCAACCAGCAAGGCTGATCAACCTCCACCCACTAACTCCACTACCTCTTTATTATTTCCCGTCAGTCACCTTATGTACAGCATAGCATCACTTTATGGACATATAATCAATCTTTGTATATAAACTATCTTATGTATTGATATTTATTGTGCATTTTATTAATATTATTATTGTGTTCCTCATCTTGTGTGTTTTTTGTGCTGCAACCTATGTGGAGTAACAAATACTTAGTTATTCTTTACACATGTATACAGGAAATGACATTAAACAATCTTGAACTGGCACAGAGGAGGTGAAGTCAGATTATTTGAAGAACAGGACGGACTTGAGGGGCCGAGTAGCCTACTGTTACTCTTTATCTGTACATTGGGCTGGAATAAGTTGTGACTGGTTATAACCTCCACAGAAGAAGTGTCTTTCAGGGAAGCATTGTGAAAGTGGGTTATAACTTCGGTCAAACATACCGCTTGGACCCCGAAAACACGGCGGCGCATGGCGTGAGGTGATTACTTACTCCCCGCTGTTAGGGTCCACTCCAGGACTTGGCGCTTCCCGCCGCCGACCGTTAACGGGCGCCGCCGTTGCCATGGCGACGGAGACGCGCTCGAGCCTGGCTGGGCATTGGGGCGGCCGTGGTCGTCGGTCCGTCCACCGCCCCCACCAGGTCAGCGGCCGTGGCCCCTCCAGCAAAAGCGGATGGAAAAAGGCGCGGGCCCTACCCGGAGGCGCAGATCCTGCCTAGCAGCTCGCCTCAACCCGGACAAAAAGGTAACTCGAGCTCCGGGACCATCTGCGTGCTTACAGACACTTTTAAAGACTAATCAGTTTTAAAACGTTAATTCTGTTTCTTTCGCCTGCTCTACATGTCTAGCACTTTTACTTCACCTCAGATTTCCAGAAATATGTTGCTTTTGTCCAATGTACTGATTGATTTTCTGTTTAATATCATGGGATCTCGTGGGATCTTGCTGTGTACCATTTCCTACTTTAGCAGCGACAGTTTATTGATCCAGAGCCCAAAGAGTTCCAACACTTCCATGCCAAATGGGGAATTTTAAATTCAAGAAACTGAGCCTGGGAATAAAATCTAATGAAATCTATCATGCTCACGAATTCACACACACAAACACACACACACACACACACACACACACACACACACACACACACACACACACAAAATCCGTTTTACTTACTGAATTGGCTAATTTGTAGTTCCAGACCCATAAATGTGGTTAAATCTTAACTGCTCTGGCAACAAGGGATGGCTAAGAAATACCAGTGACGTTTACAACATCAGCCAGACTTTCAAAGCACTTATTTGGCCGTGAAGGTTTTAAACATAAACGGAAAGAGACAAGAAAAATGCTATGCACATAAAGCTTCTAGTTATTTCTTGGTTTGCCAAAAAGCTAGTATTTTTTTCTATTTATGATTCATGCAAGAGTGCACTGGCTTCAACCCCCACCATAAACGTCCCTAGCAAAAATATATTTGTGGATTTAATAATCCTATGCAATTGTCACTTGAGGAGTGGGTTACACAGCCCTCAAGCCTGCTCCACCATTCAAGAAGGTGAAAGCTACCATCTATCTAAGCATCACACATCAAAGTTGCTGGTGAACGCAGCAGGTCAGGCAGCATCTCTAGGAAGAGGTACAGTCGACGTTTCGGGCCGAGACCCTTCGTCAGGACTAACTGAAGGAAGAGCTAGTAAGAGATTTGAAAGTGGGAGGGGGAGGGGGAAAATGATCCAGCCCTTGGCTCCATCCCTCCCCCTCCTGTCATCTCCTATCATTTTGGATCTCCCCCTCCCCCTTCCACTTTCAAATCTCTTACTATCTCTTCCTTCAGTTAGTCCTGACGAAGGGTCTCGGCCCGAAACGTCAACTGTACCTCTTCCTAGAGATGCTGCCTGGCCTGCTGCGTTCACCAGCAACTTTGATGTGTGTTGCTTGAATTTCCAGCATCTGCAGAATTCCTCGTGTTTACATCTATCTAAGCATCATTTTCTTGCCTCACCTCTGTATCCCTTGTTTCAGGTAATATACAGAGATCTATGGATCTGTTTTACAAAAATAATGACTGAGCATCTGTGAAGAAATATCAATCGTGGGACCACTTTTCCTATGTGTTCTTGTGCCTTCAAGGAATGTGTATTTATTACAAAACGTGTAATATTTGTTAAATATTTGCCATTGCCTACCACTGCCATTCCCTTTAATGTAGTTTTCCCCAATCTGCCACGGTCAATCTTCCCTTCATAGTTTCCTTTGTTTGAAACAGGGGTTCCAACTTTGGGTCCATGGCCCCTTAGTTATTGGTAGGGGTCCACGGCATAAAAAAAGGGACCCTTCATTTAAAATGAAATACTTAGTTTCAGATTGAACTATATCACGTCAAACATAATGCAAAATTCTATCACACACGGAGACTCTCTCCTTTGGATCATATTGCAGCAAAATTAATCCATGTTGTTGCAGAGCAGTAGATTGAAAATGGTCTTTTCCCTAATCAGTACCTCAGTATACAGATCTAGAAATCCATCTAGAAGAGCATATTAGAGAACTATCAAGAAAATAGGAATTAACCCTCTATGAGTATTTGATTTGTCTGACAAATAGTTGAATTGCCAGTAAAACTAGATGCTGTATGATTTTTGTAATAGAGCAAGAGCCATTTACAGCGTTACTTTTACAATATTATAAATAGAAGGAGATGGGCATTGTGTAAGCAGAAGAGATTAGCTCAATTGGGCATTTGATTACTAGTTTAGTTAGTTTGATTCAGCATATTGGGCTGAAGGGCCTGATACTGTGATGTACTGTTCTATGAATTTTATGACCCCCCCCCCCCATGTTCAACAAAATGTCTAAAGAACTGTCTGCAGGCCAAATTTGTCCCCTGGTAATTTATAGTCCATTAAAGAGAAACACTCCTGTTAGGGATGTTCTAACATTTTATTAAACATGAGATTCCAAGCTATTATTGTGGTGGAATCGAGTGTTCTTCCAGGATCTCCCAGGATTCAGAGAAATATCATGCTTATCAATTTTTAAATAAAGTAAAGGTTTTTTTGTTTGCTGCAGTTAAAGACTTCCCTTGTTAGTGAATTTGTATCTTATTATTCTAAATGACTAATATAAAAGAGTATAATTTTAATGTGATTGGAGGAAAGAATAGGGGTAATGTCAGAGGTAAGTTTTTTTACGTAGAGAGTGGTGGGTGCATGGGACACCCTGCTAGGGGAGGTGACAGAGGCAGATACATTAGGGGCATTTTAGAATCTCTTAGATGGGCATGTGGATGATAGGAAAATGGAGAACTATGTAGGAAGGGAGGGTTAGATTGAGTAGGTTACAAGGTCCATAATATCATAACTTTATACTTTATACTTTACACAAGACATAATACATAAGACATAGAAACAGATTTAGGTCATTCAACCCATCGAGGTTGCTTCGCCATTCCATCATGGCTGATCCCAGATCCAACTCAATCCCATACACGTGCCTTCTCGTTATATCATTTGATGCCCTGACCAACCAGGAAACTATCGGCTTTTGCCTTAAATATACCTACAGATCTGGCCTCCACTGCAGTCTGTGGCAGAGAATTCCACAGATTCACTACTCTGGTTAAAAAAAAAATCCTCCTTACCTCTGTTCTAAAAGGTCACCCCTCAATTTTGAGGCTGTGGCCTCTAGTTTGGCATACCTCCACCATAGGAAACATTCTCTCCACATCCACCCTATCTAGTCCTTTCAACATTCAGTAGGTTTCAATGAGATGCCCCCACATTATTCTAAATTCCGATGAGTACAGGCCCAAAGCTGCCAAAAGCTCCTCATATCTTAAACCCTTCATTCCCAGAATCATCCCCGTGAACCTCCTCTAGACTCTGTCCAATGACAACACATCCTTTCTGAGATATGGGACCCAAAACTGTTGATAATACTCCAAGTGCGGCCTGATTAGTGTCTTATAAAGCCTCAGCATTATCTCCTTGCCTTTATATTATATTCCCCTTGAAATAAATACCAACATTGCATTTGTCTTCTTTACCACAGACTCCTAGGATCCTCTGCACTTCTGATGTTTGAATCTTCTCCCATTTAGATAATAGTCCGCACTATTGTTCCTATTACTAAAATGCATTGTCATACTTTTCCCAACACTGTATTCCATCTGCCACTTTTTCGCCCACTCTTCCAATTTGTCTAAGTTCTGCTGCAATCATATTGTTTCCTCAGCACTACCTACCCCTCCACCTGTCTTTGTGTCATCCACAAACTTTACCACAAAGCCATCAATTCCATTATCAAAATCATTGACAAACAATTTGAAAGGTAATGGTCCCAATACTAACCACTGAGGGACACCACCAGTCACTAGCAGCCAACCAGAAAAGGCCCCCCTCATTCGCATTCACTGTCTCCTGGCTGTCAGCCATTCCTCTATCCATGCCAGTATCTTTACTGTAACGCCATAGGATTTTATCTTGTTAAGTAGCCTCATATGTGGCACTTTATCAAATGCCTTCTGAAAATCCAAGTAAATGACATCCAGTGCCTCTCCTTGTCCACCCTACTTGTTACTTCCTCGAAGAACTGTAACTGATTTGCCAGGCAAGATTTCCCTTTAACTTTGCCTTTGACTTATTTTATCATTAGTCTCCAAGTACCCCAAAAACTCATAATAGACTCCAACACTTTCCCAACCACTGAGGTTAGGCTAACTGGCCTATAATTTCCTTTCTTTTGCCTTCTTCCCTTCTTAAAGAGTGGAGTGACATTTCCAGTCCTCCAGGACCATGCCAGTATCAGATATTTCTTTAAAGATCATGACCAATGCTTCAATTATCCCTTCAGCAATCTCTCTCAGGACTCTGGAATGTAGTCCTTCTGGTCCAGGTTACTTTTCCACTTTAAGACCTTTGAGTTTGCCTCGCACTTTTTCCTTTGTAATAGCAATGGCACTCAATCCTGCTCCCTGACATTCACGGACCTCTGGTATGCTGCTAGTGTCTTCTACAATGAAGACTGATGCAAAGTACCCATTAAGTTCATCGGCCAATTCTTTGTCCCTCATTACTACCTCACTAGCATCATTTTCCAGTGGTCAAATGTCAACTGTTACCTCCCTTTTACTTTTTATATAACTGGAAAAACTTTTAGTATCATGCTTTATATTATTGGCTAGTTTGCCTCTATATTTCATCTTTTCCCTTATAGCTTTTTCAGTTATCTTTTGTTGGATCTTAAAAGCTTCCCAATCATGCAATTTCCCACACACTTTTGCTACCTTATTTGCCCTTTCCTTGACTTTTATGCAGTCCTTAACTTCCCTTGTCAGCCATGGTTGTCTACCTCTGCCATTTGAGAACTTCCTCTGTGGAACATATCTATCCTGTACCTCGTGAACTATTCCCATCTCTGCTCTGCCAGTATCCTCCTCCAATCCACCTGGGCAAGCTCCTCTCTCATGCCTCTGCAATTCCCTTTTTTCCATTGCGATGCTGATATATGTGACTTGTGCTTGTCCCTCTCAAATTGCAGTATGAATTCAATCATATTATGATCACTGTCTCCTAAAGGTTCTTTCATATTAAGCTCCATAGTAAGATCTGGGTTATTACACAACACCAATCCAAGATGGCCTTTTCTTGTGTAGGCTCAAGCACAAGCTGCTCTAAAAAGTCATCTCATAGGCATTCAACAAATTCCCTCTCTTGCAATCGGACACCAACCTGATTTTCCCAATCCCCTTGCATATTGAAGTCCTCATTTCAATTGTGACATTACCCTTTTTACATGGCTTTTTCAACTCCCTTTGAAATCTCAACCCCACATCTTGGCTACTATTTGGAGCCCTACATATAATTTCCATAATGTGTTTTTTCACTCTAGCAGTTTCTTAACTCCACCCACAAAGATTCAACATGCTCTCACCCTATGTCACCTCTTTCTAAGGACGTAATTCCCTCTCTTACTAACAGAACCACACCACTGCCTATGCCTTCCTACTTGTCCATTCGATACAAAGTATATCCTTTGATGTTAAACTCCCAACTATGGCCTTCTTTCAGCCACAATTCACTGATGCCCACATCATCACACCAACCAATCTCCAATTGTGCCACGAGTTTATCCACCTTATTCTGAATGCTACGCACATTTAAATACTGCATCTTCAGTCCTGCATTCTTCGCCTTTTTGAATTTTGCCTCTATGGTACAATTTAGCTCTTTGCTCTGTCTGCATTTGTACCCAATCATTGGCTTGTCCTTCCTTACATTCTTGTTACATCCATCATCTCCTTGTAAACCTGCTGGCTCATCCTCAGCTCTATCATACTGGTTCCCATCCCCCTGCCATATTACAAACTGTAGTTTAAACCACTCCCATCAGCTCTATAGACCTGCCCGCAAGTATATTGGTCCCCCTCGGATTCAAGTGTAACCTGTCCTTTTTGTACAGGCCACACCTGCCCCAGAAGAGGTCCCAATTATCCAGAAATCTGAACCCTTGCCCCCGCTCCAATTCTTTAGCAACGCATATATCTGCCACCTCATTCTATTCCTATCCTCACTGTCGTGTGGCATGGACAGCATTCTCTATATTATTACCCTTGAGGTCCTGCTTCTCAGCTTCCTTCCTAACTCCCTATATTCTTCTTTCAGGACCTCCTTTCTTTTTCTTCCTATGTCGTTGGTACCAATATGTACCACAACTTCTGGCTTCTCACCATGTCTTTCAGGATATTGTGGATGCCTCCAGAAACATTGCGAACTCTGGTACCTAGGAGACAAATTACCATCCGTGTTTCCATTTTACGTCCACAGAATACCTATCTGTCCCCTGAACTATAGAGTCCCCTATTACTGCTGCCACCCTCTTCAGTTCCCTACCCTTCTGAGCCACAGAGACAGACTTCGTCCCAGAGGCATGGTCGCTGTTGTTTCCCCCAGGTAGGTCCACCCCCCCCCAACAGTACTCAAAATGGAGTACTTATTGTTGAAAGCGACGGCTACAGGTGCTCTCCATTATCTGACGTTTTCCCTTCCCTCTCCTGACAGTCATCCATTTATTTGTTTCCTGTAGGCTTGGGGTTACTACCTCCCTGTAGCTCCTGTCTGTCACCGCTTCACTTTCCTAAAAAGCCGAAGGTCATCGAGCTGCAGTTTCAATTCCCTAACATGGTCTCTATGGAGCTGCATCTCGATGTACCTAGTGTAGATGTGGCCACCAGGAAAGCTGGTAGTCTCCTGAAAATCCCACATCTGACACCCAGAACAGAACACTGGCTCTGTGAACGTACCCTCTATTCTCTCAAGAATTAAATAAGGGGGAAAAAAAAGAAATAAGGAATGAATTCGCCTATTTACCTTACTTCTGCCTGTTCTCACCTAAGCCTTGTTGATCCAAAGCCTTGCTACTTAGACTTAGACTACTTCAACGATGACTGCTCCCACGATGATTGCTCCACTGGGTGATACCTCTCTTTTATAGAGACTGGGTTTTTAAAGCTCTTTGCCGGACCCCAGTGGGAATGCTTCTGTTGCATCTGCACAGTACTCCAATTGTGGGACGAAGGGCCTGTACACTACTGTACTGTTCTATGTTCTAAATGTCACTTTGGAGTCGCGTCATTTTGGTTTGTGTATAGCACTGGTATTCAATATAAAGTTAACTATTAGGTTTTGACCAGCAGTTCAAACCATTGTATTTATGGTGGTTAACTGATAAACATCTCATTTTGTATAGAATCAGTTACATTCTTCTTTAAATTGTGCACATGCCTTGGAACTGATAAAGCCAACAATCTTTAAAGTTGCCATCAAGAACAAATATGAAATTGGACCAACTTATCGATACCAATCTCCCAATAGTTCACACAGACCTCCTCCTGAATCCTCTCAGATAAGTAGAGGTAAAGTAGCAGCATGGTAAGTTGCCAGTTTTTATATTACCTTATCATGTTGTCAGGAGTAGAACAGTGTAACTTTATGGCTTTAAGGATGATAGATATATTCTTTTACTTCCTTCATTTGGATATTTATACCTGGTAGGTCTGAAGTACTTTAGAAAACTGAAGATATTCAGAATCACAATCAGGTTTAATATTACCAGCAAATGTCATGAAATTTGATGTCTTTGCAGCAGCAGTACAATGCAATACAAAATAATTGAGAAAATAACAGTGAATTACAATAAGTGTGTGTATATATATTGTAAATTGTAACTGAATATAGTATGTAAAATAGTTAGTACAAAAATAAAAATAAGGAAAAGTAGTGAGGTAGCATTTATGGTTTCAATGTTCTTTCAGAAATCAGATGGTAGAGGGGAAGAAGCTGTTCCTGAATCATTGAGTGTGTGCCATCAGACTCCTGTAACTCATTCTTGATAGTACCAAAGAGAAAAGGGCATGTCCTGGGTAATGGGGGTCCTAAATGATGGCTGCCACTTTTTGAGGCATCGCTCCTTAAAGATGTCCTGGATACTATGGAGGCTAGTGCCCATGATGGAGCTGTTTACCACTCTCTGTAGCTTATTTCAATCCTGTGCAGTAGCCACTCACACCACCCCCCCCCCCCCCATACTAGCTGATGCAGCCAGTTAGAATGCTCTCCATGATAGACAGATCCTGGGCCCAACATATCAATTCTTCACGTAACTCCAGATAACCACAATAACCATGCTTTCATTTGTTCCTAGTTGGATAAGTAACAAAAACCTAAGACAAGAAGCACTGCATTAGTTGAAAAATTTTCTATTAGAACCCCAATTTAAGTTCAGAATCCTAAAAGCAGGGTTTGTCAACTTCTATCTTTGTTCTGTGGTATTGGATGAATAAAATGTAATCAGTTAGGAATGGGAATCACTAAGGAGAATAAAATATGATCCACATTGCTTTCTCAGAATCCAAATCTGATTTATAGGACATGAACTTTGTTGCTTTGTGGAAGCAATGCAGTGCAAGACATAAAAATTACTATAAATTACAAAACAAAGAAATAGTGCAAAATTTGGAATAATAACTTATGTTTATAGGTTTATAAACCATTGAAAAATCTGGTGGTGTAGGGGAAGAAGTTGCTCCTGAATCATTGGGTGTGTATGTCTTCAGCTCCTCTATCTCCTCCTTGATGGTAGTAATGAGAAGAGAGCATGTCCCTGGTGGTGGAGGTCCTTAGTAATGGATGCAGCCTTCTTGAGGCACTACCTGTTTATGATGTTCTCAATGGTGGGAAGGGTTGAGCCCCTTTTGGAAAATCATAATTTTTTTAAAAAACTAATAGAAATTTTACCTATTTATTTTAATTAAAAGGACAAATACAATGTGCAATTCTGCACCAATAAAAGCCCATGATCTAAGTAGGCCTAAGACAGAAGTTCAAAAATGTCACTTCAGATCAACAGAGCCAAAAAGCCAAATACCAGCTGAGAACAGAATGCCATACATTACAGGTAACTCTACTAATGTCACTTTGATTTTAAATTTTCATGTCAAATGAATAATTGATTAGTAATCTATTGGAAAGACAATTATGATTTACATTAATATTTTGTTCAGTAATGTGTTAAATTTAGTGGTGAATTCCTAATTCAGTGAATCTGGTAGCAGATTTCTCAACTCCAATTCAAAGGTTGAAACCTAACATGGCTTTTAAATCCTTCAATTAACTATGCTTGATCAGGGAAGAAATTGTAATGAATTAGTTCCGGGTTTCAGCATATAAAAATGCCTTTTCCAATATTTCACACTTAATTACATTGCTCTATACAGTTGAACAGTGGCCCATAATATATGCCTTTCCCTGATAGCGAATATTTAATACAGTTTTTCTTCTCCTGGTTTTGTTCTTTGCCTCCGTCAATTTCCAAACACAGCAAATGGAATAAAATGGGACCTTCTGGAAAAAACAAACAGCAGAGGATCTTTATTTCGTAACTCTACATTAATAGGGAATAAATCCACATTTGGAGGAATCAATATTCGGAATTTAGATCATGGTTTCCCAACCTTTTATATGACATGGACCAATATCATTAAGCAAGGTGTCCACAGGTTGGGAATTCCTGATTGAGATGATGGTCTAGAAAACCTTTCTCAGCAAATTCTTGATTATCAGCATCTTATGAGTATGTATAAACATTCAAAAAAAGTAAAGTAAGCTTAATCACAGGGGTACCATAAGGTTGTTACATCTGGGGGTGTGACAGTGGCGATAAGCTCCCACTAGCTACTAAATGCTCCCAGTGATGTGTATCCCAAATAGACTCTGACAGCCAATTCCAGCTCCTGGCCTTCACGTGTGCCTTCGCTACTAAGCCTGGTGGAACCGTCTCTATTGACAGAAGGGGCAAAGGTGGGTTACTAGCCACTTTAAAACCAGGCAGATGGGGCTCATCAGCCATGGTTGACAGCTCATCTAGGAGAAGGAAAACTCTGATCTCAAACCTCCGCTGCCTTGCAGCTATACCCACTCATGGGGAAGGCGCCAGGAGTAAACCTCAAGGAAAAATACGGAGCTAGATTCCCTAAGGCAGTCCTACATTGATTTCAACGTTGACTAGCAACTCCTGCGACACCACTGGTGCCAAATTGTATTGGTCTCTGCCATTCCTTTGGATACATCAGCTGTGTGGAGAGAGGTAGCCTGCTACACGGGCTTGCTCTCCTTAGCATATTGCGCTGGCTTGCGTGTAGACAGCTGGGATGCATCATCCATGGTCGACCCTAACCAACTGAGGACCTCATTTTGTGTGCTGTTTGTTATGTGTTTTGCACCTTGACCCCAGAGGAACTCTATTTCATTTGGCTGCATTCATGTATGGTTGAATGATAATTGATGTTGAACTTGAGCTCTATGAGCCGAATGACCCATTTCTGCGCTGGGCATTTCTTTGATTCTGTTATCTTATCCGAAGCATCAAATGTTCTGTAGCCTAGGTGAAATTACCAAGCAGAGTCAAATAGATTCTTTTATTCTCTGCAACTGAGTATAATGTGTCCTATCTGAGTGGCCTAGAATTGGCCCAAGTGAAGAGACAATTTACTGCACTGGGATCCCGTCCACTGATTCAAGAAAGAGACAATATCTCACCCTAAGAATATATATGTTGCCAGATCTGTCAGTAAATAAAACATCCTCAAGTTTTACTTTTATTCTTTTTCTTTTTTTTCTTTTCATCATCTTTTTCTTTGTCAACTTCTGCTTCTTTCACTTTGGACATGGGCCACCATCCCTTCATCCTCCTTCTCCTAATGGTGGCTCAAGAACCTGCTTTCTTTTTACCTTCTTGATTATACATTGGTCAGCTGTCTTTGCTCCTCAGACCACATCATTCAGTTTGAGTTCAACAGAGCCTGCAATGGTAAAACAAAATCCTCATCAACTTCAGTAAGTTTATTTTTGGCCACAGAGTTTGCACCACATTCTTAACCAATGCCTAAAACATAGTCAAACCATTCCATGATCCAGATTCTGACAAAACTGATTTCATATCTGTGTAATGTGCAGATATTTAGGTTATCATGAAGCATTAAATTTTGAAAAGTTTAAGCTGTTTCAGGAAGCCACCAGAATAGTGTCTTATATCGGAGACAATGGCCAGATTAAAGGGCAGAGAAATCATTGCCATTAAATTTAAAGATGTAAAACCCAATTAATAGATGCTTTCTGAGATTGGAAAAGCAAATTGTATCTGAATATCTGCAGTGATTTTTCTCTAAATTGTTTTTGCAGAAGGCACCTCCTAGTACATGTGCATAATCCCCAACCTTTTTGTACTTTTCTGGAGGCACACTAGATAGTGTCAGTGTGGAAGAGTCATTCTCACAATGTGGACCGGTTCATTGGTTCTTTAAGCAAACACTGTTCTGATCATTAGGTCCACAGAGAAAGCACTTTGATGAACAAGGGGAAATTTGTTCACACCACTGGTACTACTGGAAAGTGTGACACACAGTTCAACTGTGACATTGGCTGAAAGTGGCAAAAGTGATCTTGGCTGATCTGTTAGGAACCTGGAATATTTCACAGAAGATAGAAATTTACACCACAGGAACAAGCCTTTCCACTCATGACATCTGCATTGAATGCAATGCTGAATTAAGTTAGTGATGGGGGTTCCATAATTAACTGAGCAGAAAGCAGATTTTGTGGACATGAAAAAGACACAAAGATGAAATGTTGCCTCCCAGGTATTAGGGTCAGGGATGTATTGGGTCGGGTCCATGGCATTCTAAAGGGGCAGGATGAACAGCTGGAAGTCATGGTGCATATTAGCCACCATATAGGTAGGATAAGGGAGGAGACCATGAAGAAAGAATATATGGAGTTCAGCAGAAAGCTAAAAAGCAGGACATCCATGTAGCAATCTCTGGATTGCTGTCTGCGTCACATGCTAGTGAAGGTAAGAATAGAATGATTTGGCAAATGGATGTGTGACTGAGGGGCAGGGTTTCAGATTTCTGGATCATTGGGATCTCTTCTGGGGATGGTGTGACCAGTACAAAAATGACGGGTTACATATGAACCCAAGGGGAACCAATATCCTTGCAAGCAGGTTTGCTACAGCTGTGGGGGAAGGATTTAAACAAATCTGGCAGGGGGGTGGGAACCAGAGTGATAGAGCTGAGGATGGGACAGTTGGTATACAAGTAGATGCAATGTGTAATGAGATTGTGAGGATAGATAGGCAAATGGTAGGGCAAAATTGCAGTCAGTGGGATGAGGTGAAGTGTAATAGGCGCCAAAATCAAAAAAGGGTGATAAATACAAGACTGAAAGTGTTGCATTTGAATGCAGGCAGTATGCAGAATTAAGATAGATGATCTTGTGTTGCTTTTAGAGATTAGCAAGTATGATATTGTGGGAATCTGAGTTATGGCTGAAAGAAAATCATAGTTACGGGCTTAACATCCAAGGATACATATTGTATTGAAAGGATAGGCAAGTAGACAGAGGGAATGGGGTGGCTCTGTTGGGAAAATATGAAATCAAATCCTTAGGAAAAGGTGACGTAGGATTGGAAGATGTAAAATCCTTGTGGGTAAAGCTAAGAAACTGCAAACATAAAAAGACCCTGATCGGAGTTACATACAGGCCTCTGAACAGTAGCCAGGATGTGGGCAACAAATTAAAACAGGAGATGGAAAAGGCATGTTAAAAGGGCAATCTCCATAGAATGCTGGAAGAACTCAGCAGGCTAGGCAGCGTCTATGGAAAAGTCAAGTCAAATCAAGTCACTTTTTATTGTCATTTCGACCATAACTGCTGGTACAGTACACAGTAAAAACGAGACAACATTTTTCAGAACCATAGTGCTACATGAACAATACAAAAACTATACTGAACTACATAAAACAACACAAAACTACACTAGATTACAGACCTACCCAGGACTGCATAAAGTGCACAAAACAGTGCAGGCATTACAATAAATAATAAACAAGACAATATGCACAGTTAGAGAGCAGTAGGTTCGTGTCAGTCCAGGCTCTGGGTATTGAGGAGTCTGATAGCTTGGGGGAAGAAACTGTTACGTAGTCTGGTCGTGAGAGCCCGAATACTTCAGTGCCTTTTGCCAGATGGCAGGAGAGAGAAGGGTTTGTATGAGGGGTGCATGGGGTCCTTTATAATGCTGTTTGCTTTACGGATGCAGCGTGTGGTGTAAATGTCTGTAATGGCAGGAAGAGAGACCCCGATGATCTTCTCAGCTGACCTCACAATCCACTGCAGGGTCTTGCGATCCAAGATGGTGCAATTTCCGAACAGGTAGTGATGCAGCTGCTCAGGATACTCTCAATACAACCTCTGTGGAATGTGGTGAGGATGGGGGGTGGGAGATGGACTTTTCTCAGCCTGCGCAGAAAGTAGAAATGATGCTGGGTTTTCTTTGCTATGGAGCTGGTGTTGAGGGACCAGGTGAGATCCTCCGCCAGGTGAACACCAAGAAATTTGGTACTCTTAACTATATCTATGGAGGAGTCGTCAATGTTCAGCGAAGAGTGGTCCTTCCATGTCCTCCTGAAGTCAACAACCATCTCTTTTGTTTTGTTCACATTCAGGGACAGGTTGTTGGCTCTGCACCAGTCCATTAGCCGCTGCACCTCCTCTCTGTACGCTGACTCATCGTTCTTGCCGATGAGACCCACCACGGTTGTGTCATCGGCGAACTTGATGATGTGGTTCGAGCTGTGTGTTGCAGCACAGTCGTGGGTCAGCAGAGTGAACAGCAGTGGATTGAGCACACAGCCCTGGGGGGCCCCCATGCTCAGTGTGATGGTGTTGGAGATGCTGCTTCCAATCCGGACTGACTGAGGTCTCCCAGTCAGGAAGTCTAGGATCCAGTTGCAGAGGGAGGTGTTCAGGCACAGTAGGCTCAGCTTTCCAATCAGTGTCTGAGGAATGATTGTGTTGAATGCTGAACTTAAGTCTATGAATAGCATTCGAACGTACGTGTCTTTTTTGTCCAGGTGGGTTAGGGCCAGGTGGAGGGTATGGCAATGGCGTCATCTGTTGAACGGCTGGGACGGTACACAAAGTCCGGGGGTCCAGTGAGGGGGGAACCAGGGCCTTGATGTGCCTCATGATGAGCCTCTCAAAACACTTCATGATGATGGATGTGTGTGCGATGGGACAGTAGTTAAGGCAGGACACTGAAGACTTCTTCAGCACAGGGACGATGGTGGCAGCCTTGAAGCACGTTGGAACGATGGCGCTGCTCAGGGAGATGTTGAAGATGTCAGTGAGAATATCTGCTAGCTGGTCTGCACATCCTCTAAGCACTCTGCCAGGAATATTGTCTGGTCCAGCAGCCTTCCGTGGGTTGACCTTGCACAAGGTTCTCCTGATATCGGCCACGGTAGGACACAGCACCTGGTCGTTTGGAGGAGAGGTGGTCTTCCTCGCCGCCACGTCATTTTCCGCCTCAAAATGAGCGTAGAGATTATTCAATGCATCTGGGAGGGAGGCATCACCAGCACAGGCAGGTAGTGTTGTCTTGTAGTTGGCGATGTCCTGAATGCCCTTCCACATGCACCGCATGTCGCTGCTGTCCTGAAAGTGGCTGTGGATTCGCTGGGCGTGTGCACGCTTTGCCTCTCTGATGGCCCGGGACAGTTTGGCCCTCGCTGTTGTTAGGGCTCCCTTGTCACCTGCTCTGAAGACGGAGTCACGGATCCTTAGCAGCACACTCACCTCCGCGGTCATCCATGGCTTCTGGTTAGTGCGTGTAGAGATGGTCTTGGCCACGGAGACGTCATCAATGCACTTGCTGATGTAGCTAGTGACTGATGCCGTGCCCTCCTCTAAGTTGGTTGAGTCGCCATCGGTTGCAGCCTCCCTGAACATGTGCCAGTCAGTGTGCTCAAAGCAGTCTTGAAGAGCAGAGATGGCTCCTGCTGGCCAGGTTTTCACCTGCTTCTGAACTGGTCTGGAGTGCCTGACGAGCGGTCTGTATGCTGGGATTAGCATAACGGAGATGTGGTCTGAGTAACTGAGGTGGGGACGGGGCTCTGCCCGGTACGCGTCGGAGATGTTTGCGTTTTCCCCTCTCATTGCAAAGTCCACCTTCTGAAGGAATCTGGGGAGCACTGACTTAAGGCTCACGTGGTTAAAATCTCCGGCAACAATAAACAGTCCATCAGGGTGTGCGTTCTGCAGTTCACTAATAGCCCCATACAGTTCACAGAGCACCTCTTAGCATTAGCACTGGGGGGGAATGTACACCGACTATAAGGACAGTGGTGAATTCCCGTGGTAAATAAAATGGTCTGCATCTACCAGTCACAAACTCCACCAGCGATGAGCAGTATCTTCAAACCAGCACAGGGTTCTTGCACCATTCCGTATTGATGTAAATACACAAGCCACCACCGTGAGTCTTACCAGAAAGAGCTGCATCTCTGTCCGCTTGAAACAAGCTGAATGGCGGCGTCCAGGATTCCGTCGGTGAGCCATGTTTCTGTGAAAACATACTCACAGCAAACTCTGTACTCCCGCTGAGTATTTCATTGGAGTCAGATGTAGTTCAATTTATTGTCCAGGGAGTGGACATTAGAGAGCAGAATGGACAGGAGAGCCGGCCAGCTAGGGTTTGCTTTTTGCCTGGCACGGACTCCTGCCCGCTTGCCTCGCTTCCACTTCCTCGCACACTGCTTATGACGTCTCCACCTCCAGTCACCGGCATCAAGCGACTCTGAAGTCTGTAGGCCCGATCCCCTCAGCAAGCCGAGGTCACGTAATTTAACCAGCAGATCTTCATGAAGGTTTGTTTTTGGGCAATCTCTATATTGTAGCAGTATCTGGCGATGGCAGATGGTCACTCTGTTATCCATGTGCCCTAATCAAAAATTGTGCCTTAAAATTAAACTAAAAAATTATTTAAAGTAACACCAGATCCGAAAGGCCACTGCTGCTGTGCCGTGCCGCCTGCTGGGATAAACTATCAACGTTTCAGGCTGAGACCCTTTATCAGGACTACTAAAAAAAGGCCAGGCAATTTAAAAAGTCATAAAGAGAGGAAAGATGAAATATGAATGTAAAGAGGGCAGTGGTGTGACAATCATAGGGTTTTCAATATACAGGTATATTGGGAAAATTCGGTTGGTGCTAGATCCCAAGAGAGGGAATTTCTAGAATGTCTACAAGACATTTTAGAGCAGCTTTTGGTGGAGTCCACTATGGGAATGGTAGTTCTGTATTAGATGTTATGTTATGACCCAGATTTGATTTAAACGCTTAAGTTAAAGGAACCCTTAGGCGGCAGTATTCAGAATATGATAGAATTCACTCTGCAGTTTGAGAAGGAGAAGCTAAAATTGGATACATTAGTATTACAGTGGAGTAAAGGGAATTATAGAGGCATGAGAGAAAAGATGGCCACAATTGATTGGATGGGAACACTGCAAGGGATGACGACAGAACAGAAATGGCTGGAGTTTCTGGGGGCAATTTGGAAGGCACAGGAAATATACTGTACATCCCAAAGATGAAGACATATTCTAAAGGGAGGATGAAACAACCGTGGCTGACAAAGGAAGTCATAGATAGCATAAAAGCAAAAGAGAGGGCATTTAATATTGCAAAAAATTAGTAGGAAAGTAGAGGATTGGGAAGTTTTTAAAAACCAAAAGAAGGCAACTAAAAAAAGCCACAAAGAGAGAAAAGATGAAATATGAAAGAAAGCTAGCCAATAATATAAATGAAGATACAAAAAGATTTTTTTTCAGATATGTAAAAAGTAAAAGAGAGACGAGAGTATGTTGGACCACTAGAAAATGAAGCTGGAGAGGTAGTAATGCAGGATAAAGAAATGGCAGGCAAACTTAATAAGTATTTTGCGTCAGTTTTTACTGCGGACGACACTAGCAGAATTCCAGAAATGCAGGAGGGCAGAGGTAAATGCCATTGATATTACAAAGGAGAAGGTGCTTGGGAAGCTGAAAAGCCTGAAGGTAGATAAATCACCTGGACCAGATGGACTACACCCCAGGGTTCCAAAAAGTAGCTGAAGTGATTGTGAATCTCTCGTTAGTAATGATCTTTTAAGAATCACTAGATTCTGGAATGGTTCCTGAGGACTGGAAAATTGTAAATGTCACTCCACTCTTTAAGAAGGAAGGGAGACAGAAGAAAGGAAATTATAGGCCAGTTAGCCTGACTTCAGTGGTTGGAAATATGTTGCAGTCTATTATTAAGGATGAGGTTTCAGAGTACTTGGAAGCACATAATAAAATAGGCCAAAGTCAGCATTGTTTTTGAAAGGGGAAATCTTGCCTGACAAATCTGTTGGAATTCTTTGAGGAAATAGAAAGCAGGATAGACAAAGGATAGTCAGTGGATGTTGTATACTTAGATTTTCAGGATAAGAGCCCATGATATTACAGGAAAGATACTAGCATGGATAGAAGATTGGCTGACTGGTAGGAGGCTAAGAGTGTGAACAAAGGGGGCCTTTTCTGGTTGGCTCCTGGTGATTAGTGGTGTGCCGCAGAGGTCAGTGTTGGGACCGCTTCTTTTCACATTGTATGTTAATGATTTGGATGAAGGAATTGATGACTTTGTAGCCGAGTTTGTGGGTGATCTGAAGGTAGGTAGAGGAGCAAGCAGTGTTGAGAAAGCAGGTCTGCAGAAGGACTTAGATGGATTGGAGAAATGAGCAAAGAAGTGGCAGATGGAATATAAAGTAGGGAAGTGAATGGTCATGCACTTTGGCACAGGGAATAAAGGTGTGGACTATTTTCAAACTGCAGAGAAAATCCAAAAATCAAAGCTGCAGAGGGGCTGGGAGTCCTCGTGCAGAATTCCTTAAAGGTTAACTTGCAGGTTGAGTCTGTGGTAAGAAAGGCAAATGCAATGTTAGCATTCATTTTGAGGGGATTAAACTGTAAAAGCAAGGTTGTAGTGCTTAGGTTTTATAAGGCATTGGTCAGACTGCACTTGCTTGTTCTTGTTACATACACCTGTTATAAGGTAACCGTAGCCTTCAGCCAGGAGCAGATGTCATCAGGTGGTTCCCAACCTTCACAGAGTGTTTCGACCCTTAACCACGACATTCTCCAGTTGGTGGGTTGGCAGTGGTGGCCAAATCACTGCCCATCTGCTCCTGGCTTCCAGCTCCCCTCCTCTCGTCTACTCCAAATCCAACAAGAGGCTCATTCTGCCTTGTTTTTTGCTCCTTTCATCCAGATCTGACAACAACCGCCATGCTGATTTGGCTGGTTAACCTCTGCAGCCGATCTCCACAGGGAACAACCATGCCTGCCATCCCTCGTCTTTACACTCCTGCACTAAGGGCTGGTACTTCAAGTCCTTTCTCTCGTGGGCGTCTTCCCATTCCTCCTCCCACAGCACAGTCAGCTCAACCAGAATTATTTTCTTGTTTTCGGTTGACCACAGTACAATGTCCGGGCGTAAGGTTGTGTGCACCATATCTGGGAACTGCAGCCTCCTTCCCACATCAACCCTCATCTACCAGGACCTGGCCGTTAGCAGCAGATTGGGCTTTGGTTGTTTGGTTACGAAAGGTCCGGCTCCCTCTTTGATGAAGGTGATGGCCTTGCTCAAATCTGTGCCAGCAATTCTCTTCTTGTATCTCTCCCGCTCTTCTGGCAAGAGTCAGAAGCACCTTATCATGGCGTCACCTATACTGTCCTTGAGTTAGAGCTGTTTTACACCTGGACAGTATATGAGCCAGTGTCCCCTTTTGACCACAGAGCTTACAGTTTAGGTCCTCTCTGATCCCCCATGTGTACAGATGTAATGGTGAAGGAAAGGTGTCATACACGGATCACAAGAGGAAGGAAATACGTAAGGGCTCCAGTCTCCATAACTCTGCCCATGAGATCTTGCACTTAGGCAGATTCCATTTTGTCCAGGCACCCTGGGACCCTTGTTCCACTGCCTTTGACATCAGCTTCTCTTCCTCACGGATCCGTACTTCTGCCTGTACCATGTCTCGCCTGTTCTTTGTGCTTGCATTTCCCCACTGCTGGAAGTGAACTGAGCCAAGGCCTTGCCGATGATATCTCGCAGCTTCAGAGAACACACTGCCTCCTCCACAGCTGCGTTGTTTGCCCACTTGCGCCCAGATCTGGTTGTAACGCCTGCTTGCTTTACCAAGACGTCATTGGAATCTCTCAAGCTTGTGAGTAGTTTTGGGTCCCCTATCTAATAAAAATATGCTTGCATTGGAGAGGATCCAGAAGAGGTTCATGAGAATGTCCCCATAACATATGAAAAGCATTTGAGGGCTCTGGGCCTGTACTCACTGAAGTTTAGAAGAATGAAGGGAGATCTCTTTGAAATCTATTAAATATTCAAAGGAATGGATGGAGTGGACATGGAGAGGATATTTCCTATAGTGGGCAAGTCTAGGACCAGAGGTAGAGCCTCAGGATTAAGAGACATCCATTTAGAACAGAGATGAGGAGGAATTTCTTTAGCCAGAGGGTGGTGAATCTCTGGAATTCATTGCTACAGGTAGCTGTGCAGGCCAAGTGGGTATATTTAAGGTGGACATAGATACGTTCTCGATTAATAAGGGTATCAAAGGTTATGGGGAGAAGGCAGGAAATTGGGGTTGAGAGAGATAATGAATCAGCCACGATGGAATGGTGGAGCAGACTCAATGGGCCAAATGGCCTAATTCTGCCCCTGTGTCTTATGGTCTATATTTAAATTTAAAACAGCTGATTTTATGAATTGATCTTGAACATGTGAGCTGAGAGGTTTTCCCATAGTCAATTGCTGTGTATCTTTAAAGTCACAGAGTACTACAGCACAGAAACTGGCCCATAACTAGGAGCTTATTGGTTCTTGTTATTCCAACAATTGCACTATTATTTAACAAAATAAGAATAATAGACCAGTTTTTAGAATTAAAATCTTCAAACTTATATTTGGTGTAAATTTTCAGATTTATTTTTGAACATTTTAAACTGATATCTGCTCTGAGCACTGTAAACATCTTGCATTTCTTATTCTCAAATACTAAAATCAATCCAATCTCTTGATAACTTGGTGGATTTATATAGAGACTATAGTCATACAAATTAAGAACCTACTTAATGTTAATAATTTGGTTAATCTCTCACAAGATTGCAGTACAGTAATATTCAAAACCCCATGTTAGTGAGAAAAGCAGTCAAAAGTTACGCTATGATAATTATCCATAATTTCTTACTACACGATCAACATCCCCATTTGAGAAATGATGATATTAGTGCAACAAGTATTTTCAGGATCTTACCCCAAATAGGAATGTACCAAAAGAGGGAAAGGGGAAAATATTGGTAGAGCAGAGAAATAATTTAGGAACTGCCTCAAAAAGCTTTAACAGGTAACATTTTTAGTTATTTTTGGGTAAGGATATGCTGTCATGATTTACAAGTGCAACAGCCATTCTCTCAATGTCAGCAAAAACAAAATAACTGGTCATTTGCTTTGTGAAGGGTGCGCATGCTCATGCTTATATCCATGGTACTGAGTCAAGAGACTTGAGAGTTTCAGTCTCAAAGGAATGAACATAACCAATTGTCATGGTCGAACCACGTTAATGCCACAGCTAAGAAAGCTCACCAGCACTTCCTGCACGGGTGCAGGAAGCAGTCTATATTCCAAGCCTGCACTGGTGTCCATACCCCATTTTTCCTATGCTTTATCAATGACTGCATTGGTGCTGCTTCCTGCACCCATGTGGAGCTCGTCGACTTCATCAACTTTGCCTCCAACTTCCACTCTGCTCTCAAATTTACCTGGTCAATTTCTGACACCTACCTCCCCTTTCTCGATCTCTCTGCCTCTGTCTCTGGAGACAGCTTACCTATTGATGTTTATTATAAACCAACAGACTCTCACAGCTATCTGGAATATACTGTACTTCTTCCCACTCTGTTACTTGTAAAAACATGATCCCCTTCTCTCAATTCTTCCATCTCCACCGCACCTGCTCTCAAGATGCAGCTTTTCATTCCAGAATGAAGGAGATGTCCTCCTTTTTCAAAGAAAGGGGCTTCCCTCCCTCCACCAACAATGCTGCCCTCAACCGCATCACTTCCATTTCACACGCATCTGCTGTCACCCCATCTTCCCGCCAACCTACCAGGGACATGGTTCCTCTTGTCCTCACCTACCACCCCACCAGCCTCTGCATCCAGCACATAATTATCTGGAACTTCCACCATCTCCCACAGGATCCCACCATCAAGCACATCTTTTCCCCGCGCACCCCACCCCCTGCATTCTGCTTTCTGCAGGAATCGGCTCCCTACACAACTCCTTGTCCATTCATCCTTCCCCACTGATCTCCTTCCTGGCACTTATCCTTGCAAGTGGAATAAGTGCTACACCTCCTCCCTCACTACCATTCAGGGCCTCAAACAGCCCTTCCAGGTGAGGTGACACTTCACCTGTGAGTCTGTGGAACACCTACGCTCTGTCCGCCAGAAGAAGTGGGAGGGATCTCCTAGTGGCAACCCATTTTAATTCCACTTCCCATTCCCATCTCCTTATGTAAATCCATGGCCTCCCCTATTGTCGCAATGAAGCCACACTCGGGTTGGAGAAACAACACCTTGTGTTCTGTCTGGGTGGCATCCAGCTTGATGACATGAACATTGATTTCTCGAACTTCTGGTAATGCCCACCACCTTCCACCTTCCCCCTTCCCCATCCCCTTTTCCCTCTCTCACTTTACCTCCTTGCCTGTCCATCCCCTCCCTCTGGTGCTCCTCCCCCCCTCCCCCGCTTTCTTTCTTCCATGGCCTTATTCCTCCTTCTCCTGTCCTATATCTCTTTCACCAATCAACTTCCCAGCTCTTTACTTCACCACTCCCCCAACCTTTTAAGTCTAATCTCATTCTTTTTTCTCCAGTCCTGCTGAAGGGTCTCGGCCCAAAATGTTGACTGTACTCTTTTCCATAGTTGCTGCCTGGCCTGCCAAGTTCCTCCAGCATTTTGTGTGTGTTGCTTGGATTTCCAGCATCTGCAGATTTTCTCTTGTTTGTAATGGATGGAAAAGTTTGAAGGATTTTTTTCTTGCATTCTCATGCAAACATTCCCATTACAATAAAATTTTAAATACATGTATTTTTCCTTATCATTTGGTTAATTCTCAATCATCCAGTTAAAATGTGGGTGTTCATTAACAAAAAATTGCAATTGGTAAATGTTTCACATCTGACCAAAAGTATAGCAATTAAATACCAAACAATTAAATTTTTTTATATCTTTTTAATCATAATTTTAACAAGTCAGCTCATCAAGTTTAACTATTTCTTTAGCCAGTTCTAAAAGTTCAGTCAGATCCATACAATACATTTTTCACTTCAAGACATGGGTTACATACACTCTGTGTAAACATTGCCTAGATTGTACTTGTTAGCTCATGATCACGAAGTATAAAATCGATTCCACATTTTGAGTACTTTTCAGAGTTCTGGTGGGAAAACTGTTCAATGTGTCAGCAGCAATCCAACAGTTCCTGACACTGTTTGTTAAATGGCGAACCCAGCTGGAAAGGAAATTGGGTTCATTCCTATTATTTCTCACAAATAGTTTGTTAACATTTGCATTTATCCTCAGAATCAAAAAATGGGCCCTAGAGTAAGATTTCAGCTGACTGGTAGCACTTAATGACATGTTACAGATGATGTGCCTTGAGAGGGGAAATGTTGTAATTATTGGTATATTTTGTTGTGTTCTGAAGACGAAACTTAAGAGAATGGCCTTGGAGAATATCCTGTTCTGATTATCAGAATAAAACCATTTTTAGAGAGTTAGATAATGAAATTTGTACTGTAACCTCAGTTTGAAAGCTATGAAATGCTACAATTTAACTGTTTAACTTTACCATGAAGTTCATAAAGAGAACTTGCATCTTTTTTTGATTCATTCCAAAGTCAATGGATATGATCTTTAAAGTAGCAGTGTACTCAGCAGTGAAATCAAAAAACAACTTAACACAGAGAAATAATAGAAGTAAGAAACTTTCCTACTGTCAAGGCTATGGATGCTTGGACAGGTGGAATTGTCAAGACTGAGATGGAAAGATTTTTATCCAAAAAATCTGATCTACAGTGATCGAAGACAAAAAAAAATGGAAATACGTTATAAATAACCAATAGTTTGTTGGAATTGTGGAAAATGTTCAGCTGAATAATTACTCAAGTTCCTGCCACAACCACTTGGAATTTCCCAGTCAATGGAACATACTCTCATATTGATTATCTTGGGCTAATTTGAAATCTGAACTGGATTGCTGTAGACCAGGGGTCCCCAACTTTCTTTGCACGGCGGAGCAGTTTAACATTGACAATATTCTTGGAGATTGGCCGACTGGGGGGGGGGGGGGAGGTGTTAGGTGATAAGCCAACTATAAATCACTTATAAGTGGCTAATACACTCAATTTCGTTTCTAAAAGGGTTTATCTAACAAATTTCATGTTAAACACAGCGCATATTTCTTCGCATGAATTAGTGATAAGTCACTTATAAGTCAATAGCATCATAACATTTAAGTAACGTTTGGATATTAAACACACAGCACATATTTTCCTCGTAAGAACATATAAAATCATTGCAACACACCAATATCGCTGAATCAGTGGGAGCCCTGGACTTGTTTCCCTGCAACGAGACGGTCCCATTGAGGGGTGATGGGAGACAGTGATACTCGAAGGGGGTTCCTTATGTCCAGTCTATTCCGCAATTTAGTTTTAGTTGCATTCATTGCAGAAAACCCCGCTTCGCAGAGGTATGATATTGGAAATGGAAGCAACGTTTTTAGTGCAGAAATGTTATGTCAAACATACTTTTCAGCCCACGGTCATTTGCAAGCTCAGGGAGTTGATCTTCTTCCCATGCTGACATGGATGATTCACTAGGGGCATTCACAAATGGGTCACGGACCCATTCCTTTGCATGTCTTGGGTCATTTGCGGTTGGGAAGTAACACTCGATTTCTGTTGACAGCAAAGGTGGGTGATTGCGCACCAGCTGTGAGAAGGACAGTGCAGCCTCAGTCTCTCCTAAAATCCCAGCTAATGTTGGGACATGTCAAATATGCCCCTATCCACTTGCCGTCCCCACAGTTCCAGTTTGGCTTTGAAAGCAGACACTTTATCTGCCAACTTGAAGACAGTTGTCATTCTCCCCATGAAGTGACAAATTCAGTTCATTGAGCAGGTTGAAGATGTCACACAGATAAGTGAGTTTTGCTATCCACTCCTCATCACTGAAGTGTGCTGCCAGTGGTGACTTTTTTCCTGAAAGAAATCTCTGTAGCTGCTCTCTTAACTCAAAAACCCTGACCAGGGCTCTCCCCCTTGATAGCCACCTGACTTCAGTGTGTAAGAGAAGGTGTTTGTGCTCTGCATCCGTTTCCTCGCAAAGCTGCTCAAACAGACGTGAGTTTTTGCTTTGATGTGATTAATAACTTTAACAATGTCATTCAATGTTGCTGTTAAGATCAGGTGACATTTTTCGGCTAGCCAGCATTTCGCTGTGTATGACACAGTGTGTAGACTGGCATTCAGGAGCAACCTCTGACTCGGGTAGTGAAACCAGACAGCCATCCAGTCATAACTGCAGCCCCGTCTGTGCATATTCCAACACAGAATGACCAGTCCAGTGTGCCTGACATGTAGTCATTCAAAGACTTGAATAGTTCTGCCCCAGTTGTGTTAGTTGGCAGCGGCAGTGCGCATAACATATCCTCGTGCACGTCGTCTTGAAATATATATCGCATATAAACCAGCAGTATTGCCTTGTTGTCGACATCGGTAGACTCGTTGACCTGCATAGCATACCATGGTGACTCGTTAAGCCGTTCCAACAGCTGTGCTTTGATGTCTGCCGCTATGTTATCGATTTTCCTTGAAACTGTGGTAGCTGAAAGAGAAACCTGTGCCATCTTGTTAGCTGCAGCTTTTCCCAAAAGTTCACGGCACATGTCCTTGGCAGCAGGCAGAATCAATTCTTCACCAACAGTGAAAGGCTCCTTAGCCTTAGCAATACGGCTAGCCACTAAGTACGACGCTCTCAGAGCAGCAGCATTTATGGAGGTGGTGGCTCTCAGCACTTGCTTCTGTCCCACTTGCTCACGTTTTTCCGCTCAAAAAACTCAACGGGTTTGTGCAGGGTGCTTGGACTCAAGGTGCTGAAGCAGTTTTGAGGGCTTCATTGCCTCATTAGACAGCTTGTCTCCTCATATCACACACAGGGCGCTTGGAGAATGTGAGTTACTGGTCACAATAAAGCCATATTTTATGTACGACTCGTATTTTCTGTTGAAGGAAGCTTTCTTTTTTTTTTGCAGTCTTCACCTCAGCTGTCTCTGCATTATCATTATCGTTCGGCCTTTTATGTCCCCTACTACCTTTTCCAAAGAAACTCTCAAGTGACGTTGGTTTTTTACTCATCGAGTAGTTATAGGTTAATGACCGACTGATGACCTCGTGTGGGTAGTGACCTCGCGTGCGTTCAAGTTCAACAGTGGGCGTGACAGGGAATGAGGAAAGGTGCAGCTGACTCATATCGTTTCATATCGCCAAATCATATTGTTTCCTTGCAGCCCGGTAGCACATGCTTTGTGGCCCGGTACCGGTCCGTGGCCCGGTGGTTGGGGACCACTGCTGTAGACAGCCTACCATCAGTCTTCCATTTAGAATGGCGAGGCGGTAAAAATTTATGAATTAAACTCCCCCACCATTTGACCACCAATGATACACAGTACAACTACTGCTTGGATATCTTGTATCTTATTTTCTTATATAAACAAAAAATTTAAAGGTCATTGGATATCGAGTCAAGAAGAAAAGAAAAGCTTACAAAAGGTTCAGAAAACTAGGTAATGTTAGAGATCTAGAAGATTATAAGGCTAACAGGAAGGAGCTTAAGAAGGAAATTAGGAGAGCCAGAAGGGGCCATGAGAAGGCCTTGGCGGGCAGGATTAAGGAAAACTCCAAGGCATTCTACAAGTATGTGAAGAGCAAGAGGATAAGACATGAAAGAATAGGACCTATCAAGTGTGACAGTGGGAAAGTATGTATGGAACCAGAGGAAGTAGCAGATGTACTTAATGAATACTTTACTTCAGTATTCACTATGGAAAAGGATCTTGGTGATTGTAGTGATGACTTGCAGCAGACTGAAAAGCTTGAGCATGTAGATATTAAGAAAGAAGATGTGCTGGAGCTCTTGGAAAGCATCAAGTTGGATGAGTCGCCGGGACCAGATGAGATGTACCCCAGGCTACTGTGGGAGGCAAGGGAGGAGATTGCTGAGCCCTTGGCGATGATCTTTGCATCATCAATTGGGACAGGAGAGGTTTCGGAGGATTGGAGGGTTGAGGGTGTTGTTCCTTTATTCAAGAAAGGGAGTAGAAATAGCCCAGGAAATTATAGACCAGTGAGCCTTACCTCAGTGGTTGGTAAGTTGATGGAGAAGATCCTGAGAGGCACATGAACATTTGGAGAGGTATAATATGATTAGGAATAATCAGTATGGCTTTGTCAAGGGCAGGTTGTGCCTTACGAGCCTGATTGAATTTTTTGAGGATGAGACTAAACACATTGATGAAGGAAGAGCAGTAGATGTAGAGTATATGGATTTCAACAAGGCATTTGATAAGGTACCCCATGCAAGGCTTATTGAGAAAGTAAGGAGGCATGGGATACAAGGGGACATTGCTTTGTGGATCCAGAACTGACTTTCCCACAGAAGGCAAAGAGTGGTTGTAGACGTGTCATATTCTGCATGGAGGTCAGTCACCAGTGGGATCTGTTCTGGGACCCTTACTCTTTGTGATTTTTATAAATGACCTGGATGAGGAAGTGGAGGGATGGGTTAGTAAGTTTGCTGATGACACAAAGGTTGGAGGTGTTGTGGATAGTGTGCAGGGATGTCAGAGGTTACAATGGGATATTGATAGGATGCAAAACTAGGCTGAGAAGTGGCAGATGGAGTTAAACCCAGGTAAGTGTGAAGTGGATCATTTTGGTAGATCAAATATGATGGCAGAATATGGTATTAATGGTAAGACTCTTGGCAGTGTGGAGGATCAGAGGGATCTTGGGGTCCGGGTCCATAGGACGCTCAAAGCAGCTGTGCAGGTTGACTCTGTGGTTAAGAAGGCGTACGGTGTCTTGGCCTTCATCAATCGTGGAATAGAATTTAGGAGCCGAGAGGTAAGGTTGCAGCTATATAGGACCCTGGTCAGACCCCACGTGGAGTACTGTGCTCAGTTCTGGGATGTGAAAATCATAGAAAGGGTGCAGAGGAGATTTACAGGGATGTTGCCTGGATTGGGGAACATACCTTATGAGAATAGGTTGAATGAACTCAGCCTTTTCTCCTTGGAGCTACAGAGGATGAGAGGTAACCTGATAGAGGTGTATAAGATGATGAGAGGCATTGGTCGTGTGGATAGTCAGAGGCTTTTTCCCAGGGCTGAAATGGTTGCCACAAGAGGACACAGGTTTAAGGTGCTGGGGAGTAGGTACAGAGGAGATGTCAGGGGTAAGTTTTTTACTCAGAGGGTAGTAAATGCCTGGAATGGGCTGCCGGCGGCAGTGGTAGAGGCGGATACGATAGGGTCTTTTAAGAGACTTTTGGATAGTCGTAGTCATAGTCATAGTCATACTTGGTTGACCCCGAGGGAAATTGGTTTACGTTACAGTTGAACCATAAATAATTAAATAGTAATAAAACCATAAATAGTTAAATAATAATATGTAAATTATGCCGGGAAATAAGTGCAGGACCAGACTATTGGCTCAGGGTGTCTGACCCTCCAAGGGAGGAGTTGTAAAGTTTGATGGCCACAGGCAGGAATGACTTCCTATGATGCTCTGTGTTACATCAGTACATGGAGCTTAGGAAAATAGAGGGCTATGGGTAAGCCTAGTAATTTCTAAGGTAGGGACATGTTCAGCACAACTTTGTGGGCCGAAGGGCCTGTATTGTACTGTAGGTTTTCTATGTTTCTATGATCAAACTTGATATTTTGGTTCAATTTTTAATAGGAAAAGATGGTGTAAGTACCAACCTTGATGCTGACATCCATCTTTCAAGGAAAGAAGAAATTGAGACACAAGCATACTGTGAAATAGGTGCTTCCTCTGGATCCCTTGATTCAGAATACCAGCAGACCAAAGTAAATAGTCGGGAAACACTTCACCTTTATCTACCCAACCTTGACATTCACGAAGAGGAGGAATCTCCATTTGTATGGTAAAGTCTATATTGCACAGATTTAACTCATGCCCCAGATTACCTCACTCCAATTCTTTTTCAATTGTGGTAGAACACTGTGGCAGTTAACCTGCACTTAGTGAGATACCTCAAGCTTTAATTGAATGAATGACTGAGCAAATAATCTGCTTTTGAAATGTGGTTGGAAGGATAAATGTTGGACTTGAAGTTGGAGTCCTGATGGGAACTCTGATAATTTTAGATGTTTATAACTTTTATAGCTATGTATAACACTTATTTCTGGAAAAGTCTCTATCATGTCGCAAATATTGTCAATACACAACCTTTGCCAACAACAAGAATATCCCTGTTAGTACACATTGGTACAAATGAACAATTACAGGTATATTTA
This sequence comes from Mobula hypostoma, assembly GCF_963921235.1. Taxonomy (NCBI): domain Eukaryota; kingdom Metazoa; phylum Chordata; class Chondrichthyes; order Myliobatiformes; family Myliobatidae; genus Mobula; species Mobula hypostoma. Next base: position 7,970,061 of record NC_086117.1, read on the forward strand.
TTATACATCTTTACAAATAGTGTAAACAAAAATATTCAAATTTTGAAAGTGTAGGTTAAAAGCAGAAGGAAGTAGTCACTATCTCTCTCTGCTGTTTTTTATTGCAATTTGTATTGAAACTGAATCAAACAAGTTGAAGGAATCACAAAGACCAAATTGATAAATATATCACCAGCAACAAAAGATGCAACTTAAGCAGACGTGTAATTTATATATGTATGTGAGAGAAATACATCAACCAAAATACTTTCTGCATTTACAGCAGCTAAATACTTTGATATCAAGGTACACTGTAAAGCCTAGTCATATCATTGTTGGTGACTGGGTTCCTATAGCTTCACATTAATCACACCAATTTTGTTATAATTCTGCTTGCTTTATAAAAACCTGTATCTTGGCTTATTTTAAAACAGTCTTCCTAAAGTACATATTTATCTGTATAATCCGTTTCAATAGCTGTAAACTAAAAAAATACAAAAAGGAAGGTAGGATCATGTATTGACGGTGATTTATGTGCAGTATTGAAAATAATTTCAACAATTGTAATTATAATATGACCAGCCTTTATTAAAGAAAGATCTTTAAGACTAGTTTAAATGACTTGCAACATTTACAATATTTTTGTGAAATATTCTGAATGATTATTTGTGATAGTTATTTGCACACATTTTCAGACAATTTCTGTTGGACAAATAAACTCTTCTCAGGCTTCCAGCCGAGTATGGGTATCGATTTTAACTGACATACAATGTCAAACTCTGCCATCTTCATCAGGGATAATGCCTGGGCATGTCTAGTCTGGTGGTATATCTACCCCTGTTGTCTGTCCCTTCTGATTGGTTAGTCCTCATCCAATCAGGTTTCCGCTGTGCCTCCTTATTTACAATCGAATTCCAGATCTTAGAGTGAGACCTTCATCTTTATTAAAATTCTTTTTCTCTAGTTTTATTTCAATAGCTTCCTTCGCCAGGTAGTCCCAAAAGCCATTGGTGCAGCACAGTAGTTGTGAAGTGAATTCTATGACCATTGTGAATGCAGTGTTCTGTTACCATTAATTTATCCTGGTAACTCAAATGGATACACCTCCTATGCTCCTTGATGCGGGTTTCCACCATGTGTCCCGTCTGGCCAATGTGCACTACTCCACATTCAGGGAAAATCTGTAAATGCCAGCCATCCTAAGTCCTAGGTCATCTTTGACCCACATAAGCTGTAATTTGAGCTTTCTTATGGGCTTGTGGATGGTATGAATTCAGTATTGCTTCAGGACCCTGGCAATCCTTCCAGAAACCGTGGAAATATAGGGAAGACAGATGGTAGTGACAGGTTCTTCCTTGTTGTTAGGTTTCCTGGTTTTTCCATCAGCCCTTTTAAGGGCCCCATGGATTCCCTTCACCTTGTAGCCATTCTGTAGTAACATCATTTGTAATCGTCTAATTTCCTCGTGGAAATTCTCCGAATCCAAAATAGTTTTTGCACAGTTAATCAAAGTAGAAAAATCCACTCTATTTTGGGAGGCATGATGGTGGATGTTATTGAGGTATAAGTCCATGTGAATGGGTTTCCTTTCTTTCTTTTCAATCTTTTTATTAGTTTCATAAAATATAAACATAACATAGCAATAATACAAATTGTTGGAAAGACGTTGTTATACTTAAAATGAGTAATTATAAAACCAAATAGTATAAATTGACAAAACTCCCAATCGTGTAGGATGACAAAGGATAATACAGGGCAAAAAAAAACTAGAAAAGAAATCATGAAAAAGAAAAAAAATAGAAAAAAAAAACGAACCCCACCCCAAAAAAAAACTAAACAGAATTAGTCAGCTAAACTAAAAGACTTGGGCAATTCTAACAACGTAAAAATGGGAGAGAAGAAAACCTTAGTGTCAACGACTCTATTCCTCTCAACCAACAGTACAGAGAAGTAAAATAAGTTTGGAAATGGTCAAGTTATATCATATGAAAATGCTGAATAAATGGCCTCCAAGTTTTTTCAAATTTAATAGAAGGGTCATAAACCACACTTCTAGTTTCTTCCAAATTCAAACACAACATAGTTTGTGAAAACCAGTGGAATACAGTAGGAGAGTTAATCTCTTTCCAATTCAGCAAAATAGATCTTCTAGCCATTAAAGTAAGAAATGCAATCATCCGGCGTGCTGAAGAGGTTAAATGATTTGTGTCTATCATTGGTAATCCAAAAATAGCGGTGATTGGATGAGGTTGTAAGTCTGTATTCAAAACCGTTGAAATAATATCAAAAATATCTTTCCAATATTTTTCCAACAAAGGACATGACCAAAACATGTGAGTTAAAGGGGCTATCTCGGAATGACATCTATCACATATAGGATTAATATAAGAATAATAACGAGATAGTTTATCTTTGGACATATGAGCCCTGTGCACTACTTTAAACTGTATCAACACATGTTCAGCACATATAGAGGATGAATTAACCAATTGAAGAATTTTTTCCCATTTTTCAATCGGTGTAATAATCTTAAGTTCTCTTTCCCAATGAGCTTTAATTTTATTGGAAACATCAGGACATAAATTCATAATTATGTTATAAATAATTGCTACAACACTTTTCTGAGAAAGATTTAGATCTAAAATTTTTTCCAAAGTATCCATTGGATATGAGTGTGGAAAATTAGGAGAAGCAGTAATTAAAAAGTTTCTAATCTGTAGGTATCTAAAAAAGTGAGATCTGGGTAAGTTATATTTATTAGAAAGTTGATCACAAGACATAAAACAATTATCCAAAAATAAATCACGAAAACGTACTATACCTTTGATTTTTCCAATCAAAGTAAGCTTGATCCATAGTGGAAAGTTGAAAAAGGAAATTAGATATAATAGGACTTGCTAAAATAAATTGATTAAACCCAAAAAATCTTCGGAATTGAAACCATATACGTAAAGTGTGCTTAACTATTGGATTATTCATTTGTTTATACAATTTAGAAGAAATAACCGGAAGCGAAGTTCCTAAAACCGAACCCAAAGAAGACCCTTGTAATGAATTACATTCAAGATTTACCCAATGTGGATTTAATGATACATCCAAATCTCGTAACCAAAATTTTAAGTATCGAATATTAATTGCCCAGTAATAAAATCTAAAATTCGGGAGGGCGAGCCCCCCGTCCTTTTTAGATTTCTGTAAATACCTTTTACCTAGCCTAGGATTTTTGTTCTGCTATATATATGAGGAAATTTTTGAATCAACATTATCGAAAAAAGATTTTGGGATAAAAATTGGAACCGATTGGAATACATATAGAAATTTGGGCAAAATAATCATCTTAATAGCATTCATCCGACCAATCAAAGACAAAGAAATTGGTGACCATTTAGTAAACGAAAGTTTAATCTGATCAATTAAAGGTAAAAAATTAGCTTTAAATAAGTCTTTATGCTTTTTCTTAATTGTTATCCCTAAATATATAAATGAGTCAGTAACCAATTTAAATGGTAAACATCCATAAATAGGTACCTGCTTATTTAGGGGAAATAATTCACTCTTATTAAGATTCAATTTGTAACCAGAAAAATTACTAAATTGAGCCAACAAAGCTAGAATAGCAGGAATTGACTTCTCTGGATTAGAGATATATAATAACAAATCATCTGCATATAGTGATAATTTATGTATTTCGTTTCCGCGGGTAATACCAAAAATATTGGGCGAGTCACGGATAGCAATTGCTAAAGGTTCAAGGGCGATATTAAATAGTAAAGGACTAAGAGGGCATCCTTGCCTCGTACCACGAAAAAGACGAAAAAAGGGAGATCTTTGATTATTAGTACAAACCGAAGCTACCGGGGAATAATATAACAATTTAATCCAAGATATAAATGTCAAACTAAAATTAAATTTCTCAAGCACACTAAATAAATAAGGCCATTCAACTCTGTCAAAGGCCTTCTCAGCATCTAATGAGATAATACATTCCAGGGTAATAAGTGAAGGGGTATAAACAATATTCATTAACCTCCTAATATTAAAGGATGAATAACGATTTTTAATAAATCCAGTTTGATCCATAGATATAATTTGAGATAATACCTTCTCTAACCTAGTTGCTAAAATTTTTGAAAAAATTTTTGAATCTATATTCAAAAGAGATACCGGTCTGTATGATGCACAATCAGTAGGATCTTTATTCCTTTTAAGAATTAAGGAAATCAAGGGTTCATAAAACGATTGTGGTAATTTGCCTAAACTGATTGCTTCTTTGAATATTCTAGACAACCACGGAGAGAGAATAGAGGAAAAGAATTTTAAAAATTCCACTGTAAACCCATCCGGACCGGGTGCTTTACCAGAATTCAGTGATGAGATTGCAGTTATTATTTCTTCCTCTGTAATAGGAGTTTCTAATGATAAGCAATCTTCGGGTGATAATTTCGGGAAATTCAGTTTACTTAAAAAATCATGCATGGTATTAAAATCATGAGGAAAATCAGAGTGATATAAAGAAGTATAAAATTCTTGAAAGGTTTTGTTTATCCCATCATGATCAACTGTCAAAGTATCATCGTGTTTGCGAATCTTAGTAATTTGACATTTAACCGAAGCAAATTTCAATTGATTAGCCAATAATTTACCCAATTTATCACTATGAATATAAAAATCACTTCTAGTTCTCATTAATTGATTTTCAATCGTGGATGTTAATAATAAGCTATGTTCCAATTGAAGTTCAACTCTGTGTTTGTACAGCTCCTTACTGGGAGAAATAGCATATTTTTTATCAATTTCTTTAATTTTATCAACCAACAAGAGTATTTCATTCTTAGCACGTTTTTTCAAACCAGCCGAATAGGAAATAATCTGACCACGGATATAAGCTTTAAAAGCGTCCCAAACTGTTCCATTGGAAACTTCTTCCGTAGTATTAATTGAAAAGAAGAAATCAATCTATTCCTTTATAAACTTGACAAAGTCTAAGTCTTGAAGCAAAATAGGGTTAAATCGCCATTGTCTATTAGTACAAGAAGTATCCATTAACTTGATAGAAAGTTTCATTGGAGCATGATCTGAAATGGCGATAATGTCATAATTACAATCAATTACAGATGGGATTAATCGAGAGTCAATAAAAAAATAGTCAATTCGAGAGTAAGAATGATGAACGTGTGAAAAGAATGAGAATTCTTTATCGTTTGGGTGTAGAAATCTCCAGAGTCAAACATAAAAGAGTTAATAAGAGTAGCCGACTTATTCGGTAGAGCCGGACTACCTATGGATCTATCCAACATGGGATTCAAACATAAATTAAAGTCCCCACCCATTATCAACATATACTCGTTTAAGTTAGGAAAGGAAATGAATATGTGTTTAAAAAATTCAGGATAATCCACATTCGGAGCATAAACATTAACCATAGCAACCTTTTTATTAAAAAGTAACCCAGTGATTAACAAAAATCTGCCATTAGGATCTGAGATAATGTCTTGATGAATAAATGTAATTGAGGGATCTATAAAAATTGAAACGCCTTTAATTTTGGCTTGGGAGTTTGAATGGTATCGTTTATCCTTCCAGAACTTAAAGAAGCATTGATTATCCTCTTTCCTTACATGAGTTTCTTGTGCAAAAATAATATGAGCATTCAGTCTTTGGAATACTTTGAAAATCTTTTTCCATTTTATTGGATGGTTTAAACCATTTTTATTCCAAGAGACAAAATTAATAATGTGAGCCATAATTTAAGATTAACCCTTTGGGTGAGTAAAGGGTTAACCATAATGTGAACTCATGAAATCGGAAGAGGAATACATCATCAGAGAGGAACCAGAAATCCCGACACTGCAGACATCTTTGTAGTCCTAAATCAGCCCAATAGAAAAAATTAAAAAGGAAAAAGAAAAAGACTACCCCACCCACCATCCCCAAGAGCTCCAAACTAAACCAGAGAAGCCTGAAGAAAGAACTAACTAATACTAACTCTAACCCCATTTCTGCAGGAGGCAACTCCAAAGATATATGTTATATAGATGACTCCCCGGAAACTGATATATATAAAAAAAATTAAACACTATACTAAAATAATCTACATTGTATAATTACTAAGATACATAAATAAGAAAAAGTTAGTATCAATATGTATGATTAGTTAATTATAAATGAGAGTAAATAAAATATCACTTCCAAAAAAAGAGGATTATGGGAAGAAGAAACATAAGAACATGGCGTCCCAAAAAGAACAAAGGAGATTATGCAAAAAGAAAAACAAATCGCCATTTTAATTGTACAGAAACAAAAATAAAGAACATATAACAGAAAATGATCGTCAGATCAAATCATTAGTAATAATATCGGAAAACAAAAAGTTAAGGAACAATTAACTAAAAGAAAGTAACGTTATTCGCAAGAAATAACTATTTCATATAAGTTGTAAAGTAATAACTATAGTAGTAAGCACAAAACAAAAATCTTGAGCTTATTAAAAAACCTTCATCGTACGGTAGTAGAAGGTTTATTTTTTTTTTTAAAAACACCAGAGAAAAAAGCTGATGCTGAGAGCACAGAACATTAATTAAAGGGCAGTGTCCGCATCAGATGGGTGGTTATCCTCCAAAAAGCTTCGAGCGGCGGTTATGGAATGGAAGGCGCGACGAGATCCATCAGGAAGAGAAATGCTGAGACGTGCAGGGTACAATAATGCCAGTTTGAGAGTTTTTTGATAACATTCCGACATCTGAGGTTTAAAAGTCAGTCGCTCCTTCATCACTTCGGGACTGTAATCTTGAACTATCCTGAAGGAATACTGATGATACTTGATCATCCCTTGTCGATGAGCAGTCTGGAGAAGCTGTTCTTTAACATTAACATAATGGAAACGAAGAATAATTGGTCTCGGTTTGGATACAGCGGATGTCGACTTTGACCGGGGTATACAGTGGGCACGGTCAAGTAATGGAGGCTCGTTGGGAAAAACTGAACTGAACGTATCCTTTAAAAGTTGAGCAAAGAATATTGAAGGGTCTCCATCCTCAACATCCTCAGGTTGACCAATTATACGTAAGTTTTGTCTTCTTGATCGATTTTCAAGATCGATGACTTTGGATTTAAAATGTTGCAGTTGTTTAATAGTCGAAGCTAAATTCTGCTCTAAATTCTCGACTTTTGAATCCGTCTTCTGAGATTTAATATCCAGTTCAGAGATTTTACTTCGATGTTTTTGAACTTCACAATCTAGGGATCTCAGAGATTCCATGATTGATTTTAAATCTTCATTAAGGCTTTGACGTCGTTGTTCAAATTTATCAGATAAATTTTGCCGCTGTTCCTCGAACTTTTCCTCTAGAAACTTCATCATAACCTCATAAGATAGCTCCGTTTGTTTAGAGTCCCTTTCTTTTTTCCTCCGTTCCCGTCAGAATCTTTCCCATCTTTGGCTTTGGATCTTGTACTCATTTCTTTAAATTCCAGAGTTGCAATTTAAGAAAAAATGAGTAAGATAGAATAAATCTTCTGGTTTGGATAAAATTGATTAGATCAAGGAGATCATAGGTTAAAAAAGATAACGGGAATGGAGCGAAGCCAGAAGCGACTTCACTCCATGAGCGCTCCCTGCAGAATCACCGAATGGGTTTCCAATAGACATGCCTGAGGCTACCATCTGGTTTCCGTCATATTACAATGTCCAGGAACAGGAGGCAGCCATTTTTCTCCATCTCCATCGTAAATTGAATGTTTGGATGTATGCTGTTCAGATGGTTGTGGTACAGTTGGAGTGTCTGGAGTCCATGAGGCCACATTACGAAGGTGTTATCGATGTGTCTGAAGAAGCATAAGGGCAATGACCTCATAGTCCTCTCTTCAATAGTTGGCAACAAGGGCAATCCCATGGCCACTCCGTCCATTTTAGTCATAGTATATATAAAGGAAATACATTGATGTAAGGTATGTTCAAAAAGGTTAATGGTACCCTCATCAAACTTTAACTGCAGGAGGACCAAGCTGTCCTTAATGGGAACTCTCATGAACAGAGAAACCAGGTCAAAACTGACCATTATGTCCTCTGGGATCATCTGGATGTTGGTTATAGTTTTTACGAAGTTGGTTGAATTCGTGATGTGATGGTCACAGCCCCCAACAAAGGGAAAGAGCATGGTTGTTAAATGCTTAGCAAGGTAGTAAGACAGAGGATCTATTGTACTGACAATAGGTCTTGAGGGAGCCCTGCTTGTGTATCTTAGGGAGCTTGTAAAGTTTTGGTGGTATCGGCACCTGAGGCAGAAGTGTCTTGCAGGTATCTGCTGGCAGTCCAGATTCCTTCAGTGAAGCAGAGGTCATTCTCACAATCAAATCTGTGAGATCCCACTATAGAGCTCGGTAGACAGGATTGTCCAGAACCTGTTGGGTTTTCTTGTAGTGTTCCTCCAAGGACATCAGGACCACCACATTTCCTTTGTTTGCTGCTGAAATCATGATGGCTGTGTTTCATTCACTGTAGTGCCTGGAGGGCCAGTCGCTCTCCTTTTGTAATGTGCGGTTTTGGTAAAATGGCCCTTTTGAGGGCTATGCAGACCACTGTCCTTACCTCCTCCATGGTATCCAGTGGTAGTTTTCAGATCGCTTGCTCTACTCCGCTAATGTAGTCCCGATAAGGTATAGCTCTGGGGACCAGAGTGAAGTTTAGCCCCTTGTTGAGGACCGATCTAGTCACCTCGTCAATGCTTTGTCCAGTCTGACTGATGACAGTCCTTCTGGGTCCAATGGTGGGATGGCTGCACTTTGCTGGAATAGTTTGTTTTATTTCCTGGCCTGTCTCACTGTGTTCCTTCGTTGTCGATGTACTCCCAATCACCAGGAGACAAGAGGGCTGACAGTTCCAGGTGAAGAGATAGTTGTCTGTTTGTGTTAATGTCCAGAGCTGATCTAATACAATGGATACACTCCCTAACCAACGCTTGGCTAGCTCATCATAGAATACATATAGCTGTCGGAGAAACCATCGTGGAATGCAACCTCACAAACTTAGGGATGATGTCCTCATCCTGCCATCTCAGAAGGAAGGCTAAAGAACAAAGAGGCCTCACCTTCTCTTTACACAATTATATACCACTGGACTAGACTTGACCAGGCATCATCCCTTATGAAGATGGCAGAGTTTATGATTGAAACGTAGGATAAAATTGTTACTTGTACCTGGCTGGAAGCCCGAGAAGAGTTTATTCATCATTTACATCGGGAAAGCACCAGATCCCTTCTCAGATATATTTTAGTTTTTCAGTTGGATGTTTAGCTGTATTTATCAGATTAATTGTGCTTGACTAGATGATTTAATCCAATATTTAAAAAATGAAGATTAACAGAGATGTGAAATGAGTTAAGGTTTGAAAGACATTGGGATCTGGCTAATTTCTGTAAGAATTTTGCAGATAGCTGATGCATCTGTGGGTATTCAGATTCAGATTCATTTAAACTTCAATTTATTATCGAAGTATGTATACATAAACAACCTTGAGATTCTTCTTGCAGACACTAACAAAAGAAATACAATAAAATTCATTAAAAATACACATAACGAGACCACCAGATATCCAATTTACAAACGAGGAAAAATTGTGCAAATAGTAAAAAATAAGTAAACAAAACACATGGAACATGAACTGCAGATTTCCTGAAAGTGAGTGCACAGCTGCGGAACCCATGCAATGCTGAGGGGAGTGAAGCCCATCCAGCAGCCCGATAACTGCAGGGCAGCTACTAGTCCTGAACATGGCACCTTGGGACCCAAGACTCCTGCACCTCCTTCCTCTTGGTAACAGCGAGAAGCGAGGGAGACCAGCCAAATGCAGGCAGATGGTGCTGAACACCTGTTCGTTTTCTGTTCTCGTCCTCAATGATTTTAATCTTGCTCGACACTTTAATCAGTGTGAAAAATGGAGCCGACCACAGGTTCATCTTCCGCAATCAGGCCTCAATGCAGTGTCCACCCATAGTGATGGCCGCTCAGGCAGTACCTGTACTTTGGGAATCTAGTTCACTGAATCCCCCAAGAGATCACAAAAGTGCCAGATCATTCATTCAGTTCAAAAGTACGTCTTTAAAAGGGAAACTACAGCCTGCAGACTGCAGTAATCACAGTTCAGAAGAAATATATCTGCTAGAGTATCTAGCTATTTAGTGAGCTATCTGCAAAACATTGCTGATGGTCTCTGACACCATCTTTATTTGTCATATGTATATCAAAACATACAGTGAAATGTTTCATTTGCATTAACCAACACAACCTAAGGATATGCTTGGGGTAGCCTGCAACACCAAGATAGTATGCCCACAATGTTCAGAAAAACACAGCAATTAATCTACTAAGCAGTAAAAGATATCATCTGCACTCAAAAAATTTCCACACTATATCCAGCTACTATTTTTGGCTAAATGGTGAGTAGACTACAGGGAAGATTTTGTTTCAAGGACACAGTGGGCTTGAGTAGTGAAGAGGGAAGTTGTAAAAGTATTGATCTAATGCATTAACTCTCATTTCCATCTCCAGTAGAGTTGCATGACCTGTGTATTGCAGTATTTTGTTTTTGTTTCACATTTCTAGCACATCTACTGTAATTGGATCTTGAACTTCCTCACTAATCATACCCAGATGGTAAAACTAGGCAAGTGCACATCAACACGCACACCCCCTCCCCGCAACCCTGAACACTAGTACTGCTCAGGGATGTGTACTGAGCCCACTTCTCTACTTTTTCTTCACCTATGACTGCACTCCCACTCATGCTACAAACTCAATCATCAAATTTACAAACGAACCAACTGTGATTGCTGTGAGATACAAAGAAGCTGTTGGAGGTGATCTTTCCATTTCTCTAGTTTGAGCTGTGAGGGCAGAGTGAAAACACATTTCTAAATTTTCAGTTGACTTTAAGTCTCTGGAATATGGTTCCGTAGATACACTTGTGGGTGAGGCAGAAACACTTTTATAACTAATTTTTAATTAGACTTGTAAGGTTGACAATTCCTCAGTTCCCATGCTAATTTGTTAGTTGAATCTTATTCTTATTTTGCAAAACAAAAGACCTATATCAAATATGCTTTTTTCTTTGTTTTTGTAATGCATTACCTTCATAATGAAATGTAGTAATTAAATTGATAATTTTACTCCAGAAAAAAATATTGAGAACAATTGAAAATGTAATGAAGTGCAGATAAATGTAGCTAAAATAACTTTACAATCTTTATTTGGCATTAAAAGCCACACATGTAATTTGATTGTTCAATCTCTTGCTGCTTGATGAAGGATTAGTGTTTAATGATTCATCTCATTTGTTTAGCGGAACTAATAGTTTACAGAATGCCTTCTCAGTTGAATAGGAGACATGGTCATGGCTGTATGCAACATTGTTAATCATGATCCAGAGTGTTTTGAGATCAGAGAGGAATTTCTTAGCAATTTGCTGAATTTAACTCTGGTTATGCCTAGAATCGGAAGAATCAGTATCAAGTTTCTGATCAATGTCTTAGCTGGTATGAAATGTGTTAGTTTGTAGCAGCAGTGCAGTGCAAAGACATAGTACATTACAAAATAAATAAATGTTACAAAAATTGAATAACGCGATAGTATTCATGGACTGTTCGGAAGTCTGATATTGAAGCGGTAGAAGTTGTTTCTGAATCATTGAGTGTGGTTCTTCAAGCTCCAATCCCTCCTCCCCCTCCCCCTCCCCTCCCCCCATGGTAGTAATAAGAAGAAGGCATGTCCCAAATGATGAGGTCCTTAGTGATGGACCACAAGCACGAGAAAAATCTGCAGATGCTGGAGATCTGAGCAATACACACAAAATGCTGGGGAGGAACTCAGGCCAGGCAACATCTATAGAAAAGAGCAAAGAGTCGACGTTTTGTGCCGAGACCCTTCATCAGGACTGGAAAAAATGATGAGAAATCAGAGTAAGAAGGTGCGGGGAGGGGAGGAAGAAGTACAAGGTGGTGGGTGGTAGGTGAAACCGAAAGAGGAGGAGGGGTGAAGTAAAGAGCTGGGAAGTTGACTGGTGAAAGTGATAAATGACTGGAGAAGGGGGTTTTTTGATAGGGGAGGGCAGAAGACCGTGGAAGAAAGGGAAGGGGAGGAGCACCAGAGGAAGGTGATGGGTAGATAAAGAGATAAGGTGAGAGAGGGAACCAGGAATTGGGAATGGCAAAGTGGGGGGCATTTGGCGAGAGTTCAAGAAATCGATGTTCATGCCATCAGGAGGGAGGCTACCCATACGAAATATAAGCTATTGCTCCTCCAACCTGAGTGTGGCCTCATCATGGCAGTAGAGGAGGCCATGGACTGATATGTCAGAATGGGAAGTAAAATTGAAATGGGTGGCCACTGGGAGATCCCGCTTTTTCTGACAGATGGAGCACAGGTGCTCTCAGAAGCAGCCTCCCAATTTATGTTGTGTCTCACCAATATACAGGAGGCCACACAGGGAGCTCTGGTTATAGCAGTGACCCCAATAGACTCACAGGTGAATTGTTTCCTCACCTGGAAGGATTGTCTGGGGCCCTGAATAGTAGTGAGGGAGGTGGTGTAGGGACAGGTATGGCATTCCTCTGCTTCCAAGGATAAGTATCAGGAGGAGGATCAGTGGGGAGGGACAAATGGACAAGGGATTCACACAGGGTGTGATCCCTGCAGAATGTAGAGAGCTGGGGTGGAGAAGATGTGCTTGGTGGTGGGATCCCGTTGGAGTTGCTGGAAGTTACAGAGAATTATGTGCTGGACATGGAGGCTAGTAGGGTGGTAGGTGAGGACAAGAGGAGCCCTTGATGGGGTGGCAGGAGGATGGAGTAAGGGCAGGCGTGCATGAAATGTAAGAGGTGTGGTTGAGGGCAGTATTGATCTTTAGTGATGGATACTGCCTTCCTGAGGCACCGCCACTTGAAGATATCCATGATGGTGCATATTGTAATTGAATATATACTTACACCTGTTAAGCCACCAGCATTTAGGGCAGCAATGAAGGTCCTCCATCCATGGCAGTGTTCAGAGCTTCCTTCATCGTGCCAGTACTTTCCTCTCAGTTTTCACTACTGTCAGTCATGCAAGTCCCAGGTGGAGACTCAAGAATACCCCTCCCACTCAGATGTAGAAGGGTTCTTCATTGCTGTTTCCATATCAGTTTTGTTTTACTAGCCAGAGTTGGAGGAATTGAATACATGTTTCAGGGAAATTAGCCGTAAGGATTAATACAAAAAATATTTAGTAAGACAAAATTGTTCTGTAAATACTGGAAAGAATCCATCACCCGTTAATACCAACAATAATGACACATAGTAAAAGAAAGCGATCACAAACCTTATGTCATTTTGTCAAAACAACATCCCACCCTTTAATGTTAGCAAGATGAAAGATCTAGTTGTTGAACAAGGGAAGCGAGGGAGTGAACACAACCTTGTCCTCATCAAACGAGCTGCTAAAGTGAAAGGCTACATCTTCAAGTTCCTGTGGTCCAAGCCTCATCTGGTCCCTCTATACTAATAGAGTGTTTGAGAAAGCACATCAGCATCTGTACTTTCTTAAGCATCAGAGCATTCTCTCAAATTTCTACAGATGTTCTATAGAAAGTATTCTTGAAGTTATATTTTCAGCCTGGTATGGCACTTGCTGTCCCCTGTACTGAATGAACTAGGAGACAGTGTTGAACACTGCCCAGTTTCATCCCAGACTCACCACTTCATGGAGCATTGCTTCTAGAAGTTTGGTAGTATAACCCTCAGGTTCGGCCGGCAGCATTAGTCTAGGGGAAGATGTCTCTGGCCCCACCAAACTTGTGAAATCTTGTTTGTGTGGATGCTGCATGATGTGTTACCCTGTTGCAAATCAGCTCCACAAAATATCAGACAGAACACCATATGCAATTAAACAATTGAGCTTTATAATTCTTAATTTGACTATAGGGTTAGTAAAGAAAACCAAAAAAAAGGGCTCATTTTAATGAAACAGTCTAACGCGCACATTGGAGCTCATAATTTCCCATCCGTTCATTCTCCATTGATTTCCCCCAGGTGTTGTCGACTCCCGACCCCATTCCAAGTCCACTCCATCCTGTGGTCTACGACCTCACCATTCTAGCATCTTCTCTCTCCATCTTCTGCTGAACAAAAGACACTAGACACTAGAATACTACAGCACAGTACAGGCCCTTCGGCCCTCGATGTTGTGCTGACACATATATTCCTTAAAAAAAAGTACTAAACCCATACTACCCCGTAACCCTCTATTTTTCTTTCATCCATGTGCCTGTCCAAGAGGCTCTTAAATAGTGCCTGGCAAGTCATTCCAGGCACCCACAACCCTCTGTGTAAAAAACTTAACCCAGATGTCTCCCCTAAAATTCCCTCCCTTAACTTTGTATATATGCCCTCCAGTGTTTGCTATTTGTGCCCTGGGAAACAGGTACTGGCTATCCACCCTACCTATGCCTCTCATAATCTTGTAGACCTCTATCAAGTCCCCTCTCAGTCTTCTACACTCCAAACAGAAAAGTCCCAGCTCTGCTAACCTTGCCTCATAAGACTTGTTTTCCAATCCAGGCAACATCCTGGTAAATCTCCTCTGCACCCTCTCCATAGCTTCCACATCCTCCTATAATACCAGAACTGAACACAATACTCTAAGTGTGGTCTCACCAGAGATTTGTAGATTTGGAACATGACCTCTCTACTCTTGAACTCAATCCCCCTATTAATGAAGCCTAGCATCCCATAGGCCTTCTTAACTATCCTATCAACCTGTGCAGTGACCTTGAGGGATGTATGGATTTGAACTCCAAGGTGCCTCTGTTCATCCACACTCTTAAGTAACCGACCATTAACCCTGTACTCAGCCTTCTGGTTTGTCCTTCCAAAATGCATCACCTCACACTTATCCGGATTGAACTCCATCTGCCACTTTTCTGCCCAACTCTGCATCCTGTCTATATCCTCTTGTAACCTTCGACAACCTACAGCTCCATCCACAACTCCTCCAATCTTCATGTCATCCGCAAACTTACTCACCCATCCTTCCGCCTCTTCATCCAGGTCGTTTATAAAAATCACAAAGAGCAGGGGTCCCAGGACAGATCCTTGCAGCACTCCACTAGTCATCGACCTCCAGGCAGAATACTTTCCTTCCACTACTACCCTTTGCTTTCTTCCTGTAAGCCAATTTTTTATCCAAACAGCCAAGGTTCAACTGATCCCATACCTCATGACTTTCTGGATGAGTCTCTTGTGGGGGACCTTGTCAATGCCTTGCTAAGATCCATGTAGACCACATCTACCACCCTACCCTCATCAGTTTCTTTTGTTACCTCTTCAAAAAACTCAATTAGGCTCGTGAGGCACAACCTTCCCTTCACAAAGCCATGTTGACTATCCTTGAGTAGACTGTACTTCTCCAAATGCTTGTAGATCCTATCCTTAAGAATCCTTTCCAATAGTTTGCAGACCACTGACGTAAGACTCACCGGTCTATAGATCCCAGGATTCTCCCTATTACCTTTTTTAAACAAGGGAACTACATTTGCCATTCTCCAATCCTCGGGCACCTCCCCTGCAGCCAAAGAGGATTCAAAGATCATAGCTACTACTCCAGCGATCTCTTCTCTCACTTCCCACAGCAACCTGGGGTATATCATATCCAGCCCTGGGGACTTATCAATCTTGATGTTTTTAAGAAGATCCAACATTTCTTCCTTCATCTCCACATTGTCCAGCACACATTCCTGTTCTATTTCAACCTCAGCCTGATCAAGGTCCTTTTCACTTGTGAATACTGAAGCAAAGAATTCATTTAGGACCTCCCCAACCTCCTCCACCTCCAGGCACATGTTGCTTTCTTTATCCTTTAGAGGCCCCACCTCCATTCTTGTCATCCTTCTGTTCTTCACATACACATAGAACGCCTTGGGGTTCTCCTTAATCCTACATGCCAAGGCCTTCTCATGCCCCCTTCGAGCTCTCCTAAGTCCATTCTTAAGCTCCTTCCTGGCTACCCTATATTTCTCATGAGCCCCTCCTGCTTCCTGCTTCTTATATCTAACATATGCTTCCTTCTTCCTCTTGACGAGTTGCCTCACGTGTTTCATCAGCCACGGTTCCCTTTTCCTACCATTTTTTCCTTGTCTCAGTGAGACAAACCTATCCTGAACCCAACACAAATGGTCCCTAAACTTTCTCCACATTACTTCTGTGCTTTCACCCTTGAACATCTGTTTCCAATTTACTCTCACTTGTTCCTGCCTCATCCTTCATAGTTAGTCCTTCCCCAGTTAAGCACTTTCCCATTTTGTCTGTTTTTATCCTTTTCCATAGCTATGATGAAGCTAAGGGAATTGTGGTCACTCTCACCAAAATGCTCCCCCACCAAGAGGTCTGCCACCTGACCAGGTTCATTCCCCAGAACTAGATCCAGTATGGCCTCTCCTCTCGTCGGCCAGTCCACATACTGTGTCAGGAACCCTTCTTGAATACACCTGACAAATTCAGCCCCATCTATCCCCCTTGCAGTCAGGAGGTGCCAGTCAATACGAGGGAAGTTGAAATTACCCATAACTACAACCCTGTATTTCCTGCACCATTCTAAAATCTGCCTGCTTATCTGCTCCTCGGTGTCCCGAGGGCTATTTGGGGGCCTATAGACTACTCCCAGCACGGTGATTGATCCCTTCCTATTTCTGACTTCCACCCACACCGACTCAGTGGACACTTCCTCTGCAACGTCCTCCCTTTCTATAGCTGTGATACTATCCCCGACCAGTAATGCTACTACCCCCCCTGCCTTTCTACCTCCCATCCTATTCCTTTTAAAACGCCTAAACCCGAGCACCTGCATCAGCCAATCCTGCCCTTCTTCCAGCCAAGTTTCAGTAACGGCCACAACATCGTAGTTCCACGTACTGATCCATGCTCTAAGTTCATCTCTTTTATTCCTAATACTCCTAGCATTGAAATTGACACATTTCAACCCCTCTAACTGGCTACATTTATGTTTTGTCCCCTGCCTGTCCTTCCTTACCAACTCAGAACACATTGCATCATGCCCTTGTCCTTCTACCCTAATCTCTGCACTCACATTCTGATTCCCACCCCTCCCCCCCCCCATCAAACTAGTTTAAACCCTCCCCAACAGCTCTAGCAAACCTGCCCACCAGGATATTGGTCCCTTTCCAGTTCAGGTGCAGCCGTCCGTTTTGTACAGGTCAGACCTTCCCCAGAAGAGATCCCAATGATCCAGAAGTCTGAACCCCTGCCCCCTGCACCAGCTCTTCAGCCACGCGTTCGTCTGCCATAACTTCCCGTTCCTACCCTGTCTGTCTCGTGGCACAGGCAGCAATCCCAAGATTACCAGCCTTGAGATCCTGCTTTTTAACTTCTTTCCTAACTCCCTATATTCCTTCTTCAGGACCTCATCCCTTCTCCTATCTATGTCATTGGTCCCATGTGGACCATGACATTTGGCTGCTCATCCTCTCTCCTGAGAATACCGAGAACTCAATCCAAGATATCGCAGACCCTGGCATCCGGGATTCTCGCTCTCTCCCACAGAACCTTTTATCTGTCCCCCTAACTATTGAATCCCCTATCACTACTGCTGTCCTCTTTTCCCTCTTTTTTTTCCGAGCTGAGGGTCCGGTCTCAGTGCCAGAGATATGACCACTACAATTTGTCCCTGGTAGGTCGTCCCCACCAACAGTATCCAAAACTGTATACTTATTGTTGATGGCAACGGCCACAGGGGTGCTCTGCTCTTTCTGTCTATTCCCCTTCCCTCTCCTGACAGTCACCCAGTTACCTGTCTCCTGACTTTTTGGGGTGACTGTCTCCCCTAAAGACCTTGAACAACTCGCTCTCAGGCACACAACAAGAACAAGAACACTCCCTTCATTGGATGGCGAGATATTCCAAAGCCCCTGTTATTTCTCAACATAACCCAAACACTGCTGCTACAGAACAACCTTTCCCAGGGCATTACACTCTCCCCCCACCAAACTTAGTCATGTCCTCATAACTTTGAGATAATTTGCCGACCCTTCCTGCAAAAACACAAAGTCCAACCCAGGTGTAAAAGGCAGTGACATAATTCTCCGAAGCGGTAGAAGCCACACGATTCCTCCGGTGCTACATAGGCCAGCCTATCCGATGGCCTCCCGATTCTTTGAGACCTCCATACCCCTTCATTTACCTCTTCATGGTCTGACACTACTGGGGATACTTCTGGTCTACCTGGCGAGGCCGCCGCCAGTCTATCACTCATGCCCTCCCGCATCTTGGACCCCTCTTCATCCCTTGACCGAGCCCCACTTCATCCTTTGCAGGATCCTGCTGAATGCTTGGCTGTCCACAGATAGCACCCCCGATTTCACCTGACTCAATGGGTGAAGGGTTGGGAATCTCTTCTTCAGTCAGTGGGGAGTTACCACACCCCTATTTCATCATCCTCCAAATCAGTATCCCACTCAGGCGCAGGGGCCGGTCTAATCTCTCTCCTGCTGTTGGTCCTGCAATCACCCCGCATCGCTGCAGAGTCCTCTTACTAGGTGTAGGCTCCAGGTCGGGCTCTGGGTCAACCTGCACCTCTTGTCCCAGAGGTAGAAGGTGGTTCCGATGCAGAATCTTGACAGGCCCATTCCCATCCTCTGGTTTCACCCGGAAAACTGGTATGTTTGGCATCTGACTGTCCACTACATAGGGCATAGCCGCCCAGCGGTCAGCCAACTTATGCTTTCCAGGTAGCCACAAATTCCTTATGAGGACTCAGTCTCCTGGCATGAGTTGAGAGAACCTAACCTTTTGATCATACTTCCTCTTATTTCCTTGACTCTGCTTGGCAGCCACGACCTCAGCTAATTCATAAGCCTTTTTCAGCTCCCTTCTCATATCAGACACATACTTCAGATGAGTCTTCGGTGGTAGGTCGTCCTCGTCAGTCCCAAAACAAAGGTCAATGGGCAACCTCACCTCGCGCCCAAACATCAGATAATATGGTGAGTACCTGGTAGCTTCATTTCAGGTACAGTTGTAGCAGTGGGCCAGATGTCCAATATGTTGACTCCACCTGCTCTTCTTGCTGATCTCCAAGATTCCAAGCATGTCTAGCAAGGTCCAATTAAACTCCTCGGGCTGAGAATCACCCTGTGGGTGATAAGGAGTGGCCCTCGACTTCTCGACTCCGAGCATGTGCAGTAACTCATGGATGAGCCTACTCTCGAAATCCCATCCCTGATCACTATGTATCCATCTGGGGAGGCCATAATAAATGAAATACTTCTCCCATAACACTTTGGCCACCGTGAACACCCTCTGATCCTTGGTAGGGAAAGCCTGTGCATATCTGGTGAAGTGATCCATGATGACTAAGACATTCGCCATGTTGCTGGCATCTGGCTGTATTGACAGGAAATCCATACACACTGGATCCAGGGGCCCCGCACTCTGCAAGTGAGACAAGGGTGCTGCCCTCGTAGGCAGCGTCTTCCTCCATATGCATTGAATGCACGATTTGCAGTATTCTTTGACCTCCGGCTTCATTTGGGACCAGTAAAACCGATCTCTGAGCAACCCTTACGTCTTTTCAACCCCCAAAAGTCCAGAATTATCATGAAGTGACTTCAACACCGTCCTCCGATACTTCTCAGGCAGAACCATCTGGAAACACTGAGGTCAGTCCGGAGGTGACGTGACCGGATCTGGCTCCTCAACTCCAACCTGAGCCATTCTCTCAGTAAGGGATGCACCACAGCGTGTTTCGTCTTCTCCGCTTGGGCCAGGTCTCCCTTTTCGACCGCTGACCAAATGGTACTGATGCCCGAGTCACCTCGCTGAGCAGCTGCCACTTCCCCAGGACTCAATTCCGGTAACTGGTTTGTCTTCAGAGCAGTCAGGTTACAGTAAACCAGTGGAATGGTGTCATCAGAAGCTCCCAATTGATCTACCGCTTGATTCTGCCCTTACCTTCCATGTGCCTTCACCATGATGGCAAACTGGGACATAGCTTTCACCCCTGGGGCAGGAACGCTCTCCCACTCTTCATCCCTGTCTAGCCCTTCATGCGCCCGTCGGGACAAAGCATCAGCATCAACGTTCCTGCTTCCCGGCCGGAACTTTAGGCTGAAATCATAGACAGACAACGCTGCCAACCACTGATGGCCTGTGGCATCCAATTTTGCCGAGGTCAGGATATAAGTTAAGGTATTGTTGTCCATCCTCACCTCAAACTTGGCCCCGTAGGGGTAGTCACTCAACTTATCCACCACAGCCCAATTCAACATCAGAAACTCCAACTTGGGCGTGGGATAGTTTTTCTCGGAGGGCGACACCCCCTAAGCCCTCTCTGCTGGCGTCCGTATGCAGTACATACGGCAATCGGGGATCTGCAAAAGCCAGCACAGGCGCCTGAGTCAGTATCTCCTTCAGCGGCCGAAAGGCCTTTTCGCATCGCACCTCGATCCAAAAGGGCTAAGATACTCTATACCCTCCTCTCCTTTTGTCCTCCTTCTTCCCCAAGTGAGGGTAACTGCACAGAAGCTAATTTAAAGGGTGACTCACTTTCGCGTAGCCCTTCACGAGCCTCTGATTGTAACCACAGAACCCAAGGAATGAGCACAAAGTGCTCACAGTCTAGGGCCTTGGCCAGGAGATCATCTTAGCTGGATCCATACCTACTCCACCCTTTGAGACTATGTGCCCAACATAGCTAACAGAACTAGCACTTGTCCAGGGAAGTTTTAACCCTTCAGCTTTCAGGCGACCCAGCACCTTCAGTGGCCTCTCTTAATGCTCTTCCAAGGTGGACCCAAACACTATGAGGTCATCCGGATACACCAATACTTCAAGCAAGTTCATATACCGCACCGTTTTCTCCATGACACGCTGGAAGTTTGCAGAGGCTCCCGATATGCCCTGGAGCATCCTTTCGAACTGGAAGAATCCCAGTGGACATCTTCTCTTGGGGATCTGGTAATATCCACTCCCCAAGCCCTGCACACTGAACCACTTCGCACCACTCAAACAGGCCGGCGTGTCTTCGATCCTTGGGACAGTATACTGGTCGGGGACGGTACGCCTGTTCAGAGTGTTATAGTCCACACACATCCGTACCTTCCCATTCTTCTTTCTGGCCACTACTATCGGTGACACATAGGGCCTTCTGGACTCAATGATGACACCAGCTTCCTTCAAGCGCTGCCGAACGTCTTCCACCTCTGCAGGGACTAGTGGCTGCAACCTCTCTCTGAATGGGGTGTCTTTGGTCACCTGGATAGTGTAATGAGTGCTCTTGGAACAATCCATATCAAACTCATCAGTGGAAAAGACACCTTCCAGCTTCAACCTCTTCTCTATCAACCTCCTCTTCCAACCCACAGGCACCAGGGAATCCCCTAAGTTGAATGACTCAGCGGACAACTTTTCCCCTTTTTCCAATAGTTTCTCCCCGGCTTGTCTCACAAGGACACAAGACATTACTGTCACCAGCAAAAGATGCACCAAGGGCATCCCCCACTTGAAGGTGATCTCCCTCTTCATAGTGTTCCTGACAATCACTGCCGTCCTGTTTACCTGTACAACCAAGGGCTTCTGCAGTTCGGGCCTCACTAGTATCCCAGCAGGTAATCCCAATTCCTCCTCATGGTCTTCTGGAGTGTTAACTAAGAGGGCCTCGCCCTTGAGCATTCCGGGAAATTTGGGGTTTCCCATTACTCTCACTACTTCCCCGGGCCATGACACGATTGGCTTGGTCTGGGTGAGCCACACAGTCCCTCGTCTAAACTCATTATCTGGCCCAATCAACCACGCACTTCCTCAAAAGCAGCTCAAAACACGGGGTGAATGGATGCTCTGTCCAACTTTCTCCTTGCAGGCTCCCATGAGCCTCCTCACAATAGGAGTGTTGGGCCCCTCTTCGCCACAGTTATAATAAACAATACCAGCCGCTCCCCTAATTGCATGATCCTGGCTGCTGCCATCCCTCTGCATAGTCTGTCCCCTTAGAGGATCCACCTCCCTATCAGCTCCATCACATGGGGGAGGGGGTCACACGCGCTGATAACAACCGGGACATCTGACTTCTCAACTCTGCCACAGTCTCCTCTATCACTCCCCAGGGCAGGCTATCCGTGGTCACTTCACCACAGGGGACCACTACCGAGACAGTATCCTGCTGACAGAGGCCTCCCGCACCTCCGCTGCATTCTCCTCCCCTCGTACTTCTCTGATCAGCTCAACTAACGGGGGGGGGGGGTGCATCGTACAAGACAGTCAGAGACCCCAAGCGATCAGGTCCTGGGACTGGGCGCCCTTTGCTATCTGATCCATTCTTAACTGATCCACCTCAGCCACCTGACTAGCCCCTGTGCGCTGCAAGCAATTTAGCTGCCTCTCTAGCCAAAAGATATAGGCAGAAAGCTTCTCCCCCTTCTTTTGATGCATGTTCTGAAACCCCGTCATGAGTTCCATTGGGCTTCCTATCGTGTCAAGTGCATTTTCCAGTGCTCCCATGTAATCAGCAACATTGGCTGGGGGGTACCGGGCTCTCACAATGTCAGCAGCCCGCGCACTCAAACTTTCAGCCAATCTCTGACACTTTACGTCATCAGAGCACTGCCACTCATCTGTTCCGCTCAAGTCTCATTCTCCCCTTCCTCTTTAGGGGTGGGCATTATTCCAGAGAATAGGCGGAGCCTACCATAGTTGGGACTTAGGACCTGGGCATTTTCGCATTTATTCGCCAGAGAGGTAAGGGGCGATACTAACTCAGAATTCTCACTGTTCCCTGGGGGATGGGGACTAATTAGACATTCCAAATCTGACCACTCCTTCCGCTCACTCCCTAGAAACAATAAAACATTGTCCTTGAAGTCTCCACCCCCAGCTACAGGAAACTCAACTTGTGATTTGGCCTCCTTCTTCCCTGAAAGTATGGACAGTCCACGGCCCCACCTCACCTGGGGCACCGATAGTACCGGGCAGCTCCACTACCATTACATCAAACGAGGTCTGTGTCCGCCATTTTATCCAACCTCCACCCAGCAATCGTAATTTTGCTGACAACTTTAACAGTACTTAAAAGGTGAATTAACAATTCATCCAGAGTACGAATATCTACCCCACTCAAAACACACGTATTGGTTACTGGTAACCCCGTGGTGGAGGCACACCACCACTCCACCCCAGCAGCATCCATACTAGCACAGACTTAAACACCCAACCCACTGGTTCAGTGCTCAGGGCAATCACACAGCAGCCAACAAAATCAATCCCAGATGAGCCCCCACAATTGTAACCCTCAGGTTCGGCCTATGGCGTTAGTCTAAGGGAAGACAGTGCCTGGCCCTGCCAAACTTGTGAAATCTTGTTTGTGTGGATGCTGCATGATGTGTTATCCTGTTACAAATCAGCTCCATGAAATATCAGACAGTACACCATATGCAATTAAACTATTAAGCTTTATAACTCTTAATTTGACTATAGGGTTAGTAAAGAAAATGAAAAGAAAGGGCCCATTTTAATGAAACAGTCTAATGTGCATGTTGGAGCTCACGTTTTTCCCATTCATTAGTTCTCCATCGATTTCCTCTGAGAGTTGTCAACTCCTGGCCCCATTCCAAGTCCACTCTGTCCTGTAGTCTACGACCTCTCCATTCTAGCATCTTCTCTCTCCATCTTCCACCGAACAAAAGACCTTGAACAACTCGCTCTCAGGCACACAACAAGAAAAAAAACACTCCCTTCATTGGATGGCGGGACATTCCAAAGCCCCCGTAATCTCTAGTCATAACCTAAACACTGCTGCTACAGAACAACCATTACATTAGCAGTGAAACTTTTCCCAGGGCATTACAGTAGTACTGTCAAGGATGCCTGCCACCCTGACCATCTCCTATTCATTTTTCTAGCTTCTGGGAGAAGATACAGGAACTTAAAAGCCCAGACAACCAGACCCAAAAACAAGAACAGCTTCTTTCCCTACTTTTATCAGATTTCTGAATCAACAATCACTTTCACAGCTCCTTCACAGATACTCAATTCTATCTCTCTCCATTATTCCCTTATTGTCGTGTTAACATTTCTTTTTGCTCTACTTCAGATTACACTATTACCTTTGTACTCATTCATTTGTAATATGCCATGTCATCTTTGTACTATTCTGTTATTTTGTGCTAGTCACTGTAGTATTGTTTACTTTGAGTTTCATGCCAGTTAGGCATTTCATTTCACCTTTGTGTATATGATAATAAATGATAATATGCCTGAATCTGAATTATTCGGTTCACTTGTAAAATTGGCAATTGGAGAAATGCATGTGCATAAATCAAAAGGTGTACAATAGTTTGGTTTACTTCTACAACTGAGTTATTACTGGGGAGACCATACATTGAGTAGAATGCAGTCTTGGTATCCTTTGCATGATACATTTGTAATGGAGGCAATTCAGAGCAGGTTCACTCATTTGATTTCTGGTATGAAGGAATTATCTTATAAGGAACATTGAGCAGGTTTAGACTAAAACGTCGGAGTTAAGATTGGGTGTCGATCTTAGTGAAATGTTAGGCTCGGGCAGCTTAGCAGAGTAGATGCTGAGAGAATATTTATTTTTGTGAGGATACCTCAAACTAAGTGACATTAAAATAGGGGGTTGTGATTTAAGATGGGTAAGGAGGAATTCCTTCTCTGGGAATCTTAAATATTTGAAATTCACAATCTCAGAGAGCTATGGTGATTGTCATGGAACATATGCAATATTGAAATTCTGTCGGGATGCTCGAGCAGGGATCCAATCACAGACCCAGTACTGTGCACACAGTGATATTAATTGAGTAACAAATCCCGAGGTGCAAACAAAGTCGTTGTCAAAGTTCAGGCAGAGATCAAAACATCCAGAGAAATCCAAAAACCAGAGTCAGGCAGAGTCAATATTCAAACAACAGGAATTCTGCAGATGCTGGAAATTCAAGCAACACACATAAAAGTTGCTGGTGAACGCAGCAGGCCAGGCAGCATCTCTAGGAAGAGGTGCAGTCGACGTTTCAGGCCGAGACCCTTCGTCAGGACTAACTGAAGGAAGAGTGAGTAAGGGATTTGAAAGTTGGAGGGGGAGGGGGAGATCTAAAATGATAGGAGAAGACCAGAGGGGGAGGGATGGAGCCAAGAGCTGGACAGGTGATAGGCAAAAGGGATACGAGAGGATCATGGGATGGGAGGTCTGGGAAGAAAGACAAGGGGGGGGGACCCAGAGGATGGGCAAGGGGTATATTCAGAGGGACAGAGGGAGAAAAAGGAGAGTGAGAGAAAGAATGTATGTATAAAAATAAGTAACAGATGGGGTACGAGGGGGAGGTGGGGCATTAGCAGAAGTTAGAGAAGTCGATGTTCATGCCATCAGGTTGGAGGCTACCCAGACGGAATATAAGGTGTTGTTCCTCCAACCTGAGTGTGGCTTCATCTTTACAGTAGAGGAGGCCGTGGAGTCAATATTCAGACAGAGTACAGACACAAATGCTGGAAAGGCTCAGGAAAATTCACTGGCACAATCTGGCAACAAATAGGGGAAAACACAGGACTAAAATACACTGAGCAATAAACAGAGAGGCAGATGATAGGTGAAGCACAATGAGACACAGGTTGCAGCAATACAGGTAATAATGAGAAACAGGTGAGAGATGGAGTACTCAGTAATACAGGGGCCGGAGTAGAGCAGGAGTAGGGATGGGAGCATATGGCAACACAAAACCACAGACTGACGGCTAGGGGGAAACATACAAAAAGACAGTTCAGCTGGAGGTACTGACAAATTCACAATGGGGTCATGGGTTATGGGGAACAAGCAGGAAAGTGGAGTTATGGCCAAGACTAGATCTGCCAAGATTTTATTGAATGGCAGGTCAGACTCAAAGGTCTGTAAGGCTATTCTTCCTATCTCTTATGGTTTTATTTCTTATGAGAAATGTTGTTACAGGTGTATAATGATACAAAATCTAATAAAGAAAATTGGTTGATGAAAGGACAATCAATGGTTAGAGTAAATGTTTGTTGTTCACTTTGGATAAAGTTTGTAGGCTATGATCCCAGATAATCTTTGAGTTTGAGATATATGAATGATTTAGACTTAAAGCAAAGTAAGCATAGTTTTGCAATGTTGGAAAAATACAGAGAGAGACTTTGATATAAAGATGAGATGCTGAAAGGAACATATTAGTGGAAAGAATGACAGAGGAAATGCTCTGTTTCATCAACTGATCCATGAGATAATTTTGCAATGATAAATAGATATTCTTAAAAACCTTACCCAAATGATCTGTATATACAAAACAAATTCAGTTAATTCATTAATGATATGATTTTGAATATGCAGATGTGATTGCAGGAAGGTGGAAGGGCATGACACATCATCAATATATGATACTTTATCCTAAGCTTCTACACTTTTGTGTAAACTGTTACCCTTTCATAATCGTGTTACTATTTGGACCATGATGCAGAAATGTCATTTGTAAAAATCAATAACCTTTTTAATATTTCAAGAGACAAAGATAGTTACATCAAAGGCATACAACTCCAAACTTTAAATTTCACCAGATAAACACGTGTTGCTTCGTCATACGTTTTAAGAAAGATTGCTATCCTTGGGTAATATAATGGGTGCAAGCATAGGTATAATTCACAATCACCAACATTGAGTTGGGTTTCACTTTAAGAGGCTGGTCTGATGTGATGATGTTATGACATGGTTTTTAACCACGCTTTGGAGGACAATAAACGAGTTAATACGGTTTCCCTTACATTAAAATGCTTCTGCCATTTTATTTATGAAAACCTACACATTGAGAGTAATTTTCTATTCAAAGAATTTTTGACAACAGTTGTAATATTGTACAACACACAATGCAGTGGTGGGTATTTTAAATGGAACTACCGGCTCCAAGCGATTTTACTATTTATCTGTTCCACTTCAGACTTCTTGGCATTAAGATGTCCCTTTAATAATTCCTGTTTACTTCTTTTGAGGGATCACATTAACTATGTAAATAGTATCTTGCTTCTGTAATCTCCATGTCGTTTATCTCAATCATTTTTTTCATCACTCCAGGATAAAGATCAATAATCAGGGAATCAAGTTTAACTGCTTTTAATTATAACATTTGTTAACTCCAAAACAATTTTAATTCAGCATTATGTCTCAATCAAATCATCTTCCATGCTCTTCTAAGCAGAAAATAGCTGTCTATAGGAAAAGATGATACTGAATTGTTACAATGCCCAAATATTACAGGGATCTTCTGATTGCAGAAATATCAGTTGGAACCTGAAGTTCCTCATCTTTTTTTTTGGACTGAATTTAGAGATCCTCAGATCTTCTAAAATCTACTATAATTTACATGGTGAAAACATGTCAGATCAGCAACTGATGCAGGAACTGGAAGGCACTATGCCAATAACAAGAACAAGCTGGAAAAAAAATCCACTGTACAATAATAAGCATAATTAATTCCAACTTGTGATCATAATTATATATAGATATAGGACATGGGGGTGAATCTTTTTTATTTTATTGTGACAGATTCTTGTTTTATTTTACCAGGATATGCTTTCCAATGATCTTTACAAATCAGCTAAAATGTTCTGTAATTTTTCTACTCTTGTTCCATTACTTTGATCTTTAAGTTGTGACCTTTTCAATCTTTATTTCAAACTGTCATATGTTAAGGTCACCATTGGCATGACTACATTGGCATTCATTTGCTTTTTTTAATCTGTTGTCTTTGATTTACATTACTAGATCCACTAGTGCTTCCTCTTTTATTGGTTTAATATGCAGTGCATCCCTGCATTACGGCAGTTCAGGCAACAAGAAGCTGCCCTTACAGAACTAACGACCAAAAGATTTGAGATAAGGAGTAACATTTTGCTCTTACAGAATTTATGTGAGAAAAAAACTAAATAAACATTGTGAAAGAAACAACAAATATTTCAAAAATTACTGTATGGTTTTTTTTAGGAAACTAACTCCTACACAATGGAACTCCTCTGCAGTTGTACTTGGAATTCTGATTACATCCATTCCTTTTTTGGTGATTTTATTCCGAGTCAAAAAATTATGCGTTCCAGTGCCAATCCAGGATTCAAGTGTTGAGAATGAGAATGAACCATTAAACCATGATGGAAAAGATCTCATGACACTATTTCAAAGATAAATAAAATTATCCCTGGTAGCCTGGCCAATACTTGTCTCTCAGTCAAC
Source organism: Mobula hypostoma (assembly GCF_963921235.1). Classification (NCBI taxonomy): domain Eukaryota; kingdom Metazoa; phylum Chordata; class Chondrichthyes; order Myliobatiformes; family Myliobatidae; genus Mobula; species Mobula hypostoma. Next base: position 7,998,313 of record NC_086117.1, read on the forward strand.
ATCTGCAAAAATACTGATTACCCAGTCAATATTGGATTGCCCTTTTGGAGTGTTTACTGGACTAAATTTGGCTGCTGTTGCAATTTCTGCATTGCAACAGTAACTATGCTTCAGGAAGTATTTTTAGGCAGTTCCAGAGATGGTAAGAAAATGTAATCTAAATCTGTATATCTTTGTATAAATTCTATTTCAGTCCTAATGTTACTTAACCTCTTTTTCTACTGTATTACCTTATTTCCTACAAATTCAGTTGTTAAATTTAGATCTGGTTGGTTGATATTTTGGTGGGCTAAGCAATTAAAGAATTTGGGGGAAGAATGGAGTTGGACCACATTTTGGCCATAATCTCACTAAATACATTATAAGGATCGATGGGCTAAATGTACTACTCAGTTCCAATATTGCAACTCATTTCTCTGCTTTTATAAATTAATTATATGCTCCAACTTCCAGTCAAGATGGTAACTGCATACAATGCTCCTTTGGTCAACATCTTCTGGATAGATCATCAAACAATCTTTTTCACTTTTATGTCTTTTACCTTTGTTTCTCATCTTAAATCTGATTCTGGAATGGTTGGAGCCTGTGTTTTGTTGTTTGGAGATTGGGTGCTTCAGCACTCTGCAGTCCCCGAGAGGATTCTGGGAGGTAGAGTCAGTGTGAGCGAACCTCATAGCAAGAGGGCTGCAGGATAGCACACAAGAAGATGAGGGACTCCATTTCCCCAATTAAAGTTTCCATTGTTTGCCGATTAAAGCGACAAGGGCAATTGAAACATCAAGGCAAGTGCAGAAGTTTGGAGATCATTTGAGTGTTCCAGCGCTCTGCAGTCTCCAAGAGGATTCCAGAAGGCAGGGGCAGTGTGTGCAAACCTCACAGTGGGCAGTCTGCAGGACGGGGCGCAAGCCAATGTTTGCCTCCATTTTGCCGATTAAAGCTCCCTTTGTTCACTGATTAAAGCAATGAGGGGGATTGAAGTGAGTGTAGAGCATGAGCGCTGGCTACTTGGCTTTTAATGGGTTGCTCTGTACTGGAAAGGGGAGAGCCTTCAGCTGTGCCCAGAGAACATTGTCCAGACTTTTTCTGAGTTTTGGATTTGGACTTTGGACTATAGACTCTCTTTTACATTCCGTGTTATTTTTTGCCTGATCTTCTCAGTTTTTTTGTGTAGGGAGTGGGGTTTGGGGTCGATGTTCCTGATCCATTTTGTTCAGCTTTTTGTGCAGGAAGAGGGATTTGGGAGTCGATGCACCTGATCTGTTTTGTTCTTTTTTTTTGTGGAGGGGGTGATTTGAGGGTTGATGTGCCTTATCCGTTTTGTTTGTTTTTTTTGTGTGGGAAGAGGAATTTGGGGGTCGATGTGCCTGATCTGTTTTGCTCATTTTTTTGTGACGGAAGGAGGGATTTGGGGGTTGATGTGCCTGTTCCATTTTTATTCGTTTTTTTTTGCAGGGAGGTGGGATTTGGGAACTGATGATTGTACTGCCTTTCTTTTTTTTTCTCGATTTCATGGCTACCCGGAGAATTGAAAAATTTCAGAGTTGTATACTTTGATAATAAATTAACCTTTGAACCTTTTTTAACTGAAGTACAATTTAAATACAATTGGCTCTCAGAATCCTATACAATAATCAAATTCTAAAGGAAGGAAACATCAAAATAAAACCTTAGACACAAAAGATTCTGCAAATGCTGGAAGTTCAGAGTAACACACACAAAATGCTGGAGGAACCTCAGCAGGTCAGGCAGTGTCTGTGGAGAGGAATAAAGTGCTATGTTTTGGAATTTTGTCACAAATCACATCATTTTGTAACTCCGCATGTTTGAAAAAGAGAAATGCACCATTTCAGAAGCCGATAATGACACAATGTAAAAGTAAAAGTGGCAGGCCGACAAATCCAGGGCAAGCATTAAAAAGGGCCACTTTTCAACATAATTGTACAAGGGCTAAGAGAGTTGTAAAAGAGCGCCTGAAGGCTTTATGTGTCAATGCAAGGAGCATTCGTAATAAGGTGAATGAATTGAAAGTGCAGATTGTTATTAATGATTATGATATAGTTGGGATCACAGAGACATGGCTCCAGGGTGACCAGGGATGGGAGCTCAACGTTCAGGGATATTCAATATTCAGGAGGGATAGACATGAAGGAAGGGGAGGTGGGGTGGTGTTGCTGGTTAAAGAAGAGATTAACGCAATAGAAAGGAAGGACATAAGCCGGGAAGATGTGGAATCGATATGGGTAGAGCTGCATAACACTAAGGGGCAGAAGATGCTGGTGGGAGTTGTGTACAGGCCACCTAACAGTAGTAGTGAGGTCGGAGATGGTATTAAACAGGAAATTAGAAATGTGTGCAATAAAGGAACAGCAGTTATAATGGGTGACTTCAATCTGCATGTAGACTGGGTGAACCAAATTGGTAAAGGTGCCGAGGAAGAGGATTTCTTGGAATGTATGCAAGATGGTTTTTTGAACCAACATGTCGAGGAACCAACTAGAGAGCAGGCTATTCTGGACTGGGTTTTGAGCAATGAGGAAGGGTTAATTAGCGATCTTGTCGTGAGAGGCCCCTTGGGTAAGAGTGACCATAATATGGTGGAATTCTTCATTAATATGGAGAGTGACATAGTTAATTCAGAAACAAAGGTTCTGAACTTAAAGAGGGGTAACTTTGAAGGTAGGAGACGTGAATTAGCTAAGATAGACTGGCAAATGACACTTAAAGGATTGACGGTGGATATGCAATGGCAAGCATTTATAGGTTGCATGGATGAACTACAACAATTGTTCATCCCAGTTTGGCAAAAGAATAAATCAAGGAAGGTAGTGCACCCGTGGCTGACAAGAGAAATTAGGGATAGTATCAATTCCAAAGAAGTAGCATACAAATTAGCCAGAGAAAGTGGCTCACCTGAGGACTGGGAGAAATTCAGAGTTCAGCAGAGGAGGACAAAGGGCTTAATTAGGAAGGGGAAAAAAGATTATGAGAGAAAACTGGCAGAGAACATAAAAACGGACTGTAAAAGCTTTTATAGATATGTAAAAAGGAAAAGACTGGTAAAGACAAATGTAGGTCCCCTGCAGACAGAAACAGGTGAATTGATTATGGGGAGCAAGGACATGGCAGACCAATTGAATAGTTACTTTGGTTCTGTCTTCACTAAGGAGGACATAAATAATCTTCCAGAAATAGTAAGGGACAGAGGGTCCAGTGAGATGGAGGAACTGAGTGAAATACATGTTAGTAGGGAAGTGGTGTTAGGTAAATTGAAGGGATTGAAGGCAGATAAATCCCCAGGGCCAGATGGTCTGCGTCCTAGAGTGCTTAAGGAAGTAGCCCAAGAAATAGTGGATGCATTAGTGATAATTTTTCAAAACTCGTTAGATTCTGGACTAGTTCCTGAGGATTGGAGGGTGGCTAATGTAACCCCAATTTTTAAAAAAGGAGGGAGAGAGAAACCGGGGAATTATAGACCGGTTAGCCTAACGTCGGTGGTGGGGAAACTGCTTGAGTCAGTTATCAAGGATGTGATAACAGCACATTTGGAAAGCGGAGAAATGATCGGACAAAGTCAGCATGGATTTGTGAAAGGAAAATCATGTCTGACGAATCTCATAGAAGTTTTTGAGGATGTAACTAGTAGAGTGGATAGGGGAGAACCAGTGGATGTGGTATATTTGGATTTTCAAAAGGCTTTTGACAAGGTCCCACACAGGAGATTAGTGTGCAAACTTAAAGCACATGGTATTGGGGGTAAGGTATTGGTGTGGGTGGAGAACTGGTTAGCAGACAGGAAGCAAAGAGTGGGAATAAACGGGACCTTTTCAGAATGGCAGGCGGTGACTAGTGGGGTACCGCAAGGCTCAGTGCTGGGACCCCAGTTGTTTACAATATATATTAATGACTTGGATGAGGGAATTAAATGCAGCATCTCCAAGTTTGCGGATGACACGAAGCTGGGCGGCAGTGTTAGCAGTGAGGAGGATGCTAAGAGGATGCAGGGTGACTTGGATAGGTTGGGTGAGTGGGCAAACTCATGGCAGATGCAATTTAATGTGGATAAATGTGAAGTTATCCACTTTGGTGGCAAAAATAGGAAAACAGATTATTATCTGAATGGTGGCCGGTTAGGAAAAGGGGAGGTGCAACGAGACCTGGGTGTCATTATACACCAGTCATTGAAAGTGGGCATGCAGGTACAGCAGGCGGTGAAAAAGGCGAATGGTATGCTGGCATTTATAGCGAGAGGATTCGAGTACAGGAGCAGGGAGGTACTACTGCAGTTGTACAAGGCATTGGTGAGACCACACCTGGAGTATTGTGTGCAGTTTTGGTCCCCTAATCTGAGGAAAGACATCTTTGCCATAGAGGGAGTACAAAGAAGGTTCACCAGATTGATTCCTGGGATGGCAGGACTTTCATATGAAGAAAGACTGGATGAACTGGGCTTGTACTCGTTGGAATTTAGAAGATTGAGGGGGGATCTGATTGAAACGTATAAGATCCTAAAGGGATTGGACAGGCTAGATGCAGGAAGATTGTTCCCGATGTTGGGGAAGTCCAGAACGAGGGGTCACAGTTTGAGGATAGAGGGGAAGCCTTTTAGGACCGAGATTAGGAAAAACTTCTTCACACAGAGAGTGGTGAATCTGTGGAATTCTCTGCCACGGGAAACAGTTGAGGCCAGTTCATTGGCTATATTTAAGAGGGAGTTAGATATGGCCCTTGTGGCTACGGGGGTCAGGGGGTATGGAGGGAAGGCTGGGGCGGGGTTCTGAGTTGGATGATCAGCCATGATCATAATAAATGGCGGTGCAGGCTCGAAGGGCCGAATGGCCTACTCCTGCACCTATTTTCTATGTTTCTATGTTTCTAATGCTTTGGCAAGTTGTTCAGAAGAACTGAGGCACAGAGTTTACTATTTGCTGTCTTGCCGGTTGAGGCTAAGCATATCCTGCTGTCAATTCACCCAGAGGATGAACTGTCCATAGCCTGCTCTCAGTTCACCCAGAGGATGAACTGAACATATCTTGCTGTCTGTTCACCCAGAGGATGGATAATGCAAACAGCAGAATTGTTGCTTTACAGTCGGAATCAAAATTTCACAATTTGCATTCTGCTTCCTCCCAGACAAAGTGATGTGTGGCTAATTGTCATGCCTATACACCTTAACTTGGCACGTACTAAAAATTGAACTTAATTTACAATATGTATAGTTTGTAAATGCTTTAAGTGGCATTTTAAACTAAATTTCCTTTCAGAACGTCAGAAAAACATTTATATTTTAAAATGTATTGCACTTTCATCTTTATACTTACTGGTGTAAATAAAATCTGTTAGTAACTGAATAAACGAGGAGAAATTTGACAATGTGTTTTGTGAAATCTTTTTTTAACCTGTCTCACAGGGAACCAGCTGAGGTTGTTCCACAGAAATCAGAAGTACTTGCATCTGCTGAAAGCACAAAGCTAAAAGAAAAACATAAAAATATTAGCAAAATAGAAGATTCAGCTACGATCAAAGGTTCTGCCTGGGTATGTTGGCCTGGTGGGGAACTGAAAGGCCAAATGCAGAGGAGACCGATGTTTGAAAGAAAATGTGTCCATCCTACTTCGATTACTTGTTACTTTATGGGGCAAAAACAATATTCCAAAATATTGCAAGATTCGCCACATGGATTAAACCGAACACAACCATTAAAGCACAAGAGCAGGAATGACTCAAGGGCTGAATTAAATATTTATGATTTGGAAGCGGAGCTAGATGATGCCCACAGGCCCCAGGAGAACACACACAACCGTTTACAGTCCAATACCAATCAGAATCCTGCTCTGGTTAATGATGCTGAGGAAGACAGAGAGAAAACAAAGATATTTGTATTCAGTGCAAGCGAGCCAAAAGAATCTGATGTTAATGTTTTGCCCATGGCTAAACATCTGAACGTTCAGCGAAAACACTTCATTTCCAGTTCACAGTATAGGTTACCACTTTGTAAGTATAGTGTTTGCCAATTTAAAAAGCTGGAGTAGACAGTTGAGGGGAAATTTAATAAAAGCACTGGAAATTATGGAGGCTTTGATAGTAGAGTGAATTAACAAGAAAATGTAACTGTTATTACAAAGGTTTAAATAATGACACCAATTTAAGGCATTTACTAAAAGGACCAAATGGAAGAGGAAAGAACTTTTTATGTTATGAACTGGAATCCACTGCTTGGCAGGGAAGTAAACTCATTAACTTTCAAAAGGAAATCTGAGATAAACTTGAAACGAAAAAAAATGGGAAGGAAGAAAAATGAGAAGGAGAGCAGAATTATTCAGTTAGCCCTTTATGTAATAAAAATTTAATTTTAAAGATTTATTTTAAAATTGGGTAAAAATTGGAATGGACAGTGGCATACAAGGTGAGAAATCGTTTAGATCTTGTTGATGTCTTCTACATTTGTACTATTAATGTCGCTAGTGTAAAATTAATGTACCAGTTATAAATATACAGTAATATTTTAACCATTTGTTAAGTAGTTTTTGAAGTGAAGAACCACAGGAAAACTATCCCTGTTGGTTATTGGACACCATAATATTTTAGAATAGATGATTTAAAGCTATTCTAAAATCCATTAAGAACTAAACCAGCCCCATTTTAGATTTCATAGTCATTAAATTATGCTTACTATTAATTATGTTTTTGTAGCAGAAGAAGTTTCAACATCTTGGAAGGATTATTTTTCCATTACATAATTCCACTAATTGGTTCTTTGAAAAGTATACCAGTTCTCATCTTTCCCTCAGTCTTCTACAAATGCAAAGATAATTCAGTTTCCGTTACTTAGTCTGTTAGGTGCCAGCTCTTTAAACAAATGTAAAAAGAGCCTTTATGCTTATTTTTGTTATGTTTAGTTTACTCCATTATTTATAGGAAGGGGAAATGTTAACAGGTTGAGTTCAGATAACATTTGTGAACCATTTGTATAAGCAGTATACAAGACTGAAACTTAATAAAAAGGTCTGAATCAGCTCTGCAAAGCAAAGTGTTATCCTATGTACTCAACAGGAGTTTGTCATTGCTGATTTTTGTATTTTCACAAATATAACCCATAAATGACACCTCTGTATTATTAAAATGATGAAGAGCTAAAGGCTAATATTCATGTAGAATGGCACAAGCGTATGGATAATCTTCTACAAATTCTGTGCATTTATTCAGGTGCACACCAATATAGACTAAGTAACAATGTGCAGATATGCATGAAAGAATCTTGTGTGATCCCTCAGAAATGGAATGGTGTTTTATGCTTACCAGCATATATTAGCCAGCTATTCTCCAGATAGTCTGTTCCCAATTATATGATGTCTACACAAACAGATGCAAGAGTTAAATAAGGATATTAATATTTTGCCAACCTCCACTCTGTTGTTTTTAAAAATGATAAAAAGCCCTTACTAAGTATTTCTTAAGAACAATGTATAGCAAATGACTCAAAGGGCATTCCAAAATGGTACAAAAATGGATCTACTTATTGAATTTCATGTTGCTTTATAATTTGAAATAGATATGTACAATATGCAGTATTTGCCTAAAAAAATCAATAAATATGATTTTTTTAAGAAAATGACTGTCCTTTATTTATCTATTGTGCATTTTATTATCACCATTCTAATTGTTACTGTTTTAAATGTTGAGCAGAGCAACAAATTTAATCCTGTATTGTTCAGTTAGGATGCTCATTTGAAATGGTTAATGAAGTTCTGTGCAAAAAATATTAAACAGCCTCATTATTTATTATAGTGTGTATAGAATTTTAATGAAATTCTATAATGTTAAATCACTACAATGTTAAATACAAGAAAATAGTTTTGGAGTGGTTGATTAATAATGCCAAAGAGAAAAATACAAAGTTTTCATAAAAATAGGTTTACACCATTCTAAAGTTAGAGCTCAAAAGACTGTATTCTGAATGCTGTTTGAATTTTTTATAATAATAGGACTAGAAGGTTGATCAGCTAAGCTTCGTTAACATTGTATGATGAAAAATTTACTTTTCCAAAACTGAAAACAACAGTAACCATTTCCAGGATATTTTGACTGGGTTTTTCCCAGAATACTTAATCACCAAGTGCCTCGTGCAGTTTCTGTATCAGTTGTACAAGGTGACAAAATTCTAAATACAATGTTATTAGTGCAGCGTGGAGAATTTAGAACAAATTGTCATAGGATTAGACACATCCAGGACAACTGGTTTTTATTATGTGGCAAATGATTGGAATCCCTGTAAATTATTCTATACATGTTTGATCCTTCATTCACAACCAAAGACCTCCCAATCTCTGAGGACCTGATCTCATCTTCAATCTCATTCTCAGTCACTGAATCCCATGCTTCCCTCCCCCTCAACAAAATCCCTGGTTCATGACGTCAACAACCTGATCTCAACAACCCAGACCTGGCAATCTCCATAGCTTATAGGTATTTATCCATTCTCCACACCCCTCTCAGCATTGATCTTTCTGTTAGAGCCAATTCACCCCCATCACTTCAAGTTCAAGTTTATTTCCATTCAACCGTACATATGAATACTATCAAACAAAACAACATTCCTCTGGACCATGGTGCACAACACAGTAGAGCTCAGTAGTCTTACAGCCTGGGGAAAGAAGCTCCCATCCCAACAGCTCCTGTTCTAATGCTACAGTACCTCCTGCCTGATGGTAGGGGATCAAAGAGATGGTTGGACAGATGGGAGGAATCACTGACAATGCTAAGGGCCCCATGTATACAGCACTCCTGATAAATATCTCTGATGGATGGAAGAGAGTCCCCGATGGTCCTCTCAGCAGTCTTCAAACTCCTTTTTAGGGGCTTGAGTCAGATGCCTTACAATTCTGTTTTCATATGTTCTGCCAGAACTATCTTCCTGGCCCCAAATATTCTTGAAGGACTGATTCTCCAGCCCTGAGCCTTATGCAGATTGGGTAATTGCTTTGTGAAGCACTTGCTCTCAATCTGCAGCAAGTGATCCAGAGCTTTCAGTTGCCTGCACGTCAATTCTCCCTGTCTGCGGCCTTTTGCATTACAAGGGCCAATATTAGCAATATATCACGCACACAAAAGAAGTTAACTTTCCATTCAGTAGTTGTCTATTATTTCACCCTATTACTAATATTCCTTTTATTCCATCAATAGTTTCCCTGCACTCCCATGTTATTTAGGTGCACAGCACATCGTAGTGGCTAGCAAAGGTTCAATTCCCACTGCTGTCTGTAAAGATTTTTACTTTCTATCCGTGACTGCATAGGTTTCTTTCAGGTGCTCTGGTTTCCACCCACAGTTCAAAGACATGCAGGTCTGAGTTTCTCCTACGGGATAGGATTAGCAAGTTGTGGACATGCTGTGTTGGTGCCAGTAGCGTAGCATTACTTGTGGACTGCCCCAGTATATCCTCAGACTGTGTTGGGTCATTGAAGCAAATGATACATTTCACTATATATTTCAAAAATAAAGCTAATCTTCAATTATTTTTAGTCTAACCTCAGTTCAGATGAAGGGTCCCTCACCCTGAAATGTTAACTTGTTTCTCTTTCCACAAACAACAAAAATCAGTGCTGGACTAACTCAGCTGGTCAAGCAGCATATGTAGAATCAAAAGGTGCATGCTGATGTTTTAGCTTGATTCAGATTCAGATTTATTTATCACATGTACATGGAAACACACAGTGAAATGTGTCATTTGCGGTAACAACCAACACACCTGAGGATGTGCTAGGGGAAGCCCACAAGCATTGCCACACTTCCAGCGCCAGCATAACATGCCCAGAACCTGACCCTGTGTCAAAACTAAGAGGAAAGATTGCCAGAAATATGAGGAAAACAATGGATCAGAGGCTAGTAGGTGATGGAAGACAAAAGTGACCACAGATACTGGGATCTAGAGCAAAAGCAGAATGTTGGAAGAACAGATAGATCAAGGAACATCTGTGGACACGAGAGACGTAAGTCAATGTCTCAGATGGGGTTCTGTGTCAGGCCTGAGAGGGAACAGGAAAATTAGCCAGTGTGCAGCAGTACTTGGGATGTAGGATAAAGGTTGGTGGATTAAAGGTGGAACCAAATGGGAAAGAAAAGATGGATAGATTGATGGGCTAGTTAGTACGGAGGTTAATAGGTGATAGGTGGAACCAGATAGGGAGATGATGATAAATAAATAGAACCTAGGGAGGAGAGGATGGGAGGGATGAACGAAGAGACAAGTAAATGACATGGCGTTAGATTTAGAATATGGGATAGTACAGGTCCTTCAGCCCGCATCGCGCCAACCAATATAAATTTCCTCCACAATCAATCTCCAACAGTAGATCTTGGACACACAGAAACATTGCCATGTTCAGAACCTACTCACCAAAGTTCACTGTTAAAGGAGTGGGGCAGGGTGTCATTCTCTAATGTATAATTAGAGAATGGAGTTCTCTCTTAGTAATTCCATCTCCATCTATCTCAAATGAGGGAACTGAGAAGAAAACCTCAGGCTATTGGAACTCAAGGGATGGCGTAGTAGCTCAGCTATTTGAGACATTTCCTCATAGCACCAGAAACCCAGGTTCAATGTTGACCTCAGATGCTGCCAGTTTGGCGTTTACACGTTCTCTCTTTGACTGTGTGGGCTTCCTCCGGATGCTTCAGTTTCCTCCCATATCCTGAAGATATGCAGGTCAATGGGTTAGTTGCCCACTCTAAGATACCTCTAGTGTTGTTGAGTGGTAGAATCCGGGGGAACTAATGAGAATGTTGGGAAAATAAATCAGGATTAATGTAAACAACAGGAATTCTGTAGATGCTGGAAATTCAAGCAACACACATCAAAGTTGCTGGTGAACGCAGCAGGCCAAGCAGCATCTGTAGGAAGAGGCGCAGTCGACGTTTCAGGCCGAGACCCTGACGAAGGGTCTCGGCCTGAAACGTCAACTGCACCTCTTCCTACAGATGCTGCTTGGCCTGCTGCGTTCACCAGCAACTTTGATGTGTGTTGCAGGATTAATGTAAGATTACTGTAAGTGTGTGGTTGATGATCAGTGCAGACTCGATGGGCTGAAGGGCCTGCTGACAGAGTTAAGCATAGAATATCACAGTACAGTACAGGCCCTTCGATTAATGATGTTGTGTCAACCCTTTAACCTACTCCATATCAATCTTGCTCTTCCCTCCCACATAGTTTCCAATTTTCTTTCATCTATGTGTTGTGAGACTGTTGATAATATGTTAGATTGGTGTTATATCAGTGCTGGGCAAGGAGGTTTTTGGATCTGATATCAAGTTCCATTCCCAGTGCCAGAAGTCTCTACTGTGCAGTGTCAAAGCAACAGATTGAACACCAGTGAGTGTTTGTGATTGTAGACAAGTAGCAGCTGGATTTAAATACAATGGCAAATTCAGATAACATTCCCTTTATAAAGGTTATAAAGGGAAACAGTGTGTTGCAAAAAATATCAATAGATAAGACCTACGCATTTAGCCTTTTTCCTTGTTACTTTCAAGAAATCAAAGACAATTAAGAGGCATTTGGACAAGTAAATAGGCATGGATTAGAAGGAGATGGGCCTAAAATGGCAAATGGCATTAGTATAGCTGTGCAAAAAGCTCAGCATTGACGTGGTGGGTAACTGCAGGGCCCGTTTCTGTGCTGAAAGACTCTGTAACCCTCTCTAAATGGATTTTCCTCTTTGACATTTCAAACACAGAAATTAAAGAATACTCTAGGGGAAATACTCCTTCATTCAGTCTCTGAAAGGGTATTATTTTAGAACCTCCAATACATACAGCTAGACTATTCCATCAGGCAATCCGCCTGACACTCAATCAACATTTGGAAACTTCAGATCTACACAATTACTTTTAGAATCATTCCAGATTCTGAAAAATGGCTTAGAGAGTAATGTTCAGTAATGGATTTAATTAAAAATAATGCTCTAGGTCACACAGTGTAAGACCCTCGTTTTATTTGCGAAATAACAGACATAGACATATGTGTTTAATTAACAAGATCAACGCATTCTAAACTTGATAAATAGAGAGCTTACTTTTATTCCACTGCAGTACTGATACATCTGATTTTAGCTTCTTCCTCTCAAACTGCAGGGTGGATTCTATCATACTATGATCACAGCCTCCTGGGGGCTCCTTTACCTTAAGTCCTTAATGAAATAACCAAATAACCATATAACAATTACAGCACGGAAACAGGCCATCTCGGCCCTTCTGGTCCATGCCAAATGCTTACTCTCACCTAGTCCCACTGACCTGCACTCAGCCCACAACCCTCTATTCCTTTCCTGTCCATATAGCTGTCCAATTTTACTTAAAATGACAATATCGAGCCTACCTCTACCACTTTACTGGAAGCTCGTTCCACACAGCCACCACTCTGAGTAAAGAAGTTCCCCCTCGTGTTACCCCTAAACTTTTGCCCTTTAACTCTCAAATTATGTCCTCTTGTTTGAATCTCCCCCACTCGCAATGGAAAAAGCCTATCCACGTCAACTCCATCTATCTCCCTCATAATTTTAAATACCTCTATCAAGTCCCCCCTCAACCTTCTATGCTCCAAAGAATAAAGACCCAACTTGTTCGACCTTTCTCTGTAACTTAGGTGCTGAAACTCAGGTAATATTCTAGTAAATCTCTCTGTACTCTCTCTATTTTGTTGACATCTTTCTTACAATTTGGTGACCAGAACTGTACACAATACTCCAAATTTGGCCTTACCAATGCCTTGTACAATTTTAACATTACATCCCAACTCCTATACTCAATGCTCTGATTTATAAAGGTCAGCATACCAAAAGCTTTCTTCACCACCCTATCCACATGAGATTCCACCTTCAGGGAACTATGCACCATTATTCCTAGATCCCTCTGTTCTACTGCATTCTTCAATGCCCTACCATTTACCATGTATGTCCTATTTTGATTAGTCCTACCAAAATGTAACGCCTCACACTTACCAGCATTAAACTCCATTTGCTATCTTTCAGCCCACTCTTCTAAATGGCCTAAATCTCTCTGCAAGCTTTGAAAGCCTACTGCATTATCCACAACGCCACCTATTTTAGTATCATCTGCATACTTACTAATCCAATTTACCACCCCATCATCCAGATCATTAATGTATATGACAAACAACACTGGACCCAGTACAGATCCCTGAGGCACACCACTAGTCACCGGCCTCCAACCTGACAAACAGTTAGGTTTGTCAATCTGGTGCATTAAACAAAACCCAATCCAGAAATGCCTTTTCTCTCATCGGTTTAACCACAAGTTGCTCTAAAATGCCAACTCGTAGGTATTCTACAAATTCCCTCTCTTGGGATCCAACAACATACAGTAACTCTATTGTCATTTAGACTTTAACGTAGGTTTCCACCCATACTTTAGCAGGTAGCAGCTCAGAGATTCGTGGGTCCTAGATTCAAGACGGTTGGATGTCATTTTCGGTAAGCAATTGTAAAGAAGAATGAAATAATCGTTATTCTAGATCCAATGCACCAAAAAAAAGCACAAAAGATAAAAACACAATAATAATTTTAAAAAACACAATAAATATAAATACATAAGATAGCTTATGTAAATAGATTGATTGTATGTTTATAAATTGACGATCAACTGTATATAGGTGACGGACAGGAAATAATAAATTAGTGGTAGAGTTCCAGGGCAAACATGTTGATCAGCCTTACAGCTTGGGGAAAGTAATTGTTTTGAGTCTGGTGGTCCTGGCGTGGATGCTATGTAGCCTCCACCCTGATGGGAGTGGAACAGACGGTACTTGAGCAGGATGGGTGGGATCCTTTATGATGCTACTGGCACTTTCCCAGCACCTTTCTGTACATGTTCTTGATGGCGGGTAGGCTGGTGCCAGTGATGTGTTGCTCTCCCTCTCTGGAGATTTTGGTACAAAATTCCAGGTCAACAAAACCGTGGAATGATACGCCATTAGAGAACCTGCCTTAAAATGATTAAAATCAAGAATCCATCTGGTCTCATGCACAACTGGCACAGAGGTACATGGAAAATAGGTACAGAGGAGATATCAGGGGTAAGTTTTTTTACACAGAGAGTGGTGAGTGCGCGGAATGGGCTGCTGGCGATGGTGGTGGAGGTGGATACAATAGCGTCTTTTTAAGAGACTGTGGTGACCCACTTTCTGGCACCCACGAACCGGCTCACAACAGCGCGCGCAGGCAGAGGGCCGGCACCAAAAAGGGCGCCAGGCCATCTTCACCAGCAGGGGAAAAATCCCGTGCACAGAAAGGGTCTGGGAATATGCATTCCCCACAGTAGTCCCACCCAGGGAGGGCGGGAACGGGAAGGCTTTAAAGCGGGCCGCGAAGTTTGAATAAATCTCTTTCATCGCAACTCTAACTCACCGACTCCGTATGGTTATTCTAGCGCTGTGTGTAGCACATCACTACAATTGGTGACCCCGACGGCCCAAACGATATTTGGACCAGAGATGACCGACGCTGCATCTGTTCACGCAGTTTCGTTAAAACTGCCAAGCTTCTGGACGCTGCGACCCCCTTTATGGTTCGAACAAGCAGAAGCACAATTCCACATTCGGCAGATAACCTCGGAGTCCACTCGCTACTACTACGTGCTGAGCTCCCTCGACCAGGAGACTGCTGCACAAGTTGAGGAGTTTATACAGTCGCCCCCGGAGGACGGCAAATACACAGCTTTCAAAGCCCTGCTCATAAGGACTTTCGGACTCTCACGGCGCGAACGAGCACGCCGCTTAATGCACCTGGATGGTTTGGGAGACAGGCCGCCGTCAGCATTAATGAACGAGATGCTGGCCCTGGCTGAAGGACACAAACCCTGCCTCATGTTTGAGCAGGCGTTCCTAGAGCAACTGCCCGAGGACATATGCCTGCTGCTGTCCGACGCAGATTTCAGCGACCCCCGGGAGGTGGCGGCCCGAGCAGATGTGCTGTGGAATGCCAGGAAAGAGAGAGGGGCATCCGTCGCACAGATCACCAAGCCGCGTGCCCAACGACAGACCAGACCAGGCCCGGCAGCAGAGCCTACAAAACCCGGCGACGGGAGTGAGGAGCCCAACGAACAATGGTGTTTCTACCACCAGCGGTGGGGCACGGAGGCCCGCTGCTGCAGACCGCCCTGCAAATTCCCGGGAAACGCCAGGGCCAGCCGCCGCTGATGGCTACGGCGGCTGGCCATCAGGACAGCCTCCTGTACGTCTGGGACAAGCAGTCGGGACGCCGCCTTTTGGTCGACACCGGAGCGGAGATCAGCGTCTTACCTCCAACGAGTTACGACACCCGCAACAGAGAACCGGGACCCACCCTGAGGGCCGCTAATGGCAGCACAATACGAACCTACGGCACCCGCACGGTGCGGCTACAGTTCAGCTCCAGCCGGTTCACGTGGGACTTCACACTGGCCGCCGTGGCCCAACCACTGCTGGGGGCAGATTTTCTACGAGCCCACAGCCTGCTGATCGACTTGCAAGGGAAGCGATTAGTCCACGCCAATTTCAAACGTTCTCCCTGGGTGAAGCACAGTTGCCAGCCCCACACCTGGACTCCATCACGCTGTCCGACGATGAATTCACCAGGGTCCTGGCGGATTTCCCATCAGTACTGACACCACAGTTCACGGCAGCCATGCCCAGACACAGAGTACAGCACCACATCCCGACCCAGGGACCACCCCTCCACGCCCGTGCTCGAAGGCTTCCCCCGGACAAGCTCTGACTGGCGAAGGAGGAGTTCAAGGAGATGGAGGAATTAGGGATCATACGACGGTCCGACAGCCCATGGGCCTCCCCCCTTCACATGGTGCCCAAGGCAACGGGGGGCTGGAGACCATGCGGTGACTACCGCAGACTGAACGAGGCTACAACGCCAGACCGCTACCCTGTGCCGCACATTCAAGACTTCGCAGCAAACCTACACGGCGCAAGGATCTTTTCCAAGGTAGACCTCGTCCGGGGATACCATCAAATCCCTGTACATCCGGACGACATCCCCAAAACAGCACTTATCACCCCGTTCGGACTTTTCAAATTCCTCCGAATGCCGTTTGGTCTAAAGAATGCCGCACAGACTTTCCAGCGGCTAGTGGACGCGGTGGGACGCGACCTGGACTTTGCATTCATCTATTTGGACGACATCCTCATAGCCAGCAGTAGTCGGCAGGAGCATCTGTCCCACCTCCGCCAGCTCTACTCCCGCCTGAGTGAATTCGGCCTTACAATCAATCCAGCCAAATGCCAGTTCGGACTCGACACCATCGACTTCCTGGGCCACAGGATTACTAAAGACGGGGCAACCCCGCTGCCCGCCAAGGTAGACGCGGTCCACCACTTCCCTCGACCCAACACAATCAAAGGCCTACAGGAATTCGTGGGTATGGTGAATTTCTACCACCGTTTCCTCCCCTCAGCAGCCCGAACCATGCGCCCCTTGTTCACTCTAATGTCGGGTAAGGGCAAGGACATTACCTGGAACGAAGAGGCCGCAACCGCTTTCGTTAAAACCAAAGAAGCCTTGGCAAACGCCGCGATGCTAGTGCACCCCAGAACGGACGTTCCTACTGCCCTCACGGTGGACGCATCCAACACAGCAGTCGGTGGAGTGCTGGAACAACTCATCGAGGGTCACTGGCAACCCCTGGCGTTCTTCAGCAAACACCTACGACCACCCGAACTCAAATACAGTGCTTTCGACCGGGAGCTATTAGCACTATACCTGGCAATCCAGCATTTCAGGTACTTCTTAGAAGGTAGGCCTTTCACCGCGTTCACAGACCACAAACCGCTTACCTTTGCGTTCACTAAGGTGTCCGACCCCTGGTCGTCCCGCCAGCAGCGACATCTGTCCTACATCTCCAAGTACACAACGGACATCCGGCATGTCTCTGGAAAGAACAATGTCGTGGCAGATGCACTATCCAGACCTACCATACAGGCCCTGTCCCAGGGGGTGGATTATGCAGCGCTGGCAGAGGCACAGCAGGCAGACGCTGAGATCCCCAGTTACAGGACTGCAGTCTCCGGTTTGCAGCTCCAAGACCTCCCCGTAGGCCCAGGTGAGAGGACCCTACTATGTGACGTAGCTACTGGCCAACCCCGCCCCGTCGTCCCAGCAGCCTGGTGCCGGCGGGTGTTCGAATCCATTCACAACTTAGCGCACCCCTCCATCAGGACAACTGTCCGGCTGGTCTCCAACAGGTTCGTGTGGCATGGACTTCGTAAGCAGGTCAGTGAATGGGCCAAAACGTGTATGCAGTGCCAAACGGCCAAGGTGCAGCGGCACACCAAGGCTCCACCGCAGCGGTTCGAACCCACCCGCCGGAGGTTCGACCACATCCATGTGGATATCGTGGGGCCCCTGCCAGTGTCACGAGGAGTGCGGTACCTCCTAACTATGATAGACCGGTTCACCAGATGGCCAGAGGCAGTCCCGCTCAGCAACACCACCTCCGAATCCTGCGCCCGAGCACTGATCGCAACCTGGGTAGCACGCTTTGGGGTACCGGCCCACATTACCTCCGACAGGGGCGCCCAGTTCACCTCCAGCCTGTGGTCGGCTATGGCCAGACTTTTAGGAACACAGCTACACCACACAACTGCCTACCACCCACAGTCGAATGGACTAGTGGAGCGCTTCCACCGTCACCTGAAATCGACTCTTATGGCCCGCCTGGAGGGGCCTAACTGGGTGGACGAACTTCCCTGGGTCCTCCTCGGAATCCGCACAGCGCCCAAAGAGGATCTACACACCTCGTCGGCCAAGTTGGTGTACGGCGCGCCCCTGGTTGTCCCAGGAGAGTTCATACCAGCCCCAAGGGGGCAAGAGGAAGAACCCACAGCAGTCCTAGACAGACTACGGGAGAGGCTCGGTAACCTGGCCCCCATACCCACTTCACAGCATGGACAGAGCCTGACCTGCGTACCCAAAGACCTGCAGAACTGTAAGTTTCTTTTTGTACGACGGGGCGGACACCGGGCACCGCTACAGCGGCCCTATGAGGGGCCGTTTAAGGTGATCAGGAACAACGGGTCCACGTTCGTGCTGGACATCGGGGGGAGAGAGGAGGTTTTCACGGTGGACCGACTCAAACCGGCCCATGTGGACTTGGCGCAACCGGTCCAGGCTCAGGCACCGCGGCGCAGGGGCAGACCTCCCAAACAGAGGCTGATCCAGACTGTGGACATTGGGGGAGGTATCGCCGGTTCTGGGGGGGGGTATGTGGCGACCCACTTTCTGGCACCCACGAACCGGCTCACGAAACAGCGCGCGCAGGCAGAGGGCCGGCACCAAAAAGGGCGCCAGGCCATCTTCACCAGCAGGGGGAAAATCCCGCACGCAGAAAGGGTCTGGGAATATGCATTCCCCACAGTAGTCCCGCCCAGGGAGGGCGGGAACGGGAAGGCTTTAAAGCGGGCCGCGAAGTTTGAATAAATCTCTTTCATCGCAACTCTAACTCACCGACTCCGTATGGTTATTCTAGCGCTGTGTGTAGCACATCGCTACAAGACTCCTGGATAGGTACATGGAGCTTAGAAAAACTGAGGGCTATGGGCAACCCTAGGTAATTTCAAAAGAAGTACATGTTCAGCACAGCATTGTGGGCCAAAGGCCCTGTATTGTGCTGTAGGTTTTCTATGTTTCTATATTTCTAGATCCCAGAGCATTAAAGTAAGGAAAAGACCTAGACAGCGTGGATGTGGAGAGAATGTTTCCAACAGTGGAGAGTGTATAGGACCAGAGGGTACAACCTCAGAACAGAAGGGCATCCCTTTAGAACAGAGATGAGGAGGAATTTCTTCAGCCAGAGGGTGGTGAATCTGTGGAATTCATTGCCATTGACGGCATGAAGGCCACATCATTGGGTATATTAAAAGCAGAGATTGCTAATGTAGTGTATAGAACTATTTCTTTTAGAACAATGTATGGATCTCGTGCTGTGGTTCCCTATAAACTACGGACCAGAGTGTTAGAGAATCTGCATGAAGGACACCTGGGTACAGTCAAGATGAAGAGTCTCACCCGGAGCTACGTGTGGTGGCCAAGAATAGATAGACAGGTTGAAGATTTGACCAAAAGCTGTTAGGGGTGCCAAAAAAGTTCAAAATGCACCCCAACAGGCACCATTACACCCATGGGAGTGACCATCATCACAAGGCAAAGAGTACAGATCGACTTTGCTGGGCCATTCATGGACTCCGTGTTTCTGATTGCCGATATGCTCACTTGAAAGTGGCCAGAGATCATACCAATGAAGTCAACCACATTAGAAAAGACTGTTTCTGCTCTGAGGACTATCTTCTCCAGAAATGGCTTACCTCAACAGTTGTGCACGACAACAGACCACAAAACATGTCAGAGGAGCTCAGTCTACTCGTGAAGAAAACTGGCAACAAACATTTCAAGTCAGCTCCTCACCACCCAGCAATAAATGGATTAGCTAAGAGGTTTGTCCAAGCCTTCAAGAAGTCCATTAATGCGACGGACAAGGAGGACATTTCTCTACTGCACAAGGTGGACAATTTCATTTTTGTGTATTGGAACTCTATTAATGTGATGACAAATCAAACAACTGCAACACTGTTCGTGAGCAGGAATCTAAGATCTCACATAGACCTCCTGAAACCACATCAATGGAGGAAAGTGCAAAATAAACAGTTCAGCCAAGTTGATCTGCAAGGCACTTTGACATTGGACAGGAAGCCCTGGTGCGTGATTACAGAGAAGACAAGTGGACACCCAATAGGAAAGCTACAAGAACTGGGCCACTGAAGTACACAATGGATGCTGGAGATCAGACATGGAGACGTCAAGTAGACCTGGATGCTCAGCCAAAGAACAAACCTGAGTCAACTGCATCCAACAAGATGGACACATTACCGCCACTGGGCTTACCTCTCAGTAATGACCATGTCACTAACAGCAACATGACACCTGCAACCGAGAACACTGACTTTGACAAGACACCTGTCAAACCTGACGTCTCTCCACAGGTCCAAAGGTGCAATCCTGAAAACACACAGCGCCACCCAAAAGACTGAATCTTTAGTGTAGCAAAGTTGGTCATGCACTGTTATTGTGAAAGCATGTTTATTTGAATATGGTTTTTAAAGGAACATTGAATGTTTGGCTACATATACAGTTTTTATGTTACATTAATCTAATAGGGAAGGCAGTGGATTATATGGATCTATTTCTTTTAGGCAATGACTCCCCTTAGCATTACAATGACTCCCCTTAGCATTACTCATGGACTGATAACTTACCTATGCACATTGATCTATTGTCTAAGCATGCACATTGATCTGTGTTCATTGTTTTCTCTCTCTCTCTCTCTCTCTCCAATGTGAATACATAAATTAAAGCCACCTCCCGCATGCATATTTCTACTTTAATTGATATGTAGTTGCACAGGCACAACAGCTGATCAGTAAGGCATCAAAGGTTATGGGGAGAAGGCAAGAGAATGGGGTTGAGAGGGAAAATAAATCAGCCATGATGGAATGGTGAGGCAGACTCAATGGGCCGAATGGCCCTAATCTGTTCCTCCATTATGTAAAAATAAGAAATCCTCCATTATGTCATGGCTGATACTAATCCCTCAGATAACATCATTAAAAATAAATTATCAGGGAGTCTTCCACATCATTTCCTGTATGCCAGCAATAACTTCGAAGAAACTATGGGAACTTCTTTGCCCATGACCACAAAAACTTGCAGAGAGTTATCAGCACAGCTCAGCGCATTATAGAATCCATCCTCCCTCCAGACTCTGTCCGCATCGCTCTTGGTAAAGCAGCCAATATTCTCTCTTCCATTCCCCATCAGGCAGAAGGTAAAAAAGCCCCAAAACATGGAACTCCAGGCTTAAGGACAGCTTCAGGGGACACAGTCTCAAATTATAAGGAATTCCCTTCAGAGCAGAGAGGAAGAGGAATTTCTTTAGTGAAAGGGTGGTGAATCTGTAGAATTGATTGCCACAGATGGCTGTAGAGGCCGAGTCATTGGGTATATTTAAAGTGGAGGTCGATAGGTTCTTGATTAGTAAGGGTGTCAAAGGTTACGGGGAGAAGGCAGGAGAATGGGATCGAGAGGAATAATAAATTAGCCATGATGGAATGGGGGAGCAGAGTCGACGGGTCAAATAGCCTAATTCTGCTCCCATATTTTATGTGCTTCTATCCCACTGTTATAAGACAATTGGAGAATTCCCTATTCCATAAGATGGACTCTTGACCTCAAAATCTGCCTCATTATGACTTTGTACCCGGCACCAAGAGACTTCTGGAAAAGCTTCATCAAAACATCACATGGGCAGGGATGAAGATCAAGCCCAGGAAGTGCAGAAGCATCTCCATTGTCAAAGGTCAAGTCACGGATAAAAGTTTTCATATTGACAGAACACCTGTCCCAACTGTTTCAGAAATGCCAGAGAAGAGCTTGGGCCGATGGTATGATGTTAAGCTCAAGGACACTGAGCAGTTTAAACAACTCAAAAAGGATACCATCATGCACATAGCTCACATCAACAAGACCTGGCTGCCAGGAAAACTCAAGCTGTGGTGCAGTCCAACATGGGAGAGCCGGGCTCGGGCTCGGGCTCGGGCTCATGCCAAAAGCTCCTCAGTGGCACAAGGCAACATCAGTGCAGAAGAAACGACTCGTGATGGAGGAGTTAAGAAGACAGGAGGAGGCAGAGCGAAACGCCAGGGCCGTCTCAATGGCCAAGCAGGGCCAATGGACTAATTGGGAGAGCCTGGAAAAGAGGAAACTCAGCTGGCATGACATCTGGGGGATGGAGGGACCTCGGCTAAGTTTTGTCATCAGAGTCACTTACGACCTCCTACCCACACCCCAGAACCTGAACCAGTGGTGGGGGGAAGACCCCGCTTGCTCTCTTTGTCAAGCACCTGAATCACTAAGGCACATTTTAACAGGATGCACCACGAGCCTCACCCAGGGGCGGTACACTTGGCGGCATAACCAAGTTCTCAGACAGCTGGCATCAATCTTGGAACAGAGGCGAATCACCACAAATGTTCTCCCACAAACATCGGCAGGAAATGTCCACGTTACACGATTTGTACCAGCAGGCCAACCTCCAGAGCACCATGCAACATCAAAAGATGTAAGTATTCTGCTGGTTGCTTGGGATTGGAAAATGGGCGTGGACTTGGGAAAAAAGCTTGTGTTTCCCCCAGACATTGCAGCTACAACACTCCGGCCAGACATGGCCCTGTGGTCCACAACAGCCAAGCTGGCATATGTTGTGGAATTGACAGTACCATGGGAAGATGGTGTCGAAGAAGCTTATGAGAGGAAAAAGACCAAGTACTCTGAACTGGCAACTGAAGCTGCCCAGAATGGCTAGAAGACCAAGATTTTACCTGTAGAAGTGGGATACAGGGGATTCGTTGCTACATCTTCGACCAGGCTATTGAAGAAGATGGGGGTGAGGGGTCACTCCCTCCAACGAGCAATCAAGTCTTTGTCAAACGCAGCAGAAGAAAGCAGCAATTGGATTTGGATTAAAAGGAAAGGCAACAACTGGGCTGCAAGATGAAGACAGGAGGATATGGAACTGAGGGGGGTGTATCTGGGACGCCAGGTAGTACCGCTGAGCCCTCTGGAGACATTGTGGGCTTATCAACGAAATGTCAAAGAAGGAGGGTGCCCACCTGATGACCCCAATGACGTACCTACCCTCCCTCCTTGTCACCACTCCAAGCCCACTGCCAACATTAAGAGTGCCGACTTACCATAGGGATTGAAACATCAAGTCCTAGTAGCTCTACTGTCTCATTGTCTACTTGCTCTACACTTTCTTTGTAACTGTAAAACTATTCAGCATTCTGTCATTGTTGCCTTGTGTAATGAATTAATCTAACAATGGTCTGCAAGTCAGGTTTTCCAATGTACCTTGGTGCGTGTGATAATAATATACTAATTTACCAAACTTAACAGTATAGTTAAAAGTACAATGTTATATGTTTGAATCCCTACTCACCAGGGTCCCATTCCTAACATCCTTCAAACTCATTGGGCTCCCGTTACACTCACCTGTGCCAGTGGGAATTCATTATATCCCTGAGTGACATCATTAAAAAAAAGTGAATTAAAAATATGTCAGGGTATTAGTAGGTTTTATAACATCCAATAGTTCAGAAAGTTATGCACCACTAATGGGCAATGGGTTATTGGAGTTCTAGTATTGGAGTTCTTGGCAGTAAGGAAAGAGTAAAGGATCAGGACAGATTGGAAACCTGGCATAGGTTGGGTGGGCTAAATGGACTCCAGCTGTGTCCTGTTAATTCTAGTTAAATTAAAGAACTTGTGTAATGTTCAGGCAATATTATATTTTATATTAAGATTGCAAGCTGCCCCACTTCATGTGGTTTACATAGAGTTTTTGATACAAGATCTAATTCAGAATTAGATCTTGCAATATTTAAGCTGTTGGTTTCTGGTCTCACTGGGAATAGGGCTATGTCTTTCTGTTTAACTGAGGATAAATGGCAATGCGCAAAGATCTATGTGTAAAATTGATTGAATACAGACATTTCTCAAATTTTCATAGTTAGCGGTAACATAACCAGCCATGTCCAAGTGACAACAGATACAAAATGTTGTAGAAATGCAGCAGGTCAGACAGCATCTGTGGAAATGAATAAATAGTCAGCTTGGGCCAAGACCTTGCTTCAGGACTGGAAATGAAGGGGGAAGATGCCAGAATTAAAAGGTGGGGGGAGGATGTGGAGCACTAGCTAGAAGGTGATAGGTGAAGCTAGGTAGGTGAGAAAGTAGAGAGCGGACCAGAAGGAGAAGAGTGAACCAGGGAGAAAAGGAAGAAAGAGGGCCTCCAGCAGAGGGTGATAGGCAGAGGTAAGAGGCCAGAGTGGGGAATAGAAGAAGAGGGAAAGGAAACGGGAAAAATTCACCAGAAAGAGAAATCGACATTCATGCCATCAGGTTGGAGGCTACCTAGACGAAATATGAAGTGCTTCTCCTCCACCTGAGAGTTGTCTCATCATGGCAAAGGAGGAGGTCATGGGCCGGCATGATGGAACGGGAATGGAAATAGGAATTTAGATGATTAACCACTGGGAAATTCTGCTTTTGGCATTTGGAGAAGAGGTGCTCAACAAGGCAGTCTCCCAATTAATGTTGGGTCTCACCAATATAGAGGAGGCCACACAGGGAGCACCCTGTACAATAGACAACACCAACAGATTCACAGGTGAAGTGTTGCCTCACCTAGAAGGACTGTTTGGGGCCCAGAATGGAGGTGAACGGACAAGTGTAGCATTTCTATCGCTTTCAGGGAATTGTGCCAGGAGGGAGATTCGTGGGGAGTGACGAATGGACAGGGGAGTCACAGAGGGAGTGGTTCCCTGCAGAAAGCAGAGAGTTGGGAGTGGCAATGAACATGTGTTTCGGGTAGGATCCCATTGAAAATGGCAAGTGTTGCAAAGAATAATGTGTTGGATACAAATTCGGAGTGGTAGGTGAGGATAAGAGGAACTCTCTCTATGTTAAGGTGGTGGGAAGATGGGGTGAGTATGAATGTCTGGAAAATGGAGGAGATGCAGGTGATGGCAACATCAATAGTGGAAAAAGGGAAACACCATTCTTTGAAGGTGGTGAGCATCTCTGATACCCTGGAAAGGAAAGCCTCATGCAGGGGAGGTAATGGAACTGAGAAAAAGCAATAGCATTTTTATAGGAGACAGGGTGAGAAGAGGTATAGTCAAGATAGCCGTGGGAATTAGTAGGTTTATAAAAGATGTCGGTAGACAGTTTCTCTCCAGAGATGGAGAAAGTGGAGAGAGGTATCAGAAATGAAGCAAGTGAATTTAAGGGCAGGGTGAAAGAAGTACAAGTGAATTTGTTGAAACATGAAAAAGATTTTTCAATGAAAATTAATTGTTCATAGTTCCTTGAGATTTTCAGTGTAAGATTCAAACACATAGGAAATGTATGGTTGAAAAATTTCCCATGGCATTTTCTCTACAGAAGGGAAAAGTTTCCTGTTTCACATTTCTGTACTGTGTAATCCTTTCAAAGCACATTGCAGTTTATTAACACCGTGGAGCCATCACACAATTCACTCAGTTTGGCCCAAGTTCAAGAATTTACTTTTGTACATGTAGGAATCAGCTGCCTAATCTTTGCACACTGTGCCTAATAACTTCCATTTATACAGCACCATTGAGATAGTGTGCCTTCCCAAAGCACTTCATGGGAAGACCCAGTGAAATCTGATAGCAGGGTACACAAGGACATATAAGACCAGGTGACCAAGCTTGGTGAAACAAGCAGACTTCAAAGTCCAAAGTAAATTTATTATCAAAGTGCATATATATATACCCCGAAATTCTTTTTCTTGCAGGCATTCATAGTGAATAGAAAGAAACACAATAGAATCAATGAAGAACCACATTTGTAAGGCCATAAGATATAGGAGCAGAATTGAGCCCTTTGGCCCATCGATTCTGTTCCAGCATTTCATCATTGCTGATCCATTTCCCTCTCAGCCCCAGTCTCCTGCTTTCTCCATATCCCTTCATGCCCTAACAAATGCCCTTAAATAAACCCAGTACTTGGCCTCCACGGCCGCCTGTGACAACAAATTGCACAGATTCACCTCTCTCTGGCTAAAGAAATTCCTATTTATCTCTGTTCTAAATGGACATCCGTCTATTCTGAAGCTGTGGCCTCAAGTCTTAGACTACACCACCCTTGGAAACATCCTCTCTGCATCCACTCTATGGAGGTCTTTCAACATTCGATAGGTTTCAATAAAGTTCCTTCCCACCCCCTCCCCCATTCTTCTGAAATTCAGTCAGTACAGACCCAGAGCCATCAAACGCTTCTCATATAATGAGCCTTTCAATCCCAGAAATGTTTTCATGAACCTCCTTGGAACCCTCTCTCAGAGAAGATTCAGAGATGGACAACCAACCAATATGCAAAAGACAACAAACTGTGCAAATATAATAAAATAAAAATAAATGAAAATAATAAATAAATAAGCAATAAATATCAAGAATACAAGTTGTAGAGTCCTTAAAAGTGAATCGTTAAGTTGTGGAATTAATTCATTGTTGAGGTGAGTGAAGTTCAGGAAAAATCTTAAATGACAGAAGGTAAAGATATTTAAGGAGGAAATTGCAGAGCTTAAGACTTTGGCATCTGAGACCACAGCCTCCAGTGATGGAGGAATTAACTGTTTTGACTTTTCTATTTATCATCCTTGCCACCTTGCAATTTCTCCAGGTATGAAGGAAGTTCTATACATGGCTTGGAAACTATGGAATTTCAATTTTTTAATTCCGTGCGCTTGTCCCATGAGCTCAGTCTCTCTGCTGTATTTTCCTCATTGACTCTAGGCATTCCATTCTGTGCAAAACAGGAATGATAGTTCACTCCAGTCCAGTAGCTGTCAATCCAGGTACAAGTGCAGCTCCCCATTTTTAATGGCAGTACACCAACATCCTCTGTCCTATGCTGAGTCCAAAACTTCAGCCATCTCCCTCAATTCCCACCATGGCTTAAGTAATCCACAGAAATTGATATGTGAAAGATATTTGGCAACCGTTAGTATTATGAAAAAGTTTGAAAGCTAATGCTAATCTGTAAATCATTACAATAGATTTATAACAAACACAGGAATTTCTCCTTATAATTTGCAGCTGGGGGACATAGCTCCAGGAAGTCTAAGCTTCTTGGCTCTGAGGGAAAGCTGTTCCAAGTACATTCTGTCCAAACTGTTGCCTTCATTACCGTTATAAAGATAAAGATTGGCTTTAATTGTCACATGTAATCATCATCATCATTATGTGCCATGTCACATGATATGGGCAGTCATGGTCTTTAACCATGATTGTTCTTGGCAAACGTCTCTACAGAAGTGGTTTGCCACTGCCTCCTTCTGGGCAGTGTCTTTACAAGATGAGCAACCCCAGCCATTATCAATACTCTTCAGAGATTGTCTGCCTGGCACCGGAGGTCGCATAACCAGAGCGTGATATGCACCAGCTGCTCATACCACCATCCACCACCTGCTCCCATGGCAGGTGCTACACCTTGCCCAAGGGTGACCTGTGGGCTAGAGGAGGGAAGGAGTCCCTTACATCTCCTTTGGTAGAGACTTATCTCCACCCCACCACCTAATTGTCACATGTACATCGAACAGTTATTTCTTGCATCAAATCAAAGCAGCGAGATTTGCACTGGGGGCAGCCCACAAGTGTCGCCTTGCTTCCAGTGCCAACATAATGTGGCCACAAGTTATTAACCCTAACCTAGTTTTTGGAATGTGGGAGAAAACTGGAACAGCTGGAGGAAATTCATGCAGTCTTGGGGAGAACGTGCAAACTCCTTACAGAGAGCAGCGGGTATCTTACAGCTGACTGTTGTTAAGCATTGTTCTTATCAAGGCATCCAGAATGTTTCTGTGAGCTAAGTGGTTAATTGTTTCTAAGTGCCAGCATTTGCAGCTTCGGTGAATAGAACTAAATAGAAAATTCATATTGTTATTATGAACTGATAATATTGTTATTATTGTTCCAGTAGAAGGATGCAAATATTAATAATATAATAATATTGTTATTATTGTTCCAGTAGAAGGATGCAAAACTAGGGATTAGAGACCTCTCCTACGCATTAGCTCACTGTTTATAATACACATCTTCTCAAATATTGTTCCACAAGACCACGTCCCTCTCAAAGCCATTCTCCTGTCTGCTCCTGTAACCTTTCATGCCCTGACTTACCAAAAATCTATCAACCTCTGGTTTAAATACACGCAATGATCACTATCTGATCTTCTTTCTCAACTCAACTTTCTCACTTGAATCCTAGATCCACTGATCTTCCCAAGCTCTGTTGAGATCAAGTTTGAATGGAATTATATAGACCTCTGGGGAGAGAATTCCAAGTATCCATAACTCACAGGGCAAAGAAAATTCCTCCTGACCAAAGTCCTAAACGTTGAATCTAGAAGTTTTCACCTTTGTTCTATTATTCATCACCATTGGAAATGATCGCCGAGAAATATCTGTGCATCTTATGTACTTATATTTATATTTTAATGTATAAAAAGCACCTAAAAATCGTTTTGAAATCGTTACCAATTCTAGCAGGATTGGGAACAGGAACAGCTTCTTCCTCTCTACCATCCAATTTCTGAATGGACATTGTACCCATGAAAACTAATTTTTTATATCTATTTTTGCACTACTTCAATTTAACTATTAATATACAATAAATTTAATTACTCTAATTCACAGATTATTCTACTATTGTGCATAGCATTGTACTATTGCCACAAAGACAACAAATTTCACGACATATACATATGCACGACATTTCACGACATAACCAATTTCCCCCGGGATCAATAAAGTATGACTATGACTATGTTATAGTAAACCTAATTCTGATTCTGATACTTCCTGGTGTAATTTGAATTAATATGCATTATCTGGGTAATTAAAAAATCACTCTCTGATGCATAAGCTAAGCATATAATGTAATAGAATTTGTGCTTTCACCCGTGCTTTGGAGAACTAGTTTCATTCCTTTCAAGGATGAATGTATGCTAAGTGCTGCGTGGAAACTATTATTTTACAGATTACTATGGAGTCAAAATAAATAAATGGAACCTGTCTGAGAGAACCCCCCCACATTGACACCCACCTGCTGTGCTTTAAAATTCTTAAAGTTTCAAAGTAGGTTTATTGTCAAGGTGGTATATTTCTTTAGATAGCGGGGTGGAAGTATGTCCCTACCAAAAAAGGTGTCAGATACTCCTTTGCTCCGTTAGCCTGCAGGTCACCCTTGGGCAGGGTGTAGCACCTGCTTAGCCCCCAGATCAGGGTCATGTGAAGCCATGGGAGCAGGTGGTGGATGGCCATATGAGCAGCTGGTGCGGATCACAAGTCCTGGTTATGCAACCACTGATGCCAGGCAGACAATCTCTGAACAGTATTGATGATGGCTGGGGTCGCCCGCCTTGTAACGACACTGTCCAGAAGAAGGCAATGGCAAACCAATTCTGTAGAAAAATTGGCCAAGAACAATCATGGTCATGGAAAGACAATGATCACCTACATCATACAACATGGCATGTGATGATGAAAAGAATGTTTATATTACCATATTCTACCTTCAGATTCATTTCCCTTGCAGGTATTTGCAGGGAAAAAATGAAATACAAAGATATTTTACAAATGAAACTATATAATTGACAAATATCAAAGTGCAAAAGATAAATTAGAATCATAGGAAACTAAAACACAGAAACAGGCCCTTTGACCAATTCAGTGTATGCCAAACCATTTAAACTGCCTACTCCCATTGACCCATGTCTAGTCTATAGCCCTGCATACCTGTCGAAGTACCTATCCAAACATCTCTTGAACATTGAAATCAAAATCGCACCCACCACTTGCGCTAGCAATTCATTCCACACTCTCACCACTCTGAGTGAAGAAATCTTCCCTCATCTTCCCTTTAAACATTTCACCCTTCACCCTTAATCCACTGTCACTTGGAGACAGTGCAAGAGGGAGGATAGGCAGGTGATAGAGAAGGGACGTGCTCAGACCGATGGTTTGAGATGTGTCTATTTTAATGCCAGGAGTGTTATGAACAAAGCGGATGAGCTTAGAGCGTGGATCAGTACTTGGCGCTATGATGTTGTGGCCAGTACAGAGACTTGCATTGGCTCAGGGGCAGCAATGGTTACTTCGAGTGCCAGGATTTAGATGTTTCAGAAAGGACAGGGAGGGAGACAAAAGAGGTGGGGGTGTGGCACTGTTGATCAGGGATAGTGTTCCGGCTGCAGAAAAGGAGGAAGTCATGGAGGGATTGTCTATGGAGTCTCTGTGGGTGGATGTTAGGAACAGGAAGGGGTCAATAACTCTACTGGGTGTTTTTTATAGACCACCCAATAGTAACACGGACATCGAGGAGCAGATAATGAGACAGATTCTGGAAAGGTGTAATAATAACAGGGTTGTCGTGGTGGGAGATTTTAATTTCCCAAATATTGATTGGCATCTCCCTAGAGCAAGGGGTGTAGATGGTGTGGAGTTTGTTAGGTGTGTTCAGGAAGGTTTCTTGGCACAATATGTAAATAAGCTTACAAGAGGAGAGGCCGTACTTGATCTGGTATTGGGAAATGAACCTGGTCAGGTGTCAGATGTCTCAATGGGAGAGCATTTTGGAGATAGTGATCACAATTCTATCTCCTTTACCATAGCGTTGGAGAGGGATAGGAACAGACATGTTAGGAAAGCATTTAATTGGAGTAAGGGGAAATGAAATATGAGGCTATCAGGCAGGAACTTGGAAGCATAAATTGGGAACAGATGTTCTCAGGGAAATGTACAGAAGAAATGTGGCAAATGTTCAGGGGATACTTGTGTGGAGTTCTACATAGGTACGTTCCAATGAGACAGGGAGAGGATGGTAGGGTACAGGAACCGTGGTGTACAAAGGACAGGAACCATGGTGTACAAAGGCTGTTGTAAATCTAGTCAAGAAGAAAAGAAATGTTTATGAAAGGTTCAAAAAACTAGGTAATGATGGAGATCTAGAAGATTATAAGGCTAGCCTCAGCGGGCAGGATTAAGGAAAACCCCAAGGCATTCTACAAGTGTGTGAAGAGCCAGAGGATAAGATGTGAGAGACTAGGACCAATCAAGTGTGACAGTGGGAAAGTGTGTATGGAACCAGAGGAGATAGCAGAGATACTTGATGTATATTTTGCTTCAGTATTCACTACAGAAACGATCTTGGATTGAATTTTTTGAGGATGTGACTAAACACAACAATGAATGTAGAGCTGTGGATGTAGTGTATATGGATTTCAGCAAGGCATTTGATAAGGTTCCCCATGCAAGGCTTATTGAGAAAGTAAGGAGGCATGAGATCCAAGGGGACATTGCTTTGTGGATCCAGAACTGGCTTGGAGCAACAGAGGATGAGAAGTGACCTGATAGAGGTGTATAAGATGATGAGGAGCATTAATCATGTGGATAGTCAGAGGCTTTTTCCCAGGGCTGAAATGGCTAATGCGTAAAGGCACGGAAGAATGGCACATCCTCAGCAGAGGTAGCTAAAGCCACACCGACATTAACTCGTGTTCTGTTTGTCAATGCAAAGGGGCCCATTAGATGTTAATCACTGATTCTGCTATTTAATTCTTCAAAAGGACATGAAGGCCTGTTTAATGAAAGATTGAGAGACTAACAGGCATGACTGCCAATAAAACGAGTTGTAAAACCTCTCAGATATCATATCTGCATTACAGTTTCATCTCCTGACTGGCGGCAGACTGAGTGGATCGGATTAACAAACTTAAATAAGATCTAGAAGCAGGAGTTCCCAGCCTGTGGTCTGAGGACCACTTGCTTAATGGTATGGGTCCATGGCATAAAAAGGGTTTAGAATCCCTGACATAGAGCTTCCCCCGATGATTTAGAGCATCCTCTCTACCTCTGTAATCATTCAATTCAACAGATCCAAATTTGGTAACAGAGCACAGGATGTTAACATCTCACTGTTAACATCAGGACTAACTCCTAAACAAGAATTCAAATTGAGTAAGTACAGCTGGGGAATTTAACTTCGGTGTCATTAGTTGTTGGAATTAAACCTCTGGATTGTGTTATAAATCCACTGGCTCAGGAGTGTCCCACAGAGAAGGGAATGTGGGCTCCAGAATGTAGCATCTGTAATGTCCCAGCAAGCCACTTGCTTCAAACTATGAGGAATGCGCAATAAAATGCTAACTGCAGCAACATATCCTGTTACACTATATACAAAAAACTTGCCACATTAAGTATATCCTGCTTGCACATACTATACATTCCTATATTATGGCCAGTCTGCAGGAACGTCTTTTATAGTTATTTCATGCCTTTCTGATAACATCACAGCTACCCAGAACATTTCATGCTCAAAGAAGTACCTCGAAGTATTCATTTTGTACACAAAACTGACTGGTTCTTAGTACATTAGTTGAGGGAAGTGGCCAAAATAACTTCTAATACTTCTTCGTAAGGGGTCCCATTGACATTAAACCAAAAGGAAGCAAGCTATTAACTTGGTAATAATCAGACTGCACAATACTGCAGTAAGCTGGCAGCTGAGACCATGGGCTTAGGCTAGGTACAACCTTTTTTAAGAAGTCAAAGGCTAATAATTAATTAATAATTCACTTTACACTTGTGACTGTGTGGCTAAGCACAGCTCCAATGCCGTATTTAAGTTTGCTGATGACACCACTGTTGTTGGGCAAATCAAAGATGGTGACAAATCAGCATATAGGAGGGAGATTGAAAATCTGGCTGAGTGGTGTCACAACAACCTCTCACTCAATGTCAGCAAGACCAAGGAGCTGATTATTGACTTCAGGAGAAGGAAACCAGAGGTCCATGATTCAGTCCTTATCGGGCAATCAAATTCCTTGGTGCCTGGTATGGGAATTGTAGTTCCCTCAAACCACAGGACTCTGCAGAGAGTGGTGCAGACAGCCTAGCGCATCTGTAGATGTGAACTTTCCAATATTCAGGACATTTACAGAGACAGGTGTGTAAAAAGGGCCCAAAGGATCATTGGGGACCCGAGTCACCCCAACCACAAACTGTTCCAGCTGCTACCATCCGGGAAACGGTACCGCAGCATAAAAGCCAGGACCAACAGGCTCCGGGACAGTTTCTTCCACCAGGCCATCAGACTGATTAATCACGCTGACACAATTGTATTTCTATGTTATATTGACTGTTCATATTTAACCATCTTGTTACTGTCCTGTTGTACATACTATTTATTATAAATTGCATATTGCACATTTAGACAGAGACGTAACGTAAAGATTTTTCTCCTCATGTATATGAAGGATGTAAGTAATAAAGTCAATTCAATTCAGTTCAGTTCAGAGGACCTGTTCTGGGACAGCACGTAAGTGCAATTATGAAGAAAGTACAGCAGTGCCTCTACTTCCTTAGGATTTTGCAAAAGTTCAGCATGGCATCCAAAACCTTGACAAACTTATATAGATGTGTGGTGCAGAGTATATTGACTGGTTGCTTCGCAGTCTGGAATAAACTGCCCATTATCCTATACAGTTATAGACGAAGGTCGTCTAAACATCACTCACACAGCTTTTCACATCAGCGGCACAGCAGTGGAAGCTGCGAGCAGTTTCAGACTCCTGGGACAGCACAGCACACACAACCTCTCATAGGACCAGAACACATCCCACAAAATCAAGAAAACTAACTGATAGCCAACTGCCCGAGGAGGCGGAAGAGAACCGGACTGCGCTTATCAATACGCACGACCTTCTCCAGATGCACAATCGAAAGCCTCCTGACAAGCCGCATCACGGCATGGTACACTGCGGCGGACAGGAAGACTCCACAACAAGTAGTTGAAACTGTCCAACGCATCACCAGCAGCAGCCTACCCGCCATCAAGGACACACGTGCAGGGTGCAGGAGGTGCTGTAAAAGGGCCAGTAACGTCATGGCAGATCCCACCCTCTCTGCTCATGGACTGTTTGTCCCGCTCCCATTGGGGAGGAGGCCTCGGAGCATCCACACCAGGACTGCCAGACTTAAAAACAGTTACTTTCCCCAATCTGATCAACATCTCCACCCGGTAAACCCACTCACTCCCACTACTTCATCATTTTCTGTCAGTCACCTATGTACAGACACTCCTGTGCCTAGTGTCACTTTATGGACATACGATCAATCTATGCACAGTATTTATATTATTGTGTTTTATTATGGTCTTTATGCTTATTGTGTTTTTATGCTGCACTGGATCCAGAGTAACAATCATTTCTTTCTCCTTTACACTCGTGTACAGTCTTGGTGGATGTGTAGTATCAGCCATTGCACTGGCCCACGGGCTTTCAATGGGGTTTAACTGTACTGGAGACTGCCAGCTCAAAACAAAACACCAAAAAAGACTGGCTCCTCCCAAAATACTTGGGATTAATGTAAACTAGTCTGGGCCTGTACTCACTGGAGTTTAGAAGAGTGACAGGGGAGTCCCATTGAATCCTATCAAATATTGAAAGGCCAAGATGGAGAGGATGTTTCCTGTAGTGGGGGAGTCTCGGACCAGGGGGCACACTTCAGAATATGAGGACATCCCTTAAGGACAAAGATGAATCTGTGGAATTCATTGCCACAGACAGCTGAGAAAGCTAGGGCATTAGTAAGGGCATCAAGGGTTTATGGGAAGAAGTCAGGAGAATAGGGTTGTGAGGGAAAATAACGAAGGGTCTCGGCCTGAAACGTCAACTGCACCTCTTCCTAGAGATGCTGCCTGGCCTGCTGCGTTCACCAGCAACTTTGATGTGTGTTGCTTGAATTTCCAGCATCTGCAGAATTCCTGTTGTTGTGAGGGAAAATAAGTCAGCCATGATCAAATGGTGGTGCAGACTCCATAGGCCTAAAGGCCTAATTCCACTCCTACATCTTATGATCTAATAAAATACCATTCCCCCTCTGTGCCTGGGGGCCTCCTCCACCCCAGTCCGGGCCCTGCCGGCTCAGCGGTTGGGCTGAGCGACATCACTGAGGCTCCATCTCAGGGTCAGGGCCTATCACATGTTTCTGAAACAGGGTGTCCCCAGGAGAGAGGCCTGAACTCGGCAGCACAGCCCAACCCCCAGAGACGATCAGGAAGTGGCTTTATGGTTTGTCAATGCCCCACTCAGTCACTTTTCCCAGTCCTTTATAGCAGTTTGTATTCACACTATGGGTTGTAAAGTTTGTGTTTTTATAAACAAGGAACTTCCTTATGGCCTGTCGTTCTCTGAAGTGTGCTAACGCTCAGGGTTACTTTTATTGCAGGTCAGTTAAATAGGAAAAATTGTGACTGACATCAAACGTATATCCAAAGACTATGGAACATTTTTCTTTAAAAAGCCCTCTCATTATAATCAGCTCACTTCAACCCTCTCCCTTCAAGCTTTACACATTCTACAGTCCTTTGCTTTGTTTAGAAAATAGCTTGAATATACACTGCAGGTAGGTGGTCTCTCCCAGGAGTGTGAAAGGATTCAATTTTTCCTACAGTTAGCAACATCTTGCCTTTCCTTATTCATCTCCTGAAATTTATTTTACCAAGGAATAATCTATTGTTGATGTCAGTGATTTTCCTCTGGTCAGATCAACCAAACAAGAAAAAAAGAGCTACATACTTTTATATTTAATAAAATACCAACTTTTCCGGGCAGATCAATTGGATAGACTGCTTCGAGGGTAACATATAACTGATTACAGAGCCCAAAACGCATTGATAGGACACACACCAGTCCTCATGGAGGGGTCGGAAATGGAAAGGAAGAGCAGTTTCGAGATTTCGGGTGTCAACATCTCTGAAGATCTATCCTCAGCCCAACTAATGCAAATACAAACAAGGCACAACTGTAGTTCTATCTCATTAGCAACTTCAGGATATTTGGTACGTCACCAAACATTCTAGCAAATTTCTACAGATGTACAGTGGAGAGCGTTCTAAATGGTTGCAACACCATCTGGTAATGGAGTAGCGACTGCACAAGATCGGACAAAGCTGCAGAAAGTTGCAAACTCAGCCAGCTCCATCACGGGCACCAGCCTCCCCAGCATCGAGGACATCCTCAAAAGGCGATGCCTCGATAAAACAGCATCCATCCTCGAGGACCCTACCACCCAGGGTATGCCTGCTACCATCAGAGAGGCGGCTCAGGAGCTTGAAGAGACACATTCAATGTTTTAGGAAAAGCTTCTTCCCCTCCATCATCAGATTTCTGAATGGGCAATGAGCTCACCATAAACACTACCTCACTAATTTTGCTCTATTTCTGCACTACTTACTTAATTTAATTATATACACACACTACATAGAAACATAGAAAACCTACAGCACAATGCAGGCCCTTCGGCCCACAAAGTTGTGCCAAACATGTCCCTACCTTAGAAATTACTAGGCTTACCCATAGCCCTCTATTTTTCTAAGCTCCATGTATCTATCCAAAAGTGTCGTAAAAGACCCTATCGTATCCGCCTCCACCACCGTTGCCGGCAGCCAATTCCATGCACTCACCACTCTCTACGTAAAAAACTTACCCCTGACATCTCCTCTGTACCTACTCCCCAGCACCTTAAACCTGTGTCCTCTAGTGACAACACTTCAGCCCTGGGAAAAAGCCTCTGACTATCCACACGATCAATGCCTCTCATCGTCTTATACACCTCTATCAGGTCACCTCTCATCTTCCGTCGCTCCAAGGAGAAAAGGTCGAGTTCACTCAACCTATTCTCAGAAGGCATGCACCCCAGTCCAGGCAACATCCTTGTAAATCTCCTCTGCACCCTTTCTATGGTTTCCACATCCTTCCTGTAGTGAGGCAACCAAAACTGAGCTCAGTACTCCAAGTGGGGTCTGACCAGGGTCTGAAATAGCTGCAACATTACCTCTCGGCTCCTAAATTCAATTCCACGATTGATGAAGGCCAATACATCGTACACCTTCTTAACCACAGAGTCAACCTGCGCAGCTGCTTTGAGCATCCTATGGACTTGGACCCCAAGATCCCTCTGATCCTCCACACTGCCAAGAGTCTTACCATTAAAGCTATATTCTGCCATCATATTTGATCTACCAAAATGAATCACTTCACACTTATCTGGGTTGAACTCCATCTGCTACTTCTCAGCCCAGTTTTGCATCCTATCAATGTCCCAGTGTAATCTCTGACAGCCCTCCACACTATCCACAACACCTCCAATCTTTGTGTCATCAGCAAACTTACTAACCCATCCCTCCACTTCCACTTCCAGGTCATTTCTAAAAATCAAGAAGAGCAGGGGTCCCAAAACAGATCCCTGAGGCACACCACTGATGACCGACCTCCATGCAGAATATGACCCGTCTGCAACCACTCTTTGCCTTCTGTGGGCAAGCCACTTCTGGATCCACAAAGCAATGTCCCCTTGGATCCCATGCCTTGTATGAGGTACCTTATCAAATGCCTTGCTGAAATCCATATACACTCCATCTACTGTTCTTCCTTCATCAATGTGTTTAGTCACATCCTCAAAAAATTCAATCAGGCTTGTAAGGCACAACCTGCCTTTGACAAGGCCATGCTGACTATTCCTTATGCCTCTCCAAATGTTCATAAATCCTGCCTCTCAGGATCTTCTCCATCAACTTACCAACCACTGAGGTAAGACTCACTGGTCTATAATTTCCTGGGCTATCTCTACTCCTTCTCTTAAATAAAGGAACAACATCTGCAATCCTCCAATCCTCCGGAACCTCTCCCTTCCCCATTGATGATACAAAGATCATCGCCAGAGGCTCAGCAATCTCCTCCCTCGCCTCCCACAGTAGCCTGGGGTACATCTTATCCGGATGTACACAAACACATATATAATATATACAGTACTGTGTAAAAGTGTTAGACACATATACATATATAGTTAGGTTGCCTAAGACCTTTGCATAGTACCGTAGTAATTTTATGTATTGCACTGTAATGCAGCCACAAAAAATATCATGACATATGTGAGTGATTCTGATATGGGTCTCTATTGTGGACTGAGAGTGGGAAGAGGACAGGGAGAGGGGAATCATAGTTGGGAAAGAGGGAAGGGAGAAGGGAGGGAGCAGGAAGCACCTGAGAGACATTCTGTAATGATCAGTAAACCAATTGTTCACAATCAAATGATGTCACAGGGCTGGGTGTGTCTGGGTGTGTCTGGGTGTGTCATCTGTCTCACACCCCTCCCACAGTGTTCCACCTTTACTGTTCCAACATCCTTTGCTCCCCCCAGATTTACAAACTCGCTCTCTGCTCCACATTGACAAGTACAGTCCTGTGCAAAAGTCTTAGGCACTCGAGTTATATATATATATTTGTGCCAAAAACTTTTACACAGCACTGCACACATGCAAAATGTGTGTGTACTGTATATAGTAAATATTACTCATTGTGATTTATGGTATATATTATGTAGTGCATTGTATGTACTGTATACAGTAGATATTACTCATTGTGATTTATGGTATATATTATTCATTGTGATTTATGGTATATTTTACTCATTGTGATTTATGGTATATATTATGGATTGCACTGTACTGCTGCTGCAAAGCAACAAATTTCACAACATATGTCAGTGACAATAAAACTGATTCTGATTCTTTCAAAGCTGCCCTCCAGCATAAGAAACAAACAAGAAAGCCTTTCATCAATAAAATATTTATTAGAATCAAATGACCTTGCCTGGCGTCACAAGGCTGGGTGTGCCCGCACCCATGCCATCTCTGACCTTGGCACTCCTTAATTATGTTCTAAATGCTACAGCTTTCAAATGTTCCCTTTGCTTAAACAAAGGAGGCAATGAGCCTTTGAAGGCCTATGTTCATGGATCTGGCATTTATAAGCCAATGGGACATTATACATGGTATTATTTTCTGCGTCTTGTTTGTTTTCTAAGATTTTTTACATTGTTTGTTGTTGAGTAAATTAATATTTGCTGGTAGTTTCCCATAGAACTCCCCATGGTAAGGCACAACATTCAATTTCACATCCTGCCTCAGAAATTGCTGGACAAGTTTTATCGATGTGCGATAGAGCATACTGACACCAGAGTGACAGCATGGGACTCTAGCTGCGGCAAGACAGATCACAAAGCACTCCAACACTCAGCACATCACTGTGACTCAACTACCAAACCTGGAGACAATCTACAACTCTCAATGATGGTAACATCATTAAAGACCCATCCCATCCCGGACACTCTTTCTTCAATCTCCTGCCACCTGGTAGGAGATACAGAACCATCTTAGCCAAGGTAGTAAGACTGAAAGACAGCTTCTTCCCGAGGACTGTTGTGCAGCTGAATAACGCTACACCCTGGCTTGCCAATGACCTTTGAGTGCTATGGACCATCAAAGTCACTTGTTGCAGGTAAATATGGGATTC
This sequence comes from Mobula hypostoma, assembly GCF_963921235.1. NCBI lineage: Eukaryota > Metazoa > Chordata > Chondrichthyes > Myliobatiformes > Myliobatidae > Mobula > Mobula hypostoma. The sequence goes on from NC_086117.1 coordinate 8,037,364, forward strand.
TTTTTTAATTAAGCCATACTGCATGCATTGCAAATGCTTGTTTTGCATGGACGGCAGTAGCACTGCAATCTCGTCTTGAGCAGTGACAATAAAGTTCTATTCCATTCTATTCTACTCTATGTAAGTCAGTGATAATAAAGCTGTTTTCAATTCAGAAGTTAAATATGTATTTTTAGATTCAAACATATCTCCTATTTTTGGAATCTAAGATTACATTTTAGAACTTAGAACAGCACAGTCCAGGTCCTTTGGCCTACGATCTTGTGCTGACCTTTAAACCTACTTCAAGATCAACCTAACCCTTCCTTCCCACAGAGCCCTCCATTTTTCTATCATCCTTGTGCCTGTCTAAGAGTCTCTTAAATGCCCCTAATGTATCTGTCTCTACCACTGCCCCTGCCAGGGTGTTCCATGCACTCACCACTCTCTGTGTAAAAAAAACTACCTCTGACATCCTTCCCATGGCTTCCTCCAATCACCTTAAAATCATGCCCTCTCGTGTTAGTGATTTCCGCACTGGGAAGAGGTCTCTGGCTGTCCACTCGATCAATGCCTCTTATCGTCTTACACACCGCTATCAAGTCACCTCTCATCCTCCTTCGCTCCAAGGAACAAACCCTTAGCTCGCTCAACCTATCCTGATAAGACACACTCTCTAATCCAGGCGCAATCCTGAAATCTCCTCTGCACCCTCTCTAAAGCTTCCACGTAAGGTGACCAGAACTGAACACAATATTTCAAGTGTTGTCTAACCAGAGTTTCATAGAACTGCATCATTACCTCTTGGTTCTTGGGCTCAGCCCCCTGACTATTGAGGGCCAGCACATCTTAACCACCCTATCAACTTGCGCGGTCCCAGAATCAAGAGGGAGGCTAACAAAACTTAACAGTATGCACCTGCAAACTGCATGTTAGCTTCTGATGGTTCTACGTGAGCAGGTAATTGTGGATCAACATGCACAGAATGACGGAAGAACTCAGCAGGTCAGGCAGCATCTTTGGAAATGAATAAACAGTTGGCATTTTGGGCCAAGACTCTTCATCAGGACTAGAAAGGAAGGGGGAAGATGCCAGGAGGGGAAGGAGGACTAGCTTGTAAATGTCTGGATGTTGTTCAAGTTAGTGTAACACTCTTGGAAGTGGAATTGCTTTATTATTGTCACATGTATCAAGATACAGTGAAAAGCCTGTCTTGCACACTTGATACAGATTCATGCATTACATTGTACATTCTGGTCACACAAGGCAAAATAATAACAAATTGCAGAATAAAGATCTTTTTTCACCTACCTGGCTTCACCTATCACCTTCCAGCTAGCCTCCTTCCCCCCTCCCCACCTTTTTATTCTGGCGTCTTTCCCCTTCAATCTCAGTCCTGAAGAACGGTCTCAGCCTGAAACGTCGACTATCTATTCATTTCCACAGATGTTGTCTGACCTGCTAGGTTCCTCCAGCATTTTGTGTGTGTTTCTTTGGACTTCCATCGTTTGCAGACTTCCTCGCGTTTATGCAGAATAAAGTGTTATGCAGAAAAAGCGAGAGTGCAGTGCAGGTAAGCAATAAGGTGCAAGATCATTACGAGGTAGATTGTGAGGTCAAGAGTCTAACTTATCACCCTACAGAACTGTTCGCTAGACTTACAACAGTGTCCTTCAACCTGGAGTACCTGCTTTTAAGCTTTTGTATCTTCTGCCCGATAAGAGGTGGGAAAAGAGAGAATGTCTGGGGAGTGTGGGTAAGTTTTTGATTATGCTGGCTGCTTTACTGAGGCAGTAAAAAGTAGAGGGGAGGCTGGTTTCTGTAAGGTGCTGTGCTGTGTCAAAGTACGCTGAGGTTTTTCATGAACCTGCTCTTTATTAAACCTCATAAGATAATTTCAGTGAAGTTTTACTGTACACTATGGGGGTGGGGGCTGTGTACATTATATCACTGAATCTAATAATTCAGAGGGCTGGTCTAACAATATACAGACAGGAGTTCAAACCCCACTATGGAACTTACATTTGATGAATTAATTAATAACCTGAAATTGTTTAAATAAAAAAAAATCCTGAAATTTCTATTGTGTTCACTAGTTCCCACAATGGGAAGAAGTTTGCCATGTTTTCCCAGTCTAGTATGTGTGAGAGTGCATGCAGTTAACTTCTAACCACTCTCTGGAATGGCCTAATTGGTCACTCAGTTGTACCAGAACCGAAGGATCTTCAGCACCTTCTCAAGGCCAGTTCAGGGTAAGATGTTAGTCTTCAAGGTGTCAATTGTATTTCCTCAAAAAATATCTTCGAGAAAAGCTTTATCACCAGACCTAGTTCTTGGCCAAGTTAAAGTCTACACTGGCTACAAAGAAACAGCTGGTGGGTATTTAATATGATCTTATCACTAATATCACTATCGCTAACACATATGTCTTTGGACTGTGGGAGGAAACCAGAGCACCTGGAGGAAACCCACATGGTCACGATGAAAATGTACAAGCTCCTTGCTTGTACCACTGGTCTCCCACAGAGGCTTCCTGTCATCTTCGGACAGGATGGACAACAACACACACCTTACTGGCGGTAGTGAGAATTGAACCCTGGTCACTGATTCCTGGCTGGTTCTGTAAGGCGGCACGCTAACCGCTACACTACCCTGTCCCCCACTACGCTACTGTGCCATCCCCTCGTAATTTGGATGAACTACCGGAATTGGTGGGTGAGGCAGGCACATTAGCAAAATTTAAAAGCCATTTAGACAGCCCAATGGATTGTAAAATAGCAGCAACAGCTTACTGCTGTAGAGGTCATGGGCACCCAGTTGGATAACACCCAACAGTTGTCGTTTCACATAACGTATTTCACTCAGAGGATGAGGATTAAAATCCAACTCAGGCTGGCAGTAGGAACGTTTTCTCTGTTTGCCAAAATACCACAGTTGAAGATGCTATCAGATTCCTCCCCCATGAGCCACAATTGTTTCTGATGACATGGTGCACCAGGGCAACGGTGTAATATTGATTAACATCTGCAGCACTACACCCAAGGCAGGAAATCCCTATTATTAAGGAGGTGGGAATATTGGAACAGGCGAAGTTTTACATTACACAGTGATATTAAGAATCTTTCTGTATCTTCACTTTATTCCCACGGTTCTCGTGCTGTAGTTGCTTTTGAAGTGTTTTCTCTGAAGCTAATGACTTTATTTGTTTTATTTAGAGACTTATCGCAGAATAGGCCCTTCCAGCCCTTTGAGCCACACCACCCACCGATTTAACCCCTGCCTAATCACAGGACAGTTTACAATGACCAATTAACCTACTAACCGGGACATCTTTGTGGGAGGAAACCGGAGCACCCGGAGGAAACCCACACCCTCACAGGGAGGATGTTCATACGTACTTCTTACAAAATTGAACTCTGAACTCTGACGCCCCAAGCTAGACGCTGCATTACCACGGCGTCTCTTCAATTGCCGGACGGAATCAGAGTATAATGTGATACTGCACTGCAGACAGCAGGTTCTCAGCGAGTTTAGTTTCCAGTCTTCTCAGCCGCCTGTCTCAGGATTTTGGGAAAGACACTTCACATCGGTAGGCTGCAAGAGAACTACAACTAAGACACGGATGCTGCTGCTGGACCTCTGGTGGACTTGGAAACAGAACAGAAGCCAGCAGCACTTGAAATGTTAAGATCACAAAGTTATAGATCCCAACTATATGGCCCATAAAGTCCCATCAACCTGCACCTGCACTGTAGCCCTTCACAACCCTCCCATCCACGTACTTATCCCAACTTCTCTTCAGTTTTGCTTTATTTATTTACTGAGATGGTTCCTCAAGGTTGTCATAGCTGGGGGTGGTAATGGGGATAAGCTCCCACTACCTGTTAAATGTTCCCAATGGTGTGCGCCTCAAATAGCCTCTGACAACCAAGTCCAGCTCTTGGCCTTCATATGTGGCTTAGCTTCTAAGCTTAGCAGAGCTGCTTCTACTGACAGGAGAAGGGGTAAAGACAATAGACAATAGGTGCACGAGTAGGCCATTCGGCCCTTCGAGCCAGCACCGCCATTCACTGTGATCTTTAAGAGCTCTATCCATCTCTTTCTTGAAAGCATCCAGAGACTTGGCCTCCACAGCCTTCTGGGGCAGAGCATTCCATATATCCACCACTCTCTGGGTGAAAAAGTTTTTCCTCAACTCCGTTCTAAATGGCCTACCCCTTATTCTTAAACTGTGGCCTCTGGTTCTGGACTCACCCATCAGCGGGAACATGCTTCCTGCCTCCGGTGTGTCCAATCCCTTAATAATCTTATATGTTTCAATAAATTCCCCTCTCATCCGTCTAAATTCCAGAGTATACAAGCCCAGTCGCTCCAATCTTTCGACATATGACAGTCCCTCCATCCCGGGAATTAACCTTGTGAACCTACGCTGCACTCCCTCAATAGCAAGAGTGTCCTTCCTCAAATTTGGAGACCAAAACTGCACACAGTACTCCAGGTGGGGTCTCACCAGGGCCCTGTACAGCTGCAGAAGGACCTCTTTGTTCTTATACTCAATTCCCCTTGTTATGAAGGCCAGCATGCCATTAGCTTTCTTCACTGCCTGCTGTACTTGCATGCTTGCTTTCAGTGATTGATGTCTTACTGGCGCCTTAAAACCAGTAGCTTTGGGCAGATGGGGCTCGTCAGCCATGGTTGACAGCTCATCTGGGAGAAGGAAAACTCTGATCTCAAACCTCCGCTGGCTTGACTTTCATTCATGGGGAAGGCTTCACGCCATACTATTATTCAGCTTAGTCCCAGGATTATAGCCCTCCATATCCCCCCCCCATCCATGTACTCATCCAAACTTCCTGCATTGAAATCAAACCCGCATCTACCACTTCTGCTTGTTCCACACTCTCACCACCTGCTAAGTGAAGTTCCCCCTCATATTCGTTTTAAACGTTTTACCCTTAACACATGACTTCTAGTTCTTCGGGTGTTCGGAGTCCAATCCTAGCGTCGTTCTGTAAGGAGGGTCTGTATGTTCTCCCCGTGGAATGCATGGATTTTCCCTGGGTGCTCCAGTTTCCTCCCAGTGTCCAAAGTCCTACCGGGTAGGGTAATTGTCCTGTGATTAGGTCAGGGTTAATCAGAGTTGTGTGGTTACTGAGCCGTGTGGCTTGAAGGGAAGAAAGGGCCTACTCCATACTGTATCACAAAATAAATAAATTGCGGGCTGCTTCCAGCACAACTTAAGTTGCATTGGCTGTTAGCACAAATGACACATTTCACTGTATATTTTGACGTAAAACATGTAAACATAGAAACATAGAAAACCTACAGCACAATACAGGCCCTTCGGCCCACAAATCTGTGCTGAACATGTCCTTACCTAAGAAATTACCTAAGGTTACCCATGGCCCTCTAAGCTCCATGTACCTGTCCAGGAGTCTCTTAAAAGACCCTATTGTATCCACCTGCACCACCATCACCAGCAGCCTATTCCACGCACTCACCACTCTCTGTGTAAAAAACTTACCCCTGACATCTCCTCTGTACCTACTTCCAAGCACCTTAAAACTGTGCCCTCTCGTGTTAGCCATTTCAGCCCTGAGAAAAAGCCTCTGACTATCCACACGATCAATGCCTCTCATCATCTTATACACCTCTACCAGGTCACCTCTCATCCTCTATCACTCCGAGGAAAAAAGGCAGTACACATGTGATAAATAAATGAATCTTTGAAATGAGGTCCCCTCCAATACAATCTGGAAACCAATGTCATTAACTGGTCCTGATCTGCTGCCTGCGCTGTCCACACTCATATCTCACCCTTTTCAGAAGGACAGTGTCACTGGTGATCAGACACAATCTCAGACTTTCCTAACACCTGCTACCAAGCATCATGTGGTGGGGCACTACAAGTTCATGCAGATCACTTAACAACTGTCAACACTGCAGGTGTGAGCAATGTTTGTGGTTTATCTGCTTGAATGTCAGTGACAAAGTGCACTCCATTTTGCATTTTCCATTTCCATTCCAACGTGCGTGCACAGAAATCTCTTCCAGAGTGCAGTTAGCAGAACACGCAGCAAAATTCAGCAGGGAGTGTAAGTTCTCCTGGGTACTAGTATTTTATTTCATCTTCCTCTTCTTCTTAAGCCCATTGCCCCTCCTGGGCCTGGACCACTGACAGCAGCTCCCTGGAGTCCTCCGTCCCGGGCCGAAAATTGATCAGCTCTGTGGCTTGCTCTTTCATCACACGATTTCACACGTCTTCGAGGCAAAGATCCTCCTTCTCCCAGGGATGAGGGTCTTTGGAGCTTCTGTTGGTGTTTTTGTTTTGACTCCATGCTCAACCCTCCTCCTTCCACAACAGGCTCAGGTTTGTCCACAGCAAGGTTATTGCTTTATATTTGACTTTATTTAGAAGTACAGCGTGGTGAAGGCCCTTCAGTCCAATGAGCTCATGCTGGCCAATTACACCCAAGTGACCAAGTAACCCACTAAATGTGGGAGGAAACCAGAGCCCCTGCTGGAATCCCACACGGTCACCAGGAGAATGTACAAACTCCTGACAGGCAGGGGCAGGCATTGAACTCAGGTCACTGCTGCTGTAATCCTATTGTGCTAACCACGACACCACTGATCCAACATGACCAATTTCATATTATGATATTTAAAAGGAATTTGGATATTTACATGGAAAGGAAAGGTTGACAGTGGTGTGACCCAAACACAGGCAAATGGGACTGGCTCAGTTACGCAGAGATGAGACGGGCCAAAAGGCCTGTTTCCATACAGTAACACAACAACTTACAGAGAGAAATGGATACATAGAGATTCGCAACATCAAGTTCAAGTTTATGACTGTAACATCTACAACCAAACGAAACAACGTTCCTCTGGACCACAGTGCACCCATAAAACAAAATATTACCACAAATAAAGTTAATAAATATAATTTAAAATGCACGTAGTGTGTAGCACAGGTAGACAGTGAACTACAAACAGCTTGTTGTCCTAGTGACGAGACCTCGGTGGTGGCAAGGTGGTGACATTAGTCTCTCAGCCTGAGGGAAGAACTTGTTATCCACTCTGGCAGTCCTCGTCCTGAACATGGAGTTATAACATCCATTTCCTTGGCTTCTGTTGGGAAGAAGTCCCAGAGATCTAAAATAAAGAGGGTTTGCGATGCTGAAATGTTACCATCAGGAAGGATTCCGCTCACTGTCCTAATGGAGTTTCCACTGGCATGGCTGCTTTCGAGGGAAGGTCCTTGTGTTCGAGTGATTTCTCTCTCTCTCAGTGTTGTCGGGGGATGGTGCTGGAGCAGGGTTTGGTTGCCATGGTTTCTGGATTTGGACTCGAATACAGGTTTATGATGTGTTCTGGTTCTAGTTGCTTTCTTTGTTGGTATTTCTGGGTGATTTTTGAGTCAGGGTGGCCTGTGGATGATGAATACTGAGCTGAACTGAAATATGCTTTTTGCTTTCATATTTTGTATTCTGTGATCTTTTTGGTTGCCGTTTGCGCACGGAGGGTGGGGGGTGGTTTTGAACAGGTTGGTTGTGGGGTGTTTTGTTTTGTGACTGTGAGAAGATGAGTTTCAGGATTGTAAACTGCATACAGACCTTGATAAGAAATGTACTTTGAATCTTTAACAGCTGAGTGAAAGGACAGTGAAGGAATTACAGTAGAAAACAGGGGTTTGCTGGTACTGATACTACAGAGAGAATGACATACAAGGAGTTTTGAAATGATTGAAGATGGAATTCCAAGGCCAATTAGCTTCTAATTGGTCAAGGCCAAACCTTTAATTAATTATTGCCTGAGCTTTGTAACCACAGATACTGCAGGTTCTGTCACCACTCACACTGCTTTCTGTAGCAGATATCATTCAGGATCCAAGATGTCATTTCCAGTACACAGATGTACAAAGTACATTTATTATCGAAGTATGTACATGTAACCCTCTCTCCATGGCTCATTACAAACTCGGCTCGAGAGCTAACTCTGGTTAACTGCCTTGTATGGGTAACGGTGGGAAGGCCACTTTCAGTGAGCAAACACGTCTGAGGTCAGTAGGATCCGGCTTCAAGCAAACAGGAAAGTTGAAATGTTCCGTTGAGAGAACAGAAACTGTGGGGAATGCTGTATGAATACTGCCCCATGCAACGTTATTGTTTGCCAGGAAATAACAGAACTTACACTGGCAGAAACTTAGAGTGGATGTATATTTACAGATATTTCAACTTTAATCAATATTAATAAAAAAAGAAAGGGGCCCATTATAGTTAAACCAGTCTAACTGTGCACATAAACATTGGAGCTCATTTCTAGATAGTCAGGTGCTTCGCTTTAATTACTCACAGTGTTTTTTTACCCACGTCATCAGCCACAGTTGGAACTGCTCTTGCAGACCATTACCAACAAACTGGCTGACTCTGAGGTATTGGGACCCCCTCCTTGAAACCATTTGTCTGCACAAAGCATTTCTCACGACAGGGTCTCTCCTTCGGGCGGGATTCTGCGAGCATCTTCCCTTGTGCCCCTCAGCGCCTCCTTCTTCCAACACCTGCCAACAAATCACCCAAAACCAACTCACTGTCTCCTAGAAATCTGATGCCACCTGGCCCTCTCGAATGTGTCCTGCCGTCCCACTGGACAGAATGTTATCAAGACAAACCTGACTGGCAACACAACATTCCTAAGCTGAGCAAATGACTCTTTATCCTAGCTGAAACCAAAACACTGAACTGTGAAGTTTAACTAACAGAACACACTGCTTTGTAGAGAAAAGCTGCAGAAAATAAAACACTTAATAGCACAACAATAATAATATGATAAAACATGTTCTTAACCAGGGCATTACACATACATTACACAACCTTGAGATTCACCTCCTTGCAGGCAACCAGAAAACAAGAAACCCAAAAGAAATCATTAAAAAAAAACGTCAAACACCCAATGCTCAGAGAGAAAAAAAAACAAATCGTGCAAACAATAAAAGCAAACAAACGGCATTCAGAGCGAAAGTGAGTCCATAGACACAAAGCCGAGAGCAGCTGGAGCAGATCTTTACTGTGCATGGTGAAAGTAACTGGCGTGGATGCTACATAGCCTCCTCCCTGACGGGAGTGGGACCAACAGTCCATGAGCAGGGTGGGCGGGATCCTTCATGATGTTACTGGCCCTTTTCTGGCACCTCTCTGTACATCTGTCCTTGATGGCAGGTAGGCTGGTACTGGAGGTGCGTCGGGCAGTTTTTGACTTACCGTTGTCGAGCCTTCCTGTCTGCCGCAGTGCGGTTTCCCGACCGTGCCGGGGTGCAGCTTGTTAGGGTGCTCTCTACTGTGCATCTGTAGAATGACATGAGTAGGGATGTGCACAGTCCAGCTCTCTTCCACCTCTTCAGAAAATAGAAGCATTGGTGAGCTTTCCTGATGTGTTCTGGGACCATGAGAGGTTGTGTGTGATGTGCCCCCCCAGGAGTTTGAAACGGCTCACTGCCGTGCAGCCGATGTAAGGAGGGGTGTGAGTGGTGTGAGTCCTTTGTCTAGTTGACATTGATGAAGATGCTATTTGCCTGGCATCGGGCCTGAAGAGCTCTTCTGCCTGCTCCCTGTCAGCTACCTCGTCGTTGTTGGTGGTGATCCCCACCACTGTCGTGACATCGGCAAACTTGACAATGTGATTACTCAGGCGTTTGGTCCTGTAGTCACGCGTGAGCAGAGTGTTCAGCAGTGGACTCAGCACACAGCCCTGGGGGGCACCATGTTGAGGGTGATGGGGGGGGAAGAGTGGTTGCACATCCTGACTACCTGAGATCTGTTGGTTAGGAAGTGCAACACCCAGAGTATTCGGGCAGTGGGTGAATCAGCCCTCCTGTGCTTTATGATCTCGTCACTTGAGTTTCAGTGTCACACAGCCCTGCCACTTTGATCTGGCCCAGGCCCTCATTGACCAGGTCCAACACTTGCCCTTATCCAATCTTGCCCCTCCTTACACAAGTCATTGGGTTTGTGGGGGTGTGGCCAGGGTTAATTGGGGTGCGCCTCGGGGTTATTGGGTTGTGTGCCCCCTTGGACCTTAGGATTAGGTTTGAGGGTGGGCCTGCTGGATGTGTATGTGCAGCGGGGAGAGGTAAAGTTGTGGAGTTTTGTGAGGTCAGGTATGAGGTGCTGTGGCGGACAGGGTCATGTAGTGGAGCCAGTTTAGTCTGGCCTATGCCTTCCATTATCGTGGTCCGTCGCCACTTGGTGTTTATCCCATGGACTTCTTAGAATGAGGAGCAGGAGTTTGTTCGCCAATGTCTGTGGGAGAATAGTGTTGAACGTCGAAATGAAACCCAGAAGCAGCATTCTGATGGGAGTGTGTCAGGGCCAGATGTATGACAGATGCCATGGAGCAGTTCTGTTGGTAAGCATATTGGAGAGTGTTCAGTGTAGCAGGAATGGAACTTTTGAAATGGGTCATTAACCAGCCGTTCAAAGCACTTCATGATGACTGGTGTCAGAGCTCCCAACCATTATGTCCTTTTATCACATCACACCAGGATTTGTTCTTTTGTGAGTTGAAACGACTTTAAATCTAGAAGAAGATATTTCGGTTTGAAACGATACTACAGCACACGGATTCAGCTTTGAAAGTTTAAACGAAGCTCCCCTCAATACAGAGGCATAGCAAACTACAGCACAGTGGACTACTGGAGTTCTGCACGATGATCCAAAACTTCGCTGGAAGCTGAAAAAACTGACAAAGTGTCAATTGGGAGGGATTCGGAGAGCTGTGCTGGCCAAGAGACAGAATATTTCAGGCAGACTATCAGAGCTCTGCTTGCCAATCAGAGACTTTGCCCGGGGAATTTTGAAGCTGAACTCTTTGGCAGTTGAAGGAACAGCTGTCAACGTTGGGCGATAATAATCTGGAATGTAGAGGATCTTGCCACTGCCAGAGTGCGGAGATCTCAGGGGAGGTTGGAGATTGGTGATGTTACACAGATGGGTGGGCTGAAGCCTCTGAGAATTTGTAAATGGAGACGTTACTGGATAGTGGCAGAAGGAGTGAATAGGACCTGACAGAACCAGCACAGCAAGTTTATGGATGGTGGAAAATGATAGGTCAGCCAGGATGTATTAGAATAATAAATTTTATAAATGACAATGAGATTAACAATGATTCTGGCAAACAATGCTTTGAGTCAGAAGCAGAAGGGAACTTCCCCTTGAACTTCCCCAGAATTTTCTTCCCCTTGAGCTGAGAGATAATTTTTTTGCTTCTATACAGTGCAAACCTTTTCAAATGATTCCAATCGCTCTAAACTGCCTTAAGATAATTTATAATCTTCTTGTTCGATAATAATTATTTGTTTTAATTCATAATATCTCATTGGGGAACCCTACCACCCAGGACATGCTCTCTTCTAGTGGCTGCCATTAGGAAGACAGTAGACAATAGACAATGGGTGCAGGAGTAGGCCATTCAGCCCTTCGAGCCTGCACCGCCATTCACTGTGATCATGGCTGATCATCCACAATCAGAACCCTTTTCCTGCCTTCTCCCCGTATCTCTCCACTCCGCTATCTTTAAGAACTTTATCTAACTCTTTCTTGAAAGAATCCAGAGAATTGGCCTCCACTGCCTTCTGAGGCAGAGCATTCCACAGAACCACAACCCTCTGTGTGAAAAAGTTTTTCCTCAACTCCATTATAAATGGTCTCCCCCTTATTCTTAAAGTGTGGCCTCTGAAGAAGGTACAGGAGCCTCAGGACTCACACCACCAGGGTCAGTTATTACCTCTCAACCAGCAAGCTCTTGAACCAGAGTGAATAATTTCACTCAGCTTCCCTTGTCCCAGCATTGAACTGTTCCCACAACCTATGAACTCACTTTCATGGACTCTTCGTCTCGCCTTAGCAAGAGTGTCTGATGTTGAAAGATGCGAAACAGCCAATGACCTCAGGTTACATCACTGATGATGTGTCCCAGTGCATCCTGGGACGTATCTCAGCATCAGCCGTACGTTAATGGATTACACTGTACCGCTGCCCAAGCAACAAACTTCACAAAGTACGTTGGTGATAATAAACCTGATTCTGATTCATTATCTCAGGGAATAGTTTATTCTTTTGCTGCATATTACCCATTTAAGTTAACACTCCAATTGTATCGTTACTGGTTAAATTGCTCTGGGGATTACTGAAGAGCAGATGTAAAACTGCAGTTGCAGGATTCGAATTAAGAAGCGTGCAGGCTGGAGAGCTCTGGGATCATCAGGAGCTGATAATAAAGATATCAGTATCTGTGCAGATGCTGAGTTGTTACCAGGCAACTACAACAAGGCACAAATACAACACTCCCAGGGAGTTATCTGACAGTGTGAAAAGCAATGATTAATTTCAGGGGAACAGCAGTAGTCAACTGGTGTTAGCGAGGGATTAATTTGTGAAATAAAAACCAAAAGTGAAATTTAAAATATCTCTTTAGTGGCAGCTGGAAGGAACAGCTTTTCCTTAAATGTGATGAAAGGCACGGTCGTGTCGCAGTTAGTGTGGCACTATTACAGTTCAGGGTGTACTGGAGTTCAGAGTTCGTTCTGTAACGAGTTTCTACGCTCTCCCCGAGACTGCATGGGTCCCCTCACAGTTCCCTCCCACAGTACAAAGGCGTACTAGTTAGAATCAGAATCAGGTTTATTATCACCGGCATGTGACGTGAAATTTGTTAACTTAGCAGCAGCAGTTCAATGCAATACACAATATAGAAGAGAAAAAAATAAATAAAATTAGAATAATAAATAAACATGTAAAAACAGAAATACTGTATATTTAAAAAGTGAGATAGTGTCCAAGGGTTCAATGTCTATTCAGGAATCGGATGGCAGAGGGGAAGAAGCTGTTCCTGAATCGCTGAGTATGTGCCTTCAGGCTTCTGTACCTCCTACCTGATGGTAACTGTGAGAAAAGGGCATGCCCTGGGTGCTGGAGGTCCTTAATAATGGACGCTGCCTTTCTGAGACACCGCTCCCTAAAGATATCCTGGGTACTTTGTAGGCTAGTGCCCAAGATGGAGCTGACTAGATTTACAACCCTCTGCAGCTTCTTTTGGTCCTGTGCAGTAGCCCCTCCATACCAGACAGTGATGCAGCCTGTCAGAATGCTCTCCACGGTACAACTATAGGTTAATTGGTCACTGTAAATTGTCCTGAGATTCGGCTAGGGTTAAATAGTTGGATTGATGGGTGCTGCCGGTGTTGAAGGGCTATTCCATACTGCATCTCAATAAAATAAAGTACTTAACATGGTAATCTAACTTTAAAGACGATCACTGAGGAGACTTTAAAATAATACCACTGATCACAAAGCTAAACTTCTCAAACACACAGTCTGCCCCCTGCAACTCAATAGGGTGACCCGGGATTTGTTCTCTCCACACCAGTGTGACACCCATATTTAGTGGGCCACTGAGCCTCGTTTACCCTTCAGCCATCAATGTTCAAAGTGCATTTATTATCAAAGTATGTATAAATACTGACCCGGATCTGGGCCGGACCCTCCAACTATCCGGACCTGCCTCTCGGATTTTTTGCACTACCTTACTTTCCATTTTCTATTTTCTATTTATGATTTATAATGTAAGTTTTTAATATTTACTATCGATTTGTACTCCAGGGAGCACAAAGCGCAGAATCAAATATCGCTGTGATGATTTTACGCTCTAGTATCAATTGATTGGCAACAATAAAGTATAAAATTATACAACCTTGAGATTCATCTTGCAGACAGCCACTAAACAAAGAAAGACAATAGAATCCATGGTAAAAACTCACACAACAAAGACTGACAAACGTCCAGTGTGTGAAAAAAGAACAAATTGAGCAAATGATAAAAAAGGAAAACAAATAACACACAGAACACGAACTGCAGGGTCTCCAAAAGCGGGTCCACAGGCCGCAGGGTCAGTTCAGTGCGGAGGTGAGTGGAGCCAGGCCAGGAGCCCGATGTCTGCGAGGGAACCACAGCTCCTGAACCTGGTGATGTGGGACCCAAGACTCGTGCACCTCCTGCCCAGTGGTAGTGGTGAGAGGAGAGGGAAACAGGTCAAATGCAGGCAGACAGGACGGGCTCAGTGAAGTTGACCACGCTGCTTCGGGAGACTGGATCAAGCGAGGCAGAGAAGTGAGCTGAACTCTGGTTCATCCCGGTCTCCTGAACCAGGGTGAACAACTTCACTCCCTTCAACTCTGAACTGACTGCACAACCTATGGGCTCACTTTCAAGCAATCTAGAACTCATGTTCTCAATATTACTCAAATAGAATAAAACTTTATTGTCATTGCTCGAGACAATGAGACTGTGGTGCTACTCCAGTCCGTGAGAAAACAACATTTACAATTCATGAGGTATGGCTTTAGAGATAAAAATTCCAAAGTGACTTCAATAGTCCATAAAAACAAGCAACACACACAAAATGCTGGAAGAACTCAGCAGGCGTTTTGGCCCGAAACGTCAACTGTACTCTTTTCCATAGATGCCGCCTAGCCTGCTGAGTTCCTCCAGCATTTTGTGTGTGTTGCTTGGATTTCCAGCATCTGCAGATTTTCTCTTGTTTTTGATGGTCCATAATACTCAAAGGCCATTGGCAAGCCAGGGTGTAGCGTTATTCAGCTGCTCAACAGCCCTCAGGGAGAAGCTGTCTTTCAGTCTCACTGGCTTGGCTGAGATGTTTCTGTATCTCCTACCAGGGGGCAGGAGATTGAAGAGACAGTGTTCGGGATGGGATGGGTCTTTAATGATGTTACCATCATTAAATATTAAATGTCAGCATTGAGAGTTGTAGATGGTCTCCAGGTCTGGTAGTTGAGTCCAAATGATGTTCTGAGCTGTCCTAATCACCCATTGGATCTGTCTAGCTGTAGCTAGAGTCCCACACTGTCATTCCATACGTCAGCATGCTCTGTCACATATCGATAAAAGTCGGCTGCAATTTTTGAGACAGATTAGCTCTCCTTAAGCACCTCAGGTAGTCTAGTCACGGTTCTGCCCTCCCGACTGGCAAGATTGTGTTTATTTTTTGTATTTACATACTTTGTCCTATTTTGCACATCAGTTGTTTGTCAGTCTTTATGTGTAGTTTTTCATTGATTCTATTTATTTCTTTGTTCTACTGTGAATGCCTGCAAGAAAGTGAATCTCAGGGTAGCAGTATACGATGGCATATACGTGCGTAGATAATAAATTGACTTTGAACTTGCAACTAAAATGGCACAGCACCGTTAGCCAAATCAAAATAAGAAAATGTGACTGCAGGTTGATTAAGTGTTTGGTGTCACCGAACAGGAGGGATTGTGGAATGTTTTAGATTAAACTCTAAATTAAACACAGTTCACACTGGCAGTGAAGTGTCAGTAATTACCATGGGGAGGTCAAGGAGCAAGATTTCGCAGTTCCTTTTAAATTCTTTCCTGGGCTGTGAGCCTCACTGGCAAGACCAGCATTTACTTACCATCCCTAATTACCCCCAGAGCAAAGAAACTTGTTGGGTCATTCAGAGGACAGATAAAAATCAAACAAATTTGGACAGATACCCTGACTTGTATGGAAAGAGTTCCAGAGGCTAGGTGCAATACCCTCCCTCTATTTACCACTGCCAACTGGGAATGGATTACCAATTACCAATGATAGTTTAATTAAGTAAATAACAAGTTAACAGTGGCCAGCTGACTTCAGGTTTGCTCCTTAATTAAACCTTACAATCCCTTAAGAGACTAATGAATTTCCCCTTGCCTTAGTGCCTCACATAAAGCCCGTATTAATAAAGCAGGAAGCCTTTTCTGTTTTTTTGATGCACAATGCATTGGCTTGAATTGATAATTAATATTCAATGTCTGTTTATTTATTCATTTTAATGTTTAATATTAACTTAACACAATTAATTCCCTTAAATTAATTCGCCATCATCATTACGTGCTGGATCGTGTGGTCTTCCCATGACCATGATTGTTCTTGGCAAACTTTTCGACAGAAGGTTTGCCATTTCCTTCTTCCGGGCAGTGTCTTTACAAGATGGTGACCCCAGCCAATATCAATACTTTTCAGAGATTATCTGGCTGGCATCAGTGGTTGCATAACCAGGACTTGTGATATTCACCAGCTGCTCATCCGACAATCCGCCACCTGCTCCCATGGCTTCATGTGACCCGGAGCAGGGAGCTAAGCAGATGCTACACTTTGCCCAAGAGTGACTTGCAGATTAACGGAGAGAAGTAGCACCTTACACCTCCTTTGGTAGAGACGTATCTCCACCCCACCACCCATAGATTTATTATTAATATTCAATTTTTGTTTATCAGTTCAAGCCAATGAATTGTGTACAAAACTGTGTAATCAGCTTGGGAGGATACCTGTCTTTTTGTACACGATTCATTGGCTCGAGCTGATAAACAGAAATTAAATATTAATAACCAATTTACACCAATGAATTGTGTACAAAAGGATAGGTGTTCTCCCTAGCTGGCATACCCTCTTCCCATTGTTACCATCGGGAAGGAAGTACAGAAGCCTGAAGGCACACACTCAGTGATTCAGGAACAGCTTCTTCCCCTCTGCCATCCGATTCCTAAATGGACATTGAACCCATGAACACTACCTCCTTGCTTCTTATATTTCTGTTTTTGCACTACCTACTTAATGTAACTACTTAACATATATATGCTTACTGTAAAGGCATCTGTTTGTCTCATGAGACCATGGATCTGCGCCTGGAAAGTCTTCACTCTCCAGGGCGCAGGCCTGGGCAAGGTTGTGTGGAAGACCAGCAGTTGCCCATGCTGCAAGTCTCCCCTCTCCACGCCACCGATGTTGTCCAAGGGAAGGGCATTAGGACCCATACAGCTTGGCACCGGTGTCGTCGCAGAGCAACGTGTGGTTAAGTACTTTGCTCAAGGACACAACAGGCTGCCTCAGCCGAGGCTCGAACTAGCGACCTTCAGATCACTAGACGAATGCCTTAACCACTTGGCCACGCGCTTACTGTAATTCACAGCTATTTTCCTATATTACCATGTATTGCACAAAGCTATCAGATTTCACGACATACGCCAAAGATATCCGGTGGCGTAGTGGCACTTCGAGGTGAGTGGTGCCGGGTTCGAATCCAGCTGGTTCCTTGAACGCTTTCCATCCGAGCTGGGTTGACCGTCGAGCTGGCAGCTCAGCCTCATGAAAAAAAGACAAGAATGCTAAGGAAGCAGTGAGGTTGCCACCCAATACACCACAAGGCACGGAAAGGGACAACAAAGGACAAACATGTCGGTGATATTGATTCTGTTACAGATTAGGAAACTCCTATGGATTAGGAGTTATGGAATTATGGGTAGTGTAGTTATAGACTAACTAACCAGACTTCAGACAATAAAACCTGTACCCACCTGCCTGAGTTTGATTCCTCTCCCACTCTTCTTGCTCCCTTTGGGCAGGAGGTACCTGGAGCCACAGGTGAGAGCTGAGTGTCCGGAGGGGAGCGAAGGTGAGTGAGCGGCCCCAGAGTGGACCCAAGCCCGTAGGAGAGGTGCTATGTCTCCCTGGACACTGCACGTACTTCAGAATATCCTCCGAGTAAAAAAGGTTTTGTTAAGCTCCCCCTCAAATCTTTGCATCAGGCAAAGAGAAATGTAAACAGAGCCCAGTGGATACGAGCCACAGGTAATGAACACAGAATCAGATTTCAGTATTATTTTATTTGTTTATTTGGAGATACAGCATTTCACAGGCCCTCGGGTCCAACGAGCTGTGCCGTCCAGCAACCCAAACCTGATCACAAGACCAATTAACCTAATAACCAGTATATCTTTAGACTGTGGGTGGAAACTGAAGGAAAACCACGCGATTCACAGGGATAACGTCCAAACTCCTTACAGACGGAGCTGGAATTAAACTCTGAACTCCTGCATTCTGAGTTTTAATCGCGTCATGCTACCCCTCCACACTACCGTGACGTACCGCGGCGTGGGCAGTTTCATTGACATCATTGACATAAATTTGCTATTTTGCATCAGGAGTACAGTGCAATATGTATAAAACACTGCAGGAAGTGTATATTAAAAATTAAATTAAATAAGCAGTGCAAAAAGAAAGCAGAAATAGTGAGGTAGTGTTCCTGGGTTGGTTCACTGCCCATTTGGAAATCTGATGAATAACAGAGACAACCCGAGAAGAGAGAGCAGGGCTAACACTTCACAAACTGATGTATTAAATCAGAGAGAAAGCAGTCGATATTAACACTAAACATGTCAGGCCCTGCTGACACAATGCAGTGCCGCGTAAGTACAGTTGCCCTTGATCACAAACACAATTCACCGACGGGGTTTACCACAGAGTCACTTCTCATTAATTATCTCCCTTGCTGGCATCGGGCCACTGATCTGGAGGCCCCAGCCTTTGTTCCCAGAGAATCGTCCAGCAGAATCGATGCCTTTGTCCAGCTGTCGCCCGCTGCTGTGAAGGGGGACGACTCCTCTGCGGCGGTGGGGAGGGGGTGACAGAACAGTGTTCCCATTCACAGCTGGGCAGGAGCTGGAGCGGAGCCTGAGGCAAGTCTTTGCCCACCAGTCTGCTGTGCAGGCCCGGCTAACAACGCACTCCATTGAGCACAATAGCTGGAGCCACGGCCCCTGACTCACACTGCGGCCTTTCAGCAGCTCCCACAGAAGTGACATTTTCCCTTTCAACCCTCCAGCCATGGCGATGAGAGAAAGGCTGTTCAGAGCAAGGACAGAATTCCCTCCCTCACTACAAGCAGTCTCATTTGTATTCAAGTATAAACCCCACACAAATACTGTGAGGACTGATGCCTCTTTCACACGGAGAGAACGGACAACTTTAGTCTGGAACACAGAACACTTACAGCACAGTACAGGCCCTTCAGCCCGAGATGTTGTGCTGCTACTCTCCCAATTGGCTGTCCACTTTTCTTCCATCCATGAACCTGTCTACGAGTCTCTTAAATGCCCCTAATGTATCTGCCTCTGCTAGCACCCTGACAGCATGTTCCACACACCCACCACTCTCTGTATAATTCATGTACCTATTTAAAAATCTCTTAAATGTCCCTAATGTATCTGCCTGTACCGCTAACCCCGGCTGTGTGTCCACACACCCTCCACTCTCCGTCCCTGACTTGGCAGCTCTGAACACTGGAATGAAGGAGCAGGTGTGATGGGCTGAATGGCCTCATTTCTTTTGGTATTATGTATATTCCCTTTCCCGATACTTTCCTCCAAACACTTAAAGCAGGCCTTCCCAACCCTTTTTTGTCCTCTGGACCAAGACTATTATAGCAAGGGGTCTGTGAACCCCAAGTTGTGAACCCCTGCCTTAAAATTAGCACAGATTAGCAATTCCTCACCTGGGAAACAGTCTTTAACTGTCCACTCTACTTAAGCCTTTTATCATCCTATACGCCTCTATCGAGTCACCTCTCATCCCTCTTCACTTCAGAGAGAAAACCCCCAGCTCGCTCATAAAACATGCTCTCTAATGGAGGCAACATCCTGGTAAATCTCCTCTGCACCCTCTCTGAAACTTCTTGAAGTAACATTTCTAAATGGGTAATGGAGAAAGGCTGAACAGCCAGCGTGTTTAGACACTGGAGTGTCAGAGAATGAGGGGTGACCTTACAGAGGTGTATAAAATCACGAGGGGCATAGAGAGTGTGAAGGCAGTCAGTCCTTTAGGGTTAGGAATCTAGAACTAGAGCTCTTAGGTTTATGGGGAGAGATTTAACACGTAAACATGAGGGAGGTCAGAGTATGGAATGAGCTGCCAGAGGAAATGGTTGGGCAGGTACAGTAACTACATTTCAAGGACACTTGGGCAAGTTCATGGATAGGAATGGTTCAGATGGAAATGGGCCAAACACAGGTACAGTACATACAATCAGTCTATAAATATACAGGGATAACAGGTTATGGAAGGCTATGGTCCCGGTGCAGGTTGATGGGAGTAGGTAGTTTAAATGGTTCAGCATGGACTAGATGGACCAAAGGGCCTGTTGCAGTACTGTATTTTCCATGACTCTATAACAGTTACCTACACATTGTGTTTTATACGATTGCTTTTATATTTATATTTATTTTGGTTCCTTAAGATTGTCAAAGCTGGGGGTGGTAGTTGCGAAAGCTCCCACTATCTATTAAATGCTCCCAATGGTGTACATCTCAAATGGCCTCTGACAACCAGGTCCAGCTCCTGGCCTTCACGTGTGGCTTAGCTACTAAGCCAACTGAACTGTTTCTTCTGACAGGAGAAGGGGCAAAAGGCGGGTTACTGGCACCTTAAAACCAGTCACTTTGGGCAGATGGAGCTCATCAGCTGTGGTGGGCAGCTCATCCAGGAGAAGGAAAACTCTGATCTCAAACTTCTGCTGCCTTGAGGCTATATCCACTCATGGGGAAGGCTTCAGGAGAGAAAAATATGGAGCTGGAGTCCTTAAGGCAATCCTACGTTGAGTTCAACACTGACCGGCAACTCCTGTGATGCTGTTGGTGCCAAACTGTGTCGGTCTCTGTCATTCATTTACATTCTTCAGTTGTGTGGAGAGAGGGAGCCTGCTACACGGGCAACAGCTTGCTCTCCGTATCGTACTGCCCAGGCCTGTGTATCTAGACAGTGAGGACACAACATCTATCACAAACCCTGACCGATGGGGCCTCCATCCCTCTCTGTATTTATTGTGTTCTTTAGGATTATTGTGTCTTTTCTGCTGCATCACATCCAGAGTAACAATCATTTCATTCTCCTTTACACTCGTGTGCTGACAAATGACAATAAACAGACTCGAATCTTGAAGTAGGATCTTGGGATCAGTTGGGCCGAAGGGCCTGTAGGAGCCAACAACAGAGTCATAGAGTACAGGAACAGGCCCTTCGGCCCATCTAGCCCATGCCAATCCATTTAAAATGTCTACTCCCATCATCCTGCACCAATGGGAAATCAGATTCTCCAGGGAGAAATTGATTCATCAGTCTGTGCTGTTCGGTAACCTGTCCGTCTTCAATGCATTCACTCAGTTATACACCCAGAACAGTGATGACGGTGACCAGCTGCATCTTATACAGAAAGGTCACGCCACTCACTCTTTGAGTTATTGGTTTCAATTATTTTAATTCCCTATTTAAGGTTTTCAAACAAAGCAACACACACAAAATGCCGGAGGAAGTCAGCAGGTCAGGCAGCGTCGATGAAATGAATGAACAGTCGACGTTTCAAGTCGAGACCCTTCTTCAGGACTGAGAAGGAAGAGTGAAGGTGCCTGAATTAAGAGGTAGGGGGAAAGGGACAGAGGCTAGCTGGAAGGTGATAGGTGAAGCCAGGTGCGTGGGAAAGGCCAAGGAAAGATGGGAGTGGACCACAGCAGAAAGATCTACAATGCTTTCAGAATTCCTGTTTCTCATCCCAGCCGCGCCAGCTGTCTGCCTCAAAAAGGCAGCATCCATCATGAAGGACTTTCACCACCTAGGACATGCCCTCTGCTCATTACTACCATCAAGAAGGAGGTACTGATGAGGGGTCTCATCCTGAAACGTTGGCTGTTTACTCCTTTCCACGGATGCTGCCTGGCCTGCTGAGTTCCTCCAGTATTTTGTGCATGTTGCTCGGATTTCCAGCACCTGCAGGTTTTCTCTTGTTTGTGGAGGTGCAGGAGCCTGAAGGCACACACTCAACATTTTAGTGTGTGAACGGCGGTGCTGGCTCGAAGGGCCGAACGGCCTACTCCTGCACCTATTGTCTATTTCAGAATGGACAATGAACTAACCCAAGAACATTAACTCACTATTTTTGCCATCTTTTTGCACTACTTAATGTGATTTATTTATTGCAATCTACTCCTGATGAACAAATTTCACAACATATGTCAGTGATAAAACCTGCTTTTGATTCTGTCACAGATATCTCGGCAATAGAGAAGCCTCCGTTTGGGCTGCAGGAATTTTGGAACCGTCTCTTGCCGTCGGACAGAGGCTGAGAACGAGTGGGTTTGAGTGTGTTCTGTCAGTTGTCTGTCCTGCCACCCAAAATCCACTCTCACTCCCCAGGCTCCCCCTCCCCACAGGTGAGGAAGGCCTGCGAAGGGGGGTGGGTGCATCAGCTTTCATAACTCCAGCGCACATCTGGATTGGAGATGAACCGTGACAGAGGACACAGCTGGAAGCAATGTGCTGGTGGACTGTTCTCAAGTTGGATTGGAAGTCTGGGAAAATAGCTGTTCTTTATTTATTTAGCGACACAGCCCGGTAACAGGTCCTTCCGGCCCAGTGAGCCCACACAGCCCAATTACACCCACGTGACCAATTAACCTAGGCCACACCGTCACAGGGAGACCGTATGAACTCCTTATAGATAGGGCAGGAATTGAACCCGTGTCACTGGGACTGTAACACTGTAACTCCAAATCGAATCAGCAAGGATTGAGCTGAGGTGGGGGCAGCTCGATGCACGGCCATGCTTCCAGCAGCACCGGTGGAGGGAAGGGACGGTTAGGGTGGTGGACAGACAGACAATCAGACTGGGCTAGGGGGTGAGACCATGCTGGGGATGAGCGAAGAAGGTGTAAGATTATTCATCTTGCTGAGTTTTGAAGTCACTCACTGTGGTCGGGGCAGCAGGAGGTGAAAGGATATTGCCTGGTCCCAAGCCAGAGAACTTTCTCAAGTGTCACGGATGCTCATACGGCCCCCAGACTGGGTGCTGGATATAAATAAGACACTGCCTGTCCATCAGAAGTGAGAAGCACCAGAATCTGGTCCGTAACGACATCAAACATTACCAGGAGAAGGCAGGAGAATGGGGTTGAGAGGGATAATAAATCAGCCTTGATGGAATGGCTGAACAGACTCGATGGACTGAATGGCACTCACAACACGCTGGAGGAACTCAGCAAGTCAGGCAGTATCCACAGATGTGAGTGTTGCTTTGACCCCAGCATCTGCAGATTATTTTGTGCTTACAGGCAGTGTGGAGCCGTACAGTAGCAAAACAGGCTCTTTGGACCAGGAATTCGTACTGACCATGTTTCAGGAACAGCTACTTCCCCTCTGTCAATCAGATTTGTGAACGGTCCATGAACCCATGAACACTTCCTCACTATTCCCTGTTTACACGATTTATTAATTACTGTAACTTGTAGTAAGTACCATGATCACATACAACATACAGCACAGCGCATAACAGCGATGGTACAACATACATGCTCAGTTTATCTTACCTCTGTTCTTTAAGCTCTAACTTTATTTTTTATATAATTCTTTATAATTTCTGCAAATTGTTTGCATTTATTTATTGATAAATACAGCGCAGAACTGGGACTTACAGCCCAACGAGCCGCTTCACCCAGCAACCCACTGATTTAACCCTGTTGTCATCAGGGGACAATTTACAAAGACCAATTAACCTACTAATCGGTAAGTCTTTGGCCTGTGGGAGGAAACCGGAGCACCCGGAGGAAACCCATGCGGTCGTGGGTGCGACGTACAAACTCCGTACAGACAGCAGTGGAATTGAACTCCGAACCCTGACACCCCGAGCTATAACAGCATTGTGCTAACCACGACGTTACCGTGGCGCCCCACATCGCCCCCCACCCCCCGGCCAACGCACCACTGCAAATTCCTAGTACACGTAAATGAATAAAGTTGACCCTGGGCCCTATGTTTATGTCTTGCACTGTCCAGCTGCCACAAGACGATAAATTCCATGACATACATCAGTGACAATAAGCTGACTCTGATTCTGAACCTGAATTCGGAACACTAATTCAACACCAAGTGACTCCCATTACATTCTCCCACGTTCCCATCAACCCCCTCCCCGCCCGGTTTCTACCAGGTTAATTACAGCAACCAATTAAACTGGCAAGCCACAAGCGTTTGGGGTGTAAGAGGAACCTGGATGACAAAGTGGCCAGAGTGTGAACATGCAAACTCCTCACGGACAGCGTTGGAGGACAGGAACTGTAAGGCAGCGGTTCTACCAAAGTTTAAAGTAAATTAATTATCAAAGTACATATATGTCACCACATACAACCCTGAGATTCATTTTCTTGCGGGCATACTCAATAAATCCCAATAATCATAATAAAATCAATGAAAGGACAGGCAACCGGTGCGTAAAAGGCAACAAGCTGCAAATACAAAAAGAAAGAAAATAAAACAATAGTCATAATAATAAGCAATAAATATTGAGAACATAAGATGAAGAGACCTTGAGGGTGAGTCTGTAGTTTGTGGGAACAGTTCAGTGATGGGGCGAGTGAAGTTACAAGCTAAACCAGCTTGTCACCCTCCAGGTGCTTTCTGTACAAGGATGTCACCCTTGACCCTTGACCCCTGACCCCAGGTGGATGCCCGGGCCATGTCCATTTCCTTGGAATGGTTAAACGTCAATCTCACCAGAACTGGAGTCACAGCAGGACTACAGGTCCCCTCTCTGAAGGGCAGCACCAAACCGGATGGGGTTTATGATCATTTGGTAAATTTATAACCACTTAACCCTAACCCTAACACCCAGAGAAGCCCAATAGCCACAAATCCATGAGTCCAAATCAGGTTTAATATCACTGACTCTACAAAGTGCAATAGAAGTGTATATTTTAAAATTAGTTAAAGAAATAGTGCTAACCGAGAGCAAAACTAATGAGGTGGTGTTCACGGGTTCATTGTCTGTTCAGAAATGGGATGACAGAGGGGAAGAAGCTGTTCCTGAATCGCTGAGTGTGTGCCTTCAAGCTCCTGTACCTCCTTCCTGATGGTGGCAGCGAGAAGAAGGCATGCTCTGGGCGATGGGAGTCTCTCCTGCTGGATGCTGCCTTTTTGAAGCATCACCTTTTGAAGATGCCCTCGATGGTGGGGAGGCTGGTGCTCGTGATGAGATTGCAGCTTCACATCTCTCTCCCTCCATACCAGGCGGTGATGCCACTGGTTAGAACGCTCTCCAGAGTACACCTGCAGAAACTTGCCAGAGTCTTTGCTGTCATACCAAATCTCCTCTCCCAACTAATGAAATATAACCACTGGAGGCCAAAGATTACCCGTCTTGGGCTGAAGGACTGTATATGCAGATGGGTGGGAGGGAGGAAAGAGGCTTGTTTTCTTGCTTGTTGTGTTCTGTGTTGTTCTGCCAAGCATTGCGGGCATGCTGCTGTGTTGGCACCAGGAAATGGGGCAACACTCGTGGGCTGCCCCCAGCACCTCCTTAGGTTGAGCTAGTTGTTAACACAGTTGACATGTTATAAATAAATTAATCTGAAGCTGAATCAATTCTCTACTTTTAGGGGTATTCACTGAAATTTAAATTCTCTGACATCCTCTAGACCATTATTGCAGACCTCCAGACTACTAAACCCAAGGATAATCTACATGCAAATCATCTGTTTCCTGCAAGAGAAATACTCTTGTTGGAACAGGACACCAAGGAACACCACCACCCCTCCCCCGCTACTCCCCCCCCACCCACCCACATAGACGTAGACACACACACACTCACACTCACACCTGTAACAGCAGCTCAACTTGTTCATCCAAATGTCTGCAGCCATGCTGCTCCTGGTGGAGTACTGTTGCCCCCTAGTGTTTGTAGTCTTCATTGCACCTTTACAATCCCTTCACAACTGGAATACTGTATTTAAATTCTATTACTTGAAAACCATCTTAATTTTCCAAAAAATTAAAAGTAACCATGACCACAGCTGGATTGTCACTTCTTTTGCCTTTGTCTGTCATCAAAGGAGATCTGTTTTCTTTACACACAGCCTCCACGTTATCCCAGAAGGGTGGCACGGTAGCGTGATGATTAGCACAACGCTTTGCTGTACCAGCAACCTGAGTTCAATTCCCACCACAGCCTGTAAGAAGTTTGTACGTTCTCCCCATGACCGCGTGGATTTCCTCCGGGTGCTCCGGTTTCGTCCCACAGTCCAAAGACCTACTGATTGGTAGGTTAATTAATCATTGTAAATTGTCCCGTGATTAGGGTAGGGTTAAATCAGGAGGTGCTGGGCAGCACAGCTCAAAGGGCCAGAAGGGCCTTCTCCGTGCTGTATCTCAATAAAATAAATAGAAAAAGTTAACTGGTAAATTGGTAAAATGGTTTATTATTATTGTCATAAGTATCAAAGTCAGTGAAAACTTTGTCTTGCATGCCACCTACATGAAACGTTATCGAAGGAAAGCAGCCTCCATCAACAAAGGTCCTCGCCACCCAGACCATACTCGTTTCTTGCTGCTGTTATCAAGTAGAAAGTACAGGAGCCTCAAGACTCACACCACCAGGTTCAAGAACAGTTACTACCCCTCGACCTTCAGGCTCTTGAACAAAAGGGGATGACGACACTCACCTGCCCATCCAGTGAGATGTTCCCACAACCAGTGATCTCACCTCAAGGGCTCTTTGTCTTATTATCTCATGTTCTTGTTATTTATTGTTACTTATTTATATTTGTATTTGGACAGTTTGTCATCTTCTGCACCCTGATTGATCTCTCATTGATCCTGTTATAATTACTATTCTGTAGATTTGCTGAGTATCCCACAGGAAAATGAATCTCAGGGTTGTATGTGGTGACATAGATGTACTCTGATAATAAATTTACTTTGACTTTGACATCCATCCACATAATTTCATTACTCACTGCACTGTGGTAGGACGAGGTAAAACAATAACAGAATGCAAAGTAAAGTGTAACAGTTACAGACAAAGTGCAGTGTAGGCTGACATTGATCTGCAAGGTCACAATGAGCCAGATTCTGAGGTTGAGGGTCCATCTTACTATTTGATAAAATGGGACTAGGGACTGTTCATAACAGCAGGATAGAAGTTGTCCTTGAGCTTGATGGACGAACCTTTTGGGCTTTTGTACCTTGTGCCCACTGTGATGGTGGGAGGTGGGGAAAGAGAGAACGTGTGGTCTTTGATTAATCTGGCTGTGTTACCAAGGCACTGAGAAGTGTAATGAAAACAGAAAATGCTGGTAGAACTCAGCAAATCAGACAGTATCTGTGGAAAGTGAAACAATTCTGGTCAGAGACCGTTCTCTGCAACCCTTTCAGATTTTCACCATCGATCTTTTTTTTGGCTCTCATCCACAGTCATGTAGTTCAGGCTTCCCAACACTTTTATCCCATTGAGCCCTTAACATTCACCGAGGGGTCTGTGGGCCCCAGGTTGGTGCCCCTCATATTGTTATCTGCCCTCAGGAAAGCCCCAGGATCCACCCGATCCAAGGGTAACCAGAATCATGATGCCAGGAAAACACTTCTTTTCAAATTTGACTTTAAGTTCTGGTGACCTGAATCCTTCATTCAATTTCTTCCTCCCCAGGTGCTGTCTGGCCTGGAGAGCACTTCACAAAGTCAAACAACACTACTACAGCACAGAAACAGGCCCTTCAGCCCATCTAGTCTGTATAGAACTGTTATTCTTCCTCGCCCCATTGATCCGTACTTGGACCACCGCCCTCCAAAATGCCTCCCATCCATATAGTTATCCAAACTTCTTTTAAATGCTGCAATCCAACCTACATCCACCACTTCCACTGACAGCTCGTTCCATGCTCTCACTGCCTTCCCAGTGAAAATGTTTCCCCTCAGGTTCCCCTTAAATATATCACCTTTCACCCTTAACCTATGACCTCTAGATCTACTCTCACCCAACCTCGGGGAAAAAGCCTACCTGTATTTACCCTATCTATACCCCTCATCATTTTGTGTATCTCTGTCAAAGCTCCTCTCACTCTCCTCCGTTCCAGGGAGTAAAGTCTTAACCTGTTCAGCTGTTCCCTATAGCTTAGCTCCTCATGTCCCAAGAAAATCCTTGTAACTTTTTTCTGTGATCCTTGTAAATTTGATCAATAAAGATTTCCTATCTTGATTTTAATTAATTTTACCAATGCCTTCTGATTCTTTTGGCAATGAAGTCATAGTTACTTACTTACCTCAGCTACGCCTCTGGTGTTTAGGGCAGCAATGAAGCTGCTCCATCCATGGCCGTGTTCAGGGCTTCCTTCATCATGTCAGTAGCTTCCTCTCAGTTTTCACTACTGTCAGTCATACAAGTCCCAGGTAGAGACTCAGGAATACCGTCACACTCAGATGTAGAAGGATTCTTCATTGCTGTTTCCGTAATAATTTTGTTTTACAAGTCTGTGTTATTAGCCCTGAGCTGAACCCCAAACCTGAAGGACCAGTGGAACACTCTTAGTCTGTCCTCTACCCTTTGACCTGTTTGGCATGGGTGACCCTACCAAGAGCCAAAGCACAAGGCCCTGACTCCAGCCAGCAAAGCTCTCCGGGTCACTGAGGCACACAGCAAGATAGTGATCCTCTTGGAAGAATGAGGTCAGAGACCTCAAATTCTGACATCTTCACGTGCTGTTGAGCTAAGATATTAATGTAAACTTAATTTATCCTTGTCCAAAGAAAGATGGCCTCTCTGTCTGAGACCTGCCTGGATGTAACCAACGAGTCCCTGTACAACACATCGACCTCAACCATTGCAAGTCAACCAGGTGCACACACCAGAACAAGTCCCACCACCAAATTCCCCTGAAACACTTTGATTGAGAGCAAAGCCACACCCAAGCTTTGCTGTCTGTCAAAACCATTTAGGACTTTCAATGTTTCTGAATGTCCTTGACACTTCGTAAATTATCAAAATTAAAATAAATAAAATATATTTTAAAATGTCTTTTATTCTGTTGGTAGCAAAACATTACAACAATAAAAATAATTTATAAAATTATAGTTTACTTTTTTTCCACAAGATACATAAGTCATAGTAGGAGTGGACAACCAGCCCCTGAAACTTGCACGACCATACAATTAGATCGCAGTTGATGTCATCTTGCCTCCACTTCACTCCCTGGCCTTGTTCTCCCTTCACACCGAATCCAGGTCAAACATTTAACAGACTCTATCAATCTCCCCATTCCCATAGTTCCCTCAGTGCAGGAATTTTGAAGATGCACAGTCCTGGAGATGGGAATTTTCTCCTCTCCAGGGTTAAGCCCGTATTTCGCGAGTATATCCTTTTATTTTAGATTCCACTCCTCCCCCCCACCCCCACACCACAACAGCCAGGAATTTCCAAAGAACGGGGAGAGTTCATGGTGCAGAATTCCAGGACAGATCCCACCCCTCCCAACCCCCCATCTAAGTGCTACATGCATCATTAGCTAGGAATTCTTGGCACGGATGGCTGAGAAAATTGGGACTACCACACTCGGACAAGAATGTGGTAGTACCTCAGCATTTATGATGATGACTGACTGCAGCTCTATCAGAGAAAGCCTAAACCTGAGGTCATCAGATCCGCGCCCCCGCCCCCCCCCCAGGCTACACACAGACCCAGGCAGCCACAAAACCAAGAGCTTTGCCTGATGCCATCGTTGCCATGGCAGCAGCTTTGACGTAACAATTTTTCTTAAAGTGACCTTGTTACTCGGTGAAGCACTCCTGTTTAATAAAAGGGGAGATGGTAAATGTTATCCTCTGCGAACAGCAGTTGATGCTAAAGACAAGCTGCTGGAGAAACTGAGCAGATCAGGCAGCACCTGTGGAGGGAAGTTTATTTTTATTGACTTATTTGAGATACAGCGTGTTACAAGTCCTTCTTGTCCCCTGACCCACACTGCGCAGCAAACCCCCCCCCCCCAATTTAATCTGAGCCTAATCACGGGATGATTTACAAAGACCAACTAACCTACCAACCGGAACGTCTCTGGACTGTGGGAGGAAACTGGAGCACCCGGAGGAAACCCATGCGGTTACAGGGAGAAGGTAGAAGCTGCTTACAGACAGCAGAGGGAATTGAACCCAGGTTGCTGGTACTGTAAAGCGTTGCGCTGACCAATACGCTAACGTGCCACCCAATGGACAATGGAAATCAACTTTCTGGGTTGAGGTCCTACACGTCCACGTCCCTCCGTGGATGCTGGCTGACCTGCTATGGTTCTCCAGTAGTTTGCGTATTCCTCCAGGTCCTAGCGTCTGCAGCCTCTTGATTCTGTAGTAATTCCCCCTAGTTGTAGTTATAAGCTACAGGTGGGGAAGGGATAGAGGAGCAGTGGGAAGGAATACGGAGTCAGCTTACTGCTTATATTGAGTGTCCCCTCAGCCTCCTGCACTGTGCTCCAGAGAAAATAACCCGAGTTCATCCAGCCTCTCCTGATAGCTTATACTCTCTAGTCCAGGCAGGCAATCAATACCCTTCTGCACACTCTCCAAATGTCTTTTAACCATTGTCCTTGTATCTGAACTTTACAAACATTCGTGTCACTTTAATTCAGATGCCAGCACAGTTAGTTTGCAACTTAGGCCGAACAGTTGAAATACTCCTGTAGATGAATCAGATTTCGGTCTGAGAGCTGGGCTGCGGGGGCGTTGGCTTCTAACTATCTACACTGCTGGTAGGCATCGTCACTGGTAGATCATCAGTTGAGGTCCCTGCGATCAGAAGTGTCTCAAAAAGAGAAAACTGGCAACTGGTGACAACGTCCAGCTTCCCCTGGAGAAGAAAATAAAAGAGGGTCATTTAATGAAATCAATTTTGGTGGGAGAGGCCTGTCACAGGATAGAAAACATCTCTGTCAATGATTCAGCCAAACAGAGAAAAATGTCACATTTCCAAATCTGCTGACGATACCAAACCATGTGGGATGGGAGTGGGGAGATGGTTTTCGGGAGATATGGACAAACTGAGAACATGTGACACACCTTGGTATTAGTATTGGATTCTTGCCCTCACAATCCACCTTGTCACGGCTCTGCTCTGCACCGCACTTCCTGTGTAACTGTAACACTTCCTTCTGTATTCTGTTACTGTCTTTATTCTGTTAAGTAAAAGAACCCTTAGGGGCAAGTGATCATAATCTGATTGAATACACCCTAAAATCTGAGAAGGAGAAATTAAAGTCAGATGTTTCAGTAGAACAGTTGAGTGAAGGGAATTACAGAGGCATGAGAGAGGAGATGGCCAGAATTCACTGGTAAAGAACACTGGCAAGGGTGAGGGCAGAGCAGCAATGGCTGGAATTTCTGGAAGCAATTTGGAACAGTGTATACTGTTTGGAACAGGATGCTGTATATACATCCCAAAGAAGAAGAGTATTCTCAAGGAAAGAGACACGGCAATAGCTAACAAGAGAACTCAAAGCCAACTTAAAAGCCAAAGGGAGGGTATATAATAAAGCAAAAATTAATGGGAAGTTAGAGGATCAGGAAGCTTTTAAAAACCAACAGAAGGCAACTAAAATGTCATTAAGAAGGTAAAAATGGAATATGAAAGTAAAGCGGCTAATAATATTAAACAGGATACCAAAAGTTTCTTCAGATACATAAAGTGCAAAAGAGAGGTGAGAGTGGATATTGGACCGCTGGAAAACGATGCCGGAGAGGTAGTAATGGGGGAATAACAAAATGGTCAACGAACTGGGTAAGTATTTTGCCTCAGTCTTCATGGTGGAAGGCACTAGCAGCATGATGGCAGTTCTTAGTGCTGGGGGTCATGAAGTGTGTGAAGTTACCATTACTAGGGAGAAGGTTCTTGGGAACCTGAAAGGTCTGAAGCTGGATAAGTCACCTGGACCAGATGGTGTACACCCCAGGGTTCTGAAAGGCTTGGCTGAAGAGATCATTGAAGCATTAGCAATGATCTTTCAAGAATCACTAAATTCTGGAATGGTTCTGGAAAAATGGAAAACTGCAAATGTCGCTCCACTCTTCAAGAAGGAAGAGAAACAGAAGAAAGGAAATTACAGGCCAGTTAGTCGACGTCAGTGGTTAGGAAGATGTTGGAGTTGATTGTTAAGGAAGAGGTCTCAGGGTACTTGGAGGCACATGATAAAGCAGGCTGTTGTCAGCACTGTCTCCTCAAGGGAAAATCTTGCCTGACAAATCACACACGAGGCTGCTTAACAAGCTACGAGCCCATGGTATTACAGGAAAGATTCTAGCATGGATAAAGCAGTGGCTGATTAGCAGGAGGCGAAGAGCGGGAATAAAGAGAGCCTTTTCTGACTGACTGCCGGTGACTAGCCGTGTTCCACAGGGGTCTACATTGGGACCGATTCTTTTCACATTATATGTCAGTGATTTGGATGATGGAATTGATGGCTTTGTTACAAAGTTTGCAGATGATGTGAAGATAGGTGGAGGGGCAGGTTTTGAGGAAGTAGAAAAGTTACAAAAACATTTAGACAGATTAGGAGAATGGGCAAAGAAATGACAGGATACAGTGTTGGGAAGTGTATGGTCATGCACTTTGATAGAAGAAAAGAATGGGTTGACTATTTTCTAAATAAAGAGAAAATACAAAAAAAACTGAGGTACAAAGAGACTTGCAAGTCCTTGTGCAGGATTCCCTAAAGGTTAATTTGCAGGTTGAGTCTGTGGTGAAAAAGGCAAATGCAATGTTAGCATTCATTTCAAGAGGACTAGAATATAAAAGCAAGGATGTAATGTTGAGACTTTATAAAGCACTGGTGAGGCCTCACTTGGAGTATTGTGAGCAGTTTTGGGCCCCTTATCTTAGAAAGGATGTGCTGAAACTGGAGAGGGTTCAAAGGAAGTTCACAAAAATGATTCCAGGATTGAAAGGCTTATCATATGAAGAGTGTTTGTTGGTTCTGGGCCTGTATTCACTGGAATTCAGCAGAATGAGAGGTGGCCTCATTGAAACCTTTTGAATGGTGAAAGGATTTGATAGAGTGGATATGGAGAGGATGTTTCCTACGGTGGGAGAATCTAAGACCAGAGGACACAACCTCAGAATAGAGGGGCGTCCTTTTAGAACTGAGATGAGGAGGAATTTCTTTAGCCAGAGAGTGGTGAATTTGTGGAATCCATTGCCATAGGCAGCTGTGGAGGCCAAATCTTCATGTATATTTAAGGCAGAGGTTGATAGATTCTTGATTGGTCGGGGCATGAAGGAATATGAGGAGAAGGCAAGAGATTGGGGCTGAGAGGGAAATGGATCAGCCAGGATGAATTGGCAGAGAGGACATGGTGTTCTGATATCTTATGGTCTTATGGTTTTACCTTGTTCTTTGTTTTACCTCAAAGCACTGATGAGATGAAATGATCTGTATGGGTGGCATTCAAAACAAAGATTTTGACTGTTCCGCGTACATTGGACTATAATAACCAAGTTATGGAATGGAATGAGTTTATTACTGTCACATGAACTGAGATAAAGTGAAAAGCTTCTCTTGCATACTGTTCATACAGATCAAATCATTACACCGTTCATTGAAGAAGAACGGGAAAACAATAACAATGCAGATTAAAGTGTAACAGCTACAGAGAAAGTGCAGTGCAGGGAGACAGTAAAGTTTAGATCATAACAAGGTGAAGATTCCATCTTATTGTACAAGGGAACCATTCAATAGCCTTATAACAGTGGGAGATTGGTGGTACGCGCTTTTAGGCTTCTGTATCCTCTACCTGGTGATGGGAGAGGGGAGAAGAGAGAATGTCTAAGGTGGGGGTGGATAGAGTCTTGCCTGCTTTACTGAGACAGCAAGAAGCATAGACAGAGTCTTATTATTGTCACATGTACCAAGATACAGTGAAAAGCAAACATGAGAAAATCTGCAGTTGCTGCAAAGTAACACACACAAAATGCTGGAGGAACTCTGCAGGCCAGGTAGCATCGATGGCTTTGTTGCCAAGTTTGCAGATGATACAAAGATTGGTGGAGGGGCAGATAGTGTTAATGAAACAGGTAAGATGCAGAAGGACTTAGACAGATTAGGAGAATGGGCGAGGAAGTGGCAAATGTTGGAAAATGCATGGTCATGCACTTTGGTATTAGAAATAGATGTGTGGACTACCTTCTAAACGGGGAGAAAATCCAGGAATCTGAGATGCCGAGGGACTTGGAAGTCCTTGTGCAGAACACCCTGGAGATTAACTTGCAGGTTGAGATGGTGGTGAGGAAGGCAAATGTCATGAGCCATTTCAAGAGGGCTAGAATGCAAGAGCAAGGATGTGATGCTGAGGCTTTATAAGGCACTGGTGAGGCCTCACGTTGAGTATTATGAACAGTTTTGGGCCATTCATCTTAGAAAAGATGTGCTGGCATTGGAGAGGGTCCAGAGGAGGTTCACAAGGATGATTCCAGGAATGAAAGGGTTATCATACGAGGAACGTTTGATGGCTCTGGGTGTGTATTCGCTGGAATTCAGAGGATGAGGGGGGATCTCATTGAAACTTTTCGAATGTTGAAAGGCCTGGACAGAGTAGATGTGGAAAAGATGTTTCCCACGGCGGGAGAGTCTAGGACAAGAGGGCACAGCCTCAGGGTAGAGGAGCGCCCTTTCAAAACAGAGATGCGGAGAAATTTCTTTAGCCAAAGGGTGGTGATTTTGTGGAGTTTGTTGCTACCTGCAGCTGTGGAGGCCGGGTCGTTGGGTGTATTTAAAGCAGAGATTGATAGGTTCTTTGCTCTCTTTCTTTTTTCAATCTTTTTATTGATTTTTTTTAAAGTGTGTATACAAACAAGAGGAGAATATCTCTGGTATATATGTCAGTAACAGTACATACAGAAGGTAAAATAAGCAATATCAGAATCACACATAGTGTTGATCTACAAAGTATAAATTTGATATAGAATGTATAATACAGAGAAAAAATATGTAATTTATTCTCTTCTTACCGATTTATGAAGAAAAGAAGGTCTATTAGAAATTTTTATATATTAAAAAAAACACTATTCTAAACAGAAAAAAAAGGACTGGGCAATCCATCCTGAGAGAAAAAAAACAAGAGAAGAGAGACTCTCTGATCAAATCCAAGGTTCTGAAAAAATAGCTGGAAGAGAATCAGTACAAAAATCAGATCATATGAAAATATTGAATAAAAGGTCGCCAGATTTCTTAAAATTTAAAGGATGTATCCAACATCTGACTTCTTATTTTCTCTAGACTTAAACAGGACATGATAGAGGAAAACCAATAAAAGGTGGTAGGAGGGTTATGGTCCTTCCATTTAAGTAAAATGGCTTTCCTAGCCAAAAGGGTGGAAGAGGCTATCATCCGCTGGGCGGAAGCAGGAGTATATCCTGCTTCCGATGGAATAATCCCAAAAATAGCTGTAAATAAGTTTGTTTGTAAATCCAGACCCAGTACCTTTGATAAGGTTTTAAAAACATCTTTCCAAAAATTCTCCAACTTTATGCAAAACCAAAACATGTGAGTTAAAGTGGCCATCTGAGTATTACATCTATCACAAATAGGATTAATATTGGGAAAAATACAGGCTAATTTATCCTTTGACATGTGTGCCCGATGCATTACCCTGAACTGTACCAAGGAATGACGGGCACAAATAGATTAAGTATTTACCAGGTGAAAAATTTTACTCCATTGATTATCTGAAAGTAACTCTTGAAATTCCAATTCCCAGGCAGCTCTAATTTTATCGTTAGATATCATTCGTAAATTCAATAACCATTTATAAATTGTAGCTATTGATCCTTTTTGGAGTGATTTAACCTGGAAGAGGGTATCTATTATATTAGATGGATAAGCAGAGGGATAACTTGGAAGCAAAGTACATAAAAAATTTCTAATTTGTGAATATCTAAAAAAGTGTACATTGGATAAATCAAATTTATCCGCTAGCTGAGGGAAAGACATTAAACAATCCCCTATAAACAAATCCGAAAAGGTTATTATTCCTTTGGTTTTCCAGATTAAAAAAGCCTGATCTAAAATTGATGGTTTAAAAAAATAATTACGATATATTTTACTAGAAAGGACAAAATTATTTAATTCAAAAAAATCTGTGAAACTGAAACCAAATTCTTAATGTATGTTTAATAATAGGATTAAGGTCTTGTCTCAGTCTTAGAGAGCAGAAAAGGAAGAGGAGCTCCCAGTAAAGAGGCCGATAGGTTCTTGACTGGACATGGCATCAAAGGTCATGGGGAGAAGGCTGGGAACTGGGGATGAAGAGGAGATATTTAAAAAGGCTTAACTATGAGTGAATGATGGAGCGGACTCGATGGGCCAGATGGCCTAATTCTGCTCCTATGTTTTATGGACTTATACATAATTACATCAAGATAGGAAAAGGTTTTGGGCTATATTATATAAATTTTTAGTGTGACTGTATGTTTACTGCCTCCTTATATGTGTTATATGTGCCTTGTGCTGTGTGTGACTGTTGGTAATGAGTTTTGCACCTTGGCCTCAGAGGAACACTGTTTCGTTCAGCTGTATTCATGGGTGTTCATGTATGGTTGAATGGCAATTAAACCTGAACTTGAACTTGTTCCTCCTGTCCAATGGTAGTAGCGAGAAAACGGCACGGCCTGGATGAGGGGAGGAAAACTGCAAGAATTGGTGATTCAATCAGAACATTAAGATCTCAATTAAAGATATTGCCTGATCACAGTCTTGTTAAATTGACCTTTGACCGAGGGGAGAGAACCAGCCATCTTAAACCGCGATACAGTAACGATCGTGGGTGGAGTTACCTCAAGGATTCTCTCACAGGCTCCATTTTCACAGTCCCAAATAAGAATCTAGAGGAGCAGATAAAACGAGTGAGTCAGGCCACAGCTCTCTGGATTTTGTCTAAAGCAGAAAAACTGGTTTCAGCTGAGGTGGGATGGGAGGGGTAGAGGTGCAGTAGCAGTAACGGGTAAACAGACAGGGAGAGTTGAAATTGTTCAGTCATCGTACCTTTCTGTCCTGAGCTGCCGTCATGAGCAGAATTGCATCCAGGGAGAATGCCAGGGCCATCACTGGCCCAGTGTGCTTATCCAGGACAAAGATAAGGCTCCCACGTCTTGGATCCCACACGCGTACCGTCTTATCCCAGGAACCTGAAGCCTAGGAGACAATCAGAAGGGATGCATCTGACGTGGTTGGTTAAAACAACATGGGACAGACTTTCCACCCAATGTTGCTTCATTTTCCTCACACCCCCTTCCCCAAAGTTCAAAGTTGAAGGTATAATTATTATCAAAGTATGCATACCTTATACAACCTTGAGATTCGGTCTCCTTCCAGACAGCCACAAGACAAAGAAACCCCAAAAGAACCCCTTTAAAAAATAGACTGTCAAACACCAGAGTGTGCAGAGAAAAAAAAATTGTGTAAACAATAAATGTAAGCAAAGAGCGTTCAGAACTGAAGTTTTACGAAAGACACGAAGCTGGAGCTGGAGAAGGCCACAGCCCCAGTTCAGTGCAGAGCTGAGTAAACGTCATAGACGTGCCTCAGAGCCTAAAGCCTGAGAGCACATACTTTCAGATTCAAAGACAGCTTCTACTCCACTGTTATAAGCCTCTTAAATGGACCTCTCATACTCTATAAACAATGAACTCTTAATCTCTCAAACCATGTGTTGTCGGCTCCTAACCCAAGGGATTATTTATAGAGGGGGCATGTTGGGCCACTATAACAAGTGGTCGCCTCCTTCCTCCTGGTGTCTCAAGTACTCATAGACATAGCCCACCTTTCACCCTCTATAAGCTCCTCTGGACCTCTGACATCTGTACGTGTTCACTCATCAGCCCTGACCTACACTGGGATCCAATTGAACACCACTGCCGTGTTATGATTCTCAGTTTCTCCATGGTCTCACCTCTTCTCATCTCCAAAACTTCCTCCTGCCCTGTAATGCTCCAAGATATCAGCCCTCCTCCAAACAAGCTACCTTGTAAAAAAGAATCTAGTGGTCTAAACGACCTTGTCTTCACACAACGCTGAATGAGTGAAGGAAGGAATTGGTTTAGTGTTGTCTCATGTACTGAGATACATGGAGAGCCATTGTGCAGGATCAGAACAGCTGCAGAACGTTGCAAATTCAGCCAGCTACATCACCAGCTTCCCCACCAACAAAGACATTTTCTAAAGGTGATGCCTATAGAAAGCAACGTCCATCACCCAGGACAAGCCCTCTCCTCGTTGCTACCATCAAGGAGGAGATACAGGAGCCTGAAGACACACACTTAACTTTAGAAATGGCTTCTTCCCTCTGCCATCAGATTTCTGAATGGACAATGAACGCCTGAACACCACCTCACTTCCTTTCGGCTCTCTTTCTCACTATTTTTAAATATATATATATATTTATGATAGTAATTTACAGTTTTTATGTATTGGATTGTATTTGTATTGGGCTGTCCAGCTGCTGCAAAACAACGTATTTCATGACATATTAAACCTGATTCTGATTGAGTGAAAAGCTTTTGTTTGGGTGCTGTCCAGCAGATCACACCGTACGTAATTACATTGAGGTAGCAAGAGGAAGGTAGTTAGAGAGAAAGTGCAGCTCAGGGGCACACTTGGACTTCTTTTGCACATTACTTGTTCGTCAGTCTTTGACTTCATGTATAAAACGCGGCCACTTCGGTGGTGATGTCTGTTATCTGTCAAGTAGGGGACCGTGCACAATTCTGATTTGATGGAGATGGACGTGAGAGTACAGAGGAACATCTGGAGAAACTTCTGAAATGCCGCTTGGCTGCCGCTGCTACTGTGTGGTAACCGGAATCTCCGGAGCAGAAGGCCCCGAAATCCTCGGCTTTGCGTGTTTCAGATGCCCGGGCAAGGTCGAAGGCGCTCGGCAGAGGATGGTGCTCAGGAGGCTGTATCAGAGCGGCTGGTTGGAAGCTCGAAGTTTTCGGATGAATGGACTCAGTGTCGGCTGTGGTCGGCTGCTTCCAAGGCATCGGCAAGTTGACAGTGCCTGGAGGTTTATGGCAGGGAGTTTCTCCCTTTTGCTGCCTGCTATCGGGGACTCGGGAGTCGATTGACTCAGGGACTTTTGAGACTTTATTTACCGTGCTCATGGTCTGTTCTTCATCAAATTATGGTATTGCTTTGCACTGCTGTAACCATATGTTATAAATATGTGGTTCTGTCAGTGTTAGTCTTTGGTTTGTCCTGTTTTCTGTGATATCACTCCGGAGAAACATTGTATCATTTCTTAATGCATGTATGCATTTCTAAATGACAATAAAAGAGGATTGAGTGTTCTCATAATCTAATTAAAGCGCCAGGGCCACAATGAGGTAGATTGGGAGATCAAGTTTATCTTTCAGCATTTCCTCCCATTTCCTCCAAACTAAAGGTGTAGCTATGGGCACCCGTATGGGTCCTAGCTATGCCTGCCTTTTTGTTGGGTTTGTGGAACAATCTATGTTCCGTGCCTATTCTGGTATCTGTCCCCCACTTTTCCTTCGCTATATCGACGACTGCATTGGCGCTGCTTCCTGCACGCATGCAGAACTCGTTGACTTTATTAACTTTGCCTCCAACTTTCACCCTGCCCTCAAGTTTACCTGGTCTATTTCCGACACCTCCCTCCCCTTTCTAGATCTTTCTGTCTCTGTCTCTGGAGACAGCTTATCCACTGATATCTACTATAAGCCTACTGACTCTCACAGCTATCTGGACTATTCCTCTTCTCACCCTGTCTCTTGCAAAAACGCCATCCCCTTCTCGCAATTCCTCCGTCTCCGCTGCATCTGCTCTCAGGATGAGGCTTTTCATTCTAGGACGAGGGAGATGTCTTCATTTTTTAAAGAAAGGGGCTTCCCTTCCTCCACTATCAACTCTGCTCTTAAACGCATCTCCTCCATTTCACGTACATCTGCTCTCACTCCATCCTCCCACCACCCCACTAGGAATAGGGTTCCCCTGGTCCTCACCTACCACCCCACCAGCCTCCGGGTCCAACATATTATTCTCCGTAACTTCCGCCACCTCCAACGGGATCCCACCACTAAGCACATCTTTCCCTCCCCCCCCCTGCATTCCGCAGGGATCGCTCCCTACACAACTCCCTTGTCCATTCGTCCCCCCCATCCCTCCCCACTGATCTCCCTCCTGGCACTTATCCGTGTAAGCGGAACAAGTGCTACACATGCCCTTACACTTCCTCCCTTACCACCATTCAGGGCCCCAAACAGTCCTTCCAGGTGAGGCATCACTTCACCTGTGAGTCGACTGGGGTGATATACTGCGTCCGGTGCTCCCGATGTGGCCTTTTATATATTGGTGAGACCCGACACAGACTGGGAGACCGCTTTGCTGAACATCTACGCTCTGTCCGCCAGAGAAAGCAGGATCTCCCAGTGGCCACACATTTTAATTCCACATCCCATTCCCATTCTGACATGTCTATCCACGGCCTCCTCTACTGTAAAGATGAGGCCACACTCAGGTTGGAGGAACAACACCTTATATTCCGTCTGGGTAGCCTCCAACCTGATGGCATGAACATTGACTTCTCTAACTTCCGCTAGGCCCCACCTCCCCCTCGTACCCCAGCTGTTACTCATTTTTATGCACACATTCTTTCTCTCACTCTCCTTTTTCTCCCTCTGTCCCTCTGAATATACCTCTTGCCCATCCTCTGGGTCAACCCCCCCCCCCCGTCTTTCTCCCTAGGCCTCCTGTCCCATGATCCTCTCGTATCCCCTTTTGCCTATCACCTGTCCAGCTCTCGGCTCTATCCCTCCCCCTCCTGTCTTCTCCTATCATTTTGCATCTCCCCCTCCCCCTCCTACTTTCAAATCCCTTACTCACTCTTCCTTCAGTTAGTCCTGACGAAGGGTCTCGGCCTGAAACGTCGACTGCGCCTCTTCCTATAGATGCTGCTTGACCTGCTGCGTTCACCAGCAACTTTGATGTATGTTGCTTGAATTTCCAGCATCTGCAGAATTCCTGTTGTTTATCTTTCAGCATATGAGGTCCGTACGGGAGTCTGATAACACTGAGAAAGAAGGTGTCCTTTGAGTCAGGTGGTACATGCGCTTGGGATTTTGTGTCTTCTGCCCAACAGGAAAGAGGAGAAGAGAGAATGACTAGAATAGGAGGGGGTCACGATTATGTTGGCTGCTTTGCTGAGACAGTGGGAGTGTAGGTGGAATCAGTGGAGGGAAGGCTGGTTTCCGAGATGGACTGAACTGTGCTCAGAACTCTGTGGTTAAGAAACTTCTCGAGGCCTATCCTAGACTAAGCTTTTGGAGGTAGCACGTTAATTTAATCTAGAGAAGCCTTGTGTGAAACGCAGTGGGAATTATTTTCGCACTGTCAAAGGACTCATATTAGCCAATGTTGCTTTACGTGCATTCACTTCCCAAAATAAGTCTTCAGAAGCAGGAAGTAAATTGCCTTCCTTCACCAAGGTGACATTGTAAAGGAGCATTACAGCCCAGAATCCAGCTGGACCATGTGACACCACACCTTGGCTTCAGTCACTGGGCCATAGAATGCTCCCTTCAGTTCCTACACTTAGAACATAGATCATTACAGCACACTCTTCTCTGTGGATTGTCACCTTGTCGTGGTGGAGAAGCTTGTGTGGTCCTGTGATCCTGAGAGCAATGCCGTCTGGAGCTATGCTCCTGGTAGGGTCACCCATGGCGGTAAGGTCGAGGGTGAGGTCCCTGACAAAGAACAATCCAACGAAGACCTCAACGGTGGAACAGGCGGACGAAGTTACTTCGAACTCAACGGCTGTGAAGGCGGATGAAGGCAGCAACAAATCCATCAGCTCCAATCGTCGTGGTTTCAATGCCATTGGAATCAGTTGGTTGATTTGTGAAGTATCGTGTGCTTCTTGGAGTGCAACATCAAGTACACGTTAAACAAATACACGCACAGGCATCTTTGCTCTGTATGGAACGAGGACAATCATCCTCGACCTCGAGGGATAGCCACGACGACAGCACACTGAACAGGCCCCTCATCCCATACTGTTGTGCCAACTCTTTGACCTACTCCAAGAACAATCTAACTTTTCCTTCCTACATAACCCTCCATTTTTCCATCATCCATCTGCCTATCTAAGAGTCTCTTAAATGCCCCTGATCTATCTGCCCCCACCACTACCCCTGGAAGAGTGTCCATTCATCCACCACCCTCTAAACAAAGAACCTACCTCTGACATTCCCTCCAATTTCCTTAACATTAAACCCCCGTATCGATCATTTCCATCCTGGGAAAAGTCTTGGGCTGCCCTCTCGATCTCTGCCTCTAATCACCTTGAACACCTCCGTCAGGTCACCTCTCATCCTCGGTCACTCCCAAAAGAAAAGCCCTTGTTTCTTATCGAACCCTAGACTTGCTCACCAGCATCCCAATGCCAGAAAACGCCACGCAGCTCACGTTGCTCGTGTGACCTTTCAAAGTCCTTTTGTGTTTCAGACTTTGTATGTTCCACACGATGACGGTAGAATCCCAGGATCCGGTAGCCTGCGGAAAGAAAATGACACCTTACGCCAGGGATCTGCAGCGCCACGGTACGTAGCGGTTAGAGCGAGACTATTACAGCTCAGGGTGTCGAAGTTCAGAGTTCAATTCCGGCCTCCCCTGTATGTGCGTTCTCCCTGTGACCACATGGGTTTCCTCTGGATGGTCCAGTTTCCTCCCACGGTCAAATGATGTACCGGTTACTAGGTTAATTGGTCATTGTAAGTAGCCCATGATCAGGCTGGGGTTAAATAGCCAGGTTACCGGGCAGTGCAGCTCATTAGGCTAGAAAGGCCTGTTCTTCATTGCACCCTAAATAAAATATTCCCAGCACTAAGAACTAGGCCCGGGTCTGCTTACAACAGAAGATGTGGTCAGAAGCCAGGTCACTGGTGAATGCATTAACTGTCAGATAACCAACAGTTTCATAATCTATATACTACTAAAATTCTCGTGCTCTGTTTGTCTGTTTGTGACCTCCAATTAGCCCAAACGGTGCATTACAGCGGCACTTTTTTTGACTATATCGACTTAAAATGCGCTAACTTACAGAATGCATGCAAAGTTCAGGGTTATATATTCCTATAAAATTGCTCACTCATCAATCAACAGGCCCTGCTTTCCACAACCTGAGCCGATTCCAGCTTTAATGGAAACCGGGATGCGACACCAGGATGCATGCGCCCAGCCAGCCACAGCACCGCCTCACGATGCTCACAGAGCTGATTCCACCTTTCATGGAAACCGCGACAAGACACCACGACGCCTGCGCACGGCCAGCCTCAGAAGTGACTCACGATGCTCACAGCAGCGACACCAACCACAGCAAAAGGGCAGGGCAACTCTATTTCGAGCAGTCACTTTCTACTAATCACCATCAGCATGTGCAGGATTGGGACAGGTCAAACTGCGACCCATCGATAAGAGATATTTAAATCTTATTGTAATGAAGTACTTCGAAACACCCTATTCCCAGATTCTACACTTGGACTAATAAGAGATGGGAAAGAAGGAGAATGGGGAAAAGAATGGAGGACTACTCCGGGATTTCTGAAGCAAATGTTCTGGGTTGAGTGTATACCGTTTCTCTACAAAGTGCTGACCTCTACTATCTGAGACTTCTTCTTCATCACATAAAGGGGCCAGTATCTTTCGAATCATTGAACACACATGATGGAGATATCCTTCCATCATTCAAAGACGCCTGCAGAGAGAGAGGATTGTTGCAAGCTGACGATCATTGGCAACAAACTATGGAAGAGGCTGAGGGAACAAGAGTGCCCAGGGCAATATGAGATTTGTTCGTCGTCTTACTAACAAACACTGAAATCAACAATCCA
Source organism: Mobula hypostoma (assembly GCF_963921235.1). Taxonomy (NCBI): domain Eukaryota; kingdom Metazoa; phylum Chordata; class Chondrichthyes; order Myliobatiformes; family Myliobatidae; genus Mobula; species Mobula hypostoma. The sequence goes on from NC_086117.1 coordinate 8,080,932, forward strand.
CAGCAATTATGGAACCGGTTCAAGAATACAATGTCTGAAGATTTCTTACAAATGGAGAAGAGAACTATTAATGATCCTAACATCATGATCGAGGAGAGGCATCATGGACAAGCTCTTCTGTATTTCCAAGAGGAACTTGAGAACTTGGGCAAAACACTTGAAGAATATAACTTGCCAACACCAGGAAACGGTACAATTACTCAAAGTGCTGGCAATCTGGAATTTCTGCGTGAACTGCAATACAACAGAGACGAACAGCAGGAATTGGTTTCACAGAAGGAGCCCCTATTGAATAATGAGCAAAGAGAAGTAGATGAATATGTGTGCGACTGCTTGGAAAGGAATCTCTCTTCAATGATTTTCACTGATGCACCAGGAAGAACGGGCAAGACATTTATCATCAACTTGATCCTCGCTAAAGTTAGGGGAGATGGAGGTGTTGCTATTGCTGTAGCATTATCCTGTATTGCAGTAACATTGATGCCTGGTGGTAGGACAGCGCATTCAAGATTCAAAATACCCCTCAAAGTCAATGAAGATGCCCTTTGTAACATTGATAAAAACACCAATACTGCAAACTTACTCCGAAATGTGAGGCTTATTGTCTGGGATGAGGGCCCCATGATTAGGAGGGAGAGCTTCGAAGCCATGGACCGGACTCTTCGTGATGTATGCGGCAAGAATGAGGCCTTCGGGGGTATTTTAACCATTTGCTGTGGCAATTTCCGTCAGCTTCTAGCAGTTGTGAAACGCAGAAATGATGCTGATGTGGAGAATTCAGGCATAAAAAAATGGAGAAGCTTTATCACGTTTCAATTGAAGAGAAATGTGCGATTGAGTGAGGAAGAAGGACGATATTCTGAGTTCTTATTGGATGTTGGAGAAGACAAGATTGAGAAAAATGAAAACGATGAAATCGAATTACCTGAAGATATGATTCTGCCAGCAAAAACTGTGGAAGAATCATTGATTTCATCTACCCAACATTCGACAATCCTGCAGAATTGTTCTCGAGGAATTCTATCTTGGATCCTCTCAATGAAATGATGTGAAAAATAAACTTTACATGCATTAGACGCTTCCCTGGAATCGTGAAGGAATACTGCTCCTTCAATGCCGTAAGTGAAGGAGCTAACGCCACTCAATTTCCAACAGAATTCCTTGATTCGGTCGAACTCTCTGCTTTGCCACCACATAAACTGGAATTGAAGAAGGGATCTCCCATCATTTCAGTGAGGAACTTGAATCCACCAAGGCTTTGCAATGGAATGCGAACGATGGTGGAAGAATGCACGACAATCTCATAGTAGCAAAGATAAACATTGGTGAGTTCAAAAATGACATTGTCATGATCCCAAGAATTACTCTCAATTTATCAGAAGGAGAAGATGTCCCTCTTCAGCGGAGCCGGTTCCCGATACAGTCATGCTTTGCTATGACTATACATAAGGCACAAGGCCAAACCATGGAGAATGTGTTGATTTATCTGGAGAAACCGGTATTCCAGCACGGTCAGCTGTATGTGGCTTTAAGCCGGGGGAAAAGAAATGAAAACGTTAGAGTATTCTTGAAGGGTGGCAGATCAACCAGAAATGTTGTCATCAAAAGTGCCCTTCATTAAGTGAGGAGGAGTTATATTTGTCTTGCTACACATCTTTCTTCTTTAATAAACTGAGTTTTTCTTCTTTAATTTCCAAAGCGCATCACATCAGACCGCACTACCCTTCTCTCAAAGAGTGCCCTAACGGGACACCGGGTTATCTAGTACCTTTTAGATTTGTCATGTATTGCCCTGACCATATATGTCAGCCTTTGCATGTGGCTTATCCCAGGTTTTCAACTTCCAGTTCAAGTTTATTGTCATCTGACTATAAATGTCTACAAGCAAACGAAACAACGTTCCTCCGATCACAGCACACCCACAAAACATATTTATTTATTTATTGGGATACATGCGGAATAGGCCCTTCCAGCCCTTTGAGTCGCGCTGCCCAGCGACCCCCGACTTAATCCTGGCCTAATCACGGGACAGTTTGCAATGACCAATTAACCTACCAGCTGGGATGCCTTTGGACTGTGGGAGGAAACTGGAGCACCCGGAGGAAACCCACACGATCACAGGGAGAGTGCATAAACTGCTTCCGGCAGCCACAGGAATTGAACCCGGGTTGCTGAATCTGTAAAGCACTGTGCTACCCACTACACTACTGTCACCCAACACGGTATCACACCCAGCACGTAAACCAAAATACTACCATAAATAAGTTCATAAAATGTAATTCCTTTGTTTATTTCATCTCTGTTAAGTCATTTCATTTTTTAATTCATTTGATTCTGCCCTGGGGAGAGATGAAGGGGAGACCCCTAGGATACTTTGCTCGTAGCAAAGGGTGTTTGAAGAGTTGGAAGTGTCCTGCTCAGAGCAAAGAGACAAATTCTCTGCCCTAATTTGCCTTCTTGGTGAAGGAGAGTGGGGGAGAGGTGAGAGCTCGAAATGGTTCCTCGACCAACTGTGATGCTGCTGCAAGTAAGTTTTTCTTCACACCAGTGCATACATTCAAAGATTTAAAGTACATTTATTATCAAAGTGTGTATACAGAACACAACTTGGAGATTCAACCTCCTCCAGACAGCCACGAAACAAAGAGGCACCATGGAACCCGTTCGAAGAAACATCAAACACCCAATGCTGATAAAAAAAGAACTAATTGCACAAACAGCAAAAGCAAGCGAACAACACACAGAATGTCAAACATCAAAGCAGCAGTCCAGTAGTATTCTGCTTCCTTCAGTTCAGTGCCATGGTATTAGCCACTGCTGGCCACAGGGCCATCCTTTGCTGAAGTGCCCCAGTCTGCATCCGTCAAACCACTCAAAACAGCAAAAAAATTAGTAACCAGAATCCAGCACTACATGCAAGCACTTTACGACAAGTGTATATGATAATAAATTCAGCCTTGGCTTTGACTTGCCCAGTAACCTAACTCGGTGTTCCCACCAACACACACAAAATGCTGGAGGAACTCAGCAGGTCAAACAGCATCTATGGAAGAGTAAAGAGTCAATGTTTTGGGGCGAGGCCCTCCTTCAGTGTGTTTGTGATACTCCTTGTTCCCCTATTCCTTAACCACCTCTTAACAAAGACCCATCAAACACATAGTTTCGATTCACAACTGCGCTACGATCAGCTACTGGAGACATAAGACACTGCAGATGCAGAGGTTCTCTGGGAACGAATAGTCAATATTTCAGGCCGAAACCCTTCATTAGGACTCACAATGAAGTGTCTTGACTCAGAACATCAACTGTTTATTCCCCTCCTGACCTGCTGAGTTCCTCCAGCGTTTTTTTGTTTGTTTGCTCTGCGTTTCCAGCATCTGGAGAATCCCTTGTGTTTATTCATTTTCAACAGTGCTTGTGTTTCACAACTTAAGCCTCCAGTTCTCTCCCTGGCTTTCAATGCATCAGACCCCATCTGTCTGCTTGAGCTTTCAAACACCGTTCCTGCGAAGTGATTCATTACAGATTAGCTCTCCAGCGAAAAGATTAGCCTCACTTGTCACAAGTACATCAAAACATACAGTGAAAGGCATCAACGGGCAACAGTCTGAGGATTGAGCTGGGGGCAGCCCACAAGAGTCACGACACCTCCGACAGCAATGTAGATTTCCCACAACTTACTAACCCTAACCTGGACATCTTTCGGAACGTGGGAGGAACTGGAGAACCCGGGGAAAACTCACCATCACAGGGAGATCGTACAAACTCCTTATAGACAGCAGCAGGAAGTGAAGCCCAATCTTACACTAACGTGACAGCCTGTTCTTTATATCATCCATATATGTTTGGGTTTTTTTTAACCACATTTAAAGTTCCTTGCAGCTTCCTCCACTTTAACAGGTGTTTTATAACAGTGGGCTATATACAACTGACAGCACAGTGAAGTATAACATTAAAGTAAACCAGGTTACCAAGTATTCTCCATTCTTTGAAAAGTCACAGGCTTTAATAACGTTCCGATGTTTTGAGAAGATCTTCACAACTTGGCCCAGCTGTTTAAAATAAAGAAAAAGGCTTTAAATGGTTTAAGCTCTTTGCTGGTTGAGAAAGGATGAAAGACCAAGTCTACAGATATTCCTTAGGCACTCGAGGTGCTGCAGATGCGGGAAATCTAGAGCAATACACACAATGTGCTGGAGGAGCTCAGCAGGTCAGGCAGCGCCTATGGATGGGAATAAGCAGTTGACGTTTCGGGCCGAGACCCTTCATCAGGACTAATATTATCCTTATACTTTTATCGCATTGAGAGTGAAAGGTGAAAAGTTTAAGGGGAACGTGAGGGGAAACATCTTCACTCTGAGTGGTGAGAGTGTGAAATGAGCTGCCAGTGCAAGTGGTTCATTGAGTTTGATTTCAATGTTTAAGAGAAGTTTGGATAGTTACATGGACGGGAGGGTTATGGAAGACTACGGTTCAGGGGATAGGACTAGCCAGGGGATGGGACTAGGCAGATTAAATGGTTTGGCATGGACTTGTTGGGCAGAAGGGCCTTTTTCTATGACTCTAAAAGCAAATTTACACTCTCCTCATGTTGATAGGGTTGTTAAGAAGGCATATGGTGCATTGGCCTTCATTAGCTGGGCATTGAGTTCAAGAGCCATGAGGTAATGTCGCAGTGCTATAAAACACTGGTTAGACCACACTTGGAATATTGTGTTCAGTTCTGGTTGCCTCATTATAGGAAGGATGTAGAAATCTTTAGGGAGAGTGCAGAGGAGGTTTACCAGGATGCTGCTTGGATTAGAGAGCATGTCTTGTGAGTGACAGGTTGAGCGAGCTAGGAATTTTCTCTTTGGAACGAAGGAGGATGAGAGGTGACTTGTTAGAGGTGTACAAGATAAGAAGCATGGATTAAGTGGACAGCCAGAGACTTCTGCCCAAGGTGGAAGTGGCTAACTTGAGAGAGCATAATATGAAGATGACTGGAGGATGTATAGAGGGATGTCAGAGGTAGGATTTTTACAAAGAGAGTGGTGGGTGCATGGAGCACACTGCTAACGGTGGTGGTAAAGGCAGGTACACTAGGGGCATTTAAGAAATTCTTAGATAACTACAGGGGTGATAGAGAAAGGGAAGGCTCTGTAGGTGGGAAGGGTTAGCTTGATCTTAGGGTAGGTTGAAAGGTCAGCACAACATCATGGGTCAAAGGGCCTGTACTGTGCTGTACCATTCTATGTTCTGTTCCCCCAACACTACCATACTCCCCAAGTTGCAAACCCAATCGATTATAATTTCAAATAAAAATACAATTGAAAATACAAACTCATGAGGAACTATCTCAACTTTCCAATTAACAAGTAGAATTATAACTTAATCAATCATATAAACCCCTAATGGATCAAATCAACTCTTAATGTTCGCATTCATTTCAAGAGGACTAGAATATAAAAGCAAGGATGTAATGTTGAGACTTTATAAGGCGCTGGTGAGGCCTCACTTGGAGTATTGTGAGCAGTTTTGGGCCCCTTATCTTAGAAAGGATGTGTTGAAACTGGAGAGGGTTCAAAGGAGGTTCACAAAAATGATTCCAGGATTGAATGGCTTGTCGTATGAAAAGCGTTTGATGGCTCTGGGCCTGTATTCACTAGAATTCAGAAGGATGAGAGGTGACCTAATTGAAACCTATTGAATGGTGAAAGGCCTTCATAGACTGGACGTGATGAGGATATTTCCTATGGTGGGAGAGTCTAAGCCCAGAGGACACAGAATAGAAACATAGAAACGTAGAAACATAGAAAACCTACAGCACAATACAGGCCCTTCGGCCCACAAAGTTGCACCAAACATAGAGGGCCATTCTTTTAGAATGGAGGTGAGGAGGAATTTCTTTGGCCAGGGAGTGAGGAATCTGTGGAATTCGTTGCCACAGGCAGCTGCGGAGGCCAAGTCTTTATGTATATTTAAGGCAGATGTTGAAAGATTCTTGATTGGTCAGGGCATGAAGGGATACTGGGAGATGGCAGGAGACTGGGGTTGGAGGGAAAGTGGGGTTGGAGGGACATGATGAAATGGTGGAACAAGTGATGGGCCAAGTGGCCTAATTCTGCTCCTACAGTATATTTTATAATAACGTTGTAATATACCAAACCTTGAGATGAAATAAATAACTCCATTCTGATTCACTGAATGTTCAGTTAGGGTTGTTAAACTGTGTCACACAGATATCACAATTGTTGGTGCCTCTAGGATAGACCATGACACAGGTATAGAATTTGGCATGACATGTAATACTTTGAAAAACTTCTATAGATGTGTGGTAGAGAGTATATTGACTGTCTGCATAACAGCCTGGTATGGAAGCATCATTGCCCTTGAACAGAAATCCTACAATAAGTAGTGGATATCGCCCAGTCCATCAATGGTAAAGCCCTCTCCACCACTGAGCACATCTACACAGAGCATTATCACAGTAAAGCAACGTCCATCTTCAGGGACCCCCCCACCACCCAGGCCATGCTCTCTTCTCACTGCTGCCATCAGGAGCCTCAGGACTCACACCACCAGGTTCAGGAACAGTTATTACCCCTCAACCATCAGGTTCTTGAACCAAAGGGGATAACTTCACTCAACTTCACTTGCCCCATCATTGAACCGTTCCCACAACCAAAGGACTCATTTTCAAGGACTCTTCATCTCATGTTCTCAATATTTATTGCTTAATTAATTATTATTATTATTTCTTTCTTTTTGTATTTGCACAGTTTGTTGTCTTTTGCACGCTGGTTGAACTCCCTTGTTGATGCAGTCTTTCATTGATTCTGTTATGGTTTTTATTCTATTATGGATTTATTGAGTATGCCCACAAGAAAATGAATCTCAGGCTGCATATGGTGATGTATACGTACGTTGATAATAAATTTACTTTAAGCTTTGAACTTTTTGAACCTTCAGTTAGGCCATTTGGCTCAACAAGTCTGCTCTACCATTCAATCACGGCTGATTTATTTTCCCTCTCTACATCATTCTCCTTCCTTCTCCCCGTAGCCTTTAATGCACTTAATAATCAAGAACCTATCAAGCTCTGCTTTAAATATACCCAATGACTTGGCCACCACAGCTGTCTGTGGCAATGAATTCTACCAGATTTACCACCATTAAGCTGAAGAAATTCTTCCTCATCTCTGTTCTAAAGGAACATCTTTACATTCTGAGGTTGTGCCCTCTGGTCCTAGACCCCCTCTCCACACTATTGTAACATCCTCTCCACGTCCACCCTATCTAGGTCTTTTAATATTCAATTGGTTTCAGAGACCCCCTACCCACCTCATCCTGCTAAACGTTAGCGCCCTCTAGTGTGGATTGCTGGAGTAGATTCAAACCCTATTACTTTTGTATATAATAGTACCGTAACTGTGTGGAGAAGGGGGGATAGTGTGGGACTGAAAACAAAGGAATAAAACCATCAGGCATTCATTCCACAATGTTTCACTGCCACAGGAGGTGAAGTACTGTATATACAACAGAAATGACCTCTTTAACAGGGTGCAGAAAATCCACGTTCTCTCCATATGTTTGATTTGAAACCTGTTAAAGGTTTTCTGGCAAAACATGGATGAGCTCTGTCATGGATGGTCCCAAGCCCAGCTGTGGAAGGAGGAGGGTTGGGTGTGGGTCTCGCAGCTCCACCCTGGAAAAACCCAGAGCGACAGAAACGCCAACTGAAGCTTCAAAGATGAAATCTCTGGTGAGCTGCTGTCAGCTGCCTATGCCCCAGCATGGGAGTTGGGCTTAACCCAAACGGTCATAGGTCAAGCAATAAAGTACCCATTCACCACACAAGTGCAAGAAAGGCATTGCTGCTGCAACTTGTATATTTATCATCAGACTGAAATTCAAAAAATAACCAGGTCCTTCTTAATTTTGACAATCAAAGAAACTTTCAGCATCTGTGGAAAGAGAGATAGGGTTAAGATTTCAGGTCAAACCCCAATCACTGAGATCTGACAAAGGCTGTACGGCCTGAAACATTAATTTTGTTTCTCTTTTTTGTACATGCTACCTGACTTGCTGAGGGGTTCCTGCATTTCTGGTTTTGTTATTTGTAAATTTTAAACAGGTCCAATTAAAGGTGTTGAAATTCATTGCAGAATCACAAGGTTTCAACATGTTTTCTGGTGCTCAGTTTCACTAATAAGCATCTCGAGCTATAAATCCCAATATCTGCCAATTTTCAGAATCAGGTTTATCATCACTGGCATGTGTCGGGAAATTTGTTGTTTTGCGGCAGCAATACATTGCAATTCATAATATTAAATATTGTAAATTATAGTGAATATATATATATATATATATATATATATATATATTATATATAGAGTAAATTAACAAAGCTAAATTAAGTAAGTAGAGCAAAAAGAGAGAAAAAGAAGTAATGGGTTCATTGTCCTTTCAGAAATCTGGTGGTGGAGGGGAAGAAGCTGTTCCTGAAGTGTTGAGTGTGTGCCTTCAGGCTCCTGTACCTCCTCCCGGATGGTAGCAATGAGAAGAGGGCTTGTCCTGGGTGATGGGGGTCCTTAATGATGGATGCCACCTTTTTAAGGCATCACTCCTTGAAGATGCCCTTGATGATGGAGCTGACTGAGTTCACAGCTTTCTGCATCTTATTTCGATCCTGTGCAGTGCCCCCCCCACCCCCACCCCCCATACCAGACGGTGATGCAGCCAGTTAGAATGCTCCCCACGGTAAATCTGTGAAAATTTGTGGTTGTCTATAGTGACATACCAAATCCTCTTGAACTCCGAATTAAGTGTACCAACTGTCGTGCCTTCGTTTGGTGGCACCATTAAGAACACTCCTGATACTTGGAAAGGGTCTACGTCAAGGTTCAAGATTTATTATCAAAGTATGTATATGTTGCCAAATACTACCCTGAGATTCATTTTCTTGTTGGCATTCACTGCAGAACAAATACAATAGAATCAATGAAGACTACACACAAACACTGACAAACAACCAATGTGCACAAGACAAACTGTACAAATACAAAAAAAATCAACATACAGATAAACAAACTAATTAACAAACAAATAAATAAACGGATGAATGATTAAATAAATAACACTGAGAACGTGAGGTGTAGAGTCTTTGAAAGTGAGTCTATAGGATGTGGACTCAGTGATTGGTGATTAGTGCAGTGTTGTGGTCAGTGTAGTTATAACACTTGACGGCACAGGAGGTCGTTCCTGCCTGTGGCCATCGAACGTACAGCTCCTCCCGTGGAGGGTCAGACACCCTGAGCCAATAGACTGGTCCTGGACTTTTTTCCATCTGGCATAGTTTGCATTTTGTTGTTTGATTGTTGGGGGTTTTGTATTGCTATATTTACGCTCTATTCTTGGTTGGTGCGGCTGTAACGAAACCAAATTTCCCTCGGGATCAATAAAGTATATCTATCTATCTATCTATCTATCACTAGTAACTGTTACTTTAACTCCTCCTGTTTAACTCTTCCTATTTAACTGCTGAGATTGAATTTTAAAGGAAAATATAAGGTTTAACTTGAGGAGTAATATCCTACCAGCTGTCACGTCCCAGTGAAAAATTACACCATTTGGTTTCTGAATTGACAAAGGGTCTTGGCTCAAGTCGTCAACTATTTCATTTCCCTGCATAGATGCTGCCTGACTTGCTGAGTTCCTCCAGGATTTTGTGTCTGTGTTGCTCAAGATTTCCAGCATCTGCAGAATCTCTTGTGATCACGATATCTGATCTGCAGCAAGTTCTTCTGCATGCAAGCAGGGCACCTATTTTACGTGCCCAGATGGCGGGGCAGGGAGGGGGGTGGAGGTTGGAGGTGGTGACTGCAACGACGGGAAACGTGATCAAAATGCCGAGGTGCACAGCTAACCTGCAGATCCCACAGAACAGCTTTATTGTCGTAACTTCCAGAGGCGAGAAGCGTCGAATCCCTGCTGAAGCAGATGGTCTCCACACTCTTAGTGTGCACTAGGAATGAGAACAGGGCCGTTTATTGGCCTGGTCAGAGGGTAATAGAACACAGAACACTACAGGCCCTTCGGCCCATGATGTTGTGCTGACCTTTTTAACCTACTCTAAGATCAATCTAACCCTTCCCTCCAAATAGCCCTCCATCTTTTTCTATCACCCACGTGCCTATCTAGGAGTCTCTTAAATGTCCCTAATGTACCTGCCTCTCCCACCACCCCGGGCTGGGCGCTCCATCAATCTGTGTAAAGAAAATACCTCTGACACCCCCCTCTCTACGTTCCTCCAATCACCTTAAAATTAAGTCCCCTCGCATTATTAGCCGTTTTGGCCCTGTGGAAAAATGTCTCTGACTATCACCCAATCTAATCCTCTTATCATCTTGTTCACTTCTATCAAATCACTCTCATCCTCCTCCTCTACGAAGAGAAAAGCTTGCTCAACCTATCTTAATAGAACATTGTGTCTAATCCAGGCAGATTCCTGGTAACTCCTCTATCGGACACTGCCCGGATTAGACAGCATGTTCTCTAAGAGCTTACCTACTTGCCTCGCATTTTATAGACCAATAAACTAACTAAACATGAATGTTAAGCCAGGACCCTGTAATTCCAATGTGACTCTACCTCAATCGCATTTAACCAGCATCTGTATTGTTGATAGCGCAGAAATCGGTATCTGATTTTGGCTTAAAATTACATCTTTCTTCTTGAAGTGTGGACATCTTGAATGACCACAACTCTGTACTGATCACTGACCACAACTTACTGATCACTGACAACAACTCTGTACTGATCACTGACCACAACTTACTGATCACTGACCACAACCTCTGTACTGATCACTGACAACAACTCTGTACTGATCACTGACCACAACTTACTGATCACTGACCACAACCTCTGTACTGATCACTGACCACAGCTTACTGATCACTGACCACAACTTACTGATCACTGACCACAACTCTGTACTAATCACTGACCACAACTTACTGATCACTGACCACAACTTACTGATCACTGACCACAACTCTGTACTAATCACTGACCACAACTTACTGATCACTGACCACAACTCTGTACTGATCACTGACCACAACTTACTGATCACTGACCACAACTCTGTACTGATCACTGACCACAACTCTGTACTGATCACTGACCACAACTTACTGATCACTGACCACAACTCTGTACTAATCACTGACCACTACTTACTGATCACTGACCACAACTCTGTACTGATCACTGACCACAACTTACTGATCACTGACCACAACTCACTGATCACTGACCACAACCTCTGTACTGATCACTGACCACGACTTACTGATCACTGACCACAACTCTGTACTGATCACTGACCACAACCTCTGTACTGATCACTGACCATGACTTACTAATCACTCACCACAACTCTGTACTAATCACTGACCACAACTTACTGATCACTGACCACAAATCTGTACTGATCACTGACCACAATTACTGATCACTGACCACAACTCTGTACTAATCACTGACCATGACTTACTGATCACTGACCACGACTTACTGATCACTGACCACAACTTACTGATCACTGACCACAACTCTGTACTGATCACTGACCACAACTTACTGATCACTGACCACAACTTACTGATCACTGACCACAACTCACTGATCACTGACCACAACCTCTGTACTGATCACTGACCACAACTTACTGATCACTGACCACAACTCTGTACTGATCACTGACCACAACTTACTGATCACTGACCACAACTCTGTACTGATCACTGACCATGACTTACTGATCACTGAGCACAACTCTGTACTGATCACTGACCACAACCTCTGTACTGATCTCTGACCACAACTTACTGATCACAGACCACAACTCTGTACTGATCACTGACCACAACTCTGTACTGATCACTGACCACAACCTCTGTACTGATCTCTGACCACAGCTCTGTACTGATCACTGACCACAACTTACTGATCACTGACCACAACTCTGTACTGATCACTGACCACAACTCTGTACTAATCACTGACCACAACTCTGTACTGATCACTGACCACAACTTACTGATCACTGACCACAACCTCTGTACTGATCTCTGACCACAACTTACTGATCACAGACCACAACTCTGTACTGATCACTGACCACAACTCTGTACTGATCACTGACCACAACTTACTGATCACTGACCACAACTCTGTACTGATCACTGACCACAACTCTGTACTGATCACTGACCACAACTTACTGATCACTGACCACAACTCTGTACTGATCACTGACCACAACTTACTGATCACTGACCACAACTCTGTACTGATCACTGACCACAACCTCTGTACTGATCACTGACCATGACTTACTGATCACTGACCACAACTTACTGATCACTGACCACAACTCTGTACTGATCACTGACCACAACTTACTGATCACTGACCACAACCTCTGTACTGATCACTGACCACAGCTTACTGATCACTGACCATGACTTACTGATCACTGACCACAACTTACTGATCACTGACCACAACTCTGTACTGATCACTGACCACAACTTACTGATCACTGACCACAACCTCTGTACTGATCACTGACCATGACTTACTAATCACTCACCACAACTCTGTACTAATCACTGACCACAACTTACTGATCACTGACCACAAATCTGTACTGATCACTGACCACAATTACTGATCACTGACCACAACTCTGTACTAATCACTGACCATGACTTACTGATCACTGACCACGACTTACTGATCACTGACCACAACTTACTGATCACTGACCACAACTCTGTACTGATCACTGACCACAACTTACTGATCACTGACCACAACTCACTGATCACTGACCACAACCTCTGTACTGATCACTGACCACAACTTACTGATCACTGACCACAACTCTGTACTGATCACTGACCACAACTTACTGATCACTGACCACAACTCTGTACTGATCACTGACCATGACTTACTGATCACTGAGCACAACTCTGTACTGATCACTGACCACAACCTCTGTACTGATCTCTGACCACAACTTACTGATCACAGACCACAACTCTGTACTGATCACTGACCACAACTCTGTACTGATCACTGACCACAACCTCTGTACTGATCTCTGACCACAGCTCTGTACTGATCACTGACCACAACTTACTGATCACTGACCACAACTCTGTACTGATCACTGACCACAACTCTGTACTAATCACTGACCACAACTCTGTACTGATCACTGACCACAACTTACTGATCACTGACCACAACCTCTGTACTGATCTCTGACCACAACTTACTGATCACAGACCACAACTCTGTACTGATCACTGACCACAACTCTGTACTGATCACTGACCACAACTTACTGATCACTGACCACAACTCTGTACTGATCACTGACCACAACTCTGTACTGATCACTGACCACAACTTACTGATCACTGACCACAACTCTGTACTGATCACTGACCACAACTTACTGATCACTGACCACAACTCTGTACTGATCACTGACCACAACCTCTGTACTGATCACTGACCATGACTTACTGATCACTGACCACAACTTACTGATCACTGACCACAACTCTGTACTGATCACTGACCACAACTTACTGATCACTGACCACAACCTCTGTACTGATCACTGACCACAGCTTACTGATCACTGACCATGACTTACTGATCACTGACCACAACTTACTGATCACTGACCACAACTCTGTACTGATCACTGACCACAACTTACTGATCACTGACCACAACCTCTGTACTCACTTTCAAAGACTTCACAACTCATGCTCTCAGTTTGTTTATTTATTTATTATCTGTTTATTTTTATTTATTTATATTATTTATTAAGTTTATTTATTTGATTGTCTACCTGTTTATCTACTTACTTGTTTGTTTATTTATTTATCATTATTATTATTATTTATTTATTGTATTGAGATACAGACCGTGCTGGTGGCGTAGTGGCATCAGTGCCAGACTTCGGGACGAAAGGTCCCGAGTTCGAATCCAGCCGGCTCCCCTGCACGCTTTCCATCCATGCTGGGTTACGAGCTGGTGATCTCTTTGGAAACTCACCTGGAAGAAGGCAATGGCAAACCTCTGCTGTACCTTGCCTCGTACGCGGTTCCTCACTACGTCAGAGAGGCGTGGAGGGAAATCGTCCGCTAACCGGAGAAACTCCGGATGCGATGTACCTTTCCTTTCCTTTTATTGAGATACATCATGACCCTTCAAGCCAGCAGCCCAGCAACCCCGAATTAACCACAGCCTAATCACGGGGCAATTCACAATGACCAATTAACCTACCAAATAGTAAGTCTGTGGAATGAGGGAGGAAACTGGAGCACCCGGAGGAAACCCACGCAGTCACAGGGAGAACGTACAAGCACCTCTCAGGCAGTTGGTACTGTAAGGCATCGTGCTAACCACTACACTACTGTATTACATGTTTCTTTGCATATTTGCACAATTTGTCAGTACTTCTGTGTAGTTTCTCGTTGGTTCTATTATAGTTCTTTGTCCTACGGTGAATGCCTACAAGAAAATGAATCTCGGGTAGCATTTGGTGACACATGCATACTTTGATAATAAATTTACTTTGAAGGGGCAAAGGATACAAAACAACTCACAGGTCAGTCAGCATCTATGGAGATGAATAAAGAGTCGACGTTTCGGGCCAAGAACCTTCATCAAGACTGGAAAGGAAGGGGGAAGACACTAGGATAACAAAGGTGGGGGAGGAGAAGGAGACTAGGTGAAGCCAGGTGGAAAGGAGAAGTAAAGGGCTGGAGAGGAGAGTGAACCATAGGAGAAAGGGAAGGACGAGGGGCACAAGGGGGAGATGACAGGCAGTTGAGAAGAGGTAGGATTGCAGCGAGGGGAACAGAAGAGGAGGGAGGGGGAAGAGAAGAGGATACAAAAACAAGGAAGGCATGCTAATGCCTTGTGAATCATTGATTAGGCCTCAGCTAAAGTATTACATCCTGTTCTGGGCCCTGAGCTGTGAGAGAGATGAGGTTTGCCGTGCTCACCTACCTTTGAGAACGTGCAGACAGTGAGCCTTTACCGCGTCCCACACCCTGACCGTACAATCGGCGGACCCACTGGCGAAGAGAGTGGAGTCAGCAGAGAAAACACAAACCCTCACTGGGCCTGTTGGAGCAGAAATGGCATTGGTAGCGTTGGCTATGGTTTCATTCCTTGCAGCCGCGCTCTGCCATCCAATGTAGGAGTTTAAATAATCAGTTACAACCGCAGACGCAGAATCTCACAACACATACAATGGCAAATGAAAGAATCAGCCCTTCTCACCCCCCAGTGGCTCCAATTTGCTTCCAATGGCTTCTGACGTCAGTGCAACCTGACAGGTTCTAGTTTGGTTCCCGCTTTAGCAGAACTGGAAGCCCACAGGATGGTATGAGTGGACCAGAGGCAGCACTTCACCATTGGGTTAATAAACCCATAAGGCATAAGAGCAGAATTAGGCCATTCAGCCCATCAAGTCTGCTCCTCCATTCCATCACAAGGTCCCGCATGGGAGGTTAGTTAGGAAAATTCAGTCGCTAGGTATACCTGGAGAGGTGGTAAATTGGATTAGACATTGGCTCAATGGAAGAAGCCAAAGAGTGGTAGTAGAGAATTGCTTCTCCAAGTGGAGGCCTGTGACTAGTGGTGTGCCATAGGGATCAGTGCTGGGTCCATTGTTATTTGTCATCCGTATCAATGATCTGGATGATAATGTGGTAAATTGGATCAGCAAGTTTGCTGATGATACAAAGATTGGAGGTGTAGTGGACAGTGAGGAAGGTTTTCAGAGCCTGCAGAGGGACTTGGACCAGCTGGAAAAATGGGCTGAAAAATGGCAGATTGAGTTTAATACAGACAAGTGTGAGGTATTGCACGTTGGAAGGACGAACCAAGGTAGAACATACAGGGTTAATGGTAAGGCACTGAGGAGTGCAGTAGAACAGAGGGATCTGGGAATACAGATACAAAATTCCCTAAAAGTGGCGTTACAGGTAGATAGGGTCGTAAAGAGAGCTTTTGGTACATTGGCCTTTATTAATCAAAGTATTGAGTATAAGAGCTGGAATGTTATGATGAGGTTGTATAAGGCATTGGTGAGGCCGAATCTGGAGTATTGTGTTCAGTTTTGGTCACCAAATTACAAGAAGGATATAAATAAGGTTGAAAGAGTGCAGAGAAGGTTTACAAGGATGTTGCCGGGACTTGAGAAACTCAGTTACAGAGAAAGGTTGAATAGGTTAGGACTTTATTCCCTGGAGCGTAGAAGAATGAGGGGAGATTTGATAGAGGTATATAAAATTATGATGGGTATAGATAGAGTGAATGCAAGCAGGCTTTTTCCACTGAGGCAAGGGGAGAAAAAAACCAGAGGACATGGGTTAAGGGTGAGGGGGGTAAAGTTTAAAGGGAACATTAGGGGGGGCTTCTTCACACAGAGAGTGGTGAGAGTATGGAATGAGCTGCCAGATGAGGTGGTAAATGTGGGTTCTTTTTTAACATTTAAGAATAAATTGGACAGATACATGGATGGGAGGTGTATGGAGGGATATGGTCCGTGTGCAGGTCAGTGGGACTAGGCAGAAAATGGTTCGGCACAGCCAAGAAGGGCCAAAAGGCCTGTTTCTGTGCTGTAGTTTCTATGGTTCTATGGTTCTATCACGGCTGATTTATGATTCATTCTCCTTCCCTTAACCTTTGATGCCTTTACTAATCAAGAACCTATCATCTCTGTTTTAAATGTACCCAATGACTTGACCTCCACAGCCATCTGTGGCTACAACACTGGAATCAGGCCAGCACAATGCTGATGGCATATCAGCTTTTAGAACTGAGAATTATAACTGAGTATTAAAAGATTGAGGAACAAGCAGGGCAGACAGAAAATAATCTGAACACATAAAATACATTCAGCCAAGTACCGGACTTGACAGCTCATTAGGAGCATTTGATGGTTCTGGGCCTATATTCACTAGAATTCAGAAGGAAACCTATCAAATGGCGAAAGGCCTCGATAGAGTGGATGTGGAGAGAATGCTTCCTATAGTGGAAGAATCTAAGACCAGGGTACACAGCCTCAGAATAGAGGGACATCCATTTAGAACAGAGATGAGAAGGAATTTCTTTAGCCAGAGAGTGGTAAATCAGTGGAATTCATTGCCACAGACAGCTGTGGAGGCCAAGTCATTGGGTATATCTAAAGTGGAGGTTGACAGATTCTCGATTGGTCAGAGCATGAAGGGAAAAGGGAGAAGACAGCAGTTTGGGGATGAGAGGGAAAATTGGATCAGCCATGACGAAATGGTGGAGCAGACTCGATGGACCAAATGGCCTAATTCTGCTCCAATATTTTGTGACCTTATGATCTAAAATCAGCGCAACCAAATGAACTGTCAAGTCGTAAACATGCAAGGAAGATCAACAAGGTGATGAAAGACACCTCTGAAATCTGTTACCTTTGTGTCCTTTTACTTTAACTTGACGTTTTCCACTTCCAATATCCCAGACACAAACTTTACCATCATTGGAACCTGTTATTAGGAGGTGCCCACTGTGAGAGATGGAGCAGTGATTCACCTGGACAAAACAAAGCAAGTCAACACAAGCTCTGGATTTCCAACTGTTAATGAAAATACGACCCACCCAGCCAACACACTATTCGTCCCTCTTCCCTCCGGGAGAAGGCTCAGGAGCTTGAAGACTCGTACGGCCAGATTTGGGAACAGCTTCTTTCCAACTGTGATAAGACTGCTGAGCAGATCCTGACCCGGATCTGGGCCGTACCCTCCAAATACCCGGAACTGCCTCTCGGTTTTTTTGCACTACCTTACTTTCCATTTTCCTATTTTCTATTTATAATTCAAATTTTTAATATTTACTAATTTTAACTATTTTTAATATTTAATATTTGTAATCCAGGATTGGGAAGCACAGAATCAAATATCGCTGTGATGATTGTACGTTCTAGTACCAATTGTTTGGCGTCAGTAAAGTATAAATACTGACAATCAAAAAGACAAAGACTGAATTTGAAGGCCTGATATCTACGAGTCTGAGGGTCCAGGGCCAAGGACTGGAGGTCTGGAGGTGGCCTATCCTGGAGTTGGAGGTGTGTGTTTCTCCTCTCCTATCAGATTCCTTCTACTTCAGCCTTTTGCCTTTTCCACCTATCACCTCCCATCTTATTTCCTTTCCCTCCCCACCCTCTTACTCTGGCTTCGCCTCCTTCCTTCCAGGCCTGATGAGGGATCTCAGCCCGAAACATCGACCGTTTATTCATTTCGATATCACTTCCACCAGCGTTTGCTGTGTGTTCCATCCACCCACTCTGGGTAAAGAAAATGCTCCTCCAAACTGTGAAGGCTTCTACCCCACTTATCTAACGGCTTGTTAAAGAGACAGCACCATAACGAGGCATAACGCTTTACAGCACGAATGATCGAGGTTCAATTCCTGCCACTGTCCGTAAGGAGTTCGTCGGTTCTCCCCATAACCACATGCGTTTCCTCTGGCTTCCTCCCACATTACGGGTTAGTGTTAGCACTAGTGTTAGTACTAGTGTCAGTGTTAGTACTAGTGTTAGTGTTAGTGTTAGTGCTAGTGTTAGTGTTAGTGTTAGTAAGTTGTGGACGTACTAGCAAGGTGACACTCGGACTGCGTTGGTCATTGACACAAACAATGCATTTCACTGAATGTTTAAATGTTTTGATGTACTTGTGGCAAATAAAGCAAACCATTAAAAAAAGGGAGGCCTGTCCTTTTATTTTATTTAGAGATGCAGCACAGAACAAACTCTTCTGGCCCAACGAGCCGCATCGCCCAGCATCCCACCTATTTAACCCCAGCCTAATCCTGGGTCAATTTACAATGACTAATTAACCTACCAACGGTACGTCTTTGGACTGTGGGAGGAAACTGGTGCATCGGGAGGAAACTTACACAGTTCGTGAGTAGTACGTACAAACTCTTAAAGACCACACTGGAAATGAACTCCAAGCTCTGATGGCCCTACACAAACGTTAAGCTCTGTATTCACCTCACTCACACTGGTCATTTCATGTGTCCTCTCAGCCTTCTCTAATCAGATCCGGTCTGGCCCAATCACTTCCAGCCCTTGTAACTTCCTCTGAGATCTCCTCAACCACCTCTCCAATGTTCTTCCAATAATGAAGCTCTTCAGACTTCGCTATCTTTAGGCTTCAACCGTGTTTGACACAGTTCTGCTATTGCCTCCCTGTTCTAGACGAAGGTATTGAATAATAAATTTAGGAATTGCGCTAAACAATTTCAAATTTCACACTCCACTCCACTTCCACTGGGGGATTTCCTAGTAGACAACCATTTTGATTCCATTCCCTATTCCTATTCCAACATGTCAATCCATGGGCTCCCTTTGTGCCAAGAAGACGCCTCTCTCACACCTTGTATTCCATTTGGGTAGCTCCATCGACTTCTCTGCTTCCCGTAACTTATCCCCTCTCCTTTACCTCTTTTATTCCCCACTCTGGCCTCTTACCTTTTCTCCTCACCTGCCTGTCACCTCCTCCTTCCCTTTCTCCCATGCTCCACTCTCAGCTCCTATTAGATTCCTTCTTCTCCAGCCCTTTACCTTTCCCATCGATCACCTCCCAGTGTCTCACTACATCGGCCCCCCATTTGACTTCACCTATCACCTTCCAGCTTGTATTCCTTGCCTTGTCCCTGCTTTCTTATGCTGGCTTCTGCCCCCTTCCTTTCCCATCCTGATGAAGTGTTGAGTTATGTTTTGTAACTGCAAAACATAAAAATTAATTTAAAAAGAAAAACACCGAGCTGGGAGATGACTTGTGTACGTTTAGATTCATTTTTACTTTAAGAGACACACACTTATCATGCAGTGGCATGATGATGTAATGCCATTCACATACTTTAACATATAATTACTTAAATGAACAAGAATGCTGAATCAAACAATATATTTACAATATTATTCAAGTACCACTGCAATATTAAATACACAAAAGGTTGCAGTCCAAAACATTGTTTATTCCTCTCCGTAGATGCTGCCTGACCTGCTGAGTTCCTTCAGCATTTTGTGTGAATGTTACTCTGGATTCCCAGCATCTGCAGAATCTCCTGTGCTCCACATTTTAGTTGGGAGCTCAGCTGGATATTGTTCTGTGTTCCTGATTTACTGCATTTAAGGTTTACCAGGTATACTAGACTTCATTTGGCTTTGTCTGTGTGGGAGAGAGGGAGGGAGGGAGGGAGGCAAATGGAGTACCATGAGGGGAAGTGAGGTGGTCTTCCTCGAAACAGGCCATCATTGAGATCTGAAAATCACTTCCTCTGAAGGAAGTTCTAAATTGAAAAAGTGAATGAAGTTGATGAAAATTAACTTGTGGGATTCTGGAGCAACAACATAAAAGCTAAAAAAGGGGGTTTGACAATGTAGATACTGAACTCATTGGAGAACCTTCAAGCAGGAGGTGTGGCTTCAGAATAAGAGTCATTGCTTAAGGTGGAAATGACGAGGACTGGCTTCTCTCAGAGGGTTGTGACTTTTCTGGATGCTCAGTGAAGAGATTCCTAACTGGTTGTGTCACAGACTGATATGGAACATCAATGCCCAGGAAGGGAAAAGACTACAGAAGGTGGTGGATGTAGCCCAGTCCATCACAGGCAAAGCCCTCCCCACCATTAAGTGAATCTACGTGAAGCACTGCCACAAGAAATCAATATCCATCATTAAACAGGCCATGTTCTCTTCTCACTACTACCGTCAGGCAGGAGGTACAGGAGCCTCAGGTCCCACACCACCAGGTTCAGGAGCAGTTATTACCCTACAACCATCAGGCTCCTTATTGAACGGTGAGCTAGGCTCAACTCAACTCAACTCCTGTTCCTGCTTATGTTCTAATGTTCAATTAAATTGGCCAACTTTCGAAGAGGTTCGATGTGTCTATCGAGCATTCTCCCCCAGTGCTGAAAGGATCCATTCCAGTTTCAGCAAACACCATTCAGAAATGGGGCCAGCTGGTACCTTTAATAATCCAAGCTCCTGCTTTCCCAAAACATTCGCATCAGATACCAGAGCAACACACACAAAAACCTGGAGGAGCTCAGCAAATCAGGCAGCATCAAAGCAGAGGAATAAACAGTCAAAGATTTGAGCTGAGACACTTTTCTCCTATCAAATTCCTTCTTCTTCAGCCCTTTACCTTTTCCACCCATCACCTCCCAGCTTCTTACTTCATCCCCCACTCTCCCCCACCCACCCACCTTCCCCCTCACCTGGATTCACCTGTCACCTGTCAGCTTGTACTCCTCCCCCCTCCCACTTTCTTATTCTGGCTTCGGCCCCCTTCCTTTCCAGTCGTGAAGAAGCTTCCCGGCCTGAAACATCACTGTGTATCCCCCTTCATAGATGCTGCCTGGCCTGCTGCGTTCCTTCAGCGGTTTGTGTGTGTTACATCCGCAGAATCGCCTTTGGTCATGAGTTACCACTTCAGGTACAGGTATCAAGATATCCCCTCAGCACTCCCGGCACCTTCTTACGTGGAACCAGAGAACACGGTTTCAGCTGGCGGTCTGCAATAAATCAGAAATTATCCACGGTCCGAGGTTAACACATCCTTTGCTGCCTACCACTGCATTTGTGGGAAATCGTTTTGCTGAGATCTCGGTGAAGTGAGAGGCCAGTAACTTCCACATGGTCGGTGGCTCTTTTCCTGCCGCTCTGTAGTTTCACTGCAGGCATCAATCAAGGGGCAGCAGAGTTTGGCGGGTGCGTTGCTGCTGTAGATTACGAGATGGTTGCTTCCACTCTGAGCTTAGTGGGTAAGAGAGAAAGGACATTCATTTCTATTCCACCAACTTGCCTTCTTCCTAGTATAACATTGATGCAATTATAGAAAAGGCATGCCAGCGGCGATATTTTGTTAGGAGTTTAAGGAGATTTGGTATGTAACCTAAGACTCTAGCAAATCTCTACAGGTGTACCGTGGACAGCAATCTGACTGGTTGCATCACCATCACTCTGAAAGCTCCACTGCACAGGGTCGGAAAAACCCGCAGAAAGTTATAAACTCGTCTCGCACAAGCCTCCCCCCACCATCAAGGACACCTTCGATAGGTGATGCCTCATTTTTAAGGACCCCATCACACAGGAGATGCCCTCTCCTCACTACTACCGTCAGAGAGGAGGGACGGGATCCTGTAGACTTAATGTTTCAGGAACAGCTTCATCCCTACTGCCATCAGATTTCTGAATGGACAATGAACCCACAAACAATACCTCAGTCTTCTCTCCTTTTGCATTACGTATTTCATTTTAAATATACCGGTATATTCTGGTCACCTCACTATAGGAAGGATGAGGAAGCATTGGAAAGGGTACAGAGGAGATTTACCAGGATGCTGCCTGGTTTAGAGAGTATGCATTATGATCAGAGATTAAGGGAGCTAGGGCTTTACTCTTTGGAGAGAAGGAGGATGAGAGGAGACATGATAGGGGTGTACAAGATATTAAGAGGAATAGATAGAGTGGATAGCCAGGCCCTCTTCCCCAGGGCACCATTGCTTAATACAAGAGGACATGGCTTTAAGGTAAGGGGTGGGAAGATCAAGGGGGATATTAGAGGAAGGTTTTTTACTCAGAGAGTGGTTGGTGCGTGGAATACACTGCCTGAGTCAGTGGTGGAGGCAGATACACTAGTGAAACTTATGAGACTGCTAGACAGATATGTGGGGGGTTATATGGGAGGCAGGGTTTGAGGGTTGGCACAACATTGTGGGCCGAAAGGCCTGTACTGTGCTGTACTCTTCTATGTTCTATATATATTTTACCGTAATTTATAGTATACAGTACTTTATGTATTGCACTGTACTGTCGTTGTAAAATAACAAAGGTCATGACATACATCAATGTTAAGAAACGTGATTCTGATTGTGATTAATAGTCTGCTGTTCCAGTTGCCACATTATAGGACTGTTGCAGAAGATGTTGGGATGTTATGTTGAAGTTGTAGAAGACATTGTTGAGTCCTAATTTGGAGCATTATGTACAAGTTTTGGTCACCTACCTACAGGCAATATATCAGTAAGATTGAAGGAGTACAGAGAAAATTTACAAGGATGTTGGTGGGACTTGAAGACTTGAGTTATAAGGGAAGGTTGAATTAGTTAGGACTTTACTCCCTTGAGCAAAGGAGAATGAGGGGAGATTTGACAGAGGGTTACAAAATTATGAGGACTATAGATCGGGTAAATGCAAGCAAGCTTTTTCCACAGAGGATGGGTGAGACTAGAACGAGAGGTCATAGGTTAAGGGTGAAAGTTGAAATAATCAAGGGGAACCTGAGGTGGAACTTCTTCATTCAGAGGGTGGGGAGAGTGTGGAACGAGCTGCCAGTGCAAGTGCTGGATGTAGGTTCAATTCCAACATTTAAGAGAAGTTTGGATACATGGTTGGGAGGGATATGGAGGGCTATGGCCCAGGTGCAGTTCAACAGAGCTAATAACAGATTGGCATGGACTAGATGGGCCGAAGGGCCTCTTTTTGTGCTGTAGTGCTCTGTGACTATAATTCTTTGGTGAAGACACTAGATTTTTTCTGCCCAATAATTTTTTACCTTGACGTACATCACCTCTTGCTGCAACTATCAGGAGAATGCTAGGGGATGATATAATCCTGTAGAATTGTATCCCAAAGTCTCTGCTTCTGGAACTGAAGGATAGAAGACTTGCATTTATATCAGACATTTTGCAACCTCCAGACATGCCAAAACATTGTTAGAACTCTCTTACCCCCTTCTCTTCCCCTCATCTGTCCACCACCTCCCCCTGGTACCCCTCCTCCTTCCCTTTCAGCGCTATGTTGGCACCAGAGTGTGTGGTGATAGCCTCCATCACATCCCTAGGTCGTGTTGGCTATTAATCAAATGATTATGAATGTTTTGACATACATGTTATGAATAAATGAAACTGAATCTTTCTCCCATAGACCACTCTCCTCTCCTGTCAGATTCCTTCCTTTTTCAGCCCTTTACCTTTTCCACCTATCACCTCCAGCTTCCCTCTCCGTCCCCACCCATCCTGCCCTACCTGCTCTCACCTATCACCTGCCAGATGTATTTCTCCCCTTCCCCTCTTATTCCGGCTTCTGCTCTCCTCCTTTCCAGTCCTGATGGCCCGAAATGTTTATTTGTCTCCATAGCAGCTGCCTGACCTGCCAAGTTCCTCCCGCATTTTGTGTCTGTTGGCCAGTCTATTATATTACTTCCCTAGTTATTGTTGGGCATTCCAGAACAAGGGACTTCTAACAGCATAAACTTGAGAAGGAGGTTGTAATTTGCTCAGCAGCGTGGTATTACCTGGATTCTTCATTGTACTATCTGGTGGGAGAGTTGCTTTCAAAGTAAAATGATTGCCTGTTATTATGAGGTCACATATGGTCACACCTGGGGTCATGATGCAGTCTTAGTCGGCAAAATATGTGAGGGAGCTTTATTGCTAAAACTAAAACTCAAAGTGTAAATCCAAAACTTTAACTGGTATTAAACAGCTTTGTGAATTAAAAATATCCATCCTTAACACCAGGGCAGATAAAGTCCGTCAATGAAATATGTTGGGGTCTGGCCCCTCCCATTGATGCTGCTCTCCAGTATTCGCTCGGTGGAAGACAAGCTGGATCGCATTCGTCTGTGGCCGCACTAGTGCATGATGATTGGACTGCTGCAGCTTGTTCTTGCAGACGACATCCCATGCACCGTCAATCTACAGGACGCAACTCTCAGGGACTTGGGCTAGATTGTTATTTTTTGTGCATTTACTGCAATCTTACACAATATGTGCTTTGTGCTGAGTATGACTGTTGGTATTGTGTTTTGCACCTTGACCTCAGAGGAGCACCGTTTCATTTGGCTGTATTCATGGGTATTCATGTATGGTTGAACTTGGACTTGTACTCATTGGGAAATGGGAAGGAAACGTTGATGGTTGGAAGGAAGATGGTTGTTGGATGTCAGTTCTGATGCCTCAGCAGCAGAGGGCTCTACAACAGGTAGTTAAAACTGCCCAATGCATCACTGGTACTGGCCTAACCGCCATCAAGGACATACATGCAGAAAAGTGCCAGAAAAAAAGCTAGAAATATCATGAAGGAGCCCACCCACCCTGTTCATAGACTGTTTGTCCAGCTCCCATCAAGGAGGAGGCTACGGACCATCCACGCCAGGACCACTGAACTGAAAAACAGTCACTTTCCCCAAGCTGATCAATACATCTACCCCATTAACAGACCCCACCACACCCCCACTACCTCTACATACACATCACCTAGCGTCAGGTTATGTATTCACACTCAGTCTACGTATATCACAGTTACTGGTACACTGTGTATTATAGGAATGCTTTTATATTTTGTGTTTTGATGTTCATTGTGTTTTTATGTTGTATCAGATCCGGAGTAGCAATCATTTTGTTCTCCTTTACACTCGTGTTCTGAACAATGACAACACACAGTATTGAATCTTGCACTGTTTCGGGAATCCTTTAGGATGAGATGCTAGGACAGGTTGTCCTCAGCTGCTTCATCAATACCTTCCCTCCATCATGTGGGTTGGCAGGCCCCATGGAAAGGGCTAGTGACTTCCCCTTCCCCAGAGTGGTGAGTCCTGGGGTCAGAGGTCTCTGCAAGTCTGGACTTCAAGGCGCGGAATTCAAAGTCTGTAATCGGCAAGTCCTGGGGTTGATACCCAAGGCTGAAGCCAGGAGACTGAAGACCAAGGTTGGCATGTCCAGAAGTTCCGGACAGATGGTCAAAGACACTAGGTCAGTGTGTCTGGAAGTCGAATGAATGAATGAAGTTTACTTCGGTCAGTACAAACATTACAAAAAGCATCATTTTCAACGATGATTTCATAGGACAAAATTACAACAAAAAACATAGATATTCTTTAAAACAGACCGAAAGGGTGTAGGCTGAAGCTACAGCTTATTACGCCTACCCCTTTTACTTATACAACAACATATTTGGCATCAATCATCACATCAAAACAAAAAATTTCATAATCTTTTAACACAAAATCCAATTCCAAGTATCATTTACTTACGTTACTCCCATTCATTTTAAATCATGTATTTTATATTTGTTCATTAAATTTTTAATTAATTTTTTAAACTTGTTAGGTGTGGTGCATGTTTTTAAATTCTCACTACAACTGTTCCATAGATTCACCCCTCTGACTGAAACACAATGATTTTTTACATTTGTTCTTCTTTGTTTTTGAAATATACACGTTCCTCTCAAATCATGTTGACTTTCTCTCATTTTAAACAACCTTTGGATACTTTGTGGTAGCTGTCCATTTTTTACTTTATACATAATTTGTATTATTTTTAAATCTACAAAATCTCTGAATTTTAAAGTGTTTAGTTGAATAAACAGTGGATTAGTTGGCTCATAATAACTTGTCTTATTTACAATTCATATGACTTTCTTTTGGAGTAGAAAAATTGAGTTTGTATTTGTTTTGTATGTATTTCCCCCATACCTCTACACAATAAGTCATATATGTGACTATAAGTGAACAGTATAATGTATACAAATAATGTACAGTATTGCAATAGATTTTGACAATTTTGCTTTGACATAATTTATATGTGGTTTCCAGCTTAATTTATTATCTATTACCACTCCTAAAAATTTTGTTTCACATACCTTACCAATTTCAACATCATTTATTCTAAGTTTACTATATGAGTTTGGCACACGGTTTCCAAATATGATGAATTTAGTTTTATTTAGATTCAGTGATAATTTGTTAGTATCAAACCATTAATTTATAATTTTTAGTTCTTTCTTGACTGTATCCAAAAGTTGCTTCAGATGTTCCCCACTACAAAATATAGTTGTATCATCAGCAAATAATACACATTTTAATGTCTGAGAGACCATACATATATTGTTTATATACAAAATGAACAGCAATGGACCAAACACTGAACCTTGAGGAACCCCCAAGTTACCCTCAAGAGTTTTGAATTCGAGTTGTTTATATGTACATACTGATACCTGTCTTCCAAATAACTACTTAACCAGTCATGTGCCACCACTTTAATACCATACCTTTCTAATTTTGTTAATAATTTATGGTCAATGGTGTCAAATGCTTTTTTTAGATCAAGGAATATTTCCACTGTGTATTCATTTGCCCGACGCCGGCCCCCTAGGCCTGAGTCCACGTAGTAGTGGTAGCATTCATTTCTTTCTATAGCGTTTGGTATTTCTTCTACAAAATCTATTAATGCTATTGTAGTGGTTCTGTTTTTTCTGAAACCATATTGCCGTTCACAGAGTATATTATGTTTTGTTATGAAATCATTTAACCTTCTCACAAATATTTTTTCCAATATTTTGGAAAACTGTGAGACCAAAGAAACTGGCCCATAATTTGAAAATACATGTTTATCTCCAGCTTTGTATATTGGAATATTGTATATTTGTATATTGTATATTGGAATGGCTTGGCTATTTTCATTTTATTGGGAAATTTTCCAGCAATAAAAGACTCATTACAAATGTGAGTCAGTGGTTTCACAATGCCTGATGTCAACAAGACTACAAGTTTGGGCCAGGGACCAGAATATATGTGTGTGTTTGTGTGTGTGTGTGTGTGTGTGTGTGTGTGTGTGTGTGCGCGTGCACACACGCGCACGCGCGCGGTTTTTTAAAGATAGGATTAGTTTTATAAGACAATAAGGCTATAGATATAGGAGCAGAATTAGGCCATTTGGCCCATCAAGGCTGCAATTTGTCAGATGTACATCAAAGCATACAGTGAAATGCATTGTTTGCATCAAATCAGCAAGGATTTTTCAGAGACCAACTCTGAACTTCCCCTGAAATAGCCCAGCAAAACACACTTCCATCAAATGACCCAGCGAAAGATCTCAGCTGAAACGTCCACTGTTTATTCCTCTCCACAGATGCTGCCTGAGCTGCTGAGTTTGTGTCAAATGACTGCTCACTGCCATGTACGGTAACTGATTACCTCACCCAAACCCCAGCAAAGAATGGAAAAATTACAAATGCTTTTTTGGGAAAAAATGAGGACTGTACACTAATTAGAGATTATTTTCTGCCATCAGCAAACCTTGATAATTCTCATTTCCACATTACCAGCAAAGGGGTGATTCTATAAGCCGGATATCTGTACAGAATAGATCTGTTTGAATCTATTGAGTCAGTATTGTCAAGGGCCACTCCCATCTATCCCACAATCTCTTTGATCTCCTATCATCAGGCAGAAAGATTTACTGTATAAGAACAACTTCTTTCCCTGAGGCTACGAGACTTCTGAACATCCAGCTATCACCCCATACACATTATTTATGACAGGGCCAGTAACTGAAATACATGTCACAAATGCACTTTATCTCACCTTGTACATCTACTGAATACTTTGTGATCTGTTAATATTATGTGCTGCGTGTGACATACAGTGCCAATATTCACCCCCCTTGGAAGTTTTCATGTTTTATTGTTTTTCGACATTGAATCACAGTGAATTTAATTTGGCTTTTTTGACACTGATCAACTGAAAAGACTCTTCATGTCAATGTGAAAATTAATTTCTACAAATTGGTCTAAATTTATTACAAATATAAAACACAAAATAATTGATTGCATAAATACTTACCCCCTTAAAGTCAGTATTTAGTAGATGCACCTTTGGCAGCAATTACAGCCTTGAGTCTGTGTGGATAGGTCTCTATCAGCTTTGCACATCTGGACACTGCAATTTTTCCCCATTCTTCTTTACAAAACTGCTCAAGCTCTGTTGGATTGCATGGGGATCGTGAATGAACAGCCCTTTTCAAGTTCAGCCACAAATTCGCAATTCGATTGAGGTCTGGACTCTAACTTGGCCACTCCAGAACATTAACTTTGTTGTTTTTTAAGCCATTCTAGTTGGCTTTATGCTTGGGGTCATTGTCTTGCTGGAAAACAAATTTTCCCCAAGTCACAGTTCTCTGAAGACTGCATCAGGTTTTCTTCCAGGATTTTCCTGTATTTTGCTGCATTCATTTTACCCTCTTCCTTCACAAGTCTTCCAGGACCTGCTGCAGTGAAGCATCCCCACAGCACGATGCAGCCATCACCATAGTTCATGGTAGGGATGGTGTGCTTTTGACAATGTGCTGTGTTTGGTTTACACCAAACATAGCATTTAGTCTGATGGCCTAAAAGCTCAATTTTGGTTTCATCAGACCATAGAACCTTCTTCCAGCTGACTTCATTCTCCCACACGCCTTCTGGAAAACTTTAGCTGAGATTTCATGTGAGTTTTTTTCAACAGAAACTTTCTCCTTGCCACTCTCCCATAAAGCTGTAACTGTATGAAGCACCCGGGCAACAGTTGTTGTATGCACAGTTTCTCCCAACTCAGCCACTGAAGCTTGTAACTCCTCCAGAATTGTCGTAGTTCTCTGGGTAGCCTCCCTCACTAGTTCTGTTTTTGCATGGTCACTCAGTTTTCGAGGAAGACCTGCTCTAGGCAGATCTACAGCTGTGTCATATTCTTTCCATTTCCTGATGATTGACTTAACTGTGGTTGTGGTGGTTGGCATCCGTCTGTCTCAAAGGACAATGGGTGATCATTATCATCATCACAAGCCTGGGCGGAAGGTACGGAGATCCTGAGATGCCCAGTCGTCAAGATCCCCCTCTTGGCCTCACCAGTGTAGTCCAAAGGAAAGTTTATGAAGCAATACGTTTGCACCAGCTGGGCTACAGGAGCTGCCAGAAGGATGTTCAATGATGTCTTAGAGGCCCCACTCCAAAATCGCTGCCTGGGTTCACTCCCATAGCCTTCATCTCTCCCAAGGCTGCCCACAAGGCAATGGAGCTATTTACCCATAGCTGGGGAACTTGTCCGTGAGCACCAGGGCATGTCCATATGCCAGTGGGGCCACGAGCTACGTGTGCAGGGGCCAGGACTTCTCCCTGTCCTCTGTAGTTCAGTGTGAGTCTGGAAGTTCGGTTTCCGTGTGTCGTCAATGAGGCCTACATGAGGCTTGCTGTTGGAGAGGCTACGTACTGGCAGGGAGAGACTTACACATTCATTTCTCCTTTTCGCAGGACTGCACTGAAAGCTGAAAGTGAAAGTGACGAGCACGACCACACTAGACACGTCACAACAACCATTTTGACATTCTTAACTGTACTCCAGGGGATATTCAGTAACTTGGAAATTTTCTTGTATTCATTTCCTGACTAGTCCTTTTCAATAATCCTTTCCTGGAGTTGCTTGGAGTGTTCTTTAGTCTTCATGGTGTAGTTTTTGCCAGGATACTGACTCACCAGCAGCTGGGCCTGAATTTTAATGGCGGTTGACAGTGCAATTTAAAGGTGCATTACCGCCACCAACTGGACTGGAGTGTGGTGTAGAGTTGGGAAATAAAACCCCTACTGATTCTTTATCAACTGAAAAATAAATTACCCCAAAAAAGCCCTGTAGATTTTAAATAATAAAAGACAATATTGTGAATTAAATTAAAGTCACTTCCATAACTTTGTGAAGTTTTTAAATGAAAACTGTTAATCCCCAAAGCTAGTAGTGCAGCCTGCATTTGCTTTCTTTCAACCTTGTATGCTTCACATTGTAAAAGAATATGTTCGGCTGTTTCATAATGACGACACCAACACACCCCAGAGTGATGTTTTCCAACAATATATAAGGAATAATTAAGCACAATATGTCCAATTCAAATTCGAGTCTATATGATTCCTTCCCTTGTTGTCTTACCCCACTTCTCCTATCAATCCAACTGTTTTATGTATTCTGTAAAGAGATCTCCCCTTATCTCCACTATCCCACAAGTCCTGTCATAATCCCCCAATTCTTAGCCCCACCAACCCCTTAGTTTCTGACTTGCTAAGTGGAAGATCTATATCCACAGATGAACTTTTAACAGCTTTTTTGGCCAAACAATCAACCTGCTCATTCCCTTCAACACCTCTTTGTGCAGGAACCCATAAGAAGAGGACATGTAGGCCAATACTTTGAATATGAAATAAAGTTTGAAGAGCTTCCAGCGGTAAATCAGACCTACTGCTAGAATGACCTGTTTTAAGACTAGTCAAGACTGAAAAAGAATCTGAACAAGTTATAACTTTGCAAGGACAGATTTCCTCCACCCACTGTAAGACCAAAATGACGGCAATCAGCTCTGCGGTATACACTGATAAATAAGACATTAGTAAGACGCTTCTTTATGTTACCTGTAATTCAGGCTTAGAACAACCACACCGATATTTCCTGTTAAATTATCTTTTGACAGTTTGACCTTCCAGATGTAGGTTAATTTTTACCTCTGTCAATTGAAACACCTTGACTGCATACAGGTGATCTCCATTTAACTAATTTTGTGATTTCTAAAACCAATTGGCTGCACCAGTGATGGTTTGGTGTGTCATATTAAAGGGGGTGAATAACTTATGCAATCAATATTTTGTATTTTATATTCGTTATTAATTTAGATCACTTTGTAGAGGATCTGTTTTCACTTTGACACGAAAGGGTCTTTTTTCTGTTGAACAGAGTCAAAAAAAGCCAAATTAAATCCACTGTGATTCAATGTTGTAAAACAATAAAACATGAAAACATCCAAGGGGGGGATGAATATTTTTACACCCACTGTAGTGTTCTCATGCAATGTGTTGAAACTCTGACTAAACACCAAGTTAAACCTGAGCCAATGAAGACAGAGTCATAGTAAGGTTAACCATTTACTGTTCACTCTTCCACATTAACAGCGTATGGTGAAAACTGTTGATAAAAAATACAAACATATACAGCGTCTGTTTCATTCTGGAGACCACCCGCTCTCTCTTCTTTTAGCGAGTGTCTCCAGCCACCCCGAGTAGCGGGCAAGGGGGGTCGCGTCAGACCACCTTTGGGCTCGAGCCCACCCCGCGTTTGAAATTGAAAAGCCGGCATGCGCACTGCCCCAACCGTCGCTTCCTTAACAGAAACCGCGTTAATATTTTTACTTCAGATACATTCTTATGAACTTACGGCGTTGCTTCTATAATGTTTCTTCGTGGGTAGACACGGAGCTCTCCACGATCATGTCGCACGCATGGCACCTGCCTTCACGCCTTCTCCGAACCGGAAGTTGTTACACATAAGACGCAGCGAAACCGGAGGTGACGTCATCACATGCCGCGATATACCATAGACAATGAATTTACCTTTGTTATACTGTAACTTAATTATCAACCTTTAACTTTAACTAGAAAATAGTTACAAACAAATCATTTAAAACGTAGACCCAACAAAGTCAAATAAATGTCTTAAGGACAACACATCCACTGTATGTACTGTATTTTGCATGTTGGTCCCAGAAGGACATTGTTTCATTTAGATGTATACATGTATATGGTTAAATGACCATAAACATGACGTTGAACTTGACCTTGAACCCGCAACACCTCTTCCTAATCCAAACGATGATGATCTGTTCTTTATCTCCAGTGGAAAAGTTAGACTTTGTCACCAGTT
The DNA here is from genome assembly GCF_963921235.1 of Mobula hypostoma. Taxonomy (NCBI): domain Eukaryota; kingdom Metazoa; phylum Chordata; class Chondrichthyes; order Myliobatiformes; family Myliobatidae; genus Mobula; species Mobula hypostoma. The sequence continues at coordinate 8,113,559 of NC_086117.1, forward strand.
GCCAATTTTTGCCTTCTGTCTGCAGGAATCTCTGATTACATGGTGAGAATAGAAAGCTACAATGAATCTATCAAATCCCCATCAGCAGTGCCAATAATTTGTAAAACAAACTCTGAACCCTGAAGAATAGTTCCACAAGCACGCAACTTTAATTTTAAAGTGTAAAGTGACGTGTTGACATCAAAATTAAAATATAGCTTATACAACTTATTTGAGCTGTAAATCTGAAGGTAGTATGTCATTTTTACTCTCACTCCAGTACTAGTCTCTTATTCTCCTAAATGGAAAATCAGAATTTCAACAGAGTTGCTATGGAGATGAGTAATGAGGAATCTAGAGGAATTCAAATGGTTTCCATGGGCAACTCTCACATTTAGAATATGAGGGGGAAAAAAATAACTTGTTCTTGTCATTTGGCCTCAAAACAATTTCTACGATTCATTATAAACGCAAGAGATTCTGCAGATGCTGGAAATCCAAAGCAACACACACAAAATGCTGCAGGAACTCAGCAGATCAGGCAACATCTATGGAGAGGAATAAACAGTTGACATTTCTGACCGAGACCCGATGAGTCCCAGTGAAGGGTCTCGGCCCGAAACACCAACTGTTGATCCTCTCCATAGATGCTGCCTGACTTGCTGAGTTCCTCCAGCATTGTGTGTGCGTTATTCTGCAATATATTCTCAGTGTTTAGTGTTTTGAGTTGAAGTTGGTCACAGGCCATTGATCTTGTTACCATTGAGAAGTGCCTCACCTGGAGAGAGCTAAGCGGGCGACAAAAGGAAGGGGGAAGACCACAGCTTCCATCCAAAGCTAAAAAGGGACTATTGCATCGGAGCAGTCGATCAATCCCCAGACACGAGATACACTCACCGGTTCAGCCAAGTTGCAAGCTTGGCATTGAGTGACCCCACCACTAGTCCAGCCCAACATGCGCCTCTCCACACTAATCCATCTGGACATCGGGGGCGGGGGGGAATTGTTTGGTAGATTTGCACCAGCTTCCTAGAACAGCAGCGCGTGGCGAGGGTTGTTTTATTAGCCGCATGGCGTTTCCCAGAAGGGAGCTTTAGGAGAAGGCAGCTTGCTGGGGGTGTAGTTCCCACAATGATTTTGTGATGGTGAGTTCCAGCCAGTGACCTTTTCTGCTGACCTGGGCTATCACTGTTATTCCATGTAACACACATCAAAGTTGCTGGTGAACGCAGCAGGCCAGGCAGCATCTCTAGGAAGAGGTACAGTCCCAGTGACCACACATTTTAATTCCACGTTCCATTCCCATTCTGATATGTCTATCCACGGCCTCCTCTACTGTGAATATGAAGCCACACTCAGGTTGGAGGAACAACACCTTATATTCCGTCTGGGTAGCCTCCAACCTGATGGCATGAACAGTGACTTCTCAAACTTCCGCTAATGCCCCACCTCCCCCTCATATCCCATCCATTATTTATTTATATACACACATTCTTTTTTCTCTCTCTCTTTTTTCTCCCTCTGTCCCTCTCACTATACCCCCTGCTCATCCTCTGGGTTTTTCCCTCTCCCCCTTTTCTTTCTCCCTGGGCCTCCTATCCCATGATCCTCTCGTATCCCTTTCGCCAATCACCTGTCCAGCTCTTGGCTCCATCCCTCCCCCTGCTGACTTCTCCCATCATTTCGGATCTCCCCCTCCCCCTCCCACTTTCAAATCCCTTACTCACTCTTCCTTCAGTTAGTCCTGACGAAGGGTCTCGGCCCGAAATGTCGACTGTACCTCTTCCTAGAGATGCTGCCTGGCCTGCTGCGTTCACCAGCAACTTTGATGCGTGACGCTTGAAATTCCAGCATCTGCAGAATTCCTCGTGTTTGTGACCATTATTCCATCACGTCTGGAATTCCCTCCTCGACAGCACCTTCTTCTTAAAGGCCCTGAGAATTCAGGGGGCAGCCCAACCCCCACCTTCCAAAGGGTGTAGCTACACCTCCGTGACATAAGTGTTTGATGACATCAGCTCATCGCCATCACTTATGATGTCATAATCAATATTGACCATCTTACGCTCAGTCCTTCCAATATTACAATAAAGGATCAGGTAATTCAGCTCAAACAAGATTTCTCAGCACGGGAACGATGGTATTAGGTGCAGTGAGAGAGAGAGTTTTTGCAGCTCCAGGACCTAGGCTCCTCAAAGAGTCATTTAGTATAGAAATAGGCCCTTCAGTCCACAGAATCCACAGCGGCAGCACGGTAGCATAGCGGTTAGCATAATGCTTTACAGCATCGGTTACGTGGATTGGGGGGGTTCAGTCCTTACTGCTGTCTGCAAGCAGTGTGTATGTTCTCCCCATGACTGTGTGGGTTTCCTCCGGGTGCCCTGGTTGCCTCCCACATTCCAAAGGCGTATGGTCAGGGTTAGGGTTCGTGCAACGTTGGCACCAGAAGCTTGGCGACACTTGCGGGCAGCCCCCCGCACATCCTCAGACTGTGTTGGTTGTAAACACAAATGACAGGTTTCACTCTATATAATCTTTAACCTTCTATTTTGAGTCTGTAGTGAGCAGCTGGCATCCATGTACAGTCATTCAATTAAATTCTCCTCGCATTCCCCCAGATTCTACTATTCACCTACGCACTAGGCGTAACTTACAATTAACATACCACCTGTGTGCCTCTGGGGCATGGGGGGGAGCCCCAGCACCAGGCGGAAACCCACGTGGTCACTGGGAGAGCATGCAAACTCCACACTGATAGCACTGGAGGTCAGGAGTGAGCCTGGGTCACCAAAGTTCTGAGGGAGCAGCCCTGTAAGATGTGCAGTACTGAGGGAGCAGCCCTACTAGATGAGCTGTACTGAGGGAGCAGCTCTACCAGATGTGCTGTACTGAGGGAGCAGCTCTACGAGGTGTGCAGTACTGAGGGAGCAGCACCCCCCAGATGAGCAGTTCTGCGATCACTCGAGTCGAGTGTGACATTCTCCTAAGGGGTTGTCATTTCCTGGGTCCTCAGGTGGCTGTAGGTGTGCACTCTGACAAATGTCAGCAGGCTCTCATGCTTCTGGTTATGTGGAGCAAATCCAATCCAACGGGACACTGGAGTGGCTGAGTCCAGAGGCAACATAAGACTTGCTGAGCCTTTGCACTACAAATGGGCTGAGATAGAAACTGAAATTCCGTAACCGAATTTCATGTAAATTTTTACGTGAGGAAATTAGAATCCACATGCAGAAAATAGTCAGAGATTTTGTTAACAGTAGTTAATGTTAAATTCACCTTTCACTTGGGCTTCAGATAATATTTTGAGGCCCTCCACTGGATGGGTTGACCATGGGATGTTGCTAGAACTAGGGGACATAGCCTCAAGATTCAGGGGAGTAGATTTAGGACGGAGATAAGGAGAAACTGCTTTTCCCAGAGAGTGGTGAATCTGTGGAATTCTCTGCCCAACGAAGCAATGGAGGCTACCACAGTAAATATACTTAAGGCAAGGTTGGATAGATGTTTGCAAAGTAGGGGAATTAAAAGTTATGGGGAAAAGGCAGGTAGGTGGAGATGAGTCCATGGCCAGATCAGCCATGATCTTATTGAATGGTGGAGCAGGCTCGACGGTCCAGATGGCCGACTCCTGCTCCTATTTCTTATGTTGTGTGCTAGTGCCTACATATACACAAGCCAGGATAGTACGATATGGAGAGGAAGCTGTACCCATGCAGAGGTCTCCATGCAGCTGATGAATCCAAAGGAATGGCAGAGACCGATACAGTTTGGCACCATCGCAGTCACAGGAGCTCCCAGTCAGTGTTGAACTCAACACTCCAGCTCCGGATTGTTCCTCCGGGTTTACTCCCAAAGCCTTCCCCATGATAAGTTATAGCCACAAAGTAGCCAAGGTTTGAGATCAGAGTTTTGCTTCTCCGAGATGAGCTGGCAACCACGGCTGACAAGTCCCATCTGCCTGAAGCGACTGGTTTTAAAGCTCCAGTAACCTGCCTTTGCCCCTTCTCCTGTCGGCAGAACCAGTCCTGGCCGGTTTAGTAGTTAAGCCACACGTGAAGGCCAGGAACTGGACACTAAAGCACAATGTTTCTGAGCAAGTCAAGTTCATAAAAGTTTGAATTCTCATCAGTTCTGTTAACCAGAACAGAGGTGTGACCATCCTTGACAATGATGGAGGCTATGGTGAGGGTCTGGATCATAGAGGTAACTTTGTGACAGACAGGTACCCATAGTCAGTGAGGAGCCTGAAATAGCTTCTCTTTAGTGAATAATAGGCTGTCACTACAGTTACGATCCTTACTCTGAACACATGCAAATTTACACCACCAAGACCTGATGTCAATCCCCTTCTGAAGAATTGCTGCTTCTTGTAGCTTACAGCAGATACGTGAATTCCACACCAGCTGCCCATTCTGTCTTGTCATCTGTAAATATTGATCTCTACCTCGGCAACTGATCATGTGGAGGACAATAGCTTCAGGCTTCAATCAAATATCTGAGAAATTCTTCAAAGCTCACAAAGCCCAGGTAGGGAGCTAAGAAACCAGCAGCTGACCTTAGACTTTGGGGTAAACACTGTGTGGGACACCACAGTGGCATAGTGGTTAACACAACGTTATTACAGTTTGGGACTTTGAAGATCAGAGTTCAATTCCCTGTCTGTAAGAAGTTTGTACATTCTCCCTATGAGCACGTGGGTTTCCTCCAGGTGCTCCAGTTTCCTCCCACAGTCCAAAGGCATACTGGTTAGCAGGTTAATTGGTCATTGTATATTGTCCTGTAATTAAGCTAGTGTTAAATAGTTGGGTTGCTGGGCCATGTGGCTCGTTAGGTTAGAAGGGCCTGTTCCATACTGTATCTCTAAATAGATAAAAAAAATACAGCCCTTATCAGAAATAGGCTATAACCAGCAAGAAAATTTGTCAAAGTTTGAGAAGTCATGCCAAATCTTCGCAAACTCATAAGGAAATAAAAGTGCCACTGTGCTTTCTTCGTAATTGCACGTTTATGCTGGGCCCGGGACAGGTCTGAAATGATAACACCGAGGAACTTAAAGGTGCTGACCCTCTCCACCTCTGATCCTCTGATGAGGACCGGCTCGTGGGCCTCCGGTTTCCTTCTCCTAAAGTCAACTATCAGCTCTTGGTCTTGCTGATATTGAGTAGAAGGTTGCTGTTATGTAATAGAATTATGCCTACCACTACGTTACCATGGTCACCCTGTTTATATTCAATTTATCCTCTGGTTATTAACTGGCATCCCAGAGCAAACAGACATCCCAAAAGAGCTATTGAAAGCCCCCGTAACTTTGAACATAAAGAGAGCTTTTGGCACATTGGCCTTCACAAATCGAAGGGGTCAGGATGTTATGTATAAAGTGTTGGTGCAGTTCTGCTCACCTACCTATAGGAAAGATAGCGATGAGATTGAAAGAGTGCAGAGAAAATTTACAAGGTTGTTCCCAGGACTTGAGGACCTCAGGTGTGTATAGGGACAGGTTGAATAGGTTGGGATTTTATTCCCTAGAGCATAGGAGAAAGAGGGGAGATTTTAATAGAGGGATACAATTATGAGGAGTATAGATAGGGTAAATGCAAGTCCGCTTTTTCTGCAGAAATTGGATGAGACTAGAACCAAAGGTCATGGGTTAAGGATGAAAGGTGAAATGTTTAAGGGGGAAATTAAGGGGGAATTTTGTCTCTCAGAGGGTGGTGAGAGTGCGAAAGTGATGGAGGTGGGTTCAATTTCAACATCTAAGAGAAATTTGGATAGGTACGTGGATAGGAGGGGTATGGAGAGCTATGGTCCGGGAGCTGGTTGATGCGACAAGGCAGAATAATTATTCAGCGCAGACTAGATGGGCCAAAGGGCGTGTTTCTGTGCGTGTGGTGCTCTGTGACTCTTCGTCCAAAAATGCTTCTCTTGGCCTTCCTGGTAAAAACAGTCAAAGTTTCTTCAGACAGCCCCGCTTCACAATAGCACCTCCTCCAGGGCTGTTAACAATTTCTGGCAACTGGGTGCTACCAAGACCAATTTTAAAGTTCAAAGTAAATTTATTATCAAATACATCTATCTCACCATATATAACCCTGAGGTTTATTGTTGTGGCTGTGCACAACGATGTATCGATTAAATTAAAACCCTGGACACTAGAGATGGCTTTAACTGGTGTATTCACAGTGTAACGAGAGAGAGCAATCAATCCACATGCATAGACAACAGATCAATATGTAGTGCTGGGGAGGTGGGGAGGGGTCATTGCTATAAAAGAAATAGATCCGTATATTGCATTTATTCTCTTGAAGAAAATTTAACTTAATTCAATTTATGATGGGTAGTTAGTGAACATTGGAGGGCCATTCCTAAATCCATTGAGGTGTATTCACTTCATCAACGCTGGTGGAAGGTGAATATGGTGATAAATTTCTGTCGGTCAGATGAGCCATTACACTGGGGACACAGTCTGGAGCAGCATACAGTCTGCTGGTGGAATTCAGCAGGTCGAGCAGCATCTGTGGGGGAGAATTGTTGTCCTTTAGGGTCGAAAGCCTGCATATCTGCAGAGTTTTGAACCAAAGTGTTGACAATAGAACATAGAACATTACAGCACAGTACAGGCCTCTTGGCCTATGATGTGCCGACCTTTTAACCTACTCCAAGATCAATTTAACCTTCCCTCCTACATATCCCTCCATTTTTCTATCATCCATGTGCCTATCTAAGAGGTTCTTAAATGCCCCTCATGTATCTGCCTGACCTGCCATGCTTGGCAGGGTTTTCCACGCCACCACCACACTCTGTGTAAAAAAACCTACCTCTGACATCACATCCCCCTACATTTTCCTCCAGTCACCATAAAGCTATGACCCCTTGCATTAGCCATTTCCACCCTGGGAGAAAGTCTCTGGCTGTCCATTCAATCTATGCCTCAGGTCCTGATGAAGGGTCTCGGCCCAAAACATCAAATATTTACTCCTCTCTACAGCTGTTGCAGATCAGTTCCTCCACCATCTTGTGTGTGTTGCTCAAGATTTCCAGCATCAGCAGAATCTCTTGTTTTTACGACTGTTGTTTCCAAGCACTCGTTATGTGGTATCTCCTGTGGCCACTGACTGTATAAAGTCTGTTCACGTACTGTGTTCAGAGATGCTCTGCCATCTGATTTCTGAATGAACATTGAACCCATGAATCCTCACTACTTTTTTATTTCTATTTTTGCACTACTTATTTAATTATTTAATATATTCAGTGCCTATAAAAAATATTGGAAGTTTTCATTTTTTATTGTTTTACAACATTGAATCACAGTGGATTTAATTTAGCTTTTTTGACAATGATCAACAGAAAAAGACTCTTTCGTGTCAAGGTGAAAGCCAATATGTATAAAGTAATCTAAATTAATTACAACTATAAAATGCAAAATAATTGATTGTATTAGTATTCGCCCCTTTTAATATGACACACCAAATCATCACTGGCACACCCAGTTGGTTTTAGAAGTCTCATAATTAGTGAAATGGAGATCACCTGTGTGCAGTCAAGGTGTTTCAATTGACTGTAGTAAAAATACACCTGTACCTGGAAGGGCTAACTACTGATGAGCCAGTAATCTGGCAAAAACTACACCATGAAGACAAAATAACACTCCAAGCAATTCCACAAAAAAGATTATTGAAAAGCACAAGTCAGGAGATGGATACAAGAAAATTTCCATCACTAAATATCACTTGGAGTACAGTTAAGTCAATTATCAAGAAATGGAAAGAATATGGTACAGCTGTAAATCTGTCTAGAGCAGGCCATCCTCAAAAACTGAGTGACCGTGCAAGAAGGGGACTAGTGAGGGAGGCCACCAAGAGACTTGCGACAATTCTGGAGAAGTTACAAGTTTCGGTGGCTGAGATGGGAGAGACTGTGCATACAACAACTGTTGCCGGGTGTTTCACAAGTCACACCTTATGGGAGAGTGGCAAAGAGAAAGCCACTGTTGAAAAAAGCTCACATGAACCCTCGGGTAGAGTTTGCCAGAAGGCATGTGGGAGACTCTGAAGTCAGCTGGAAGAAGGTTCTATGGTCTGATGAAACCAAAATTGAGTTTTTTGGCCATGAGACTAAACGCTACGTTTGGTGTAAGCCAAACACCGCACATCATCAAAATCACACCATCCCTACCATGAAGCCTGGTGGTGGCTGCATCATGCTGTGGGAATGCTTCACTGCAACAGGCCCTGGAAGGCTGTGAAGGTAGAGGGTAAAATAAATGCAGCAAAATACAGGGAAATCCTGGAGGAAAACCTGATGCAATCTGTAGAGATCTGCGACTTGGGAGAAGATTTGTTTTCCAGCAGGACAATGACCCCAAGCATAAAGCCAAAGCTACACAGGAATGGCTTAAAAATAACAAAGTTAATGTCCTGGAGTGGCCAAATCAGAGTCCACATCTCAATCCAATTGAGAATTTGTGGCTGGAGCTGAAAAGGGCCATTCACTCACAATCCCCATGCAATCTAACAGAGCTTGAGCAGCTTTGTAAAGAAGAATGGGGGAAATTGCAGTGTCCAGATGTGCAAAGCTGATAGAGACCTATCCACACAGACTCAAGGCTGTAATTGCTGCCAAAGCTGCATCTACTAAATACTAACTTGAAGGGGGTGAGTAATTATACAAGCAATTATTTTGTGTTTAATAATTGTAATAAATTTAGACCAATTTGTTTTCATGTTGACATGAAGAGTCTTTTCTGTTGATCAGTGTCAAAAAAGCCACATTAAATCCAGTGTGATTCAATATTGTAAAACAATGAAACATAAAAACTTCCAAGGGTAATGAATACTTTTTATATACACTGTATATATACTTACTGTAATTCACGATTTTTTTCTCTGTTATTATGTATTGTATTGAACTGCTGCTGTAAAAACAACAAATTTCACAACATATGCCGGTGATATTAAACCTGATTCTGATTCTTCTGCACACCACTGTTGTAACGTGTGGTTATTTGAGTTACTGTCACCTTCCTGTCAGTTTGAACCAGTCTGGCCATTCTCCTCTGACCTCTCTCATTTACAAAGTGTTTTCGCCCACAGAACCTAGAGACTGTTGTGTGTGAAAACCCTAGGAGATCAGCCGTTTCTGAGATACTCAAACCACCCCATCTGGCACCAGAAATCACTCCATGGTCAAAGTCACTCGGATCACGTCTTCCCCATTCTGATGTTTGGTCTGAACAACAACTGAACCTCTTGACCGAGTCTGCATGCTTTTATGCATTGAGTTGCTGCCACATGATTGGCTGATTAGATATTTGCATTAAAGAGCTGATGTACAGGTGTTCCTAATAAAGTGGCCACTGAGTGAACGTTCCCTCCACAATGTACTTTCCTTCCAACCAACACTTTATCAACATATGTGGTGGTTGTCCATCAAGCCCGATGATGACAGGAAACCTGTGCAGGAAAGTCTTTAATGTGGAAGAGCCGTTGCACTGGGCTGTTCCGCTCTCTGCACCTCAGAAGTCCGAGTCCAGCGGTATGAACAAGCGTCACAAACTGGAGTCTTCCTCAGTTCCTCGGTCACAGTGGATGACCGTGACTTTCTGTCCCTCGTCAAGCCCTTCACTCTCCACGGAGCGTTGCAGAACCACCTTCCTGGCCCGTTGGATCCAACTGTTGATCTCTTCCGCCCAGTCCGCAAGAGCTGACTTCACACGCTGGGACAGCCATGTCCCTGTCTCTCTGGGGAATGAGGCCATGAGCTACCCTTACCTGGTTTAGCCCACCTGTCAAAGTGGAGTTCCAGGGTTTGGCTGCTGTCGTATGCAAACAGCTACAGGTGAGAGCTGAGTGTCTGTTCAGGAGGACCAAAGGTGAGTGAGTTGCCCTGGAACGGACCAGAGGTGCCCCCCTCCCTGGACACCCCTAACATATAGTGAACAAATAAGATCTATAAACTAGAACAAAAATGTTGGCAAGTTGTGCTAATAAATCAGTTGAAATCAGAAATAACACACAGTCTGTCTTGTCCCTGGGACAAAATGCAATACTATAACTAATGCTTGGCAATTACAATGATGAATGTAGACCTTAATTAACTGATTGGAAAGTTTGTGATAACTTGTTTTTTTTGTACAGGTGAATCACTGCGCCTTCTCTTGTGATGGTCACCTCCTTATCACAGGCTCCGATGACTGTAAAATCTGCGTCTGGGATATTAGAAGTGAAAATTGTCTAGTTAAAGCAAAAGGACATAAAGGTACAGTGACACCCTTCAACTGCTTGTTGATATTCCTGGCTTCATTACCACTTGACCGTAGAGTTGGTTGCATTACTTTTGACAAGTCGTTTAGTGGATATATTTTGTGCATTATTTTTGTGGGTGGCAGTGTGCAGATACGCTCTACCAAAGGAGGTGTGTGGCACTCTGCACTCCTCCCCTCCGCTAGCCTGCAGGTCACCCCTGGGCACCTGCTTAGCTCCCCCCTCCCCCCCGACTGGGGTCACGTGAAGCCATGGGAGCAGGCGGTGGGTGGTCGTATGAGCAGCTGGTACATATCACAAGTCCTGGTTACGTGACCAGTGACGCCAGGCAGACAATCTCTGAAGAGTATTGATGGTTGGGATCACCCATCTGGTGAAGACACTGCCCAGAAAGTGGCAATGGCAAACCACTTGTCAAGACAATCATGGTCATGGAGACCATGATCACTCACGACATACAACATGGCACATAAGGACGGTGATGATTTTATGCATTGGGATTATTTTCTGTCTGCATGTACTTGTCTTGTTTGTTCAATGGTTTAATACTCAGTTATAATTCTCAATTCTAAAAGCCGATTTGCCGTCAGCGTTGTGCTGGCCTGTTTCCAGTGTCGTTGGTTCACCTGGTTTTGCTGCCTCACGTTCAGTTGTACCATTCTGCTGGCTTCCAATCCTGCTAAAGCAGAAACCAGTTGAGAATGCTTGTGAGCTTGGTGATGTGTTGTCATGACAACTTTCCCCTCCACGTCAGCAAGACAAAAGAGCTGACCTTTGACAGGCCTGGGGGGGAGTTGGTGGGGTTCATTGAGGGGGTAGTTCCTATGTGCGGGCATCACCAAAGCCCGTGCTGATCCAAGAAAGTTCACCAACAGTAAGGGTTGATGGGGATGTGCCAAATCTCTTCAACCTCCTGAAGACATCTGGTATGTCCCTGTCGATCCTTACCAATTTTTATCGAAGCACCATAGAAAGGATTCTATCTGGATGCATAACTGCTTGAAATGGCAACCACTCTACCCATGACTGCAAGAAACTGCAGAGTTGTGGACACAGCTCAGCACATCCACAGAAACCAGCCTCCCCTCCGTAGTCTCTGTCTAAACTCCTCACTGCCTCAGTAAAACAGCCAGTATAATCAATGATCCCACCCCACCCTCCGGACATTCTCTCTTCTCCCCTCTGCCATGGGGTAGAAGATACAAAAGCCTGAAAACAGCTCCCACCAGTCTCAGGGCAGCTTCTGTCCCATTGTTATCAGACTCTTGAATTGACCTTTTGGACAATAAGATGGACTGTGACGTCACAGTCTTCCTTGTTATGATCTTGCACCTTATTCCTGATCTGCGTTGCACGTCCTCTGTTGCTATTAAATCACTACAGGCCTTAAGACCACAAGACACAAGAGGAAAATTATGCCAATTGATCCACTGAGTCTGCTTTGCCATTCAATGATGGCTAATTTATGTTCCCTCTCATCTCAATCCTCCTGCCTTTTCCCAGTAACCTTTAATGCTCTTAATGCTCCACCTCAGCCTGGGCTGTGCTACGTCATCGGGGCCGGTCAGACCCTGTCACAGGTTTCCCAGGACAGTAGGCCGACATTGCACAGCACACCCCAATCCCCAGAGACTGTCAGGAAGGAAAGCTCGTAGAGAGGAGCAGGATGGCTGGTGGGCTAATACTGTGAATTATTTCAGATGCTTGGAGTTCAAAGTTCAAGGTAAATTTTATTATCAAAGTTTTATTCATCTCCCTGTGGGCATACTCAGCAAATCTATAAAATAGTAAATATAACAGAATCAGTGAAAGATCAACCAGAGTGTGAAAGACAACAAACTGTACAAATGGAAAGATAAATAAATAGCAATAAATAATGAGAACATGAGATAACATGTTCCATTGGATGGAGGAGGAGAAGATGGCGTCGCGACGCAGCGCGCGCGACTGTTCCGAATGAATATCGATTATGTGTAACTAGGGGGCCGTGCACAGTCCGGATTTGATGGAGACAGCCGTGAGAAGCACAGAGGAACATCTGGAGTAATTTCTGAAATGCCAGCTTCGCTGCCGCTGCTGCTGTGCGATCGAGAATCTCCGGAGACGAAGGCCCCAAATCCTCGGCTTTGCCTATTGCCTGTTGCCGGGGCTGGGGTCAAAGCGCTCGGCAGAGATGGTGCTCGGTGCTCGGTGTCGGGAGGTGGTCGGAGGCTTGGAGTTTTTGGACGGACTCAGAGTTGGACTGTGGTCGGATGCTTCCGGGATGCTGCACCGGCAAGTTGGCGGTGTTGGAGGCTCACCGTCTGCGTGAGATGATGGGACTTTCGAGAGACTTTGAGACTTTTACTGTGCCATGGTCTGTTCTTATCAAATTATGGTATTGCTTTGCACTGTTGTAACTATATGTTATAATTATGTGGTTTTTGTTGGTTTTTAAGTTGGTTTGTCATGTGTTTTTCGTGATATCATTCTGGAAAACATTTTAGCATTTCTTAATGCATACATTACTAAATGACAATAAAAGGGGACTGTGTGTCCTCATAATCATAGTGATAAAAAAATCCTTAAAGTGAGATCGATGGTTGTAGGAACGTTTCAATGTGTGTAGTTTTGTCCACGAGCCTGATGGCTGAGGGGTAGTAACTGTTCCTGAACCTGGTGGCGTGAATCCTGAGACACCTGCACCTTCTGCCTGATGGCAGCAGTGAGGAAAGAGCAGGAACTCTGATGATGGACGCTGCTTTCCTACAACAATGCTTCATGTCCATGCACTCAATGGTTGGGAGGGCTTTACCCGTGATATACTGGGCCAAATCCACTACATTTTGTAGGACTTTCTGTTCAAAGGTATTGGTGTTTCCATACCAGGCTGTGATGCAGCCAGTCAATATACTCTCCACTACACATCTATAGTTTTAGATGTCATGCTAAATCTCCGCAGACTCTAAAGGAAGTAGAGACACTACCCTGCTTTCTTCACAATTGTACTTGCATGCTGGGGCAGGACTGTTCCCCTGAAATGGTAACACTCAGGAATTTAAAGTTGCTGACCCTCTCCACCTCTGACCCTCCAGTGAACACTGGCTCACGGGCCACTGTGCAGTTTTCAGATGTTAAGAAGAGAGCAAGTTGTTTTAAAGACACGTTATAAATATTATGCTGTCTAAAACAGCTCACTGTATCCGGCTGGTGGGAACCATCAGCAGCAAATTGAAGCCCCCGGGATTGGGAAGAGCTGATTATTTGATTTGCCAGTGAGTTTGGGGTCCTGATTCTGTCACTGTGATTGTTTAAACCCCTGCCATTGGTTGGCAGCACGCAGTTTCAGAGAACAAGACTGCGGAAGACAAGGCCTGAGTCTGTGAGTCTGCTGGGGAAGTCAAAGGCCCAGTGTTTGTGAATGTACGAATCCGCTGGAAGCTGAAGACAGCCTCTTCTGGGGTTGGAGGACTGTGTGCATGTAGGGAGGACTGTGTGTGCATAGTGAGGTCTATGTGTGCATAGGGAGGTCTGTGTGCGCGTAGGGAGGACTGTGTGCGCGTAGGGAGGACTGTGTGCGTGTAGGGAGGACTGGATGTGCGTAGGGAGGACTGTGCGCGTAGGGAGGACGCGTAGGGAGGACTGTGTGTGCGTAGGGAGGCCTGTGTGTGCATAGGGAGGACTGTGTGCGTGTAGGGAGGACTGTGTGCGTGTAGGGAGGACTGTGTGCGTGTAGGGAGGACTGGATGTGCGTAGGGAGGACTGTGTGCGCGTAGGGAGGCCTGTGTGCGCGTAGGGAGGCCTGTGTGCGCGTAAGGAGGCCTGTGTGCGCGTAGGGAGGACTGTGCGTGTGTAGGGAGGACTGTGTGCGTGTAGGGAGGACTGGATGTGCGTAGGAAGGTCTGTGTGCGCGTAGGGAGGACTGTGTGCGCGTAGGGAGGACTGGATGTGCGTAGGGAGGTCTGTGTGCGCGTAGGGAGGTCTGTGTGCATGTAGGGAGGACTGTGTGTGCGTAGGGAGGACTGTGTGTGCGTAGGGTGTACTGTGTGCGCGTAGGGAGGACTGTGTGCGCGTAGGGAGGACTGTGTGCGCGTAGGGAGGTCTGTGTGCGCGTAGGGAGGACTGTGTGCGCGTAGGGAAGTCTGTGTGCGCGTAGGGAGGTCTGTGTGCGCGTAGGGAGGACTGTGTGCGCGTAGGGAGGACTGTGTGTGCGTAGGGAGGACTGTGTGTGCGTAGGGAGGACTGTGTGTGCGTAGGGAGGTCTGTGTGTGCGTAGGGAGGACTGTGTGCACGTAGGGAGGTCTGTGTGCGCGTAGGGAAGTCTGTGTGCGCGTAGGGAGGTCTGTGTGCGCGTAGGGAGGTCTGTGTGCGCGTAGGGAGGACTGTGTGCGCGTAGGGAGGTCTGTGTGCGCGTAGGAGGACTGTGTGTGCGTAGGGAGGACTGTGTGTGCGTAGGGAGGTCTGTGTGTGCGTAGGGAGGACTGTGTGCGCGTAGGGAGGTCTGTGTGCGCGTAGGGAGGTCTGTGTGCGCGTAGGGAGGTCTGTGTGTGTGTAGGGAGGACTGTGTGTGTGTAGGGAGGAATAGGGTTTGTTTTGCTGCTGTTACTTTGTGGCTTGTTGTGTTCTGTGTTGTTCTGCTGTCAGCGTTGTGGATATGCTATGCTGCCGGCGGGGATGTGTGGCAACACTTGCAGGCTGCCCCAGCACAACCTGAGGTGTGTTGGTTGTTAATGCAAATCACGCATTTCACTGTGTGTTTCAATGTGCAGGTGATAAATAAATCTGAATCTGACACTCCGAGTGTTGTTTCTGCTCCAACAGGCCCAGTGAGAGCTTGTGCCTTCTCTGCTGACTCCACTCTCTTCGCCAGTGGGTCCGCTGATTGTATGGTCAGGGTGTGGGGCACGGCAAGAGGCAACTGTCTGCACATTCTCAAAGGTAGGCGAGCACGACAAACCTCATCCTCTCCCACGGTAAACCTATCAGCGCTCACTTTCAGTCAGGACAGGGATTCTTGAGGGAGAGGGTATGGGATACAAAGGGCTGGGTGTGGGGATTGGACTTTGCTGCATTACCAATGGTACAATTACAGTACCTCCAGGCCGCGGACCGATAATGGATCGTGAAGCACACAGGGGTGCAGTGGTAGCTGGAACGCACTCAGCACATCTTTAAGAAAAAAGCCAAAACAAACAAGCTAGTTAATTAGGTGCCGCCCGGCACGTAAGCCGACATTTATGTGGATATGTGGAATGCTTGCCAAGGTGGAGGCAGATATGTTAGGGACATTTAAGAGATTCTTGGATGGGCACATGGAGATACATGGAGGGCTATGTGGGAGGCAAGGGTTAAATTGATTTTAGAGTAGATTAAAGGCCGGCACAACATTGTGGGCTGAAGGGCCTGTACTGTGCTTTAGTGTTCTATGTTCTATGTACTGCGATCTCTTGTACAGGGTGAGGTCATTTATTCGAACCTGTCTGCTTTCAGACATGTTACACGTGGAACATAAAAGTGTTGTTCTCATGCAAACTCATACCCTGGACGTAGACACTGGGTGGCTCCAGGAACATTTGACATGAATATGTGCGGTGATTTCAAAACACCAAAACGAAGAACAGGAAACACTACAGCACAGTACAAGCCCACAATGTTGTGTCAAACTTATTTCCATAGGACGGAACAATACACCAGAGTACAGGCCCTTCGGCCCACAATATTGTGCTGACCCTTTAACCCACCCTCAAATCAAACTAAACCTTCCCTCCCGCATAGCCCTCCATTTTTCTATCATCCATGCGCCTCTCTAAGAGTCTCTTAAATGCCCCAAATGTTCCACTCATCCACCTCTCTCTGTGTATAAAAACCTACCTCTGACATCCCCTATACTTTCTTCCAATAACCTTAAAATTATGCCTCTCATGTTATCCATCGTGGCCCTGGGAAAAAATCTCCGGCTGTCCACCCTGTCTATGCCTCTTATCCTGTACACCTTAATCAAGCCTCTCATTCTCTTCCACTCCAAAGAGACAAGCTCAACCTACCCTCACAAGACATGTTCCCTAATCCAGGCAGCATCCTATCAAATCTCCTCTGCACCCTCTCTAAAGCTTCCGCATCCTTCCGAAATGAAGCAAGCCCAGCGGGACACCATGTTCCGAGTGTGGGCTAACCAGGGTTTTATAGATCTGCAATATTACCTGTGGCTCTTGAACTCAGGTCCCTGACCAACGAACGCCAAGACAACATATACCTTCTGAACAACCCTATCAATGTCTGCAGCGACTTTGAGGGATCTTTTGATGGGAAACCCAAGATCCACCTTATAACCTTCTCTAAGATCAATCTAGCCCTTCCCTCTCTCATACTGTAGTTCTCCAGTTCTCTATCATCCCTGTGCCACTGATCAAAGAAAATTACAGGTAACAGAGAATAAGCTTAAATCTGACAGATGAAACTTTGTTGTTGTGTGTAAAACACAGTCTCAATAAAAATACTGTTTGATTCAATAAACATACATCAAAGTTGCTGGTGAACGCAGCAGGCCAAGCAGCATCTATAGGAAGAGGCGCAGTCGACGTTTCAGGCCGAGACCCTTCGTCAGGTTCAATAAGTGATGTTGTTCTGAATCTCAGGGCACAGCAAGAGTGTGGAGACCGTGGCCTTTAGCAACGACTCACAGGTGCTTGCGTCTGCAGGCTGGGACTACACGGTCATCCTGTGGGAGCCGAAGGTTAGTGGGGCCTCCCATCATTCTGTACCCAATCTCTCAAGTTCAAGTTTACTGTCATCTGACTGTACGTATACACAACGTACATCACAACTGGGTTTCTGAATGTCAGCCAATCAGCTGATTGATAAGTATTCGGAGGACACAGCGTGACCAGCAGTGCACTGATGATGTCTCCTCATCGGGTGACAAAACCGGGGAATAACTCAACTCAACCATATATATATATATATAAAACCAAACAAAACAGTGTCCCTCTAAACCACAGTGCAGCCATAATACATATATCACATAACACATATATCATACACAACACATAAAACAAAATATCACCACAAATAAGTTAATAAAATGTAATTCAAAATGCATGCAGGGTGCAGCACAGATAGACAGTAAACAGCTCACTGTCCTAGTGATGAGACCTCGGTGGTGACAGGGTATTCATTAGTCTCACAGCCTGAGGGAAGAAGCTGTTACCCAGTCTGACAGTCCTAGTCCTGATGCTCCTGTACCTCCTTCCTGACGGTAGTGGGTCAGAGAGATTGGGGATGGGTGGTAGGGATCCTTAACATTACTTCAGGCCCTTCATCTGCAACATTCCTGGTAAATGCTGCTACTACTGTGTGCTAACCGGAATCTCCGGAGCTGAAGGCCCCAAAATCCTCGGCTTTGCGTGCTTCAGCAGTTGGGGCGAGGTCAAAGGCACTCGGCAGAGGATGGCGCTCTGGAGGCTGTATTGGAGAGGCTGGTCAGAAGCTCAAAGTTTTCGGACGGATGGACTCAGGGTCGGCTGTGGTCGGCTGCTTCCAAGGTATCGGCAAGTTGACGGTGCCTGGAGGATTATGGCAGGGAGTTTCTCCCTTTTGCCGCCTGCTATCGGGGACTCGGGAGTCGATCAACTCGGGGACTTTTGAGACTTTTTTTACCGTGCCCATGGTCTGTTCTTCATCAAATTATGGTATTGCTTTGCACTGCTGTAACTATATGTTATAATTATGTGGTTTTGAAAGTGTTAGTCTTTGGTCTGTCCTGTTTTCTGTGATATCACTCCGGAGAAACATTGTATCATTTCTTAATGCATGTGTGCATTTCTAAATGACAATAAAAGAGGACTGAGTGTTCTCATAATCTAAAAAAAATGCCACAAACAGGGAGGAAGGGAGACCCTGGAGATCCCCTCAGCAGTTTTTACTATCATCTGTAGAGTCTTGCAGTGTGATACCCCCATAGCACATCTATAAATTGCCCCTTATCCCACCCTGTCGTTTCATCACTGATTTGGGCAGCTGGAAGGGATGCTTCAGGCCCTTTGTTTATAACACTTCCGGTAAACGTGGAGGCCAAGTCACTGGGCATGTTTAAAGTGAAAGGTGATAGTTTCTTAATTAGCAAGGATGTGTCAGATTACGAAGAGAAGCCAGAAGAATGGGGTTGAAAGAGAAAATAAATCAGCCATGATCAAATAGCAGAGCAGGCTTGATGGGCTGAATGGCTTCATTCTGCTCCTGTGTTGAATGGTCTAAAAAGGGAATGAGGGGCAACGCCTTCACAGAGAGGGTGGCCTCTGTTTGGAACGTGTTGCCAGGAGAAGTGGTCGAGTTAGCATGGAGCAGTCGGGCCGAAGGGTCTGTTTTCTGTGCTCTAATTGAGCATTGTTAATGCAGTAAAGTCTAATCCCCACATCTATAAATCTGCCCCACCCCACCCCGTCGCTTTATCATTCAGTGGATGTTTATAGTCCGCACCCATCAACTGTTCCACCCAGCAGCTTCCAAAGGGAATGAAGGAGTAATAATCTCCCTGGACCTTCTGAGCTGCAGGGCAGAACCAGAATCAGGCTAACTATCACTGACGTGACATGAAGTGTGTTGTTTCGCAGTGGCAGTACAGTGCAAAGACATAAAATTGTTCTAAGTTACAGAAATAAATACATAGTGTCGAGGTAGTGTTCACAGATTCATGGACCGTCCAGAGATCCGATGGTGGAAATCTGATGGGAAGAAGCAGATCCACACATTGAGTGTGGGTCTTCAGGCTCCTGTACCTCCTCCTTGATGGTAGTAATGAAAAGAGAGTATGTCCAGGATTCTCACTGTCCTTAATGTTGAATGCCATCTTCTTGAGGCATCGCCTGTTGAAGATGTCCTTGATGATGGTCTGTGCCCGTGATGAAGCTGGCTGAGTCTACAAACTGTCTGCAGTCTCTTGTGATCCTGTGCACTGGAGCCTCCTTACCAGAAAGTGATGCATCTCTATTGTACACCTATTGAAAGTCATAAATACTCTCTAATGACATACCAAACCTCCTCATGAAACGCAAACACTGTTGCGCCTTCTTCCTGATTGTATCAATGTGTTGGGCCCAGGTTAGATCCCCTGAGATGTAGACACCCAGGAACTTGAAGCTGTTCACCCTTTCCATGGCTGACCTCTCAACGAGGACAGTTCTCATGACTTTCCCTTCTTGAAGTCCCCAGTCAATTCCTTGGTCTTGCTGACATTGAGGGCAAGGTTGTTACAACACCACTCAACCAATCTGCTTACCTTGCTCCTGTATGATCAACCTACCTTGATGTATGATCAACCTACCTTGCTCCTGTATGATCAACCTACCTTGATGTATGATCAACCTACCTTGATGTATGATCAACTTACCTTGCTCCTGTATGATCAACCTACCTTGATGTATGATCAACCTACCTTGCTCCTGTATGATCAACCTACCTTGATGTATGATCAACCTACCTTGATGTATGATCAACCTACCTTGCTCCTGTATGATCAACCTACCTTGATGTATGATCAACCTACCTTGCTCCTGTATGATCAACCTACCTTGCTCCTGTATGATCAACCTACCTTGATGTATGATCAACCTACCTTGATGTATGATCAACCTACCTTGCTCCTGTATGATCAACCTACCTTGATGTATGATCAACCTACCTTGCTCCTGTACACCTTCTCATTGATATGTGAGATTTCACCGATGTCACTGATAAATTTATAGATGCCTTTTGAGATGTGCCTAGCCAAACAGTCACGAGTGTGGAAGGAGTAGAGCAGTGGGCTAAGCACACATCCTTGAGGTGCGCCAGTGTTGATAATCAGGGACAATGTTCCCTCCACACTTTTTAACAGCTGCAAGGTCCAAACATTCCACTGAGTAGGAAATTTTTACATGGCCTGAAAACTGTGCAGCACTTTAAATGTTTTTTTTTAATATAGTAGGCCAACAATGAATATCTAGAATGAGAATTGAAAAGTCACATACATTTAATTTTATTAATTGAAGGGTAAAATGAAATACAGTACAACAAAGGAAATCTTTCACATTTTATAAACTTTTCTCCCCTATCCAATTACAGCTGTGCAGCAACAAAGGCTATGTACGCGGGCGCAGTTACTGTGCGGCCGCGCAGCTTCGAGGGAACAGTGATCAGGGGTGGAGGAGATGTTTGTTACTCATCTGCACTGACTGTGGTCTCCCATACACCGGACAGAGAGCTCACTGTTTCCTGCAGGATTACTCCACTCGAAGATCCCGCCACTCCATAAAAGCTTTTCCAGAGGGAGGTGATGGGGTTTGAATTTGATCAAGTACTCCACAATGAAAGACAATAGTTGATCAGCGACCGTGTGGACACTTTACTTACAATTGTCGTTGGTTTACAAAACATCCCTAGCTTTTGACAGGGTTCAATTCTAGCATGCTGATACAACGGCAGTGACTGGGTTCAGTCCCACTGCTGTCTCTAAGGAGTTTCTACATTCTTCTCGTGACCGGGTGGGTTTCCTCCAGGGGCTCTGGTTTCCTCCCACATTCTAAAGACACGCAGGTTAGTAGGTTAATTGGTCACATGGGTATAATTAGGCAGTGCGGAAACATTTTCCTAGAAGGGTTTGTTACTTTAAATACTAAATAATGCATGAAGTCAGAAATGAACAGCAGTGTGTAGGAAGGGGTTATGTTTTGTAACTTTAAAGCATTAAACTAATTCTAAGGAAGACACAGGAGGCCATAAAGTCTAACTTTGCTTTAAGTGAGGCGTGTATGTTTCACGTGGTAACATCATGGCACATGCAATTCACATATTTATACATATAACCCATAATAAATTATTTAAACAAACAAGAATGCTTGATCAACCAATATATTACTCAAATATTACTGAAATATTAAATCACAGCTGAAAGGGACACAGAAATGGCGGTGACGGGGGAGTGTGCTGGCGCCCGGGGCAAATTTCCTCAGTAATCCCAGCCAGTGTTCTCTTGAATTTGTAATGACCGGTGTGCACAGTGTTGTGCTGTACAATTGTTTCACCCAGTGGCAACAACATGTGCGCACTGAATAATTTATTCAAAACTATATAAATAAGCCAATTCTAAAATCTGCAGACAAATCATCACAAACTCCACGTTGTCAACACCGTCCGCATCGGAAATCGGAAAAAGAAATGTGATTGTGTCCGATCGTGAAATATACTTAACATGCCAACGGGATGGAGGGTGACAAGCTTTTGTGCGCGGTTTAAATTCCTTTGTACGCTAGTATCAAAGGACGTATGCATACAGACATGCGGACACCTCAGAGAGATCCAGCTGACTGTTTTGGCTCAGGTAGGATGGGAGGGAGAGGGCACTCGGAAATGCCAGGGAAAGATGCCCACAGCCCCAGAGCAACAGGGGTGGGTGCCATCCCCATCCACCACCCCCCACAAAAAAACATTCGTATTTACAAAGTGTCCATAAGTTGGGTGTTTGTAACCCGGGGAGGACTGGTTTTTATTTAGTCTCACATTGTGACTATGGTAGTGTAGTGGTTGGCGCAACACTATGACAGAGCCCTCTGACTGTTTCACACTCTCCCTGTGATCGTGTCGGTTGTCTCCGGGGTCACAGTGACAGTGACGCTGTGACGGTGACACTGTGACAGAGCCACTCTGCCTGTTTCACACTCTCCCTGTGACCGTGTCGGTTGTCTCCGGGTGCTCCAGTTCCCTCCCACAGTGACAGTGACAGTGACGCTGTGATGGTGACACTGTGACAGAGCCCTCTGACTGTTTCACACTCTCCCTGTGCCCGTGTCGGTTGTCTCCGGGTGCTCCAGTCCGCAGTTGTAACTGGGCGGCGCGGGCTGGCTGGGCTGGAAGGGCTTGTTGCCGTGCTGCCTCTCAAAATAATAAAAGCAGCACAAATTCCTTCAACACCTTTACAGAGACCAATTCGGAGAATATTTTATTTGTATTACATGGGACCTTGGGATCTTTCTCTGGGACATTTTGGAATCTGAATTAAGCAATTTGGTTTTCATTCTAAACCCAGGAGGGTATGATTTTGCATGTTGTATCAACTCAGGCAGCACAGTGATGTTAAAGCAATAGGTACTATGAATTGGCTCTCCTGATAAAGGAACGAGATTGTGTAATAAACAGCAATGAGGTTAATGTTTTACTGACTGTGCCCCAGTCAAAGTTCAAAGCAAATTTTATTCTCAAAGTACATATATGTCACCATATACAACACCGAGGTTCATTGCATAACTCTAAAGTAATTAAAGTTTTCTCGTTAAGCAGCTAGGTCAACCCTTGAAGAAACTCTTGGGGCATCACAACGTCATCAAAACCTGTGCGTTTTCATACCATGGAGAATACTTGGTAAGCTGACTTCCTCCAACCCATTTCCCATTATACCCACTGCACTAGGCTTAGATCTACAGCATCTTTTAACCAAGTGAAAGCTGGAAGGGTTTAAGTATTGGTGAACGTGTGCAAAGGTTGAAGTTGTAACAATATAAAATTTTTTTAAAGGAAAATGGGTAACAAAAAATCGCTAATGCACGGTGACGCAGTAGTTAGCACAATCGCCACACATCGTCAGGAACCCCCAACCAGGGTTGGGTTCACACCACCGTCTGTAGGGAGCTTGTACGGGCAGAAGCCCGTGGCTACACGGATTTCCTCTGGGTGTCGATTTCCTCTCACCTTCTAAAGATATACAGGTTAGGAGTAGAATTGATGCAAATGACGCATTGCACTGTGTGTTTCGGTGTATACAGGACAAGTAAAGCTAATCTTATTTATACAGGATCGGGGTAGGGAGTGGGATGGATTAAAAAATTGGGAGTTAAAACACAGCTGGAATAAGGGGTGCAGTTCTCGCGTACACAGCAGTTCTGTCTACAAATCGGGGTCCAAGTCCACGTGTACACTGCAGTTCTGTCCAGCAATCCAGGGGCTGAGTCCACATGTATACAGCAATTCTGTCCACCAGTCCAAGGGCCAATCACTCATGAAGAGCCTGCCCACGCCTCAGAAACAACACCCACGGCCCAGAATTAATCAGGACAAAAAAATACAAGAAAAACTAAAAACCCTGCAATTAAAATGCCTTATGCACATCTGAAAGACTAAGCCACATTTCCATAAGACCATAAGATATAGGAACAGCATTAGGCCATTTGGCCCATCGAGTCTGCTCTGACATTTCATCACGGCTCAATCTCCTGCCTTCGCCCCAAATCCCTTCATGCCCTGACCAATCAACCTCTGCCTTAAGAATACCCAATGACTTGGCCACCACAGCCACCTGAGGAGGTTCACCACTCTCTGACTCAAGAAATCCTTCCTCATTTCGGTTCTGAAGGATGTCCTTCTATTCTAAGGTTGTGTCCTCTGGTCTTAGACTCCCTCACCATAGGAAACATCTTCTCCACATCCACTCTACTGAGGCCTTTCATCATTTGATAGGTTTCAATGAGTTCACCTCTCATCCAGTGAGTAGTGGCCACTGCCGTCAAATGCTTCTCATATGACAAGCCTTTCAATCCCAGAATCATTTTTGTGAACCTCCTTTGAACCCTCTCCAATGTCAGCACATCTTTTCTTAGATAAAGGGCCCTAAACTGCTCACAATACTCCAAGTGAGGCCTCACCAGTGCTTCATAAAGTCTCAGCATTCCATCCTTGCTTTTATATTCCAATCCTCTTGAAATGAATACTAACACTGCATTTACCTTCCTCACCACAGACTCAACCTGCAAATTACCCTTTAGGGAGTCCTGCACAAGGACTCCCAAAACCTTTAGAACCTCAGGTTTTTGAATTTTCTCTCCATTTAGAAAATAATCCAATGAAATTGTTCAATGTTTGCCAGTAAATGTTTTCACCAGCAACTTCTCACTCAGAGAAAGGTGCGAGTGTGGGATAAGCTGCCAGCAGAAGTGGTCGATGCGGGTTCAGTTGAGAATCAGGGTCAGAGTTGGGTTTAATGTCACCAGCAAATGTCATGAAATATGCTATTTTACAGCAGCAGTACACTGCAATATATAATAAAAAATAAATTACAATAAAAATATGCATATAAAAATTAAATTAATTAAATAGTGCAAAAAAAAGAGGAGATAGTGAGGTAGAGTACATGGTTCATTGTCTGTTCAGAAATCTAATAGCGACGGGGAACATGCTGCTCTTAAAACGTTGGGTATGTGTCTTCAGGCTCCTGTACCTCCCCCTTGATGAGAAAAGGGCATTTCTGGGTGATAGGAGTCCTTAATGATAGATGCTGCATTTTTGACGCATCGCCTTTTGAAGATTGCAACATTTACAACACCTTTTTACAATACTGAAATTCTTACTTGCCAGGTAGCCATGAAACCAAGAAAGAAAAGAACGGCAGCACGATTGTCAACCCCCAAATCCCTCCTCCCCACACAAAAAAAAACAAACAAAAATGGAACAGGCACATCGACCCCCAAATCCCCCCCTCCTGACCGGAAAATTTGTGACCTCTTCCAGTCAAGATGGCGCCTGTGAACAAAGCTCGTCCAGTCGACATCTTCTAAATCAATGATTCCCGACAGCGGTGGATCAACCCCGCCCCCCCCAGGGTGCGGTTATGTGTCCAAAGGGGGCATTAGGGGAAATAGAAGTTTCAGGGGGGAGGCGTTAAGGATTCTTGGGGGGGGGGTGATGACGAGCAGCACACTAACTTGAAGCACGAGACCTGAATGACTGTGTCAACTCGCTGCTGACGTCAACATCCGATAGGCATTCCCTGTTAGTGTTAATTTTTTTATTTTAATTTAGCCCCATAAATAATGGATAAATATGTACGGCGTGATTTCTATGAGTCTGAGGGTGGTGACGCCTTGAATTCTAATCTGGCTAAGAAACAAAAACCACAGAAAGTGCATCAGTACAATATTGGATACCTAGAGTATGATTTTATTCTATTCCCGTCAGATCAGCAACACCCCATGTGTCTTATTTGTAATACTGTACTGTCTAATGAACCCATGAAACCAGCAAGATTGCAGGGACACTTCCATAAAAGACACCCTGAAAGGCTACTAATGGTATTACTCAGTTCTAGAGGATGGAAGAATTATTCGAAAAGCATTGCACACTCAAATCATTTGCCAAGAAAGCTAAAAGTGACCTTGGTAGTGGTCTCATTGCTTCTTAGGACATTTTTAAAATGATAGAAAAGTGTGGAGAATCTCATATAATTGGTGAAAGATTAAAAATACCTGTTGTATCAGATGTGTTCACCACTGTTCTCAAAATGGATACCAGTATTTTAAAGTCAATTCCTCTGAGTAATAACTCGGTAGCTCATCGTATTGATGAAATGAGTGAAGACATTGAGCATCAACTATGCACAGAGCTACAAAAAACAGAATTTGGGATACAACTGGATGAGTCATCTGTGCAAGGCATAAGGCATTGTTAATGGCATATGTACGGTTTATCAAAAATAGAAAAATTTATGAAGAGATTCTCTTTTGTAAAAAGTTAAAAACAAATATCAACAGAGAACCAATCTACAACAAGCTCAAAATGTATATTGAGGATAAAAGTGGAACATGTTTTCTTGCGCCACAGATGGACCACCATATAATGACAGGTCGCCATGCTGGTTTAGTGGCATTTATGAAAAAAGAAATTCCAAGTGTTTGCAATCCATTGTGTAATTCATTGTCAACATCTCACAGCTAAAAACGGCAGCCAATGACTTCTATCAAACCTGACTTGTAATACCTGCTATCAACAAAATTAAAGCAAATCCATTAACTAGCAGAATATTTCACCAGTTTTGCCAGGATAACAATGAATTTTGAATGTTTGCTTCTTCACACTGCCATGCGTTGGCTGTCAAAAGGCTGCAGCTTAAAACGTTTCTTTGATCTTTTTGACACTGTCGTTGAATTTTTGCTCAAATTCAACAAGAGCTTGGGAAACAACATTGAACTTCTATGTGGAGATGTGGCATACCTTAGCGAATCTGTATGACAAAATGAACATTCTAAATATGAAACTGCAGGGTGAGAATCTCAATTTAATCCGGGGGAAAGTGCAGTGTCCACTTTTATCAGAAAATTGGAAAGAAATAAGCAAAACATTGGGAGAGGAATGTTCTCACAATATCCCAGCATGGAAACTATGGCACTCTCTTTCACAGACAGTGATTTGCAAGAGTGCTGCTTACACCTGGAGTCACAGAAGAGGGATTTTCAAAATCGATTCAAGGATTTGAACAATCTAGAAATTCTGGACTGAGTAATTAACCCATTTCTTCACAAAGGTGGTGGAAGACAGGAAGAGAGCTTGCAAGAAGAAATTATCAAAATTCAGAATGATGAAGAAGCAAAAATGCTTTTGTGGTATGTGGGTACACTGTCATATGAAGTTTCCTGGTCTTTGGAGAAGAGCCAACTGCTCTTCATTGCATTTTACATTCTCCTACCTTGTTGAAAGAGGCAGTGAACCACATACTCACAAAAAACAAAAAAAAAAACGATTGGACATTGCTACACTTGGGGACTTAACACTTTTGCTGCCACAACCTGAACCAGATAGTTCAACTCTTGCTAAAATCCATCAAGCTCAAGGATCACATTGATATTGAAGCTGCTGTACAGCACACAGGCACTGTGTAAGCGAGGTTTAAAGACAAATAAATATTTTAAGCAGAATTATTTTTCTCATGTTATCATATGGTAGACATGTTTTTACACTATGAAAGTATATTGTGCCTGAGAGGGGCATTGGCAAGTATGAAGGTGCTGGGCTAAAAAAAGTTGGAAAAACACTGTTCTAGGTAGATCATGAAACCATATCCAGGAGGCAGAGGCAGTGTGCGAGAACCTTGCGGCGAGAAGGCTGCAAGCCGATGTTTGACTCCATTTTGCCAAATAAAGAGATGAGGGAGATTGAAACACCGGCTGCCTGCCTCTTTATTGCTGGGGAACCACTCTGCTGCTGGAGAGGGGAGACTACATCTTTATTACTGGTGAGATCACTCTGCTAAGGAGAGGGAGATTCCCTTTTTTATTACTGGTAAGATCACTCTGCTATGGAGAGGGGAGACTGTCTTTTTATCGCTGGTGAGATTGCTCTGCTACAGAGAGGGAGAATGTGAGAGTGTTGCCCAGGTTTTCTGCATTTTGGATGTGGGTTTTTTTTGTATTCTGTGTTTTTCGCCCTATCTTTCTCTTTTTTTTTTGTTTGCGGGAGAAGGGGGATTTGGGGGTCGATGTGCCCGTTCAGTTTTTGTTCATTGTTGTTGTTTGGGGGGAGGGATTTGGGGGTTGACGATTGTGCTGCCATTCCTTTCTTTCTTGGTTTTGTGGCTATCTGGAGAAGAAGAGTTTCAGAGTTGTATACTTTGATAATAAATAAACCTTTGATTTAAGAGAAGTTTGGGTAAGTATATGGTTGGGAGGGGTATGGAGGGTTATGGTTCAAGTGTGGGGTCAATGAGATTATTCAGAATAACGGCTCAGTACAGACTAGTTCAAAGTACATATATGTCACCGTATACAGCCCTGAGATTCATTTTCCCGTGGGCATACTCAGCAAGTCTATAGAATAGTAACTATAACAGGATCAATGAAAGAAGACAACACTGTACAAATGCAAATATAAATAAATAGTAATAAATAACAAGAACATGAGATTTTGAGATAAAAAGTCCTTGAAGTGAGATCACTGGTTGTGTGAACATCTCAATGGATGGGCAAGTGAGTGTAGTTATCACCTTTCGGTTGTGGGGTAGTAACTGTTCTTGAACTTGGTGTTGCGAGTCCTGAGGCTTTTGTACCTTCCACCTGATGGCAGCAGTGAGGAAAGAGCACGGCCTGGGTGGTGAGGATCTCAGATGAGGGAGAATTGGGAAGTAGGGCCTGTTTCTGTGCTGTAGTGCTCTGTGACTCAGTTTTCTGGGCCAGAGAGTGTGTTTGAGTAAACAATTGTTCTACTTGTACAGGCCACTGGATCCTGGGATTTTAAAGTGATCCTCTGGAGTTTACAAAGCACGCGTCAAGTGATTCTGCACGGTCACACGGGCAACATCAGTTGCGTTGCCTTCTCTAACATTGGGATGCTGGTAAGATGAACTGTACAATTCAGTAGAAACAACAGGTATTAGGGCAAGCAAACACACCCTCACCTGCACAACGGCCGTGGGCCCAATACAAGCCAGGCTGCTTGAGACTAGGTTATGCAGGGAACAGTTGCCTAGCAACATTCCTCCTCCATCACTCCACTGAACCAAGCTGCTTTCACTCGGTATAAGAACAAGGATCTTAGCCAGAAACGTAGACTGTTTAGTCTTTTCTGTGGGTGCTGAATAGGCCTGCTGAGTTCCTCCAGCATTTTGTGTTTACTACAAAGAACAAGGACTGTCAGGCTGGGTAACAGCTTCTTTCCCCAGGCTGTGAGACTTCTGAACACCCTGCTACCACCCAGTCCACACCAGTAGTGTTTTATTATTTATTTATTTAGAGATACAATGTGGAGCGGGCCCTTCAGGACCGACAAGCCACACCGTCCAGCAACCCAGCAGGTTAACCCTAACCACAGGACAATTTGCAATGACCAGTTATACCAACCAGTACAAAACTGGACTGTGAGAGGAAACCAGAGCACCTGGAGGAAACCCACACAATCACCAGGGGAACATACAAACTCCTCACAGACTGCACTGGAATTGAGCTCCTACCCCTGAAGCCTCAAGCTGTAACAGCGTTGCTCTACTGTTGTAAATTTAACTGTGTCATAAATGTACATCTACTGATTTTTAAAAAAATTATCTGTTAATATTATTTTATGTGCTGTATGTGATATGTGTACTGTGTTTTGCAGCTTGGCGCCTGAGGAACATTGTTTCATTTAGCCGTATACAAGTGTACAGCTAATAAACTTAAAGTTGAACTTTTAATATGATCAAGGCGGCAAATTAGGAAAAAATATACGTGATAGTTTAAAAGAACTGCATCAAAATTGTATTCCATCTGATGTATCCTTTCATAGGCTTCAGGTTCCTGGGATAAGACTGTACGTGTATGGGATCCAAGGAATGGGATCCTGATCTTTCTCCTGGAAAACCATAGCCACCATCTCCTGGCCCTCTCCTTCTCTCTGGATGCAATTCTCCTGATGACAGCAACAGAAGATGGAACGGTACGGTTGAAATGAAACTGAAATTCTTGTGGTGTGTAATCATCCAGGCTGACTAATTCTGACCTATTCAACCAGGTTCGTGTGTGGGATTGTGAAGATGGAAAATGTAAGCGGGTCTTAGAGGTAATGCATTCTTGCCTCTGTTTTGGCTGGATTACAAACAGGAATAACACTGGATGTCTAGAGTATTGTACACAGTACTTTGCAATGTTGTGCACATTTGTGGTCACCCTGTTAAAGGTAAGACATCTTCAGTCAGGAGAGGGCACAGAAGAGGTTTATGAGGGTGCTGATGAAGGGTCTCAGCCTGGAATACAACTGTTTAATCCTCTCCAGAAAGGTTGCCTGACCCACTGAGTTTGACAGCAGTAAATGTGTGAACACTGGACTTCCAGCACCTGCAGAATCTCTTGTGTTTAGGAGGATGATATCTGGACTAGAGGCCCTGAGTGAGAGGGAGAGGTTGCCTCCACTAGTTCTTTATTCCCTGCAGTACAGAAGAATGAAAGGTGACCTCGTACAATCATGGGGGCTGTGGGTAAGGTGGATGGTCAGTACCTTCTCCTCAAAGAGGCTGCAGGTACAAGAGGGAAGAGATTCAAAAGAAACCTGAGCGGTTTCGTTACACAGAGACTATTGAGTACAAAAGGAACAGCCTGCCAGAGGAAGTGGGTAAGAGGATACAACTGTAACATTTAAGAGACATCTGGATAAGTACATAGAGGGGAAGGGTTTGGAGCTTTATAAGCTGAACATGGGCAACTGGGACCAGCAGGGAGGATGCTGTGGTCTGCATGGACCATTTAGGACAAAAGGTCTGTTTTGTGCCAAATAATGCAAGTTGAGGCTGGTTTAATGGGACAACATAGGCATTGGCTGCTCGCCTGGAACAGATCTTCACTCATCTTTCACGATGAGAGTCAGCGAATTAAGTTAAGATTGGGGAAGGCAAATGTTTTGATTTACTGAGATCTGTCCAAGGAGAACATTTGCCATCTTCAACATTTGCCTGTATGCATGTACGCACAATGGTCAGCTCTAAACTGCCCTGGGAAATGGCAAGTAGGCCACTCAGCTGCAGTGGTTCTGGATGGAAGATCAATACGGTGGTCAGTCACATTGTCAAGGGGACCACGTCGGCCACACCCAAATTCCAGAAATCTATCTCCAGTACCCTGACTGATAAAGGCCAGCATGTCAAACCCTGCCTTCACCACTCTTTCAGAATCAGGTTTAATATCACTAGTGTATCTCACAGGAGATACATTTCTAAACATATTTATTTATTGATTGAGATACAGCAAGGAATAGGCCTTTCCAGCCCTTTGAGCCACACCACCCTGCAATCCCCCAATTTAATCACAGAACAATTTATAATGATCAGTTAATCTACCAACCAGTACATCTTTGGACTGTGGGAGGAAACCCACATGATCACAGGGAGAACGTACAAACTCCTTAAAGGCAGTGGCAGCTGCCAGTGGTATTTTAGTGAGAAAACAAATCTCACAGAAATATAGAAAATGAATGCTTCTTACATTAACTTTTTAAATGAAAACTGATTATAAGTTGCAATGTCACTGATACTTGATAATTCTGGCATTCCTCACTGGCAGTGTGTTTTGAATACAGAGATACATTTTTAATGATTACTTTTCTTTCTCTAGGCGAGACGGTACAATATCTCCAGTTGTCAATTTTCCTCTGTGGAGGCTATTCTGATTGCTGGAACCTATGAAGAACCATAGCATAGACAACAAATCTATCAAGAGTATCTATTACCAAGATTTTAAAGTCAAAGCTTAAATAGTATTTTAAGATTTACCCAAGCCACACCACTTTAACATTGGACTAAGTTAGCATCAAGAATTAATAAAGTATATAATGACTCAGTTTTAAATTGAGCCAAGAATTAATGGCTGAGGTAAAACCCTACTATTTCTGGGAGGCAGTGTTTCCAATTGGGGATTTGGAATTTTATCAGCACTGCTATGAAACAGCACAAATGAAACCCAGAAAGATTCCCATGACATATTCCCTACAGACTAACCTTTGCTCATTGTTTCATCCCCTCTCATGAAATGCCTTTTTGTTTTGCCATGACAAGTACATGCTCTGAGCTTGAGATTCTGCAGATGCTTAAAATCTTGAGCGTCACACACGCAAAAGGCTGGAGGAACTCCACAGGTCAGGCAGCATCTATGGAGGGGAATAAACAGCCAACTTTTCGGGCCAAGACCCTTCATCTGGACTGAAAAGGTTCTAAGCTGACGTCTCAGTGTAGGACTGAGGTCCCATTACACTGTTGATTGGCAGTGTTTTTCAGGGTGATGTTAAAGCATGGGGTGTCAGGGAGGGGTAGCACCTCTGGTGGGGGAACATGTCGCGTCCTTTTCAGGGCAGTTAGTCCACCTTTGGTCCCCACCTGGCACTCAGCTCTCACCTGTGGCTCCCCGTAGTTGTTTGCATGCGACAGCGGCCACACCCCGGGCAACAGCTTCGACAAGCTGGCTAAACCAGGTGAGGGTAGCCGACGGGTCTCAAACCCTCGGTGAGATAGGGAGTTGTCTATCCCAGCATGTGAAGACAGACTCCGGCGCATTGAGCGGACGAGACCTATGGAAGGTCCAACGGTCAAGAAGGCGGTCTCTACAAGCATCGTGGAACGTGTAGAGCAGGACAAGACACAGAAGACGTCCCGGTCATCCACTGCGCCTAGTCCCATCTCCAGCCGTCTAGACTCTGTCTTGCCACTGGATCCAGATAGGAATTGGGAAGAGAGAGTGAGGCTGACGCTCCGCAACTCTCCCTCACTTAAAGCCAAATCACACGCTAGTCTTGACACCATCATAATGGTGTCGAAGTCCTCACCGACGTCAACGATGGACGAACAACATAAAGCAACTCACCACTAGGCTAAATGAGCTTAAAGAAATTAACATTAGAATATAAACTAGTAGGGAATTTAAAGCGCCTGAAAAATAATAAATTACCAGAACTGAGCTGCAGGTGGAAATCGTATTTGTGTGTTCAATTATAACACTTGAGATGTTTGGATAGGTACATGGATGAGAGGGATTTGGAGGGCTCTGGTCTGGGTGACAGAATGGTGTTGTCATAATAACCTCGACTTGATCATCACAAAAACCAAGGAGCTGATAGTAAACTTCAGGAAATCAAAGCGCGTCGAGCACTCTACTCTGCACATATACGGGAAAGAGGTGGAGAGAGTAGAGAGTTTCAAGTTCCTCGGCGTCCACATCTCGGCTGACCTCACCTGGACTGCCCATATCTCTTATCAGGTGGGGAAGGCCCAACAGAGGCTCTACTTCCTAAGGAAGCTAAAGCACGCTCTCCTCCCTCATCACCTGCTGATCAACTTCTATCGGACAACTATAGAGAGCCTCCTGACGTATTGCTGTGCAGTGTGGTTTACCAGCTGCACAGAACAGAACAGGAAGGACTTGCAGCGGGTGGTGAGGGTAGCAAAGCGGGTTATCGGCACAACATTACCCTCCCTCAGAGACATTTATACTGGCAGACTTCAAAAGAAGGCTACTTGTATTTCAAAGGATCCCACTCATCCTGGACATCACCTGTTTTCCCCTCTACCTTCTGGGAAGAGATACAGAGCATTAAGGACGAAAACAAAGAGACTCCTTAACAGCTTCTACCCACAAGCAGTGAAATGTATAACACCCCCTTCCCTTCTCCTGCCCCCCCACCCCCCCCCCATTCATATATTATTAATTTTGGACTACACTCCTGAGGTTTAGAGTTTATTTTATGTATATATTCTTTGTCATGCTGCAAAACGTTGAGCTGCTAAACTGTGTTTCATTGCTCCACAACAATGACAATAAAGATATTCTATTCTATTCTAGATGGAACTAGGCAGAAAATCAGACCAAACAACAGGAATACTGCAGATGCTGGAAATTCAAGCAACACACATCAAAGTTGCTGGTGAATGCAGCAGGCCAGGCAGCATCTCTAGGAAGAGGTACAGTCGACGTTTCAGGCCGAGACCCTTCGTCAGGACGAAACGTCGACTGTACCTCTTCCTAGAGATGCTGCCTGGCCTGCTGCGTTCACCAGCAACTTTGATGTGTGTTGCTAGAAAATCAGACCAGCATGGACTCGATGGGCCTGTTTCTGCATTGCAGCACTCCATGTTAAGGTTTAGAAATAGGTGGCTAAATTGTTTGTCATCTCAAAGTATTTTACAACAGTTCGCTAAAATGGCAGCAGATGTAACCCCATGATTTGCAGAAAATATCAGTTAGCTCAACATCAATAATTAGAAATTGCTCTGAGTTTTCAGTAAATGGTAACATGGTTCGATTTGATGTTGGTTTACAAAAGAGAAATCAGAATTGACAAATAAAGAGGAAACCAGTGGATCTGGTATATCGAGACTTTCAGTAACAAGCCCCACTAGAAGTTATGAAGGAAAATTAGACAACAGATTTGGGTTAATGTACTGCTGGAGATTGTGAATGCAGAGCAGCAGAAGGCTGTCACAGATGGGATGCTGCCAGAATCAGTGTAGGGCTTGCATTTGTGCACATTTTTCAATGCTACAAATCTCCCAATGGATACAGATCAATTTCTACAAAAGTTTATTACATTAAAACTCATACCTGGAGAAATGTAAATGTGTGTAACACTATCACAGTGTAAGCAACCCAGGTCCAATTCTACCACTGTCTGTGGGAGTTTGTATGCTTTCCCCGTGACTGCATGGGGTTTTGCCCACATTCTAACAACGTACAGGTTAATAGGTTTATTGGTCACATGAATGTAATTGGGCAATGTAGGCTCGTTAGGCCAGAAGGGCCTGTTATCATGTATCTCTAAATAAACCCTCATCTTCTATGGGGAATATCAGCAGCCTCAAACAGTGGAAGAACTACTCAATCACCATTGAGCACACCAACATCATTTATGGTTACAGGAGCCTCTGGACCCACACCACCAGGTTCAAGAGCAGTTATTACCCCTCAACCATCAGGTTCTTGAACCGGAGTGGACAGCTTAACTCAACTTCACTCACCCCCACACTGAACTGTCCCCACAACCTACGGACTCACGTTCAAGGACTCATCTCATGTTCTCCATATTACTTCTTATTATTTTAACTTTGTATTTGCCTTTTGTTGTCTTTTGCACATTGGTTGTTTGCCTGTCTTGTCGTGCGCAGTCTTTCACTGATTCTATTGCGATTCTTTGTATTTACTGTGAATGCCCACGAGAAAATGAATCTCAGGGTTGCATATGGTGACATATACAGTATGCACTTTGATGTTTTCTTTGAAACTGTGATTTTACTCCCAAGGATGCAGTAAATGGACTGTACTAAACTGAAGCACACAGGCAATGGCCACCGCTGGCATTTGGGTGCTCGAGCTCCCCAACCACCCCATCACCATCTTGAATAGCTTGTTTGTTCTAATAGGCTCCTTTCCATGAACATGATCTAAAAGGGCCCTTCTATGTTACTGGGTTTTACATGTGCATTTGGAAGTCTCCCTATGCATTCACTACCCTTACTGTAAGGAGTGGACTAGTCAAGCGACTAACTAAATATCTGAGGGACCACCATCAACAGGTCATTCAGCTGACCTGACAGGCAGAAGGTCCCACAAGCCAGACTCAGATTCCTCATCAGGGCAACCTGTACCTTGCCCTGTCCCCAGTATCTTCACCAGTTGGTTTGGCAGTGAGGACAGCTGCCCCCTGTGTGATACCACCAATGCCAACCTCCAACACATTCTGGCATGATGCAAGACTGCGCTGTCCCAAGGGCGCTAGAGATGGCAGCACGACCAGGTCGTAAAGAAGCTGGCTGAGATCCTAGAGACCTGCAGGTGGGATGACAACACATCCCATTTAATAAGGCTCATAAGTGGCTGACTGCACCCGCCCAGGAGCTCCCCTTCACAAGCAAGGAGTGGAACACATGGGCAGATCTCAGCAGACAGCTACAGTTCCCCATGGAAATCACATC
Organism: Mobula hypostoma; assembly: GCF_963921235.1. NCBI lineage: Eukaryota > Metazoa > Chordata > Chondrichthyes > Myliobatiformes > Myliobatidae > Mobula > Mobula hypostoma. The sequence continues at coordinate 8,148,983 of NC_086117.1, forward strand.
TCGCTGCCCTTACCTAGTACTGTGGTCCATGGCCACCAAGACAGTTGTCCTCATTGAGTTAACCATGCCATGGGAGCATGGGAGGAATAGAGGCAGCCCACGAGCATAAGAGCTGGCAACTGAGTGTAAGGAGGACCATCATCAACCCCGTGGAGGTAGGACGCCAGGGCTTTATCAGTACATCAATAACAAGGTTACTTCAGAATGCGCCAGTGACTGGAGAGAGGCTCAGGAAGGCCACTAGAGAGCAGGCTGAAGAGGCAGAAAAAAGCATTTGGCTGTGGCTGAGGAGAAAGGACAGAAATTGGGGGAATGACTAACCCCACTGAAAGCTGCAGGATGTGGCAGAGACCTCTGTTCCACCACCAGATGCAGCAGGGCTAAGGGAGCAAAGCATCAATGTACACAGGCCTCCAGCTGACCTAAGGGCACTGCTGGAGGTGCAGCAGGCAACTCGCATTGTATATGAAAGCCCACCAGTTTCCTTGGCTGCTTCAGGAAATACACACTCTAGTCCTGCCAAACCCGAGGCTGAGACAGCTCTCCCAGCCCTTACCCTGGTTTGTGTGGATGCTGTGTAATTTGCTACCCTGTTACAACTCAACGCCAAGAAATAAGACAGCATAGTGCATACGATTAAAGGAATTATATTTATGAATCTTAACTAAAGGGTTAGCAAAGAAAAAACAGAAAGGGTCCATTATAATTAAAGTCAAATGTGCACAAGTTGGAGATCCTCTTCTCAAAATTCACATTCACCGATCCTCAATCAATCTCTGCACCTTGCTCCATCGAATCATGGTCCCTCAGCAGGTCGAATCCTATGACCAGTTCTCTGGTCTTTTCTCTTCATCTCCCACTGAACAAAGGACTCAACTCACATTCTAAAGCACCTGTTAGCTCTGACCACAACCCAAACACTACTTCAACATAAAGACCAATACATTAGCAGTGAAACCTTTCCCAGGATGTTACATTATATATACATATATGTGTTTGCAAACCAGGAAACTGTATATTGGGGTTTATCTGATGACACAAAGTTGGGTGCTAGTTTGTTGATAACAGTGGCCTCGAGAGGTACAAGACCAAGTGAATGTGTGAAGATATGGGCAATGAAATTATAAAAATAAAGGGCATCTAATTTGGTGGAAAGCATAGCAAGTTTTTATAAAGTGCCAGAAACTGAAAGGTCTCTTACCTTACTCAAAGGATCCTGTCCTTAGGCATGAGTTGCAACATTAATGTGCAAGTAGAAAGCAATTTAAAGGGCAAACTTTCAGTTAGTTGGCTTTGAGCAGGTGTGTTTAAGTACAAGAATGATGCATCTTATTGGGCCTGGTGTCCCAACAACCAACCTTACAGTCAATACAAGACCAAGGAATGGACTGTGGACTTTAGGAAGGGGAAGTGAACACACCAGTCCTCATCACGGGCTACGGAGTAGAAAGGGCAAGTAGTTACAAGTTCCTGGGGTGTCAACATCAGTGAGGACTTATCCTGGGCCCGACATATTGATGCAATTACAAAGGTGGCAAAACAGTGGCTATATTTCATCAAGAGTTTGAGATCTGGTATGTCTCTCGCAAATTTCTACAGACATACTGTTGAGAGCATTTTAACTGGTTGCAGCACTAGAGTAGGAAAAGTCACAAACTCAGCCAGCTTCATCATGGGCACTAGGATCCTCAGCATCAAGGATACCTTTAAAAGGCGACATCCATCATTAATAACCCCCATCACCCAAGACATTGCTACCTTCAAGGTACAGGAACCTTAAGACACACTCAATGTTCAGCTTCTTCCCCACTGCCAGATTTCCGAAAGGACAATGAACCAATATATACTACCTCACCACTTTTTTCATTTCTGCTCTTATTGTAAGTAATAGTTTGTAATGTACTGCTGACATACGCCAGTGATATTAAACTTGATTCTGTCAATGAGAGTTGGGAGTACTGCATACAGACAGGTCTGGTCACTCAACGCAACATATATTTATGAAAGAATGCAGCACTGATTGCTGAGATGGAGAAATTGTGTCAATAAGATAGATGGAGCAGATAGCTGTTCCAGTATACAAGCAGCTGCAATTGCATCAAGATACAAAAATCAGTGCTTGACAGATAGCTATAGTCATTGTTTCTCTGTATAAAGCATTTGGAACCAAGGGTCAGACTCAAAATAAGGTAGTGGCCATTCAGTACATCCAGAAGGAAATTTTCTCACCCACTGTTTAGGGAACTTTTATGACTAAGTTTAATTCTTAAGTGAATTAATTAAATCTAGAATTACCACTCAATGGGATTATTGATGCTCGGTTGCCAAGTATATTCAAGTCTGACTGATAAACAGAATGTCCTTACTAACTGGCTGAGCAGTCACAGGGGTCTGGATGACGTATTCCTGATTCTATTTACACTTCCACCAACATTCCTAGGGGATCACAGGAATAGAGGCAGGATGAATTATATGGTACAATTTTTTGGAACATGATGGACCAAGGTCAGAAAGCAGCAAATACAGAAGACTCTTGCATCAAACATAAACAACAATGTGGGGCACACTGTGTGAAAAATCAATAAAACAGATTTATATCCGAGAGAACTGGGTAATGACTTGGGGTGGGGGGATGAGGAGGAGGAAAAGGACAGCCCAGGGGTGATAGCTTATTCATTAGCACACTGCTTTACAGTTTAATTCCTGTTGCTAAGTTCTCCCTGTGACCACATGGGTTTCTCCCCACATTCCACAGATGTACAGGTTAGGGTTAGTGAGTTGTGGGCACGCCATGATGGTGCCGGAAGTGTGGCGAGACATGCTGACTGCCTAGCACAATCCTCACTGATTTGATGCATTTCACTGCATTTCTCAATATACATGACAAGCCAATCTTTCTTTTTTTAAAAATCAGTGGGATGGAAGTGAGCAAGATGCTTCCTCCTGTTTATCAGATTTTCAAATATGATTGGACTCTTCCCAAGCACCACAACGTAGGTTATACTTAAAAGTTTTTGCTCATATTTGTACTTGTTTTGTCTTAATAACTGGGCAGATAGCTGTGAAAGGAGGGGAGATTTTTAAGTAAAAGGCTAGCTCCATTGAAACACACACAAAATGCTCGAGGAACCCAGATCAGGCAATATCTATGGAAATGAATAAACAGTCAACACTTCAGGTCAAGAACCATCTTCAGGACTGGAAAGGAAGGGGGAAAACGCCAGAATAAAAGGTGAGGGAGGGGAAGGAGATGGCCAGGTGGGCAGGATAGGTACAGCAAAGTGACATGTATCAAAGGTCAACAGACAATTCCGGATAAACTGCTACACAAAGAATATTATCAATAGCAACACACACAAAATGCTGGAGGAACTCAGATCAGACAGTAACCATGCTGCCTGACCTGTAAATTCCTCCAGTATTTTGTGTAATGCTGAATTTCCAACATTTGTAGATTCTCTTGTGTGCAGAGAAATAGCTGCTCAGATGTCCATAGTCTGCCTTTGTACTGAATACATTTTAAAATATTTTCCATGAAGGTCAATAACCAATAATTTGTGAACACAAAGAGTTAATCAGTAGGAACCAAATAACTTCCAACCACCCATCCAAGACAACTGAGTTCAAAGCCTCAGTTTCAGCTGCAGTCAACTATTGGCAAGTGTAACTTGCCAATGTAACCTTTCACTATTGCCCCATTTCCATTTTAGAAATCAGAGAACTTAAATGTCCTTCTGTCCTTAATGCATAAATTTACTATTTATAGGCATTTTAAAATTTCTGAAATACAAACATCTGTTGAATGAAACAGTTTAATCCTTTTTCCCTGGCAGTAGGTCAGGTATGTTAATGTTACCCATTAATGAGAATCCAGATAGCTATTTTAACATGTTCATTCTCACCCCCAGCACCACAATAACCTATGTTTAATTACGCATTAAACCTAAATATATTGCATCTCAATTAAAATATCTTTCTCCCCCACCCAATCTCATGCATATCCTTTCGTAAAAGAAAAACTCAGCAAATTTCCAGTCCAGTCTCTCCAATACCATTCCCACAGTGCTGGTGGTACACAAATGCAATATAAATGTACCACATTAGAAGGCAGGTCCACCCAAAATATCACCAGAAGCAAACCTTATAAATGGCTGCCCTTGCTTGCCCAGTCAATTTCGTTCCAGTGGAGGGTGATTTGAGTTCTCAACACATACACTGATCATAAACAGAAGAGGTTCAGCAGATGCAAGAAATATTGCACAATACACACAAATGCCAAAGGAACTCAGCAAGTCAGACAGCATCTGACTTGTAGAGACAAGCAGTCAGCGTTTTGGGCCAAGACCCTTCACCAAGTGTTTCAAGACCCAAACCGTTGACTGTTTATCCCCCACCACAGAGGCTCTACCTTGAATTCCCACACAGATCAATGCCCTTCTGTCAAACAGCAAAATGTCAAGTTCATAAACTGATAAAGTAGAAGCAACTGTGATGGCTAGAATCTGCAGGGAAGGGTGATCTGCCTGGTTACCGGCAGTTTCACACCGCTACGGTAGTTACCGGATTTCTGGTCCAATGCCAGTTTCAGCATACATGACAGTAATTACTGTGCTCAAATCAAAGAGTACATTCTCCCTGTGACCACGTGGGTTTCCTCCCAGTCCGAAGATGCTGGTAGGTTAAGTCATTGTAGGCTAGGATTAAACTGGGGGATTGCTGGGCATTGTGACTTGAAGGGCCCATCCACTCTGTTTCTCAATAAACAAACCATGCACTCTGAAGCCAGACCCAATCACCCCAACAATATCACAGGATATTTCCCAAGGATTTAGAAACAGAAAACCTACAGCACAATACAGGCCCTTCGGCCCACAAAGTTGGGCCGAACATGTCCCTACCTTAGAAATTACTAGGCTTACCCATAACCCTCTATTTTTCTAAGCTCCATGTACCTATCCAAAAGTCTCTTAAAAGACCCTATCGTATCCACCTCCACCATCGGCAGCCCATTCCACGCACTCACTGCTCTCTGCATAAAAACATAGAAACATAGAAAATAGGTGCAGGAGGCCATTCAGCCCTTCGAGCCTGCACCGCCATTTATTATGATCATGGCTGATCATCCAACTCAGAACCCCGCCCCAGCCTTCCCTCCATACCCCCTGACCCCTGTAGTATCTAACTCCCTCTTAAACATAGCCAATGAACTGGCCTCAACAGTTTGCTGTGGCAGAGAATTCCACAGATTCACCACTCTCTGTGTGAAGTTTTTCCTAATCTCAGTCCTAAAAGGCTTCCCCTCTATCCTCAAACTGTGACCCCTTGTTCTGGACTTCCCCAACATCGGGAACAATCTTCCTGCATCTAGCCTGTCCAATCCCTTTAGGATCTTATACGTTTCAATCAGATCCCCCCTCAATCTTCTAAATTCCAACGAGTACAAGCCCAGTTCATCCAGTCTTTCTTCATATGAAAGTCCTGCCATCCCAGGAATCAATCTGGTGAACCTTCTTTGTACTCCCTCTATGGCAAAGATGTCTTTCCTCAGATTAGGGGACCAAAACTGCACACAATACTCCAGGTGTGGTCTCACCAAGGCCTTGTACAACTGCAGCAGTACCTCCCTGCTCCTGTACTCGAATCCTCTCGCTATAAATGCCAGCATACCATTCGCTTTTTTCACCGCCTGCTGTACCTGCATGCCCACTTTCAATGACTGGTGTATAATGACACCCAGGTCTCGTTGCACCTCCCCTTTTCCTAATCGGCCACCATTCAGATAATAATGTTTTCCTATTTTTGCCACCAAAGTGGATAACTTCACATTTATCCACATTAAATTGCATCTGCCATGAGTTTGCCCACTCACCCAACCTATCCAAGTCACCCTGCATCCTCTTAGCATCCTTCTCACTGCTAACACTGCCGCCAAGCTTCGTGTCATCCGCAAACTTGGAGATGCTGCATTTAATTCCCTCATCCAAGTCATTAATATATATTGTAAACAACTGGGGTCCCAGCACTGAGCCTTGCGGTACCCCACTAGTCACTGCCTGCCATTCTGAAAAGGTCCCGTTTATTCCCACTCTTTGCTTCCTGTCTGCTAACCAATTCTCCACCCACACCAATACCTTACCCCCAATACCGCGTGCTTTAAGTTTGCACACTAATCTCCTATGTGGGACCTTGTCAAAAGCCTTTTGAAAATCCAAATATACCACATCCACTGGTTCTCCCCTATCCACTCTACTAGTTACATCCTCAAAAAATTCTATGAGATTCGTCAGACATGATTTTCCTTTCACAAATCCATGCTGACTTTGTCCGATCATTTCTCCGCTTTCCAAATGTGCTGTTATCACATCCTTGATAACTGACTCCAGCAGTTTCCCCACCACCGACGTTAGGCTAACCGGTCTATAATTCCCCTGACATCTCATCTGTACCTCTTCCCCAGCACCTTAAACCTGTGATGTCTCGTGGCAACCTGGGAAAAAGCCTCTGACTATCCACTCAATCAATGCCTCTCGTCATCTTATACACCTCTATCAGGTCACCTCTCAGCCTTCGTTGCTCTAAGGAGAAAAGGCCAAGTTCACTCAACCTATTCTCATAAGGCATGCTCCCCAATCCAGGCAACATCCTTGTAAATCTCCTCTGCACCCTTTCTATAGTTTCCACATCCTTCCTGTAGTGAGGCGACCAGAACTGAGCACAGTACTCCAAGTGGGGTCTGACCAGGGTCCTATATAGCTGCAATATTACCCCTCGGCTCTTAAATTCAATCCCACAATTGATGAAGGCCAATACACCGTATGCCTTCTTAACCACAGGGTCAACCTGCCCAGCTGCTTTGAGCATCCTATGGACTCGGACCCCAAGATCCCTCTGATCCTCCACACTGCCAAGAGTTTTACCATTAAAACTATGAGCTGCCATCATATTTGACCTACCAAAATGAATTAATCAGATGTTCAATTAAAATTGTGATCTGTTGAAGGTTCTTCAGAGAATTTATTTGTTGTGCAATTAGGCAATGAGATCTCTCCTCAAACCCTCCCTTAAGTTACAGGAGTACATACATCAACAGACGGACAAGGGGATAGGATGTGTGCAGTATTTCTCAACACTCACAATTCACACAAACTCCCTTTAATTAGGAAAATGCAACAAAATCATTCAACTTGAAGACATGAGCATGTTTTTATGCTTTTATGAACATTTATGCTTTTACAGCATATTTGCGCATGGGATACAGACGCTCTTTCCTTTGCTGTTTCTTCGTCTTCAAACTCTCCTCATGCTTGTTTAGTCGTCGGCGCAGGGCTCGGGTCTTCTTGGGTCGCAGATCCAAAGGCTTGTACTTCTTGCCCTAAGAGTGAAAAGATAACCTTAGTCAGCAGACTCAGCTCAGTACTACCAGCACATCAGACTTTTGACTACCCATCACCAAAAAACCAAACACATACACCAATTCCACCACTCTGGCAGCACAGAAAGGTAATTCACATTTTAATTTAACAACACATTTATCTTTTGGGTTCTTCATTTACTCAACCAGTTTTATAGCTTGCCTCTGGAACTTACGGACAAGACAGGTAAATAATCACAGACTTTTAACTAATCAGTTAGAAAAGCTGAATATAATCAAATCCTCGACATGGTTTTATGAAGGGCAACTCAACTTTGGCAGAGGGCTGATAGGGGGGAACATGTAGATATAGTGTATTTAGATTTCCAAAAGGACTAGGACCAGATGCCAGATAAGACTAAAAATCCTGTACTAAAAGCCTAACTGAAGTCATGAAGACAGGTGGGCAGTGAAGATTGTACATCCAAACTCAGAACCTCTCCAGGTTATGAACGCCTTTATACAAAATTTCCAATGCATCATTAAGAATATTGTACAAGGCAACAATGAAAACATTGTTTCATGATATTCATTTATGACTGGATATGGTATATATTGTTAGGTTAATTATAGGTAACAGTAAGGAAATCAGTGCACAAAATGAAATAACTACATGGGCACCTATAGAAAACACAAGAAACTGGCTCACAGATAATTAGAAGGGACAGAACTCTTATAAAAATCCAGCGATGCCTATAAACTCCACAGCTCTGGATTGCATTGAGCACAGCCGAGTTTAGCATGGGTCAGCTAACCAGGAGGAAGGGAAAGTTTCCTTCTGGATTGGAATTTGTGATCCACACACTAAGTTCCTGATTTTCAATTATACCAATTTCCAGAAGATACCCATTTAAAATTAATGTTCTAAAGAATCTGCCTTGGCACTTGAATGAGAAAACGGAAAGAAACAATGGAAAGCATAAATATATTTTAAAACAGGCCTCTTCTTAAGAAACCCTTTGAGACAGGGGAACGATGAGTAAGATAAGGATTAAGTTGGGGGGAAAAAAATCAAAGCATCTCTGTTCCTACATATAAAGAATGACCTAGTAACAGAAGCTTGCAACTATCACCGTGGACAATATCACTTTCTAAAGTCCAGAAACCTTATTGAAGGACCGACTACTACATTAAAAAAAATTAGGTTCATTCAGAAAACAACCAATATTTCCAATCTTGCTATCCGAAGAACCATGTCCAAGTTGTTTTTAAAATAGTAACATTGGATAATTTCACCCAATTACAACATAGTACAACCAAGGGAAGCATAAATCTACCCTTTCAGAACTAAATCTACATTCCAAGGAAATCTGAGAGAGTTTGTAGAGATAGGACTAGTAATGAGGCCCGAATAAACACTTTCGCATTCGTACAAATTAAAATTTTGTTAAGTTGGAACATCCTTAACTGGAGCACCACTTTCACACAACGGGGGTTTCATTAGGAAACAGCAAATCAATAATTCTAAGACTTTCCTGCCCGACCCCATCCGCAACCCGGGAGCCAGAGGATGCTGTACAAATAAATGGTTGATTTCACACTTCAACACAGTACTTTGACATGGATTGGAAAAGGAACAGCAACAGAAGAACCTGACAGCACATTAACTTCCCCACTGCTTGTATAGATTTGGAGCAATGGGAAAACACGTAGGGTACTCTTGCAAGGTCATTTTTGCCTTGCTTTGGTAAGCAGACACTTCACCCAGCAGCAGCCGAAGCAACGTACCAAACTGTACTCGTCTATGGCCATTAGTGCATCCTTACTCTGTCTTTCCTTGTAGACAAACAATTATATGGAGATTTTAAAATCTAAATGATGACCTTCATTTGTTACATGTACATTGAACATACACCGCTCGAGTCAGATCCAATCAGCAAGGATCGTGCTGAGGATTGTCCTAACCCTAGCCCACACATTGTTGGAATGTAGAAAAGTGAAGCACCCACGGGGAGAACATACAAAAACCCTCAGAAGCGCAGTGGGATTTGAACCACTATTTCCCACCACTGCCTGTAAGGAGGTTGTATCTTCCCATAACCACATGGGTTTCCTCCCACAGATTAAAGACATGCTGTAAGTTGTCATTGTAAGTTGTCTCATAAGGCTACGGTTAAATCGGGGAATTGCTGGGCAGGGTGGCTCGAAGGACCAGAAGGGCCTATTCCACACTGTATCCAAATTAAAAAAAAATAAAACCAGTACCATAAAGGTTTATGCTAACCTCTGTGCTACCATGCCATCCTTATGTACCTCTGGCCCCCCAGCTTTATTCTAATCAAAGTACAGTCGCTTTAATTTGAATGGCACTGCACACCTTTATAATGCAAGCGAAGATTTAATTTTGTGCAAAACATACATTTGACAGCATACACCACCTCAAACCCAGTTACTGCTGGTGGAGGTCACTGGAAACTGCAAATATTTGCGTCCCGGATGGATCACGGGGTGTGGGTTCACATAATTCAGGTAGGGAAAATCTAGAAACGCATGGACAGGACTCTGAATACAGTAAATATCTGAAAATACTTCATGGAAGCAACACTGCATAAAATACAAGGAATATCGGGAAGCAGTGACATCTCGCTACAAAGATAATTCCAGTGCCACACACCCAATACTGGAGGAGCTCAGCAGGTCAGGCAACATGTATGAACAGGAACAAACAAGTTAATGTTTCAGGCCAAGGCTCTTCATTAGGACCGGAAAGGCAGGTGACAGAAGCCAGAAGGTGGAGAGATTTTAAAACTTGTATGGTTACACAGAGGGCAAAATAGTAAAAGTCCATTATTAATGCCCCAAACTGCTAGGATACATCATTTTCTCCCCCATTTTACACGCAACATTACAGGATCATGTCTAAGAGGCACATTGCAAAAATAATCCAACTTACTTTGTAGAATTTTCTCAAGTTCTCCTTCTGTGTCTGGTTGATGACTGTAAGGACTCTAGCGATGGACTTGCGCACTACACGGCTACAGGTGTGAGGGGAAATAAAAGAAAATTATTGTAGCCATTCACACATCTCACTAAGTATCAGGGTTGTGGAAGCCTGATTCGCTGGTTCAGCTCAAACACCAACAAGTACTAATATAGGTAACGTGCACCAATCCAAAGATTTAAAAGTATTAAACTCTTGAGAAAACCTTGGTGTTACAGGCAGAACTTCCAGTCCACTAAGCGCAGCAACAACTTTTTTCAAATCCTATCTTTTCAAAGTATTTTTGTCACAGTAAGTACGTCAGCATACACCAGAGATTCATTTTCTTGCATTTATAGCAATATAAATAAAATAGAATTTAAAAGATACATAAACGAAGACTGGTAACCGATGTTCAAAACTTGGCAAACTTGGTAAAAAAAAGAACTGAAAGTACAAGTGGAAACTCATGGGTTGTAGAGTCCTTGAAAGTGAGCCTGTTGTTGTGGAGTCAGTTCAGAGTTGAGGTAAATGAAGCTGCCCATGCTAGTTCAGGAGCCTGATGGTTTTAGAGTAATAACTATTCTCCAACCTGGTGGTGTGGGTCCTAAGGCTCCTCTACCTCCTGCCTGACAGTAGTAATGAAGGGAGCATGGTGGTTGGGAGGGGGGTACTTGATGATGGACGTTGTTTACTTGTCCCACTCTGTGTAAGTGTGCTCAATCATGCGGAGGGCTTTGTCTGTGATAGATAGATTGGGCTGTATCCACCATTTCTCTGTACATTTTTACATTACTGAGCATTGAGGTTTCCATACCAAATTGTGATACAACTAGTTTGGACACTCTCCATTGTGCATCTATAGAACTTAGTCTAATTTTTAGATGTATGCCAAATCTACGCAAACTTCTAAAGCCTGGTTTATACTTCTGCGTTAACTCTAACGCCATAACCTACGCAAGTGGCCTACGCGCGTTGCGAGCATTTATACTTGTGCGTTGGTGTGTGTGCGTTGCTCGGCAATTCGCGCACGCCACACATGTGCACTCAACTGTCCGTGCAAGGCTTCATGGTCATGGTAGTCTCAGAGTAAATAAGACACGAGCGTCTTTTTTCCTGCGAAATGTGTCCTCCATAATTTCGGAGGTCTGTAAAGCTTTATGGAAAGCATTGCAGCCAGAGTTCCTTCCCTGCCCTTCAGTTGTCAAGTTGGAAGCTATTGCAGCGTAGGAAGAAATGCGATGTGACCAAACGGACTAATCACAGCTAACAACAGGAATTCTGCAGATGCTGGAAATTCAAGCAACATACATCAAAGTTGCTGGTGAACGCAGCAGGCCAAGCAGCATCTATAGGAAGAGGCGCAGTCGACGTTTCAGGCCGAGACCCTTCGTCAGGACAGCTGTTGCGTTCTGCGTTGCCGCTACGCCCAGTTACATTTTGGGAGAGGTGCGCGTCGCAGCAACGCAAGCCCTCGTGTGGGGTTCCGCGCCGGCTTTACAGCGACGCGTTGACGCAGACGTATAAAACAGGCTTAAGAAAGCTGAGGTACTGTTGTGCCTTCTTTCCAATGGGCACTTATGACCTGACAGACTTTGAACACAGCTCGATTCGCTCTATCTTAAAAACCGGCTTGTCCAAAAACCCTCATGCTTTTACTTACATCTTTGAAAGCTTTGATGCGGCTCCCCCTGTTACCTTAGCAACACGGAGCTGGGAAAGTTCGACCTTGAGGTCATCCAGCTGTTTCAGGAGCTCCTCCTTCTTCTTGCCGCGCAGATCACGTGCCTTGATTTTGGCCTGTTATAGAACAGAGATGTGTTACTGTCACCGACCAAGGCTCTAACAGAGGCCACATGCAACAAAAACCTCCAAGGCAACACAAGATGCTGCTTCAGGAACAAGAATATCAAGAAGCTTCACTCATGGCTGATCAGTAATCCTACCCCCATTTACCCATTATTGACCCTTATTCAACAAAGCTACAAGTCACAGAACACTGCAGCACAGAAACAGGCCCTTCAACCCATCTAGTTTGTGCTGCACTGTTATCTGCCTAATCCCATTAACCTGCAAACCATACTCCAAATTAGGCCTTATCATCCACCTTTGATGCAGGTAGATAAGGTCATACAGAGACCTGTGACCTATACAAATTCCAAAATTTTATTTGATCCAGCCACCAATCTGGGTAATAAACTCCAGGTTTACTCTGCCTCAGGCACAGTGGATTCAAGAACATCACTCCTTATTCTATCATTTTGTAATTTCCACTGCTTCTGACCAGTTCCACCATAACTTTAAGAGCCTTGCATCCACTCTACTACATCTACCATTTAGAATCAAGGCACAGCAACACAACCGGTCTGCTACTTAATCATCAGAAGGTCAAAACCTTGGTACTCCTCACCCACCAATCTTCCAGAGATCAAATGTGCTCTGTAGTCTAATGAAAGCAGTTAAAGGCATGCGGAGCGAGCAATCCCGGCCAGAGATGCACACTCCCTATTAATGAAAAATCTTATCTTCTGATCTCTGCCATTGCACCAACCAAAGCTACAGCACGCTGGAATACTCAACACTTACTTAGACACAGCAGATCCACAGCCAGTGACACAAGCAGTACTCGGTCAGATATTGATGTCAGAAAGGAACACCACCCCAACACTGAAAATTGCACCCTGGCCTACTGCTGTACACCAGCTCTGGAACATTAAAACCATATAGACCTCAAGGCCTCTTAACTGCAGGAGCAACATCATGGTAAATTTTAGTTCCTCAGTATCTCACCCCACACAGACACACGTAGATTATACCTTTTAACTGTTACCTCCACCCATCAAAGCACCTAATCCCTTTCAACACCTCTGCATCTTGACTAAGAAAGTCAAACTAGAGGTTGTTCCACCTAGTTTCCAGCCACTTACTCCACTACTGGTTAAGGACTACCTCCAGACACAGTAAACATAAGACGGACCTACAGGCCCAAAGCCGGATTTGGACTCTTTAACAGCAGACCCGGCACGGAGGCTGGATCCAGCGGCAACCCCCTCCCTCGTTCGGGAGACGACTCTAACGGAAGTTCTTGCTCCGAGGCCGAATCCTAGCGAGAACCCCCACACTGCTCTCGGTTCTAGGCCGTACCCCAAACAAGAACCCCACTCCCCCTGCTCCGAGGCCGGCCCAGACCTAGACTCTTAACAGGAGTTCCCGGTCCAGAACACCGCGGGAGCCCTTTGTCCGGGGTGGGCCGCCAGGCCGCCCCATCTCTCCCCTACCGCCGCCGCCATTTGCAAATCCCCGGGCCCCGGGGAACCTGCTAGCCTCTCCACACAGAAATCGCCCACAATAGCAGCGGCAGCCGGCGGGTCGGTGGCCAGGGCACTGATGGGAGTGAACGGCCAGGCTCGGCGGCCACCAGAGGCCGAGGATGGAGTCGGATGACGGTTCCCTCCCTCACACCGACCGCTCGAGTCACCTACCATGTTGTCGGAGCAGGCGCAGGAAAGGGAGCGCGAGGGGGGCGGGGCCAGTCATACCATGTGACCGGCGCTACCACCTCCTGCTGCAGCGGGGAGGGAGAGCACCAATCCAAGCATATAACATAGCTTTTAAGCTTCTAGTTTAAATCTGACACAAAAAATCTTATGAATAAATACCCAAATGCATCTTTATATAATTAATGGAAATTAAAAATCCTGGTAATTTTCCTTTTTTAAATTAGGTTATTTTAGATTCTCCCCGTCACAGAGGGTACTGAGGCAGTTTCCGGTTCCAGGGCGAAGTTGGCGAGGCCCGGCGCTGGAACGGGCAGTCGGCAGCCGCCGCTGATTTGAATGCGGCCGCCGGCGGAGTAGGAGGCAGGACGGCTGCTGGTGGAGGCGAGGCGACGTCCCGGTTCACGCTCGGGCTCTGAGCCGCCACTGGGGGCCGGCGGGAAGGAGATGGCGAGGAACACGCTGTCCAACCGGTTCCGCAAAGTCGACATCGACGAGTACGACGAGAACAAGTTCGTGGACGAGCAGGAGGAGGCGGCCGAGCAGCAGGGCCCCGACTCCGGGGAGGTGGATGGCTTCATCAGGCAATATCCTTTGCGGGGTGGTTCCGAGTCCGCGGCCGGCCCCCCGGCCTGAGGAGGGCGGGAGGGCGGGCGGGTGTTGGGCTGCTGACCCCCCGATGATGGGTGTTCGAGTCCCCGCCTCCCGGTAGGTGAGATGTTCGGGCCAGAGGTGATCCTGCCCGCGGGGTTTGCCCGCCTCCCCTGCGGTCCCACCGCACCTGGGTCCCGGGGCGACATTCTCCCTCCCGGGCCGCTACCCAGCTGCCGAGTCGGCGACACCCACATCCTGTGAGTGGCCCGAGGTGGTGACAGCGCCTCCCGGGAGCAGGGCGTCCCCACGCCCTCGCATACCTCAGGATGTCTCATTTTCTTCTTGGCTCGCAGGCGTGTTGCCCAACACCGAGGAGCCTCGGCTTCTTGTGTCGGAAAGTAGTCACTGGAGAGACGAAATAATAGTCGGAGATAACCCAGCAGCATTGGTGAAAGGGGGTTCACTCAGGGCTGGAAGTATTCAGAAAGCGGAGATATTTTAACCAAACTGCAGCATTTCTTTTGTTGTAAAAGTTACTATAAAACAGAGGGGAAAAAAATGAATGTTCAACTGGACCAGGCAGGAAGTTTCAGATTTCTGGTGATTCAGAGCAACAGCCTGATTCCCCTCTGCTGCTTGACATTTGTTCAAATGCTTCACCTTCAGCGTTAAGATGTAAAATGTTTTAAAATCGTGCTCTTTGTTCTGCATGCACAGCTGGGCGATTAGATTCAGCTAAAGTTGGAATGGTTGCGGACCATCTTGTTGTGGGCCTCTATTAAAGTTCGTGGTGAAATTGCCGGATTTATACAATTAATGTAAAGGGGATCGGTGAGGCGTGGTTCAGTCGGAAACTGGTGTCTTAAGATGAGGTTTTACTAGCTTTTACGTGTTATTTAGCTCAGGGAAGGAGCCGTGAGAAATCTCTCTCCTAATCAATTGTTTCAAGAAGTATAAAATGCACGCATCTCCCCCTCTCCCACATTGCATCTTAAATTTATCCTATTGCTATTTCTTATACATTTAAGTGTCCAAAGTTATGACTATTATGCTGAATGTTAATACACTTGTGTTAATACTTATTGTCCATAAGTATTGTGTGATCTAAGTTAAGGAGGAAAGTCTTTCACGTTACTTGTCACAACTTGCACTTTTCTTACCATTGTTAAGGCCAACATCGTTAGGGTGTTTGATGGCTCTGGGCCTGTACTCGCTGGAGTTTAGAAGAATAAGGGGGGGGGGGTTGTCTCATTGAAACCTATTGAATATTAGAAGGCCTAGGTAGGGTGGACATAGAGAGAAGGTGTTTCCTATTGTGGGGGAGTCGAGGACCAGAGAGCACAGCCTCAGCCTAGAAAGATATTTCGTTAGAACAGAGATGAGGAATTTCTTTAGCTGGTGGGGTGGTGAATCAGTGGAATTCATTGCCATAGACAGCTGTGCAGGGTAAGTCATTGGGTATATTTAAACAGAGGTTCTGATTAATCAGGGTGTCAAAAGTTAGAGAGAGAAGGTGGGGAATGGGGTTGAGGGGGATGATAAATGTAGAATAGTGGTGCAGACTCTGGGCTGAATGGCCTAATTCTGCTCCCGTGTCTTGTTGTCTAATACTGACGATATTTTGTGCAGTGCTTCAATAACTGAACAGATACTTTTCTACATGGAGAATAGTATTACGCTGAAGGACTAATCGTTAATTTTTGAGATCCTGAAAAAATCTGTGACTAGCATAGTTTTGCATTGAATCACTTGATAGTGGTTGGTGAAAACATGAAATCAAGGACTGTGTAATGGGAAATTGCTACTTGTGTAATTTTACTAAAACTGTTATGCATCGTGTCTGGTGATTGACATTGCTTGTTATTCAAAGGGATTTAATTTAAATGCTAAACACAAGATTCTGCAGATGCTGGAAATCTCGAGTAACACAAATGTAAGAGGAACTCAACAGGTCAGTGGAAGGGAATAAACGGTTGACATTTTGAGGTGAGATCAGGTCCGTATGAAGCGTCTCAAGCTGAAACGTTCCTCGCCATAGATGCTGCCTGACGTGCTGAGTTCCTCCAGCATTTTGCCTGTGTTACTCATAATGTAAATACAGAGAAGTTACATAGTAAAATATATAACTGATGTATGTGCCTCATTCCACAGTCTTTACTCACATGTAAATTTGTACCTACAGAACAACTTGGTTTTCTGCTGCTGATTCAGTGTTAGACAGCACAAAGGGGCCATTTGGCCCATCCTGTCCATGAGCTATCAATTGATCTTCCTTGACCTGTAGAAATGAACAGGTGACATGCTTAGTGCGTTACATGCAGCTTTAAGGAACCCTCCCGTTAACATGAAGAATCAGGCAGTCAAGGTATTTAAAGCTCCTTTTTATTTCCCTAAAGTGTTGAAGTACTGGAGCTATGTGATGCATATAAATATAGCCAAAAATGCATTGGCGTGTCTTCAAGAATGTCTCTATCTGAACAAGTCTGTTGGAATTCTTTGAGGTAATAACAGGCAAGATAGACAAAGGAGAGTTGTTTGCTTGGAATTTTAGAAGCATTGTACAAGGTGCTGTGTATGAGGCTGCTGAACAAGATGAAAGCCCGTGGTATTACAGGAAAGGTACTAGCATGGGTAGAAGATTGGCTAAACGGGTTGAAAGTGAAGAGTGGGAATAAAGGGAGCCTTCTCTGATTGGCTGCTGGTGACTTGTGGTGTTCAACAACGTGTGTGGTCTGCTA
Organism: Mobula hypostoma; assembly: GCF_963921235.1. Classification (NCBI taxonomy): domain Eukaryota; kingdom Metazoa; phylum Chordata; class Chondrichthyes; order Myliobatiformes; family Myliobatidae; genus Mobula; species Mobula hypostoma. The sequence goes on from NC_086117.1 coordinate 8,166,143, forward strand.
TTTTTCACACTGTTAATAATCTGGTTGATGGCTTTGTGGCAGGTTTGAAGATAATACAAAGGTAGGTGGAGGGGTAGGTAGCGTTGAGGCAGAGAGTCTGCAGAAGAAGTTGCAGATGGAATACAGTGTAGGAAAGTGTATGGCCGTGCACTTTGGTAGAAGGAATAAAGGCATAGACTATTTTTTTAAATGGAGAACAATTCAGAAATTGGAAGTGCAAAAGTACTTGTAAGTCTTAATACAGGATTCCTAAGGGTTAACTTACAGCTTGAGTTGGTAGTAAGGCAGGCAGATACAATATTAATTCATTTTCAGAGGACCAGATGTAATGCTGGAGCAATTATAAGGAATTGGTCAGACCACATTTGGAATATTGTGAACAGTTTTGGGCCCCTGATCTGAGGAAAGATGTTCTGGCGTTAGCAAGGGTCCAGGGGAGGTAAGCGAGAATGATTCTGGGAAGGTGTTTAATGGCTCTGGGCCTGTACTCACTGTAGTTTAGAAGAATGGGGGGGGGGGGAATCTCATTGAAACCTCCTGAATATAGGAAGGCCTAGATAGAGTGGACATGGAGGGGATGTTTCCAATAGTGGGAACAAGGGACCCGAGAGAATTTGTGATCTTAAAACATCTACCTCATTGTTTATTTTACAAAGGTAAGTTTACTGTCACTGTATTTGCATTAATGCAATTAACATCTCTTGTTTTGCCACTTGTTTGAGAACTTTGCCACTAGGATGTGTAGATTAATTGATCATGCCTTCTTTTTGCTCTAGTTGGTACAAGCCCTGTAATATTTATCCTCAGAATCGCATAACACTTTTTAGCTCTGCCCTCCTGTACTCTCTCTCCTCATTCTAAGGAGTTCAGTTTATGAAATTGGGAGGAATTCGAAAATCCAAAATGAACTTGCTTTTTGGGTGAGACTAGAACTTGAAGTTATGGGTGAAGGGTGAAAGGGGAACCTGACGGACAACTGCGCTGAGTGGATGGTGACAGTGTGGAATGAACTGCTGGTGGAAGTGGAGGATTTGAGCTGGATTTCAACATTTGGATAGGTACATGGATGGCAATGGTCTGGATGCAGGTCAATGGGACTAGGCAGATTAATAGAAACATAGAAAACCTACAGCACAATACAGGCCCTTCGGCCCACAAAGCTGTGCCGAACATGTCCCTACCTTAGAACTACCTAGGTTTACCCATAGCCCTCTATTTTCCTAAGCTCCATGTACCCATCCAGGAGTCTCTTAAAAAACCCTATTGTTTCTGCCTCCACCAGTGCCCCCAGCAGCCCATTCCACGCACTCACCACACTGTGTGTGTGTGTGTGTGTGTGTGTGTGTGTGTATATGTATGTGTATATATATGTGTGTGTGTATGTATGTGTATATATATGTGTGTGTGTATGTATGTGTATATGTGTGTGTGTGTGTATGTATGTGTATATGTGTGTGTGTGTATATATGTGTGTGTGTATATATGTGTGTGTGTGTGTGTGTATATATATGTATGTGTGTGTGTGTGTATATATATATATGTGTGTGTGTGTGTATATATATATATATATATATATGTGTGTGTGTGTGTGTTTGTGTGTCTCCTCTGCACCCTTTCTATGGTTTCCACATCCTTCCTGTAGTGATGTGACCAGAACTGAGCACAGTACTCCAAGTGGTGTCTGACCAGGGACCTATATAGCTGCAACATTACCTCTCGGCTCTTAAACTCAATCCCACGATTGATGAAGGGCAATACACCGTATGCCTTCTTAACCACACAGTCAACCTGGACTCGGACCCTAAGATCCCTCTGATCCTCCTCACTGCCAAGAGTCTTACCATTAATGCTATATTCCGCCATCATATTTGTCCTACCAAAATGAATCACCTCACACTTATCTGGGTTGAACCCCATCTGCCACTTCTCAGCCTAGTTTAGTTTTGCATCCTATCAATGTCCCGCTGTAACTTCTGACAGCCCTCCACACTATCCACCCCCCCCCCGCAACCTTTGTGTCATCAGCAAATTTACTAACCCATCCCTCCATTTCCTCATCCGGGTCATTTATAAAAAGTTTGGCATGGTTTAGATGGGCTGAAGGGCCTGTTTTGTGCTGTGGTGCTTTATTGTACCATGACATAAATGTCTTGCGACATTATCAGACACTGTATGATAAAACTTCCTGGGGAATTGGGGGGAAAATATGATTTCAAGTTTGTCAACTGAATAAGGAAAATCTGAGTAAAAAGTAAATTGCTACAGTATTTTCCAAAAAAGTCCCAAAGTTTCATATGAATTTCCATTTTTGTATGATTATCACAATTGATATGAGTCATTGATATTGTTGTGAAATATTAGGACTGGAATTGTTTGATTAATGTAGATATACAGCATATTTCACATTTTAATAATTGATATGTGTAATTTTGTTTCATTCACAGGAACGGGCACAGGGAATAGTTCTCAAAGTCCTTACGTCCTTTAAAAGTAGTGAAATAGAACCGGCAGTAAAGTCGTTAGATAGAAATGATGTTGACCTTTTAATGAAATACATTTATAAAGGCTTTGAAAAACCCACAGAAAACAGCAGTGCGATATTATTGCAGTGGCATGAAAAGGTAAATCAATTCCTTTGTCTTTAATTGTATTTTTCTTCAAAAAATTTTCTCCAAAATATGCTACATCTAGAAAATTGACGGGAGAAAGATGTGGGCACTTTCACTATGCTGCCATTTTGATAATTTTTTTCTAGATAAAATGTACATGGGGAAAGTAGGCCAAGATAAAATTAACATTACAATCTGAATAAATGTTCTTGCTGAAATTTAATGCCTGAGAGTGCATCTTGGCTGTGTACCACAAAGTAGCACATAATCAATCCACACTTTAATGTGGTATAGAGAGTGTCCAGACTTGTTTCAAAATTTGTAATAAAAAAAAAGATATGATAAATCTAATGATTCTTGTGCTAGGAGCTTGAACCTCTTGGACAACATTCTTAGACAAGCACCAACAAGCATTCTATGATCATTCATTCATTCCTAACATAGAACCTCACTGTGCACAGTGGCTAATGGTTCGCTTTACAGTATTAGCAACCCAGTTGAATTCCTGCCACTACCTGTAAGGAATTCAAATGTTCTTCCCGTGGCCGAATGGGTTTCCTCTGGGTGCTCTGGTTTCCTCCCACGGTCTAACGACGTACTGGTTAGTGGGATAATTGGTCATTGTAAATTGTCCTGTGATTAGGCAGGGGTTAAATCGGGGGGTTGCTGGGCAGCATGGCTGGAAAAGCCTATTGTGCACTGTATCTCAATAAATAAAAATTGAGTATTGAACCCTTTGCAAGTCACTTTGGGGATCTGAGTGTGTAATTTGCTGGGATGCTGGTTTCTGAGTGGAGAGGTATCACATCAAACTAAATGTGTGAACTTGCCATATGTAGTCATACTGCTTTTAGTGTGAAGCTTGAACATTTCCTTTCTCCTCTTCATAGGCGTTAGCAGTGGGTGGAGTAGGCTGCATAGTACGAGTTCTCACTGCGAGAAAAACTGTTTGAAAAGTAATACATTCACATGGATGGAAAGCTGCTGAAAAGTAGGAGGAATGAACAGCGAAAGAGAAATATCTGAACCCATCTTTAAAGATTAATTCATATTAAATGAAATTATTTTGAAAAAAAAACTGTTGGAATGCTCTTTTTATCTTAATAGGTTGTGGTGGAAAATTTGTTATGTTTTGGCCAAGTATGACATGCAAGGTCTTGCACATCCTACGTTTTTTTTTGACCATTTTTGCTTTTATCTTTTGAAAATGTTTTGAAGCCAAATAGTGACTAATAAAGACACATTCACACAATGGGAAAACAGTGCTAAGACATTGTAGTGTTTGTGTTGTGGAGTTTTAGGGATTTTTATCCAGAATTGTTTGTGCCACGGAGTACTGGTGGACTAAGACTTCAGTGTTGGTACATGCAGTATTATGTTCTATTTCTTTGGGTCACTTCCACTTTTGTTTTTGTTTGTACAGTTAGGTAGACTTAGTCTGAGACGTATGGCAATATTATTAGCTGAAATGCCAGCAATGGATTCATTGTAAAGTGCCTGCTGCAAAATAAAATTGGATCTTTTTAGTGGATAGCTTTTGTATCATAATGCAACAAAAAATTGTTTGATTTGAAGGAAGCAGTGGGGAAAAATGCCTACTGGATGTATTAAATAATTCTATGCTGGAGTAAATGCACCCTTGGGAGTATCATGAATAACTTTCTTGGCTTAAATTTAATTTTAATTTGAAACAAAAAATAAGAATTTTAAACTAAGTTGGTGGTGGCCATTTCGTACTGATAATGCATTGAACTGGCACTGAAGTGCATTGCTCAGAATACTGGCTGAGACGAGAAATAAAAATGTTACTCTGCTGTAGTGTGGTGGCTTTGGTCACCCTTATATAGAGGTGATTTTTATGACAATTACCTCTTCTCTATATCTGAGTGGGAAAAAAATATGTTTACTAAAAGTTTTTCCAACAGATTCAGTGGGGAATTCTAGGAAACATTTTGCTTCAGCTGTATGTGTATTGCATTTGTAGGCATAACTTTGCTGTTCCAAAAATGTATTAAAACTATAAATTGGTTGAATTGTGTATCGTGAAAAAGGACAGTGGCCTTTACATGTTTATTCCATTGAGATGATACACCCTTCTGCAAGTTCTGTATTCCTTCACTTCTTTTCAGCTACCCTGTATTCAGTTGAAATTGGCTGTACATTTAACTTAAGGCACAGAGGAAAACTTTCTGCCTTCTTTGGTAAACTTTAATTTAAATCTGCCTCACCCTGCCAGTGGGGAATGCTGCTGAACTAATACTTCTCATCGTAAACTGCAAACCAGCTGGACTGGTTTCAAAGCCATGCACATTGACATCAGAGAGTCCCTTTGTTTTTGTTTAAGAGAAACCATTTCAATCATTGCTTCCCAAGCACCTGTGCTGTATGCAGGTTAATGGTGTTGGCTTATCAAACCCGGTTTGAGAATGACTGGCCTCTTTCTTAGGAATAGCAACTCTATACACCCTCCTGAAACCTTTGCTGTCTCCGTACAACCCATGTTTTTGATCACTCCTCATCTGCTTTGGCTCGGTGTTTTACTTTGTCCAGTTATACCAATGAAGCACCTTCGATTGTCTTTCTACATTAAAGGCACTATTAAAAATGAAATTTGTTGTCCTGGTTAAAACTTGTGCTTGAGTGTGGTGGTGCTTTAACAGAAAATGTCAGCCAATTGACTCCTAGAAAGTTCATTCATGATTCATCTCAACTGATTGCATCATTGGTGCTTTTTTTAAAAAAGACTACACCACTCTTGAATGGAATTTATCCTATTTCAGTCTTCTGGATAAACTAGTTTTTTTTTAAAAGAACAAATCATTTTGGCTTCACTTAGCAAAGCTAATTATGAAACACTAACCCGCACCAACAGATGGGTATGATGTGAATTTGTTTCACACCATATAGTCCTAAATTCAAAGTAATTTATTGACAGTATATATACCATTTACAAACTCGAGATTCTTCATCTTGCAGGCAGCCACAAAACAAGGAAACAATAGAAAAAAAGCCCACACAGCAAAGACTGTCAAATATCCAATGTGTGAAAAGAAAAAGCAAATCATGAAAACAATAAATCTTCCACACATCAGATATTTGCAAGAGCGATTAGCGTTTAACTTGATATACACTTAGTGGTCACTATTAGGTATCTCCTATACATAGAGTGGCCATTGTAGCTCATCCACTTCAAGGATTGTCATGTGCGTTCAGAGATGATACTCTACGTGCCACTGTTGTAACATGGTTATTTGAGTTAGTTGCCTTCCTGTCAGCTTGAACCAGTCTGGCTATTCACCTCTGGGCTCTCGTTAACAAGGCTTTTTTGCCCACAGGATTGCTGCTCACGTTGGATTTTTTTTTTTGGTTTTTGGTGCCATTCTCTTAAATTCTAGAGAATGTGTGTTAAATTCCCAGAAGATCGGCAGTTTCTGAGATACTTAAACCAGCCTGTCTGGCACCAACAATCTTTGCGCAATCAAAATCACTTAAGATAATTTTTCTTCCCCTTTTTGATGATTGATCTGAATAACAACTAAACCTCTTAACCATGTCTGCATACTTGTATGGATTGAGTTGCTGCCATGTGATTGGCTGATTAGATATTTGCATTAACAAGCAAATGTACCTAATAAAGTGGCCACTGAATGTATAAAGACATTACTTCCCCATATAACTAATATGGATGTACTGAAACAGTGGAAGTCACTATATAAATAAAGGTTAACTGAAAAGAGAATGGGATAGCACATTAATTTCAATGCTAAGACATCTGATAATTGTTGCTTAAAATATGCAGCTGTAAACACCTGGAAGACATTTGAAGAATACTGTAACTATAGTAAATCTCTGTCCAAACAGAGATACCAAACAGGAGGAGGCCACAAAGCCATTTACCATTCATTGAAATTATGCAGAAGTCCATTCACCTTTCATACGTTGCTAATTTGCTTGCTTGACAGAAATCCATTGATTTATTTTAACTGATCTATAATCAATTGCGAATTCAAGAGGTTTCCAAACTCAATCAGCTTTGAAGGTGAAAGTGGGCTGTAATTTTCAGGCCAAGCACCAGTACTTCCCCCAACGGTCTCTAGTGAAAATTATTACAGTTCCCATGATGTCTTAAACTTAAATCAAAAGATTATTTGAATTTCTAAAATGTTTTCAATGCCTGCTACTGCCCCATCTTCAGCTAATTCCTGGCAAACTATTCTCTGTTACTCTATTTTTTCTTTGTAACCTTTTAAAATTTTAGTCTTAATTTCTTAGCTTTCCGGGATTCTCAAATCGCATTTAGTTCAATTACGGTGACTGTAAGGAGTTTGTATGTTAATCCCTGTCAACGCATGGGTTTCCTACCAGAGTCCAAAGATGTACCTGTTAGTAGTTTCATTAGTCATCATAAATTGTTTTGTGATTAGGCTGGGTAGGTGGGTTGCTGGGTGGTGTGGCTCATTGGGCAAGAAGGGCCTGTTCCCCACTGTATCTCTAATAATGAAAAAATAGATACAAATCCCCCACCCCCAACCTAATTTCTTTTAATGGGGACAACTGACCTGGTTTCCAATTCCACAGTGTAAGTGACCTACTTATAAATAAGCATGATTTCCTTTTGAGAGGCTTTGGTCGCACAGCTGTTATGTGAAAAGCTGATGAAGTTGAAACTCTGTATTTACACTGGTCCATCATGATATGGAATCACATCCTGGGTTGGAAATGGCCCATTTATAGAGACTAATCAAGTTTTTAAATAAGGTTTGAACTACAGCCAGAAACAACCTAACATATTATTCATGATTACTAAATGAAACTGAATTTTGAAGAAAAATTAAATTATTTGGATAAATGCAAGGTTTTATTTAAAAAATTACAACTCCCCCCCCCCCCATTGTCACAACAAACCAGACATCTTGCTTGTGATGGCTCAACCATCGCTTTCACTGTTCCTCTGTTGAAGCTGAATGTGTTGTTCATACAGCTTTGATGCAGACCCTTCAGTACACACTGACCAGAGCATACGCCATAGGAGCAGAATTAAGTCATTTTGCCCATTGAAGCTGCTCTGCCATTCCACCATGGTTGATTTATTATCCCTCTCAGCCTCATTCCCCTGTCTTCGCCCCGTAGCCTTTGATACCCTTACAACTTAAGAAACTATCAACCACCACTTCAAATCGACCCAATGACTTGGCCTCTACAGCAGAACGTGGCAATGAATTCCACAAATTAACTACTGTTTGGCTAAGAAATTCTTCCTCATCTCATCCTGAGGCTGTGCCCTCTGGTCGTAAACTCCTCCACCAAAACATGCTCTTTTCTTCCACTCTATCTGGGCACTTCAATATTTCATAGGTTTCAATGAGATCCCCCCCCAACCCCCATTCTTCTACAGGTCCAAAACCATCAAACACTGCTCATATTAACCCTTTCATTCCCAGGTTCATTCACGTCAACCTCTGGACTGTCAAGCATTCATATACACTATTCCTACGCTAATCTAATTTTATTCACTCTACGTTCCAGTCAAACTCTCTCTTACACGCTTGGGGCAATTTAGAATGGAGAAATAACCACCCTCACATCTTTGGAATGTTGGAGGAAATTTGAACAGCTGGAGGAAACCCACGCAGTTGCAAGGAAAACATGCAGACTCGCATTAGCTCTACCAGCTGCTTCATCTGCTACCCCTTTTAGACAATATTCAACTACTACTGAAAAAGAGTTGAAGTTAGTTTGAACTATTGATTTATGTGCATTTTTCAACAAGTTTGAAAAGAAGCTTTTGGAAGTTTGCCATTTGTGCACTTAGTTATCTCAGAGAATATTTTTATCCCCATTACACAGCTGAACGTGTCTTTTTATAGTAGCATAAGAAAGTAAAATATATCATTTATCAGACAGCTTGACATTTCAAACCTTTAAAAGACATTGCAAAATTTACCACGTCACCTGACAGTGATAGCAGCCAATCTCACAAACGTTAAGAACATAAATGCACATCTGAATCTTACATTTTGTTGCTAGGGCTGAATTTTTTATTATCTCGGAAGGGTGAAATTTAAATAGTAATGTCAACCCCCCCACTACCATATACGGTACAACAACCGTTACAATAACTGCAACAGAAGTTTCAAAGAATCCAGACACAAATGCTTTAAGTCTAAAGGAGTTTTAATTGGAAAGTATTGCACCTACAAATCATTCCCAAGCAAACACTGGTTAGATGGAGCATCGCTTGCTGTATCCAGTCCAGGTTTACAACATCGAGGGAGAAAAATTAGTTGCCAAGGCCAATCAACGCATGTACAAATATTACATGCCACAGCATATTTTTATACAAATAAAAGTGCATTAGTTTTCATATAACATATATTATTTACACATGTTGCTCTTGCTTTCAATGAATGGCAGGGTGAAGAAAATACTGATGGAACATCATTATTACAACAGTAATGTTTTCTGCCTTGAGAAAGCTGTAAATAATTTATACATCTGGTGTGTTACAACTTTGTTCCAGTTTCTATACACAATAGTGTTCCCATTTGAAACTATCCTGAAATGCCACATTCCTTTCTAATTTGCATTAGCCCAAGTATATGTGAATTTAACCGTACTTTTGCTTGCCCTATTTATACCAAGCCCCAGCTTCTGATTCCAGCATCATTTTCACATACTGCAATTAAAAAAAACACATGATAACCTTAAAACAGCAACAACACATGGAAAGGCTCTGGGTCAGCAGTTCCTAACCTTAGTTAATGTGGGTATCCACGGCATAAAAAGGTTGGGAACCCCTGCTCGAGGCGATGCAATGAATCAACATGGACACGTACAACTATTGGAGAATATCTGAGGGGTATTTCACACCCGTGTAAGGGCTACAATGATGTTTTTGGACCAGTTAGAGAAAACTGATTACAATATCAAACTTGATCTCTTCTACCATCATCTTCCATTCATTGCCCTGCTTTTATCAATTCAAATAATCCAACTGCAGATGTGCACATTGAGTATTTTGGAAAGGGGATAAACATTTGACTGTGATATCAAATTGGAAACGGTTATGAACAGCACCACTGTCCTGTAACGAGGGGATGGAGATTCTGCCATTTTGTTTAAATTTATTCCCAGCTTTATATTCTAATGCGAATAATTAAAATTACAACTTAAGCTGACATTGATAAGCATTTGTTAATGTTTTCTTATGAAGGAGCATCACATGTACAAAGATGTAAGACAGTATGTCATTTCAAACAATATTTCATTCAAATCTGTTCAGGGCTGTAATAAAGCTACAGGTCCAAAACAAAAAGTCCCTCTTGAAATTACAGAATTTCAATCTGCCAATACATTTCCTCTCTGTGAATATCATTCCCCATAGGAGAATGTCTTCATCTGCATTTAACAGGTGCAGTAATATAAAGTACCAGGTACTATTAAATGTAAAATGGTAGTCCTGTATTAAAACACTGTCATAACAGTGACAGATAATATTAATAAGGATATCTTATCAATAGCTGTAGTGTTCAATGGTTCTTGTGAGAGTGCACGTTCCAGACATTGCACTTGGTTCACTGCCAATGAGAGGGAGGTCGGCCTGATATTGATGGACGGACAATACCTTTAGGGACAGGCTTAGATCCAAACCAAGACATCTGCAAAGTATACAGAATAATGTTTAGGAAGCAAATCAAGGACATTTGTTGGATGAATTATTCCATGCCTATGGCCATCTGATGCAGGCTCCTTTTAAGCCGTGTCTCTCACTCAAATGTAAAACAACACAAGAGCTGATTTCAAAGTTGAAAGTAAACTTATTATCAAAGTATGTATGTGTCACCATATGCTATCTTGAAATTCATTTTCTTACAGGCAGCCATACATAACAAAGGCCAACGAACAACTAATGTGCAAAGGAAGACAAATTGTGCAAACAATAAAAAATGTAAATAAATGATAGTGAGAATATGTGTTGTAGAGTCTTTGAAAATGAGTCGGTAGGTTGTGGAATGAGTTCAGAGTTGTTGTGAGTGAAGTTATCTACACTGGTTCAGGAGCCTGATGGTTGTAAGATAATAACTGTTCCTGAACCTGCTGGTGTGGGACCTAAGGCTCCTGTACCTCCTTCCTGATGGCAACAGTGAGAGGCGAGCATGGCCTGGATAATGGGGGTCCTCGACGATAGATGCTGCTTTCTTGTGGTGCAATGGTGGGGAGCTCTTTTCCTGAGCTGCACAGGTGGAAATGATACCACGTTATTAGATGATGCCAGGGTCAGCGTGTAGATAAGGAACAGGAGACCAAGAACGAGTGGAAGAAAAGCCGTTGCTGGTGAATCTCTAGCCACAACTGGTTGAATAAGAATCCAGTGAGTATACCTCACTAGGTGTTAATGGGCAGGATTATGTAGTCAACATTATTAAAAACAGCTGACAGGTCAAGAATTACAAGAAGAACAGATGATCACATCGGCTCTCTTTACTGACTCTAATAAAAAACATATTAGTTCAGTAGCTAAATTGAAAATCGGGATTTGTAGGAGGGAGATGGTTATAGTATTAGAGTGGGAGGGAGGTCATTTAAGATTGAGGTGAGCAGGTATTTCACAAGGAGGGTGGTGCATCTCTTCCCCAGAGGATTGTTGAGGCTGGATCATTGGGGGTATCTAAAATAAGTAGACAAATTTTTGAAACATCTGGGTCTTGAGGGCTGTAGGGAATAGAAGAATAGTGCAAGAGGACTTGGGAGTTCTAGAGCAGGATTCTGTAAAGGTTACATTGCAGGTTGAGTTGGTGATAAGGAAGACAAATGCAATGATAGCATTCATTTTGAGAGGATTAGAATATAGGAGCAAGGATGTAATGCTGAGGCTTTATAAGGCATTGGTCAGACCGCACTTGGAGTATTATGAGCAGTTTTGGGCTCCTCATCTGAGAAAAGATGAGCTGGCATTGGAGAGGATCCAGAGGGGGTTCAGTACAATGATTCCAAGAATGAAAGGGTTAATGTATGAGGAGCATTTGATGGCTTTAGGCCTATACTTGCTGGAGTTCAGAAGAAGGGGGAGGGGGTGAAATCACATTGAAATCTATCAAATATTGAAAGGCCTGGATGGGGTGGACGTGGAGAGGATGTTTCCTATAGTGGGTGAGTCTAGTACCAGAGGGCAGAGCCTCAGACTATAGTGACGTCCACTTAGAATACATACGAAGAGGAATTCCTTTAGCCAGAGGGAGTGAATCTGTGGAATTTACTTCCACAGGGAGCTGTGGAAGCCAAATCATGGAGTATATTTAAAGTGGAGGTTAATAGGTTCTTGATTAATCAGAGCATCAAATGGTCTAAGAGGATACAAGACATAGGGTAAGTCTCTGGAATTCTCTTCCCCCCGAGGCTTTTTGAGGCCGGATCATTTGGTGTGTCTAAAACAGGCAAGGTCTTGGAATTGTGGACTATAGGGAATAGAAGAGTATACAGGATTTGGGGCTCATCAGAAATGATCATATTGAACAGCAGGGCAAGCTTGAGGGGCCGAGTGGCCTACTCCTGTTCCTTATTTTCTTACGATCTTAATTGAAAAAGGGTTCCAAAAAATGGTCCAAATTTGAAAGGCTACAACAAATTCAACAACTGGAGAGGATAAGATAAGAATGATAAGAGGATAAGGGTGCAGTTTCCCAGAGCAGGTGGGTCAATACCCATTCTTTTTTGAGAAGGGCAATGACACAAGATTTATGGAGGAGCAACTGTATCCAAGGGAAAAGAATGGTTAACAACAACAATTAATTTGGAGAACCAACAAAAGCACCAATGCTATTACCTTGTATTCTAATGATTCCTTTAACATCTTCTCCTCTTCACGTGTGAAGTTTAGTAGCACAGATACAGCTTTAACCAGCTGATAGGCCTGCAACAAAACACATACCGTAATTTAATACTTCTTTCACTTATCGCACTGAAAACTAATACAGAACATAGAACTGGCCCTTCAGCCCACAATGTTGTGCCAAACTAATTAGTAATCGAATGCTCAACTAAACTAATCCCTTCTGCCTTAACTGTGTCCATTTTCTGCACATTCCTGACCCTATCTATATTTTTATTTTAGGGATACATCACATTACAGGCCCTTCTATTTTCCACCAGCAGAAAAGTACTGATGGATCAGCAAGGAAAACGTCAAAATAATTGCAGCAGTCACAAATCTGTGGAATTCTTTGCCACAGACTGCTGAGAAGACCAAGTCTTTATGTATATTTAAGGCAGAGATCGATAGATTCTTGATTGGTTAGGGCATGAAGGGATACAGGGAGAAGGTAGGAGATTGGGGCTGAGAGGAAAATTGGATCAGTCATGATGAAATAGCGGAGCAGACTTGATGGGCAAAATGGCTTAATTTTGCTCAAAAAACATTTTAAATATAAAGTTTTAAAAGTCTATTCAAGATTCACTTTTTAATGCTTCAATAAATCTTCCCCAGACCTTTAAGTAGGAATTCATTAAAGTACTACATTGGGCTACAATGACCAGAGCAGTCAGTGTATTTCTAGAAACACTTTGTCTCCACTGTTGATCTTTCAACAAATCACTTGCCACTTGGCAAAGGGTTTCCTGATCCTTGTCACGTTATTGAATCTAACCAACAAATTACAACACTCTTATGTCCAGTCTTTGATGGAACCCCCTAGACTTTTAGAGATTAGTATTATTTGTCACAAGTAATGATAGGCAGGTGGTCTAATAAGAACTAACAGAACATATTATGGAAATAGTACTATGGATTCTGTTTTTCAGTGTTACAGATTTTTGTCCTGTGTTTTTTCTCCTGATCTTCTCAGTTTGTTTTGTGCAGGAGGAGAGATTTGGGGGTCGATATGCCTGATCTGTTTTGTTCATTTTTTTTGTGCGGGAGGAGGGATTTGGGGGTCGATGTGCCTTATCCGTTTTATTTGTTACTTTGTACAGGAGGAGAGATTTGGGGGTCGATGTGCCTTATCCGTTTTGCTTGCTGCTTGTGCGGGAGGAGGGATTTGGGGGTTGATGATCTGCTGCCTCTCTTTTCTCTTTCTTTCTTGGTTTCACAGCTATCCAGACAATTGAAGAATTTCAGAGTTACATACTTCGATAATAAATGAACTTTTGAACATAGAATATAGTATGCACCATAGTATAGGCCTTTGGCCCACAATGTTGTGGCAACCACTATATACCAATTCCACGATCTACTTAACCTTTCCTCTTACATAATCCACATCCCATCTGCCTACCTAAGAGCCTCTTAAATGCCTCTATTGTATCAGCCACACACACCCAGCAGTGAGTTGCAGGCACTTAACGTTCTCTGTGTAGATAACTACCTCTGTTATCTCTCTTAAACTTTCCTCCACCCACCTTAAGTGGATGTCCTCTGGTATTGACCACAGCCACTCTGGGAAAAATGTGCTGGCTTTGCTTCTCATCATCTTATACACCTCTATCAAATTGCCTAATGAATTTTGGGAGATTATGCTAATTTATTTATTTTATTTAGAGCGTGAAGTAGACCCTTCTGGCTCTTCAGGCTGCGCCACCCAGCAACCAAACTAATATCATAAGACAATTTATGATGACCAATTAACCTACCCGGTATGTCTTTGGACCGTGGGAGGAAACTGGAGCACCCAACGAAAATCACGCCGTACTCCGTAACTCCTTGAGCTAACCTCTACACTATGTGGCATCCCAGGAAAGAATTTCCTAAACCTGAGAGCTTTGTGTGATGGGATTTATGGAAAAGAAAAGCGTCGGCATGCCAGCATTGGATAAGCCTTTCCAAAAGTTTTACTTCCAGATTCCTGTATTAATACTAAAGAATCATAAGTCCAGATCTCACATACGCTATATGGGTTTAAATACCAAACCACAGCTGGGCTTCCTCTCTCATTATTTAAATTACAATCACCAATCTATACTTAATTTCTCTTAACAGACTCTAGTAATACATTTCCACTGATCAACTTTAAACTAATGAGTTATTATTAACTTACCTCTGATTCTCGTACAGACATGAACTTGAGGAGGACATGTTTAAGATACTCAAAATTTATCTCCCTGGAGTCATTCAGATCAGAATTGTTTACAACAGTGGAGGAATTACTAACGGTGGCCAGCGGCTCGAAGCAGGATCTCTCTCGGACTTCAGCGGGCTCCATTTCTGGTTTCATTTTCTTTAATTGAGAAGATTTAGAATGCATTAATCAAATGCTACAAGCAAAACCAAATCAAAATCATACCCCACCACCCAGGTCATGTCCTCTTCTCATTACTACCATCAGAGAAGAGGTACAGGAGCCTGAAGACACGCACTCAATGTTTTAGGAACAGCTTCTTCCCGTACGTCATCAGATTTCTGAATGGACAATGAACCAACCCATGAACACTACCTCACTATTTTTGCTCTTTCTGCACCACTTAATTTTTAGATATATTTCTTATTATAATTTATAGTATATTTGATGTACTCCTGCTGCAAAAACAAATTTCATAACGTATGTCAGTGATATTAAACATGACTGTGATTTCTGCTTTGGAATTTCTAACTGAGGAAACCTATTATACAAATAGAAGCTTTGTCTGTCTGATGTGAACTGTACTATCTCCAAGGAACATACCCCAGAGAACATATCTGCACTGAAAAACAGTCAAAGCCCAGTGATCCTCAAGGCTACACAACGTTACAGCTGAATGGTCTAAATCTGCACCTTATTCATACAGAACACATTCTCTACATAAAAGACAAAGCACTGCCTGATGAATGCAATTCTCTTTTAAATTTATGAAGATAATCTCCAGGGGAAGATATGCTGGAATTACTATCCATTCTTGCATTTCTATTTTTTTTGCATGTTAAAGATAAATATGATAAGATGCCTCATTCATACAGAATGAAGAGGCCCATTCAACCCACTGAACTCTTGCTGACATAAGCATTCATCTGCAATAATCCCAGATTACCATCAAATCCTCTTAGATTCTACTAATTGCCTGCTCACTTGGGGCAATTTACAGCATTCAATAACCTACCAACCTGTATGTCTCTGGGACGTGGGACACAGAACAGTACAACACATGAATGTGACCTTCAGCTCATGATGTCTGTGTCAAGTATGATGCCAAATTAAACAAAGCCTTTGTCGGCATATTAATCCATAAAACATTGGAGCAGAATTAGACCATTCAGGCCTGCTCCACCATTCCATCGTGGCTGATTTATTATCCCTCTCAACCCCTTTCCCCTGTCTTCTCCCTGTAACCTTTGATATTCTACTAATCAAACATATCTGCACTCAATCGCTTTAAACAGACCCAATGACTTGGCCTCCACACGTCTGTGGCAATGAATTTCACAAATTCACCCCCCTCGTGCTGGAGGAATTCCTCTTCATCTCTGTTATAAATGGACAGATCTCTGGTCATTCTAGGAAGCATCCTCTCCACATCTAGTTTTAAACATAAGCCATATTGTTCACATGTATATCAAAAATCCAGTGTAATGCACCCTTTGTGTCACTGTGCGAGATGTGCCGGGGGCAGCTCCCAAGTCTGGTCATGCTTCTAGCACCAACAAATCATGTTCTAACTCGTCCATCTTTGGAAAATGGAGCACCCAGGGGAAACCCATGTGGTCAAGGGGAGAGTGCACAAACTTTCCAGACAAGGGCAGGACTGAACCCTAATCTTACAGCTGGCGCTGTAATAGCATTAAACTAACCGCTTAGCTACCCAGCCTCCCCGTGGGTAGGAAACCACAAAATTCACTTTGCCAAACCAAACACATTATTCAATTGCTTAAGTACACATGAGAACAGTGGGTTAGTTCCAGTTCAAAGTGGAAGAGCCTCACTAGTTTCAATGTGCACCACATGTGCAAGGGTTTACGAGGAGTAAAAACACAGGAATTTGAATGGGTTATCAATCACCTAGTTAAGTTCCCTCAAATTGTGCTATTACTTCCACGGAATCTGGGTCATGCAAAGTGTTAGAAAACTATCCTGGGAACAATTCACTAGGTGACATTATTTCAGTATTAGGTTACACATGTTATGCCGTGGGTGTCGAGGGACCTGCTGGCTAGTGGCATCTGCCATACTTTACGCATGTGCAAATATTGATGTCATTTTTGTGACCCACTTTTCGAAATGATCCCCAAAAATAAAGTAAAATCTAATTAATATGTTTTTAAAGGTTAGATTCATACAGGAGCCTTACCAGTTCCTTCTGCAGAGTCTTTTTCAGTTCTGCTAGTCTCTGGAGCAGCTGTTTAATTGTCTTTGAGAGAGGGAAAAAAGTAAAATATAAAATCCACAGTGATGTTATGCTTTATTTAATAAAACAATCCTGCTTTAAATGTAACACACATAAAAGTTGCTGGTGAACGCAGCAGGCCAGGCAGCATCTCTAGGAAGAGGTGCAGTCGACGTTTCAGGCCGAGACCCTTCGTCAGGACTAACTGAAGGAAGAGTGAGAAAGGGATTTGAAAGGGGGAGGGGGAGAGGGAGATCCAAAATGATAGGAGAAGACAGGAGGGGGAGGGATGGAGCCAAGAGCTGGACAGGTGATAGGCAAAAGGGATACAAGAGGATCATGGGACAGGAGGTCCGGGAAGAAACACAAGGGGGGGGGACCCAGAGGATGGGCAAGGGGTATATTCAGAGGGACAGAGGAAGAAAAAGGAGAGTGAGAGAAAGAATGTGTGTATAAAAATAAGTAACAGATGGGGTACGAGGGGGAGGTGGGCCATTAGCGGAAGTTAGAGAAGTCGATGTTCATGCCATCAGGTTGGAGGCTACCCAGACGGAATATAAGGTGTTGCTCCTCCAACCTGAGTGTGGCTTCATCTTTACAGTAGAGGAGGCCGTGGATAGACATGTCAGAATGGGAATGGGATGTGGAATTAAAATGTGTGGCCACTGGGAGATCCTGCTTTCTCTGGCGGACAGAGCGTAGGTGTTCAGCAAAGCGGTCTCCCAGTCTGCATCGGGTCTCGCCAATATATAAAAGGCCACATCGGGAGCACCGGACGCAGTATATCACCCCAGCCGACTCACAGGTGAATGTATCACAGGTGAGTTTTAAATGTATCCAGGTTATGGATACTCAAATGTTCCCATTTTCTTGGGTCAATCATAAATGGGCTATAAGACATAGAAGCAGAATAGGTTTCTGGACCTACGGAGTCTGCTCCACCATTCAATCATGGCTGATTTATTATCCCTCTTCTGCCTTCTCCCTGTAACCTTTGATGCCCTTCTAATCAAGAACCTATCAACCTCTGTTTTAAACATACCCATTGACTTGGCCTCCACAGCTGTGTGTGGCAATGAATTCCAAAGATTCATCACCCTCTGGCTAAAGAAATTCCCCCTCACCTCTGGTATAAAGGGACACACTTGTATTCTGAGGCTGTGACCTTTGGTCCTAGTCTTTCCCACTATTGAATATATTCTCTCCACATCCACTCTATGCAGGGCCTTTCAATATTTGTTAAGTTTCAGTGAGATGCCCCCCCCATCCCCCCATTCTTCTAAACTCCAGTGAGTACAGGCCCAGAGCCATCAAATGCTCTGCTTAACCCTTGCATTTCCATGATCATTCTCATGAACCTCTTCTGGGGCTTTTGAATGATTATGAGTCTCAAAGATGGGAGAAGAAATGGGACCATCACACCTTATCACAGCAAAGGAGGTTCAGCATCATTGCTCAGATTCACATTAGTCTATTGTCTATTCACACCAGTTGTAATGAAGTTCCTTGTCCACATGAAGTTAGCAAATAGTGTACATAGTAGTAATAAATACAGCAATGACTGCGTAGCAGCAGAATGGTTCAACAATTGTAGTGAAATCTGAAACAGTGCAAGAAGAAACTGTTACAAAAATGGAATAAACCATAAACCATGTGAGATAAAATTAACAGTCCGAGAAGGTGGCAGCATCACTGGGAAGAGGAATGAAAGACGTGGCTGGCTTTGAAGTCTGACAGTAGTGGGAAGAAGCAGTCCTTCAGTCTAACTGACAAGGCTTTAAAGCTCCCAGAACGTAGGAAAGGAAACGGCCAGAGTGGCAGGCATCCTTTACGGTGTTACTAGTCCTCCTGAAGCAATGCAGTTTGAAGACGGACTGGATGGAAGGAAGTGAAGATATAATGAATCAAATGCTGCTGGATGTGCAAACTATGGGGTTCTGTCATTTCCAGCAAGTCCCAGATATACACAGACGTAATTCCAGGACTTAGTACATGACAGAAGTGATCACATCCATCACTCTGCTTTGTTGGCATTTGTAAGCTTAAAAGCCATTTCATTAGGGACAAGGAGAAGGGATTCTTAAAAAATATTTTACTTTAAGATGCAAAAATCAATTTCAGATTCAGATTTATTTATCACAACTACGTCGAAACAGACCGTGAAATGGATCACTTGTGTTAACGTCAGACACACCCAAGGATGTGCTGGGGGCAGCCCACAAGTGTCACCACACATTCTGCCACCAACATAGCATGCACACAGTGGTCAACAGAACAACACAAGCAGGTTCACAATCAATGAAAAGATTATTCTTTTAATTAATAACTTATATTTTGTGTTTTCCTAATAATCTGCTGCACCAGTTTAATTAATTGCAAATGAAATCTAACATAAAGATAAGGAGATTATGCTTCAGTACTGTGGGCCATTGATGAGCCTACATCTACAGTACTCAGTTAGAATATCACCAGCATACAGTTGCAAGAAAAAGTTTCTGAACACTTTGCAATTAGCTGGTTTTCTGCACTAAATACTCATAAAATATCGTCTGATCTTCAACTAAGTCACTATAATAGACAAACACAATCTGTCTAAACTAATTAATAATACACAATGGTACTTCTCGTCAATACTGAGTACACCATTTAGACAATCACAGTCTAGGTTCAAAAAGTACGTGAACCTCTGGGGTAATGCCTTCTACAAAAGCTATTTGGAGTCAGTTGTTCCAATCAATGAGATGAGATTGGAAATGTGAGGCGTAGAGGTGCCCTGCCCTATAAAAAAAGACAGACACACAAAGTCAGGTTACTAACAGAGCCTGCTCTTCTCAAGAAAAACCTCTTTATGTGCACCATGCCTCGATCAAAACAGCATTCAGAGGACCTTAGTAGAAGAATTGTAGAGATGCATGAAGCTGGAAAAGGCTATAAAAGCATTTCTAAAGAACTGAGTGTTCTTCAGTCCAGAGTAAGAGAAACCGTCTACAAATGGAGGAAATTCAGTACTGTTGCTACTCTCCCAAGCAGTGGGCGTCCTGCAAAAATCACATCAAAAGCGCAACGTGCAATGCTGAAGGAGGTGAAAAAGATCCCAAAGTTAACAGCAAAAGACCTGCAGAAATCTCTAGAACTTGCTCTGTTCATGCATCCCAGTAAGAAAAACACTGAACAAAAATTGTGTTCATGAAAGGACACCACAGAGGAAACCATTGCTCTCCAAAAAAAATCTCAGTTTGCAAAAGACCACCTGGACGTTCCACAAAACTTTTTGGACAATGTTCTGTGGGCAGATAAGACAAAAGTTGAACTATTTAGCAGAACTATACACCGCTATGTTTGGATGTACAAGGGCACTGCACACCAACACCAAAGCCTCATCCCAACTGTGAAGCACGGTGGAAGGAACATCACGGTTTGGGGCTGCTTTGCTGCCCAGGGTCTGGACAGCTTTCAATCATGGAGGGAACAACGAATTCAAAATCCTATCAAGACATATTACAGGAGAATGTCAGGGTAGCGGTCTGTCACCTGAAGTTTAATAGAATTTGGATGATGTAACAAGACAATGATCCAAAACACAAGAGTAAATCAACAACAGTATGGTTTAAAAAGAAGAAAGTTAATGTTTTGGAATGGCCAAGTCAGAGTCCAGATGTTAACCCAATTCAGATGCTGTGGCGTGTACTGAAGAGGGCTGTTCATGCAAGGTATCCCAGAAATACTGATGAACTGAAACAGTTTTGTATGGAGGAATGGCCTGAAATTCCTCCTCACCATTGTGCAAGTCTGATTTGCAGCTACAGGAAACACTTGGTGGAGGTTATTGCTGCTAAAGGAGGCTCTGCCAGTTATTAAATACAAGAGTTCACATACTTTTTCCAGCCTGGACTGTGAATGATTAAACAATGTCTTCAATAAAAACATGAAAAGTACAATTTGTGTGTTATTAGTTTAGGCAGGTTATTCTGACTTAGATGAAGATCGGTCCACATTTTATGAGTAATTAATACAGAAAACCAGGGAACTGCAAGATGCTTACAAACATTTTCTTGCAACTGTGTCGTGAAATTTTGTTATTTTGTGGCAGCAGTATATTGCAACATATTGAAATAATAAAGCTACAAATTACAAAAAGTATATATAATAAAAGAATTAAGTACTGCAAAAAGAGAGAAAAAAATATTGAGGTAGTGTTCATGGATTAATTGTCCATTCAGAAATCTGATTGCAGAGAGGAAGAAGCTGTTTTTGGAACATCAAGGTGTGTCTTCAGGCTCCTGTACCTCCTCCGTGATGGTAGCAATGAGAAGAGGGCATGTCCTGGGTGATGGGGGTCCGTAATGATGGATGCCACCTTTCTGAGGCATCACCTTTTGAAGGTGTCCTCAATGCTCAGAAGGCAAATGTCTATGATGAAGCTGGCTGAGTTTACCACTTTCTGAAGCTTTATCCGATCCCGTGCAGTGGCCATTCCATACCAGACAGTGATTCAACCTGTTAGAATGTTCTCCATAGTACATCTGTAGAAATTTGTGAGTTTTTGGTGGCATACCAAGTCTCCTCAAATTCCTAATGAAACACAGCCGCTGTCATTTTTTTTTTCTAATTGTATCAATATATTGGGGCCAGGATAGATCCTCAGAGATGCTGACACCCAGGTACTTGAAACTGGTTACCCTTTCCACTGATGAGAACTCGTGTGTGTTCCCTTGACTTAACCTTCCTGAAGTCCATAATCAATTCCTTGGTCTTACTGATGTTGAATGCAAGGTTGTTGTTGCAATATCACTCAACCAGCTGATCCATCTTGCTCCTGTATGCCTCCTCATCACCATCTGAAATTCTGCCAGTAGTTGTTTCATTAGCAAACTTACAGATGGTATTTGAGCTGTGCCTAGCTTCACAATCGTTGGTGTAGAGAGTAAAGCAGAGGGCTAAGCATTTGAGGTGCACCAGTGTTGATTGTCAGCGAGGCGGAGATGTTATTTCTGATCCGCACAAACTGTGGTCTCTCAGCGAGGAAGTCAAAGATCCAGTTGCAGTGCAAGTACAGAGGCCTAGGGTTTGGAGCTTGTTGATTAGAACTGAAGTTATGATTGTGTTGTACACTGAGCTGTAATCAATAAACAGCAGGTTGAAGTAAGTATTACTGTTTTCCAGGTGATCTATGGCCAAGTGGAGAGGCAGTGAGATTGTATCTGCTTAAGACCTACGACTGTGGCGACAGGCAAATTGCAGCAGGCTCAGGTCCTTGCTTAGGCAGAAGTTGATTCTAGCTATGACCAAAGCACTCCATCACAGTAGACGTGATTGCCACTGGGCGACAGTCATTGAGTTAGCTCACTCTGCTCTTCTTGAGCACTGGTATTATTGTTGTCCTTCTGGAGCAGGTGGGAACCTCCGATTGTAGCATTGACAGATTGAAGATGTCCTTGAACACTCCTGCCAATTGGTTTGCACAAGTCTTTCCAGTCTATCCGGTACACCATCTTGGGAGGATCGTATAGTTTTGGATCACTGGTCTTGAATGCCACAGATCTAGCCCTCAATAGACTATGAATCTCCTGGTTCATCCATGGCTTTTGTTCTGGGTAGGTTCAGTATATTATCGAAGGCACACACTAATGCACACAGGTCTTGATGAAGCCAGTGACAAATCTAGCATATTCACTCAGATTCCAAAATGAATCCCTGAATATTGTCCAGTCCACTGTCTCAAAGCAGTCCTGTAAGTGCTCCTTTGCATCCCTTGACCATGCCTTCTTGGTTCTCAACACTGGTGCTTCAGTCTTTAGTCTTTGCCGATAAGCTGAGAGTAGAAGTTCAGCCAGATGATCTGACTTTCCAAAGTTAGGACGTGGGATGGCACAGTAAATATTATTGATGGTGGTACAACAGTGGTTAAGTGTATTGGCTCCTGATAGTTGTTTACAGACTTCTTCAAGCTGGCCCTGACATTGGACTGAGGTGGAATGTACATTGCTACCAGGACGATGGCAGAAAACTCACTCCGCAGATAAAATGGATAATGTTTGACTATTTGGTGTTCCAGGTCAGGCGAGCAGTACTGAGACAGAACTGCCACGTCTGTGTATCACAATGAGATAATCATGAAGCACATACTACCTCCTCTACCTTTAAAAGACTGAGCTGTCCTGTCTGAACGGTGAAGCCACAACTTGCAATGGCAGGGCACAGCCATGTTTCCGTGAAGCAAAGTACACAGCTGTCCCTGATGTCCCTCTGGTACAGCAATTTTGTTCTGAAGTCTTCAATTTTATTTTCCAGGGTCTGTACATTCGCCAGCAGGATAGTCGGGAGTGGGGATCTAAGGCCTTGGCATTTCAAACTTATCTTTAAACTGGCCTGGCTTCCGCACTTAACTTTTCTTAAAGGGGAACTGCATTTGCAACCGACGTTTACCATTCGGGCTTCGTTAATTTTGGCTATTGATGGATTTTTTAAAAAAACATCTTCAAACAACGCTACTTACTGAAGTATCCATGACTGTTGCTGTGGATTTCAGCTGTAGTCGGCCTAATGGGAATATCTGATGATTTCCACAAGAGTCGCCATTTATTGGCATCATTGTTATTATGTGTACAGTATTAGTCTCCTTATTTGAGGGATGTTAAGGTGTTGGAAGCAGTTCAGTTGACGTCTACCAGACAAAGAGTTAAACTGAGTAGGTGTCCTATTAGGAAAGGTTGGACAGGTTTATTTTGTTACTGCTGGAATTTAGATGTGTGAGGGAAGCCTTGACTGAAACACAAGACACTGAAATTTGTTGACGAGATGGAAATTCCTCTTGTGGGAGAATCTAGAACTAGGAGTCATTGTTCAAAAATTAAGGGGGGGGGTCACCCATTTACTTCAGAGCAGACAATTTTTTTTTTCTCAGTAGGATGAAAGTCTATGCCAGAAAATACAGAAGTCTGAAGTCCCACAGGAGCAGGTTCAAGCGCAGCTACAACCATTCGGTTCTTGAACCAACTAGCACAACCCTAATCACTCCAACAACATACATCAAAGTTGCTGGTGAACGCAGCAGGCCAAGCAGCATCTATAGGAAGAGGTGCAGTCGACGTTTCAGGCCGAGACCCTTCGTCAGGACTAATCACTCCTCCATCTTCGCCACATTTGCTCTCAGGATGAGGTTTTTCATTCCAGGATGAGGAAGATGTCCTCTTTTTTTAAAGAAATAGGTTTCCCTTCCTCCACAATCAACTCTGCTCTCAAACGCATCTCTCCCATTTCATGCACATCTGCTCTCACTCCATCCTCCCGCCAGCCCACTAGAAATAGGGTTCCCCTTGTCCTCACCTACCACCCCACCAGCCTCCGGGTCCAACATATAATTCTCCGTAACTTCCGCCACCTCCAACAGGATTCCACCTCTAAGCACATCTTTCCCTCCCCGTCTCTGTTTTCCGCAGAGATCGCTCCCTAAGCGACTCCCTTGTCCATTCGTCCCCCCCATCTCTCCCCACCGATCTCCCTCCTGGCACTTATCCTTGTAAGCGGAACAAGTGCTACACATGCCCTTACACTTCCTCCCTCACCACCATTCAGGGTCCCAGACAGTCCTTCCAGGTGAGGCGACACTTCACCTGTGAGTCGGCTGGGGTGATATACTGCGTCCGGTACTCCCGATGTGGCCTTCTTTATATATATTGGCAAGACCTGACGCAGACTGAGAGATCGTTTCACTGAACACCTACGCTCTGTCCGCCAGAGAAAGCAGGATCTCCCAGTGGCCACACATTTTAATTCCACCTCCCATTCCCATTCTGACATGTCTATCCACGGCCTCCTCTACCGTAAAGATGAAGCCACACTCAGGTTGGAGGAACAACACCTTATATTCCGTATGGAAAGCCTGCAACCTGATGGCATGAACATCGACTTCTCAAACTTCTGCTAATGCCCCACCTCCCCCTCGTACCCCATCCATTATTTATTTATATACACACATTCTTTTTCGCTCTCTCCTTTTTCTGCTCTGTCCCTCTGACTATACCCCTTGCCCATCCTCTGGGCTTTTTCCCCCCTCTCCCTTATCTTTCTCCCTAGGCCTCCTGTTCCATGATCCTCTCATATCCCTTTTGCCAATCACCTGTCCAGCTCCTGGCTCCATCCCTCCCCCTCCTGTCTTCTCCCATCATTTTGGATCTCCCCCTCCCCCTCCCACTTTCAAATCTCTTACTATCTCTTCTTTCAGTTAGTCCTGACGAAGGGTCTCGGCCCGAAATGTCGACTGTACCTCTTCCTAGAGATGCTGCCTGGCCTGCTGCTTTCACCAGCAACTTTGATGTGTGTTGCTTGAAATTCCAGCATCTGCAGATTTCCTCATGTTTGCCTAATCACTACATCACCACTTGTTCTTCCTTGCATATTCTATCAATGACAGTTTTGTTGTGAATGGTGTATCTCTGATATTCATTGCGCCTGTGCATACACGTTCTCTCTTCTCCTTCATGATGACATTGCTGCCCTTTAAAAATGATAAGACTGTCAGCTCTATCCACTCCTTGAGGCAGAAAGTGCCACAAACAAAAAAAAAATCTTAAGTGGGTTTTTTTTTGGATCTGTTAGCGACTGTTGTAAATTACTTGGCCTGGTGCCACCCATATGCAGAGAAAGCTTGTCATCCACCCTGTTCTGCACCCACATAAAACTCTGCATCAGGTTTCCTCTTGAGTCATTTCGAACCTGTTACTGAAGCATGACACCGATAAAGGCCTCTAACAGAGCTTCCTTTGCAATGACAAGATATTCAGTTGCAAGAAAAATTGGGTGCAAATGTTCAGAAGATGTAGCCTTCCACATTTGGTATTATATAACTTGGTCTGGTTGATAGGGGCAGACTGGTTGTGGTTTGATTGCCTCATGAGATACCAGCCAGTAAACACAGAACACAGAACAGTGCAGCACAATAACAGGCCCTTCAGCCTATGATATTGTACCAGCATCTAAATAAACAAGATCAAACTAACCCTTTCCTCCTGCATAGCATTCTAGTTTTTGGTCTATTTAGAAGAAAAGGCTTTCAAAGCAAGCTATTGTAAGACCATAAGACACAGGAGCAGAAACAGGCCATTCAGCCTATCGAGTCTGCTCCACCATTCCATCATGGCTGATTTATTATCCCTCTCAACTCCATTCTCCTGCCTTCTCCCCCTATCCTTAGGTGCCCTTACTAATAAAGAATTTATCAACTACACCCAATAACTTGGCCTCCACAAGTATCTGTGGCAATGAATTTTACAGAATCATCACCTCGACTACAGAAATTCCTCCTCATTTCTATGCTAAAGGGATGCCTATCTACCCTGAGGCTGTGTCCTCTGCTCCTAGACTCCCCCAGTATAGGAAGCATTTCCACTCTAGGCCTCCCAATATTCAAGAGTCATAGAAAAGTACAGCATAGAAACAGGATCTTTGACCCAAAAGTCAATGCCAAACCATTTAAACCAGGGGTCCCCAATCGTTTTTGCACCGCGGACCAGTTTAATATTGACAAAATTCTTGCGGAACGGCCAACAGGGGGGCGGGGGGAGGGGAGGATAAACACAACCGGAATATAGGCGATAAGTCAACTATAAGTCACTTATAGGTGGCTAATACACTCAATTTTGCTTCTAAAAGGGTTTATCTAACGAATTTAACATTAAGCATATAGCGCCCATTTTCCTCGTATGAATATAGTGATAAGTCAATTACAAGTCACTTATAAGTCAATAGCATCATAACATTTTAAGTAACATTTGGATATTAAACACACAGTGCATATTTTCCTCATATGAACATATAAAGTCTTTTACTCGGGTAGTGAAACCAGACAGCCATCCAGTCATAGCTGCAGCCCCGTCTGTGCATATTCCAACACAGAATGACCAGTCCAGTTTGCCTGACGTGTAGTCATTCAAAGACTTGAATAGTTCTGCCCCAGTTGTGTTAGTTGGCAGCGGCAGTGCACACAACATATTCTCGTGCACGTCGTCTTGAAATATATATCGTATATAAACCAGCAGTATTGCCTTGTTGTCGACATCGGTAGACTCGTTGACCTGCATAGCATACCATGGTGACTCATTAAGCCGTTCCAACAGCTGTGCTTCGATGTCTTCCGCTATGTTATCGATTTTCCTTGAAACTGTGGTAGCTGAAAGAGAAACCTGTGCCATCTTGTTAGCTGCAGCTTCTCCCAACAGTTCATGGCACATGTCCTTGGCAGCAGACAGAATCAATTCTTCACCAACAGTGAAAGGCTTCTTAGCCTTAGCAATACGGCTAGCCACTAAATATGACGCTCTCAGAGCAGCAGCATTTGTGGAGATGGTGGCTCTCAGCACTTGCTCATGTTTTTCCGCTCAAAAAACTCAACGGGTTTGTCTTTAAGTGCAGGGTGCTTGGACTCAAGGTGCTGAAGCAGTTTTGAGGGCTTCGTTGCCTCATTAGACAGCTTGTCTCCACATACCACACACAGGGGCTTGGAGTGTTGCCAGTTATTGCCAGTTGCAATAAAGCCATATTTTATGTACGACTCGTTGTATTTTCTGTTGAAGAAAGTTTTTTTTTGCAGTCTCGGCCTCAGCTGTCTCTGCGTTATCATTATCGTTCGGCCTTTTATGTCCCCTACCACCTCTTCCAAAGAAACTCTTAAGCGACGTTTGTTTTTTACTCATCGAGTAGTTGTAGGTTAAATGACCGACTGGTGACCTCACGTGCATTCAAGTTCAACAGTGGGCGTGACAGGGAATGAGGAAAGGTACAGTTGATTCATATCGCCAAATCATATCGTTTCCTCGCGGCCCAGTAGCACATGCTTTGCTGCCTAGTACCGGTCCGCAGCCCGGTGGTTGGCGACCACTGATTTAAACTGCCTACTCCCATTGACCTGCATTAGGACCACAGCCGTCCATACCCCTACTATCCATGGATCTATCCAAACTTCTCTTAAACATGAAAATTACACTTTTGCACTGGCAGCTTGAACCACACTCTCTCTCTCTGAGTGAAGAAGTTTCTCCTCATGTTCCCTTAAACTTTTCCCCCTTAACCCATAACCTTTGGTTGTAGTCCAACCCAACCTTAATGGAAAAAGCCTTCTTGCATTTACTCCATCTAAACACCTCATAATTTTGTGAAACTATATCATATTTCCCCTTAATCTTCTGCGTTCCAAGGATTAAAGTCCTAATCTATTCAATCTTTCCTTATAGCTAGGTCCTCTAGTCCCAGCAGCATCCTTAGGTCTCAATGAGATTCCCCCACCCCTCTTCCATCTAAACTCCAGCGAGTACAAGCCCAGTGCAATCAAATGCTCCTCATATGTTAACCCTTTCATTCTCATATGTATAGAGTTTAGGAAAATAGAGGGCTATGCAATAAGGAAATTCGAGGCAGTTTCTAGAGTAGGTTACATGGTCAGCACAACATTGTGGGCCAAAGGGCCTGTAATGAGCTGTAGAGTTCTATGTTCTATGTTCATGAAGCCCCTTTGGACCCTCTCCAATGCCAGTACATCCCTTCTTAGATGTGTCTTGTAATTGATCACTTTTTTCAGTACAATAATGCTGATATTTTTGAAGATAACCAACTCTATATAGCACCTGTTAGTAGTCCGACCTGGCTCAGCGCACACCTCTGTAGCTCTGTGATTCATGCTTCAAGGACTGTCCCCACTGACTTAAGCAGAGAAAAAAATCAAACTGGCACTTCCAGCGCAGTACTGAGGGAGTGTTGCTCCATCAAAAGTGCAGCCCTTCATGTTCAGTATGAAAACAAAGCCCCGTCTACTCTCTCAGATACAAGATCATAAGGCACTAACCACTTGGATGATAACACTGGACTACCAAGATTTTTCTTCCTGAATACTTTTGGATTTTGGGTTGATAATCATGAAAATCACCATGAAATTTCCCTATCACACTAATTTTTTGAAATCATCTATATTTGTTATTTCAATTCATAATTCAAGTCAGAATAACTGATGCCAAGATTAAGGAAGGCATTTTTGTTGATCCAAAAATCAAACAGGTCATTAATGACAGATAATTCGAAGAGCTTCTAGTGCAGGAGTCCCCAACCTTTTTTGCACTGCGGACCAATTTAATATTGACAATAGTCTTGCGGACCGGCTAACCCGGTGGGGGGGGGGGGGGGTAGGGTTGCCAATGGACAAGAGTAGCAGTCAAATACGTTGTTTACCCTGAGAAAGACTACAACGACCATGAAGCCTTGTGCGGGCACCAGTGCACATGTGTGACTTGCGCATGTGTGTACGTGCCAATTTTTTTCTACAAATTGTTTTTGGCGATTCTGTTCAGGGGTGTTAATCACGACCAGAATATAAGTGATAAGTGGCTAACACATTCAATATCGTTTCTAAAAGGGTTTATCTAACGAATTTAATATTAAACACTCAGCGCATATTTTCCTTGCATGAATATAGTGATAAGTCAATTATCAGGGGAGGACAGGGGAGCTTGAAGTAAGTGTTGAACGAACTTCCAGTAGAAGTGGTAGAGGCAGGTTTGATATTATCATTTAAAGAAAAATTGGATAGGTATATAGACAGGAAAGGAATGGAGGGTTATGGGCTGAGTGCAGGTTAGTGGGACTAGGTGAGAGTAGCGTTCGGCATGGACTAGAAGGGCAGAGATGGCCTGTTTCCGTGCTGTAATTGTTATATGGTTATATAAGTCGCTTGTAAGTCAATAGCATCATAATATTTTAAGTAACGTTTGGCTATTAAACACACAGCACATATTTTCCCCATATGAACATATAAAATCATTGCAACACACTAATATCGCTGAATCAGTGGGAGCCCTGGGCTTGTTTTCCTGCAACAAGATGGTCCTATCGAGGGGTGATGGGAGACAGCGATACTCGAAGGAGGTTCCTTGTGTCCAGTCTATTCCGCAGTTTAGTTTTCATTGCATTCATTGCAGAGATATGTTGGAAATGGAAGCAACGTTTTCAGTGCTTTCCTGGCTATCTCAGGATATTGAGCCTTGACTTTGATCCAGAATGCCGGCAGAGATGTTATGTCAAGCATACTTTCCAGCCCGCCATCATTTGCAAGCTCGAGGAGTTGATCTCCTTCCCACGCCGACATGGATGACGTGCGGGTAATGGCCTCTCATGTGTTCAAATTCAACAGTAGGCGTGACAGGGAATGAGGAAAGGTGCAGCTGACTCCCATCGCCAAATCATATCGTTTCCTCGCGGCCCGGTAGCACATGCTTTGCGGCCCACTACCGATCCGCGGCCCAGTGGTTGGGGACCTCTGTTCTAGTGGGACCAGAGAAAATTGCATAGAGGGCATTCAAGGATGTTGTTGAAGATTTTCTTGGCAACTACAGCATATAAAACCATGAAGTGCAACATGCCACTAAAGATTCATTTTCTGCATTCCCATTGAGACTTCTTTCCCATAAATCTTGGTGCTGTCAGTGATGAGCATGGTGATAGGTTTCACCAGGACATTATGGTCATGGACAAACGGTATCAGGGCAACTGCAATCCATCATTTCAGGATGATTATTGTTGGACACCTGAGTGAAAAGCCCCAGACACTGAGTACAGACAAAAACCATCAGCAAAACATTTAGTTGAACCATTGCAAAGTGTCAGCACCAGTATGTAATTAAACACATTATATTCAATAAAGTTAATTTCTTGTTTGTCCAAATTCCTACATGATACACATAGACTGAAATTATATTTGTGTCCAGTTTCAAGTGGTCTATCATAAACAAAGAAAAATTCTGAGGAAGCAACATTTTTGAAAAAATATTTTGTCCAGTGTAAACCAAGCCCACCCCCCCCCCACAACACACTGGTTAATATTTATCTCCCGCTCAACGTTACTAATATGCATGTTATTTAGTGGCTATTGTGCAGTTGTGTGAGCGAGCAGTACGGAAACCAGTTGCTATATTTTCAGACTACAATGTTGCCTTTGTTTCAAGTACTTAATGGCTATAGAACACTCTGCGATGCTGTGAAAGGTGTGATTCCATGTGATAAAACATCTTTATAATTTAACCATTTTGAGAACACAACTGTGAAACAACAATGTTCATAATGAAAGTGGCATGTTAGAACTACTCAAGATATTCATCACAGACAGAAAAAAGCAGCATTTCAACCAGTGAATATTAATTACAAGCAAAAGTCCGTTAAGTACCCCTATTCAAACACTATTAAAACCCAAAGTTAACACCTAGAGTGGTTGTAAACTGGAAGTATAACTTCTAAACCACAGTGAATTAAGTATTTCCTGTGTGGCTAACCTTATTTTTCTCCATCAACTGCTGCTCCAAATCTTGGTTGTCCTGCTGAAGTTGCATGGCATCTGCAATTGCAACATCTCCGTTTTGTTCTTTCTCACCATTTTCTGGGGGATTGAGGGCCATCAGTTCTGCTTCCAGAGCGGTTACCTGCAGGAGCAATTTGGATTTCATTAACTGAGCTCTTGGTATTACACACTACAGCACAGTACAGACCCTCAACTCATGATATTCATGCTGATCTGTTAACCCACTCCCTCCCACATAGCTCTCCATTTTCCTATAATCCATCTGCCCATCTCAGGGTCTCTTAGATCCACAGCAGATGCCATCTCATTGGCTCTTCACTCAACCCTGGAACATCTAGATGGCAAAAATACATCTGAATGCTCTTTGTTAACTACAGCTCGCATTCGATATTATAATTCCCTCAAAACTATTCAATAAGCTTCAAGACTTTGGCATCGATACCTCCTTGTACAATTGGACTTCTCCACTGGCAGACCCCAGTCAGTTTGGATTGGTAACAACATTTCCTCCACAATCTCCATCAGCATGGGTGCACCACAAGGTTGTGTGCTTAGCAACCTGCTCTACTCGCTATATGCTTAAGACTGTATAAAGCTCCGGATGCCATTTTCAAGTTTGCTTATGACACCACTGTTACAGGCCTAATCAAAGGTGGTGACAAATCGGCATATAGGAGGGAGATTGAAAAATCTGGCTGAGTGGTGCCAACATCAACCTCCTACTCAGTGTCAGCAAGACCAAGGAGCAGATAATTGACTTCAGGAGGAAACTAGTGGCCCATGAGCCAGTCCTCATCAGAGGATTAGAGATGGAGAGGGTCAGCAAATTTAAATTCCTTGGTGTTATCATTTCAGAGGAACTGTCCTGGGCCCAACACACAAGTGCAATTACAAAGAAAGCACAGCAATGCTTCTACTTCCTTAAGAGTCGGCCAAGATTCAGCACGAAATCTAAAACTCTGACAAACTTCTATAGATGAGTGGTGAAAAGTATATTGACTGGCTGCATCACAGCCTAGTATGGAAACACTGTTACTCTCGAACAGAAAATCTTACAGAAGGTAGTAGATATCGCCCTCCCACCACTGAGCACATCTACACGGAACGTTGTCACAGGAAAGCAGCATCCATCATCATCAGGAACCCCCACCATTTAGGTCACACTCCCTTCTTACTGCTGCCATCAAGATGGTGGTACAGGAGCCTCAGGACTCACACCACCAGGTTCAGGAACAGTTATTATCCCTCAATCATCAGGCTCTTGAACTAAAGGGGATAACTTCACTCAAATTCACTTGTCCCATCACTGAAATGTTCCCACAACCTATGGATGCACTTTCAAGGCCTCTTCATCTCATGTTCTTGATATTTATTATTTATTTATTATTATTATTTCTTTATTTTTGTATTTGCATTGTTAGTTGCCTTTTGCACACTGTTTGAATGCCCAAGCTGGTGTGGTCTTTCACTCATTCTATTCTGGTCATTATTCTATATGGATTTATTAAGTATGCCCACAAGAAAATGAATCTCAGGATTGTATATGGTGACATACATGTACTTTGATAACAAATTTACTTTGAACTTTATCTGCCTCTACCACCACACCTGGCAGTGTGTTCTACGCACCCACCACTCTCTGTATATAAAAAAAAACTTGCTTCACAAATCACCCCTATACTTTCCTCCAATCACCTTAAAATTATGCCCCCTCATGTTGGCCATTTCCACCCTCAGAAGATGTTGGCTGTCCAAGCCTCTTATCATCTTGTACACCTCAATCACCTCTCATCCTCCTTTGCTTCAAAGAGAAAAGTCCTCATTCAATCATCCTCACTCATGGTTTTGAATTTAGAATGTTGCAAACTTATATATTATTTTGGCCTTGGAACAAAATAAAGAGTTTGAGAAAAGTCTAGAACACAAGTCTATACTCTGAGTGTATAACATTTTGCCATAGGAACAAGCAACCTCTAGTTTCCAAATCCCCAAACTAAATGGGTTCAAATGAAATTCGCTCTAATTTTAGAGAAAGTGAGTACCTAGTCCTGATGAAGGGTCTCGGCCCGAAACGTCGACTGTACCCCTACCTAGAGATGCTGCCTGGCCTGCTGCGTTCACCAGCAACTTTGATGAGCGTTGACACAATTACATTACCAATTTTAAACTTAAAAAGACACAAGTTCACATCAAAGCTAAACCAGCTAATGTTGTTGATACAGAGGCAGACATGCCACAATTGGCTGCAACGTTGCTGAATCAATGAAGTTAATCAACGTTCTCAATCGTTATTTAAGAATTCCTGATGGAATTCCAGACTCCTGTGCGGGTCACTCATCGATGGTTGACAATTGGTAAATTCTTGCCACGTATACTGAGATACAGTGAAAAAAAATATTTTTGCTTTCCATCCATACAGGTTATTCTGAACACAAGTACAAGGTAGTACAAAGGGAAAGGCAATAACAGAACACAGAGTTGAGTGTAACAGTGGCTGGGTTTTGGTACCATACTCCAAGATCATATTTCTTTTGCAGAAACTAGAAAGAGTGAAGATTAGAAAAAAATGCCACTGTTTTACAATTCTTCGTGTTTCAGAAAGTGCTTAATTAGTTGTAAAACAGTCAATCTCATCTTTAAAGTGCTACATCTCAAATAACTTTGATGACAGTTAAAATAATAATGTATTTTTTAAACTTACTTTTTGATCACAACATTCCAGATTTTTGAAACCATCGGGTCTGACTAGTGGGTAACCTTAAGGAGTTTAAGTTCTGGCAGTTCCTTATGTTGTGAATGGTGCAGGAAAGGTTGGACAGCAGACAGAGACACAGATTACAGAGGAAGACAAGACAGCAATAACTGAACCAAAGGTCATTCTTTTTTCTCCCCAGTTATTTCCATGACATCAGCACATCTGACAAGGCTGGCATTTATTAGAAGCATAGAAACATAGAAAACCTACAGCACAACACAGGCCCTTCGGCCCACAAAGTTATGCCAAACATGTACCTACCTTAGAAATTACTAGGCTTACCCATAGCCCTCTATTTTCCTAAGCTCCATGTACCTATCCAAAGTCTCTTAAAAGACCCTAAGTATCCGCCTCCACCACTGTTGCCAGCAGCCCATTCCACGCATTCACTACTCTCTGCGTAAAATCCTTACATCTCCTGACATCCCTGTACCTATTCTTCAGCACATTAAACCTGTGTCCTCTTGTGGCAACCATTTCAGCCCTGGGAAAAAACCTCTGACTATCCACACGATCAATGCCTCTCATCATCTTATACACCTCTATCAGGTCACCTCTCATCCTCCGTCGCTCCAAGGAGAAAAGGCCAAGTTCACTCAACCTGTTTTCATAAGGCATGCTCCCCAATCCAGGCAACATCCTTGTAAATCTCCTCTGCACCCTTTCTATGGTTTCCACATCCTTCCTGTAGTGAGGCGACCAGAACTGAGCACGGTACTCCAAGTGGGGTCTGACCAGGGTCCTATATCGCTGCAACATTACCTCTCGGCTCTGAAACTCAATCCCACGATTGATGAAGGCCAATGCACCGTACACCTTCTTAACCACAGAGTCAACCTGCGCAGCTGCTTTGAGCGTCCTATGGACTCAGACTCCAAGATCCCTCTGATCCTCCACACTGCCAGGAGTCTTACCATTAATACTATATTCTGCCATCATATTCGACCTACCAAAATGAACCACTTCACACTTAACTGGGTTGAACTCCATCTGCCACTTCTCAGCCCAGTTTTGCATCCTATCAATGTCCTGCTGTAACCTCGGACAGCCCTCCACAATATTCACAACACCTCCAACTTTTGTGTCATCAGCTAACTTACTAACTCATCCCTCCACTTCCTCATCCAGGTCATTTATAAAAATCACAAAGAGTAAGGGTCCCAGAACAGATCCCTGAGGCACACCACTGGTGACTGACCTCCATGCAGAATATGATCCGTCTGCAACCATTCTTTGCCTTCTGTGGGCAAGCCAGTTCTGGATCCACAAAGCAATGTCCCCTTGGATCCCATGCCTCCTTACTTTCTCAATAAGCCTTGCATGGGGGTACCTTATCAAATGCCTTGCTGAAATCCATATAAACTACACCTACGGCTCTAACTTCTATTTTCTATGCTTAAGAGCTCTTGACGAAGAAGTGGAAGTCACCTTCTGGAAGCCTCACAGTCCAAGTGGTGAAGGAGTCAAATGATCTGCTGAGTTCCTCCAATATTTTTGATGTGTTGCTCTGAACTTCTAGCATCTGCGGGATGTCTTGTGTCTTTGATTTTATGTACTCTTCACTCCAGGTCTCCTGTAAAGTCATCCCCTCCTTTTATCTTCAAGACACCTTCTAAACTGCACAATATTCTGACCTAGAAAATACTGCACAGAGATTCTGCAGTTGCTGGAGATCCAGTAGGTTAGACCAAATCTATGGAGGGAAACGAGCAGTCAAGCTCTGACCCTTCATATCCTGATGAAAGGTCTCGGCCAGGAACATTGCCAGTTTACTTCCCTCCACAGATCCTACCTGACCTACTGAGCTCTTGCAGTGCTTTTTGTGTGTTGAATAAAAACAATGGTGTGCCAAATGGGCTGTTTCAGTGATGCTTTCAATGAATGATTATCATAAATTAATTACTTTCCATTTCATCTAAAAGACAGAAACAATACACACATTTTATAGATTATCAGAAACTTCTGGTAATTGAGCATTAATAATAGCAGTAATAATGCCAAACTTATCATTGTTCTAATTGTGAATAATTGTAGTCGAAGCCCCCTTATACTGGGCGTCTCTGGAAAACTGGCTTGTTACCCCCTCGTTAACAGCCACTGGATTCCAAGGCGATAAACCCACCTTTGACCGGCTTCGTACATCTAGGGTGTATACGACTTCGGTCCCGCCAAATCCATCAGGTTAGGATGTCTTCCACCCAAGCCCCAGTTAGTGTGAATGCTGTGTGATTTACTGCCCCTGGCCAAAAATAACAGATTGTACACTGCATACAATTACAATTTAAGAATGTTAATTTAAGCAAACAGTTATTAAATGAAAGGAAGAAAAAAAAAGGGCCCATTATTCTTAAAACTGTCAAAGTGCACTTAAGTTGGAACTCATCTTGACCTTGTCTGTCACTCACACACTGATCTCTCGGTCTGTGCGAAAGCACACCTCATCTTCCAAACGTTGCTCGCAGTCAATCTCAAATAAACAGGTCTCCCACAGGAGCATTGGTTCTTCCTTCCTAGAGCCATTCATCTGCACATGACACCTTGTGCAACAGGGACCGCATCCTCAGCCATCTTTTCCCCGTCTTCTTCCAGCTCCCGCCAACAAAGAGCTTCAACCCAGTGTTCTCCAGAACCTTCTCCCAATTCCACTATCCTGATCGACTGACAGCACATTTCCCAAGTTGAATAACAAGACTCTTATCTTAGTTCAAACAAGCTGAAAGCAGAGCAGACTGCTCTTACGGACTGCTAAAATGAAATACCAACAGCATAGCAGTAAAAATCTTAACCAGGGCGTTACACTCACCACCACCCCCAACCAAAAATAGTCATGTCCTCAAGACTTTCAACCTTATTAACCCATCATCAATACAGTTTTCATAGGAATTTTGTGACGTCAGGGCCTCCGAATGGTAGTGACACATCTCACCAGAGGGATAATGCAACACTCTGTTCCCCTGGTGTGTCATATGCTAGCCTATCTGGGGGCTTCCTGACTCTTTGAGACCTTCTTATCTCATCTTCAGCTCCTCCAGCTTCAACCACCCTTTGTGACCCTTCCTGTTTACTACCGGGGAGTGTCTTCTGGCAGTTCAGGCCCCCCTGCTCCATGACTGAATTTAACTTCCGTCAATTTAAGCTGGTGCAGCCAAACATCCACACCCTCCACTTGTGCTAACTGGCAAGACCTCTCTCGGAAAGGGGTGTACTCAGTTGCTCTGATAATGTGGCAAGTACTCCTGGAGTAACCAACATCAACCACTTCAGTAGAAACCTCATCTTCATGTCCCAACATCTTCTCAGTTAAACTCTTTTCTATTCCTCGGACATTCCGGCAAATTTGCAGGTTCCTGTCATTCTAGCTACTCCTCCAGCACGTGACACGACAGGTTTAGACTGTGTGCACCACACAGTTCCTCTTTTCTGCTCATCATCCTGCTTAGGAAAAACTTGCACCTCCTCAAAAGCAGTTCTGACCACAGGGTGAATGGACAAGGTATTCAAAACGCTCTTTCCATTTCTCTCCTTGTATACTCCCATCAGCCTGCTCACAATGGCGGTATTTATTCCCACAAGAATGGAAGCTCCACCTTCTTCAACCGGATCCGGGCAGACCAACACTAGTGTGTCAATAGTCTCAGTTACTCCAACATCAGCTTCTGAAAATGCTAACTTCAACAACAAGTAACCATCGTAGGAGTACTCATCAGTACTGAGCCCCCGAGACTCAAGGGCACTGAGTAGTGTCAACGGTAAATGCATCAAATACTGGTTGTAAAAGGAGCTATAAAGCAAAGTAGCACGAGAACCTGTGTCAAGTATAGCTCTACAATCCACATGGATACATCAGAGCATGGTTCCACTAAACCTCAGGAATAGTGTTTGGTGCTTCCCTTAATACACTGATAGGAACATATTCTCTCCAAAACGTCAGCCCACTCCTTTATTGCAGGGGTCCCCAACCTTTTTTTGCACTGTGGACCGGATTAATATTGACAATATTCTTGCAGACTGGCCGAGGGGGGTGGGGGGGGGGAGAGGTAGGGTTGCCAACGGACAAGAGTAGCAGTCAAATACGTTGGGTTCACCCTGAGAAACACTACAATGACCATGAAGCCTTGCGTGGGCACCAGTGTGCATGCGTGTTGTACGTGCCAATTTTTCCTGCAAATCGTTTTTGACGATTCTGTTTGGGGGGGGCGGGAGTGTTGATCACGACCGGAATATAGGTGATAAGTGGCTAATACACTCAGTTTCGTTTCTAAAAGGGTTTATCTAACGAATTTAATATTAAACACACAGCGCATATTTTCCTCGCATGAATATAGTGATAAGTCAATTATCAGGGGAGGACAGGGGAGCTTGAAGTAAGTGTTGAATGAACTTCCAGTAGCAGTGGTAGAGGCAGGTTCGATATTATCATTTAAAGAAAAATTAGATAGGTATATGGACAGGAAAGGAATGAAGGGTTATGGGCTGAGTAGCGTTCAGCACGGACTAGAAGGGCAGAGATGGCCAGTTTCCGTGCTGTAATTGTTAAATGGTTATATAAGTCAATAGCATCATAACATTTAAGTAACGTTTGGATATTAAACACACAGCACATATTTTCCCCGTATGAACATATAAAATCATTGCAACACACCAATATTGCTGAATCAGTGGGAGCCCTGGGCTTGTTTCCCTGAAAACAAGATGGTCCCATCGAGGGATGATGGGAGACAGCGATACTCGAAGGGGGTTCCTTATGTCCAGTCTGTTCCGCAATTTAGTTTCCGTTGCATTCATTGCAGAGATACGTCGGAAGTGGAAGCAATGTTTTCAGTGCTTTCATGGCTATCTCAGGATATTTAGCCTTGACTTTGATCCAGAATGCCGGCAGAGATGTTATGTCAAACATACTTTTCAGCCCACCGTCACTTGCAAGCTCGGGGAGCTGATCTTCTTCCCGCGCTGACATGGATGATGCGCCGGTAATGACCTCGCGTGCGTTCAAGCTCAACAGTGGGCGTGACAGGGAATGAGGAAAGGTGCAGCTGACTCATATCGCCAAATCATATCGTTTCCTCACGGCCCGGTGGTTGGGGACCACTGCTTTATTGGATCCCTCTGTAGTTTTACTTTTTTTCTTCTCTGTTTGATTAACCACTAATTTACTTTCCAAAGATATTCCTGTCCTTCACACTCCTGCTCGTAATGTCCATCTTCTCCGTAGGTGTAACAGAAAATACCAGTCGCTTCCCAGTCAGCAGCAGCCCTCTGCTTAGCATGTCCCATCAGTGAATCAGGCTCCCTATCGGCTTTTTCATGCTTGGTGACTGTACCTGCCAATATCAACCGAGATACCTTAGATCTCAAATTTGCCAAGAACTCCTGTAACACCCCCGTAAGTAGATCATCAAGGGTCACTTCAGCAACAGAGGCTACTACCTATGGGGGTCTCCCACTCCACCATTGCATGTTCCTCTTCTCCGACTTTGCTGAGTAACTCGGTAGAAGATGGAGGAAGGCACAGCATGTGGGTCATTCGAATATATAGAGCAATCACATCATGTGTTAGCTGCCCTTCACAACTTGCAACTTAACTTCACAACTTAAGCAATTTCTCTCAGACAGTTGAATGCCCCCCTTGTGGCACAAACAGTGCAGTAGCTTCTCCAACCTGAAAATACAGGCAGACAACTTCTCTCCTTCCTCCTGGAATGTGTGCCTAAACTTCATCCTAAGACTGGCTGCACTTCCAGCAGTGCCGAAAGCATCTTCCAGAGCTTGCAGGTAATTAGCTGACATGGCTAATGGATTTTCTGCGTTGAGGAACCTCACTATATCAGCCACCAGCCCCTTTAAGCTCTCTACCTATCTCTGTTTTTTCATATTATCTGAGCACTGCCATTCATACAGTAACTGAGATGTCTGCTCAGCCCAAGTCTCATTCTTCTTCCCCACTGGGTGTGGGCCTGACCCAGAGAACACTCGCAGCCTATAATAACTTTGGCTCTCCATAGATATACTTCAGCATTTATCAAGCAGTGATATTATAGCCAAAGCAAGCTCAGAATTTAAATCAACAACTGAAGGTCTCATTAGACCTAGCACATCAAATAACTCCTTCTCCTCACTCTGCAGAAATGAGAGCAACTTTTCTTTAAAGTCTCCACCCTCAGCTACGGGAAACTCAACTTTCAACTCTGCGCCCTGGCTTACAGTCCCCTCTTCTCTGAAAGTATGGACGGCCCACGACCCTGTCTCTCTGGGTACTTCAATAGTACCAGGAAGATCCACCCCCGTTACGTCAGTGCTAGTCTGAACTAACACTACATCTTTCAAATTGCCACTCCATGATCGTAACTTGTCCTAATGCTTTAACAGTACTTAAGTCCTAAGCAACAGTTTGTCTGAGCTACGGATATCCACCCCACTCAAAACACAAGCATTAGCTATAGTTAATCTCTTTCAATCGCACCAACGCTCGATCCCTACGGTGTTCATAACCACATCTTAATCATTTTTCTGGACAATAGTTTAACACAGGCTTAAACACAAACCCACTTGATCAATGTTCAGGGCAATCACACAACATGCAATGAACTCAATCCCAGACGATACCCCAACAAATGAAACCCCCTTATACTGGTCA
Source organism: Mobula hypostoma (assembly GCF_963921235.1). Taxonomy (NCBI): domain Eukaryota; kingdom Metazoa; phylum Chordata; class Chondrichthyes; order Myliobatiformes; family Myliobatidae; genus Mobula; species Mobula hypostoma. The sequence continues at coordinate 8,206,762 of NC_086117.1, forward strand.
GCTCTGGAAAACCCTTGCTAACAGCCACTGCATTCCACAGCGAGAAACAAACAATTATTAAATGAAAGAAAGAAAAAAAACAAAAAGGGCCCATTACTCTTGAATAGCTAAATGTGCACTTGATTTGGAGCTCATCTTGAACTTGTCTGTCACTCACACGCTGGACCCTCGGTCTGCATGAAAGCACACCCCAACTTCCGAACGTCGCTTAAAATCCATCTCGAACAAACCGGTCTCCCACGGTAGTATTGGTTCTTCCTACTTGAAGCCAATCATCTGCACAAAGTACCTTGTGCAACAGCCATCTTTTCCCCTTGTCTTCTTCCAGCTCCTGCCAACAAAGACCCAGCGTTCTCCAGAACCTTCTCCCAGTTCCACTATCCTGATTGGCTGACAGCACATTCCTAAGCTGAATAACAAGCCTCTTACCTTAGCTCAAACCCAAACAAGCTGAAAGCAGAACAGAACTGCTAAAATGAAATACCTACAGCACAGCAGTAATAAATGTTAACCAGGGTGTTACATAATCATTATTTGACAGGTATGAGGATTAGAGTAGCATTAATGATATAAAACAGTAGTTGATGGTCATTGTAAACTCAGTGGGTCATGAAGGATATTTCTGGGCTGTTTCTCTCTCTCTGACTTTTTAACTCTATAAGGCACGATATGAGCTTAGTTAAGTAACTTAAGGGTTAAAGAAATGTGCAGCAGAAATGTAAGCCACACAGATACCCGTATTTCTCTAGGAATGATAAGGAACTTGAAGAGATGTTGCAGAGCCAGTTTGACCTTCAGGAAGACTGCAAACAAAGACAAACCTTACCAAACATGCTAAGCCTTTAGAGATAGGGGGTGTGAACAGCTGTTCACAAGCCTGGAATTTGCAGGAAGGATTCCAGGCTCACGAGCTAATATTAACTATGATCAGAATGACAGAATCATGGAACTATGCTGCATGGACTAGATAGGCTGAAAAGCTTATTTCCACATACAGCTGGAAACAAGTCCCTTGGCTCATATCGACCATGATGCCTACCTACACTATTCTTATTTGCCTGTGTCTTCTTATGCAAATGCCTTTCAAATGTTGCAATGCATATTTCTTTCTCACAAAATGGCTGTACTTTTTTTTTATTGATTCAGAAATAACGACAGGTCACTTAAAGTCTCCAAGGAACAAAAATAAACTGAGCTACAGTTGTGTTATAAGTGTAGTGTGCCCAACCACCAGGAGTAACAATTGGTTCAAAACTTAGTGTGTGATTGAGATAAAAAGATAACCTACCTTCCTCTCACTGGCCTCCAGTAGTTGCCGGCTCTCAGCTACCTTCAGCTCAAGATCAGTTAGCTGGCTCTGGGCTGCCCCCTCTCTTTCCACTGTTAAACGTTTATAACTTTCACTTTCAATGTGTAGCTGATGCAATTGTGACCTTAGAGCTTCCTTATCTAGGGAAATGTTAGGATAACAAATTTATAACAATTGATTGCAATTAAATATATGTAATTAAGAACCCTTCATTTGTAAGTGAAATACCACTCAATTTTAGCAAGTACAAACAGAAAATACACACAGTGGCCATGTTATTAGGTGCACCTATTTACCTGCTCTTTAAAGCAAATATCTAATCAGCCAATCAGGTAGCAACAACTCAATGCATAAAAGCATGCGGACATGGTCAAGAGGTTCAGTTGTTATTCAGACTAACATCAGAATGGGGAAGAAATGTGATCTAAGTGGCTTCGACCGTGGAATGTTTGTTGGTGCCAGACGGGGTGGCTTGAGTATCTCAGAAACTGCTGATCTCCTGGGATTTTCATGCACAACAGTCTCTAGAGCTTACAGAGAATGGTGTGAAAAATAAAAAAAGCATCCAGTGAGTGGCAGTTCTGTGGGCAAGAACGCCCTTGTTAATAAGAGAGGTCAGGGGAGGGTGGCCAGACTGGTTCAAACTGACAGGAAGGCAACAGTAACTCAAATAATCACACAACAGTGACATGCAGAAGAGCATCTCTGAATGAATATGTTGAATCTTGAAATGAATGGGCTACAGTGGCAGAAGACCGCACAAGGTTCCACCCCTCAATCCACGTAATAAAGTGGCCACCAGTTTACATTGACTAGAACAAAACAAGAATTTTGAAGATTTCCCAAAATCTATCCAAATGCAGATTTAGAAAACAGGTCTCTAAGGAGCCGATGTTTGACCAACAATGACTAATCGTTTCCAGTCCCTATCAAGCAGTTCTGTGACTTAATTCACATGGCTCAAAGGCCTCAGATTTTGCTGTTTTATAATTACTTAGCAGAAAGTGCCCAGGGGAAACTGGGCAAATCAGTATGCAGTATGCAACTGTTTGCAGGCACTTACTCTGTACTCAGAGACATGGCTGTGATGATATTGTTTTCATATCAGTTGTTTGAGTACATTGTAAAATTAAAATCAAACTGCATTGCCAACCACACACTGACCTTGAAAATTCACATGTGGATTTTGTTTTTTACTCATTTAAGTATAATGATCAATGTTTCTCAGAGGCTAAGGTAAAAGTGGATGTTCCTTAGCTAGATCTAAAATACAGTTCAAAGCTTTGAAAATATTAAAATATTGCTGGATCGCTAATAAATTATATATGTTCAAACCTTGCTCAAGTTTCTTAAAATCTTCTTCCATTTTGATGAAATCTTTAACTTTCTGCAAGACAGAAATATTTTTTTCTTCCAGCTTTTCTGTTAATGTTAACACCTATCAGTGTGAAAAAAGTGAAAATGAATTTATGTTGTATTTATTGGTAAAACATCAGCAGTGCCAGCAAGTGTATCTTCCCCAGACAACAGATGACAACATTTGTAAAGGATCATAATCATAAAAATCCTATCCTACAGAAGGAACCACCCGGCAAGTGGAGTTTAATGTGGAGATGTGTGAGGTCATGCACTTTAGCAAAAAGGAATCAAATAGGGAGAGAGAACAAATGGAGTGAAATTCTACTCAGAGCAAAGTTAGTAGCCACTTCCAGTACATAGTTAAGAGATGTACTGTGGAGAGCATTCTAACTGGTTGCATCATCATCTGGTATGGAGAGGCCACTGCACAGGATCAGTAAAGATGGAGAATAAAGACGCATACGTAAGGTTCCTTTTCGTTGACTACAGCTCTGCCTTTAATACCATCATTCCAAATAAACTGATTCCTAAGCTCCGGAACCTGGGCCTTAGCACTCAGATCTGCAGCTGGATCTTCAACTTCCTCACAGATGGGACCCAGGCTGTAAAATTAGGGGCTAGGCTCTCCTCTACAATCATTCTGAGCACCGGTGCCCCAGAAGGCCGTGTACTCAGCCCCCTGCTGTACTCACTGTACACCCATGATTGTGTAGCCAAGTTTCCATCGAACTCAATATATAAGTTTGCTGATGACACAACAACTGTAAGCCTTATCTCGGGTAATGATGAGTTTGAGTACAGAGAGGAAATTAAGAACCTGGTGGCATGGTGCGAAGACAATAACCTATCCCTCAACGTCAGCAAGACGAAGGAATTGGTTGTTGACTTCAGGAGCAGCGGACCGCACGACCCAATTTACATCGGTGGTGCGCAAGTGGAACAGGTCAAAAGCTTTAAGTTCCTCGGGGGTCAATATCACAAATGACCTGACTTGGTCCAACCAGGCAGAGTCCATTGCAAAGAAGGCCCACCAGCACCTTTACTTCCTGAGAAAACTAAAGAAATTTGGCCTGTCCTCTAAAACCCTCACTAATTTTTATAGATGCACCGTAGAAAGCATTCTTCTAGGGTGCATCACAACCTCGTATGGAAGTTGTCCTGTCCAAGACTGGAAGAAGCTGCAGAAGATCGTGAACACGGCGAAGCACATCACACAAACCGATCTTCCGTCCTTGGACTCACTTTACACCGCATGCCGTCGGAGCAGTGCTGCCAGGATATTCAAGGACACGACCCACCCAGCCAATACACTTTTCGTCCCTCTTCTCTCCGGGAGAAGGCTCAGGAGCTTGAAGACTCATACGGCCAGATTTGGGAACAGCTTCTTTCCAACTGTGATAAGACTGCTGAACGGATCCTCACCTGGATCTGGGCCGTACCCTCCAAATATCTGGACCTGCCTCTCGGTTTTTTTTGCACTACCTTACTTTCCATTTTTCTATTTTCTATTTATGATTTATAATTTAAATTTTTAATATTTACTATCGATTTGTACTCCAGGGAGCGGGAAGCGCAGAATCAAATATCGCTATGTTGATTGTACGTTCTAGTATCAATTGTTTGGCGACAATAAAGTATCAAGTATAAAACTGTAGAGGGTCACAAACTCAGCCAGCTGTATTATGGGGACTAGACTTCCTAGTACTGAGACATTCTTCAAAAGATGAAGCCTCAAAAAGGTTGCATAATTTTTTTAAAAAACCCATCACTCAGTATATGTTCCTGAAGACACATACTTAAACATTTTAGAAACAGCTTCATCCCCTCCACCACTATTTCTGAATGGTGGACAATAAACCAATCTATGAACACTACCTGACTATTTTTGATCTCTTTTTCACTACTTACTTAATTTATATTCTATACAAGTTTCTTATTGTAATTTATAATTTTTTTATGTATTGCAATGTACTGCTGCTACAGAACAACAAATTTCATGACATATGTCAGTGATATTAAACCTGAGTTTGAAGGCAAATGGCACGTTGGTCTTTATTGAGAATGGTTTAGAGTGTTTAAGAACAGGGAGGTTTTTTTTTTAACAAATGTACAGACATCATTCCTGGATCATTGTGCACAATTTTGGTCCCCTATCTAAAAAAGGATATACCATTGGAGACAGTCCCAGTAAGATTCATCAGGCTTAATATTGACAGTACTGTGCCATCAAGAGATGCTAGACCTCTAGACTTCGAAGAATGAGAAATGACCTCATTCAAACATATAAGATCCTAAGTGGGCTTGAATGGGTACAAGTGTTGTTTCCGCTTGTGAGAGTCACAAACAAGGGGAAAAAGCTGCAAAGTAAAAGGCTGGTCATTTAAAACTGAAGTACCGGGAAATTTCTTCTCTCAGAAGATGGTGAATCTCTGAATTAGGATTAGTATTACTGGCATTTGTTGGGAAATTTGTTGTTTTGAGCCAGCAGTATATTGCAATACATAATAATTTAAAAAAACTATAGATGACAGTGAGAAACAAAAAGAGAGCAAACAAAATAGTGAGGCCATTTACAAGGTTTGTTGCCCATTCAGCAATCTGATGACGGAGGGAAGAAGCAGTTTCTGAAATATTGAGTGTGTGTCTTCAGGCTCCCGTAGCTCCTCTTTGATGGTGGCAATGAGAAGAGGGCATGTCCTGGGTGATGGGGTCCTTAATGATGGATGCCGTCTTGTTAAGGCGTCACCTTTTGAAGGTGCCCTCAGTGCAGGGGAGGCTAATGCCCATGATGCAGCTGGCTGAGTTTGCAACTTACTGCCGTTTTTTCTGATCCTGTGCAGTGGCCCCTCCATACCAGATAATGATTGGAAGAATTAGAATGCTGTCCAGGGTATATCTGCTGAAATGTGAAAGAGTATTTGGTGCCATGCCAAGTCTCCTCAAACTCCAAATGAAATATAGCTGTCATGCTTTCTTTGTAATCAGATCATCAGATATATTTAAGTTGGTGGTTGATATGTTTTTGGAAGATTGAGGAACTGACAATAAAAGAGAATTGTGGGCAGCTCTTAAAACTACATAGGAGTTGAGAGCAGCACAGATCAATGATCACACTGAATGCTGAGGAAGGCTTGAAAGGTCGAATGGCCTACTCTTGTGTTCTTCCAACGCTAAGGGGCATGGTTAGCAATAAAAATCGCTGTCTTCCATTGAGAACCACAAGGTGGCAGTGTCATCACAATCAGCTTTATCATACAATCTACGGCCAACATTACAATTAAAATCAAGTGCGAAAGGAAAGTATTTTACTAACTTCTGATTATTCTTTGTGTTATAAAGACTACTTTTGCACTATACTGACAACCTAGCCTATTGTCTTCTATATTTCTTGGTAAATATCACTCTTGCAAAGGCTATTTGATTCCAATGTATTAATTTCTTTACTTTTTTTTTCCACAAAGAAAATTAATATGCTTACATCAAAGCTGCCAATCCTTGAAATTTGAAATTAATTACAGTTTAGTTCATGTGCATAGATTTTCTTTTTTGAGTTCTAATGGAAAATGAAACAGGATGTAATTCTACAATTAAAATACAGAATATGCTTTCTTTCAAGGCGACCTAAAATCCTTCCCATGGCAGATGGAAAAGGAATCAAGGGAAACCCAGGCCCACTGGACACATTTGTGCCAACAGATGATCAAAAAATATTGGAGGAATATTTCATTTTAGTAGGGCATCCATAAATTTTTAAAATTCAATTTAATCAGTAAAGTTGTGTCAAATTTTAAAATTAGAATGATCAAACTTAATAAAATACAAGTTAACTCTTCGTACTTTACAAACCCTCCTGATAGCATATTTATATTATAAATTAATAAATAACCCTTAACTTGATTACTTTACTTCACAAGGTATAGAAAAACAGATCTCTTTTAGAATCAAACAAACCACGTTATTTTTTTAGGTTTATCCAAAGAATTCTATACAACCTCCATTACCTATTAACACATACAAAATGCTGGAGGAACTCAGCAAGTCGGGCAGCATCTAAGGAAAGGAACAAAGAGTCAACATTCCAGGCCGAGACCTTTCATCAGGACTCAGTCTTGGTCTGAAATGCTGAATCTTTATTCCTTTCTTTAGATTTTGCCTGCTGAGTTCCTTCAGCATTTTCTGTGTGTTACTCTGGACTTGCAGCATCTGCAGGTCGAGCACCTCCACCCCATCTGCCAAAAGCATAAATTCCTGGTGGCCAGACATTTTAATTCCGATTCCCATTCTGACATGGTCCATGGCCTCCTCTTGTAGCAAGATGAAACCACTCTCAGGTTAAAGGAGCAACACCTTGTATTCTTTTTGGGGTAGCCTCCAACTATGATGGCTTGAATATTGATTCCTCCTAGAAAAAAAATTCTCTCGCCCGCCCCTGTTCTTCTATTTCTCACTCTGGACTTCTTACCTCTTCTCATCTACCTATCATCTCCCCCTAGTGCCCCTTCTCCTTCCCTTCCTCCTATAGTCCACTCTCTTCTCCTATCAGATTCCTTTCTCTCCAAGCCCTATACCTTTCCCACCCACCTGGCTTCATCTAATAACTTCTTACAATCCTCCTTCCCCTCTCTCCACATTTTCATTCTGTCATCTTCCTCCTTCTTTTCCAGCCCTGAAGAAGGGTCTCGGCCCAAAACATCCAATGTTTATTCATTTCCATGGATGCTGACTGACTTGCTGTGTTCCTCCAGCATTTTGTGTGTGTTGCTTTGGATTTTCATCATCTGCAGAATTTCTCGTATTTATGATCTGCAGAATTCCTTGTGTTTAAAATAATAAGGCTGTATTTTTAAGGACCAAAATTGTAGTTCCATGTACTATGCAATTTCAGCTCAATTAGAGTATTTATTAGAACAAACCTCACGACGCAGTTCCTCCTGTTGTGTTCTGGCCTCTTCTAACACTTTAGCAAGTTCAATTCTCGTAGTTTCACTGATTCTTAATTTGTCCTGCATTAAAGCAGTGAAATTAAAGCAGTACAATTATATTATTAAAATTTCACAAGAATTACAATACAATTATGTTTGCACCATCTCTAAAACTGTATATTCACATAAGCCAAACATTATTAAATATTTCTGTGATTTTAAACAATTAAGTAAATTACTTTATGACTTAAGCTGGCTGAGATTGTGGAGATAAGGTAATGAGGGTATTCCGTGCCATGCTTTGAGGAAGTGGTGCTTAAATATTTAATATAAATGGGTAAAGAGTATGCCCACTATAATATTGTAGGCATAAACACTTCCAACCGATGTCAAATGTGAAGCCAACTGAAAAAATAAAATATTTAGCTGAAATGTACAGATAACAGGCACACAGATGAAAGAAAAATGGAGGGCTATGTGGGAGGGAAGGCACAGAATGACCTTGCTCATTCTATGGTATAGATAAGGTAAATGTAAACAGGCTTTTTCCACTGAAGTTGGGTGGAACTACAACCAGACGTCATGGACTGAAAGGCCTGTACTGTGCTGCACTCTTCTCTGTTCTAAAAAGGTAATTTCAGTTTTACTTTTTACTTTGTTTATCCCTTTCATCTTCATTCCATGTACACAATTCCAAATAACTTTTAATTTGATTAGTTTTAGTAAAACAAAAAAAAAGCCATTCAGCCCATCAGGCCCATGCTGGCTCCCACTAAGAACAAATCCTGTCAATCACATTCCTCCCTCTTTACCTTCCTAAAGTTCTGCAACTTGTTCTCTCTTGCTTGCCTATTGGCTCAACTTTGACTCTACTGCCACTTACCGACACGAAAGGGTGATGTACTGTAGTGACAAAAGACTTTGGGCTGTGGAAGGAAACCAGAGCACATACACTCCCAGGGGGAAGAGCAAACACCATACAGACTGGCCCTGCAGTGAGGATTGAACCCGAGCCCCTGGTGTTGTGAGGCAGTAGCACTAACTGCTATGGTACTGCACAATCCATCATTTCAATATGTAAATTGTTTCTCCTGTTCATTAAGACTGTATGTCTGAGAGGATTCTCCATGTTTGGTTGAAGAATCTCACCGTTTCTTCCCATGCTCACAGACTCCTCCGATTCCCTGTAGAGGAGTCTGCACTGCAATAGATAGCAGTTGACGAGGGACTATGGTAACGGCATGCAAGAAAGGCCCTCCGAGGACAAAATTCAAGCCAAGATTTTTAAATTAATTCTATAAAAAGAAGATACATTGAGTACAGAAGATGGGATGTTATGTTGAAGTTGTATAAGACGTTGGTGAGGCCTAATTTGGAGTATTTTGTGCAGTTTTGGTCACCTACCTAAAGGAAAATGTAAACAAGATTGAAAGAGCACAGAGAAAATATACAAGGGTGTCACCAGCTGTAGAAGCTGAGTTATAAGGAAAGATTGAATAGGTTAGGACTTCATTCCTTAGAACGTAGAAGACCAAGAAGAAATTTGACAGAGGTATTCAAAATTATGAGTAGTATAGTTAAGGTAAATGCAAACAGGCTTTTTCCACTGAAGTTGGGTGGAACTACAACCAGAGGTCATGGGTTAAGGATGAAAGGTGAAAAGTTTAAGGGGAACATGAGGGGAAACTTCTTCACTCAGAGGATGGTGAGAGTGTGGAACAAGCTGCCAGAACAAGTGGTGCAAGCAAGCTCAACTTCAACCCTTAACAGAAGCAACACTCACAACACGCTGGAGGAACTCAGCAGGTCGGGCAGCATCAATGGAAACAATGAGTCGACGTTTCGGGCCGGAACCCTTCGTCAGGACTGTAGACGGAACAGGCAGAGGCCCTATAAAGAAGGTGGGGGGAACGTAAGAAGGAAAAGGCTGGTAGGTTCCAGGTGAAAAACCAGTAAGGGGAAAGACAAAGGGGTGGGGAGGGGAAGCAGGGAGGTGACAGGCAGAAAAGGTGAAGAAGGAATGGGGGAAAACACAATGGGTAGTAGAAGGAGGCGGAACCATGAGGGAGGTGGTAGGCAGCTGGGGGAGGGGGCAGAGTGACATAGGGATATAGGAAAGGAGGGGGAGGGAATTACCGGAAGTTGGAGAATTCTATGTTCATACCAAGGGGCTGGAGACTACCTAGGCGGTATATGAGGTGTTGCTCCTCCAACCTGAGTTTAGCCTCATCATGGCAGTAGAGAAGGCCATGTATGGACATATCTAATGGGAATGGGAAGCAGAGTTGAAGTGGGTGACTACCGGGAGATCCTGTCTGTTGTGGCGGACGGAGCGGAGGTGCTCGACGAAGCGGTTCCCCAATTTGCGTCGGGTTTCACCGATGTACGGGACGCCGCACTGGGAGCACCGAATGCAATAGATGACCCCGACAGACTCACAAGTGAAGTGTTGCCTCACCTGGAAGGACAGTTTGTAAGAGAAGTTTGGATAGGTGCATGGATGGTAGGGGCATGGAGGGGTACGGTCCTGAATGCAGGTCGATTGGAGTATGCAATTTAAATGGTTTGGAATGGACTAGATGGGCCAAAGAGCCTGTTTCTACTCTGTACTTTTTAATGAATCCATTAGGTGTACAAGGAACGCACAGATGTATTTCCCCAATGATAGTTCCCTCCTTGAGGTTTATTTGTTCTTTGTTTTACAAAATAACATAGTTCTAACTATTTTAATGAAAAACATAAAACTTTCATTAATAGGAACTGTTTTTTGTAGATTTTTCTCCACCATCTAATCTATGCATTAGTGAGGACTATTTATTTTCAGTTGGGTGGATACAGTAATACGACACTTTATTGAAGCAAAACTTTTTATACAACTCCCTCCTCACAGGTTCAGAGAAGCCTGCTGTGCGAGCTTCCCTCTATCCCATATTTGGAATGATACATGGCAGTGTCAAGGAGGTGATGCTGACACACTAAAAGCACTTCATGTTCTGGAAGAACAGTGTATGGAAAAGACACAAATGGTGACAGAATCAGAAAAAAGGCATGAAGATCATGACTAATGCAATCTGTGATATTTCGTCATGTACAAAAAACCTCCGAATATATTCACACATGCATACAAAACCCTTTCAATGAGACTTTCTGTATAATCCATCAAGTCAAAATTAGGAGAAGGAAAAGGAGGGATTGAGAAATCTACTAGAGCAGAAAAGAGAAGGTGCAAAGTTGATAACAGATAGAGTGGAACTCTCAGGCTCTTGAACCAGTGGGGGTAACTTCATTTGCCCCATTATTGATCTGTTCCCATAACCTATGGACACACTTACAAGTACTCTTCACCTCATCTTCTAAATGCTTATTGCTTATTTACAATTTTCTCTCTTTTGGGTTTTCACAGTTCGACGTCCTTTGCACATTGGCTGTTTGCTTGCTCTGTTGGGTACGATCTTTCATTGATTCTATTATGGTTCTTGGATTTACTGAGTATGCTCACAAAATAACAATACTCAGGGTTGTATATGGTGACATAAATGTAGCTTGATAATAAATTTACTCTGAACTTTGAACCCTGTTACAACTTTTGTTGCGGGGTCACATGGTAATGCAGCAGTATAATGCTATTATACCACCAGTGATAACCGACTGCGGTTCATTCCTGTAAGGAGTTTGTATGTTCTCCCTGTTACTACATTGATTTCCTCCATGTGCTCTGGTTTCCTCCCACGTTCCAAAGACGTATGGGTTAGGGCAAGTTGTGGGCATGATAAATTGTTGCCAGAAATGTGGCGAAACTTGCGGGCTGCCCAGCATAATACACAGCAATGTGTATTACCAGCACAATCCTCGCTCATTTGATTTGAGGCAAATGATGCATTTCACTGTATGTTTTGATGTACATATAACAGATAAAGCTAATATTTCTTTAAAATGTCTTTATATCATAGCAAGATGATAGTAAATATTGAGTAGCAGGTTCTCAGTGATTGTAGAGTAAGACATGAAAGAAAATATTCTCTTTAAGAAATAACTAACCACTCTTAAAATATAATCTTATAATCAGGTACAGACCTGTAACGTTTCAAGTTCACATTCAACTCTCTTCAAAGCATTTTCAGTTTCATTAAGTCTGTCATTTATTTCTTCATTTTCCTGTTGGAGCTGGCACTATGCACAAATAACGACAAACAAATGGCACTTCTGGTTAGATTTCTGCAAATGGTTTATTAGACTAGCACCAGAGTAATAGGTCATCGATCCAGAAACCATCAGTTTGAATCCCAGCTTTGGAAATTTAACTTCAAGTAGTTAATCATTTTGTTAATGATAACTATGAAACTATTAAATTATCTGAGTATTTACTAACATTTCACAACTGTAGTAAAATACTTACTATCTTGTGTTGAGAGGCAGTTTTGTCAAATTCACGGGCTGTTTCAAGGGCAGCTATTTGGGCATCTGCTCTACTGGTCTTCTCAGTGTGCTGATGTCTTAAAGCAGTGATCTGTTGTTGTAATTTGTCATTCTCAGACTCATACTCTTCTTGCTACAAGAAATAAATTAACCCAACAAAACTAAGAGGAAACTCACTAAGAATAAATCTTCAAATTTGAAAGTCTTTAAAAACACGAGTGGGATTTTCAAAGATTCGTAACCATAACATGCTGTATTTTGATCATTTTGCTCACCAGCTTTTTAAATTGAGTTTCTTTCTCGTTTACATCACTTTCTTTTTGTGCTAACTTTTCGTTGGTAGACTGCAACCTTTGCTCCAGTTCATTGACCTGGAAAGTAATTGCATTGTTAGAAATGGCAGTAAAAGGCATCCGTTAGTCTTGCGAGACCGTGGATCTGTGCCTGGAAAGTCTTCACTCTCCAGGGCGCAGGCCTGGGCAAGGTTGTATGGAAGACCAGCAGTTGCCCATGCTGCAAGTCTCCCTTCTCCACGACACCAATGCTGTCCAAGGGAAGGGCATTAGGACCCATACAGCTTGGCACCAGTGTCGTTGCAGAGCAATGTGTGATTAAATGCCTCGCTCAAGGACACACCCCTGGGGAAAATAACGAATAATTTTATCAAATTTATTTTGAATCCCATGGAGCATGTGGAAACCTTCCAATACCCAGGCGGCTCTTTTTTTTTTCTCTTTCTTTCTTTTAGGTAGGACTATATATATAGGGGGGGAGGGTTAAGGGGAGGGAGGGTGGGTAGATTTTATCTTTTCATGTATTCTTTTTGAAAATTCAATAAAAATTATATAAAAAAAAGGACACACCCCTCAGCTGGGGCTCGAACTCACGACCTTCGGGTCACTAGTCCAATGCCTTAACCACTTAGCCACGTGCCCACACAGAAATGGCAGTATTATGGCAGAAATTATAATTGACACGAAGAGGAGAGTGTAAGATCCAAAGGTCACTTCCTCCAGCCAGAAGATGGTGAATCTGTAGAATTCGTCACTGCAGAGGGAAGTAGAGGCCAAGTTACTGGGTGCACTTCAGGCAGATATTGATAGGTTCTAGATTGGTAAACAGGCTAAGGGTTACAGGAAGGCTGGAGAATGGTGAAGCAGACTCAATGGCCTATTGCAGCTCCTAAATCTTAAGGTTTTATGTGCGCCAGACTGAAGTGATGTCTTGAAAGCAGAAAGCCTTCTTGTGTTACAGAAGACAATGTCTGGTTACATTTAGTTTCTGTAATTTATCATTTCCAACATTGTGATAGCGTCAAGTTATTTAGTTCAGCTGTATTCCGTTCATCAGATGTTGCTAAGATATACGACAGAATTTCAGACTATATTGAAAATCAAAGCCAATTTACAAGTAATTAATCTTGTAACAGAATAGTTAGCAGAAATTACCTGAGTTGTGCTTTTGTCTTTGAAGTTTTGCATATCGGCCTCCTTTTCCTTCATCACAGCCTGTATTTCAGCTAATTCATTCTTTAATTTAACTATCTAAAATAAATTGGGGAAATCATTAAATATAAAGAGAGCATAAACAATTCTTTTGTATTAAGAAATCAGTGGAGAAAATTAGATTTTACAGTGCAGTGGATACCTGTCTTTCAAACGTTCCCACAACCTCAGCATGGTTAGTCTTAGCTTCCAACAAATGATGTCGACTTTCCTCCAGTACCTGCTCCAGGTAGGATTTCTACAGAGTGTAAAGATTAACAAAGTAATGGAATCACAATTTCAAATCCAATCTTATAGACACCTACTGTGTGAAATAAAGAACCAAACCAAAACATTCAAAAGCTGAATAAGAAAGATTATAGATATACGCATAGCATGACAACTCATTGAAAGCAGGTCAAACAAGCAACAGGAAGACTCGAATCACTTAAATAGTGCTATTATGAGAATAATACCTCTTTAAGCAGCTCTTGTACATGCTCATCATCAGAGTAATTTCCCTCTATCCTTTTTTCCAGGGAATGTACTTTTGTCTGTAGATGCTCAATAGTTTTCTCCTTCTCCCCGGCCTCTACGGATGCCTATTTCCAGAGAACAACACAGGTACAATATGGTTAACTAAGGATGAGTTAACATTACTGAAATACATAAAATGATAATTACATGCAACACACATCAAAGTTGCTGGTGAACGCAGCAGGCCAGGCAGTATCTCTAGGAAGAGGTACAGTTGACATTTCGGGCCGAGACCCTTCATCAGTGACCTTTTGTACCTCTTCCTAGAGATGCTGCCTGGCCTGCTGCATTCACCAGCAACTTTGATGTGTGTTGCTTGAATTTCCAGCATCTGCAGATTTCCTCGTGTTTACGAATGATAATTACATAGTGTTTTTTAACTCATTCAAGGGATGTGTGCTTCGCAAGCTGGGTCAGAATTTAATTGCCCTTGGGAAGGGCTGTCTTCTTAAACCACTGCAGTTAGGGAGAGAAACCCAATGACAGTAGAGATATGATGTTATATCTCCAAGTCAGAAGGCTTGGAGAACAACTTCCAGGAGATGGTGTTAACTTATCTCAAATATGTTATAAATAGGGAATTTATAACAGGACTTTGAGGAAATTTTAGTTGTAAGCAAAGTATGACAAATAACTGAACAGCCAGTTCAGCAAAAGAAAGACGTGCATCATTTAAATACTGAAGATCACTTGGCCTCCAATCCAACTGGATTTCAGTAATACAGTGAACAAAGAATACAATTTCCCTCTGCTATCATACATCCCACCAAACTGCCTGATTTCACTCTGCTTGAGTGTGTAAAAAAAAAATCCCTCATAGAGAAAACTGACACAAGTCACCTGCAAATCTGTGGGGCAGGAGACAGAACTAACAAAATATTTTCAAGTTAATTGTTATTTTGTTTCTCCCGGAAAGGATACACAAAAAGAGCATTTGATCTGGCAAGGAGCTTTTTAAAATCACAACATCAACTATACAGATGTCAGGCAAATCCTGTATCAACACACTGTGCCTCACAAAACTTCAGAGTCAACAGCCAAATATGTAAATATATCAGAAGGCTCTCATCAACTCACTGTCATTTTGCTAGCCGCCAAAAGCTAGACTTAAACCTGCAGTTTTCAGAGAAAAGGAGGTTTAAAACTCCCAATGTATGTTTCAATGCTTCTACACAGTCTTTACAGGCGGCGGGGTGGAGCTACGTCTCTACCAAAAGAGGTGTAAGTTACTCCATCACTTCGCTAGCCTGCAGCTCACCCCTGGGCAGGGTGCAGTACCTGATCAGACACACGTGAAACCATGGGAGCAGGTAGTGGATGGTCGTATGAGCAGCTGGTGCATATCACAAGTCCTGGTTATGCAACCACTGACATCAGGCAGACAATCTCTGAAGAGTATTGATAATGCAGGTGGATGCTTCCCTGGTATCATGGATTCTTGATTACCTGACTGGCAGACCACAGTACGTGTGCTTGCAACACTGTGTGCCCGACAAAGTGATCAGCAGCACTGGGGCTCCACAGGGGACTGTCTTGTCTCCCTTTCTCTTCACCATTTACACCTCGGACTTCAACTACTGCACAGAGTCTTGTCATCTTCAGAAGTTTTCTGATGACTCTGCCATAGTTGGATGCATCAGCAAGGGAGATGAGGCTGAGTACAGGGCTACGGTAGGAAACGTTGTCACATGGTGTGAGCAGAATTATCTGCAGCTTAATGTGAAAAAGACTAAGGAGCTGGTGGTAGACCTGAGGAGAGCTAAGGTACCGGCGACCCCTGTTTCCATCCAGGGGGTCAGTGTGGACATGGTGGAGGATTACAAATACCTGGGGATACGAATTGACAATAAACTGGACTGGTCAAAGAACACTGAGGCTGTCTACAAGAAGGGTCAGAGCCGTCTCTATTTCCTGAGGAGACTGAGGTCTTTTAACATCTGCCGGACGATGCTGAGGATGTTCTACGAGTCTGTGGTGGCCAGTGCTATCATGTTTGCTGTTGTGTGCTGGGGCAGCAGGTTGAGGGTGGCAGACACCAACAGAATCAACAAACTCATTCGTAAGGCCAGTGATGTTGTGGGATGGAACTGGACTCTCTGACGGTGGTGTCTAAAAAGAGGATGCTGTCTAAGTTGCATGCCATCTTGGTCAATGTCTCCCATCCACTACATAATGTACTGGGTGGGCACAGGAGTACATTCAGCCAGAGACTCATTCCACCGAGATGCAGCACTGAGCATCATAGGAAGTCATTCCTGCCTGTGGCCATCAAACTTTACAACTCCTCCCTTGGAGGGTCAGACACCCTGAGCCAATAGGCTGGTCCTGGACTTATTTCATAATTTACTGGCATAATTTACATATTACTATTTATGGTTCTATTACTATTTATTATTTATGGAGCAACTGTAACGAAAACCAATTTCCCCCGGGATTAATAAAGTATGACTATGACTATGTCCCTGTCTTGTAAAGTCACTGCCCAGAGGAAGGCAATGGCAAACTACTTCTGTAGAAAAAAACTTGCCAAGAACAATCATGGTCATGGAGACCATGTGTGCCCACGTCATATGACACAGCACATAATGATGATGATGATGATGATAATACTGTCTTTAGCACTCACTACACTGCACCCACTATTAAGCTCAGCTCGGAGAAACGAAATAACTTATTCCAAAAGGCACCCTGCTCCCAAATCTATTTGTACAAATCAGAAATATTTCAAAATGCAAAAAACTAATGGAAATCTGAAATAAAAACAGAATATGATGGAAATATTCAATGGGTCAGGCAGCATCTGCAGAGAGAAAAAGAAATTTTTTGTTTTATACTGATCATCTGAAACATTTCAATTGCCTGATTGCTACTCTAACTAAACAAAAGGAATGAAAGGAAATGACGACAGGACGTTCTTTAGTGGGCTCACTATGTAAGTATGCAAGGCTCAGCAACCTCTCTGAATATAATTAACTGATCCAGAGAATCGGCAGCAGCGAAAGGCAGGCAAAGCACCACCAAACATAGTGCGTTTTTTTGGTTAAAAACAGTAGCTAGGGCACAGGCATGGGAAGTGTCAGAGGCATTGACAGCAGCATAAAGCAGGCGGATCACCATCCAAACACAGAGAGTTCTTTCTCCTTGCCCAGGGGTTTTTTTTATTTTTTTAAACTATAAAAGAGAGACAGGGTCTAGTGGAGTGGCCATCATTGGAGCGGCCATCGTCGGAGTGGGGGCTAGAGTCAGAGCAGGAACTTAGAGGCTTTGACTCAAGAGGCTTTGTCAAAAAGAGGCTGAGGCCAAAGAAACAGGTAAGAAGGGTAGATTCTTCCTTTCGTTATTGCTGATTCGGTCTTGGTTGTCCATTGCACAGTGCAGGCAGGATGGCTGATATGGCAGTGGAATGCTCCTCCTGTAGAATGTGGGGATTAATGAATCCTGATGGTCTCCCTGATGACTACACCAGCAGGAAGTGCAGCCGACTCCAGCTCATGAAAGATCGCATTAAGGAGCTGGAGCTGGAGTTAGATGAACTAAGGATCAGAGCAACTGATAGATAAGACTTTTGAGCAGGTGGTTACACCCAGAGTGTGGAATTCAAGGAGTGGGGTGGTGAACATCGAGAGAGGTAAAGGGAGAAAGTAGTCAGTGCAGGGTCCCCCCGTGGTTATTCTTCTCAGCAACAGATATACCCCCTTTGGATAGTGATGAGGGTAATGACCAATCTGGGCAATGCAGCAGCAGCTAGGCCAATAGCACTGTGGTCGGCTCTGAGCCTTAGAAGGGTAGGGTAAATTCAGGCAGAGTAATAGTCATAGGGGACTCGATAGTTAGGGGTCAGAAAGGAAATTTTGTGGTAGCAAAAGAGACGCCAGGATAGTGTATTGCTTCCTGCATGCTAGGGTCGAGGATGTCTCTGAGCGGTTGCAGAATATCCTTAAAGGGAAGGGTGAGCAGCCAGAGGTCGTGGCACATATTGGTACCAATGACATAGGCAGAAGAAGGGTAGAGGTCCTGCGCAGTAAGTTTAGGGAGTTAGGAAGAAGGCTAAAAAGCAGGACATCCAAGGTGTTAATCTCCAGATTATTCCCAGTGCCAAGAGCTAGATCAGAACGGGAAGATATCACAGACGAATGAGTGGCTGAAGAGATTGTGCAGGGGCAGGGTTTCAAATTCTTGGATCATTGGAACCCTTTCTGGGGAGGGGGTAACCTGTACCAGTGGGATGGGTTGCACCTGAACTGGAGGGGAACCAATATCCTGGGGGGGGAGGTTTGCTAATGCTATTGGTGGGGGTGGGGGTTAAACTACATTTGCAGGGGGTGGGAACCGAAGTGAAGAGGCAGAGGATGGACCAGTTGGTGCACAAGTAGAGACAGTGTCTAGGGAATTTGTGAGGAAGGATAGGTAGATGATAGAGAAAAGAAGCACTCAGCCAGATGGTTTGAGATAGAAACACAGAAAACCTACAGCACAATACAGGCCCTTTGGCCCACAAAGTTGTGCCGAACATGTCTCTACCTTAGAAATTACTAGGCTTACCCATAGCCCTCTATTTTTCTAAGCTCCATGTACCTATCCAAAAGTCTCTTAAAAGACCCTGTCGTATCTGCCTCCACCACTGTCGCCGGCAGCCCATTCCATGCGCTCACCACTCTTGAGTAAAAAACTTACCCCTGGCATCTCCTCTGTACCTACTTCCCAGCACCTTAAACCTGTGTCCTCTTGTGGCAACCATTTCAGCCCTGGGAAAAAACCTCTGACTATCCACATGATTAATGCCTCTCATCATCTTATACACCTCTATCAGGTCACCTCTCATCCTCCGTCGCTCCAAGGAGAAAAGGCCAAGTTCACTCAACCTGTTTTCATAAGGCATGCTCCCCAGTCCAGGCAACATCCTTGTAAATCTCCTCTGCACCTTTTCTATGGTTTCCACATCCTTCCTGTCGTGAGGCAACCAGAACTGAGCAAAGTACTCCAAGTGGGTTCTGACCAGGGTCCTATATAGCTGAGATGTGTCTATTTAACTGCAAGGAGTATCAAGGCGGATGAATTTACAGCGTGGATTAATACGTGGAACTATGATGTTATGGCCATTACAGAAACTTGGATGTCTCAGAGGCAGGAATGGCTGCTGAGTGTGCTGGGCTTTAGGTGTTTCAAAAAGGTCAGGAAAGGAGTCAAAAGAGGTGGGAGCATGATATTGCTAATCAAGGATAGTATCATGTCTGCAGAAAAGGAGGAAGTCCTGAAGGATTGTCTACTGATTCAGTGTGGGTGGACGTCAGAATCAGGAAGGGGGCAATAAGTCTACCGGGAGTTTTTATAGAAACACCTCCCCCCCACGATAGTAATAGAGACATCAAGGAGCAGATAGGGAGGCAGATTCTGGAATGTTGCAATAATAGGGCTGTTGTGATGGCTGATTTTAACTTTCCTAATATTAACTGGCATCTCCATAGAGCAAGGGGTTCAGATGGGGTGGAGTTTGTTAGGTGTGTTCAGGAAGGCTTCCCGATACATTATGCAGATAAATCAACTAGAGGAGAGGCTGTACCTGATCTGGTATTGGGAAATGAACCTGGTCACGTGTCAGATCTCTCAGTGGGAGAGCATCTTGGAGATAGTGTTCACAACTCTATCTCCTTTACCATAGCACTGGAGAGGGATAGGAGCCCACAGATTGGGAAAACACTTAACTGGGGTAAGGAGAAATTGATGCTATTAGGCAGATACTTGGGAGCAGATGTTCTCAGGGAAACGCATGGCAGAAACGTGGCAAATGTTCAGGGAATATTTGCGTGGCGTTCTGCCTAGGTATGTTCCATTGAGGCAGGGAAGGGATGGTAGGGTAAAAGAACAAAGGATGTAGAAAATTAGTAAAGAAGAAAAGAAAAGCTTATGAAAGGTTCAAGAAACTAGGTACTGTTAGAGCTCCAGAAAACTTCAAGGTTGCCAGGAAGGAGCTTAAGAATGAAATTAGGAGAGCTAGAAGAAGCCATGAGAAGGCCTTGGCGAACAGGATTAAGGAAAACTCCAAGGCATTCTACAAGTATGTGAAGAGCAAGAGGATGAGCCATGTGAGAATAGAACCAATCAGGTGCGATAGTGGAAACGTGTGCATGGAATCGGAGGAGGTAGCAGAGGTACTTAATGAATACTTTGCTTCAATATTCACCAGGGAAAAGGACCTTGGCAATTGTGGGATGACTTACAGCGGACTGAAACGCTTGAGTGTATAGACATTAAGAAAGAGGACATGCTGAAGCTTTTGAAAAGCATTGTTAGATAAGTCATTGGGACCGGAAGAGATATACCCCAGACTACTATGGGAAACGAGGGAGGAGATTGCTGAACCTTTGGTGATGATCTTTGCATCATCAATAGGTTCAGAAGAAGTACCAGAAGATTGGTGAGTTGCAAATATTGTTCCCTTGTTCAAGAAAGGGAGCAGAGGTAACCCAGGAAATTATAGACCAGTGAATCTTACTTCAGTAGTGGGCAAGTTGTTGGAGAATATCCTGAGAGACAGGATTTATGAGCATTTGCAGAGACATAATCTGATTAGGGGTAGTCAGCACGGTTTTGTCAAGGGCAGGTTATGCCTTACCAGCATGATAGAATTCTTTGATGATGTAACAAAACACATTGACAAAGGTAGAGCAGTGGATTTAGTGTATATGGATTTCAGTAAGGCATTTGATAAGGTGCCCCATGTAAGGCTCATTCAGAAAGTAAGGAGGCATGGAATCCAAAGAGACCTTGCTTTGTAGATTTAGAATTGGCTTGCCCACAGAAGGCAAAGGGTGGTTGTAGATGGTTTGTATTCTGCATAGAGGCCAGTGACCAGTGGTATTAAATAGGTTCTGGGACCCACCTCTTTGTGATTTTTATAAATGACTTGGATGAGGACGTGGAAGGGTGTGTTAGTAAGTTTGCTGATGACACAAAAGTTAGGGGTGTTGTGGATAGTCTGGAGGGTTGTCAGAAGTTACAGTGAGACATTGACAGGATGCAGAACTGGGTTCAACTGTTAAGTGTGAAGCAGTTTGTTTTGGTCAGTCAAATTTGAAGACAGAATGTAAAAATAATGGTAAGGCTCTTGGCAGTGTGAAGGATCAGCGAGATCTTGGGATCCATGTCCATAGGACACTCAAAGTTGCTGCGCAGGTTTACAGTGTTGTTAAGAAGGCATATGATATGTTGGCATTCATCAACTGCGGTAATGAGTTCAAGAGCCGAGAGGTAATGTTACAGCTGTATAAGACCCTGGTCAGACCCACTCGGAGTACTGTGCTCAGCTCTGGAAACCTCACTACAGGAAGGATGCGGAAACTACAGAAAGGGTGCAGAGGAGATTTACAAGGATGTTGCCCGGATTGGGAGCATATCTTATGAGAATAGGTTGAGTGAACTTGGCCTTTTCTCCTTGGAGCGACATTGGATGAGAGGTGACCTGATAGAGGTGTTCAGAGGCATTGATCATGCGGATAGCCAGAGGCTTTTTCCCAGTGCTGAATATAGTTTTAAGGTGCTTGGAAGTAGGTACGGGGGTGGGGGGGTTCTAGAGAGGTGTTTCACACAGGGAGTGGTGGGTGCATGGAATGCACTGCCAGCAACGGTGGTAAAGGTGTCTTTTAAGAGACTCTTAGATAGGTACATTGAGCTTAGAAAAATAGAGGGCTATGCGGTGGGGAAATTCTGGACAGTTTCTAGAGTAGGGTACACAGTTGGCACAACATTGTGGGCTGAAGGGCCAGTAATATGCTGTAGATTCCTATGTTCTAAAAAAAAACTGTTTCCCAAAATGCCAGCATGTTTTGGGAAATGAATTTGTTTTTTGGTGAAACATCCCAATGTTTCTGACTTTAAAACATAACTAGTCTCATTGATGAATGTCAATTAGCTTGTACTTAACACAACTCAACACTGACTATTGATTTTCTAAAGAATGTACCCCTTTGCACAGTTATTTTCTGTTTATACTATTAAGATGTGCAGTTGCTCTTTGATGAGAAAGAGAATCAAACCTTTTTTTTCCAGAACTAAGAATGGGATTTATTTTTTGCTTTAGAATCCGAACATGCTGATATCATTGCAATTTACATTTTTCATAAAAGTTACTATGCATAACAGCTATTTTCACAGGTGCCACACAGACATACCTATGACTTTTTTGTGATAAATCTAAAGATTTAGCATGCAAAAAATGAACAAATATCACTTTGGTGCAATTAAAAGCTAGATGGATACCATTCCATTCTCCTATAAAATTTTAGGAAACTTCAATGCTCTTGATTATTGAGTGTTCTCCTTTCTATTTGAAAGAGCATATAAAACCTCTGTACCTTATTAATATCAGCTGAGAACTGCTGGGTCAGATCCTGTAGTTCCTGAGCCCTCTGTTCCAACTGAGATATTTTCCTTTCTGCACTTTGTTTTGTAGCCAAAAGTTCCTCTCTGTTAAATAAAAAGAAAGCCCACAGGTTTTTCTTCAAAGGTACAAAACAAGGATTTGCCTCTAAGAAACTGAAAAAAATTAGTTAGAGCTCCATGTTTTCAATGATCTTTTTGGACAATACAGTGTGTAGCATCATTTCAAAAAGAACAATCATAAGTTCAGGCCTGCTACAATGAACTTGGCAAATGCTTAAAGCTGGCTCGAATAAAGTAGTACCACTGAGCATGTAATGTACACTGACAAGAAATTTGTACTGAGACGTTACTGGGCTGACAGAGATGACATGTTTATAAGCAGTAGCCTTCTCCCTTGAAGTGAATATAGAATTTAAAAATTAATCACTGGAGATTTCCCAATTATGCAGGTTAATATTTATCCTTCCACAATGTAGTCATTCATCTCATGGCCCTTCAGCACAAATTGGCCATCACCTTTCCATACATTACACCTCAGTATTTAACAGTTCTATTCGATACTCTGAGTACATACTGATGTAATGAGAGACATTATATAAATGTAATTTCTATATCTCCTTCCTTCTTTGGAATTATAACATTATGTTTGTGTATAAATATATTACATATAACATTAAATTACATTGTGGCCTTAAGTCAGAGGTATCCCATCACTTAATATAAATTGGATGGAGATATATCACTTTTTGTTTTTAATCACAATAGTATTCCAGTTTCATGATGCAGAACAATTACAATAACTTTTATTTATAGCAAAAGGTGACAAGGATTTTCACAGCAGAGTCATCAGATAACATATAACACCAATCCACATGAGGAGTTCTGTGGGGAGATGACCAAAAGCTTGGTAAAACAGACTGGTTAAAAAAAAACATGTTACAGAAGGGGAGAGGAGTTCAGAGGTGAGAAATTTAGGGAGGGACAACTTGTTTGGCCATAGAAACTGACATTGCAAGTAAAGCAGTTCTGTATTTTAGTACATGCAGTCCAATAATAGAGAAACAAACTTCATTTCAAAAGATACTCATTTCAAAAGACTCATTCCACCGAGATGCAACACAGAGTGTCATAGGAAGTCATTCCTGCTTGTGGCCATCAAACTTTACAACTCCTCCCTTGGAGGGTCAGACACCCTGAGCCAATAGGCTGGTCCTGGACTTATTTCCTGGCATAACTTACATATTACTATTTAACTATTTATGGTTTTATTACTATTTACTATTACTATAATGAAAACCTATTTCCCCCGGGATCAATAAAGTATGACTATGACTATACTGCACCACTTAGTATCGCTGATTAATGGAACATATAGGCTTTAGTCTTGACAACCTGCATAAAACTACAAACTATAGAAAATTGTTAAAATGTTTCAGTTTTATTCAAAAAACAACTGCCCACTTTGGCTTGTCCTGGTATACATTACTTCTTGACTTTGGAACCAAGTCTATGAATTTTTGACTCCATGCAATCATTGGTAATAGTAATGGGACCAATAGAAGGATGAATGGCACATCAATGCAACTAAACATAAGATACAATAGAAAAAATTGTATATATTAACAAATTTCAACAAGTTAAAGGAAATTTGGGCATAAAATTATAGGCCCTGATTTCCATCCATTAATATTAACATAAGACCTACTGCCTTCACATTCTAGTTCCTCAAATGCATTTACAATACCTACCGTTCTGCTCAGGGAGTATACTCTAAAAGCTCTGTAACATCCTTCTACTCATAAAAAACTTCCAATAAATATCATTAAATTTACTTTTTTTATTTTATTAGAGATACAGCTTGGAACAGGTCCTTCAGGACCAATTAACCTCACCGCCCATCAACCCACCAATTTAACCCTAGACTAATCACAGGACAATTTACCACGACCAATTAACCTACTAAGTGATATGTCTTGGAACTGTGGGAGGAAACAGGCGCACCCAGGCAAGACGCACAAACTCCTTACAGAGGGCACTAGAATTGAACTCCGAACTCTGACGCCCCAAGCTGCAAGAGCCTCTTCTACAAATCTGACCTTTGCTGCTAATATTATTTCTTTCAAGAA
The DNA here is from genome assembly GCF_963921235.1 of Mobula hypostoma. Taxonomy (NCBI): domain Eukaryota; kingdom Metazoa; phylum Chordata; class Chondrichthyes; order Myliobatiformes; family Myliobatidae; genus Mobula; species Mobula hypostoma. The sequence goes on from NC_086117.1 coordinate 8,231,294, forward strand.
TTTTGGTATCGGGTAACTTTGCTGTCTTATTACATGTTCAACGAAAGAAATATCCAGCTCATTTTGAATTGATGCAAAATTGGACTGCTTATGGACAAATAACATAGAAAAAGTGCTGGAGGAACTCAACACGTCAGGCAGCGTCTATGGAGAGGAATAGACAGTCAGAGTTTTGGGCTAAGCATAGTGTGTGTTACTCTGGATTTCCAGCACCTGCAGAATCTCTTGTGTTTATGGCGGAATAAAATGTTTCAGAGTATCATAACTGATTTTCCCCCCAAAATGCCATACCTTTCCTTGGTCAAATCTGCATTTAAATACTCCAGTTGCTGTAGCCTTTGCTTTAGGTTTGAAAGTTTCTGAATGGAGACCTTCAGCTCCTCTTTGGTTTTAACTAGTTCTGTTTTCTGCTCCTCAAGTTCTCCTTCAACGTTGGACAACATTTGTTCTTTCCTCAGGAGCTATAAAACAGATAAAATAACATCCTGTCAGATTACTTTTAACTCTAAGCATAAAAGGTGTTTTATCACATGGTTATGTTCCAAGCATCACAGTATACTTCAGTTCTAATACTTTATCTTACTTAATATTGACAAATTTAAAGCTGTGATGACCCAATCCATCAGAGCTAGACAGTAATATAATTATAGAAAAGTAGGAGGTTCTCATGTGCAATTCCTCTTATGCCAAATTAATTTACTTGAAACCAGTTTATCCCAAAAGAGCAACAGAATAATTAGCACATCTTTACTTAACTACTGTTAAGCGTCTGGGCAGCATGTGGTGTTGGTAGAAAGCTGTAAACAGAATGCTTTCCCACACTCACAAATTCAGGAACATACACTCGGTGGCCACTTTATTAGGTATAGCTGTCCACCTGCTCCTTAATTCAAATATCTAATTAATCGATCATGTGGCAGCAACTCAATGCATGCAGACATGGTCAAGAGGTTCCGTTGCTGTTGTTCAGACCAAACATCAGAATGGGAAAGAGTCAGAATCAGAATCAGGTTTATTATCACCAGCATGTGACGTGAAATTTGCTAACTTAGCAGCAGTTCAATGCAATACATAATCTAGCAGAGAAAAATAATAATAATAAAAAAATTAAACATAATAATAATAAACAAGTAAATCAATTACGTATATTGGAAAGATTTAAAAAGCGTGCAAAAATGGAAATACTGTATATTTTTTTAAAAGTGAGGTAGCGCCCAAAGCTTCAATGTCCATTTAGGAATCGGATGGCAGAGGGGAAGAAGCTGTTCCTGAATCGCTGAGTGTGTGTCTTCAGGATTCTGTATCTCCTACCTGATGGTAACAGTGAGAAAAGGGCATGCCCCGTGTGCTGGAGGTCCTTAATAATGGATGCTGCTTTTCTGAGACACCACTCCCTAAAAATGTTCTGGATACTTTGTAGGCTAGTGCCCAAGATGGAGCTGACTAGATTTACAACCTTCTGCAGCTTCTTTCAGGCCTGTGCAGTGGCCCCTCCATACCAGACAGTGATGCTGCCTGTCAGAATGCTCTCCACAGTACAACTATAGAAATTTTTGAGAGTATTTGTTGACATGCCAAATCTCTTCAAACGCCTAATAAAGTATAGCTGCTGTCTTGCCTTCTTTATAACTACATCAATGTGTTGGGACCAGGTTAGATCCTCAGAGATCTTGACAACCAGGAACTTGAAGCTGCTCACTCTTTCCACTTCTGATTCCTCTATAAGGATTGGTACGTGTTCTTTTGTCTTACCCTTCCTGAAGTCCACAATCAACTCTTTCGTCTTACTGACATTGAGTGCCAGGTTGTTGCTGTGGCACCACTCCACTAGGTGGCATATCTCACTCCTGTACGCCCTCTCATCACCACCTGAGATTCTACCAACAATGGTTGTATCGTCAGCAAACTTATAGGTGGTATTTGAGCTACACCTAGCCACACAGTCATGTGTATGTAGAGAGTAGAGCAGTGGGCTAAGCACACACCCCTGAGGTGCGCCAGTGTTGATTGTCAGCGAGGATGATACATTATCACCAATCCACACAGACTGTGGTCTTCCAGTTAGGAAGTCAAGGATCCAATTGCAAAGGGAGGTACAGAGGCCCAGGTTCTGCAACTTCTCAATCAGGATTGTGGGAATGATGGTATTAAATGCTGAGCTATAGTCGATGAACAGCATCCTGACATAGGTGTTTGTGTTGTCCAGGTGGTCTAAAGCCGTGTGGAGAGCCATTGAGATTGTGTCTGCCATTGACCTATTGTGGTGATAGGCAAATTGCAATGGGTCCAAGTCCTTGCTGAGGCAGGAGTTCAGTCTAGTCATGACCAACCTCTCAAAACATTTCATCGCTGTCAATGTGAGTGCTACCAGGCGATAGTCATTAAGGCAGCTCACATTATTCTTCTTAGGCACTGGTATAATTGTTGCCTTTTTGAAGCAAGTGGGAACTTCTGCCCATAGCAGTGACAGGTTGAAAATATCCTTGAATACTTCCGCTAGATGGTTGGCACAGGTTTTCAGAGCCTTACCGGGTACTCCATTGGGACCTTCTGCCTTGTGAGCCTTCACTCTCTTTAAAGACAGCCTAACGAAAGCCTCTGAGACGGAGATCACAGGGTCATCAGGTGCAGCAGGGATCTTCACAGCTGTAGCTGTGTTCTCCCTTTCAAAGTGTACATAGAAGGCATTGAGTTCATCTGGTCGTGAAGCATCGCTGCCATTCATGCTATTGGGTTTGGCTTTATAGGAAGTAATGTCTTGCAGACCCTGACAAGAGTTGCCGTGCATCTGATGTCACCTCCAACCTCATTCGAAATTGTCTCTTCACCCTTGAAATAGCCCTCCGCAAATCATACCTGGCTTTCTGAGTATAGGCCTGGGTCGCCAGACTTGAATGCCACAGATCTAGCCTTCAGCTTGGTACATCCACGGCTTTTGGTTTGGGAATGTAACGTAAGTCTCTGTGGGCACACACTCATCCACACAGGTTTTAATGAAGTCGGTATACTTATCCAGGTTCGAAGATGAATCCCTGAACACAGTCCAGTCCAAGCAATCCTGTAGGCACTCCCGTGCTTTCCTTGCCCATACCTTCTTGATCCTCATCACATTAGAGATGTGATCTAAGTAACTTTGACCATGGAATGATTGTTGTTGCCAGATGGGGTGGTTTGGTGGATTGCCAGATCTCAGGAACCGCTGATCTCCTGGGGTTTTCACACACAACAGTCTCCAAAGTTTACAAAGAATGATGCAAGAAACAAAAAACATCCAGTGAGAAGCAGTTGTGTGGGTGCAACACCTTGTTAATGAGAGAAGTCAAAAGAGAATGGCCAGACTGGTTCAAGCAGACAGGAAGGCAACAGCAACTCAAATAAACACGTTATACAGATGAGTATCTCCGAATGCACAACACATCGAACCCTGATGAGGATGGACCACACCAGGTTCCACTTCTGTACCTAATAACATGGCCACTGAGTGTAGAACATTTCCAAATTGAAGACCGCCATTTAAGTTGGTGAAAATTCTTCACAGAGGAAAAACTTTCATTTTTAATCAAGCCCTCACTGTAGCACCCACAATACTGCACCCACTATTCAGCTCTGGACTGAGGGATTAAACGTCTTTTCCAAAAGACACTCTGCTTCCAGGTGTATTAGTAAAATAAAAGTCTACCATATAACTGAACAGCCACAAAGCAAAAGATTTTCTACAAAATGGAAGTTTGTTAAGAATATTTATATTCTATTCTCTATACCATATGTTTGACTTTGGCAAGTTCCTGCTGCTGAAACCCATCCAATTCATCCTGTTCATCTCGTTTCTGAAAAAGGTTCAAATTCTCATCCTTCATCTGCTTCAGTTGATTCGCAAAGGCTGCTTTTTCCTGAAATAATTCATAAAATGAGAAGACTAATAAAAAATTACCAGTGATATTTTATGTACATAACTATAAGTGAAAGATCAATGCTCTCGGGCAAGTGGTGGGTGTGTGGAATGTGCTGTCGGGGTAGGTGGTAGAGGCAGATACATTATGGACATTTAAGAGACTCATAGATAGACACATGTGGCAAAAAGTTGAAGGGCTACCTGGGAGGGGAGGGTTAGATTGATCTTGGAGGAGGTTAAAAGGATAATTACAATATTGTATGCTGAAGGGCCACTACTGTGCTCAATCCTTCACAGCTATTTTCCATATTGTCTATGCATGCCTTCATAGAGATCTGCTTTGTGGGCCGAAGGGCCTGTGTTGTGCTACATACATCAAAGTTGCTGGTGAACGCAGCAGGCCAAGCAGCATCTATAGGAAGAGGCGCAGTCGACGTTTCAGGCCGAGACCCTTCGTCAGGACTAACTGAAGGAAGAGTGAGTAAGCCTGTGTTGTGCTGTAGGTTTTCTATGTTTCTATATTTCTACATCATGATAATTGGGCGCAGTTACAGACTTACACTAGGGCAGCACAGTGACACTGCCACACATCACCAGAAACCTGGGTTTCCTTCAGACTTCAGGTGGTGTGTATAATTCTCTCTGTGGTGTGTGGGCTTCTTGGGGTGCTCCAGCTTCCACCCTCACTGGAAGGACGTGTGTGTTTGAAGCTTAATGGATCACTATTAATTACTCTTAGGTGAGTGACAAAATCTAGGGGAATTAATGAGAAGTTGGGATTAATGTGACTTTGTATATGGGTGGTTAATGGTTGACGTAGGTTCATGGACCATTCCATAAATCATAGGAGCAGGATTAGACCATTGGGCCCCAAGAAGTCTGTTCTGCATTCAGAAATCTGACTCCAAGCACAAATTCCCTCTTTTATTATCTTCTTTTCCTAAATTTAAGCCTTTGGATTCTCTTTTAGCCTTCCTAATTACCCCTTCAGCACACTCCTGTCCTTACTCCTTACAAGAGCATGCCAATCCTGAACTCTGATCAGCTGGTCTTTAAACAACTCCCACACCCCAGACGTAGATCTGTCCGATAGCAACTGTTAGCAATTAACATCATTTAGTTCCTGTCTTATCCTGTCGAAATTGGACCTCTCATAGTTTAGCACCTTCCTTCAAGATCCTTTTTTCATCCTTACTCAAACTATCTTAAAACATGAGTCGCAGTCACTATTCCCAAAATGTTCACCCCCCATCAGGTCCGTCACCTGGCCTGGCTCATTCCTAAACCAGGTTCTCCTCTGACTGAACTCTCCAAGTACTGTTTCAAGAACCTCTTAGTTGCACTGAAGAAATCCCACCCTGTCAATTAAAAAAGTTCCAATCAATACTGGAGAAGTTTAAGTTCCCCATGATGACAACCCTGTTGTTCCTGCACCATATAACCATATAACAATTACAGCACGGAAACAGGCCATGTCGGCCCTTCTAGTCCATGCCGAACTCTTATCCTATCCTAGTCCCACCAACCTGCACTCAGCCCACAACCCTCCATTCCTTTCCTGTCCATATATCTATCCAATTTAACTTTAAACGACAACATCGAACCTGCCTCAACCACTTCTGCTGGAAGCTCATTCCACACAGCTACCACTCTCTGAGTAAAGAAGTCCCCCCTCATGTTACCCCTAAACTTTTGCTCTTTAACTCTCAACTCATGTCCTCTTGTTTGAATCTTCCCCATTCTCAATGGGAAAAGCCTATCCACATCAACTCTATCAATCCCCCCCATTATTTTAAACACCTCTATCAAGTCTCCCCTCAACCTTCTACACTCCAAAGAATAAAGAACTAACTTGTTCAACCTTTTTCTGTAACTTAGGAGATGAAACCCAGGCAACATTTTAGTAAATCTCCTCTGTACTCTCTCAAGTTTATTGACATCTTTCCTATAATTCGGTGACCAGAACTGTACACAATACTCCAGATTTGGCCTTACCAATGCTTTATACAAATTCAACATTACATCCCAACTCCTATACTCAATGCTCTGATTAATAAAGGCCAGCAAACCAAAGCTTTCTTCACCACCCTATCCACATGAGATTCCATCTTCACAGAACTATGCACCATTATTCCTAGATCCTTCTGTTCTAAAGCATTCTTTAATGCCCTACCATTTACCATGTATGTCCTATTTTGATTAGTTCTACCAAAATGTAGCACCTCACATTTTTCAGCATTAAACTCCATCTGCCATCTTTCAGCCCACTCTTCTAACCGTCCTAAATCTCTCTGCAAGTTTTGAAAACCTACCTCATCATCCATATAATCTTCTACATATCTGTTCCTCCACCCCACAGTACAATATAGCTACATTATAATCCCATCAGTGTAATTGCACCTTTATTTCACAGCTGCACTCAAATCACCTCCGTGGATGAGCCCTCCAGTGTGTCCTCTCTGAGTACTACCGTGACATTCGTCCTTATCTGTAATGCAGCCCCTCCACCTCTTTTACTCCTTCTCCATCACGTCTAAAACAATGAAAGCCAAGAGCATTGTGCTGCCAAGTCCTGTCCCTCATGCAACACGGTCTCTGTAATGGCAACAACATTACAATTCCATGTACTGATCCAGGCTCCAAGTTTATCTTCTTTACCCATGATACTCTTAGCATTGAAATAAACACATTTCATTCCATCAGTACCACCACGTTCATTGGTGTGCCCCTTGTTATCCTTCCTTCCGGTGTTGCCATACTAAGTCCTCAACCCTTTTATTTGTGCCCTGCTGCTGTGGTTCCCACCCCATCACTGTGTACGTATACGGCTATAAAACATTAAACTGTAAGCAACTCCTACCAATATTCTCTATTATAAATGTGGCCTATGTAGACACACACCTGATTGAAGGGGGTGCTGTTGAAGCTATAAGTAATCAAGAAAAAGGTGGGTTGTTTGAACATTTAGATTCGTCATACTTAAAAAAATGAAAATATAAAGAATTATCACTAAAACTGAATAGGGGTTTTCAGGTTGTCATAATGGAGTGGGAAACCTCCTATTTTTAATCACATTTGACCTGCAATTTCCTCAAATTGTCCACAATTATTTATTTATTGAGATACAGCACAGAATAGGCCCTTCTGGCCCTTTGAACCGTACTGCCCAGCAACCCCTGACAATCACCGATTTAACCCTAACTTAATCACAAAACTATTTACAACGACCAATTGACTTCCTAACCAGTACACCCTTGGACTGTGGGACTTGAGGAAACTGAAGGACTTGGAGAAAACCTACATATTCCATGAGGTGGACATATAGAGACTCCTTACAGAGGACGCTGGGATTGAACTCTGACCCCTGATGCCCTGAGCTGTAATAGTGTTGTGCTGATCATTATGCTATCATGGCACACATTATGCTTGGTCTTAAGATGTCAGTTGATTTTAACCTGGATAAATGTGAGAGCACCGTGCTTGGCTCCACTTCAAAAAGGAAATTAACTTAGTGACCAGTATTCATTATCTTTTGTTGGAAAAAGTATGAGTATACCTCAGAAGATAACAGATACAGGTATGATATCTGTTAACACCCAGACTTGTGATGGACAACCAACTAGTATCACTACTGCACACCACAAAACTAGGCCTCAATGCTGAGTCAATCCAAAATGATCAATGTAGCTGAGGATGGTGAAGGCAGGTGAACAACAAAAGGGACAACACATGAAATGCTGGAAGAACTCAGCAGGTCAGACAGAATCTATGCAGGGGAATAAAAAGTCAACGTTTCGGGCTGAGACCCTTCATCAGGACTGGAAAGTAAGGGGGAGGAAGCCAAAATCTGAAGGTGGGGGAGGGGAAGGAGTACAAACGGGCTGGTGATGGGTGGAAGAAGTAAAGGGTTGAAGTAGAAGGAATCTGATAGGAGTGGCGAGTCGACCACGGGAGAAAGGGAAGGAGGAGGGGCACCACAGAGAGGTGATCGGCAGGCGAGGAGAAGGGGTAAGATGGGAGCCAAAATAGGGAATAGGAAAAAGGAGGGGGAGAAGTAACAAAAGGGGCAAGGTGTAAGTAGGAGAAAACAAATTAATTGGAGACAGCTTGGGAGTTATTTTCTACCAAGAAATTCTCATCTGAGGACTGTCCCCAGGAATCACCTAGCCAGTCCAGATGAAGGGTGTCAACCCAAAACAGTAATTGTCCATTTCGCTCAACAGATGCTGCCTGACCCACTGAGTTTCTCCAGCAGCCTGTTTATTGCTCCTGATTCCAGTATCTGCAGTCTCTTATGTCTACAAAATAGCTGGACTGATTTCCGGGGACAGTGCCCAGATAAGAATGTCATGCCAGAAAAAAAAACTGTCTCCAATTTCCTTCTTCTCCTGTTTCTGCCTTTGCTAGCATCACTTTTCGCTGTTCACCTGCCTTCACCATCCTCAGGTGTCAGGAACATAACGTGTCAGTTCAATCTCTTCTGGTCTCCACTCTACCATAGACCTTCCATTTTGTTCACTGTGCCCCTTCCCAATTCTCTGCAACTTACAACTTGTTCTATTTTCCCACTTTTGCTGAAAAGGCAAATGAAGCTGCCATACCCTGTCACCTCTCCCTCTTAACAAATATAAATCAACCATTTATCCAAATATTGGTAGAGGATCTTATTGTGAGCATAGTGAACGCCACACTATTTCCTGATAGGTGCCAAGAACAGACATGATCCATACTTGCAAATGAACATCAAATCTTAAATGTAACATGCCAATTTATCATTATAGTTTAAATGAGTACTTCATGATAGTGGGCAAAACCGGAAAAAAAAAGTTTGGAAAAACCCCATTACCTTTTCAAGAACTGAAATTTTCACCTTCCATTCCTGAAAATAAAAATTACACATAATTCATTTCAAAATTGGAACTTTTGTTTAAGTTCATACTTAAAATTAATATACACAAATTGGATAGGGTCACTTGACTATTAATAAGACATATTTGTTAAATGCCATCACCCATGGAAGAAAGAAGCTTTCTGAAGAGAATGAAAATGTTAAAATGATATATTAGTTTAGAACATGTCAAGCCTCATATATGCTTCTTCCTTTAAAGATCAATGATTTTGATGCACTTTCACAATGAGGTGTTGCTCTGTGTAGAAATTAAAGCAACATACTAATTTAAAAAATTCCTTTGATAACTCTTCAGGCAAGCAACATTTTCTATTGTGTAACATAGCTACACAATATTGGGGGTGATTGAGTTTGAAAATTAGCAGTAGGTTACCTGATCCTTCTTTTCCAAGGCTAGAGCCATTGTCTCTGCCATCTTTGCTCTGCTGGCTTGATATGCCTCATTCTGCTCCTGAAGCTTCCTCATTGAAGCTAATTAAGATTTGAAATACAAAATACTTCATATTACAGCCCAGCAGTAAACAAAATTGTACCTAGCACATAAAGGCATTTAAAGTCAACTAGATTATTAAAAGCAATTGAAATTTATCAAAGTACAGTAAGAAGCCATTGATCCAGCATGCTCAGTATTCTGGTGTTGCCAGACTAGCCAATTTTCCAGGACAACGCACACAAAATGTTGCAGGAACTGAGCAAGTCAGACAGCATCTATGGAAATAAACAGTCCATGTTTCAGGTCAAGACTCTTCAACAGGATTGGAAAGGAAGAGGGAAGATACTAGAAGAATCATCTTCTAGCTTGTACTTCCTCCCCACCCCCCACTCCCACCTTCTTATCCTGGTAATTTCACCCTTCCTTTCCAGTTCTGATGAAGAGCGTTGGCCCAAAACATTAACGGTTTAACCACCTCTATAGATGTTGCCTTACCTGCTGAGCTCCTCCAGCATTTTGTGTGCGTGCTCTGGGTTTCCAGCATCGGCAGAATCTCATGTTTGTGATTAGTCAATTTTCCAGTCTGTCAGATTATAGTACAAGAGTTGGCAACCCAGCAAGCGGTCAGGGAACATGCGAACTGGAGACTGGAGACGGATCAGGGAGCAAAGTAACTAAGACCCAGTGTGTGAAAGGGGAGTCTAGGAAATGGTCTCCCTACAAGTGGTCAGGGAACATGGGAACTAGGGATCAGGGAGCATAGTAACTGGGACTTGGTGTGTGAAAAGGGTATTCAGGAACTGGTGTCCTAGCCAGTGGTCAGGAAATGGTGAGCAATTGGGGGCCGGCGAGGGATCAGGGAGCGCAGTAACTAGGACCAGATGTATGAAAAGGGAATCCAGGAAATGATGTTCCAGCCAGTGGTCAGGAAACGGTGAAGAATTGGGGAGCGAGGAAATTGTAAGTAAAGGATGCGGGAACAAAGGCACTGGCAAGCATTTGGGGCGTGCAAGAACCAGAGCCCTGGTCTGTAGGAAGGGGGAGAGGGAAACAGGGCTCTGTTAAGTACCTGGGAACCGGAGTGCTAGTGAATGGAAATTGGGAACATCACCGAGTAAGTCACATGCCAAACCTTCATGGCTTCCAAACAAGTTATTCAAGTTTTACTATATTTTGTAAATGTTCTTCCATAGTACAGTACAATAAAATCATGCTGTTTTACAGTCTTTATAAACACCAGCAGAAAAGTAACTAATAAAGGTTTTGGCTTTATATTTCTAAGAAAGAAGTTGCTTAGCATCTGAAAATCTATTGAATGGAATAAATCATACTGAAACAATAAATTGAATGTACGTACAATCCTGGTGTCTTTCTAATGCAATTTCAAGCTTCTCTTTTGTCTTCTGCAAATTTCGCAGCTGCTCAGCATAATCTTGTGTGAGGGGAGAGGGGACGCAGGCCAGGAGGTCAAAACAAGCAAAAAAAGAAAACAAAACACAGGATATTCATGAGCGAAAGACATAAATGATTTTCTCCAACAGAAAATCATTACTGTTAAGGAGAAGATGTCATTTGATGGCCTCCCCTTAACATGTTAATGGTAAACAGAAAGATCTACTCTTGAAATAACAAACACAGTATATTAGGGAAAGTAAATGTCTGAGCACATGTTGAAACCTGATGAGTTTACACAGTTAAATGAACTGAAGAAACACAGTGATTGCATTTATGTGTAACATCTTCATATTTTTCAATGGTTATCATTGTTTGAACTTGTAATACTGAATTAAACTTTCAGAAAACATGTTAAATTTCACACGGATTAATTCATACAGATATACCAAAATCCTCACAACAGGATTCATCTCATATTAGATTAAAAGAATTTCTTTCCCCTGTCAAACCTAATTCTGATTCCAGCCTCCAGCCCAGCTATTGCAACACAGCCACAACACTTGTGTCTACTGTACTTTCCCAGTATGGCCCATCCACAAAAAGCAGGGCAATCCCACGGCTTCACTCAAACATTACCAATATGATGGAGAGTGTCGGTGGATGCATCAGAACGAGCCTTTCTAACATGGTGCTGAGGAAACCTGTGACAGCTGCAATCTCTTCACAGGTGGAGTACAGGACTCTGCATTTTGATGTGCATGTGAAGTCCCACGAGTGGCTGCACATATGGGGCAAGTGCTGTCTGTTCACCGTAGAATTTTGCCATTTATTTATTTATTGAGATGCAGCACAGAGTAGGCTCTTCTGGCACTTCGAGCTGCGCCACCCAGCAAACTCGCTATTTAACCCCAGCCTAATCAAGGGGCAATTTGCAGTGACCAATGACCAACCGGTACATCTTTGGGACTGTGGGAGGAAACTGCAGCACCCAGATAAACTCACGTGGTCATCTACACCTGGCCCAATGTCACTTTAATTTTGATTAAATTAAGGTTAAGAATAGCTTTATTTATCACAAGCACATCAAGATATGCAGTGAAATGCATAATTTGCATCAAAGACCACCACAGTCCGAGGATGTGCTGGGAACTGCCAGTAAGTGTCGCCATATTTCTGGTACCAACATCGTATGACCACAACTAACCCTAACCCATATATCTTTAGAAAGGGGAGGAAACCCAAGCACTTAGAGGAAACACATGCAGTCATGGTGAGAACGTACAAACTTGTTATATTCAGCAAAGGAATTAAATTCAGTTGCTCACTTCACTACCAAGCTGCCTACTCTTCTAGCAACTGCAGTACTGATTCTGAAATACACCAGCAGCTTTTGTAAGTTACGAAATATCAATATCAGAAAATGAGCACTAAACTACTGCAGCTACTTCACTGTCTCAGCAGTTTGGCATGACGACAGGTCCACGGGAAGAGAAACATGCTGAACACTTTATATTGGCAGCATTCCAACTGGGCGAGTTCAGTCGAGCTATTAAGCAACAGCCCATCTGGGAACACCAGATCTCACACAATTATAGTGCTTGGAGGAGGCCACAGAGATGAGGTGAATCAGGGACATAGAACTATTTGAACACAAGAATGTTAATTTTAAATACGAGTTTTTGTCAGATCAGAAGCCAATGTCAGTGAGCATAGATATGATGTGTGAACACAACATTTAAACAGGAGGCGACAATCCAGCCACTTAGTTCACCATTCATTTAGAACAGGGGTTCCCAACCATTTTTATGCCATGGACCAGTAACATAAAGCGAGGGGTCCATGGACCCCAGGTTTGGAACCACTGACAAAACACTGCAACCATTCCCGCTCTATAACTCCAATTATCGACCATGGCAATATAGTCCTTAACATCTAACAAACACCAATCCCATCAGCCTTTTGAATGAGAGCATTCCAAATTTCAAAGATGCTGTGTGTGTTAGCAAGTAATTTCTAACGTCACTCTCTACCTCTTTACCCGTCCAGTTAAGGCACTCCTTAAAGTCTACCACTACCAAGTTGCTGTACATAATAGCAGCTGCACAGGGAGCTCATCAACACCTTCTCAAACAAAAGCAGTTAAGGATGAGCAATAAATATCACACACACAATAACACCCAGATCCCATGAAGGAATATTACAAAAACGTCTGGGACCCAGAGAGTTGGGCAAGGCAGGATTCATTATTAATAAATCTTACCCTTTAGTTCATGCTGCACCAACCATCTGAAATGGATCTACTCTTGATTTAGCTTATTATTAAGATGGCTGATCAATTAAATCTTTTCTTGGTTCTAATAAAGTGGCCAACTTCTTTAAAAGATCTGTCATCGTAGCTAAAATCTCTGATTCTTAGTATAATCAATAGAACTCTACATGTCCCTGACACGACTTGTACAATAACCAAAGTAAACACAGACTTACTCAAGGCTCATTTAAAATGCATATATTCACCCTATTATGATTGTAAAGAGGGAAAAATAATTTCAAAATGGAACGTCTTTTTCTTGGAATGCAGGGCGGGGTGAATACTTCTTATAGGCACTGTATATAGTTAGGGTGTCTAAGACTTTTGCACAGTACTGTATTTACCAATGCGGAGTGGACAGTGAGTTTGTAAATCTGGCGGGAGGATGTTGGGAATGGCGAGGGTGGAACACCACAGGAGGGGTGTGGCTCAGGGGCATTCCTGTTTAGGGAGCAGAAACTAGGGGCATCTTGGTTGGCATGAACCAGCTGGGCTGAAGGGCCTGTGGCCTTGGTGTATATCCCTATGACTCTAGTGTAGGTTTAGCATCTCTGCACTGGTGCCTGTCTGTTATCAGGGTAGCTCGGGTGAATTAATTGATTTATTGAAGGAACAGTATTTCTTAATAATAATTTAGCTATTGGTTGCTACCTCCGAAGATTAAAAATTTCTTTAGGAATCTCTTATGCCTCTAAAATAATTAAGCTGGTCATTGACTTCAAAAAGGAGAGGAAGGACGGTGCTGAGAGAGGGAATACACATGCATCTGCCTACATCAGTGCTGTTGAAGTTGAGAGCTTCAAGTTCCTTGGAGTGAACCTCACCAATCCTGTCCTGTTCTAACCACATGGACACAAGGCGAAGAAAGCTCATCAAAGCCTCTACTTCCTCAGAAGGTTAAAGAAATTTGGCATGTTTCTGTCAACTCTTACCAATTTTTATCAATATACCATAGAAAGCATCCTATCTGGATGCATGGCAACTGCTCTGCAAGAAACTGAAGACAGTTGTGGACACAGCACATCATGAAAACCAGTCTTTCCTCCATGGATTCTGTCCATATTTTTTGCTGCCTCAGTAAAATAGCCAGCATAATCAAAGACCTTCCCCACACTGAATGTTCTATCTTCCCCTCTTCCACTGGACAGAAGATACAAAGGTCTGAAAGCATGTACTACCAGGCTCTAATATACGGCTTCTACCCTGCTGTTATAATCACTGATGGTTCCTAATATGACGAGATGGGCCCTTGACCTCACAATCTGCTGGAGAAACTCAGCGGGTCAGGCAGCATCTGTGTTCCCAATGAAGGTCTCAGCCTCAAATTTTGACTGTTTATTCCTTTTCATGGATGCTGCCTGACCTGCTGAGTTTCTCCAACATTTTGAGTGTTGTTCCAGATTTCCAACATCTGCAAAATTTCTTGTATTTATGACCTCACAATCTATCTCATTATGTTCTTGAAACTTATTGTTTACCTGCACTGCACTTTCCTTGTATCTGTTAAATATTAGTCTGCATTCTGTTATTATTCTACTTCAATGCACTGTGCAATGATTTGATCTGCATGAAGTTTGCAAGGCAAACCTTTCACTGCATCTCAGAATATGTGACTATAATAAACCGATTCCAATTCTAGCACTTGTGTCATTGGTGCACACAAATACCATTCATGCCAGTCTGGGTAGTGCAGCTTTCACCATTGGATGGGATTGCTGTATTCTGTCAGGGATTCATTAACTGCAGTCATAACTATGAGGTGAGCAGTGGGTCGATAGTGGGTCAGACGATCCAACGCATCATTTCATCGGTACACCAAAATAAATGATATACATTAGACAATTCAAAATCTAGATATGACTCACAATCTCTCAAAACACCTGTTATGGTGCATTCCTGAAGAACAAAAGTGTATCACATAATCACCCATTATATGACACAACAGAAATCATCCCTTCTATTATACACAAGGTGAACCTCCACAATTACCTCACAGTTTTGTTGTGAATTATTTATCAGATTTCCTTCATATATAATGAACAGCATGTAATATAATCCCTGTTCTCAATTACTCATCACAGTATCAATCATTCTCTGCATCTACAAAGCTCAGAGACAATGATTCACCCTCAGTAATAAGGAGGTTTGCTAATTGATGTTCTCCCGTATTCCTATTTATTTTTCAGCGACTGGAAATGCCTCCACAGAGAAATGAAGGCACATGCTTAGATCTGCCATTTTCAGACAACTATAAATAATACAAAGCATACATTAAGATTTAAGTTCTAAAATACAACAGAGAGCTAATGCAGGAACATATGACGAATGCCTCTAATTTAGTCTCATGTTGTAACAACAACATAATACCCAAGATCTGTTGATCTAGATTTACAGCATTACACAGTAAAGAAACGGGCCGTTCACCCCAATGTCCATAAAGACCAAGATGCTTAATTAAGCTAATCTCATTTGCCTGCATTTGGCCTAAATCCTTCTTAACTTTTCCTACCCATGAAAATATTCAAATGCATTTATAAACATTGTATTTGTACCCACTTCTACCACATCTTCTGGTAGCTCACTTCAAGTGTACACCACTCTCTGTGAAAAACCTGCCGCTCAGATCCCCTTTAAATCTGCCCCTCCCTTCAACTTAATGTATGCCCTCTAGTTTTATATTCCCTTTCTCTGTGACTAACTACCCAATCAATGTCTTTCATAATTTTATAAACCTCTATAAGGTTCCCCTCAGCCTCCTAAGCTCCAGAGAAAACATTTTCAGCCACTTCTAACTCAAATCCTCGAGTGCAGGCAACATTCTTGTGTAGGGAAGTGACCAGAACTACACACAATACTCCAATTGTGGTCTATCCAAAGTTTTGTCCGACTCAATGGTTCAATTTAATATCAGAGAATGTACACAGTACACAACCTGAAATTCTTACTCTTCACAGACATCCACGAAACGGGGGGGAGGGCAAAGAATGAATAACAAAAATGTTAGAACCCCAAGGCCCCTCTCCCCACCCCAAGCAGCAGCAAAGGCATCAACCCTCTCCCTCCCACTTGCTCCAGCGAAAAAAACTGACACCCCCCCGCCACACACCACCATGTACGTAAAGGCCCCGAAAAGACCATGATCTAGAGTCCATCACAAACTATTGTCCATCCTAACTGCAGCATGAAGTCCCATCTCTTAAAACTCAATGCCATGTCCACTCCCTAATCCAAAGTCCAGTGGTCCCCAAACTCCGGGCCGTGAAGCATGCAGGGGTGCAGCAGTAGCCGGAACGCACCCAGTACATCTTTAAGGAAAAAGCCGAAATAAACAAGCTAATTAATTAGGTACCGCCCGGCACATAAGTGTCGGCCCATCTTTTTCTTAAAGATGTGCTGGGTGCGTTCCGGCTACCGCTGCACCCCTGCATGCTTCGCGGCCCGGTATCAGTCCGCAGCCCGGAGGTTGGGGCCCAAGTCCCTTGTTCAACATTCCCCAGGGCCCTGCTAATCACTGTCTGTGTCCTAGTCTGGTTTAACTTGCAAAAGGACCTCACTTTACATTTGTCTCAGTTCAATTCCACATGCCATTTGTTTGGCCACATTCGCAACTGTAGCTGATCGGAAATGAATTGATATCATCCCCCACCTGTGCAATGCAAATCTGCAGCATAAAGTCAAGCTTCTGACCAAGATTTGAATATACTAATTATTATTTTTCAAGTCTACATGAATGTACCCCCAGCAAAAATTAAGTCTTTCAACATAATTAATAAACCAGTTCTCTTTGGGGAGGGGAGAAATAATAGTGAAGAAATAAAAACAGTTACCTGACAGTTTGACTTCCAACTTTCGAATTTGGTCATTTCGCCGTAGCAACTGAGATAATAAATCCTCTCGGGAACAACTGCTATCAGAGGCCTTACAAAAGAAAAGCACAGTTACAATTTTAAACAATTGCATTTTTCTTGTTTTGTTTATTTCTCTTGTCTAAACCACAATAATACAGATTTTCTTAATTTATTTTCAGTTAATAAATCTTCTCCACAAATGAGAGCATTTTATTGCATGGATGGCCTGGTCTGTGATCCACTCCACACATCTCAATATACAGTTTGCCACCAAAGTCACCACATGACCAAAATCCACAACTTTTCCTGATCCACCTCATTAAAGCTGATTTTTTTTAAGTACTATGTGAAAACCCCATTTTTACACTGATGTTTGTGTTCAAATTTTACTATTATAACAAAAATCAGGAAAAAAAAATTGACTGAAACCCTTCACGTAAAGGTGCAATGGAACCGGTGGGTGGTGGTAGAGAGGTAACGAAAAATCAGTTTGACAAAACAAATTGTGTTTTTTTGTAAACCAGCAAAATAAAAATAAATCAAATACTAAGTACAGTTATTTTCACATTCTGCTCAATGAATTGCACAAGCTTCTGCTCAAGCATAAGACTTTCGTGACACCATTTCAAAACTGTCCATCTCTACTCTCTTTTCGATCTCTGTAATCTTTTCCAGTCCTTGAATACTTGAAGAAATTTGTACTCTTCCGCTCCCAACAGTGCACACTTACCTTATAAGGCAAAAACAAAAGGATAAGTTACCCAGCTGAGGCTATCCAGAGAAGTTAAAGACAGCATTAAATCAGGGGAAAGGGAGTAAGCCAGAGAATTGAGAAAAGCAGTATTCAGTAAAGGGCGACAAAGGCTTCCATGTATATGACAAAGGACAGGTGAAATTATATTAAGGAATAAAGAAGTGGCAAAGAAATTTAAAAATAAATTAGTGTCTGTCTTCATGGAAGGCACAGGAAATCTTTTAGAAATCGTAGAGAAGAGAATCAGAATCAGGTTTATTATCACCGGCATGTTATGTGAAATTTATTTAATCTAGCCGAGAAAAAAGGGGGGGGGGGAAATATATATATATCAATAAAATAAATAATAATAAACAAACAAGTAAATCAATTACATATATTGAATAGAATTTAGGAATCGGATGGCAGAGGGGAAGAAGCTGTTCCTGAATCGCTGAGTGTGTGCCTTTAGGCTTCTGTATCTCCTACCTGATTGTAACAGTGAGAAAAGGGCATGCCCTGGGTGCTGGAGGTCCTTAATGATGGACGCCGCCTTTCTGAAACACTGCTCCTTGAAGATGTCCTGGGTACTTTGTAGGCTAGTACCCAAGATGGAGCTGACTAGATTTACAACCTACTGCAGCTTCTTTCGATCCTGTGCAGTAGCCCCTCCATACCAGACAGTGATGCAGCCTGTCAGAATGCTCTCCATGGTACACCTATAAAAGTTTTTGAGTGTGTTTGTTGACATGCCAAATCTCTTCAAGCTGCCGATAAAGCACAGCCACTGTCTTGCCTTCTTTATGACTACATCAATATGTTGGGACCAGGTTAGATCCTCAGAGATCTTGTCACCCAGGAACTTGAATCTGCTCACTCTCTCCACTTCCGATCCCTCTATGAGGATTGATATGTGTTCCTTCGTCTTACCCTTCCTTAAGTCCACAATCAGCTCTTTCATCTTACTGACGTTGAGTGCCAGGTTGTTGCTGCAGCACCACTCCACTAGTTGGCATATCTCACTCCTGTACACCCTCTCATCACCACCTGAGATTCTACCAACAATGGTTGTATCATCAGCAAATTTATAGATGGTACTTGAGCTGTGCCTAGCTACACAGTCATGTATATATAGAGAGTTGACAGCTTGGAGGAATCAGCTTTAGTACTGGTGAAACTAACGGCAGTTGAAGGCAATAAATCCCCAGTGAGTGATGACTTAAATCCCATGGGGTTTTATTTATTTATTTAGTGATACAGCATTGAATAGGCCATTCCCGGCCTTTGAGCCACACAGCCACAGCAACCCCTAAAACCCAGATTTAACTCTAACCAAATCACAGGACAATTTACAACAACCTATTAACCTAACTGGTACGTCTTTGGACTGGCGGAGGAAACCGGAATACCTGGGAAAAATCCACATGTTCCATGGGATAATATACAAACTCCTTACAGAGGATGCCGAGATTGAACTCTAAACTCTAATGCCCTGAGTTGTAATTGCATCATGCTAACTGCTACACTACCATGGTTTAGACATGGAGGCTATGGCGATATCAGACGTATCGAAGTTCAAAGTAAATTTATTATCAAAGTACATACACTGTATGTCACCATATACAATGCTTAAAATTTATGTTCTTGAAGGCATTCACAGTAAATACAAAGAAAGAAACAAATAAATAAATAAGCAATACATATCGAGAACATGAGATGAAGAATGAGTCTTTGAAAGCAAGTCCATGGGTTGTGGGAACAGTTCAGTGTTGGGGTGAGTGAAGTTATCTCCTTTGGATCAAGAGCCTGATGGTTGAGGGGTAATAACTGTTCCTGACCCTAGTGGCATGGGTCCTGAGGTTCCTCTACCTCCTTCCTGATGGTAGCAGTGAGAAGAAAGCATGGTCTGGATGGATGGTGGGGCGGGGTGTCTCTGATGATAGATGCTGCTTTCCTGCAATTGCGCTCCATGTAATTGTGCTCAATGGTGGGGAGGACTTACCAGTTGGACTGGCTATACCAGTTCCATAGATCTAGAAAGGTTTTCAAAGGCTGCACGGTTGCAGATACAATATACACAAAACACTGGAGGAACCTAGCAAGTCAGGCAGCATCTATGTAGGGGAATAAACAGTTCATGCTTCAGGCCAAAACGCTTCATCAGTGTACTCCTAAGTTTCAAGTTTTCCAATTCCTGATGAAGACAAGGAGACAAGGAGACTAAAACTGTGTAAAGTAGTCCAGCAGCAAAAACAAGGTGCTGGTGGAACCCAAACGGTCTGGCAGATCTGTGAAGCAAAATGAATAGTTGACATTTCAAGCAGAGACCCTTCTTCATCCTGAAACTTTGGCTACCAGTTTACCTCCACAGATGCTGCCTGACCTGCTGAGTTCCTCCAGCACCTTGTTTTTTGCTCCAGATTCCAGTGTCTACACTTTCTCATGTCACCATAATACTCTTGGTGTAGTCTCATCAAGACCCTAGAACTGAGTTGATTTTAACATTATATATGAAGGCTAATTTGGATTATTTTCTCCATTACACAGATTTAAAACCAAAACTCAATAAATACAAAATCACTTTGACACTACAGAATTCAGACTGGATAGAGAATGCAGTTTGCAAGCTTCATTTATATAAAAAAAAATTGAAATGATTCCATAAACAGTTTGCTTATAAAAGTTTCAATATTACATCAAATAATACCTGTTCTATTCTGATAACTGTAAATTTCTAACTAGTTGATAAAATGGGGCATCTGCACACATAGATTGTACTTCACTTATACAAAACAGCCCTGCATGACTCTTATTGCAAATAGCTATGTGAAATAGAATGTTCATTCTAGTCTGATTATGTCATTGCAATGTTTTTCAAAAAGGTGGATTCTCGTTATTCCAACACTGTGAGTACACGTCTTAGAAAATAAATTACAAAGTTTGGAACACTATTTCAAATTGCAAAAAACTCTGAACTTATTATGTACTTATTGGAGAACGCCTTTTCTCCATTCCACTGAATAGACAATAGACAATAGACAATAGGTGCAGGAGTAGGCCATTCGGCCCTTCGACCCAGCACTGCCATGCACTGTGATCATGGCTGATCATCCACAATCAGTATCCAGTTCCTGCCTTATCCCCATAACCTTTGATTCCGCTATCTTTAAGGGCTCTATCCATCTCTTTCTTGAAAGCATCCAGAGACTTGGCCTCCACAGCCTTCTGAGGCAGAGCATTCCATATATCCACCACTCTCTGGGTGAAAAAGTTTTTCCTCAACTCCGTTCTAAATGGCCTACCCCTTATTCTTAAACTGTGGCCTCTGGTTCTGGACTCACCCATCAGCAGGAACATGCTTCCTGCCTGCAGCATGTCCAATCTCTTAATAATCTTATATGTTTCAATAAGATCCCCTCTCAGCCTTCTAAGTTCCAGTGTATACAAGCCCAGTCGCTCCAATCTTTCGACATATGACAGTCCCGCCATCCTGGGAATTAACCTTGTGAACCTACGCTGCACTCCTTCAATAGCAAGAATGTCCTTCCTCAAGTTTGGAGACCAAAACTGCACACAGTAATGAAAGAAATATACTTTCTCAGACTTTAGTGCTTACATTAATCCACATAGTTACAACAATCGTAGTAGGAAGAATAGGTGAGAAGTTTATTCCCTGGAACAGAGAATGGGGTAGCAGGGTAGATTTGAAAGAGGTCTACAAATTCAGGGTGGCACGACAGCTTAGTGGTTTTTTTACAGTACTGTACAGTACAGGTGACCTGGGTTCAGCCTGTAAGCAGTATGTACGTTCTCACCGTGACTGCATGGGGTTCCTCCAGTTGCTCTGGTTGTCTCCCTCAGTCCAAAGATATACTGGTTGGTAGGTTAATTGGTCATTGTAAATTGTCCTGTGATTAGACTAGGATTAAAAAGGGTGATTGTTGGGTGGCGCGGCTCCAAGATTTCGTGCTATATCTCAATAAATAATGTCAAGCATGGATAGGAAAAATGCAAACAGGCTTTTTCCACACAGGTTGGGTGACTAGAACTAGAGGTCAGAGGTTAGGAGTGAAAGGTGAAATATTTAAGGAGAAAATGAGGAGGTACTTTTTCACTCAGAGAGTGGCGCAAGCTTCCAGAAGCTGGTGGATGCGGTTTTTAATTTCAGCATTTAATAGAAATTTGGATTAGTACATGGATGAGAGGGTATGGAGGACAATGGTCCAGGTGCAGGCTGATAGGAGTAACCAGAATAATAGTTCAGTATTGACTCGACAGGCCAAATGGCCTGTTTCTGTGCCGTAGAGTTTCATGGCTCTAAAGGCTATATTATAAAGTAAAAAGCCAAAATGCGGAAAGCAACCAGCAGGTCAGGCCACATCTGTGGAAGAAGAAAGAGAGTGAAATTTTTAAACCAAAGATACTTCATCAGAACTAGGATGAAGACAAAGCTTAAACTGCAGGGATGATGGAGTAGTCCGATGGGGGAAGGGGTGTTTCCCCTCAGGTAAAACTGGTCTGGCTATGGGGATTCGTTACAAAAACAATGTTTTTGGTCAGTGAGTGTTTGGGAGTTAATGGGTGAGCGAATATGAACAAAGGAGTGTGGGAGCAGTGAAGCATAGAGCAGGAAACACGCCTAGCACGTCAATATGGGTGTGTGCTCCAGGGCCAGAGTGAAAAATAAACAAGCTGGGCCAGTACACAGGTGGAAGACTGATTCAACAAAAGACAAAGTTATCTGAAGTTCTAGAATTCTGTATTAAATCCAGAAGGCAGCAACGTGGCCAAAAGGAAGATGAGGCATAGTTTGGCAAGTCTGTGTTGGGCCTTATTGTAACAGTGCTGGAGACCAGAGATTGTCTTGTGTGAGTGGGAGTAGAATAGAGAATTAAAGCAGCAAAAAAGGTCAGGGTCACCTCAGGGCAGACTGAATGCAGGTATTCCACAAAGTATAGAGGAGACCACACTGAATATTCAATTTAGTAACCTAGATTGGAAGAAATGCAGGTGAATCACTGCTTTACCTAGAAAGACTGTTTACAGAGAAACACAAAATGTAGTATATGTAATAGATTCTATAGTTCCAGAGCAACACACACACAAATGCTGGAGGAACTCAACAGGTCAGGTAGCATCAACGGAAAGAAATAAACAGTCGACATTTCGGGATGAGACTCTTCATTGGGACTCGAAATGTCAACTACTATTTCATTTTCATAGACGCTGTCTGACCTGTTGATTTCTTCCAGTAATTTGTGTGTGAGCACAGAAAGTCAGTGCAGATTTAGGACATTTGAAGCTCAATACACACATAGCTGATGTTCAATTTTACGTTTCCACTCTCCCCAGATCGCCTGATGCTGTGTCTGAAAATCCACCTACCTCCTTTTCAAAATGTATTCAGCAACTTGGCCTCCATCACCAGTTGTGGTAGAGAAACGTACAGATTCACCAACTCTCCCAGAGGAGAAATTTCCTCATTTCAGTCCTAAATATTGTTACCCCGGGTTCTAGACCACCAACCCCAGCCAGAGAAAGCATCTTACCAACATCCAGTCTATCTGGTTCTGTTTGCAGAGAGTACCTGAAAACTCTTCTAAATCTAAATTAATGAACAGACCTAATTTTACCAATTCATGAGGAAACCTGCAGGTGCTGGAAATTCAAGCAACACACACAAAAAATACTGGTGAACGCAGCAGGCCAGGCAGCATCTATAGGAAGAGGTACAGTAGCTGTTTTGGGCCGAGACCCTTCGTCAGGAATTTTACCAATTCCTCCTCCATCAGTTCTACCATTCCAGAAATCAGACTGGTGAAATTTTGTTGCACACATTCTTTAGTAAGTATACTCTTTTTCCTAAAGTCAGGGGACCAAAATTGCAGGCAAAACTACTGGTGCAGAAACACCTTAGTTCTATATGATTGTAGCAAGACACTTGTGTTCCTGTACACAAAACCTGTTGCATTAAAGACCCACGTACTACTTGCTCTCTTGTATTGGCTATCAGTAACTGGTGTACAACACTCCACTCCTTTTGTGCATCAATACAGTGGATTTCGTAAATTGGGCCATTGGTTAATTGGAGCAGCCACTTATTTGGGACAACTCTTAAAGAACAAAAACTAATCAAGAAAATAGGCAGGATTCTCTTCATTTATTTGGGACACTACGCTGCTTAATTGGGACAGAAGACTGTTGCTGAATAGATTCTAACTAATGTCAATCATGTGCACTTGTGTGGTCATTAGACACTACACCATGTTAAGAGTGAACAGTTTTTAAATAGCAACACACATAAAAGTTGCTGGTGAACAAGCAGGCCAGGCAGCATCTCAAGGAAGAGGTACAGTCGACGTTTCGGGCCGAGACCCTTCATCTTAGTCCTGACGAAGGGTCTCGGCCGGAAACGTCGACTGTACCCCTTTTTAGAGATGCTGCCTGGCCTGCTGCATTCACCAGCAACTTTTATATGTGTTGCTTGAAATTCCAGCATCTGCAGATTTCCTCGTGTTTGAGTTTTTAAATAGCATCAGTTGTGTGCGTCTGTGTTCAAAAAGCAGAGATCTTGTCACTGATTGTTGGCAAGAAATAAGCAGTAAGACAATTCAGAACTCTTTTGCTCACTGTCGTTTCAAGCATTCAGGCTTGGAGATGCCAGTAACAGACGAGAGTGAAAATGAAATGATTTCAGTAATTCAGTAAGTTAGGAACTATAAAGAATTTGAAGGTATCAGCAATCATTTTGAACATTACAATGAAACTGAAGACTTGGAAGGTGCAATCGTCGAAGGCAGTCCATTACCTGCACTAGGTGTCTGCATTGATCTTGTTCACTTATAGTTAATCAAACGAACAGGACAGCAAACACGGGATGAATTCATCTGTCGATAATGATTATGAACCAATACACAGTCTTATAGTACTATAGTAGTATTGGCAGTGTTTTAATTTGTTCTGCATTTCATTTAAATACATAACGTAATTTGTTACTCAGATAAACTGGAGTTTGTCTTTTTTTATCTCTTTAACTATTTCCATGAAACTTCGGCTAACTGGGGCAGCTACTTAATTGGGCCAAAATGTTCTGGTCCCAATATGTCCAATTTAACTGGAATCCACTGTATTCAAATCTTATTCTGTCTTCCTGCTTTTCCTAACCATTGAGTATGTCTACATCTGCTCTTTATTTATCCATTCACCCAACTTGTCTCTATCACCTTGAAGTCTCTTTCTCACAGTTCACAGCTTAACCCAGTTTTGTGACTTTCTTCTCTACCACCTGCTTGATTCTGGAAGGAAATACTGTCCCAAAGAGTGAA
The DNA here is from genome assembly GCF_963921235.1 of Mobula hypostoma. Taxonomy (NCBI): domain Eukaryota; kingdom Metazoa; phylum Chordata; class Chondrichthyes; order Myliobatiformes; family Myliobatidae; genus Mobula; species Mobula hypostoma. The sequence goes on from NC_086117.1 coordinate 8,256,137, forward strand.
CAACTACATTCATACCATTTATCCATCCAGTCTTGCATCCAAATTCAGCATGAAATCCAATGATGCTTTTTGACGTGTGTTCAGCAAAAAGTATACTGCATCTAACACAGTTAGCAATAAACCACATCTTTTAAAATCAACTTGGACACACACTCAAACTGTCACACAGGAAGACTGTTTAGCATATTTAGGGGCTGCTCTTCAAAAGAAGGTGTTTCATCCTTATTTTAGTTATACTTATCCTTGTAGAAGAGGTCTGAAAGTGCAATGAACCAGAAATGTCTTTGCTTTCAACACCTCCACATTATAAATTTTTATTGTGACATACAGCTCTATGACTCCAAGGTAAGAGCTAGAAATCAAGAGGGTTGCATGATGCAATTAGCACTTAGCACAACACTATTACAGTTCGGGGCGTCAAGAGTTCAGAATTCTGTTCCAGCACTGTTTGCAAGAAGTCTGTACGTCCTTCCTCTGAATGCATAGTTTTCCTCCCAAAGTCCAATAACATACTGGTTAGCAGCTGAATAAGTTATTGTAAATTGTCCTATGATTAGGCAGGGGCAAAATAGGTGGGTTACTGGGCTGCACAGCTTGATGGGCTAGAAGGGCCTATTCCTCATTGTATCTCCAAATAAAACAAAACAGAACTTGCTTACATTTAGATGGAAATACTGTATTATAGTTCTAACCTTTACAGCAAGGGTTCCCAACCTGGGTCCACGGACCCCTCGGTTAATGGAAGGGGTTCAAAGCATAAAAAAGGTTGGGAATCCTGTTTTAGAGCTACAAAGATATAAAGTAAATATAAAGAGGATGCTAAAGACGATAACATTTATATGCTTCAATAGCAGTAACACACACAAAATGCTGGAGGAGCTCAGCAGGTCAGGCAGCACGTATGGAATGGAATAAAAAGCCAAAACCCTTCAACATACTAATAGTAATTGAAAACCTTTAAAATTCACTACATCCAGTCATTACTGAGAGTGATTGACTTTGAACACAGAGAGAAACAAGGGATGTGGAGCTTGGATGAAAATGTGATCTTGATACACAGAGACAGACCATATCATGACCCATACTTATGTTCTTAGGATGCAGGATGATGAAATGACCCTGGCAGTCGACTGCACCTCTTCCTAGAGATGCTGCCTGGCCTGCTGTGTTCACCAGCAACTTTTATGTGTGTTGGCAGTTTACATAGATTCTTCCAAGATTTCTTCTTGACACATCAAACAGTCTAAGAAATAACAGAAATCACCATACGTACAACGTCATCGCCTGAGTCAGCTCCTACTGAGGCAATGGAATCTCTGCTGACTGATCTTGGGATTCGCCCTGCACCAGGTTTTGTGGTGCTTCCTGCCTCTTCAGCAATCTTCTTCTTCAATTTTGCAAACATGTTTGCACGTCTTTACTTTTGGAGGGGATTTCCAACTCATCCACAAGCAAGTTTACTTCGAACACAAAGTTTGTCAAATTTATGTGAACCAGTAGGATTTATACTTAGGAGTTTCAACTGTACTTGTTAAAATAGCACGTTCTGTTTGGCTTTGCTGCTCCTTATCGGCTACTGCCTTTACAATCCACTGTAAATGTTTCCATTGCATCATAATAAGCACCTGTCAGGCAAAAAAAAACACATCAGATCAAGAAAATTACATCCCAGCTGATCTTCAGAATCGAAAAGTTTTTGAGGTTATTATTCAGCACAGCTGGTGTTTCATTACAACCCATGTAGTCTATAGCAGCTACAACGTTACAAGGTTTGTCTTTCTGCTTCCTTTTCAGTTTAGGAACCCAGAAGGTGAAGCCTCTGTGCAAACTGTTGTTGGGAGGGAGTATCGGAAACATTCTTAAACTAACAGTCATAGATTCACAGAAAAGTACAGCACAGATATATTTTACCCAAGCTGAGCCATTCAAAAAGACATAGACAAACTAGATTTAAAAGACATAAACATTCAGTTTTGACAATGTAAATCAAATACTTCAAGTATTTCTTCTGGAATAAGAACAGAAAATGCTGGAATGCTGGAAACACTCCGAGGTCAAGCAGCACTGGTGAGAAAGAATCAGTTAACGCTTCAGTTCTGGGTTTCTACATCAGAACCCTTTCTTTCTCCAGAGGCTGCCTAACCTTCTGAGTGTTTCCAGCATTTTCTGTTTTTACTTTTGACAATGCAGCTGTCTAACCACACAGCATTATAATACAGATCCTCCATAGGTAACAGCAGGTATCCGTTCCTGTGCACTGTTCAAAACCCAGGCAGTTTGCAATCAGAAATCTGGCTGCTAACCAGGTACCTAGGCATTAGAAGATCCCGTAGCCAGAAAGCATCCAGCAAATGTATCCTACTGGTCTTCTAACACTTGTTTATATGTATGAGCTGTATATAAAGTGGGTCTTCATAGCCCTAGGGAGGAATTGTACCCCAGATATTACATGCTGGCTTTTCAGGAAAGGGAATCCTACACATACTGGTTCCATCTCTTGTCTGATTTCAATGAAGCACTTAACAATAAAACACCCCAAAGCGATTATGAAACAAGAGCTAACACTTATCCACATGAGAAGGTAGTGAGGGAAGGGGCACAACTAAAAACAAAAAGTGGGAAAGGGGGAGGTGAGAGGTTTAAAGAGGAAATTCCAAAATTACGGCTCCAGGCAGAGATGTCATTCTGACTTCACTGTGATTGTGCAAAAGGCAGAATTTTCAAATCCTGGATGGTTATGAAGCTGAAACGAAGTTACAGGAATTGAGAGCACGATGAGACCATGCAGAGATAAGAACATTTAAAAAAAATTAAATTACTGTTTGCCCAACCAACAATACCAAGCTCCTTAAATGACTTACAGCCCAAGTTGCATAGAATACAACTCTGTTTATTTTTCAACTGTCTATTTTGGTGTTGGATTCTCACATTTAATTTCTGAGGATAGATTAGAGAGATGTGTTCGCCACCAAAACACTGTTGACGTCATCCTTTTCTGAAAAGGAAATAAATACCTTTGGCTAGTTCCTTGCCTTTCCTCAGTGTAGTCCAGTTTGTCTCATCTTGTGTGTGTGTTGTTCAAGATTTCCAGCGTCTGTAGAATCTCGTATTTCAGTTTGTCTTTGCAGTTTCTATCAAAGGTAGATGATTACCCCTATAACAGCACAGTTCAGGCCCTTTAGCCCACGATGTTGTGCTGTTCTTTTAACCTACTCTAAGATCAACGTAACCCTTCCCTCCCACATAGCCCTCTCTTTTAAGAGACTCCTGGGCAGGTACATGGAGCTCAGAAAAATATGGGTAACCCTAGGTAATTTCTTAATGTACGACATGTCCGGCACAGTTTTGTGGGCCGAAGGGCCTGTATTGTGCTGTAGGTTTTCTATGTTTCTATTTTTCTTTCACCCATGTCCCTAAGAGTTTCTTAAATGTCCCTAATGTATCTGCCTCTACCACCACCCTGGCATTTCCACACACTCACCACTCACCGTGTAAAAAACCTATCCCTGACATCCAGCTCCCATACTTTCCTCCTATCACCTTAAAATTATGCCCCCTCATTTTGGTCGTTTCTGCTCTGAGAAAAAGTCTCTGCCTGTCCACTTGATCTATGCCTCTAATCATTCTTGTACTTCTCTGTCAAGTCACCTCTCTTCCTCCTTCACACCAAAGAGACGAATCCCAGCTCACTCAACCTCTCCTCATAAGACATGTTCTCCAATCCAGGCAGCATCCTGGTAAATCTCCTCTGCACCGTCTCTAAAGTTTTCATATCTTTCCTCCAATGAGGCAACCAGAAATGAACACAATATTCCAAGTGTGGTCTGACCCATGGTTTTATAGAGCTGCAACATCATCTCATGGCTCTTGAACTCAGCCACCTGACCACTGAAGGCCAACACACCGTACGTCTTCCTAACAACACTATCAACCTGTGCAACAACTTTTAACATCTATGAACATGGACCCCAAGTTAGTGAGAGACTCTTCCTTCAGTCAGTCCTGACGAAGGGTCTCGGCCTGAAACGTCGACTGTACCGCTTCCTAGAGATGCTGCCTGGCCTGCTGCGTTCACCAGCAACTTTGATGTGTGTTGCTGGTAAGTCATCCCCTTTAGTTAGGGGCTCCCACAGTGCTGACAAGAAGAGACTTTCAAGATATAAACCAGCAACAATAAAGTAATGACAATATATTTCTAACTCAGATAGAAATATATTGTCATTAAGTTATTGCTTGAGTTAGTGGGGGAACCTGCAGGGAACTGTCTTCTCATTTCCCACTTCCATTGTCCTCCTTGGAGTAGAGGTGACAGGATTTGGAAGTGCTGTCAGAGGAGCCCAGCTGGAGATGACATAAACTGCACATATGGGTGGGAGAAGTGACTGCTTAGGGTGTTTATGAGATGCCAGTCAATGAGCTTCTGGAGAGTTGTTGGAGCTGCACTTATCCAGATATATAGGAAGTATTCCATCATTCTTTGATTTGTCCCTTTTAGACAATGAAAAGCTTTGGGCTGCAAAGGGGCAAGTCACTGGCAACAGGATGCCCAGCCTCAAAATCACTCTTGTAGCCATAGTATTTATGTGGCTGGTCCATTTAAGTTTTCAGTGATGTTGAGGATCTTGAAGGTGGGAGACTTTGTGATGGCAATACTATGTAATGTCAAGAGCTGGTGATTAGGTTCTCTCAGGGTGAAGATGATCATTGTCTGGTGCAGAAGTATTACTTGCCACACCAGCCCATGCAGGAATGTATCTAGGCTCAGCTATTTGCAGAAAGGACAACTTCAGCCAAATGCAATCACGCAACTTCCCCAATTTTCCCGTTCTGTTGAAAGTGAGGTCATTAGGAAGATGTTTGAACCTTGGATACATTCCTCTTTTTATTGCACTATTTATTTATTTTGTAATTTATATCAAATTTATATTTTTGCACTGTACTGCTGCAGCAAAATGCCTAAATCCACATCATAATAGTAAATCTGATTCTCAGTACCCCCATGTACCAGGTACAACTCCAACTACTGCAGAGTTTTCCCCCTTAATGTTGATTGATTTCCACTCCTTGATATCACCCTCATTTCAATGTCACCTTGATGTTAAACAGTCACTTTCACCTTGTTTGGACCAAAATGGTGAAGAGGTCTGCAGCAAAGCGAAACCCAATCTATGCTTCAGTGAGGTTACTGATGAATAAATACCAAGTGACTGCAGATCAGCAACTTGTTCCATGAAAGACAGTAGATTGCACAGTAATTAACCTGTGTTTTATGGAGTTATTAATCTATATCTAACCATTTTTCATCTCATTACCCTTAATAACAAAATCCATAAGAAGCCAATATATGAATGCAAATTTACCAAGTGCAGCTTTTCTGTTCAAAAAGTGTAACAATTGAGGATAGAATAGGGACATCAGTCATCATTTTACCAAATTTGTTTAATTAAGGAACCGTGTCTTTTGTGTGGGAAATTACAAATATGATCCAATTCAGGGTGGAAGAAACTTTTTTTTGGTTTAATAGTGCCTCAGATGACAACAGAACCCTTATCCCATTATCTGCTGACCAAAGACACTAGCAACGGGAAAAGATGATGTTCACAAGCAATCTGATTCTTCCCGGACCTCCTGTCCCATGATCCTCTCGTATCCCCTTCTGCCTATCACCTGTCCAGCTCTTGGCTCCATCCCTCCCCCTCCTGTCTTCTCCTATCATTTTACATCTCCCCCTCCCCCTCCAGCTTTCAAATCCCTTACTCACTCTTCCTTCAGTTAGTCCTGACGAAGGGTCTCGGCCTGAAACGTCGACTGCGCCTCTTCCTATAGATGCTGCTTGGCCTGCTGCGTTCACCAGCAACTTTGATGTGTGTTACTGGAATGCAAGAATTTGGTGGCAATCCTGGGACAATAGTTAGCAATACACAAAAAAAGCTGGAGGAACTCAGGACAGGCAGCACCTATGGAAATGAACGAACAGTCAATGTTTTGGGCTGAGACACTTCTTCAGGACTCTTGTGTTTATGAACAACAGTAAGCAATTAATTGACATATGGGGAATAAAAAGGAGCGTAAGGCTCTTTAACTGCTGTAATATGACATATTCCGTAGTGATCTGTATTGCAAGACATATGATTATACATGGGGCTTAGATGAAGTAAAAGAGAGGTTTCAAAGAGTAAACTAAATGCACAATGTCAGTGATATTTTCCAAATGAGTGAAACAGGGAAATCTGTCGCTACACACTTTGCAGTGGCCGTGCCCACAAGTCACCAACAGCCAAGGGAAAACGAAAGCAAAAATGTCCTTGTCCCAATGTATTGTAGTCTTTTTACTCGTCCTCATTTTCCCACACACCTTCTGAGGTTTACCAGGGTAATCAGACCAATCTATCACTAGCTAGGACCTTATCAAGTGGTCACTTTGCGCTTGACAAACAGCAACAAAGCTGATACTGAAGCAAGTGCCATTGGTTACCCTGAGATCATTATTCATTCATGAGATCTGGGAGTCACTGACAGAGACAGTTATTTATTGCCTGCCCTTTGCCTTTGGGAATGCCAGACCATTTCACAAGAAGCTGAAAGACAGTCAAATCACAATGGAGCAGGGTGGACCAGGAAAGGCAACAGCATTACGTCCCTAAAGGAATATTATTAGAAACTCACGATAAAAATGCAAACAGACTTTCTTTTTTCAAACACAAGATCAGTGCAAAGATGAACTTTATGTCTATTGAAAACCTCTATATAAAATTTATAGAGGTTAAGAAAAATATGTTAGTTTAACATCAATCATAGGGATTTTTAAAAATTCCATACATGTTGAGTTTTGAATTAATTGTAAACATGTTGGTTTATAGTAGCATCAGGTGTCCTTTTCACTATCATGAACAGTGCAGTTCCCTCAATGCATTCACAGAAATGATGCAATTGCAATGCGCATGGTCTGTAGCTCTAGACATTTGAAAATGTTGCATATCTTTACATTTTTTGCCAAAAGTCACCAAAAATAACTAAAAGAAGAAACTGTATATGCACAGCCTCTGACAGCTCCTTGAGTGGCACGCCAGCCGGCCAAACAGAAAGAGCAAGGGCCCAGACGGACAACTATTGGACAGCTGCCAAAAAGTTCTCCACCAATCAGCTACCGGACAGGGTGGAACCTGCGGGCAAGTACAGAGTTGAACGGAAAGGTAGCGGCCTAGCGCCTGTGACATCCGTGGCCCCAAGATGAGGGACCCAGCCGGCGCTAGGGCCGCTAACGGTCCGCCCGGAACGCAGCAGCTCAACGTCCGATTGCCGGGCTTGGAAACATAAACAGGCCGACTGTGAGAAGTCCGACACCAGCAGCCGTCGGCGACGAGTGAAATCGGAGCGGGGAGGCCGGGCGCGGTTATCCCTTACTCGGTGACCCCGTACCTCAGTGCGCATCAGCAAAGCTCCAAGGGCCGCCGCTCCATCTCTCGCTCACCGCCTCACTTCAGCCGATGTGTTCGCTACGTCACCCGGCCGCTTACTGTTCCCGCCCCCTTCCCCACAGCCAATCGGAGCCGGCGTTACACCTGCGGCTGGTTGTGTTCATGCCCTCGGTCGTCCGCGCAAGCGAATCCCTGAATGGGTGAGACGTTTGCAAAGGGCGGGACTGTTCCGCCAAGAAGCTCCCATCAGGTGGTCAAGAGTGGACCAGCTGGATCGACCTGCTCCAGGAGAATTGGACATCCTCCAGGATGCTGGGACCTCCCGGTATCGGTGCTGCTGTAATACGACGGTATCTGTGGGTGAGGTTATGTGGAGTTATTACAGAGTTCTTTGGATCAAAGACCTACGCAATTTCTTTCCTGACTTTCAAAATACTGTTTGTGTTGTAGTAGCTTTTTTTTTGTGGCAATTTTCAGAGTTTTGAATGACCTTTGTAAACCATTGGAAAGAACAGTTCTCAGGTTTGAAGTCCTGGGAAGGAATCAAAAAGTTTAGCAGGAAGCCATTTTGCCGAAAACAATAGTGAGAAATGAGTTAGTAGTGGCGGCGCTAGGGGAAAATGTTAGTATGAAAGCAGTTGTTGATATCCTACTGGACGTCATCACAATTTACGAGGAACACGCAAGAATAAAATGCCGACATTGTATCAAATGTTTATACTGCAAACGACTATTTAATGAAAAAACTGATTTGATTTTTATCTGAACTACCTATACTAAAGGAACCTAAATATATATTATCAAAGTGTATTCGCACGCGGTTCCTTGTGACTGTAACCAGAAACATGGAATTGTCGCCCACAGAGGCTTTTGGCAGAGCAATCTCCCACAGACTTGATAGTTTTTTAAAGTGCATATCCGTTTCCTTAATGGAAGTAATTGCAATTAGTTAAATTAGTTAAATCCAGCTAAATGTTTAAAATAGATTAGTAATCTCTAAACTTCAAGACACCCTGTTCTTAAAAAAAATTTAAGGATTCTTGTCTATGTGGCAGTGGCCGAATTTACTTTGTTATGTTTGAAAGAGATGTAATGCAATTTCAGCTTCTCCCCAGAGGTGAAAGGCGCCTCTGGACTCCAGTCCTGGTTCTTTTAATGGTTTACATCTATTTAATTGGCTTATAAATTAATTTAAAATGTATGTGTCATAGAATTGTTGTGGTACAGAGAGGCTTTTATGAATCAAAAAATTACTAAATCTAATCCTAGCTCTTGGAAAGAGTAGTAAATTTGAAATTTGGCTCCCATTTAAAGATTCAATATTTACAGGAATGAACACAAACTAAATAGTAATAAACCATTCTGTTCTGAACAAAATATACTTTTGTGCCTTTTCAACAAAACAATAATCTACCATCATAAACACAAGAGATGTGGAGATCCAAGGCAACCCACATAAAAAGCTGCATGAACTCAGCAGGTCAGGCAGTATCTATGGAGATGAATAAACAGTTGGTGTTTTGGACTGAGACCCTTCATCAGGACTGCAAGGGAGGGGGGCAGAAGCCAGAATAAGTGGGGGGGGGTGGTACAAGCTAGCAAGTGATAGGTGCACCACACACAAAATGCTGGAGGAAACATAGAAAGCATTCAGCACAATACAGGCCCTTTGGCCCACAAAGCTGTGCGGAATATGTCCCTACCTTAGAACTACGTAGGCTTCACCCATAGCCCTCCTTTTCTAAGCTCCATGTAGCCATGTTGGCTACATGGTCAGCTGATGGTGCAGTGAGATCAGCGCCGTGCTCGGGAACAGAGGTTCCCGAGTTCGATCCAGTGACAGACCGACCCCCTGCGCGCTCTCCATTTGTGTGGGGTTAATGTCGAGCTCGCAACTCGGCCTCGTAAAATAATACTGCAAAATGTCTGCGAGGAGTGATGCTCCACAGCTGGCCTCTCAGGTCTGAGTTGACGTCATCATCCAGGAATGTCTCAAAAGACCCTGTCGTTTCCACCTCCATTCCACACACTCACCACTCTCTGTAAAAAAAACTTACCCCTGACATCTCCTCTGTACCTACTTCCAAGCACCTTAAACCTGTGTCCTCTTGTGTTCAACCATTTCAGCCCTGGGAAAAAGCCTCTGTCTGACTATCCACATGATCAATGCCTCTCATTATCTTGTAAACCTCTAGCAGGTCACCTCTCATCCTCCGCCGCTCCAAGGAGAAAAGGCCGAGTTCACTCAACCTATTCTCATAAGGCATGCTCCCCAATCCAGGCAACATCCTTGTAAATCTCCTCTGCACCCTTTCTATGGTTTCCACGTCCTTCCTGTAGTCAGGTGACCAGAATTGAGCACATTACCTCTTGGCTCTTAAACTAAATCCCACGATTGATGAAGGCCAATGCACCCATATGCCTTCTTAACCACAGAGTCAACCTGTGGAGCAGCTTTGAGCTCCTATGGACTGGGACCCTAAGACCCTTCTGATCCTCCACGCTGCCAAGAATCTTACCATTAATGCTATATTCTGCCATTATATCTGACCTACCAAAATGAACCACCTCACACTTACCTGGGTTGAACCCATCTGCCACTTCTCAGCCCAGTTTTGCATCCTATCAATGTCCTATTGTAACCTCTGACAGCCCTCCACACTATCCACAACACCACCATCTTTGTGTCATCAGCATATTTACTAACCCATCCCTCCACTTCCTCATCCAGGTCATTTATAAAAATCACGAAGAGTAGGGGTCCCAGAACAGATCCCTAAGGCACACCACTGGTCACCAACCTCCATGCAGAATATGACCTGTCTACAACCACTCTTTGCCTTCTGTGGGCAAGCCAATTCTGGATCGACAAAGCAATGTCCCCTTGAATCCCATGCCTCCTTACTTTCTCTATAAGCCTTGCTTGGGGGTACCTTATCAAATGCCTTGCTAAGATCCATATACACTACATCTACGACTCTACCTTCATCAATGTGTTTAGTCACATCCTCAAAAAATTCAATCAGGCTCATAAGGCACAACCTGCCTTTGACAAAGCCATGCTGACTATTCCTAATCATATTATGCCTCTCCAAATGTTTATAAATCCTGCCTCTCAGGATCTTTTCCATTAACTTACCAACCACTGAAGTAAGATTCACTGGTCTATAATTTCCTGGGCTACCCCTACTCCCTTTCTTGAATAAGGGAACAACATCCGCAACCCTCCAATCCTCCGGAACTTCTCCTGTCCTCATTGATGATGCAAAGATCATTGCCAGAGGCTCAGCAATCTCCTCCCTCACTTCCCACAGTAGCCTGGGGTACATTCCATCCGGTCCTGGTGACTTATCCAACTTGATGCTTTCCAGAAGCTCCAGCACATCCTCTTAATGTCTATATGCTCAAGCTTTTCAGTCCACTGCAAGTCATCCCTACAATCGCCAAGATCCTTTTCCATAGTGAATACTGAAGCAAAGTACCTCTGTTATTTCCTCCGGCTCCATACACACTTTTCCACTGTCACACTTGATTGGTCCTATTCTCTCATGTCTTATCCTCTTGCTCTTCACATGCTCGTAGAATGCCTTGGGGTTTTCCTTAATCCTGTCCGCCAATGCCTTCTCATGGCCCCTTCTGGCTCTCCTAATTTCATTCTTAAGCTCCTTCCTGCTAGCTTTATAATCTTCTAAATTCCTATCATTACCTACTTTTTTGAACCTTTTGTGAGCTCTTCTTTTCTTGGCTAGATTTACAACAGCCTTTGTACACCGCAGATCTTGTACCCTACCATCCTTTCCCTGTCTCATTGGAATGTACCTACTCAGAACCGCACACAAATATCCCCTGAACATTTGCCACATTTCTTCCATACGTTTCCTTGAGAACATCTGTTTCCAATTTATGCTTCCAAGTTCCTGCCTGATAGCCTCATATTTCCCCTTACCCCAATTAAACATTTCCCTAACTTGTCTGTGCCTATCCCTCTCCAAAGCTATTGTAAAGGAGATAGAATTGTGATCACTATCTCGAAAATACTCTCCCACTGAGAGACCTGACAGCTAACCAGGTTCATTTCCCAGTACCAGATCAAGTATAGCCTCTCGTTTTGTAGCTTTATCTATATATTGTGTCAAGAAACCTTCCTGAACACACCTAACAAACTCTACCCCATCTAAACCCCTCACTTGAGGGAGATGCCAATCAATATTTGGGAAATTAAAATCTCCCACCACAACCACCCTCCTTTCCAGACTCTGTCTCCCTATCTGCTCCTTGATGTCCCTGGGTGGTCTATAAGAAACACTCAATAGAGTTATTGACCCCTTCCTGTTTCTAACTTCCATCCAGAGACTCAGTAGACAATCCCTCCATGACTTCCTCCTTTTCTGCAGCCGTGACACTATCTCTGATCAACAGCGCCACGTCCCCACCTCTTTTGCCTCCCTCCCTGTCCTTTCTGAAACTCAGAAACTTAGCAGGCCAGGCAGCATCTAGGAAAGGGGCTGAACAGATTTCCAGCATCAACAGGTTTTCTTTTGTAGTGATGGGGGGTGGGGAGAATGAAGTAAGAAACTGGGAGGTCATAGGTGGAAGAGGTAAAGGGCCAAGTAAGATATTTTCTGTCAGAGGATCATGATTTTTCAAATGATGTTGGAGTCGTTAGAAACAGAAATTCTTGATGGGGGGCAGTGATGAACAGTTACCCATTGTAGATGGGAAGGTGTAGTTAGAATCTGAATAGACGCGATTTATTGTTTATCTGCACTGACTTGCTGAGTTCCCCCAGCATTTAGTGTGTGTTGATCAGGGTTTCCAGCATCTGCAGAATCTCGTGTTTAAGAGCGTGAAAAGGGTCTACCATACAACAGCCAAAGCTGAGTTCCTCATTTAATATAAATCACTGATGCAGCTTTTGGTCCAGAAGTAATTGGAAAAATAGGAGGCAGGTACTGGAGTTAGATGTATGGTATCAGTCAGCCATCTGCAGCCTAGAGATCCTCAAGTTATGTTTCAAGTCTTCCGGAAGGATTTCTGAGATAGTACACCCCGTGGCCTTTTCATTAGGTATACGTGCTCGTTCACGCAAATACCAGTTACTCAATGTATAAAAGCATGTAAGTATTCAAGAGCTTTAGCTGTTGTTCAGACCAAATAACATAATAGGGAACAAATGTGATCTAAGTGACTGTGGAATGTTTGTTGGTGCCAGACAGGGTGGTTTGAGTATTTCAGAAACTGCTGATCTCCTGGGATTTTCACACACAACAGTCTCTGGTGTTTACAAAGAATGGTTTAAAAAACAAAAATCAGTGAATGGCAGTTCTGGGGGCAAAAATGCCTTGTTACTGAAAGAGGTCAGAGGAGAATGGCCAGACTGGTTCAAGCTGACAGGTAGGCAACAGTAACTCAAATAACCACATGTTACAACAGTGGTGTGCAGAAGAGCATCTCTGAATGCACAACACATCAAACATTGAAGTGGATGGGCTACAGCAGCAGAAAACCACAAGCATATACTTAGTAAACACGAGGAATTCTGCAGATGCTGGAAATTCAAGCAACACACATCAAATTTGCTGGTGAACGCAGCAGGCCAGGCAGCATCTCTAGGAAGAGGTACAGTCGACGTTTCAGGCCGAGACCCTTCGTCAGGACTAAGATGAAGGGTTTCGGCCCGAAACGTCGACTGCACCTTTTCCTAGAGATGCTGCCTGGCCTGCTGCGTTCACCAGCAAAATTGATGTGTGTAACATACACTTTGTGTCTACTTTATTAAGTACAGGAGGCACCTAATAAAGTGACCATTGAGCGCACCAGCTTAGCTGAATTACAAGATTACAATTATGATTAAGATTTGTGTCGTAATTGTCAAAAAAAAAATGCTCTCCCTGCTCTTTTATGGTCAATCACTTAACACAGGAAGATCCTTTGCATTGGGAGCATGGTCATGAACATTGCCAAAAGCCTTTACTGATAAGTATTACAGCTTCCATCATAACCTTTGGGCATAACAAAGCATTTAAAAGCCAAGTTAAGTATAATTACTGTTGCAAAGTAGGAAATAGAGCAGCCAGTTACCACACACTGCAAACAATGAGGTGATAAAATACTTGATGATCTGTGTTTGTGTGGTTGGTTAAATGAAAATGATGACCAGGCACATGGGGGAGCTCCCTACTGTAATACCTCTCCGAAAGTTGGTTCTTCTAACAGTGCAGAACTCCCACCAATGTACAAGGTAGTAAGGCTAGATTTCTATTCTTATCATAATCCGAGCTGAAATAGCAGGGCACAATTACAGCTCGAGTTGTCATGAGTTTGGAGTTAAATTGTGGCATCCTCTGTAAGGAGTTGGTACTTCCTCCCTGTGGAACGTGTGGATTTTCTCCAGGTCCTCCCACACTTTGAAGACCTACAGATAGGTTAATTGGTCATTGTAAATTGTCCTGTCTAGGGTGGGGTTAAATTGGAGTTGCAGCTTGAAGGGCATATTCCGCAATGTATCCCTAAATAAAGATAAAGGGGACGTTCATTGGCTGTCTTTGAGTTAGAGAAACTTGGATGAGGAACTGAGTAACTTTTTCAAGGAAGTGGGGAAGTAAATTGCATGAAATATGGTCATGAGTAAACAGATTCCTGCAATGCCAAAACAGATACGTCACAGCCTGGTATTGAAACACCAATGTCCAGGAAAGTGGTGAATACAGCCTAGTCCTTCACCGGAAAAGCCCCTCACTACCCCCACACCATGCAGTACATTTACAAGGAGTGCTGCTGCAAGAAAGCAGCATCCGTCACCCAGGACCCCCACCAACCTGGCCACGCTCCCTTCTTGCAGCTCCTGTTGGGAAGGAGGTACAGGAGCCTTAGTTCTCAGCCACCAGGTTCAGGAACAGTTATTTCCTATACAACCATCAGGCTCCTGAACCAGTGTGGTTAACTTCACTCACCTTAATGCCTAACTGACTCTATAACCCCATAGACTCACGTAAGGACTCTGCAACTGAAGTTCTCAGTATTATTTATTAATTGTTGGCATGATTTATTTTCTTTTGCATGTTGGTTGTCAGTCTTTGTTATGTATGGTTCTATTGTATTTATTTTCCTGTAAATGCCTGCAGAAAAATGAATCTCAAGATGGTATAGGGTGACATATACATGTTTGATAATAAATTTACTTTGAACAATGTCTTAAGAAACTACAACAACTAGAAACTCTACAATGCTGGCTTCTTACAGTATAGAGCTATTGTTAAATTGCTGCAGATTAAGAAGGGGAATAAACTTAAGAAGGGGAATAAACTTTTCCACCCAAAGGATGTTGCTGGGATTTAAGGGCCTAAGTTACAGGGAAAGGTTGAAATGGAGTGTAAGAGAATGAGGGGGGAACTTTGAAACCAATCATAAAACTGTTCCTTTTAATCATGCCGATAATAAAGGACTTTAAGAATGCATTCCCATTTTAATATTGAATCCCAGCATTATCGATACTGTATGTTCTGTACCACATAAAGAATTAACACAGCTTTAGCATTTCTTTTTATTGTGTCTCATTGATAGAGCATTGAGTAATACACATTTATTACAAACACACAATAGAAACTAAAATGTACAACAGTTAAACTAATCACAAGACAAATAATATCCAGACAGTGAGAACATCTTCTCCAGTGTGTGCCATCTGTTTTTCTTTAAATATCACTAAAAGTATAGAACTCTTTCATCTTGCATTTTTTTTGCTTCAAGATAGTAGCAAAAGATCACATTTAAATCAAACACATGCACATGTGAATAAAGTGCAGCTCGGGAGTCAGACTGCACCAGGTAAATACAACATGATTCACAAAAAAATTCTCTTAAAAAAAAAACTTTAAACAATAATTCTTGTTGCAGTTATTTACAAGTTAATTATCGGCCACTTTTCGAACTTTGGAAGCAGGAAGCATTGTCAATACCACAATGTCCTCCTGTGTCATTTGGCCAGTAAGAATTCTAATTAAGCTGCCTTCTTGTTTTGCTTATTTCAAAATTATATTTAGCCAAAATACATTTAGACTTTAACAAGACAAATTCAAGTGACAGAATATCAGACCAATAACATATTAAACCAGATCTACATAATGATTTGATAGTCACTAAATCTTCATATCAGAAAAATTTCACACAAGTTCAAAGTTGCTTGCAAACAGAAGATAATGATAACTAAAGGAAATATGAGCTAACACAATGCAAAATATGTGGTCACAAGCATAAAAAAGCATCTTTAATAGTCCTGTAATTTGTCATAGCCAAATCAAAATCTAATGCAGGAAAGACTTACTTCCTTTACATAATGTAAAATACAAAGTAAATTTGGCAAACATGAATATCAAAGCACTTACACAAAAAACCTTCAAGTATGTATATATAAAAATGTAGCAGCGTCATATGGCTAAAAGAAAAGTCAGTTATGTATCACAATAATAACCATAAGTTATATGAACACTTACAGTTACTGTGTTGAGAACACAACACACTTTTCAGCTTCTAATTTCTACGAGTCTTTTAGGGGCACAACAACATTAAGTTATAGCTGCTTGTAAACTTACAACTAAAACTGTTTCTCTATCAAAGAAGAAACAAGTGGGGAATATTTAAGTTAAGTCTATTAAATTTATTTCCTTAAAATGATACTTAGTTGCAAACGTAAACAATTATTTTCTAGGCATACATAGAAAAGAAGTGAATTAAATCAGACCACATTGTAAGATTTCACCTAACATGCCACTGCATTTTATAATGATTCCATTATAAAAGAAAATCTGGATGCAGACACAAACTTACTTTCAGGATTCGGTTTTGAATGTCTTCTGGTAGCAATAGTTCACTCACATCAACAGAACATGCTTAATAATCTCAGTGCACTGTCACCCACTCCGTGCTCCAGGCCACATTTTATCAAATTGCAGTAAAACGCAGTTGGTGTGCTGGATCCCAATAATTATATAAACAAAATATCAAAGGGATGAACTAATAAGTCCAAACCTAGTACACATGATTAACTAGAATACACAAAATGGAGCACAATGTCACGGGCAATATTTTCTTATCATATATAGATATCTTTTTATACATATTTGCTGCCAAGTGATAATTTATAAAACTCTTAAAATGACACCCTTAACATCTGGGTGTTCCACTGTGACACAGAACGAGTCAAAAAGCTTCTATTGCTTTAGTTGTTAATGCCCTTTTAGCTACTTGTTTATAAATCATCTTTATACTTGTGTCCTGCCATGTTAATGTTTTAATCACAACACTGTTACTACACTTTGACTATGGGACAAGCATCAACTACTGAAACAACATCATTCTGCAGATTAGAGATTCTGCGAAATTTCTTGACCAAAACGACTTATGTTTGAAAATGAAGTGCTTCAGTATTCCTACACACAAATGCAAAGGAAATAGTCTTCAGAAGCATTAGCTTCAAAGTAAAATGTTAAGTTTCTCAATCTTCTAATATTCATCAGTGGTCTTTTCCAGGAAAAGGTTTCGAACGTCCAAAATGGAAGCCAGTTCTAGAATGTGATTCTGGAGAACAGGGTTCTCCACACTATCTTCTTTCTGTAACTGTGGGTATGTTTCTGGGTAATTACGAGTTTCCTGTGAATTGATGAGGGAACAAAAGCAGGAGAGTAAGTAGCTGTGCAAAGAATCAAATTTAATGTTGCACTTTGATCTCCCCAAACTATAAGATAACTGTGGCAACATGTATACTCGAACATATTTAAGGCAGGAAGTCTTAAGCTAATCAATATGATACTCAATTTCACAATAAAGTAGGATTCAAACAAAGAAATGCAGGTGAAAACTAAATCCATAGTAAAAAAAAATAGAACACATAGTACAATAAAATTATCACATTTCAATACAATCAACACAGAAAAACTGAACAAAAATAACAGGTGAAGCACAAGAGATCTAACATCATATGAGTGGCACAGTAGTATTCCTGACCCCGTTCTCATTAGTGAGAAGCTCATACTTTCTAATTAATTGATCGGTAAACATTTTATAGAAACCATATCTGATAAATATAGTACAAGTGATTGTTGTTTTCTTGAAGTTAAAAATCAAAGAAAACAAACCCTACCCTAAACATTTTGTGCAGTCTCATGGTTGCAGAGCAGAGAACAAAGCGCGTCAACAGTAATCGAAGAAAATCATCACCAAAGAACTGAAGAAATGCCTGATCTGTAACAAAAAAAATAGAAATTACTCTGAACAGGTAACAATGATCAGTCAGCAGTTCAAGACTGTGAATATAAGAGCATATAAAACAAAACTAAGAGTAGACCATTGGCCCCTGTGCCCAAGAGCACTCTGTAAGTGTACTCCTTACACACGGGATCTCTCCTTTGTGATGGAGGGCACTTTGTAAACACACTACTCACACACGGGATCTCTCCTTCAGAATCAGAATCAGGTTTATTATCACCAGCAAATGGGAAATTTGTTAACTTAGCAGCAGCACTTCAATGCAATACATAATCTAGCTGAGAGAAAAAAAATAATAAAATAAAACAATAATAAATAAACAACTAAATCAATTATGTACAGTATATTGAAAAGATTTTAAAAAGTGCAAAAACAGAAATACTGTATATTTTTTAAAAAGTGAGGTAGTGCCCAAAGCATCAGTGACATTTAGGAATTGGACAGTAGAAGGCAAGAAGGTGTTCCTGAATCTCTGAGTGTGTGCCTTCAGGCTTCTGTATCTCCTACCTGATGGTAACAGTGAGAAAAGGATATGCCCTGGGTGCTGGAGGTCCTTAATAATGGGCGCTGCCTTTCTGAGACACCGCTCCCTAAAGATGTCCTGGGTACTTTGAGGGCTAGTACCCAAGATGGAGCTGACCAAATTTACAACCTTCTGCAATTTTTTTTGTCCTGTGCAGTAGCCCCTCTGTACCAGACAGTGATGCAACCTGTCAGAATGCTCTCCACAGTACAACTATAGAAGTTTTTGAGTGTATTTGTTGACATGCCAAATTTCTTCAAACTCCTAATGAAGTATAGCCGCTGTCTTGCCTTCTTTATAACTACATCTATATGTTGGCACCAGGTTAGATCCTCAGAGATCTTGACACCCAGGAACTTGAAGCTGCTCACTCTCTCCACTTCTGACCCCTCTATGAGGATTGGTATGTGTTCCTTCATCTTACCCTTCCTGAAGTCCACAATCAGCTCTTTCGTCTTACTGACGTTGAGTGCCAGGTTGTTGCTGTGGCACCACTCCACTAGTTGGCATACCTCACTCCTGTACACCCTCTCGTCACCACCTGAGATTCTACCAAGAATGGTTATATCTTCAGCAAATTTTTAGATGGTATTTGAGCTATGCCTAACCACACACACATGATGGAGAGTACTCTGTAAACGCCCTCCTTATGTACAGGCATTCACTTACACAAGGATCTCTCCTTCATGATGGATACCCACCTTGTTCCCTCCGCATTGCTACAGATATTCCGCGTCCGACACCAAAGTTCAGCTTAATTCCAAACCGAGCTGATGTGCTCAGATTTGGCTTTATGCTGCCTTTCCCGTGGTACATTGCAGAGTATTCCATTTCTTTAGTAATGGGGATGTGTAAATGTGTGCATGTTATTTGTATACTGAATTTAAGGTAGAAACTTACGTTTATTTTGTAATGTGATTGTAATTAAATTGTGGGGTGTATCATATTCTAATTCTTGTGTAGTCTTAAGTTAACTTTGTTGGTAATTAAAGATGGCATGTCTTAGTGCCTAAAAAAAGGAGCTCATCACTTTCAGTAAAAGAGAGAGATAGGGGCTGCCAGGAGTTCATACTGGACAAAAATAAGTATGGAGCTATTACAAACAACAGGAAATCTGCAGATGCTGGAAATTCAAGCAACACACATCAAAGTTGCTGGTGAACACAGCAGGCCAGGCAGCATCTGTAGGAAGAGGTGCAGTCGACGTTTCAGGCCGAGACCCTTCGTCAGGACTAACTGAAGGAAGAGTGAGTAAGGGATTTGAAAGTTGGAGGGGGAGGGGGAGATCCAAAATGATAGGAGAAGACAGGAGGGGGAGGGATGGAGCCAAGAGCTGGACAGGTGATAGGCAAAAGGGGATACGAGAGGATCATGGGACAGGAGGTCCGGGAAGAATGACAAGGGGGGGGACCCAGAGGATGGGCAAGGGGTATATTCAGAGGGACAGAGGGAGAAAAAGGAGAGTAAGAGAAAGAATGTGTGTATAAAAATAAGTAACAGATAGGGTACAAGGGGGAGGTGGGGCATTAGCGGAAGTAAGAGAAGTCGATGTTCATGCCATCAGGTTGGAGGCTACCCAGACGGAATATAAGGTGTTGTTCCTCCAACCTGAGTGTGGCTTCATCTTTACAGTAGAGGAGGCCGTGGATAGACATGTCAGAATGGGAATGGGATGTGGAATTAAAATGTGTGGCCACTGGGAGATCCTGATTTCTCTGGCAGACAGAGCGTAGGTGTTCAGCAAAGCGGTCTCCCAGTCTGCGTCGGGTCTCGCCAATATATAAAAGGCCACATCGGGAGCACCGGACGCAGTATATCACCCCAACCGACTCACAGGTGAAGTGTTGCCTCACCTGGAAGGACTGTTTGGGGCCCTGAATGGTGGTAAGGGAGGAAGTGTAAGTGCATGTGTAGCACTTGTTTCGCTTACACAGATGAGTGCCAGCAGGGAGATCAGTGGGGAGGGATGGGGGGGACGAATGGACAAGGGAGTTGCGTAGGGAGCAATCCCTGCCGAAAGCAGAGAGGGGGGGGAGGGAAAGATGTGCTTAGTGGTGGGATCCCGTTGGAGGTGGCGGAAGTTACGGAGAATAATATGTTGGACCCGGAGGCTGGTGGGGTGGGAGGTGAGGACCAGGGGAACCCTATTCCTAGTGGGGTGGCGGGAGGATGGAGTGAGAGCTGATGTACGTGAAATGGGGGAGATGCGTTTAAGAGCAGAGTTGATAGTGGAGGAAGGGAAGCCCTTTTCTTTAAAAAAGGAAGACATCTCCCTCGTCCTAGAATGAAAAGCCTCATCCTGAGAGCAGATGCGGCGGAGACGGAGGAATTGTGAGAAGGGGATGGCGTTTTTGCAAGAGACAGGGTGAGAAGAGGAATAGTCCAGATAGCTGTGAGTCAGTAGGCTTATAGTAGACATCAGTGGATAAGCTGTCTCCAGAGACAGAGACAGAAAGATCTAGAAAGGGGAGGGAGGTGTCGGAAATGGACCAGGTAAACTTGAGGGCAGGGTGAAAGTTGGAGCTAAAGTTAATAAAGTCAACGAGCTCTGCATGCGTGCAGGAAGCAGCACCAATGCAGTCGTCGATGTAGCGAAGGAAAAGTGGGGGACAGATACCAGAATAGGCACGGAACATAGATTGTTCCACAAAGCCAACAAAAAGGCAGGCATAGCTAGGGCCCATACGGGTGCCCATAGCTACACCTTTAGTTTGGAGGAAGTGGGAGGAGCCAAAGGAGAAATTATTAAGGGTAAGGACTAATTCCGCTAGACGGAGCAGAGTGGTGGTAGAGGGGAACTGATTAGGTCTGGAATCCAAAAAGAAGCGTAGAGCTTTGAGACCTTCCTGATGGGGGATGGAAGTATATAGGGACTGGACATCCATGGTGAAAATAAAGCGGTGGGGGCCAGGGAACTTAAAATCATCAAAAAGTTTAAGAGCGTGAGAAGTGTCACGAACATAGGTAGGAAGGGATTGAACAAGGGGGGATATGGAGCTATTAGTGAGTTTTCTTGTAAATTTTGGCATTTTTCTTGTAACTATTTTCATTCACTTTTATAAGTTTGATTTATGATGCACCGAATAAACACCCTTGCACTAAAGTGCTAAGTGACTCCAGCCATTTCTTCTTTGATCATAACCCACGTTTCACCTCAGAATCACCACCGTGCACCAGCCCTCACCTGATACAAGTTTCTAACAGAAATAAACTACAATTTATTTGGAAAGCTTAATGCAACTATGCAATGATAATAGTTCTGCAGTTTTATCCCCTTAGATAAGTTTGCAGTCATGAGGGACAATCTTATTGAAACCTATTGAATATTGAAAGGTCCAGATAGAGTGAACATGGAGTGACTTCCTTCAAACCCAAGATGTAGCTACGAGCACTTGCATGTGTCCCAGCTATGCCTGCCTTTTCATCGGATATGTGGAACAGTCCATGTTCCGAGCCTACACCAGCATCGCTCCCCAACTCTTACTCCGCTACATTGACGACTTCATTGGTGCTGCTTCCTGCGTCCATACTGAGCTCGTCAATTTCATCAAATTTGCCTCTAACTTCCACCCTACCTTGGTCCATTTCTGACACTTCTCTCCCTTTCTTGATCTCTCAGTCTCCACCTCTGTAAACAGTCTATCTACATATCTTTTACAACTCTCACAGCTATCTGGACTATACCCATTCCCACCCTGTCACTTGTAAAAATGCCATTCCCTTTTCTCAGATCCTCCACCTCCATTGCATCGGCTCTCAGGATGAGGCTTTTCATTCCAGAACAACTGAGGTGTCCTCCTTCTTCAAAGAAAAGGGGCATCCCTTCCTCCAACATCAACTTTGCCTCACCCACACCTCTTCCATTGCACACACCTGTCCTTACCCCATCTTCCCGCTACCACGCCAGGGATAGAGTTCCTGTTATCCTCACCTACCACCCCACAAGCCTCCGCATCCAGCAAATAATTCTCCATAACTTCTACCATCTCCAAAGGGATACCTCCACCAAGCACATTGTACCCTCCCCCCACCCACCTACTTCCCACTTTCCACATGGATCGTTCCCAACACAACTCCCTTGTCCGCTTGTCCCTCTCCACTGATCTCCCTCCTGGCATTTCTCCTTGCAAACTGAACAAGCGCCACACTTGCCCCTACATCTCCACCGTCACTACCATTCAGGGCCACAAACAGTCCTTCCAGATGAGGTGACACTTCACCTGTGAGTCTGTTGGGGTCACCTACTGTTCCAGCGCTCCCAGTGTGGCCTCCTATGCATCAGTGTGAACTGACATGGATCGGGAGACTGATTTGTTGAGCATCTCCACTCCATCTGCCACAAAAAGTGGGTTTTCTCGGTGGTCAACCGAGAAATTCTACTTCCCATTCCCATTTTTTGGGGGCTTTTGCTATGGCTTGCTTGGTGGGTAGTGGGGAATGATGCTTTCCACAGGAACAAGTAGGGGAAGGGAGAGGGGTAGGGTTGGTGCTTTGTTGCTACTTGTGCATGGGGGGGCCTTTGGTGTTCTAATGTTTTTCTGTCATTGATTCGTTTGGGGTTTTCTTCAGTTTTGCGGATATCCGCAAAGAGTAAGAATTTCAGGTTCTATATTGTATACATTCTCTGATAATAAAAGGATTATAAATCTGATTGATTTGAGATTTAACATAATTAGATTTCAATTGATTAGCCAGCAGCTTGCCAATTTTATCACTGTGAACATAAAAATCACTTCTTGTTTTCTTTAATTGGTTTACAATCGAGGACGAGAGTAGTAAACTGTGTTCCATTTGAAGTTCAGTTCTTTGTTTGTATAGCTCCTCAGAAGGAGCCATAACATATTTCTTATCAATTTCTTTAATCTTGTCCACAATTGCCATCTCCTCCTGCTTCTGTTTCTTCCTCAAAGCAACGGAATACGAAATAATCTGACCCCGAATATAGGCTTTAAAAGTGTCCCAAAGAGTGTTAACCGAAATATCTTCTGTATGGTTAATTGTAAAAAAAAGCTCAATCTGTTCATTCATAAAATTAACAAAGTCCGAGTCCTGAAGCAACAGCGAATTAAAACGCCATTGTCTATTGTTTGGTATATTGGCCATAATTTTAATAGAAAGCTTAAGTGGAGCATGATCCGAAATGGTTATAGAATCATAATCACATTTAATCACTGAAGGAATGAGACGAGAATCAATGAAAAAATAATCAATTCTTGAATAGGAATGATGAACATGTGAAAAGAAGGAAAAATCTTTTTCCTGAGGATGCAGAAAACGCCAAATGTCCGTCGACCCAGAATCAGAAAGGAAAAAATTAATCAAATTTGCAGATTTATTAGGTAAAGTCCGTAAAGGAGCCGAACGGTCCAAAGCTGGAGATAAACAGGTATTAAGATCTCCGCCCCAAATCAATGAAAACTCGTTCAAATTCGGAAACTGATCAAACAATGATTTATAAAATTCCGGACAATCCATATTAGGAGCATAAACATTAACCAAAACTACTTTTTTATTAAATAGTAAACCACTAACCAATAAAAATCTACCATTCGGATCAGAGATAATATCCTGTTGTATAAAAGTAACTGAGGAATCTATAAAAATAGAGACGCCTCGAATCTTAGCATTGGAGTTCGAATGAAATTGTTGTCCCTTCCAGAATTTGAAAAAACGTAGTCTGTCCCCCCTCCGTACATGGGTCTCTTGTAAAAATAAAATTTGTGCTTTAAGTCTCCGGAACACTTTAAAAACTTTTTTCCTTTTAATAGGATGATTAAGACCATTAGTATTCCAGGAGACAAAATTAATAATAGACTCCATAAATCCTAAAGTCAACCCACAACAAGGGGGATTAACAATAGGCGCGACCCACAAACCTGGAGAGGAAACAGAACATACAAAAGATACCGGGGAAAAGGACGCAACCAGTACTTCAATAATGTATATAGCCCAAAGAGAAACAAACTAAAACGTGAAGCCCCTCCCACCACCCCCCACCCCAAGACCCCAAGGCAAAATCTAAAGCAGACCCGCCAGAAAGAAGCAAGCGCTAAAACTACCCCCATGACTTCCGGTATACGCTCCCTAAAAAAAAGGTATAAATATGAAAAGGATCAGCTAATTGTAAAACAGTAAAAAAATAAGTAAAAAAAAGTTAGCTCAATTAAAATACACACAGAACAGAACAAAAGCCGGAAAATATATATTAAAAAAAAACCACAATAAACCTCAAACTCATGAATAGACACAGCAACAAAAAAAAATAGGATTATTAACATAAAGTGATTATAAAAAGCAAAACAGAATAAAATTTAAAAAAAACTACAAAATTTAAGGCCGCACAGGAAATATGTAAGATGACAAAAGGGAAGTAACCACCCAGAATCCCCTGGGAAAAGAAAGAAATGACGCAGTTAAAAAGAAAGTTTAGCAGCCATATTAAGAAATCAAAAGTAAACTTTTCTGCCCAAATAGGGCACAGAAAAGTTAAAACCAACCAATTCACAGCCTCCGATCAACGGAGATAATTAAAAAAAGGCAATTAAGATGTTGAAGATGAAAGTTGATCCAGATAACTCTGGGCATCCGATGGAGAATCAAAAAAACGAAGGGCTCCATCTAACATGCGAATCCTTAGACGTGCAGGGTACAGCAGCGCTGGTCTTAAATCCATCTTATAGAATTCCGACATCACGGATCTGTAACGGACCCGTTGGTCCCAGATTGGTTTACTGAAATCTTCCACGAATCGGAACTTAAGATCCGAAAAATCAATGAAACCTTTAGATCGAGCGAATCGAAACAGTCTCTCCTTGTCTTGAAAATAATGAAAACGTAAAATAACATGCCTAGGTCTATCTAATAAATATAACTTATCAAGAATACATTTTTTTAGATATTTACAAGTTAGAAATTTCCTAAGTACTATACTTTCTTCCTTTCCAATGCTTCCTCCTATATATATTTTAGATTCGATAATTAACCTTAATCCATGTCAGAAAGGTGCATCGGCTATGATTTATAATATTATTATGAAACTTAGGAAAGCTCCATTTGATAAGATTAGGGTAGATTGGGAACAGGAATTGGGGCTTACCATTTCTGTGGATGATTGGGGGCAGATTTTACAATTAGTTAATACTTCCTCTATTTGTGCTAAACATTCCCTAATTCAATTTAAAGTGGTTCATAGAGCACATATGTCCAAAGATAAGTTAGCGCGTTTTTACTCGCATATTAATCCTTTCTGTGATAGATGTTCGGGGCAGATAGCCTCTTTAACTCATATGTTTTGGTCTTGCCCTACTTTGGAAACTTTTTGGAGAGATATTTTCAATATTATTTCTAAGGTATTAAATATAGATATCTCTCCTCACCCTATTACTGCTATCTTTGGACTACCTAAAATTTCTAGTAATCTTTCCCCTTCAGCCCGTAGAATGATTGCATTTCTTACTTTAATGGCGAAAAGATGTATTTTACAACATTGGAAAGAGCTTAATGCTCCAACTACCTTTTTTTGGTTTTCTCAGACGATTTTATGTTTGAATTTGGAGAAAATTAGAAGTAACCTTTATGATTCTTCATTTAAATTTGAACAGATTTGGGGACCTTTTATTCGATATTTTCATTTAATGTAATATTTACCCTTCTTGTTTTTTTTTCACTGTTTTAATGGAGGTCGGGATTGAGGACGTGATTTTAAGTTTAACTCTGTTTGGTTTCAAGTTAGCCCATTGCTTTGCCTTGCTTTTAGTTAGCTGCACGGTGGGTTTTTTTTTGGGGGTTTTTTTTTCTTTTTTTTTCCATTGATATATATAAAATTTAGTATACTATTATGTTATCTTGGTTTCTTATGCTTAAATTACATTGTTTGTAGTATTTTCTTTTTGGTATTGTTATCTTTTGGAATTTTATTATACTTTAACATTGTATTAATGTTTATATGGCTTACCTTTTTTGTATACTTACTCAATAAAAAGATTTAAAAAAAGGAACCATTGAACATGTTAGTCCATGGCCTCCTCAACTAGCACCATGAAGCCACACTCAGATTGGAGGAGCATCACCTTATATTCCAGCTGGGTAGCCTTGAACCTGAAGGTATGAGCATTGATTTCTCAAACTTCCAGCAGTTGCCCTAACTTCTCCTTCACCATTCCCCATTCTTGTTTTCCTCTCACAGATTCTCTTCTTATCTGCCCATCACCTCCCTCTGACACTCCTCCGCCTTCCCTTTCTTCCATGGTCTTCTGTCCTCTCCTACCATTTCCTATCTCTTTCACCAATCAACTTTCCAGCTCTTTACTTCACCCTCTCCAAGTTTCATCTATAACCTGCCACCTTATACTTCTTCCTCTTCACCCCCCACCTTCTTATCCTGACTTCTCCCCTTCCTTTCCAGCCCTGATGAAGGGTCTTGGCCCAAAATATTGACTCTTTACTCTTTTCCATAGATGCTGCTTGACCTCCTGAAATTCTCCAGCATTTTGTGTGTGTTGCTTTGGATTTCCAGCATCTGCCGATTTTCCCATGTTTGTGATTGTTTCCTACAATCTCGGACCAGATGGCACTGCCTCAGAATACAAAGACATGGAGCCCAAGTATTTGGCTATATTTAAAGTGGAGGTTGATAGGTTCTTGATTTGTCAGGGTGTCAAACGTCAGGGAGAAGGCAGAAGAACGGGATTGAAAGGGAAAATAACTAGCTGTGTTCAAATGGGGGAACAGACTCAATGGGCTGAATGGCTTAGCTCTGCTCCTGTATCTCATCGTCTTATGGTCTATGGAAACAGGCTTCATTTAACAAATCCAAAATCCTTTCTCCAAACTTTAAACACTTATAATTTCAGATCTGTGAGAAAACATGGAGATGTAACGAGAGCCGATATCAAAGTTAAGGCACTGCAACACTGAGGACGGCATTCATTATGTAGTCATTATACAGATTATGAGACAGGACTGGAGCCATTTTAAATGCAAAATGGTGCTGTACGACAACTTGCATTTTATTATAGCATTTGACACTCGCTCAGTAAAAATGTCTTTCTTTTGATAATTTACCACAAAATCTGACCACTAACCACTGGTAGAAGCACTGTCATCTTCCAATTAAAATGAAGTATTGCACAGTACAAATGTTTAATAGTTTGAATGATCAGCAAACATATGAAAATTAGTTTCTGCAAGGAAATAATAACGATCAAAATATCACCTGGCACTGATTCAGAGTCAAAACATTTGACTATGTGAATACTCTGGCTTCCTCCTGCATCCCAATAAAAACAGGTGACTACTGCAAATTACCAATATTAGAGGTTGGTGATAGAAGAATCAAATGTGAATTGATGGCCATGTACCTGTATGAACAGTACGCAAGACACCAGTAGCCACTTTATTTGGTACAACTGTATATCTGCTCATTAATGCAAATCACCCAATCATGTGGCAGCAATTCAATCCATAAAAGCATGCAGACATGATCAAGAGGTTGAGTTGTTGTTCAGACCAAACAGTCAAAAGGGGAAGAAATATGGTTTAAGTGACTTTGACCATGGATTGATTGTTGGTGCCACACTCACAACATGCTGGACAAACTCAGCAGGTCGGGCAGCATCTGTGAAAACGATCAGTCAACGTTTCCGGTTCCAGCCCGAAACGTTGACTGATCGTTTCCACGGATGCTGCTTGACCTGCTGAGTTCCTCCAGCGTGTTGTGAGTGTTGCTTTGACCCCAGCATCTGCAGAGTATTTTAGTCATAGTCATACTTTATTGATCCCGGGGGAAATTGGTTTTCATTATAGTTGCACCATAAATAATAAATAAGTAATAAAACCATAAGTCGTTAAATAGTAATATGTAAATTATGCCAGGAAATAAGTCCAGGACCAGCCTATTGGCTCAGGGTGTCTGACCCTCCAAGGAAGGAGTTGTAAAGTTTGATGGCCACAGGCAGGAATGACTTCCGATGACGCTCTGTGCTGCATCTCGGTGGAATGAGTCTCTGGCTGAATGTTCTCCTGTGCCCAAACAGTACATTATGTAGTGGATGGGAGACATTGTCCAAGATGGCATGCAACTTGGACAGCATCCTCTTTTCAGACACCACCGTCAGAGAGTCCAGTTCCATCCCCACAACCTCACTGGCTTTACGAATGAGTTTGTTGATTCTGTTGGTGTCTGCTACCCTCAGCCTGCTGCCCCAGCACACAACAGCAAACATGATCGCACTGGCCACCACAGACTCGTAGAACATCCTCAGCATCATCTGGCAGATGTTAAAGGACCTGTCTTCTCAGGAAATAGAGACGGCTCTGACCCTTCTTGTAGACAGCCTCAGTGTTCTTTGACCAGTCCAGTTTATTGTCAATTCGTATCCCCAGGTATTTGTAATCCTCCACCATGTCCACACTGACCCCCTGGACGGAAACAGGGGTCACCGGTACCTTAGCTCTCCTCAGGTCTACCACCAGCTCCTTAGTCTTTTTCACATTAAGCTGCAGATAATTCTGCTCACACCATGTGTTTTGTGTTTATGATTGTTGGTGCCAGATGGAATGGTTGGAGTATCTCAGAATAGTTTCTAGAATTTACAGAGAATGGCCGTAGAAAACAAAAAAAAAATCCAGTGAGCAGCAGTTCTGTGGGTGAAAATGCTTTGTTAATATGAGCGATCAGAGGAGAATGGCCAGGCTGCTTCAAGCTGACAGGAAAATGACAGTAACTCAGATAACCACACATTGCAACAGGAGAAGACCACGAGCATACACTCAGTGGCCACTTTATTAGGTACAGGAGGTATCTAATAAAGTGGCTGCTAAGTGTACCTTGGTACATGAGACAATAATAAACACATTCCAAGTATAGGTTACAAAAACACACACAATACCTAGCAACAGAAGATTAAATTCTATCACATAAAGGATTCCACTCTGGAACTAAGGTAGAACTCAATAACCAAGAGAACCAAGCCAAACAGGAGTTAATTTTGGCTATTATTACACTGCAAAATTAAATGTGTCTGTTTTCCACATACTCCAACAACCCCGAACCCTGAAACAAGCAAATAAGCCTC
Organism: Mobula hypostoma; assembly: GCF_963921235.1. Classification (NCBI taxonomy): domain Eukaryota; kingdom Metazoa; phylum Chordata; class Chondrichthyes; order Myliobatiformes; family Myliobatidae; genus Mobula; species Mobula hypostoma. Next base: position 8,285,416 of record NC_086117.1, read on the forward strand.
CCAGATACTGCACTTTGCAAGGAGAGAGTCCTCAAAAACAGCCAAATATCATACCCCCATTACTTTAGAAAAGTTGCAGGTAAAGAATCAGTGTAGCTTATCAATTTCAATTACATCTGAAGGAAAGAGTCTTCATGTTCAGATGTATATCATTAGGAGTTGTTAGGAAAAAATGAAATTTACATCCGCTATTAGAAGAACCCCATACAGAAAATGGCCGACTAATCTATTAAAATGGTAAGTGTAACAATGGACCATCTCGAATACCTGTCAGTCTTTTTGGAAAGTAAACTGTAGGCTTCCCCTTAATTAATTTGCCGTATTCAATTGGATGGAAAGCTATACTATACCAATGATCCTCTCATGTATACGCAGAAGGCTCTGTCTTTTTGCATGGGCCTTTGAGCACACATGGTTTTCATCATGGAGGGCCTGATTCCTGCACAGTAAGTTGCCCAGCCTGTATAGTAGCTAACGTGACTTAGTAAAAACATTTATTCCTACTACTCCATTGCCATTCTAGTCATTTTGCTGAAAATAATTTATTTGATCATTAACCAATTTTATCATAAAATAAGAGCATAACTTACCCACGGTCCGTGATTTAGTCAGCAGGTGAGCTATGTCTCTATAAATCTTAAGAAGGTATTCTTGACATTTATCCCACAACCCTTTTCTCATGCTTGTGAGTCGGCACATAAAGAGAAATGCCATCAAAGGATTATAGAGAAAAAGGGTGAAAAGACTGCCTCGTTGAGTTTGATCTGCAAAAAAGAATACAAAATTCAGAAAATAATACTTAACACTGCCATTGCCATGAAAGAGAAACAAAGTCCTTTCAATGCTTATAATGTGACCAAGGCACTGTTTCGTGCTCTGTTGATTTAGAGTTACAGTGGGGAATAGACCTTTGAGGTCTTTAAGCCGCACCGTCCAACAACGCCTGGTGTTACACTAGCCTAATCATGGAACAATTACTCTACTAACCGGTATGTCTCTGGAGCTGGAGAAAACCCTCGCAACCCATAGCAGGGATGTACAGACTCCTTACAGATGAAGTCAGAATTGTATTCTAAACTCCAATGCCCCAAACTATAGTAGAGTCGCGCTAACTGCCAAGCCAATAATTGCTTAGTTGTAAAGTAAGTTCCTAAAATAATTATTTCAATATTTATCTACAAAGTTACATTGTCAGCTAGTGCCGTAGTGCATGCTGATAATCAGAGATCCTGTATCTTCACTGTTGAAGCTCACTGAACATAATTCTTTCCACTCTTTATCATCCAGCAGAGACTCACAAAATTACAAACCTTAAATTGTATTAACAACCTTTCTCTTGATTTCAATAAAAGAGCTGGTTATTGACTTCAGGAAGGTGTCAGTGCACAAGCTCCTTTCTACATCAATGGTGCAGAGGTTGAGGGGGTTCAGAGCTTCAAGTTCCAAGGTGTGAACATCACCAACAAACAGCCTGTCCTGGTCCAGTCATGCTGACGTTATGGCCAAGAAAGCTTCCTTAGGAGGCTAAAGGAAGTTAGCATGTCCATGTCAACTCTTCCAAATTGCATCCTATCTGTATGCATAATGGCGCTCTATGGCAATTGTTCTACACATGACTGCAAGAAGCTGCAGAGGGTTGTGGATACAGCACAGCACATCGTGGAAACCAGACTCCCATTTATGGACTCTGACCTTACGACTCTCCAACGGACCTCTTATATGGTAAGCTGGACTCTTGGTTTCACTATCTTCCTCGTTATCATCTTGCATTTTATTATTTACCTACACTGCACTTTTTCTAATAGCTTTTACACTTTATTTTGCTGTGTTATTGTTTTACCTTATTCTAGTTCAATGCACTGTGATCCGAATGACCAGTATGCAATACAAGCTTTTCACTGTACCTTGGTACATGTGACAATAGTAAACCAATTCCAATTCCAAATTTCTCTATTTCACAAATAAAATATAAAAGTTAATATCAATTGGACCACACTAGCATTAGCAAATAGTAAAATGGCATACATGATTTTGGTGCACTTCAAGTTTCTTAAGATATTGTGGAAAATAATAGCTACTGAGGAAAGTACAGCTCTGCATTAGTAACCAAGTGGCATAATACTAGTTTCAATGTATTTGTACCTTGTAAACCTTTGGGATATGCTGTTGGAGAAAGTAGACAAACTAAAGGCTGACCAAACAAGTTGATAAAATTCTGAAACAGAAAGGAAAATTAGAATAATCAACACAAATAATTGAATATCTTAACAAAATTGCACTGAACAATAACGGTGGTCACGTTTGACTAGCAAGGATATAGCTTTATAAAATATCAGTTTCATTTCAGCTGATTTCCAGTTTCTCAGTTAACAACATGACTAATAAGTGACATCCCACTGGTCAATATTCAAAACTTTCAGTTTTTATGAAATCCCAAATTAGAATGATTTAAAATTTTATATAACCATTTATGTATCACTCTCTAGCTGTTCGCCATTCAAATCAGAATCCTGTTTCACAACCCCATTTAAGGTTAGTTTTTCTCTTTCTGAAATAGGTTGTATTTTCTTCTTCATTTCCTGGAAATATCTTCATTCTTTGTCAGAAAAGACAACTCATTGCTTTAGCAGTATCTTTTTTTGTTTAAAGCCCTGCCATATGGTGCTGTGTGCCATGCCAAAAGCAGAATGATAGAAACCGAGAATATTGGTAAAATATAGAATGTAGACAATAGCATGACAGGAGCAAAGGACGGACATGAAATAGGTAAAATGATGGAATAATGGTTTATGACAAAGATAAGGTAGCGATGAACATCAGCGTGCACAACGGAATACCAACAGGGAGACGATCTTCATTTTTGATAGCTAACATGCGCCGAATAGCCTACTTCTGCTCCTATATCTTGGTCTAACATACGGAATACAGCATACAGTATAAGCTGTGGTGCAGTGTGCAAGCAGTTTTATTCCTCAAAGTGCACATCTTTTACAGAGCCATGCTAATCATCCTCCAAGCAAACGGTGAGTTGCCAGAGTCAGCACAATCTGCTTTTCCCCTCCCACTGTTCTTGCAATGAGACTTTTACTACTCTAACTTGACATCTGCCTCCAAATCATAGCCCTCTTAAATGCCTTTTGGCCACGTACCATAAGATGCAGGAGCTGAATTGGGCCATTCCCTAATTTCACTGGGGTTAAATCGTATTAGACAACAACACTGAGGGAATATCTTCAGCAAATTAGCTGCATTACCTCAGATGGACATTAGATGGCGCAATGTGCAGGCAATGACAAGTGTCATACGTAATTATATTTAATAGTTCAGTATCTTCTCACAGTTGAACTCAAGTGTCCAAAATGGGGCAAACATTTGATGACTTGAACGAATTTACAGAACAAAGGACAAATGATCTACAAATCAGTATTAAAAGGAGCAACTCCCATAAACACAAGATAGTCTGCAGATGCTGGAAATACAGAACAACAGACAAAATGCTGGAGGAACTCAGTAGATCAGGCAGCTTCGAAAGGAATAAGAAATTAATGTTTTGGGCCAATGCACTTCATCAAGACTGGAAAGGAAGGGGGAGGAAGCCAGAAACAAACTCCCACACAGTTGAACAGCCAAATGTAATGGTAAACAGAAAATTTACAACGGTAGGCAAGACAAGTCCTTTAAAGCTGTGGTTAGAAACATTTAGAAATTTTACTCTACATTTGTCTCGCTGTACTTCATCTGTCTGTGCTAAATAAAGTGATGAAAAGAAAAACACTTGCAAGCTTTGACATTTTTCACCTTAATTCTGAAAATTTATCAAAGATTTGTTTCCTTAAACCATTGAGCACATGTATATGAAACGCTGCTCTAGGAAAACAGCATCTATCATCAAAGATCCTCACCACCCAGGCCATGCTCTTTTCTCGCTGCTGCCGTCAGGAACAGATGCCTCAGGACTTGCCCATCACGTTCAAGAACAGTTACTACCCCTCAACCAACAGGCTCTTGAGCAAAAGGGGATGACTACACTCATTCTAATTCTGGTGTTCCCACAACCAATGGTCTCACTTTAAGGATTCTTTATCTTGCTATTTCTTGATGGTTATTTATTGCTATTTATTTGTATTTGTATTTGGACATAATCCATTTATCCTGTTGACAGTTACCGTTCTAAAGATTTGCCAAATATGTCACAGAAGAAGAATCTCAGGGTTGTCTGTGGTGATAGGTTTGTACTCGGAATATAAATTTTACTTTGAACTTAAGGTTGTTATAGCTGTGGATAGTAATGGGGACAAGCTCCCACTATCTATTAAATGCTCCTAAAGCCGTGCATTTCAAATAGCCTCTGACAACCAAGTTCAGCTACTGGCCTTCACATGAGCCTTAGCTACTAATCCTGGGGGAACCATTTCTACTGACAGAAGGGACAAAGGCAGGTTACTGACGCCTTAAAACCAGTCGCTCTGGGCAGATGGGGCTTGGGAGCTCATGTAGGAGAAGGAAAATTCTGATCTTAAATATCCTCTGCCTTGCAGCTATTCCCACAGGGGAAGGTTACGGGAATAAACCACAACGAAAAATCCAGAGCTGGAGTCCCTAAGACAGTCCAATGTTGAGTTCAATGCTGACTGGCAACTCCTGCGATACTGCTGGTGCCAAACTGTATCGGTCTCTGCCATTCCTTTGCATTCATCAGCTATGTGGAGAGAGGAAGCCTGCTGCATGGCCAACAGCTTGCTCTCCATAATGTACTGCCCTGGCTTGCGTATCATGTGGACAGCTAAAACGCAACATTCATCGTCGACCCTGACCAATGAGGGCCTCATATCAAAAATTTAAGGAAAAGTTGGTCAAAGGGAAACTGGTGCTCATACATTAATTTTTGTCTTTTATGCACTTAGAATAGAAACACTATGACAAGAATGAGGAACCAAAGGGAGGTTCAGTTCTGTCGCACAAGTAACATAATACATGCAATATGCAATGAATAAATATTCCAAATGAGCCAAGATCTCAGAGACAGATTGCCATTACTAAACTAATTATTCAGGGGAAACCTTACAAAATGCTGTCTGGGGTGACCATGAGAGACTTGTCATTGGCAAAAATATTAGGCTATTGATAAAGGCACCATCCGGGACATGCATTCTACTTCTTACTACCATCAGCAAGGAGGTATAGGCAAAGACACAAACTCAACATTTTAGGAACGGCTTCTTCTCCCGTACCATCAGATTTCTGAACAGACAATGAACCAACCCATGAACACTACCTCACTATTTTTGCTCTCATTTTGCACTATTTAATTATATCTATCTCTCTCTCTTCTCTTTCTCTTCGATTGTCCATCAAAATCCGATGGCGATGTTCACTCCTTTAACGGTGAGATCTTTGATGACTATACAGTCCTATCCTGGACCCACAAGCTCTGTTGCAGGTGGGACATGTATATGTGGCAGTGGTGGCAGCCATGGCTGCATTTCTCCTGGCTCTCTTCTGCTGTCATCTGGTTATTCTTTCCATCTCCAGAAAACGAACCCCATCCCTACACAGCTGTCGCCAAGTGGTACGGTCAGCAGCAACCTCCTCCAGGTCCTCAGGTCTGATCTTGCACTTCCTTAAAGCATTCTTCATCTGATCCTTATAGCGCTTCTTCGGCCCTCGAGCTGAGCGTCGACCATGATGTAGCTGGCTGTATAACACTCTGCGGGGTAGCCGACATGGGGGCGTCCTTATCACGTGCCCCAGCCACTGCAGCTGACGCTGGGTGATCATGGCCTCAATACTCCTGCAGTTGGTCTTTACAAGTATTTCAGCGTGAAGCACCCGCTCACGCCAGGTAGCTCCCAGGATGCGCTGGAGGCAGCTTACGTGGAAGCGCTCCAAGGACTTGATGTGACAGCTGTAGGTTACCCAAGCTTCACAGCTATAAAGGAGGGTGCTGACACAGACCGCTTGGAAAACCGCGACCTTTGTGGAGGGCCGAAGGCTCCTGTTCTGAAAGACTCTATGCCGAAGTCTCCCAAATGCGGCTACACATGTGTGTGTGTGTGTATATATATATACACACACACATACACAGTGCCAAAAATAGTAAAAAAAAGTATTCGCCCCCTTGGAAGTTTTCATGTTTTATTGCTTTACAACATTGAATCATAGTGTATTTAATTTGGCTTTTTTGACATTGATCAACAGAAAAAGATTTTCATATCATAGTGAAAAAAGATCTCTACAAAGTGATCTAAATTCATTACAAATATAAAACACAAAACAATTCATTGCAATTATTTAATATGCACACTAAATAATCACTGGTGGAGCCAGTTGTTTTTAGAAGTCACATAATTAGTTAAATGGAGATCTGGTTTTGAAGATCTGTGTGTAGTCAAAGTGTTTCAATTGATTGTAGTAAAAATATACCTGTATCTGGAAGGTTCAACTGCTGCTGAGTTAGTATCCTGGCAAAACCCACACCATAAAGACAAAAGAACACTCCAAGCAACTCCACAAAGAGGTTATTGAAAAGCACAAATCAGGAGATGGATACGAGAAAATTTCCAAGTCACTGAATATCCCTTGGAGTACAGTTAAGTCAATCATCAAGAAATGGAAAGAATATGGCACAGCAGTAAATCTGCCTAGAGCAGGCCATCCTCAAAATCTGAGTGACCGTGCAAGAAAGGAACTAGTGAGGGAGGCCACCAACAGACCTATGACAACTCTGGAGAAATTACAAGCTTCAGTGGCTGAGATGGGAGAGACTGTGCATACAACAAATGTTGCCCAGGTGTTTCACCAGTCGCAGCTTTATGTGAGAGTGGCAAAGAGAAAGCCACTGTTGAAAAAAAACTCACACGAAATCTCGGTTAGAGTTTGCTGGAATGCATGTAGGAGACTCTGAAGTCAACTGGAGGAAGGTTCTATTGTCTGAAGAAACCAAAATTGAGCTTTTTGGCCATCAAACTAAACACTATGTTTGGTGTAAGCATCATCAAAAACACCATCCCTACTGTGAGGCATGGTGGTGGCTGCATCATGCTGTGGGGATGCTTCACTGCAGCAGGCCCTGGAAGTCTTGTGAAGGTAGAGGGTAAAATGAATGCAGCAAAATACAGGGAAATCTGCGAGGACAACCTGATGCAGTCTACAAGAGAACTGTGACTTGCGAGAAGATTTGTTTTCCAGCAAGACAATGACCCCAAGCATAAAGGCAAAGCTACACAGGAATGGCTTAAAAACAACAAGGTTAATGTCCTGGAGTGGCCAATTCAGAGTCCAAATCTTAATCCAATTGAGAATTTGTGGCTAGACTTGAAATGGGCTGTTTACTCACGATCCCCATGCATTCTGACAGAGCTCCAGCAGTTTTGTACAGAAGAATGGGGAAAAATTGCAGTGTCCAGATGTGCAAAGCTGATAGAGACCTATCCACACAGACTCAAGGCTGTAATTGCTGACAAAGGTGCATCTACTAAGTACTGACTTGAAGGAGGTGCATACTCATGCAAGAATTATTTTGTGTTTTATATTTGTAATTCATTTAGATCACTTTGTAGAGATCTATTTTTATGTTGACACGAAAGAGACTTTTTCTGTTGGTCAGTGTCAAAAAAGTCAAATTAAATCCACTGATTCAATGTTGTAAAACAATGAAACACAAAAACTTCCAAGAGGGATCAATACTTTTTATAGGCACTGCATATGCAGCTTATAGTATTTTTATTACTGCGCTGTACAGCTGCTGTAGAGCTACAAATTTCATGATACACATCAGTGATATTTAAACCTGATTTTGATTCTCTATGCTCTTACAATTCCATGATTTCTTTGCTGCATCCAAAGTTCAACACATTCGTTGGCTATCGAGTAACTCAAGTTGGATGTACACTGCTATTTTTCTCAAGCACTGCAGTATCAGTTGTTGATTTGAGAACCAAAGTAATTTGGGGCTCAGGAAAACATCTGTAACTGAAGGGCTTTTAGAAATTAAAATATTTTAATCCATTGAGCACATCTACATGGAGAGCTGTACCAGGAAAGCAGCATCTATTATCAAGGACCCTTACCATCCAGGCCAAGCTCTCTGCTCGCTGCTACCGTCAGGAAGCAGGTACAGGAGACCCAGGTCCAGGAACAGTTAACAATCAGACTCTTGAACCAGAGGGGATAACAACACTCACAACTTTCCTCACAACCTATGCTCTCATTTTCAAGCATTCTACATCTTATGTATTCGATATTTAATGCTTTCTTATCTACATATCAATCTATCTATTTCCTTCCTTCCTTCTTATATTTGCACAGTTTGTTGTCTTATGCACATTGGTTGCTTGTCCATCTTTGTTTTGTGTGGTTTTTCATTGATTCTATTGTTTCTTTGTATTTACTATACATGCCCACAAGAAAATGAATCTCAGGGTAGAATATGCTGATATATATGTACTTTGAAATAAGTTTACTTTGAACTTTGAACATCACAAGGCAGAGGCACTTTAATATAGTGTGCATTAAAGTACAGACAAAATCTGAGTGGAAAACCAAAATTTGATGAAATCTGCTGTTCATCTACTCATAACCACATTTGTCAAACTGGGTTATTATTTCCATTTTATTCAGTTTGCACGGTGGTGAGCATTCTCACTGATTGCATCAAAGTCTGATTTGGAGGTTCCAGTGCACAGGATCACAAGAGGCTCCAGAGCAGGGGTCTCCAACTTTTTTTATGCCATGGACCAACACCATTAAGCAAGGGGTCCAAGGACCCCATATTGGGAACCCCTGCTCTAGAAGGTTGTTGACTCAGCCAGCTCCATCACAGGCACAAACCTTCCCACCTTCGAGGACATCCTCAAGAAGGTGGCATCCATCACTGAGGACTCTCACTATCCAGAACATGCCCACTTCTCATTACTACCATCAGAAAGGAGTTACAGGAGCCTAAAGACCCACACTTCACATGTTAGAAACAGCTTCTTTCCCTCTGTCATCAGATTTATAAACAGTCCATGAACACTACCTCATTATTGCTCTTTTGCAATATTTGTTCTTGCAACTTATAGTAATTTTTATGTCCTGTGCTGTACTGCTCTCACAAAACAACACGACAGTGATAATAAACCTGATTCTGATTCAGTTGAGCTTTATCCATGACATGAATAATAACATAACAAGAAAGACATGACTCAGTCTTAGTTTTGCTCATTCTATTTATCCTCCTTACAATTGTGGGAGGACGGAGGTGGGAATGGCAGAGGTGATGATTCAGCATTAGCTTTCCTAAGCTCTTTATTTTATTAGAATCAGAGAGCATTGCATAACAAAACTCACGTTTGACAACATGGGGGAGAAAACTTGCAATAGGTACATAAATTCAAATACATGGACACCATAAATGGGTATAAACTAATTAATTCTTAATGTTCTGTTCATTAGAAGTAGAAGAGGCAAGGATTACAGCATTCAAGGTTAATCATTTGAACAAAAATTTTGCTATATACATTATCTTGTCAAAACATACCCTTCAATGTCATTGCATAGTCTGTAGTAGATAAACAACATATCATGATCACTTTCCTGCTTCCCTTTTATTTTTTCTTCTTATTGGGCTGCCCTGTTTCTGCCTTTCCGTCAATGAAATAATTCATCTTTATTTATTGTATTACACTGCCTCTCAGATCTTTGAAATTGTTTTGGAAACCGTATGAAAAGGCCTTAATATCTTCAGTTTCACTTTATTATTCTCAACATCATCCTAGTGAAACTGCAATGCACCTGTTCCATTATTTTTGTACACCAATAATTTTTGGATACCGAAAATTAAGTTTAACAGCATTATCTTCTTGCTTTTGCAGTTCAGGACTTCAAAATACACAAATAAAACATGGAAAGGCAGAAGGAGGGACAGAAATTTACCAAAAAAAAGGAGCAATAAAAAAATCCACAGTTTCTGGAAGCTGCATGTACATTTTGTAGCAAAAACACATCATTAAAATTTTGAAAATTAAAGCATCAATTACTCTATTTTAAAATAATATCATTTAAGTGCAACAACCCAAAAATATACCTTTAGAAAAATTACATCTGTGCTTATGCAAATCTAGTTTGGGAAGACATCTTTAAAGAAGCATTTTAGCTTACCTTATATGCTATACTATTTGAAGAGTCTACAATTAGAAACAATGGTTTCCGTGTAAAAGGAAAAAAGTCACCCGGATGAAGACTAAGGAGCAGAGAAAATAAACAAGGGTTAGAGCAATCTGAAGGGTAATTTTACCAAAAAAAAGCCTTGCATACTAGGTATCACTATAGGTCTACAATGAATGATTGAAGTGTAGATGACAGAATTATGGATTTAACATTATTTAAAATCAGTGAACAGTATGCAATGCACATGCTATACATGGTAACTGACCCCTCAAAAAAGGTCATTTTTATTTGCATTCACTGTAAGCGTGTCTGGAATCGCATACTTCCCATAATTCTTTCCATAAATGATATTAATAAACCAATTGTGTTTTAAATGGCATTTCCCAGAGTTTCAATTCATAACTAATGAGACCAACTTTTCACTCCAAGATATAATTAATTAGCTGAATTTAAATGACTCAACTGGGATTCCTAATTCTTGTCAGGCCAAGCCTATGGATTGCTAGACCAGTAATTTAACACCATGTTTAATCCGTACAGCTCTTGCCTGGTGCAGATTAAAAATCTGGGTACAGGAGGGAACCATTATGGAAACCACAATGACTCAATAAAATATATATCTATAGATGATTCTATAAATATTCTGCTGTAAAAATTCACCGGCAGTTTAGGAAAATGAGAGGCAAAGATAAAGCCATAGATGCTGTAGCCTTTTAATATTCCAAAGCATAAAACACACCAGTACAGTAAATATGAAAATTATTTACAGCTTTCCTTTTTACTTGTGGTATTTTCATTCATAGGCAATTCTGCCCTAATTTCATACATCTATTATACAAAAACTAGTGACTGCTGTAAATATATTGGACTTGGTAAATTTTGAACTGCTCAATACCTGCACGAAGAGTAATATCGTTCTGACATACCAGTGCATTTCTTTAAACGAATTGCTGCGTTTTTGTATTACTTCCATGTTTCCTGTGTCACGATTATTGTTGGTGAGTACTCCTCCAAAGTCATAAGGACCTAAACAGGTGAACAGACATTCATGCAAAATTTTACAACAAATTTCACATCTGCTAGTGCTATTGAAATTGATTCTCAGATTCTTATTTCCATTCTCACCGCACACAAACCATGTTACATTATATTTTTGTTCATCACAATATTGATCAAAACAGGGCTTCATGGACAATTGAAATGTAATGATTATCGCATCCTTCATTTACAAAACAAACCCCAGGGCACCACAAGAGTGCCACCGATGAATTCAGTAGTCCTCTTCTCCACAGCGATCACAGTCCATTTAATTAAATCAATCCCTAATTTCCATCATACATCGTTTGAGCCTTGCCTTCAACTCCAAATATCCCAAGTTTTGAAATTCCCTTCATAAACCTTTCTCCTTCTTTAAAATCTACTTTTTTGACCAAGCTTTTAGGCACCCCTTTTACTATGAACCGTTGTATTCTGGATATGTCAAAGGCAAAAATGAAAGCTGTTAGGAAGAAAATAATGTTAATGATATTAATCTTTAAAGCATTACGCAATCTACAGCCAGTATCGCACTTCAGCTATCATGATCTGGAATGCACTACCTGACATTCAACCTTCAACCTCAAATCCTAACTCTTCACAGAAATCCATGAAACAAAAAGTGCATTGAGTGAATAATACACATCAGAACCCAAAGTCCCCTCTCTCCCTCCATTGCACAAGCACCAGTAGTAGTAGCGACCCTTTCATATACATAATCGTCAGAAAAATTCTCCTATGCCCAATTAAATCTAAATCTCCTCGAGATTAAATGCCCTTAATGCAATTCAAACCCAAAGGATGACTGGAAACAACTCATTAAGTTACCTTCATAATCACAGCGACCTGTGGGAAACACACCAGTAGCTGACAGGTACACCAGCAGGACGCTGTTTCCAGGCAGCTCCTGAAAATGAAAATGAAAATGAAGGCATTATTCTCATTGACATGCTTCTCAATTAATTACTGAAAAGTTCTAATTTAAAAACTATCCTTAATTTAAATAGTTCTGGGCCTTAATTTAAACTGGCTGGTGTTCAGAAGAATGAGGAGGGATCTCATTGAAACCTATCAAATATTCAAAGCCCAGACAGAGTTGATATGGAGATGATGCTTCCTATAGTTGGGCAGGGGGGTCTAGGAGCAGAGTACACAGCCTCAGAATAGAAGGACATCCATTTAGAACAGAATTTCTTCTGTCAGAGGGTGGTGAATCTGTGGAATTCATTGCCACAGATGCCTGTGGATGTCAAGACATTGGGTATACTTATAGAGAGGATGAAAGGTTCTTGATTGGTCAGTGTGTCAAAAGTTATAGGGAAAAGGCAGGAAAATGGGATTGAGTAGAATAAATCAGTCATGATGGAATAGCCGAGCAGACTCAATGGGCTTAATTCTGATCTTTTTTATTATGGTTTTATGGTCTTAAATAATTATAATAGCATGACAGATTAAACTGAAATAATAAGAGATTTTACAAGATTTCACAGAACATTGAACTGTATCGCACAGTCCAAACCCTTCGGCCAACAATGCTGACATTTAAACTATTCCAAGATCAACCTAAAGCTTCTCTCCTAAATTTTTCTTTCATCCATGTGCCTACCTAAGAGTTTTGTTGACAGGTTTAAAGACAGTTCCATGTTAATCAAGTGTTCACTAGTTCTTTTTAATTTTGCATATTCTTACAATCATTTGATTCAGCTTTCTGTAATAATTATAAGCTATTGTTGATCATAACTTTCCTATTTCACCAAAATGGAAAAATATAAACAGACCTTAAATGATGCAGAAAGAAATGTATAAAGTTGACTGAATGTTGGCTTGTACAGCAAATATTTATGTGGATTTTCTCGTTTTGATGGCTTCTCTGTTGGCTCCTGGAGAGAAAAGGCAGACAGTACAAATTCCATGATGTAATTTTCATTTAAATACTTCAACCCGTTTACAACTTCATGATTGCCTACATACTATTCTCAGTTCATGTAACCTGCTCCCGCATCCTGTCAAAGATGGTTTAAAACTAAGCCAAATAAAACATTATTGCTACATTGTAAGTTTAAAATCAGACCATTTTTGCACGGAAAGGTTAAAATTAGTTTTTACTCTGTAATGGAAGGACTAAACAGGTGCTACACCTTGCCCAAGGGTGACCTGCAGGCTAGCAGAGGGAACAAGCGCCTTACAACTCCTTTGGGAAAGACCTACTGTATCTCCACCCCACCAGCCAAGAGGAGTAGTATCTTCACTAACCTGAACAGAAAGGAATGGCAGCAAGGAAGTAAGTGTTAGATAATTTACACGTTTCAGTTAAGTGTTTTCAATCTGGTTTTAAGGTTACTTTTAAAATTTCAACAATTTCAATTGTTTTAATTTAGTAGATTTTAAAACTCTCTGAATACATCCAATATGCAATTTTTCCCTCAGGATTTCTATCGTTTTCCGATTAAGCATTTATTGCCCATCTCTACCACAACGTTTGAGAAAATGAAGTAGAGTGACCTTCGTGAACCACTCTAGTCCTTCTCTCTCAGTGCTGTTGGGAAGAGGGTGCCAGGATTAAGACCCAGAAAAACCAAGAGGTAAGGTGTTATATTTGGGTGGAGATACAGATACAAGTTAGGTCAGTAGGCAAATGGAATTAAGCACTCTGCACTTATTAACAAGCATCCCTATTTATAATATTGTGATGGAAGAAAGGTCATTGATAAAGCAGCTGAAGTTGATCTCCAGTGACCTGCATTCAGCCCTGACCTTCAGAGCTATCAGTTTCCCTGTGACTCAGTGAGCATGGGAGAGATAACGAGGCTATAGGGAAATAACTGGGAAAATGAGGTTCATGTTCTGAATGACCTCCTCTTTTGCAAGGAAGTTCTACAGTTGGACCTAGACATTACTCTGAGAAAAGTCTTGGGGCTAACATATGAGAAGCATTTGACAGCGCTGGGTCTGTATTTGCTGAAGTTTAGAAGAATGAAGAGGAATCCTATTGAAACCTATTGAATACTGAAAGGCCTAGATAGAGTAGACATGGAGAGAATGCCTCCTAAAGTAGGGGATCTAGGACCGGAGGGCACAGCCTCAGAATAGAAGGGCAACCCTTTAGACCAGAGATGCAGAGGAGTTTCTTTAGCTGGATGGTGGTGAATCTGTGGAATTCATTGCTATAGATGGCACAAGGTAAGACCTGTCACTGACAAGAGAAAGTCTGCAGATGCTGGAAATCCAAGCAACACATACAAAATGCTGGAGGAACTCAGCAGGCCACGCAGCATCTATGGAAAAAAGTACAGTCAGTGTTTCGGGCCAAAACCCTCCGGCAGGACTAGGAAAAAAAGCTAAGGAGTAGATTTGAAAGGTGGGGGGAGGGGAGAGAGAAGCGCCAGGCGATAGGTAAAACTTGGAGGGGGAGGGATGAAGCAAAGAGCTAGGAAGTTGATTGGTGAAGGAGACAGAAGCCCATGGATGAAAGAAGAAGGGGGGCGAGGAGCACCAGAGGGAGGCGATGCGGGGACAAGGAGATAACATGAGAGAGGGATAAGGGGATGGGAAATGGTGAAAGGTGGGGAGGGGTGGTGGAGGCATTATTGGAAGCTTGAGAAATCAATGTTCATGCCACTAGGTTGGAGGCTACCCAAAAAGAATATAAGGTATTGTTCTTCCAACCTAAGTGTGGCCATATTCCAGCAGGAGGAGGCCATGGATGGACATATCAGAATGGGAACGGGAAGTGGAATTAAAATGGATGATATATTAGAATGGGAATGGGAAGTGGCATTAACATGGGTGGACATGATTGGAAGACCTGTCACTGGACTTTCACCAGGACTCCTCGATACCACACTAGTCAAATTTTGGCTTGAAGTCAAAGGCAGTCACTCTCACCTCACATTTGGAATTCAGCTCCTTGCTCTATTTTTGGACTAGGACTGTGACGGAGCTGAGTGGTTACTGGAGGAAACCCTACTCAGCAAGTACATGCCACTTGAAGCAAGATGACTTCTATCACTTTACTCGTGTTTGAAATAACTTGGATTGGATACGTGTGCATAAGTACATTCAATATGACTGTATTCATGCATTAGTTGCTGTGCTATTCTAGAATGTTAATGCTGCAGATATGCAGGAGACAAATCTAGATCTAGTGCATGTGGTCAGGGGTGACAATATAAGATTTGTCATTGGCAAAACATTCACTCATTCGTTCATTATATGCTGTGTTCTGATATAGGCAATCATGGACTTTCTATGACCATGACTGTTCTTAACAAATTCTTCTACAGAAGTGGTTCAACGTTGCCTTCTTCTGGGCGATGCCTTCAAAAGACAGGTGACCCCAGCCATTATCAATACACTTCAGAGATTGTCTACCTGGCATCAGTGGGCGCATAACCAGGACTTGATATGCTCCAGCAGCTCATACGACCATCCACCACATGCTCCCATAGCTTCATGTGACCCTGATCGGGAGTAGGAGGCTAAGCAGGTGCTACACCTTGCCCAAGGGTAACCTGCAGGCTAGCAGAGGGAAGGAGTGCCTTACTCCTCCTTTGGTAGAGATGTATCTCCGTTCTACTACCCAAAAATATTAGGCTATTGAAAAAGGCATCATTAAGTTTTCTCACCATTCGGAACATGTCCTCTTCTCATTACTACCATGACAGAGGTACAGGAGCCTGAAGATACACACTCAACGGTTTGGGAACACCTTCTTAGCTTCTACCATCAGATTACTGAAAGGTCCATAAACCTATGAATGCTACCTTGCTATTCCTCTTTCAAACTATTTACTTTCATTGTAACTTATAAAAATTTGTTATGCTTGCAGTGTACTGCTGTCACAGCATGACAAATTCCATGATTAACTTCAGAGAAAATACACATGACAATAAACCTGATTCTGAAAGGCATGAAATGCCCAACTGTTATCCTTGGCACTCAAAGTACACTCACTTTGGGGGTGAAACTGAATCTGGGTTTTTATGTTAGAAATATTGGGATAGTCTAACCCAAAAAAACTAGATGGGATTACTAATAAATTTGAGGCTAAGCCCATTTAAACTATGGTACTTCTAGGCAACCTCTCTTTATATCACTATTTTATTTATTTACCGATACAATAAGGTAACAGGCCCTTCCAACCCAATGAGCCCATGTAATGCAATTTCACTCATGAAACCAACTTCGTACATCTTTGGAATGTGGTAGGAAACTCACACAGTGACGGGGAGAATGTATAAACTCCTTAGAGACAGTAGTGGGAATTGAGCCCAGATTGCTAGCGCTGTAATAGCATTACGCTAAGTGCAATACTAGTACACTGACCTTTTTACCAGCTGGTGGCGCTTTGAGCTCTTTTGACTTTTTCAAGTGCTACATGGTTGTTCAAAGGCTCATTTATTATCAAGGTATGTATGCAGTAAACAACTCAAGATTCTTCTCCAGATAGCCATGAAACCATGGAAGTTAGTTCAAAGAGAAACAGCACACCCACCCCCATACCTGCACAAAAAAATGGCAACACAATCATCAAACCCAAACCCTCCTCCCCCACACCAAATGTAGCAAGAATGGCCCACAAACCCCACTCCCCCCACACAAAATGCAACAAGAATATCAGCTCCCAAATCTCCCTCCTCCGCACAAAAAACTAGCAAAAACATGAGAAGAACTTTGAACCCTAAACACCCCCTCGCCTGCACAAAAAACAATAAGAAAGAATGGGCAATACCACAGAATATAAAAACCATAAGTCTGGAAAAAGCCCATAGTCCACAGTCCAAATCAATAAAGGCAGAACCTTGGTAACATCCTCCGACATCATCGAAGAGAGAGACACCACTCGAACACAGAGCCCTACCCTCTGGGCACAGTCATGGCCACACTGGCTCCTGCTCTGGCAGTGACGAGATCCCATCAGTGATCCAAAGACAGGTGGTCAGCGCTGAACCCTCGTTTGCCTTCCACATTCACCTTGATGTTCAATCTTCCTCGTCACTTTACTCAGCAAAATAGAGTTGAACATCGGCTCACAAACCATCTCATAGTTTCTTCGCCTCGAGGCTCGCACTCGCTTCCCAGAATCTTCTCAGAGAAAACAAAGCGCTGGATGACTCAATCAATCTCCAAACTGTAAATCAAAGGCTCTAGCAGTTCCAGAAACACATTTAAGATGAAAAACAGACGTAAAAGTGAAATGAACAGCTTTGTGGTCTATCCAGAAGATGTCAATTGAGGGAGCGTTGTATGCAGGTGCCATCTCTTGTCAAATCTTCTTGATCTTCCTTCCTTTTAAAGGGTTCATACACAAAGTATTAACCTATCTGATCTCTCCACAGACCCCGACAGGTCCACAGAGTTTCAGATCCTAATCAATCTATTCTGTCTTTCCTGGCCAAGCTGACTCAGCTCCCTGTCACAAACAGAAGCACATACTGGTCAGTATAGCAATACACTTGAAGCAGCAGGTCAGGTTACTGGCAAAATATTGTAACAGTGTAAAAGATTGGAACTTGCATTAGCTATTCCAAACCAAACCAATGAGAGTTGTATTTGATGTGAATCCATCACTTCTAAATAACGTTAAGAAAAGAATTTATAATATTAAACTGGAATCATCTCTTACCTGCGCTCCAGTCTTGCCTAACTGCGAAGTCAAATTAATAGGTTCTCGTTCCAGGGCCTGCAGCATTCTGAACATGTCAATAGTTAATTCACTGAACTTAACCTAAAATTTAAAAAAAGCAAATCATAAATGATCACAGAAATTAACACCTCTGCTTAATAGCATACACAGACCTATTTTATACCAACACAGATAATACCAACTCAGGTTTTAAACAAGAGCCCAAGCTCAGTTTTACATTGGTCCGAAGCAGTGAATATTGCATAGGCCACCAGTTTATTATAGAAGGAAATCAAGCTACAGTCCATCAAAATCCCACTGTGCATTCTTAAACAACTAAGACTCTGCTTTACAAATCAACTCTGCAAAAAAAAATTGTTCTGCACTGCACAGGAGACTTGAGTCAGTTTTGTGTATGCTCCTGTATTCTAAGATGTGGCATGCAATCCCTCATGCTCATTGGAACTGTGGCTTCCATGCATAACGTGCAGGCAACAAAGTCTCAGGTGAATGAAGGAAAGAGCACCACATTGACTACATGACAGCACTGATGGTCTTCTAGTGCAGGAACAGAGGCAATTGAGGTCTCAGTATCATTTGATGAATTTAGCTGATGTGTACCCCAGCAGATTCATTTGCACTTCACACTATCACAGGAGTGACAACAATCAAGCACTGCACAACAGATACCAGTGTTGTGAGTTCATTAGCCTCTGTCAGCAACTGCATGACTTGCACAGGGGACCTCAGTGTATCTTTCCAAAATGTACTGTGCAACTAGAATTGCTGATTGCTTTCAGCAATCAGTTTCAAGCCAAATTCTGTTCTATAGCAGATACAAATGACAGACTACTCCACAGAAAATATATCTTAGTGTTTCACATCTCCAACATCCAATTAAAAAATTAAAATCAACAAATTAGGAATTTTTAAAAAAACTGCAGATACTAGAAAACTAAAATATAAATTGAAAACATTCAGTGAGGCAGCCAAGATAATATAAGACACAGGAACAGAATTGTGCCATTCGACCCATGAAGTATGCTCCACATTTCAATCATTGCTGACTTATACTCTCTCAAACCTTGTGGAAATGACAACATTCGTGGAATTAGGAACAGAGTTAACATTCCAGTTTGAGGACCCCCCTGGCAGTTTACATGAAGGGTCTTCAACAATCTGAAAGTTAAATAGGATGTAACTTTAAAGTCACAGAACAAGGTCAAAGTAAATTTATTATCAAAGTATGTATATGTCACCATATACCACCCTGAGATTATTTCCTGCAGACAGTGAGCACCACTGTAGCATAGCGGTTAGCACGATGCTATTACAGGTTAGAGTATTGCAGACTTTGGAGTCCAATTCCTGCATTATTCTGTAAGGAGTCTCTGTACATCCTCCCTGGGTGCTCCGGTCTCCTCCCACAGTCCAGAGATGTACTGTGTAGTTTAAATGGTCATTGTAAATTGTCCCATGATTAGGTAGGGTTAATTGAGGCTGTGGTGTGACTTGAAGGGCCAGAAGGACTACACTACATCGGTAAGTAAAATAAACATCTACAGGAAAATACAGAAATACAATAGAATTTATGAAGAACTATACGTAAATGAAAAGTGACAAACAGCCAGTGTACAAATGGCCTAATTCTGCTTCTATGTCTTATGGTTTAAACGAAGACAAACTGCAAATATAGGGACATTATGCTGCTTAACTGGGACAGGAGACTGTTGCCCAACAGCTTCTAACTAGTGTCAGTTGTGTGCATCTTGCATTTGTGTGTACATCATACTTAGTACGAACGGTCAGTTGCATGTGTTTGTATTCATAAAGAGTGATTTTTGCGACTGATAGTTGGTGAAGAATAAGCAGTAAGACAATTCAGAACTGCTTTGCTCACTGCAGTTTGGATATGCCAGAAACGGCTGGGAGTGAAAAGGAAACAGTTTTACTACTTCAACAAGTTTGAAGTTATTAACAACCATCTTGAATGCTATAATGAAAATGAGATTTGGAGGATGCAATCATTAAGAGCTTTGTATGAAGGCAGTCCATTATGTGCACTAGGTGTCTACGCTGATTTTATTCAGTTTCCGTCAATCAAAGGAACATGGCAGTGTACACAGGATGAATTCCTTGGTTAATAACTATTAGAAACTAACACAGAGATTGACAGTGTTTTAACTTGTTCTGAATTTCATTTAAATAGATATAGTTTGTCTTTTTCTTAATATACCTTTTTAACTATTTCCATGAAACTTTGGCTAATTGGACCAAAATGTACTGGTTCTAATGTGTCCCAATTAACTGGAATCCACTATATATCATTCCAAATGGGTCACTTAGAGACCTTCAACAATTTGATATGCTTATTATCGTTGCTGGCTACAACAAGGTAGCTTTTCTAATTTGTTTCTGCTTCTGTTTTCTAATTTCCTCACTCAGTAGGAAGGCTGTGATAGTGTGAGCCACTGCCTTTTCCCAGTTTGTCAATTAGAAGCAGAGCTGCGGACCAGGCCTTGAGAAGAAAACAAGCAGAGGAAATTGCTCTACTGCCGTGAGCCACATAATGCTCCCTACAGTAAAGAACAGAAACAGCCAGCAAGAATAAAGGCTGGAATTTAAGGCTGCAGCAACTGATACAATGGACCTTGGGGCACACACTACACTGCATATATGTGTTATCCATAGAAACCATAGAAAAACTATAGCACAGAAACAGGCCTTTTGGCTCTTCTTGGCTGTGCCGAACCATTTTCTGCCTAGTCCCACTGACCTGCACACGGACCATATCCCTCCATACACTTCCCATCCATGTATCTGTCCAATTTATTCTTAAATGTTAAAAAAGAACCCGCATTTACCACCTCGTCTGGCAGCTCATTCCACACTCCCACCACTCTCTGTGTGAAGAAGCCCCCCCCAATGTTCCCTTTAAACTTTTCCCCCTTCACCCTTAACCCATGTCCTCTGGTTTTTTTCTCCCCTTGCCTCAGTGAAAAAAGCCTGTTTGCATTCACTCTATCTATACCCATCATAATTTTATATACCTCTATCAAATCTCCCCTTATTCTTCTACGCTCCAGGGATTAAAGTCCTAACCTATTCAACCTTTCTCTGTAACTGAGTTTCTCAAGTCCCGGCAACATCCTTGTAAACCTTCTCTGCACTCTTTCAACCTTATTAATATCGTTCCTGTAATTTTGTGACCAAAACTGAACACAGTACTCCAGACAACACACATAAAAGTTGCTGGTGAACGCAGCAGGCCAGGCAGCATCTCTAGGAAGAGGTGCAGTCGACGTTTCAGGCCGAGACCCTTCGTCAGGTCTCGGCCTGAAACGTCAACTGCACCTCTTCCTAGAGATGCTGCCTGGCCTGCTGTGTTCACCAGCAACTTTTTTGTGTGTTGCTTGAATTTCCAGCATCTGCAGAATTCCTGTTGTTTGCGTTTTTAAGCAGTACTCCAGATTCGGCCTCACCAATGCCTTATACAACCTCATCATAACATTCCAGCTCTTATACTCAATACTTTGATTAATAAAGGCTCTCTTTATGACCCTATCTACCTGTGACGCCACTTTTAGGGAATTTTGTATCTGTATTCCCAGATCCCTCTGTTCTACTGCACTCCTCAGTGCCTTACCATTTACCCTGTATGTTCTACCTTGGTTTGTCCTTCTAAAGTGCAATACTGTACCTCACACTTGTCTTATTAAACTCCATCTGCCATTTTTCAGCCCATTTTTCCAGCTGGTCCAAATCCCTCTGCAAGCTTTGAAAACCTTCCTCACTGTCCACTACACCTCCAATCCTTGTATCATCAGCAAATTTGCTGATCCAATTTACCACATTATCATCCAGATCATTGATATAGATGACAAATAACAATGGACCCAGCACTGATCCCTGTGGCACACCACTAGTCACAGGCCTCCACTCTGAGAAGCAATCCTCTACTACCACTCTTTGGCTTCTTCCATTGAGCCAATGTCTAATCCAATTTACCACCTCTCCATGTATACCTAGCGACTGAATTTTCCTAACTAACCTCCCACGCGGGACCTTGTTGTGTGAATGTAGAAGCTAAGGACTGCAGAATATGGAAAAATAGAGAAGGAATACCTGACTGCTGCAGTTTCCAATAATTAATGCATCTGCTAATGCCAACTGGCCAGCTACCATCCCCTGTTCCAGTGGTGGGACGACTCCTTCTGCCAGACGATTGGAGGTTACCACAATGCTGTTGTCATCATTTAACACAATTGCAGGATCTGCCTATAAATAATATTGAAAAATGATTATTGAGTGTATCCAAAGCCAAATAGGTAAGTTATTTATCTATTCCATCACATGAGACTTGTTAACATGATTCTCCTGGGAAAAAAATTGAAGTCATCCATCTCTGAAGCTTAATGTTTATAATCAGTCATAAATAAAGCGCCAACAAAATACCCACCTCTTTCACCAAATGTGACCATTAGCACAAGTCAGAATTGTGGTAGAAAGTTATCAGTATGGTGCTTCAATGTCAATTACAACGTGCATCTCGAAAACTGTCACAAAAAGGATGGCATAAAAACAAAAAGATGAAAATAAGGTACAAGGTAACATGGATTTGATTTCAGTAAATGTGATCCACAAACCATCTAAACGTCGGCTGGTAAATGCATGAATATCCACATTGAATCCATCGTAGAAGCCAGAGAGAGGAAATTACACAACTATTCAGATAAAACTACTTCCGGCCAGTGCTGACTAAATCATAACTGTTCTTGAACCTAGTGATGCAAGTCCTGAGATACCCATACCTTCTAACTGACGGCAGCAGCAAGAAAAGAGCATGGCCTGGGTGGTGAGGATGTTTATTAATGGATACTGCTTTTCTACAGCAATGTTTCATACAGATGTGCTCAGTGGTTGGGAGGGTTTTACCTGTGATGCACTGGGCCAAAACCACCATGTTTTGTAGGATTTTCCACTCAAAGGCATTGGTGTTCCCATAACAGGCTGTAATGCAGCCAGTCATTACACCTTCCAACACACATCTATAGAATTTTTCTAAGGTTTTCGATGACATGTGAACCTCAGCAAACTCCTGAGGAAGTAGAGTTGCCGTCGTGCTTTCTTCGCAGTAATATTTATATGATGGGTCCAGGACAGGTCCTCTGAGATACTGACACCTAGGAATTTAAAGTTACTGATCCTCTCCACCTCTGATGATTACTTGCTCATGGACCTCTGGTTTCCCTTTCCTGAAGTCTACAATCAGCTCCTTGGTCTTAGTGACATTGAGAGAGGTTGATGTTGTTACACCACTCAGCCAAGTTTTCAATCTCCCTCCTGTATGCTGATTCATCACCCTCTTTGATACAGCCCACAACAGTGGTGTCATCAGCAAGCTTGTATATGGTGTTGGTGTTGGGGCAGTACTCAGCCTCACAGTCACAGCTGTACAGCAAGTAGAGCGGGGGTTAAGTACACATCCCTGCAGTGCTCCTGTGCTGATGGAGATTATGGGGATGCTTTTGCCAAACCAATGTCTGGGGTCTACAAGTGAGGAAGTCCGGGATCCAATTGCATAAGGGGGTATTGAGGCCCAGGTCGGAGTTTACTGATTAGTTTTGAGGGGATGATGGTGTTAAATGCTGAGCTATAATCAATAAAGAGTATCCTGATGTGTGCATCTTTGCTGTCTAGCTGTTCCAGGGTGTGTGAAGAGCAAATGAGATAGCATCTGCTGTAGACCTGTTGCTTCGATAGGCAAATTGGAGCAGATCCAATTTGCCATCCATTCAGGAGCCGATATGCTCGAACACCAGCCTCTCAAAACACTTCATCACTATGGATGTAAGTGCCGCTGGGTGATAGTCATTTAGACATTGCAAACGAAGGATAAAAGGCCAGTTTGACAGACACCCAAACACCTTAAGTAGTAGTCAGTATTATTATTCAGGCCACAGCTGAAGGCATTTCTTCTCAAATAATGACAACACTTTCAGTACTCTTCACATTTCTCGATGACTTGGGAGGCAGCAGCTTCTTACAAGTCACTCATGTGAACAGATTATGCACTAGAAATGAATGGTGAAATGGCAGGCTACAAATTTCAACTTCCTCACCTCCATTGCAAATTTCAGATGCTGGACCTACTGCAGCAAAGGATGTCAAGTGAAAAAGCAGGCAAATCCCATCAGAAAGGAACAATGGAAAAATCTGCCCTTGTAAAGATTACACAAAAACAGTCAGCAAAGATGCTTTTCAGTTACAGCAGAAACAGGTAAAGGTTTACAGCATGAACGGTCTCAGCACAAAATGTTGACTGTTTATTCCCTTCCACAGATGCTGCCTGATGTCGGATGGTGGTATAGAATTGCTATTTTTCTTATAGTTTGAAGTTTCAATGCCCACTTGTAATTTTATGTATATACGCACATATAATTATTCAGTGAATTTTCCAATTATAGTACAGTTGCTTCTATATTTTCTAGAAACTTCTTAGTTATCAGTAGCAGGTGTCACACCATTTGAATTTGGCTATTTTATAGGTTAATTGGTTAATTGCTATTACTGGAATGTTGTTATCTCTAGTCTGAATATAAGACGATCATGACTGCTTTTTCCTTTGTCGAAAAAAATTGCTAGCAACAAGTTTTATGCCTCATTCTTGATTTCCAAAGAACCTCTGGATCACAAAAGCATCAGGATCCAACATTGATTTGCTGAGTTCCTCCAGTATTTTTTGCGTGTTGCTCAAGATTTCCAGCATTTGTGGAATCTCTTATGTTCTTCATCAATTATCTTATTAAAACATCTATGAAGGAATAAATGTTAACAATTTGTTTTCACTTCTGTCACTTACACAGACTTTTAAAATCTTGCTGCATGCTCCAATTTTCATTTTTAGATAATATGAAAATGTTTATGACATTAGTTTATGAAGAAAAAAGTTAGTAAATGGGAAATGTAATATTGTAATGCCCTATTTAAACAGTGGGTGGAAAGGAAAAGGGGGGTGGAGGTGAGAGGGTGCTAGAAAGAGGGCAGGAATCATGAGGGAGAAAGATGTTTAACATTCTGCAAGACCAGGTGAAAATGTGGGCAAACATTAGAACTTGTGAGAGACAGTGAGAGATCAAGTGAAGGGTAGTGAGCAAGTAAGAGTGAGAGCAATTAAGTGAAAGCCATCTGTTTTCCAGTAATCACTAATAAGTCAAAATTACTTTTCCATTATTTTTCTCACGTTCTTCAGAACTCAACTGCAATTGTAGTATCTCATCCTATAATTTAGTTGGGTTTTATATTACATCCATTTTAATTTAGTGAATTGATATTGAATATAGTTTAATTAAGTTCTTCGTATAAAACATCATTCAATAATCTAACGGAGCCTGCCAGCACCACCTGAGAATGAGCAAACTAAAAATAACAAACCACAAGCTTTAGTGATAATTCAACTGCAGGTGCTCCCCAGCTTACGTGAGTTTGGAAGACAAGGTGAGATGGATTTGCCAGCAGCTGCAGGACTACAGGCATCTTCTGCCAGGTGGGAACTTGGCTCATGGTCGCATCTCCAACTTACAAACTGTCTGGGTCGCAAACAGTTCACAGGCACAGTACCCTATTGTAACCTGGGGAGAACCTGCATTTAAAATTTCCACTATTTCTCCTTTTCTCCAATTTTACTGGATGTAGATTGTGCCACAGAAAGTTCCCCTTTAATAGCGACAGTTAATACCACACATTAGCTTGCAAAAACCTTTACCTTTTCTTAAACAAGTTATCTAAGCAAGTGATGGCGAACAAGAGAAACACCAAAGAGCATTGCTTAACAACAAAGGGCAATTTCAGGACAAGAATGTACAAAGTTAGCATAGAATGATACCAATTTTTTCATAATATGTTTGAAAACTGGGCAAGTGGGACTTGTCAGCCATGGTTAGCAGCATATCCTGAAGGAAAACTCTCCACAGCCTCGGGGAAAGCTTCGGGAGGAAACCCCGAGGAAAAGCCCTGAGCTGGAGTCCATAAGGAAGACCTATATTGAGTTCAACACTGACTGGCAACTCCTGTGACATCGCTGCTAGCACCGAACTGTACCAGTCTCTGCTGTTCCTTTAGGTTCATCAGCTGCGTAGAAAGGTAGAGGTGCTGCATGGGCAACAGCATAACCTTTATATCATACTCCCCTCGTCTGTGTATAGACAGTTAGGATACAACATCCATGGGCGACCCTGACGATTGGAGAGCCCTCATGTTTGAAAAATAAATGGATGAAATAAAGATTGCTCCTGTGCCCACCTGTACCTTTGGAGTTGTGTTCAACAGTGATTTCATTACAATAACACATCACATATTTCAACAAACAGATGAAGATTTTTTTTAAGTACGTAACCATTTTTTTTACCTTCACAATCCTCCAAATGAAGTACAGAATGAGTGTACAGAATGAATCTTTTCATAAATCACTTTAACTAAAATGGAAAATTAATATATTGACTCAATGAAGGAAAAAGATTTGTTCTTTATTTTACACACACCATTTGGTCTCCAGCTACCATTACTTAATTAACACACTTCCTTCATTAAACAAGACAGAACAAGTAGCAGTAATAATTGATAGCTATCAAAATGGTTTTCTATTATTGGAGCAGTTCAGTAAAAAGCACTTCCACCCCTTCCCTTTGGCAATCATCCAGCTAAGAAGTGGTAAAACTCCACCTATTTTCAATGTATGAGTTTGATTATTTGTCAAAATTCCACTGCCATAATCAATTAGCGACAAGCTTCAGCTGCATTAATAATAATCATCATCATTTATCAAAACCTTGCCTTAAAATACAAACACATATAGAAAAACAAGACTTTTATCGGTATTTACAGATGCGACAGTATGTTGATAGGATAGTTAAAAATGTAACCAAAGTAAGTACATGTTTGATAGAGCTACTTAGAAAAGCATATAATTCAGATAACGGTAGTAGAATCATTTCAAGTGTGTATAAGGGTTTGTCAAATCTTAAAACACATTCGACTTCATACATTAAAACAAAATGGGAGAAGGAAGGAGGGATAATTATATCTAAGGAAGAATGGACAATAATATGGAGGTATCAATGGAAGTGTACCAGTTCACAGAAATGGAGGGAGTTTGGATGGAAAAACTTGCTATTTTATTATACCCTCTCAGAAATCTCATTATGATAGTAACCTCCCTGTTTGCTGGAGAAATTGTGGAAATCAAAATGCAAACCATTATCATATTTTCTGGGAATGCCCCGTTATCAAAGACTATTGGAGTGGGATACACAATGCCCTAAAATACATCCTTAAATGTGAAATACCCTTAGAAAGTAAGACCATATATTTTGGGTATATACCTCAAGAATGGTTGAAAAGAGATAAATATTTAATGAATATACTGATGGTGGCTGGTAAAAAGATTCTTACCGGGAAATGGTTATCACGGGAGAGCCCAACTTTAAATGCATGGATGGAAATTACAATGGGCATTTACAAAATGGAGAAGATAACAGCATCTGTTAATAAGTTGGAACAATTTCATTCATACTAGAAAAATGGTTTAACTACATAACACTTCATTATTTTATTAAAGTCTGTCACGAGCCTTGTGGCCCATCAGGCCGGCGCTATGCCAATTTCCGTGGCGTGAAGCGACTGACCCTCATAGGCCTGATCTTATTCTCACAAATCAATGAATATGTTGTAAAAAAAAGATCACTCCCTACTTGTACACAGGTTTCTCCTTTTGCTTGTTCTTTCTTTCCTCTCTTTTCTATAAGTGTATACCTCAGATAAATATTGTGTGGAGATTTGTGGCATATATGACTATGCCACACACATACATACACACACACACACACACGCACACAATATCTGAAATACATCTTATGGAAATGTTTGTTTGATGATGAACTTCAATAAAAAATAAATTACAAAAAAAATACGAACACTTAAATGAAATCACACCTTACTACAAATACACATCTGATCCAGTTTTAGAGTCAGAATACCACAAATTATATTATGACCAATCAGTTATTACAGATACGACAATCCATAATAACCATCCAGATATGATAATGCAGGATAAACAAGCAAGAACAACTTCTTTAATAGATGTAGCCATTCCAAACACACATAACTTACAGAAATCAATAAGTTAAGAACACCAGAAATACACTGAATTAAAAGAGGAAATTGAAAGACTTTATAACATGAACAGGGTATACATTGTCCCGATAGTAATATCTACAACTGTATCATCCCAAAGTAACTACACAATAGCATTAAACAATTAGGACTACACAGTAATTAATATCTATGTAAGTCTCCAGAACACCACAATACTAAATACCACCTGAATAGTCCGAAAGTTCCAAGCAATTGACAATTGAGCATGCTTGGCTATGCCTGTACTCAGGTTATACCAGCTTGAGCTGAGATAAAATGTTTTAAAATTTTTATAACAACATCTTTATTTATAAAGCCCCTTTCATACATTAAGATGTAGCTTCAAAGTGCTTTACACAGATTGTAAATATTAACCAATCTAGTCATAAAAATGAGACAAAATTAAAAATCTTAGACAAACATTATGTAGAATAAAATACAATATACCAAATTATATAAATATAATCAACGTCAACACGCATTAAGTAATATAATAAGTAGCCAAATATTAAAAATAGGTTTTTAGAAACGTTTTGAAATGCTAACCCGACATATCTCAGTCGGTAGAGTATTCCACATTTTTGGTGCATAAGAGCAAAAGGCCACATCACCGGTTCTTATACAGTTGGGTCTAAGAACACTAAGCAAATCAGTATTTGTGGATCTAAGATTACGATTAGGACTGTAAGGGAAAAGACACTCCAAAATATATGGAGGAGCTAGATTATTCAGAGCCTTATATACAGTTAAGAGTATTTTAAAATTTATCCTAAAGGACATGTGCAACCCACGTAATGATGCCAAAACCGTTGAAATGTACTCAGATTTTCTGTTTTTGGTTATTATTAATAATAATAAGTACCTTATTGATCCCGAGTGGGAAATTATTTTGTTACAGCAGCAACATTTAATAACACACTTAGCAATAATAATAAATATAACAATATTAACTAATAAAGTACAGAATAATACTACACAAAATAATTTACCAATGTGCAATAATAATATATGAAATAATAAAACAGAGACTATTGGACTATGACATGTGTTCTCTGTCACACAGGGATGAACTGTTGTATATGCTTATTGCATTTGGTAGGAAAGATTTCCTGTAATGATCCTTGTGACAGCGGAGCTGAATGAGCCTGCTCGAAAGTGTGCTGCGCTGTTTATTCAGTAGGTCATGGAGAGGATGTGCCTGATTTCCCATAATGGATAACAGTTTGTTTAGTGACCTCCTCTCCACCACTAACTCAGAAGAGTCCAAGTTGTAGCCAAGGATGGATCCAGCCTTTTTGATGAGTTTATTTAGTCTTTTTCATCACCAGCACCGATGCTGATCCCTTAATATAAAGCTGCAAAGACTGCACTCACTACATTTTGTACGAACTGCAGCCGATTTACATCTTCCTTAGGCAATCCTGAAAAGAGTTCATTACAGTAGTCCAATCGGCTAAAAACAAAAGTGTGTATCAAATTTTCTGCATTTTGAGATGTTATAAAAAAAATTGAACTCTTGCAATGTTCCTTAAATGAAAGAACAGTCTTAGTTCATTATATATGGTTAATAATGTGATTTGAAATTTAGCTTAGAGTCAATAATAATGTCTAAATCTTTACCTTTGGCTCGATTTGTAAGGCCAGATAATCAAATTTATTTCTAAGATTCACACTTGTTTTTTTATTGGAATCAGTAACTTAAATTTGTTTTTTCCTTATTTAGTTTAAGGAAATTTTAACTCATCCGTTCTGTAATGCCAGTAAGACACTGGACCAGTAGGTTTAGAGCCTCAGGGTCATCTGGTGCAAGAGACAAATACAGTTGCATGTTGTCCGCATAACTGTAGTAATTCACCATGTGATTTGAAATAATCTGATCTAATGGGAGTAGAGTGAGAACAACAATGGGCCAAGAATTGATCCTCGCAGCACACCAAACACAAGATCATCGATTTTGGATGCACAATCACCACAGCTAACAAAGAACCTTCTCACGAGGAAATCTGCAGATGCTGGAAATTCAAGCAACACACACAAAAAGTGCTGATGAACGCAGCAGGCCAGGCAGCATCTATAGGAAGAGGTACAGTCGACGTTTCGGGCCGAGACCCTTTGTCAGGACTAACTGAAAGAAAAGATAGTAAGAGGTTTGAAAGTGGGAGGGGAGGGGGAGATCCAAAATGATAGGAGAAGACAGGAGGGGGAGGGATGGAGCTAAGAGCTGGAAAGTTGATTGGCAAAAGGGATACAAGGCTGGAGAAGGGGGAGGATCATGGGACGGGAAGCCTAGGGAGAAAGAAAGGGAGAGGGGAGCCCAGAGGATGGAGAGCAGGCAAGGAGTTATAGTGAGAGGGACAGAAGGAGAAAAAAGAGAGAAAAAAGGGGGGAAATAATAACACATAAATAACCTTCTTCTTGTTATATAAGATTGAAACCAGCTTAACACAGTACCAGAAAGACCTACCCGTTGACTAAGGTGGTTTATGAGAACACTGCGATCTATGTTCAAAAACTGATATGTTACATGTCAGAATTAAACCGTAAAGTCATTAACAGCAATGTAGTTTCTGTCCTATGACTTGATCCAAAACCTGATGATATTTGTCAAGAATAGAATCTTTATTCAAGTAATCATTTAAATTGTTGAAAAACTACATTTTCTAAAATTTACTTAGAAAAGGCAGGTTGGAAATAGGGCTAAAAATGTCTAAAACAGAGCAGTCATTTTTCTTGAGCAGGGATTTAACTACTGCAGATTTTAAGGAATCTGGAAAAATGCCAGAAACTAATGAGCAATCAACTTCTTCAAAAAAACCTGTGGGAATAGGATCAAGGAAACAAGTGGACTGTTTTAGCTGATAAATTTTTCAGGTAAATTTATTTTAGGAAAAGAGTTCAGTTCGCAGTGTTGAGCTCTTTGAGGTTCAACAAGGTGTATTCTTCAGATCTGTATTTTATTACATCTTATATTATATCTGTCATGAGTGTTGCATCATTGTGTGATACGGAAACTGCAAGGCATCGAACTGCAAGAACCTACAGAGGATAGACTGTAGAATCCACTGAGAAGCTCATCGGGGTCTACCACCCCCCTCCCCCCTTTTGTGACATTTACTGAGCGTTGCAGAGGAAGGATCGAAAGCGTTGTTCAGGATCCTTACTACCCATCACACAATCTCTTTGATACACTACTGTCAGGAAAGAGATACAGAAGCATATGCCAGACTGGATAAATAACAGCTTCTTCCCTCAGGCTGTGAAACTAATGAATACACTACCACCACCGGTTTACTATACTGTTTACCTGTGCTGCGCACCATATGCATTTTGAACTATATTTTATTAACTTATTTATGGTAATATTTTGGTTTATGTGCTGTGCGTGATATATGTTTTGTGGGTGCACTGTGCTCCAGAGGAACTTGAACTTGTCTTCATTGCTGAAGCACTATCAGCATTAACAGGAAATATGACAGTAAACCACAACATTATACGAAAATAAACAAAGAAATGACGTGGTGATACAAATTCTTATATTATACCAGTTATGATTACCTCAACAAAAGCAGCCACCTCTTGTAATACAAGATTCCACTCTAGCTGATCTTCAGTGTTGAAGCGATGTGTATAATCTTCAATCTCATCTGACAATTCCTGATAGAATTAAAAACCACTTTGGTGTATACTGTAGCACCATAATAATGAGACTACCATTTTCAAAGTGATGCGTGTAAAGTTAAACCAGCACAATGGGGAAAAAGCAGAAACAATTGTAAACAGATCACTATGCCGCCACATTCTCTAACAGCATCAGATAGTAATTGCACTCAGGAATGAAATGGTAATTGCAGTGGAGTGATAAAACACTGTTCTGCTTAGATTTGTTTTGTATTCAAAAGGCTGGCAATGGTGAAACATTACCAATTCAATCATGAACAATTCCAAACTTTGCATTGAGAAAGATTTCATATGTTAAGACTGCTCTAAAATTTAACTACAGCAAATCCATCAGACTAAACAAACTATGTTACTTACAGATGAAACTATGAAAATTACTTTTTTTAAAAATCACAGGCACATCTCTATGGCCACAATGAGGCTGTTTTCAAATTGGAGGAACACCTCATATTCTGTCTTTGTCACTTCAAACTGATGGCATGACCATCGTGCAATTTTCCCCCCTCCCTTCTCTCTTTTTCCATTTCCCAATCTAGCTCCCCTCTTACCTCTTCTCTTCTCATCTGTTTATCTCCTCCCCTGTTGCCCTCCTCCTTCCCTTTCTCCACTCTCTTCTCCTGTCAGATTCCTTCTTCTTCAGTTCTTTACCTTTTCTACCTATCAATTCCTAGCTTCTTAATTCTTCCCCCACTCCACCAGCTTCTTATTCTGGCTTCTTCGCCCTTCCCCTCCAGTCCAGAAGGGTCTCAGCCTGAAACATCAACTGTTCATTCATTTCCATAGATGCTGACTGACCTACTGGGTTCCTTCGGCATTTTGTATGTGGTACTCAGAAAAATCACGGACAAAGTTTGTTGGGGTAACTCATGGGAATCTTAATTAATTCAAACAGGTGATTTTTAAAATCAAACAAAATGAGATGGAAACCTGAAAGATACCAAAGGTCCAGAATCATAAGGGGATTTAAAGATGAGGACATGGGTTTTAAATTCAATACATCAGCAAAGACAAGGTGGAAGACAGGGGTGGTGACTGAAGATTGGATGCTTTTGACTAAGTATTTTTCATGCTGAAAATTTCAGGGTAATGGAGGGAAAGTGGAAACTGATCTTCATCAGCGGTATGGGCAAAGAGCAAAGAGAGAAGTAAAGAAATAAAGCTAGAAATATAAAGTTCACACAAGGATAGCAAGTTTGAAATTTATATACAGGTTAAGCAGTTTACCAGGGTTTGTACATTTGGATTGACTCCCAGCAAGAAGCTGGAAGAAGTGGATTTGCAGAGTATTGGTTTATTGCAATATTGAAAAACAGAAGATAGTGATTTCAACAATAATAAACTGATCTAAAAACAAAAAGTTCAGAAATAGAGTTCAGTTTTAAAAAGTTATAAGCGTGATTAGTAAAAAAAAATAAGCATAAATGTACAATTCACAAAAATACCATACCTTTACAAGATCTCTGACAAGGTCCATTTTGTTAAGCAGCAGACAAACTACTATGTATCGAGCATAATACCGTAGCTTTTTAACTACAAGCTCAGGCCTGTAAAAAAGTAGTGCAACTTAAATTCAATACCAAGAAATATTGTGTGATACATCCAAGCAAGAAACAAGAGAAAAATGTTAATAAATACAGATAAAATTAACAAAATGAATTATTTGCAAGTAGTTTAGACTGTCTGTCCAATCCACTGCTCTAATTCAAAAGTATGTGAAATTCTAAAAATTACAACTTGTAATGGAAAACAGACTCAAGTCCTGCAAAATGTATCACAGAAAAAAAATTAAAGTGTAACCAAAGACATAACAAATTGTACTTGTGGTTATAAATACGCTGAGGTTACTTATGAAAATAAACCACAGATCTAGGTCTTTTATGTTGTGAGGAAATTGGAGAAACAATACAGGTATAAAATCTTACCGATCTTCCTTGGTGACCTGGGAATAATAGGCCCTTTGCCTAATTGCAGAGTAGAAGGAAAATGCTTCATTAAGATAACTGGTCTCAGAAGTACGCAAGCTTGGCAAAAGGGTGGCAGGGAAACAAAAGAAAGACCAGGTCATATTGAAAATAGACAAGCTAAGTTAAAGTTGCATCAGAACATAAAAGTCATGAGAAACAACATCTGTAAAAATGATAACACCTCTTTGGCTTATAACAAATTGAAGCTTTTCAAGGTGGACTCTTAGTCAGAGTAACACACAGAATCTCTTGTGCTTAGTCTTTTAACCATTCATTTTCAAGGAAGTAAGTACGATGGGGTCTGGCATAAAACCTTTTTCTACTCCTCTCTTCCACAACCCCAATGTTTTGTGTTAAAGAATTTGTAACAGGGCACTCTTAAGAGCCAATGTGGAATTGAGAAAAGAGAAATCACATTGGACAAATCTATTCGTGATTTTGAAGTTGCAATTAGCAGATAAAGATGAACAAACAACATGATGTGACAATAGCTACTTTAATCTAGATTTTCAGAAGGCTTTCAGAAAAGAAGCATGTTAACAGAGTTGAAATAATTTTCTGTATTGTGAAATAGTGAATAGTGGGCTGCCATGTAGTGGGATGCCAAATAATTACATAGTCAAATTTGCCGATTACACGACAATGTTGGCTCATCACCAACAACTATGAGATGGCCTACAGAGAGGAGGTGGAAGAAATCAAGGCTTGCTGCCAGACAAATAACCTCTTCCTCAATGTCAACAAGACAAAGAAGGTGTTTATATCAACTTCAGCAGAACTCACACCCCTCTTTTACATCAGTGGCACAGCAGTAGAAACTGTAAGCCATTTCAAACTCCTGGGAGTGCACATCTTTCACAACCTCTCATGGCCCAGAACACATTCTACACCAGCAGGAAAGCTCACCAACACATCCACTTTCTGAGGAAGCTGAACAAAACTGGGCTATGCACATCCATACTCACATCTTTCTACAGATGCACAGTAGAGAGCATCCTAACATGCTGCATTGCTGTATGGTATGGAAACTACATTGTGGCAGACAGAAAGGTTCAGCAATGGTAGTGAAAACTACCCAATGCATTATTGGCAGCAGCCTACCCACCATCAAGTTCACAAATACAGAAAGGTGCTGGAAAAGGGCCAGTAACATCATGAAGGATCTCACTCACCCTGCTCATGGACCGTTTGTCCAACTCCCATCAGGGAGGAGGCTATGTAGCATCCACGCCAAGACCACCAGACTCAAGAACAGTTACTTTCCCCAAGCAGCAAGGCTGATCAACACCTCCACCCACTAACCCACCCTCCACATCCCCAACCACCACCATTTTATCATTTTCTGTCAGTCACCTTATTTACAGACACTTATGTGCCTAGCATCAGTTCATATATATACAATGTATATAAGCTATCTTATGTATTTATATTTACTGCAGATTTTTAAAATTATTGTATTCTTTATTTTACTGTATTTGCATTGCATCAGACCCAGAGTAACAATCATTTTGTTCTCCTTTACACTCGTGTACTGGAAATGTCATTAACCAATCTTGAACTCTTGAACCTTGATTAGAAGCTCAGTTGTTCATAATCTTAGTTAATTATTTGGACAGATATCAAATGCCAGTGACATCAAACAAGGTGGGCTGTAGGAGGAATGGTGGGAATCTTCAGGGTGATACATAGGTGAGGCCATAGCAAATAGAATATAATAGGGAAAACTCAGTGATTCAGGAACAGCTCTTCCCCTCTGCCATCCAATTCCTAAATGGGCATTGAACCCGTGAACACTACCCCACTTTTTTTATATGTATTATTTCTGTTCTTTGATTAATTAATTTATTATTATTTTTATTTTTCTTCTTCTAATTGTTTGCATTGAACTGCTGCTGCTAAGTTAACACATTTCACGACACATGCTGGTGATAACAAATCTGATTCTAATTTGTTTAGGGAGCTTAAGGTAAAGGAACCCACAGGAAGTAGTGATCATAATATGATAGAATTCACCCTGCAATGTGAGAGGGAGAAGCTAAAGACAGGTGTATCAGTAAAGGGAATTACAGAGGCATGAGAGAGGAGCTAGCCAAAGTTGACTGGAAGGGGACACTAGCAGGGTGACAGGAGAACAGCAATAGCTGGAGCTTCTGGGAGCAATTCAGAAGGCACAGGATAGATACATTCCAAAGATGAAGAAGTATTCTAAAGGAAGGATGAGACAAGCGTGGCTGACAAGGGATGTAAAAGACAACATAAAAGCAAAAGACAGCCATATAATGGAGAAAAAAAAACATAGGTAGGAAGTGGATTGGGAAGTTTTTAAAAACCAAGAGAAGGCAACTAAAACGCCATAAAGAAGGAAAAGATGAAATATGAAGGTAAGCTAGCTAATAATGAGAGGGGACTTGATGATGGTGAGGACAATATGAGTGAGGTTGATGTTCTGGAGCATGTTGATATTAAGGGAGAGGAGGTGTTGGAGTTGTTAAAATACAGTAGGACCGGGGGGGCGTCACGTGATGACGTGGGATTGAGACGTGTAAATCCAGCTCTCCCGCAACAAATCAGTAAAGTACCGTTTAAACAAAACAAAGTTAATAAATATTTTCTGAAAACTATTTATAAACTTTGTAAGACTACTTTACGATATGCCTCCTAAACCGCAACAAAAGAAGTCTGCTGTTGCGAAGCAGCCGCGAGAGGGGAAGAAAAAAGGGCCTACTGCAACGATGGAGCCTCGGACTCAGGTTGGATCTCCTTCGGTAGAACAGGGAGCAATGGCGGTGGTAACGGGTTCTTCGAAGAAGGCACCGGAAATGTGCATGCGCAAAGAAGAGCGCATGCGCAAATCGACACAACACAAACTACAAGAACCGGCAGCCACTGCAATTGAAAATGACTCAGAGTCAGAATTGGATTCTGCAGAGAACACAGATGAAGAAGAGGAGGAAGAATTGGAAGCGATTGGAAGTAAAGGAGATGATAGAGACATAAGAGAGGCTATATTGCAATTAACGGCTGAACTAAGAAAAGTAAGAGAAGCGCTTAGAGATACGAAGATGTGCTATAATAAAGTTATGGAAAGACAGGACAAAATGGATAAGAAGCTTCAAAAGATGGAAAGAGCAATGGGGCATATGAATGATAGACTAGAAAAAACAGAAAATGATTTGCTTGTCTGGAACTCGGAAAGAAATCGACTCTTGGAGAAAGTGGACATGTTGGAAAATTTCAGTAGACGTAATAATATTAAAATTGTTGGTCTTAAAGAAGGTACGGAGGGAGAAAAACCAGTAGAATTTTTTCAAAAATGGATCCCGGATGTTTTGCAAATGGAAGAGGAGGTTCGACCAATTGAAATTGAGCGGGCACATAGAGCTCTAAGACCAAAACCAAAAGATGACCAATATCCACGATTGATTTTAATAAAATTCTTAAGATTTCAAGACAAGGAAAGGATTCTACAGGCAGCTGCTCGAGCTGCCAAGGATAGAAAAGGGCCATTGATAATTAAAGGGAACAAAGTTTTTTCTACCCTGATATAAGTTATGAACTTTTGAAGAGAAGGAAGAAATTTAATCCAGTGAAAAAAACCCTATGGGATCATGGTTATCAATTTATACTGCGTTATCCTGCAACCTTGAAGATTTTTTTGCCTGGTGGAGAAAAAAGATTTTTTGATGACTACCAGAAAGCAGAGCAGTTTGTGCGAGATTCTCTGAATATTCACCAGATACAAGAACAAATCCAGGGGAGCGAGATAGATTGAAGATGAAGATTGGGTTAAAGAATGGACTTGTTGGATTTTTGAAGCTGGATGAATGTATAAATATATCATTAATTATACGAGGGGGGTAAGAAAGGTTAAAACTGGAGGAATATTAGTTGGGAATAGTAACATTAATTTTGCCTATATATATATAATTTTTTTTTGTTGCCGGGGAGCTGGAAGAAGCACTGATCGATTGCTACGCTAATCATGTGTGCAAGCGTGGCTTTTGCCACGACCCGTAAAATGGAGGGGGGTAGTGTTGTGTATCTTTTCATTCACAACATTAGTGGGGGGGTATTTTGTTTTTTCTTTTTTTGTATTCTTCCTATCTTTTCTTTTCTTTTTGCCTGGAAGGTTGGGAGGGAAACACATAGCAACATGGTGAAGTTTAAAGAGATTCCCCAAGGAACTATGAGAGTTGAGAAGATAAGTAATGTTTTAGATTGGAGTAACTTTGTTAAGAATAATGACTAATTTATTGAATTTTTTGAGTTTTAATGTTAATGGGCTTAATGGACCAGTGAAAAGAAAAAGAATCTTAACACATATTAAAAAAATGAAGATAGATTTAGCTTTTTTACAGGAAACGCACCTAACAGAAACAGAACATCAGAAACTAAAGAGAGATTGGGTGGGAAGTGTTGTTGCGGCTTCATTTAATTCAAAAGCGAGGGGAGTAGCAATTTTGATCAATAAAACGTTACCAATTAGAATACAAAATGTAATAACTGATTCTGCGGGGAGATATGTGATTATACATTGTCAACTTTTTTCTGAATTATGGACTTTTATGAATATTTATGCACCAAACAAAAATGATGCAAAATTCATACAAGAAGCTTTTCTGAATTTGGCGGATGCACATGAAAAAATATTAATTGGAGGAGACTTTAATTTTTGCTTAGACCCAGTCTTAGATAGATCAACCAAGGCTGTTATAAAATCGAAGGTAGTAAATTTAACTTTATCATTGATGAAGGATTTAAATTTGATTGATATATGGAGAAGAATCAATCCTAAAGAAAGAGACTATTCGTTCTACTCCCATAGACATAAAACTTACTCAAGGATAGATTTGTTTCTATTATCAATGCATATTCAACACAGAGTGAAAAATATGGAATATAAAGCAAGGATATTATCAGATCATTCCCCTTTATTAATGACAATAATAATGGCTGATAAGGAAGAAGTGGCTTATAGATGGAGATTTAATTCAACATTATTAAAACGTCAAGATTTCTGTGATTTTATGAAAAAGCAGATTCAATTTTTTTTGGATACAAATTTTCATTCAGTGGATGATAAATTTATATTATGGGATGCGATGAAAGCATATCTTAGGGGCCAGATAATAAGTTATACGTCTAAAATTAAGAAAGAATATATGGCAGAACTAGATCAATTGGAAAAAGAGATTACAAAAATAGAAAAAGAATCTCAAAGATATATGTCAGAAGAAAAACAATGACAACTTGTTAATAAGAAGTTACAATATAATATGCTTCAGACATATAGAACGGAAAAAGCAATTATAAGAATTAAACAAAGGTATTATGAGCTAGGTGAGAGAGCACATAAAATTCTTGCCTGGCAGTTGAAAACAGAACAAGCTTCCAAAACAATAAATGCAATTAGAACAAGGGCAAATAAAATATCTTATAAACCTCTTGAAATAAATGAAACTTTTTAAAATTTCTATTCTGAATTATATCAATCAGAATCCCAAAATGATGTTAATGAGATAGAAAGGTTTTTATCACAAATTTCTCTTCCAAAATTGAATTTGGAAGAACAGAAGGGATTAGATATGCCTTTTACATTAAAAGAAGTTGAAGAAGCTTTAGGATCACTCCAAAGTAATAAATCTCCAGGAGAAGATGGTTTTCCAGCTGAATTTTATAAAAAATTTAAAGATTTATTATTTCCTCTTTTTATGGAACTAATACGTCAAGCAGAAAAAATACATAAACTTCCAGAATCTTTTTCAACAGCGATTGTAATAGTATTGCCAAAAAAAGACAGAGACCCTATGAAACCAACATCATACAGGCCTATTTCTTTATTGAATACGGATTATAAAATAATAGCAAAAATTTTATCAAATAGATTATCTAAATATTTACCAAAATTAATACATATGGATCAAACAGGATTTATTAAAAATAGACAATTGGCAGATAATGGAACCCGGCTACTCAGTATAATTCATTTGGCACAAAAAAGGGATGAGAAGAGTATAGTAGTAACTTTGGATGCAGAAAAAGCATTTGATAGATTAGAATGGGATTTTTTATTTAAAGTATTAGAAAAATATGGGTTAGGAACATCTTTTATAAATTGGATTAAAACTTTAAATTCTAACCCTAAAGCTAAAGTAGTGACAAATTCTCAAATTTCAACACCATTCCAGTTAAAAAGGTCAACTAGACAAGGTTGTCCATTATCACCTGCTTTATTTGTACTGGCGATAGAGCCATTAGCAGAACTAATCAGAATTGATCCAGATATTATGGGTTTTAGAGTTAATCAGGAGAAAT
Source organism: Mobula hypostoma (assembly GCF_963921235.1). Classification (NCBI taxonomy): domain Eukaryota; kingdom Metazoa; phylum Chordata; class Chondrichthyes; order Myliobatiformes; family Myliobatidae; genus Mobula; species Mobula hypostoma. Next base: position 8,325,376 of record NC_086117.1, read on the forward strand.
ATAAAATTAATCTTTTTGCCGATGATGTTTTGATCTATTTAACAAACCCACAACATTCGTTACATAAACTATCTTCTAGATTGGATGAATATGGGAAGGTATCAGGTTACAAAATAAATTGGGATAAAAGTGAAATTTTACCTCTTACTAAAGGAGACTATAGTCAATGTCGATTAGTAACCCAATTTAGATGGCCGGTAAATGGTATAAAGTATTTAGGTATAAGACTTGATATTGATGTAAAGAATTTATATAAATTTAATTATTTACCACTGTTGAAAAAAATTCAAGAAGATTTTGACAAATGGATGATACTACCAATAACATTAGTAGGTAGAGTCAATGTTGTAAAAATGAATATATTTCCTAGATTACAGTATTTGTTTCAAACATTACCAATACAATTGCCACAGAAATTTTTTCAAGAGTTAAATAAATGTGGGAGAAAATTTCTTTGGAAAGGTAAAATGTCAAGAATATCATTGGAAAAATTGACATGTAAATTTAGGTTAGGAGGGTTACAACTTCCAAACTTTAAAAACAATTATAAAGCAAATCAACTTAGATTTATTGCATCTTTCTTCAATGATCAAAAACCAGCATGGATTAAAATAGAACTAGATAAGATAGGAGAAAATAAACCTGAAGATTTTATATATAAATGGGAATCTAAATGGATACGGGAAAAGAAAGAATCTCCTATATTAACACATTTGATTGATTTATGGAATAAGATAAATGATGATAATGAAACACAGAAATCTCTATTAGCAAGGAGACCTTTGTTTCAAAACAGACTTATTCCTTTTACAATGGACAATCAACTTTTATATAATTGGTACCAAAAAGGGATTAAATTTATAGGAGATTGTTTTGAACGAGGTATATTGATGTCATTTGAACAATTAAAGGATAAATATAAAATATCTAATAATACTTTCTTTTGTTACTTTCAATTAAGGGCTTACTTAACAGGTAAGCTGGGTCAAACAATGTTTTTGCCAAAACCTAATGAAATTGAAATTTTAATTCAAAAAGGGAAAATTAAAAAATTTATTTCTTGTATGTATAATTTGATTCAAGAACAGACAATTAAACAAGGAACCCATAAGTCAAAGCAAAAATGGGAAACAGATTTGAATATTAATATTGATGAAACAAATTGGTCAAGACTCTGTCTTGACAATATGACAAATACAATAAATGTTCGACTTAGATTAGTACAATATAATTTTTTATACCAATTATATATTACACCACAAAAAATAAATAGATTAAATTCAAATCTATCTGATAAATGCTTTCGGTGTAATCAAGAAATTGGTACTTTTTTACATTCTACTTGGTCTTGTTTTAAAATTCAACCCTTTTGGATAAATTTAAGAGTCTTATTGGAACAAATTACTGGAACTCAACTTCCACATAACCCTGTATTATTTCTATTAGGTGATATTGAAAGGATAAAATCGAAACTTAAATTGAATAAATATCAGAAAGAATTTATAAAAATTGCATTGGCAGTAGCTAAGAAGACTATAGCAGTTACTTGGAAATCTGATTCGTATTTAAGTATGGATCGTTGGAATAATGAAATGGCTAGTTCTATTCCACTCGAAAAAATTACTTATAATTTAAGAGATAAATATGTAACATTTTTGAATATTTGGCGCCCTTATTTACAAAAGATAGGATGGCATATTTAAGTGCTCCGATAAAGACCTTGGTCCCTTGGGGAAAGTAACGAATAATTATACCAAATTTATTTTGAATCCCATGGAGCATGTGGAAACCTTCCAATACCCAGGCAGTTCTTTTCTTTTTTCTCTCTTTCTTTCTTTTTAGGTAGGACTATATATATATGGGGGGGGAGGGTTAAGGGGAGGGGGGAGGGTAGATTTTATCTTTTCATGTATTCTTTTTGAAAACTCAATAAAAATTATATTAAAAAAAAATATATTAGGACCGATAAGTCCCCGGGGCCTGACGGAATATTCCCCAGGCTGCTCCACGAGGTGTGGGAAGAGATTGCTGAGCCTCTGGCTAGGATCTTTATGTCCTTGTTGTCCACGGGAATGGTACCGGAGGACTGGAGGGAAGCGAATGTTGTCCCCTTGTTCAAAAAAGATAGTAGGGATAGTCCAGATAATTATAGACCAGTGAGCCTTACGTCTGTGGTGGGAAAGCTGTTGGAAAAGATTCTTAGAGATAGGATCCCTGGGCATTTAGAGAACCATGGTCTGATCAGGGACAGTCAGTATGGCTTTGTGAAGGGCAGTTTGTGTCTAACAAGCCTGACAGAGTTCTTTGAAGAGGTGACCAGGCATATAGATGAGGGTAGTGCAGTGGATGTGATCTACATGGATTTTAGTAAGGCATTTGACAAGGTTCCAAATGGTAGGCTTATTCAGAAAGTCAGAAGGCATGGGATCCAGGGAAGTTTGGCCAGGTGGATTCAGAATTGGCTTGCCTGCAGAAGGCAGAGGGTGGTGGTGGAGGGAGTATATTCAGATTGGAGGATTGTGACTAGTGGTGTCCCACAAGGATCTGTTTTGGGACCTCTACTTTTCGTGATTTTTATTAACGACCTGAACGTGGGGGTAGAAGGGTGGGTTGGCAAGTTTGCAGGCGACACAAAGGTTGGTGGTGTTGTAGATAGTGTAGAGGATTGTCAAAGATTGCAGAGAGACATTGATAGGATGCAGAAATGGGCTGAGAAGTGGCAGATGGAGTTCAACCCGGAGAAATGTGAAGTGGTACACTTTGGAAGGACAAACTCTAAGGCAGAGTACAAAGTAAATGGCAGGATACTTAGTAGTGTGGAGGAGCAGAGGGATCTGGAGGTACATGTCCACAGATCACTGAAAGTTGCCTCACAGGTGGATAGGGTAGTTAAGAAAGCTTATGGGGTGATAGCTTTCATAAGTCGAGGGATAGAGTTTAAGAGTCGCGATGTAATGATGCAGCTCTATAAAACTCTGGTTAGGCCACACTTGGAGTACTGTGTCCAGTTCTGGTCGCCTCACTATAGGAAGGATGTGGAAGCCTTGGAAAAGGTACAGAGGAGATTTACCAGGATGCTGCCTGATTTAGAGGGTATGCATTATGATCAGAGATTAAGGGAGCTAGGGCTTTACTCTTTGGAGAGAAGAAGGATGAGAGGAGACATGATAGAGGTCATGCACTTTGGTAGAAGGAATAAATGCGTCAATTATTTTCTAACTGGAGAGAATATTCAACAATCAAAGCTGCAAAGGGACTTGGGAGTCCTGCATGAATCCCTAAAAGATAACTTGCAGGTTGTGTCAGTGGTGAGGAAGGCAAATGTAATGTTAGCGTTCATTTCGGGAAGACTAGAATATAAAGGTATGGATGTAATGCTGAGGCTTGACAAGGCACTGGTGAGGCCTTACTTGAAGTTTTGTGAGCAGTTTTGGGCCACTTATCTGACATTGGAAAGGGTTCAAAGGAGGTTAATTTATAATGATTCTATGAATGAAAGGGTTATCGTATGAGGAGTGTTTGATGGCCCTGAGCCTGTTACTTGCTGGAATTTAGAAGAATGAGGAGGGAACTCTTTGAAACCTATCAAATGTTGTTGAAAGGCATCAATAGAGTGGATGTGGAGTGGATATTTCCTGTAGTAGGGGAGTCAAGGACCAGAGGGTACAGCCTCAGAATATAGGGTAACAGAGGGCATCCATTTAGAACTGACATAAGGAGGAATTTCTTTAGCCAGTCGGCAGTGAATCTCTGGAATTTGTTGCCACAGGCAGCCTGTAGAGGTCAGGTCACTGGCTGTATTTAAGGCTGAGGTTGTGGGTTCTTTATTAATCAGGTTATGGGGAGAATGTAGAATAGTATTGTGAGGGAAAATGGATCAGCCATGATGAAATAGTGGAGCAGGCTCGATGGGCTGAACAGCCCAATCTGCTGCTATGTTTTATGGTTTAAACAACCTAGACTGTTAGTCTTATTGCAAGAGGATTAAGCACAAAAGAGGTGCTGTCTTCCTCCAGTTGGCAAGGCCACTGGTGAGACAGCATTTAAAACACTGTGTATAATGTAGATCTGGTCTTCATTGCCAAAAGAAGAATATACTTGTAGAGGTACAACAGATTGATTACTGGGATGACAGCTTTGCTGTGCAAGGAAAATTAAACAGAATTGAGATGAGCTCTTTAATATAAAAGAATGAGAAATTATCTCACTGAAATTCAGAAAACTCACTGTCTAAGAGCAAGGGTCATAGCCTCAAAATAAGAAGTTGGCCATTCAGAATATTGTCCCAGTGCAGACAAAGGTTGATGGGCAAAATGGTCGGCATGTAAGTGGTGGCCCAAGGGCCCACCTGTATCATGTGATTCTATGATTCCAAGCCATAGATAAAAAGAATTTTTTTAACCCAGAGACTGGTCAATCTTTGGAACCAAGAATACAGTGGAAGCTCAGATATTAAAGACCAACATAATTTTAGATATTATGGGAATTAAAGGATATGGGATTAATGGAGGAAAATGGCACTAAGGCATAAGGTTAATTTAACTGCAAATAGGAATAGCCTTAAGTGTTGCCTCTGTGCATAAAACGACTTCAAAATTCAGACATTTAAGGCACTATCAGGAAGAAAAAGTGCTTTAAACAAACATCTTTTTAAAAGTTTCATACTACTTCATTTGCATTTCAACAATCCAAAACTCATGCTTACTAATAGTGGTAGTAGAGTTGTCCGATTTTCGATGCAATTTCTCCAATTTGCCACCGCTTCAAGCCATACCTGTTATCCAGGATTTGCCTAGGGTGAAAAGCAGACAAATAAACTATCCCATGTGTATTGTCTAAACAAGCAAAAAATACATTTCACATTCTAACTCTTCCAAAAAAACTCCACATATACTTGTAGCTTGAGCTAGCTTTATGTTTCCAATAATTATAAGGCCAAAATTAAAACTGTGCAAATATATTAATGAACAAATTACCAATAACAGCATAAAATTCATTCAACCTAATTCTTAGCATATACTTAGATAGACAAAAACATCAGACAAGAAAACTGTATATTTTACTGAAACTAGCTAGTTTGTTACATACAACAATGCAAGATGGATAGTATGCAATGAAGAACGTATATGACAGTATGATTTAAGTGACTTTTTATTTTATGAAATGATTGCTTTCTTATTCTTCTTAATAATTTCCATTATAACCACATGGTATCAGAAATAAAATACAAGCTACTCAGACCACGTGGCCAAGTGGTTAAGGCATTGGACTAGCAACCTGAAGATCATGAGTTCGAGCCCCAGCCGAAGGAACGTGTTGTGTCCTTGAGCAAGGCACTTAATCACACATTGTTCTGCGACGACACTGGTCCCAAGCTGTATGGGTCCTAATGCCCTTCCCCTGGACAACATTGTGTCGTGTAGAGGAGAGACTTGCAGCATGGGCAACTGCTGGTCTTCCATACAACCTTGCCCAGGCCTGCGCCCTGGAGAGTGAAGACTTTCCAGGCACAGATCCATGGTCTCGCAAGACTAACGGATGCCTTTACTTTTACTCAGACCAATATTCAGAATACAAAGAACTAAAGAGAAAGACAAATCCTGTGAATGACCAAGGACAAATATTTCACCCATTGCTGACTATTTAAAGACCCATTAAATTGACCAATGGTAAAATTAAGTATATTTGCTAGTCAAACTGAGGGTTTACAGAAAATTGCAATAGAGTAACTACTTGCATTGATAAGGACAAGGCATTGACAGTCGGGATTAGCTTTTTTTGGGCAATTGCTAATTTAATTAGCTTGGTACAGAGGGCCTGTTCCTGCACTGTACTATGCTCTAGGCTCTACCTAAACTTTATCACCATTTTTAGAAGAACTGGGATCAAAGGTCTGAGATCTTTAACCTTTGTTAACTTGGAAAAAAAACTGCAAGGACTGGATGCTGTTCAGTGCTAGTACAGTGTAACAAGAAAACACAGCACACTTGGTCAGCATGCACCAGGGCATCAGCAATAATAGAAACATAGAAAATAGGTGCAGGAGTAGGCCATTCGGCCCTTCGAGCCTGCACCGCCATTCAGTATGATCATGGCTGATCATCCAACTCAGAACCCTGTACCAGCCTTCCCTCCATACCCCCTGATCCCTTTAGCCACAAGGGCCATATCTAACTCCCTCTTAAATATAGCCAATGAACTGGCCTCAACTGTTTCCTGTGGCAGAGAATTCCACAGATTCACCACTCTCTGTGTGAAGAAGTTTTTCCTAAACTCGGTCCTAAAAGGCTTCCCCTTTATCCTCAAACTGTGACCCCTCGTTCTGGACTTATGTTTAATCGTTCATTCAGGATTCAGTAATGAAGAATCTTGTGCCAACCACTTGTGGTCATCTTTCTCCTGGTCTTGAGTATTACTGATAGACTCAGGCAGATTTGAAATGCTAGCAATGATTGAGAATGCAGCTAATACATGTAATCATCCACAACAGTGATCAAGAGTCACACTTATTTGTTTATTCTTTCTTACTTCTCTTCTAATATTTGTAGATTTGTATATCTGTGCACTTGTAATGCTACTGGGACACTGTAATTTCCTTTGAAATCAATAAACTATCTATCTGTCTAAAAGCTTCTCTGCCTAACTCCATTTTTAACATTTAATTATATTTCTTATTAGGTTCAGTAAGAATAACGCACTTCAAGGTAACTATTCTAAAGCAGTTCTATCTCTGATGGAATGTTTCAACCTGAAACCCAAAGCATTGATCATTTTTCCACGACCCCTCCCCTAATGCCGATTGACTCGCTGAATTCTTCCAGCAGATTGTTACTTTAAATCCTTCGCTATTTTAACTAAACATATAAAATGTAAAATGATCACTTGAAAATAAGTGAGACAAATAAATCTTTTGAGCTGTGGTATTTCATGACCATCTTGGGCCTAGGTATATAATGATAGTCATGAAACACCACAGCTCAAAGATCTACCTGTTGATGTTAATTTCACCAAGGCAAGTCTCTTGCACTGGAGTTATTTCATGCTATAAAACTTACAAAATAAGGTGATAGGGTTATCATTTGTCAATTTTTATTATGATGCTTATTTGTTGAAAACAAAATACTTTAGAATCTGCAAAGCAAAGTTTCTCTCACCTGTGCTGCTGTTGAAATTTCCACAACTTGGTGTAAACATCAAAAGTCCGCCCAAAATATGACTGCCACTGCTTTTGCCCATATTGAGGTAAATCCCTATTAGAAAAGAATAATCTAAATTTAGTAGGTCAAAAATTTAAGCCATTGGCAAATGACAAGTAATTGAGGAAGGCAGGAGACAGAAAAGAATTAGAGAAGAATGGAAAGTTCTTCTCAATTCTGCTTAATTTTTCCTTGTACTACAAAGTTATCGTCCCAGTAAACAATCTGTTGTAACAATATAAAACTGGAACTATGCATTTATACTACTGTGTGCAATTAAAAAAACATTGTTAAATGTAATAAATAATTTAATCCCAGAGTTATACATACTTCCAAACCAAACATCAAGAACCACATAAATTTTATTTTCAGCCCTCATCCCACAGCCTTCTATGCTTTTGGTGCTTATCTAAATACTTCTTAAGTATTGTGAGTACCTGCCTACCTATCCCCTCATGCAGCATATTCTGGATTTCAACCACCTTCTGGGTAAAAAAAAATCTTTGAAAATGATCTTAAAAATATTCCTATGCTAAGGGTTAAAGTTTCTCATGAACTTCCTTGTCCAAGTCTCTCAATTTTGCAGTCAGTCCCCTCAGTCCAGTCCACTCCAAAGTAAACAAACTCAGCAAACCCAGTCTCTCACTGTCCTCTGCAGCCCCTCCAGTGAAACTTACCTGGCAGCCTTGCATTGCCTTCTTCAGAACTGCTTCAGTTTGATTATATTTGTGCATAATCTCAAGTAACCAATACAAGAAATGATTCATGAGCTTTAAAAGCTTATCAAATGATGAAAAATTGATCTACAGTCGACCTTCACTAATCCGGCATCATTGGGACCTGAGGAGTGTCGGATTAGTGAAAATGCCGAATTACAGAAAGATCACATTAAGCATAATCAGTGCCAGATTATCAAAGGAACCGGATTACAGGTAGTCGGATTAGTGAAGGTCGACTGTATTTTGTTAGATTTTCTTCCTTGGCAAACCTGCACCTAGTATTTTGTTCACTTGACCATTCCCAGTCATTTTCTGATCTCAGATACAATTGATATTTTTTTCCATTAGACAGGGATAGTTCTTCAGGTTTCAATTGTTTTACCCAATTTAAAATATAGAAAAACATGAATTGTTAAATATGGAAAGTATAGCCAGTATCCTAACCAATAAAGGAAAAAAATGCAACCTCAATTGTTACAATTGTTGTTGGAGACTTTATACACACAAGAGATTTTATAGATGCTGGAAATCTTCAGCAATACACAGAAAATATTGGCAAACTGAGGAATTCAGCCTTTTACCTCTTCCACCTATCCCCTCCCACCTTCATATCCTGGCTTCAGCCTCTGTTTTGATGAAAGACCTCCACTCAAAACATCGACTGCCCATAGATGCTGCCTGACCTGCTGAGTTCTTCCAGAATTTTGTGTGTGCTGCTGGAGGTTTTATTTCAGGTTATTCAATGCACTTCATCTCCTAATTTTCTGGAGCCAAAATCAAGTCCGTGAGTGCCAGGGTGTTAAGTTTCCTGATGGAATGCAAGTGAATAATTACAGCATAGAACTTAGTAGCAGAATTAGGTCATTTGGCCCATCAAGTCTGCTCTGCTATTCTTTAATGGCTGATTTATTATCCCTCTCAACTCCATTTTCCTGCCTTCTCCCCATAATCTTTGATGCCCTTACTAATCAAGAACCTATCAACCTTTGCTTTAAATATACCCAGTGATGGCCTCTATAATTGTCTGTGGGAATGAATTCCACAGATTCAGCACCCTCTGGCTAAAGAAATTCCTCCTCATCTCTGCTCTAACGGGAAATCCTTCTATTTTGAGGCTATGCCCTCTGGTCCTAGATTCCCCCACTATGGGAAACATCCTCTCCACAATTATAGAAATTCTGAGTAAAATTAAGATTTAATGTACTAAAATGTTGCCTTCCTTCTAAAGGCAATTACCAAAAATGAGGGGGGGAAAAATCCAGTCTTTCTGTTGGTTGTTGTTATTTCATATGGCCTGTGTCTTTCTCTTCACACTTCTAATTGGTTTTTGTCAAGCCAGTCCTCCAGCTTGCGGCTGCATCGATGGACTGCAGCAAAGCCGTCTCAGGTCTTGGTACACACATCAAAGTGTTGCTTGAATTTCCAGCATCTGCACAACTTTGATGTGTGTTGCTTGAATTTCCAGCATCTGCAGAATTCCTGATGTTCAGGTCTTGGTTAGAGGACATGTTTGGACCAGGTGGAAGATGTCCTGGGTTGGGGCATACAGGGGCAAGCTGGGGTTCCTCAGGCGCCCCATCAGTGTCGTGTTTGTGCTGTTTTGGCACATCGATTTCTGGATCAATTTGTGGCTGTCCTGTTTTTTCTGGTAGCTCCAGGAGGAGCAAGTTGGGGTCACTGATCAGATCTCTGACAGGGGGCATGTTGGTGTGCCAGTATTGGCACCATTCGGTGTGTTCATCATAGGAGTTGAGATTTTTCAGGTTGCAGAAAGATTTTCGAATTTCAGTCGGGAAGTTGGAGGAGCTTTTTTGATGAGTTTACAAACTGGAATGTTGTTGGGGATATTTTGGATATGCTTATAGAATTTTGCTGAAGCTAGTCTTCTACAGATCTCTAGAGGTGCTACTTCGCTCATTGTTGGAAGCCATTATACAGGAGTACATGCTAGGGCCCCTGAGATTATTCTCATAGAAGTATGGAGCTGTGTATTGATGATGTTTGTGTGAGCACTTCTCTCCCAGGTGGGAGCACAATGATCGGTGACTGAAAAATATAGGACTAGGCTAGATGTTCACAGGACTGACTGGTTAGCACCCCATTTGGTTCATGCTATCTTCCTGATGAAGGCTGTTCTGGATTTTAGTTTCTTTGCAACATTTTGAAAGTGGATCTTGTCCGAAAGAGTTCGATCTAGTGAGACCCCTAAGTACTTTGGGTGTGGAGCTGTTTGTCATTTAGATATTAAGTTTAAGTTTGATTAGTCAGTTGTCCAGATGAAATATGGAAGTGACTGCTTTGTTGACATTCATATTTAGCTACCACTTTGGCAGATTTGGCTTGGGGGGGGGGGGGGCGGGGTGGCACTGAGGTTCAGATTGAACAAGGTTGGAGCCAGAACTGACCCTTGGGGGACGCCATCGTAGAATTTCGAAATGCGACTGGTGTCACTTCCTCGGGAGGTGAAGAAAGAACAGGTGCCTGTAATTCTGTGGAGGAGACTTTGGATCTTTTTACATGGGATGATTCAGGCTAGTTTTAACATTAAGTCTTGGTTGCCAACGGTGTCATAAGTAGTAGATAAGCCAATAAAAATTGCTTCAGTTTTCTTTTTGAGTTCAAAGCCTGATTCGATGTATGATGTGAGTGTGAGAACTTGTTCACTGGTATTGTGGCATTGTCTGAAGCCAGCTTGATTGGTATGTAAGAATCTATCAGAGATAACATTCCAGATAAAATAATAAGCTCAAGAAGTTTGTAGGTACAGCACTTGCTGGATCGTCTGCAGGCTTTCCTGGTTTAGGTACCACAATGAATTTGGCACGTTTCCAAGTGTCAGGGTATTTTCCTTCTGTTATTACATTAGATTATGAGGACACTCAGTCCTCGTTTATTGTCATTTAGTAATGCATGCATTATGATACAATGCTTCTCCAGTATATTACAGAAACACAAGACAGACCAAGACTAAAACTGACAAAAACCACATAATTATAACATATAGTTACAACAGTGCAAAGCAAAACCGTAATTTGATAAAGAGCAGACCATGGGCACGGTAAAAAAAAAGTCTCAAAGTCCCGATAGCCCCATCATCTCACGCAGACAGTACAAGGAAAAAAAACTCTTCCTGCCATGAACCTCCAGTGCTGCAAACTTGCCGATGCAGCACCCTCGAAGCACCAGACCACAACCGACTCTGAGTCCATCTGAAAACTTCGAGCTTCCGACCAACCCTCCGACACCGAGCACCACCTCTGCCGAGCGCTTCTACCCCGGCCCTGGCCGCCAAGCAACAGGCAAAGCCGAGGATTCGGGGCCTTCCCCTCCAGAGATTCTGGATCGTACAGTAGCAGCGACAGCAAAACAGGCATTTCAAGAGTTTCACCAGATGTTCCTCCATGCTTCTCACGTCCGTCTCCATCAAATCAGGATTGTGCACAGCATCCTACTTAACAAATAACAGATATTCATTCCGGATTAGCTGCTGCGAGCTGCATCGCACCGCCATCTTCTCTTCAGTGAAAGCACTAGTTAGCCATTTGATACTCTCTTCACCAAGATACTGCAGTATTCCTGGATAGATACACGCCGGCGGCTTTTGCTGATACAGTGCTTTGCAAGCAGATTTTACTTCCACTGGTGTTATTGGAAATGTAAGTGTGTCATCATCTCCAGGCATGCTATTGTAAAGTTTTTGGCATTTGTGTCTGACTTGCATTTCGAATTTATGATTAGGAGTGTGCATCAACTCAGGGCCACCCATGTTGGAATGGCTGTGGACAAGATGCCAGATGAAGACTGATCCAACCCCAGCTCCCAAACATACAGTCCTGTGTCCGCACTTTCCATGCCACATTTCATCACGAATCAAGCCAATTTCTGTTGGTGAACAAATGTGAATAATTCCTGGAAATTGTTCTTGATATTTGAGCAGCACTGGGGTTTCATTTAGTTTGTGGAGGGCTGAATCCTTACTCCAAATGAAAAACGATGTTAACTAATTGTCAATGCAGTTAATGTAACATAGAAACATAGAAACATAGAAAATAGGTGGAGTAGGCCATTCGGCCCTTCGAGCCTGCACCGCCATTTATTATGATCATGGCTGATCATCCAACTCAGAACCCAGCCTTCCCTCCATACCCCCTGACCCCTGTAGCCACAAGGGCCATATCTAACTCCCTCTTAAACATAGCCAGTGAACTGGCCTCAACAGTTTGCTGTGGCAGAGAATTCCACAGATTCACCACCCTCTGTGTGAAGAAGTTTTTCCTAATCTCAGTCCTAAAAGGCTTCCCCTCTATCCTCAAACTGTGACCCCTCGTTCTGGACCTCCCCAACATCGGGAACAATCTTCCCGCATCTAGCCTGTCCAATCCCTTTAGGATCTTATACGTTTCAATCAGATCCCCCCTCAATCTTCTAAATTCCAACGAGTACAAGCCCAGTTCATCCAGTCTTTCTTCATATGAAAGACCTGCCATCCCAGGAATCAATCTGGTGAACCTTCTTTGTACTCCCTCTATGGCAAAGATGTCTTTCCTCAGATTAGGGGACCAAAACTGCACACAATACTCCAGGTGAACTCAAGCATCATTCCCTCAGGACTTGCAAATTACAGTTGTTGAAATATAATGAATTTCATTAAACAACTCAGCATATTAATGCAGAAATAGTAAAAAGTAAAGTGCTAGAATTTGGATATTTTGGGCATATTTGAATTTCTTATGAGTGATCTGAAATGCATTTGATATAGTGTAATGAATACCAAAAGGATATGCCACAAAAGAGGGAATAATCTTTATTTTCAAAGGAATATATAATGAGAACAGGGTGAAGATTTTGATACACAGAAAAAATTTGAAATGTTAGCATGGTACAAGATCATGGTCTTTGCTGGAACATTAATATCCTAAACTTCTGGGCACTTATCTGAAATCCGCAATTAAAAGGCGGCAGAGTTGTGCTGTTGGAAACTCAAAACAAGAGCCTAGATAATTAAAGCAGGAACAAATTAATTTGCAAAAATCACTTGCTGATGCAGTCAACAAATGTTTCTTTATTTCTTCAGAGCATTTCTTAAAAAATTAAGCAATAATCATAGGGTAATAATCTATATGGGCAATGTCCAATGTTGTACAGGCAGGGAATATGCCCTCAATGGCCACTTTATTAGGTACAAGAGTGGAACTCAGAATGGTCTTCCACACACCACTGTTGTAAGGCATGATTAATTAAGTTAGTTTGAATCAGTCCTCTGACCTCTCTCATTAACAAGACAATTTCGCTTAGAGAACTGCTGCTCACTGTATTTGTTTTTTGTTATTTTCCACCATCCTCTGTAAACTCTAGAGACTGTTGTGCATGAAAATTCAACATCACTGCCACCCTCCCCCCCCCCAATCTACCACCAATCATTCAATGGTCAAAGTCACTTAGATCTGATGTATGGTTTGAACAACAACTCAGCCTCTTAATCATGTCTGCGTGTTTTTATGTATTGAGTTGCTGCCATATGATTGGCTGATAAGATATTTGCATTAATGAGCAGATGTGCAGGTGTACCTAATAAAGCAGTCACTGAAGTTAAATGAACAAAGCAGTCTCGCCGCTTTGTAGAAATCCTATCCTTCTGGCAACTGTATCTATCCAAATCATTCATTATAATTTCAAATATACCCAACAATGTAGCAATGTTGGGACACCTGTCCTGCAAAAGTGGACAGGTACATCTACAAATGTTCGTTTCGCTAATAGTGCCAAGGGCAAAGATGGGGATTCAAAAACAACATTTCCCACAATAAAATGAACCTTGGATTTTTGCCATTCCTTCTGGAGTCCCAACAATGAAATGTAGGGACATCGGTTAATAAGAACAAGACAGAGACAATGGTAGTAGGATTAGACGCTGAGAAAGCTTTTGATTCGGTTAGTTGGGCATTCCTATACAGAGTGTTAGGAAGATTTGGCTTTCAAGAAAAGTTTATTAAAGTAATCCAGACTCTATATGACAGCCCTACAGCTCGAATTAAGATAAATGGGGACCTCTCTGACTCCTTTATTTTAGAGAGAGGCACTAGACAGGGATGCCCAATTTCTCCTCTCCTTTTTGCGCTAAATATTGAACCGCTTGCCCAACTAATAAGACAGAGCGAAATGGTAAGAGGTATCAAAGTGGCAGGGATTGAACAGAAAGTGGCGTTATTCGCAGATGATGCTTTAGTCTATCTGAGTGAACCAGAAAAATCATTTATAGGATTGTTTACATTGTTGGATGACTTTGGGAAAACATCAGGTTATAAAATAAATGTAAAGAAAATGGAGGTTATGTCCCTAAATTATACACCATCCAAAAAATTGCAGGATACATATGATCTTAAGTGGGAAGCTAAATCATTAAAATATTTAGGAATAACCCTGCCGAAGGAACTTTCAATGCTGTCACAGGTAAATTATGGGCCATTAATCTCAGAGATAAAGGCAGATATGCATAGATGAAATCTTATCCCCTTTTTAAGTTTAAATTCAAGGATAAGTACTATAAAAATGAATATTCTTCCTCGTTTACTGTATCTTTTCCGTACTTTACCTGTGGATGATAATCAATTCAGGGAATGGGACAAATGGATTTCCCGCTTCATTTGGCAAGGAAAGAAACCTAGAATTCGATATAACACCTTACAGTTAGGGAAGGAAGGAGGAGGTATGGTTCTTCCTTGCCTGAGAAATTATTTATATGCCTCACAGATAACCCCTCTGTTATATTGGTGTAATAGGGAATATAAGGCTAGATGGAAGGAAATAGAATTTGGATTGGTTGACAGTTTTCCTCTACAGGCCTTAATAGCTGACAAAGGATTGATGGCCCAATTGGAAAAATTTAAAAACAGTTGGATAAATCTTACATTAAAAATATGGCAGAAGGTGGTTAATTCATGTGGAATTAATAACATGCTAAAACTCTTCAGATGGTGTGCATATGATACCGAATTCCTTCCCAACAGAGGAGATAAAAGATTTGAATTATGGATAAAGAAAGGTCTTACAACCTACCTCTCATTTATACCTAAAAGAGTATTATAAAGAAAGGTCTTACAACCTACCTCTCATTTATACCTAAAAGAGTATTACAAAGTTTCCAAATCCTGCAGGACAAACATGGCCTAGAACACAATGACTTTTTTTAGGTATCTTCAAGTACGAAATTATGTTAACCAGAGTTGTAGATATACAGACCCATCAACAGTAGAATTAGAATTTTTCAAGATTCTTAATTCGGCTTGCGGTTCAATACCTAGTAAATCAGTTTCTCGATTATATAATGCACTCTCCCATGCTAAAAATGTAAACACATTGTATATTAAACAGAAGTGGGAGAAAGAAGCGGGGTTAGTACTTTCAGAGGAGGCTTGGGGGAAAATATGCAGCTTTCAGTGGTCTTCGACTAATTCTTTGACTTGGAGAGAACATTGTTGGAAAAATATTACAAGATACTTTAAGACCCCATATCAGGAAAAATATAAAGATACAAACGTGACGTGTTGGAGAAAGTGCGGCTCCAAGGAGGCAAATCATTTCCATATTTTCTGGGATTGTCCTAAATTAAGTCTATATTGGGAAGGTATTCATAGAACATTAGTTAAGGTACTTAGGACCCAGATATCTCTGAACTTTGAGACGCTCTATTTGGGGCATGTATTATTTTTTGAACAGAAGGAAGACATAAAGTTGCTGCAGGCCCTTTTAGCGGCAAGTAAGAAATCAATCACTAGAAAGTGGCTAAATCCAATACCACAAATCAAAGTTGCTGGTGAACGCAGCAGGCCAAGCAGCATCTATAGGAAGAGGTGCAGTCGACGTTTCAGGCCGAGACCCTTCGTCAGGACTGACGAAGGGTCTCAGCCTGAAACGTCGACTGCACCTCTTCCTATAGATGCTGCTTGGCCTGCTGCGTTCACCAGCAACTTTGATGTATGTTGCTTGAATTTCCAGCATCTGCAGAATTCCTGTTGTTTGCGTTTAAATCCAATACCACCTACATTAGAAGATTGGCACGAAATTATCTTGGAAATATTTAAAATGGAAAAGTTGACTTACTCCCTGAGAATTCAAAAAGAAAAATTTTTATCAAATCTGGAATAAATGGATTGAATATATAACCCCAATGCGAGCAGACTTTAGATGTATCTCCTAATGATTTATACTGCTCTTCTCATCAACATAGTAATATTGCTAATGTAAGCACCCCTAGTCTAAATGTTTACTGTTTTTGTCTTTTTTTGTTTGGAAAATAGAGAATTAATACAAGTAAAGGAAAAGATTTGGATAAGGGATAAAAAAATGATAAAATTAAGTAAATAAGTACATAGGGATCGGATAATTATGTCTGGGGGCAGGAGCAAGCATGAACAAGTTAGGATATAAACACCTATAATGGTTGTTACATAGGCTTACACACAACGTTTGGGACCAGAAGAAGTGATCCAGAAGAGATGTATGGAAACTATTACTAATCCACTATTATTACTACTTTTCTTAACAATTAACACCATTACTTAGCCTAATAGATTAGAATTTCTACCGTACATAATTATCTAAGTGTCTAATTTCTTTTTATATCATCTCAACATGTACTTAAGAATGTATAAATAATTATAGTTCTATACATATAAAAAAATGGAAAAGGTTATACATGTGAAAAAAGTACATGATACTTGTGAATTCCTTATCCAAATAAAAACAAAATTTTTAAAAAATAAAAAAAAAGAAATGTAGGGACATCAGCAAGTTCAGAGAATCTGTGAAATTTTCCCCAACAATAGCATAATCATGAACAAGGAGAGATTAGAATTTATAGAAAATAAACATTTATTCAAGGGTAAAACAGTTAACAAAACACAAATGCAAATCCAGATGAGCAGAAACAAATTTTCATCATCAAGAACGAAATGTTAAATCAGGATGCTTCCACCAGAATTATTTTGTAATGTGCTCCTGTCGTCCATTCCTTGCAGTCATTGTCTTCTTCATTACCAAGAGAAGCTGCAGGTCATTATCTCCAAAACAAACGTAAAATTTTACTTTTCCCAGTGATACTGCTATGGAAGAATGTAGTAATTACTTAGTACTACACAACAAATGCCCTGCCATGGATGGTCCCACACCTAGCTGCAAAAGACTAGTAAACTCAATGTGTAAAAACCCAGTGCTACAGAAATGCCAACGGAAGCTCCAAAGACCTCAACCCTGGGAAAGGAAGGAGCTTCAAACATGGTCCACCTGGGGACAACTTGAAAGACTAGCCTAGCACAGGGGACTCTAGCGAGCTGCTGTTGGTGGCTGATGCCCTAGTTGGGGTGATACACTTAAGAAAAAGACATGCCACAAAAAGCTTTCAAATTATTTTTGAATACACTAGCATCTTTTCAAAAGTTGATGGCCCAGTCTTCTCAGAGGTTGCAAGACACTAACTGCAAGTTATTAAATATTGCTTTGTGTTTGGTTTCAAGATTGGAGCTAGTCATGCCATTGACAGGTCTGATTCATCACCTATTTCATTGCAATACATTTTGTGTACCACTAATGGCACCATGTCAATGGTGAAGTTTGAAAAGTTCAAGTAACAGAAGTTGCTTCCAAAACCCATCAACTGTACAGATGACTGGTCAGAAAACAAAACTGTTCCTCCGGCTGTGCAGTTAATTTATTTAATTAAAATTACAGCAAGAAGAATTGGTCTCATTTAATATTTCAATCAACTGAAATATTAACAAAATTTATCACTTTGGTGATGGGTAAAATACACACTAATAAATTATATCAGTTTTGCAAGCAAGTTATTCAGCATGCTACGCGCTGTCAAATGTAGATAGCATGCTAAGTAGAGTTAGCAGTTTGTCTTACTTTTTGTTAAAGAAGCTACTTCCCTAAGTTTAAAATACAATAACAAAAAAAAACCTGAAGTTCTGTCAAATTACAAGTGGCATCTCATACTAGTGAAGTATCAGGATGATGCTGGACAGTTACAGATGCTGGCTTTCAGGTGGTTTATGTTAACCAAGCCCCTACTGTGTTCTCAGATATACAAAAGTCACAGAACAAACTATAGGAGCAAGAGCAAGGAACTCAGACCCTGGAGCTCGTTTCTCCTTTCAATGAGACCATTAAGACATAGGAGCAGAATTGGGCCACTTGACCCATCGAGTCGACTTCACTATTTGATCATTATTCAGTATTCAACCCCAGCTCCTGCCTTCTCCCCATAACCTTTAACACTCTTGACTAATCAAGAATCTATCAATCTTCACTTTAAATATACTCAATCACTTGGCCTCCACCTTTCTACGTTAAAAGTAACTTTCATGCATGATCTCCAAATCCAAGGCTCCACTTACAGCTAAAAATGTACTGATCTCTATTTATCAAGGGAATTATTGCCAGTGCCCAAATCAATATTTTTAAGACATCTATTAATTGGGCAAACATGATCTGGTTATTATCACATCGCCATTAGTGGAAGTTCAATGTATAACTCTTCACAAGTGCCCACACTTCAAAGTTCTTGGGGTTCATGTAAGAGTCATAAGAATCACTTTATACAACAAGACTTGACTAATGTGTGCTAATATACAAATCTCCATAATGAGATAATTTAAGAATTATATTATGACTATAGCCAGCTAACTTCCTGTACTTAATTAAAAACTGGTCAAAGTGCCCAGAAATAGGCCTTTCAGCTCACCATGCCTATGCTGATGTACCTATCTATACACATCTCATTTATTGGCACTTGGTCTGTAGTCCCCTATACAGGTATCCCCCCACTTTTCGAACATTTGCTTTACGAAACCTCACTGTTACGAAAGACAGTGTTTTATTATTAGTTACCTGTTTTCATAGAACATAGAATAGTACAGCACATTAAAGGCCCTTCGGACCACAATGTTGTGCCGACCCTCAAACCCTGCCTCCCATATAACCCCCCACCTTAAATTCCTCCATATACCTGTCTAGTGGTCTCTTAAATTTCACGAAGTGTATCTGCCTCTACCACTGGCTCAAACAGTGCATTCCACTCTCTGAGTACAAACACCTTCCTCTAATATCCCCCTTGAACTTCCCACCCCTTTTCTTAAAGCCATGTCCTCTTGTATTGAGAAGTGGTGCCCTGAAGAAGAGACGCTGGCTATCCACTCTATCTATTCCTCTTAATATCTTGTACACGTTTATCATGTCTCCTCTCATCCTCCTTCTCTCCAAAGAGTAAAGCCCTAGCTTCCTTAATCTCTGATCATAATCCATACTCTCTAAACCAGGCAGCATCCTGGTAAATCTCCTCTGTACCTTTTCCAATGCTTCCACATCCTTCCTATAGTGAGGCAACCAGAACTGGACACAGTACTCCAAGTGTGGCCTAACCAGAGTTTTATAGAGCTGCATCATTACATCGCAACTCTTAAACTCTATCCCTCGACTTATGAAACCTAACACCCCATAAGCTTTCTTAACTACCCTATCTACCTGTGAGGCAACTTTCAGTGATCTGTGGACATGTACCCCCAGATCCCTCTGCTCCTCCACACTACCAAGTATCCTGCCATTTACTTTGTACTCTGCCTTAGAGTTTGTCCTTCCAAAGTGTACCACCTCACACTTCTCCGGGTTGAATTCCATCTGCCACTTCTCGGCCCACTTCTGCATCCTATCAATGTCTCTCTGCAATCTTCGACAATCCTCTACACTATCTACAACACCACCAACCTTTGTGTCGTCTGCAAACTTGCCAACCCACCCTTCTACCCCCACATCCAGGTCATTAATAAAAATGACGAGTAGAGGTCCCAGAACAGATCCTTGTGGGACACCACTGGTCACAACCCTCCAACCTGAACGTACTCCCTCTACCACGACCCTCTGCCTTCTGCAGGCAAGCCAATTCTGAATCCACCTGGCCAAACTTCCCTGGATCCCATGCCTTCTGACTTTCTGAATAAGCCTACCATGTGGAACCTTGTCAAACGCCTTACTAAAATCCATGTAGATTACAACCACTGCACTACCCTCATCTATATGCCTGGTCACCTCCTCAAAGAACTCTATCAGGCTTGTTAGACACAATCTGCCCTTCACAAAGCCATGCTGACTGTCCCTGATCAGACCATGATTCTCTAAATGCCCAGAGACCCTATCTCTAAGAATCTTTTCCAACAGCTTTCACACCACAGACGTAAGGCTCACTGGTCTATAGTTACCCGGACCATCCCTACTACCTTTTTTGAACAAGGGGACAACATTCGCCTCCTTCCAATCCTCTGGTACCATTCCCATGGACAACGAGGACATAAAGATCCTAGCCAGAGGCTCAGCAATCTCTTCCCACGCCTCGTGGAGCAGCCTGGGGATTATTCCATCAGGCCCCAGGGACTTACCCGGTTTTCGCTAACAGAAGGTGTTCGCAGTTACGAAAAAAGGCAGCACACGAAAAGAGCAGCACGCGATAAAAGGCAGCGCGCATCCCGAGCAGCCGCTCCTCTCCCGGAACTGTATTCTAGCCGGCATTGCTTAAGCATGTGCCTGTGAGCAGCCGTTAGCAAGATGAGTTCTAAGGTATTGGAAAAGCCTAAAAAAGCTCATAAGGGTGTTACACAGCGTAAAACTAGACATAATTAAGGGTTTCAATCACGGTGAACGAAGTAAGGACAAAGTGAGTTTGGCTTGTGGAAGTTGACAAAGATGATGTTGAAGAGGTTTTGGCATCCCATGATCAAGAACTGATAGATGAAGAGCTGATGCAATTGGAAGAGAAAAGGATAACAATCGAAACCGAATGCAGTAGCGAACGGACCGAAAGTGAAGTCATCCAGGAACTGAACGTGAAGCAACCACGTGAGATGATAGAAAAATGCGCGAGGCTAAGCAGTCAAGCATACTGTCATTTTTCAAGCCTTCCACATCAGCCGCAGCAGATGACGAACCTCGACCTTCGACATCGAGGCAGGCAGACATAGAAGAAGATGATCTGCCTGCCCTAATGGAAACAGACGACGATGAGGTGACACCCCAGTCTCCTCTACCTCCCACCACCCCAACCCCGGGGCCGCAGGCTGATATACTGCCGCAGAGAATGCAGTGGTAGCCGGGGCACACCCAACACATCTTTAAGAAAAGAGCCGAAATAAACAAGCTAATTAATTAGGTGCCGCGCGGCATGTAAATGTCGGCCCAGATCAGAGGCGATGTTGTCCAAGGGAAGGGCATTAGGACCCATACAGCTTGGCACCAGTGTCGTCGCAGAGCAATGTGTGATTAAGTACCTTGCTGAAGGACACAACACGTTCCCTCGGCTGGGGCTCAAACTCACAACATTCAGGTAGCTAGTCCAATGCCTCAACCACTTGGCCACATGCCCTTACTAAAGAAGCTATCAACTTCCACTTTAAATATACCCAGTGACTTAGCCTCCACACCTTCTGTGTCAACAAATTCCACAGATTCACCGCTCTCTGACAAAAGGAATTCCTCCTTATCTCTCTTCAAAAGGGATGGTCTTCTATTCTGAGGCTGTGCCCTCTGGTCCTAGACTCCCCCACCATAGGAAACATCCTCTCCACATCCACTCTATCTAGGCTTTTCAGTATTCAATCGGTTTAAATGAGTCACATCCATGAGTTCACTAACAGAGGTAATTTTCTGGTTATTTCAGAGAAAGTCACAACTGTTTTACAGACAACACACATAAAAGTTGCTGGTGAACGCAGCAGGCCAGGCAGCATCCATAGGAAGAGGTACAGTCGACGTTTCCGGCCGAGACCCTTCATCAGGACGAACTGAAAGAAGAGATAGTAAGAGATTTGAAAGTGGGAGGGGGAGGGGGAGATCCGAAATGATAGGAGAAGACAGGAGAGGGAGGAATGGAGCTAAGAGCTGGACAGTTGATTGACAAACGGGATATGAGAGAATCATGGGATGGGAGGCCTAAGGAGAAAGAAAGGGGGAGGGGGGAAGCCCAGAGGATGGGCAAGGAGTATAGTGAGAGGGACAGAGGGAGAAAAAGGAGAGAGAGAGGGAGGGAGGGAGGGAGAGAGAGAGAGAGAGAGAGAGAGAAATTAACAATAAATAAATAAACAAACAAACAAACAAACGGATGGGGTACGAGGGGGAGGTGGGGCATTAGCAGAAGTTAGTACGAGGGGGAGGTGGGGCATTAATGGAAGTTTATATATTCTTTTTCTCTCTCTCCTTTTTCTCCCTCTGTCCCTCTCACTATACTCCTTGCCCATCCTCTGGGCTTCCCCCCTCCCCCTTTCTTTCTCCCTAGGCCTCCTGTCCCTGAGCCTCTCATATCCCTTTTGCCAATCAACTGTTCAGCTCTTGGCTCCACCCCTCCCCCTCCTGTCTTCTCCTATCATTTCGGATCTCCCCCTCCCCCTCCCCCTCTCAAATCTCTTACTAGCTCTTCTTTCAGTGAGTCCTGATGAAGGGTCTCGGCCCGAAACGTCGACTGTACCTCTTCCTATAGATGCTGCCTGGCCTGCTGCGTTCACCAGCAACTTTTATGTGTGTTGCTTGAAATGCCAGCATCTGCCGATTTCCTCGTGTTCACTGTTTTATGATCTAACTTGACACACAAAATGAAAACTAAATTAATGCTATTTGCAATTACTGTGAGAAATTTCTCACCCTGTCTGGAATTCTATAGCAATAAAATAAATATTATAGAAATAAGTACTGAAGAATCTCTTCTTAACTTTTTGTAAACTTAATTAAAATAGAAGCTGGCCAGAAAGATATCTTTGTAATATTACACAATACAAACAGGAAAAGAATCAGTGATCTTTCTCTTCTCCATTCAATAGAATAAGCAAATAAAAATGGCACCCAAGGTCTCAGAAGCTGAAAACAAAGCAACTAATCTAGCTTTTCAATTTTTAAGTTATTGGCAAATTCACTTTTTGTCAGTCACTGTGTATATCATGTGCGCATTATTACTGACTGAAAAGATGGGAAATTAATGGTCCGTGGAATGAAATTAAATTCTGTCTGATGATAGCCCATCAGCTAAATGACCTTGTATTTCACATCAAGCAAGGATGCCTTTGTGATGAATGTGCTGTATTACTCTGTCCTCTTCCAAACATTTTCTTGTATTTCTATTATCTCTTGCACCATTCTGCTTTGAGAAGGCAGAGAAGACAAGGGACAGGACATCCAACTGAGCCGTTTCAAAAATGATCTTTATTGTTTGCAATGAGTGACGAGACAATGACTCAAAAATTCTCTAGCACAGCACAACATTTTTGTGCACCATGCAAAGAAATGTAATCAACTGTCCCATTGCTGAATGACAAAACGCACCTAGAATACAGCTCTCAGGAAGTTAAATTGGCTGTCGGTTAGACTTGCACAGAATCATTTGGACATGTATAGAAGCACAACACATCTTTACATAAGTTGCACTGAAGTCATTCATGGATCTATAGTCTGCAAACAATGCACGCCACTCACCTGGAATCAAGCCTTCACAAGGCAGGAAAGTCCTGCTTCCATGTGCCTTACAAGAATTCCAGTATAACCTAATCAGTTGTGGCATTTGACACATGAATCTTTTACTGATAGAAATCTTTTAAGCTTCAGGCTACTGTACCTCCTTTCTGATGGTAGCAATGCGTAGAGGACATGCCCTGGATAGTGAGAGTTCTTAAGCATCGATGTCGCTTACATGAGCCAGTGCCTTTTAAAGATATTTTTAATGGTGGGGATGGTGTGGAAGAACAGCCGTTGAATGAACTATGAACCCATGCACCATACCCCCCCCCATGCACTTGCGTCTGTTGTAAACACATACATCTACTAATAGCATTTTCTCTTAGAGAAGGCTGAGAGGGGATCTTATTGAAACATATAAGATTATTAAGGGATTGGACATGCTGCAGGCAGGAAGCATGTTCCCGCTGATGGGTGAGTCCAGAACCAGAGACCACAGTTTAAGAATTAGGGGTAGGCCATTTAGAACGGAGTTGAGGAAAAACTTTTTCATCCAGAGAGTGGTGGATATATGGAATGCTCTGCCCCAGAAGGCTGTGGAGGCCAAGTCTCTGGATGCTTTCAAAAAAGAGATGGATAGAGCTCTTAAAGATAGTGGAATCAAAGGTTATGGAGATAGGGCAGGAACTGGATCCTGATAGTGGATGATCAGCCATGATCACAGTGAATGGCGGTGCTGGCTCGAAGGGCCGAATGGCCTACTCCTGCACCTATTGTCTATTATCTATTGTCTGTTGCAGTCAGCAACCATCAACTTTTACTCCAGATGACCTGTGGGCTCCCACCCCAATGGCCTCTGCCCTGATCTGCAGAAACACTAGCCATTATCCTCACCATACAAAAATGAGATATTTGCAAGGCCAACAACTCCTACGACCCTTTCCTACACCACACCAATTCTACCTAATCCTCCAGGCCCTGATTCTCAAGTGAAACTTTCTTCCTTACATTCATTCCTCTGCAACTGTAACCTTGCCAAAGTCCTCCAATAACTTACATTCTGGACCTTAAAACACAATGCTGTGGCAGGGGACCCAAGCACCAAACTGGTAGAAACAATTTCCATTATCAGTTTATTGTGCCTTTTCAAGTTAGCATTTTTCCACTGCTTTCCAGTTTTTGTCAGCAGGTCAGGCAGCATTCATGGAGGGGGGGATAAACAGTTGATGATTTGGGCAGAGGCCCTTCATCATGACTTGATAGGAAGGGGAAAGATGCCAGAATAACAAACACAAGAAGTCTGCAGGTGCTGGAAATCTTGATCAACACACACAAAATGCTGCAGGAACTCAGGAGGTCAGGAAGGATCTATGAAAACAAATAGATAGTTGACATTTTGGGCTGAGACCCTTTTTCAGGACTGAGAAGGAAGTGGAAAGGTGCCAGAATAAAAAGGTGGGGGGGAGGGGAGAATTTGTTTACCAGAAGGAGAAATCACAATTCATGCTGTCAGGTTGCAGGCTACCCAGACGGAATATAAGGTGTTGCTCCTCCACCCTGAGGGTGGCTTCAACTTGCACAAGAGGCAGCCATGGACCGACACGTCAAATGGGAATAGAAATGGTAAATAAAATGTTTCGCCACTGGGAAGTCTCGCTTGTGGCAGATGGCGTGGAAGTGCTCGATGAAGTGGTCCCCCAATTTACAACAGGTCTCACCAATGTACAGGAGGCTGCATCAGGAGCACCAGATACAATAGACGACCCCAGATTTGCAGGTGAAGTGTTGCCTCAGGTGAAAACGACTGGCTGGGCCCTGAATGGAGGTGAGGGTAGGTATAGCAGTTAGGCCGCTTGTAGGGATAAGTGCCTGGAAAGAGATTAGTGGGGAGGGAGGAATGGAGAGGGGAATTGCAGAGGGAGCAATCACTGCGCAAAGCAGAGAGGAGGAGGGGAAGTAAAGATCTGTTTAGTAGTGGAATTTCTTTGGAGATTGCAGAAGCTGCAGAGGATAATGTGTTGGATGCAGAGACCGATGGGCTGGTAGGTAAGGTCAAGAGGAACTCTACCATTATTAAGACAGCAGGAAGATGGGGAGAGCAGAAAATGGAGGGAGGGAAACACCATTCTTTAAAGAAGTACGACATCCAGGAATGGAAAGGAGCGTCTTGGGAACAGATGCAGCGGAGGCGAGAAAACCAAGAAAAGGGAATAGCATTTTTACAGGAGATAGGGTGGGAAGAGGTATAGTTGAGATAACTGTGGGAATCAGTAGCTTTATAAAAGATGTCAGCTAACAGTATGTCTCCAGAGATGGAGATAGAGAGATCGTGAAAAGGGAGTGAGGTGTCAGAGATGGACCAAATGAATTTAGGGGCAGGGTGGAAGTCTGAGGCAAAGTTGATAAAATTAACAAGCTCAGCATGGGTGCACGAAGCAGCATCAATGCGGTTGTCAATATAGTGAAGGAAGAGTTGGGCAGTTTTGATCATAAACCTTTTTACATAGCCAGTGAAGAGGCAAGCATAGCTGGGGTCCATGTGAAGGCTCATGGCTACCTCTCGAGTTTGGAGAAAGTGAGAGGAGCCAAGGAAAAAAATTGTTCAGGCTGAAGACAGGTTCTGCAAGGTGGATGAGGGTAGAGTTAGAAGGAGATTGGCTGGTTCTTTTGTCAAGAAAGAAAAGAGGGCTTTGAGGCCTTCTTGATGGGGGATAGAAGTGTATAGGGATAGGCGGTCAGGGCCAGGGAATTGAAAATTACTGAGAAGACCAAGGGCATGAGAAGTGTCATGGACGTAGGTGGAAAGAGACTAAACCAAGGAGGATGGAATGGAATTGAGATAAGACACAAGTTCAGTGGGGCAGGAGCAGGCAGAGGCAATTGGCCTATCCAGTTTGTGGATCTTGGGTAGGAGGTAGGAGATAAAAGCAAGCAGTGTAGGACAAGGAAAATATGAGTTTTGTGGCAGTGGATGGGAGTTCTCCAGAGCTGATGAGGTCACTGATGGGGAGTTTTCTGATGGTCTGGAGTGGGGTCCTCTTCAAGGGGTGGGTATGAGGAGGTGTCTGAGTGTTGCTGCCTGACCTTAGCAAGGTAAAAGTCAGTGCGTCACACTACAATAGCACCCTCTTTGTCTGCAGGTTTGATAGTAAGGTTGGAACTGGTGCGGAGAGTGGAGATCAGTGTGTTCGGAGGGGGTAAGGTTGGAGGAGGAGAAAAGGAGTACTGAAATCAAGACAGTGGATGTCGCATTGGCAATTCAGAATGAAAAGATCCAGAGCAGGCAGAGAACGGGAGTAGGGTATCCAAGAAGAGGAGGACGGTTGAGGACGAGAAAAGGGGTCATCACAGCATGGTGTGGAACCCTTGCCAAAAAAGTGGGCTTGGAGACGGAGGCAACAGAGAGGAGCTTGATGCCATGGTGGGCAAAGGGAGACAAAGGTGAACCCAGAATAAGAACGTAGGGAGAAGGGAAGGAGCACAGGCTGGCAGGTGATAGGTGAGACCAGATGAGGTGGAAGGTAGGATGAAGTTGGGCATTATAGGTGGAAGAAGGGATCTGATAGGAGACAACAATGAGAGAAAGGAAAGGAGGAGGGGCACCAGGGGCAGGTGAGGAGAAGATGAGGGGTAAGAGCAGAGCCAGAATGGAGAGTGGAAAAGGGTGAGAGGGAGTAATTACCAGAAATTAGAGAAATCAATGTTTATACCATCAGGTTGGAGGCTACCCAGAAGGAGTATGAGATGATGCTCCTCCAACCTGAGGGTAGCCTTATCAAAAAGCTGAAACACACAAGGTATTTACTCCAGCAATATGGGATAGAAGTTCTGAGTAGCTTATTTCAGTTGAAACTCTACAATATCATTTTTGGAAGGACTTGTTTGAGTAGATGACATATTACAGTTCGTGTGGTATTTGTCAAAAGTTTACACACTATACGTTGTAACAAGACTCGAAAGGAGGAGGTTAAGGGTACAGCAGTCAGTAATACTTTACATCAAGGAGATGACCCAAGGGAATTTTTCTTCATTTTTTTCTGTGTTCTCAATGACTGCGATTATCTTTGTGCCAAAACCGTGGCTGACCTGAAATTTGGTTTTCAAGATAAATGACAATTACTCTCCTTCACCTCACTTTTTATCAGTTTTCTGTCATATGTATAAAGCATACAGATTTCATAGCTGGTTGCCAAAAAATATCAACTATAATAAATATGCATTTACATTGCCCAAGGAAAAATAGATTAGGAAGGAGTCACTTCCTTTGGGTTTTAAAACCAGCTCAAGAGAAGAAGCAGGGTGAACAGGGAGGAAGGGAATGAAAGGGAATGTCCACTTGGAGATGTGCACGTGCAAATCCTCATGTCTGTATTATTGCTACACAAGATACAGTAGATACCACTTAATAGGAACACATCGGGACTAGTACATTTTGGCACAATTAGCCAAAGTTTCATGGAAATAGTTAAAAAGGTATAAAGAAGACGAACTACCATTTAACTAACAAATTATGTAGTTAAGTGAAATACGGAACAGATTAGAACACTAATAGTTCTACTATAATACTATAAAACTGCAGTTCCTAATAGTTATTGTCTGACGAATTCAGCTGAATAATTTGTTCATCCTTATAAAATCTCTATAAGAATCTATATATTGAAATGTGAGAATACTACTGAACTGAAGTCTGACATAT
Source organism: Mobula hypostoma (assembly GCF_963921235.1). NCBI lineage: Eukaryota > Metazoa > Chordata > Chondrichthyes > Myliobatiformes > Myliobatidae > Mobula > Mobula hypostoma. Next base: position 8,353,473 of record NC_086117.1, read on the forward strand.
TGATGTCAAAGCACTGCTTAGATTCTAAATTTGAAAAGGTAAATACAGCGGATTCTGGCTAATTGGGTCACCGGTTAATTGGGGTAGCCGCTCATTTGGGACAACCCTCAAAGAACAAAATCTAATTGAGACAGTAGCCTGTATTCTCTTACCACCTACAACCCCACCAGCCTCTGCATCCAGCACATAATTCTCTGGAACTTCCACCATCTCCAACGGGATCCCACCACCAAGCACATCTTTCCCTCCCCCTTCCACTTCCTGATTCCCTTGTCCAGTCATCGCTCCCACCAATCTCCCTCTGGCACTTATCCTTGCAAGTGGAACAAATGCTACACTTACCCCTACACCTCGTCCCTCACCATCATTCAGGGCCCCAACCAGTTCTTCCAGGTGAGGTGTCACTTCAGCTGGGAGTCTGTTGGGGTCATCAAGCACCTATGCTCCATCCACCAGAAGAAGCAGTATCTTCAAGTGGCCGCTTACTTTAATTCCACTTCCCATTCCGATACGTCAATCCATGGCCTTCTCTACCGTCATGATGAGGCCACACTCAGGTTGGAGGAACAACACCTTATATTCCATCTGGGTAGCCTCCAACCTAATGGCATGAGCATTGATTTCTCAAACTTCCGATAATGCCCTCCCCTTTCACCATTCCCTTTTCCCTCTCTCACTTTATTTCCTTGCCTGTCCATCGCCTCCCTCAGGTGCTCCTCCCCCTTCCCTTTCCTCCATGGCCTTCTGTTCTCTCCTATTGGACTTCCCCTTCTCCAGCCCTGTATCTCTTTCACCAATCAACTTCACAGCTCTTTACTTCATCTCTCCCTCTGCCGGTTACACCTATCACCTTGTGTTTTTCTCTCCCCTCCCCCATCTTTTAAATCTACTCATCTTTTTCTCCCCAGTCCTGCCAAAGGGTCTCGGCCCGAAACATCTACTTATGCGATCGATTATTTTGTGTTTTATATTTGTAATTAATTTAGATAATTTTGTGGAGATCTGTTTTCACTTTATCATAAAAGAGTCTTTTTCTAATGATCAGTGCAAAAAAAGCCAAATTAGATCCACTGTGATTCAGTGTTGTAAAACAATAAAACATGAAAACTTCCAGGTGGGGGGGGGGGCGGTAGTATGAATACTTTTCATAGGCTTTTGTTCTTTGAGAGTTGTCCCAAATAAGCAGCTACTCCAATTAACCAGTGACCCAATTAATCAGAATCCACAATATTTATCTTTTCAAATTTAGAATCTAAGCAGTGCTTTGACACTAATATGCCAGACTTCAGCTCAGTAGTATTCTCACATTTCAAAAAATGGAGTCTTATTGAAATTTTATATGGATGAACAAATGCATTCAGCTGACATGCATATCCAGTAAAGGGTTTTAAAGCGTAGAAATTTGGTTGAACACTTTTGAAGCAGTATTGTAACCATAGAATGTACAAAATCATTTTTGTATATAATACAAGATGAACAAGGTGCAGAATGAGTGGAATTTTCCTCTGGAAATTTTCTGAAGAAAATGTGACCTTTAATATAAAATATAAACAGCAATAGCTACAAAGAAAAAGAACCATTAGACATTTAAAGAGAAACCACCTGGTTTAAGCACTGACCTTAAGCCATTGAAGAGCTGTTTAGATTTATCAAGTAGGTAGCAAAAATCAGTAACAGTCTTCCTCTCTCCCAGTGGAATATCATCATCATTTCCCCCTCCTGCTGTCATGGCTCCTTCCAGTTTCAATACTGAAAACCAATGATAAAAATGTTAAATTAGTAGGTAGAACTGCACAATAGCATCAAGGTGAGCACATCACTTTACAGTGCCAGTGATCCACCAATCGGGATTCGATTCCCGCTGCTGTCTCTAAGGAGTCTGTACATTCTCCGTGTCTGCATGTGTTCCTCCAGCTGCTCCGGTTTCCTCTCACATTCCAAAGACTTATGGTTAGGGTTGGTGAGTTGAGGGTACGTTATGTTGGCTTCTGAAGTGTGGCGACACTTGTGGGCTAATCCAACACAATCCTCACTGACTTGATACAAACAACGCATTTCATTGCATGTTTCAATGTTTGTGACAAATAAAGCTAACTTTATCTTTATTTTTGCCTTAATAATTAAGGTTAAGTACTTAAACCTGCATCCATCAAAAGATTAAAAGCTAGCTCCAAGCATTGCATCCATGTAAATTGTAAAGTACTGTATGAGGAGCATTTGATGCCTCTGGGCCTGTACTCGCTGGAGCCTAGGAAAGACCAGCGTCAAATCTACCATGAGGTCACCACGAAAGAGAGAATCTGGTTCGACTGTGATGGCATCCACCATTATTACCATCTACCACCACCTTAATTAGAAAAAGCAGAATACCATAACAACAGAATTAGGCAATTCAACCCATCAAGTCTGTTCCACTCTGCATTCCATCATAGCTGCTCTATTATGCCTCTTAGTCCCATTCTCCTGACTTCTCCCCGTAACCTTTGATGCACTGACTAATAAAGAAACTATCAACTTCCATTTTAAATATATCCAATGACTCACCACCCTCTGGCGAAAGAAATTTCTTCTCATCTCTGTTACAAGACTATTAGAGCAATTATTATGCACAACAGGGTTGAATTAGGCACTTTTTAAACTTTGTAATTAATTTCAGAACATAACTTGGAAATAAAATTGCCATTAAAACAGCACAAACATTAACAAAATAGCACAAATTCAACAAATAATCCAAAAATATTTTGCACGTTTGTAAACAAAAACATTACTTCCACATTACGATGTTTCACACCTCCACATCAACAGAATATGCATAAAACCAAAAAAGTATCATTTGTCCAAGAGGATGCACACAACACCACCACAAACAGAATTAGATTCATTTATTAAATTTCAGGTCAATTTCAGAAAACAAAATATAATTAATGTACTCTCTCACTTAAGAGGCCATAAAAAAATAAAATCCATGAACCACCATTAAAGAGTTTATGCTGACAGGATGCCCCAAAGCCAATGAAATATTTCTTACTGTAATATTAAGAAATCTAGCAGCCAATTTTTACAAAGCCCATAAGCATAGTTAGTTAAATAAATCATAATATCTTTTTATTGAAAGAAATGTGTCAATCTTATAAAATGCATCAAGTTCCCTTCAGAAAAGAGGTTCCCAACCTTGTGTGGTGCCATGGACCCCTACCACTAACCGAGGAGTCTGTGGACCCCAGGTGGGAACCCCTACAATAGATACCATAAAATCAGGAATCCATCATTCAATATTGTCATGCCTGATCCTCTGCCTCAATAGTATGTATCCATTCTTTCACCATACCACGTGTTGCATCAAAATATTTATTTTTCCATGTATTTAACCATTTCCTATTACTTGTAAAACTGTCTACCACAGAAAGCTGTGAAGGACAAGTTCACATTTTAGTCCTTTATGTCTTACACCAAGATCCCAGATTTTCAACATTTCAGCCAGTGAAACATTCCTTCTGCATTTGGTGAGTCACCCCCCATCAGAAAGTCGAATGTCAAAGTCATATCATTGATCTAAACCAGGGTCACCAACCTTTCTATGCCATGGTCTAATACCATTAAGCAAGGGGTCTGTGGACCTCAGGTTGTGAGCTCCTCATCTAAACTGCAGTGAATACAGGTCTGGAAAAGCCAATCTCTCTTTTCCGACAATAATCTTAACATGCCAGGAATCAATCTGTTAAGCCTTCAATGCATTCCTTCTGTAACTAAAAGACCCTTTCTCCATTAGATCAAAATTCAAGCAATGCTCTGGATACAATCGAACCAAGATCCTGTATAATTGTGGGAAGATATTCCTCCTCCAATATTCAAAACAACTTATAGTGAAGGTCATAATACCCTTTGCTTACTTAACTGATTGCATCATCTGCATATCTCCTTTCAATGACTGGTACCTAAGGATGCATAAATCCTGCAGCACCTCAACATCTCCCAACCTAAACTATTTAATAGCCTGCCTTTGTTTTTCCATCAAAATGAACCTTACATTTATCTCTATTACACTGCATTTACCATGGATTAGTCTACTCCGCTACTCAATACTTTAAAAGCACTTTACATCCTTGAAACTCAGTTCTGCCCAGTTCTGTGTCATTGCCGGTCTTAGAAATATTACATTCAGCTTCTTGATCGAAAGCAATAGGATTCAAGCATTAATCCCTGAAGTACTCAATGACTCATTGCCTGCCACTCAGAAAAACAATTATTCATCCTTTCTGTTCCCAAGCAGTCAACTAACTCTTAATCATTAATTTCTCATAATAAACCCTTACATCTGACTATATCATTGGCCTTCTGAATATCCAAATACACCATATCCACTGGTATTTCCCCTAACTGTTACATTCTCCAAAAAAAACAAAACTTCAGTAGATTTCTCCAGCTTGTACCCCTTCATAACTCAACATGCTTTAACCTCATTCCAGAATTTATATAACAAATAATGTATCCATCATTTCCATGGCTACTTTTTAGTCCCGATTTGTTTTTTTAATTACAAATTGCTTTACTATTTTTATTGTTCCATTATTAAACACTGTTTATGTCTGTAAGGAACCAACAGGTTTTCACCCAAACCTTTTTCTTCTTTACATAGTTGCAGAAACTTTTGCTTGTATTACATGGAAGTAAATTCTCACACTTAAGTTTTGCTCTCTCAGCTGAAGAACACAAGATTGTTCGAATTACAAATTATTTCCAATCCTCAGTACGCTACTTGCTCTGAAACTTAATATGTAACTCAAAAGAAGTAAAAGCCATTCCTTTCACATCTTTTTATTTCAGACAACCCGGTGACCCATTGGGGCACCCTTTGAGAGAAAGGTAGTGCAGTCTTAACCATAATGTCCCCCTTCTCTTTTCACACGGCATAATTAGGCTGTCCATTTTTTTTACCCTAATGCTTGATAGAAGATACGAAGCAGTAACACCAAAGCCTCCAGGATGCTGATTTTTCTTGATGATGTGGTTGGCACTCTCCTAAATGGACGTGATAGCCCTGCCCTTTTGCTGCGGTTGGTGTCGCTGCTGAGGCTGGCCGTGCGCATGTGTCGTGGTGTCGTGTCGCAGTTTCCATGAAAGGTGGAATCAGCTCTGTGAGCATCGTGAGGCGGTGCTGTGGCTGGCCGTGCGCATGCATCCTGGTGTCGCGTCCCGGTTTCCATTAAAGCTGGAATCGGCTCGGGTTGTGGAAAGCAGGGCCTGTTGATTGACGAGTGAGCAATTTTATACGAATATATAACCCTGAACTTTGCATGCATTCTGTAAGTTAGTGCATTTTAAGTCGATTTAGTCAAAAAAAAAAAGTGCCGCTGTAATGCACTGTTTGGGCTAATTGGAGGTCACAAACAGACAAACAGAGCACGAGAGTTTTAGTAGTATATGGATAGATACGGTTCCGATACTGTTAAGAGCCTGTTATCTACATTCTGACTGTGTGATTTCAGGCCAATCTGGCACTTTGTTGTCTCCAAGAGTGTACCACAAGTCTGCAACCAAAGCATGTGGTGTGGAGGCCAGGAAGCCAGGAGACAGGGCATGAGCTCATGGTCGACTCCATCTCTTGCCAATTAAAGCCACCAAGGAAGATTGAAATCAAGGCAGAAGCAAAGGGCAAGCAAGTGTTCAGCACCAGCTTCCAGCCTCTCACTTGCTGCTGCTGGAGGTGGTGTCTGCGTGCGGTAGTTCTTCACTCTCTCTTGCCCGCTAATCCCAAGGGAAGGTCCTTGCAATCAAGTGAATCTCTCTCTCCCTTGATGCTGTCAGCAGATGATGCCAAAGCAAGGTTTAATCAACACAGATTATAGATTTAAACTGTAATTCAGGTTTATGATGTTTTCCAGTTTCTAGTTCTAGCTCTGATCACTCCTTTTTGTTACTGTGTTTAGGCGATTTTTGAGTTGGGGTAGCCTGCTGTTAATGCACACTAGGCTGAATTGTACGGAAATGTGCCTTTTGATTTTGTGTTATGTTCCGTATTTTCGCTTGTTTCTTTTTTGTAGCTGTTTGTGCAATTTTTTTTGTGCTTGTGGGGGAGTGGGTTTGATGTTTGATATTCTTCTTTGAACGGGTAGGTTCCATGGTTCTTTGTTTCATGACTGTCTGTGAGGAAGATGAATTTCAGGGTTGCATACTACATACATACTTAGATAATGAATGTACTTTAAATCTAGAATATTGGATACAGTTCTGCACCCTATTATAAGAAGGATGTCGAGGCTTTGGAAAGGGTGCAGAAAATGTTTACAGGATGTTCCCTGGTTAAGAGGCCATGTGCTGTAATGAGAGGTTGGACAAACTTGGGTTGTTTTCTCTGGAGCAGCAGAAGTTAACAGTAGATCTGTTAAAGGTTTGTAAGATCATGATAGGCATAGATAGAGTAGGCATACAATATATTTTTCAAAGACTAAAATATTGAATGCCAGCATGCTTGCACTTAACGTGAGAGGGTAATTTCAAAGGAGAAGTGAGGGGCAAAAATTTATTTATTTATTTATTTTTAAACACAGAGTGGTGGGTGTTTGGGGAGGTAGCAGAGGCTGAAACATCAGGGATCTTTAGGAGATGTTTAGATAAGGCACATGAATGGGAGGAAAAATGGAAATTTATGGACATTGTGTAGGCAGAAGAGATTAGTTTAACTAGCCACTTGATTACTAACTTAATTGGTTCAGCACAACATTGTGGGCCGAAGTGACTGTTTTTATGCTGTACTATTCTATGCTCTACGACTTCTCTATAAACACAAGAGATTCTGCAGATGCTGGAAATCCAGAGCAACACACACAAAACACTGGATGACTCAGCAGGTCAGGCACCATCGATGGAGAGGAATAAACGGTCGATGTTACAAGCTGAGACCCTTCATCAGTGACCAGAGAGGGAATTGACAAGCACTGTGGAAATAAAAAAGTTCACTCTTCATTCTGAACTGTATATCAGGTGACAAAATAGGTTTCAGGTTCTTCTATATGTGATACACGACCATCAGTTTGAAAATGGTACAACTGAACTGCATTTGATAAGTGTGAAAATGCTCTACTAATTTCTTTGAGGACTGCATTGCTCTCTTGTCAAGGAACTACTGGAGGTGGAGGTGAGGTACAGCACTGGAGTGAGAAAGACTAAAAGAAAAAATGTTTTGAAGCAGTTTGATGAAACTTGGCTCGACACAGATCTTCATTGAGATTTGGCTCCGTTCTCAACCCTTGGTGGCAAGCATCCAAATCACTACAATTTAGGAACTCTGAGATTTCAGGCAATCTTGCACAAAAATGGACTTGCATTTTTGTAAAAACAGTTTAATTTATGATTTTCTTGTGAATGTTATGTAATGCTGTGCCTGTGATGTTGCTACAAGTCAAGTTTATGAAAGATTTGCTCTATTTGTCACATCTACATCAAAACACATCATGAAATGCATCATTTGTGTCAATGACCAACATCCACTAAGGATTTGCTAGAGGCAGCCTATACGTTCCATCATGCTTCCAGTGCTAACGTAGCATGCTCACCACTTACTAACCTTAATCCATGGGTTACCACATAGACCAATACCATTAAGCAAGGGACACCAGATTGGGAAACCCTGCCCTAACCCGTATGTCCTTGGAATATAAGAGGAAATTAGAGCACCCAGAGGAAAACCATACAGTTGTAGGCTGAACATACAAACTCCTTACAGCCAGCAGTGGGAACTGAACCCCAATCATTGATGTTATAAAGCATAATGCGAACAGCAACACTACCATGCTGTGACTTTTACTTTGACTTTAATCATGACTGATTAGGGTGGGGGTATCCAGAACGAGAGGGCACAGCCTCAAAATTGAGGGGTCATCCTTTTAGAACAGAGGTAAGGAGGAATTGTCTTAGTCAGAGAGTAGTAAAGCTGTGGAATGCTTTGCCACAGACTGCAGTGGAGGTCAAGTCCATGGGTATATTTAAGGCCGAAGTTGGTCGTTTCCTAATCGGTCAGGCATCAAAGGATATAGCGAGAAGGGTTGAGTGGGATCTGGGATCAGGGATCAGTCATGATGGAATGATGGGGCAGAATCAATGGGCTGAATGGCCTGACTCTGCTCTTATGGACTTGCATGCCAACACTAGAACCAAAGTATCTAAGCATCAAGTTGTAATTTTAAGATAATAGTTGCCTGTGCACACATTCAAAGGCCAAATTCCAAGTCACTGTCAACTTTCACAAGTTTTAGGTTCCAGTTAAGGATCGATAATAAATGTTACAGTTAAGCCAATATTATGTGGCATTTAATTACTACACTAAAAATTTCAGCAGACATTGTACTCAAAAGACAGCCTGAATTTTTACTGAGAATATCCCATGCCTTTTGAGAAGTGCTTGCTGGAGTGGAAATCAATCGACAGTAGGCTGATGAGGCTCAGGCTGAAAGAAAAGCAAGTGAATATGAACGGAAGTGACATTGAAGACTGTGATCCAGTGCAATGTTCTAACTCCACACCACAAGGTGAAACTGTACCAGAGCTGTGTTCTGTCCACATTCTTCCACGGGTTAGAATGCTGGAGCATGACTGAGAATAACCTTGCCAGACTGTCGTCATTCCACACCATAAGCCTCTGGAAGATCCTCCATATTTTCTGGCCAAGAAAGATCTCCGATCCCACCCTACTCCTTCAGTGTCACCAACAGGACATGGCCACAACCATTATGAAGAAACTTTAAAGGTAGATTGAGCAAATGATGAGAAGAGGGGTTGACTCCATCATCAAAACTGCAGGCAGAGGAAACATGGGAGACCAAAGGCAACTTGGTGCCATACCGCAGAGGCAGAAATTAAGACCCTGTACCACACCTAGGGCACAATAGAGTAGATGGCCAAGGACAGACAGAGATGGATGGCCATTGCTGCCTTAAATGCCAGTGACATAATAGGCAACCACACACACAATCCATGCCTTAATATATCCCATGCATTTTAATTCAAAGAAATTCATTATGAAATCCACTGAGTAGACTTCTTGGAGTGAAAAATCATCTGAGATACTTGCAAGGGAAAAGTCCTCTAACTGACTAGCTCCGGTATCCAATTCCACTGCCTGATAGTAAAGGAACATGGGAATATTCTGGGAAAATGTGGAACACTTCCCTTATCTCTAGAGCAGAGGCAGACATCGAAGATATTTTCTACACTTTGAGTAGATCCAAAGAAACTTCATGCAATTGAGAAAATGGGCATTTAAAGACCAACACTTCAAACTTGGCTCAAAACATATAGTAGTGATGCTGCAGCCCAAGTAAATGTTCCGGGTGCTCATAAGACCTGGAGTGTCACAAATAAGCATCTCAAGGCATTGGAAGGATACCACTAACACTATGCCCCCAGAATCCTCCAAATTCATTGCAAGTATAGGAGAATCAATGTCAGCTTTCTGTCATGTGCCAAGAGTATTGAACCCCTTAAACTGGATCAACTTGGGCAATCCATTTTAACAGTATGCCACACATCAGATTCATGAAACTGTTGTTCCCAGCTTTTTCCTGTCATGAGGTTACAAGGCAGAAAGAAGAAATGACTCGGGGATACCCTCAAAGGTGCAATGTCCCCATTTATTTGCACTGAAGAGAGCAAATGTTAGGACTATGCCACCTTTGAAATGTCTACTAGCCTGTCTGATAAGGGAATTCCCATCCCACCTGCGGAAGACTCTGGAATTGGAACTGGTTATTATTGTCACATGTACTGAGGTATGCATCTGTATGCACACTGCTCATACAAATCAAGTCATTACCTGGTGCATTGAGCTAGAATAAGGTAAAACAGCAACACAAAATAAAGTGCAACAGCTACAAAAAGAGTGCAGAGCAGTTAGGCAAGGTGCAAGGTTATAACAAGGTACATTGTGAAGTCAAGAGTCCATGTCATTGCACTGGGGAACCATTCAATAGTGATAGAACAGCAGAATAGAAGCTGCCCTTGAGCTAAGTGGTACATGATTTCAGGCTTTTGTATGATGGGGAGAAGGGAGAGAATGTTCACCGCTGTGGGTAGGGTCTTTACTTATGCTAGCTGCTATACTGAGGCAGCAAGAAGTGCATTCAGAGTGCATCAAGTGAAGAATGGTTTCCATGATATTCTGAACTATGTTAGTGCTTGCAGTCACAAGCAGACAGTTGCCATATCAAGTTGTGATGCAGCCAGACAGAATGCTTTCTACAGCGCATTGAAAAAATTGGTAAGAGTCAGTGAGGACATGCCAAATTTCTAGAGTCTTTTGAGGAAGTAGGATTGGTGTTTTCTTGGCCGTGGCATCAATGTGGTTGGTATGTTCACGTTAAGGACCTTGAAACTCTCAACACTCTTGACTGCCATTGACGTAGACAGAAGTATGTGCACTGTCTCCTTTTGCGAAATCAATGACCGGCTCTTTTGATGACACTGACGTAAAGGTTGTTGTCATAACACCACATCACTAGGCACCATCTTCTTTTAACTCATTATTGAGATATGGCCCACTATCATGGTATTACCTGCAAATTTGGCAATGGAGATAGAGCAGAATCTGGCTACATAGTCATGAGTGTACTGGAAACAGAGTGGGGCACTAGTGTTTAGAATAATCGTGGCGGAAGTGTTGTTGCCTATCCTTAGCTGGTTGTGGTCTGGTGTTCAGGGAGTCAAAGATCTAGTTGTAGATGGAGGCACCGACTCTCAGGGTCCAAAGTTTAGTGGTGAGTTTGCCTGGAATTACAGTATTGAAGACTATCTATTGATTGATTTATTCATAGGTACAAAGTGAAAGAGGCCCTTCAAGCCACACCACCCAACCCCAATCCTAATCTAAACACAGGACAATTTACAATAACCAATTAACCTACCCAATAAATCTTTGGACTTGGGAGAAAAGCAGAGGACCCGGAGAAAGTACACACAATTCCATGGAGAGAGCATACACTCTTTACAGATGACACTGGGATTGAACGCTGAACACTTGAGCTGTGTTAGTGTCACGCTAACTGCTACAATAGTCTAATATGGGTAACACACAATGAAGCAACTTGATGAAAGATCTTCACCTAAAACACCAACAGTTTATTCCCCTTCATAGATGCTGCCTGACTTGTCAGGTTTCTCCAGCATTTTTTGTGTGTTCCTCAAGATCCCTAGCATCTGTAGAATTAAGTCTAATGTGGGTGACTTTACTGTGTCCAAATGGATCAGAGATGTGCATAGGGCAAAAGAGATGATGTATATCTTAGACCTACTTCAGTGGTAGGCAAATTGCTGTAGGTCAAGGTTGTCTGCAGGGCTAGAATTGATGCATGCTGTGAGCAGCATTGAAGATAACAGATGCCAGAGACACTGGGTAGTAGTCATTAAGGCATGTTACCTTATTTATCTTTGGTAACAGGATGACAGATAACCTACACAGGATGCGAGGATATGGCCACTGACTGCAGTCTATGGTTTCTATATGGACTACCAGTCATCTCAGAGTAATAGCAGAAGCAAATCATGCTCAGGTCTGAGGGAACACCAAAGACAAATTGATGAAGTATTATAAAACTATATTTGATTCTTTCTCAACAGAGCAAAATGTTCTTAGGCATCCACTGATTTTGGAAATCTTCAAGCAGTTTGGTGGCCATTATGGTTCAAGCTTATCTGACTTTGACCATTTCCTTTTATTTATGCTCCTACACCTAGGCTTGTAGAAGGTAAATTGATTCAGGTACAAGAGTAAACATTCAAGCATTTGTCAGACTTTATTTACTTTAATTCTACAATAATTAAAAGGATTGTTTTTAAAAAAAGTAACCAAAAAGTTGCATGACAGTTGCAGTAAATAGTCTTTATTCTCCTTGTCTGTGACTACCTTTCTCACAGTCTTTTATTTGTCTTTGTAGCTTATTATTGTTTGCCAAGTTACTGCTTCTTCTTAGTTAAACTGTTCCTTCTGCGATGGCAATAGACCAGAAATGTTGGGAATCTTCAGTGAGAACAAGCAGTATTTATGGAAATGTTTCAGTTTGAAGTCGTTTTTCAGAACCCGGTTCAATACTTCAAACAGCTTCTTCCCCTCAGCCATCAAATTTCTGAATCGTCCATGAACACTACCTCCATTTCTTTACACATAGACTCTCACCCCTCTTTAATACCTGTGCCATTCTAAGCTCAAAGTTTTGACACTGTAAGCTTTGACTTGTTTCCTTGAACAAGAGGAGTAAAGTGATCAATTTAAGTGTTTGCTCGGGTGAGTGATACCTTATAAATTAAGAGACAAGAGTAAAATTCATCTTGTTTGAATTGTTTGACAAGTGGGCAGCTCCAAAAGGATCTGTTAAAGGGTATACTATTTGGAAAATTAGTAACCAAGTGACATTTCTAAGTAAATAAGATTAATAGGTCATCTATTCCATTTTTAGATATACTGCACCAACAGTCACTGTCCATTGGTAAGAAATGGGCTTTATGCTAAGGACAAGACTGGTGAAATCTTTCATAAGGATCTTAAACAAGCAACTAATTTACTGGGTAGTCTCCAACCTGATGGCATGAACACTGATTTCTCAAACTTCCAATAATGCGCCCCCCCCACTTCACTAGTCCCATCCACTTCTCTTTCTCACTTTATTTCCTTGCCAGTCCATTGCCTCCCTCTTATGCTCCTCCCCCTTTTCTTTCTTCCATGGCCTTCTGTCCTCTATCAGACCCCCTCCATTTCTCCAGCCCTGTATCTCTTTCAACTTCCCAGCTCTTTACATCATCCCCCCCCTTCAGGTTTCACCTATTGCCTTGTGTTTCTCTCCCCCCCCCCACCTTTTAAATCTACTCCTCAGCTATTTCTCCCCCTCCAGTCTTGAAGGATCTCAGCCCAAAACACTGACTGTACACTTTTCCATAGAAGCTGCCTGGCCTGCCGACTTCCTCCAGCATTTTGTGTGCATAACTCAGTGATTATCTTCAGCAGCCTAGCTGTCACTCTACTACATCAATTCATTGCCTTTCACATGCTAGAGTAAGTTTTTGGGTAGATGATTCATTTACACTTAAATGACTTTGGCCACCAGTCTTCTGTTCTTTGACAAAGTACTGTGGATTGAGTTCATACCAATGCATTTCCTAAAAGCTGTGAACCCAGTTCATTTGTAACAATGCCGTTCCTAAAAGCTGTGAATAACGGAATACCAGTCAGTCCAGATGCTGCGGATGGAAGTGTGAAGTTTACAGGTAGTTTCAAAGACAGCCTTATCTATACTTTGTAACGCAAACACAAGGAAACCCGCAGATGCTGGAATTTCAAGCAACACACATAAAAGTTGCAGGTGAATGCAGCAGGGCAGGCAGCATCTATAGGAAGAGGTACAGTCAATGTTTTGGGCCAAGACCCTTCGTCAGGAAGGGTAAATATGGATTGTCCTTCATGTTAAGCATGTAAAATACCAAATAAACATATTGTGGATTTAATTTGGAACAACGGATTCCTGAATACCAGCCTGAAAGCTACTGGCACCGGTGGAATGGATTTAATCAAAATGTGTGAAGTATGTATGTAGCTTCAAAAGAAAGCATTGTCTATACTTTGTAGATATGGAATCGTCCTTTGTGTTTAGCAAATAAATATCAAGCCCATCACAGGGCCAGCAGACCTTTCCACCGAAAGCATCTCCGTCTATATGATACCTGCTGAACCTTGTTTTGTCAAATAAAGAAGCTGCTTTGTATCTACCAGTAACTCTATGGTGATTTCATTCACATGTATTCAGGTTGTCTTTTGTTCTTGAAGGACAGTATTAAATTGATACTTGCCATTTATTTTGCAATCTTTTCCATGGGTCAATGAATTTTTGTGACCATATTATTTCTTGGCATTCTACCTAACCTGAAGCTCCTATTTGACACAGACAGATTATTTTCCTCTTATTTTAGAAATTTAATTGATATACCTGAAAGTTTACACTTCCTGGGAAGCATTGTGACCTACCGTGACAATACTCCAGAAGCAAGGTTAGCCAAGCTTGGTTGTTGGTCTGCCAAGTACAGACATCACTTGCCTTTGTACACTGTAAAATTGAGATAAAAGTCATTGTCAACTCTTTCACTGAAGCCTCTCAGAGGATGGACTAAATGTTCAACAACTGTGCAATGAAGATCTTTCTACTAATCTACCAATAACCCTATCAATCATAGATTCCTTCCCACATCTCTGGACCACTAATATCATCTAGGCTGTCAATATCTCCGACAATCTATCCCGGGTCCAACATATTCATAAAATAACAAAGGCGGCACATCGGTTGCTATATTTCATTAAAGTGAGTCTAGCAAATTTCCAGATGTACCGTAGGGAGCATTCCAACTGATAGCATCATTCTTTAGTCTGGAGGGGCCACTAAACAGGATCAGAAAAAGCCTCGAGGGTTGAAAACTCAGCCAACATGGGCATTAGCCCTCCATCCTGAGAAGGTATCTTCAAAAGGCAATGTCTCGAAAAGGTGGCATCCATCATTAAGAACACCCATCACCCAGGACATTGCCCTCTTCTCACTGCTACCACCTGTGAGGTGATACACATTCAAGTATTCTAAAGGGAGGATCACATAGCCATGGCTGACAAGGGGGAAAAAATATCAAAAACAATATGGAAGCAAAAGAGAGCACATAATAGCAAAAAGTAGTGGGAAGTTAGAGGATTGGAATGTTTAAAATCCAACAGGCTACTTAATAAAAACAATAAGGAAGGAAAATTAAATATGAAGGTAAGTTAGTCAATAATATCAGAGGATACCTAAAGGAGGTGAATGAGAAGGCAAGTGCCAGCTGCTTGCCATTTGATTCAGAGTGATCTCACCAGCAATCAGAGAGGGGAGACTGCCCTTTGATCATTGGTGGGATCACTCTGGTGCCAGAGAGGGAGACCCTGCTGCTGTGCCCAGAGAATGTTACCCAGATTTTCTGCATTTTGGAGATGGACTTGGGCAAAGGAATTTTCTCAGTCTTAGTTTCTTCAAAATACATAAATACTGTGTTTTTGGCCTGATCTTTTTTGTGTGCAAGGAAGAGTGATTTAGGGGTTGATAGTTATGTTACTGTTCTTCTTTCTTGGTTGTATACTTTGATAATAAATGAACCTTTGAAAAGCTTTAAGGTACATAAAGAATAAAAGAGGTAAGTGGAAATAGAACTGAAAGGTAGTAATGGGGACAAGGAAACAGCAGATGAACTTAGTATTTTGCACCATTCTTTACCGTGGAAGACACTAACAGTTTGCCAGAAATTTGAGCATCAGGGGGAGAAGTAAGTGCAGTTGCTATTACTAAGGAGGAGTTTGGAAAACTGAAAGGACTGAAGGTAAAGTCACCTGGACCAGATGGATTACACTCCAGGGTTCTGAAAGAAGTAGCTGAAGAGACCTGAGACTTTAGCAATAATCTTTTCAAAAATCACTAGATTCTGGAATGGTTCCAGAAGACCGGAAAATTGCAAATATTACTTCACTTTGAAGGCAGCAGAAGAAAAGAAATTATAGGCTAGTTAGCCTGACAGTGGTTGGGAAGATAAAGTTCATTTTTAAGGATGAGGTTTCAGGATACTTGGGAGGTACATAATAGGCAGAAGTCAGCATGGTTTCCTTAAGAGAAAATCTTGCCTGACAAACCTGTTGAAATTCTGAGGAACTGACAGGGAAGATAGACAAAGGAGAATCCATGGATGTCATTTATTCAGATGCTTAGAGGCCTCAACAAAGTGCTGTCTATGAGATTGCTTAATAAGATAAGATCCTATGGTATTATGGGAAAGATACTAGCATAGATAGAAAATTGGCTGACTGACAGGAGGCAGAATGGAAACAAAAGGGGCCCTTTCTGATTGGCTGTTGGTGATAAGTAATGTGCCACAAGGGTTGAAGTTGGGAGCTTCTTTTCATGTTACATGTCAATAAAATGGATTTCAGAACTGAAGGCTTTGTGGGCAAGTTTGTAGACAATACAATGATAGGTGGGCAGGCAGGTAGCATTGAGGAAGCAAAGGGTCTGGAGAAGGACTTAGATTGGGAGATAGGAGATAGAATATAGTGTAGGGAAGTGTATAGTCATATGCTTTGGTAGAAGGAATAAAGGCAGAGACTATTTTCTAAATGGGGAGTGAATTAAGAAATCTGTGGTGCAAAGGGACTTGGGATTCCTTGTGCAAGATTGCTTAAAGGTCAACTGGAAGTCTAACCTGATTCAACACCAACACAACGTGGTGTCCCATTTTCACCCTACAGGGGTCCAGCTTATCTAACAAATCCACCAGCATGCTGTGGCCCACAGTAGGTTGACAAGATTTCTGAATCCCAAACAAGAGGAAATCTGCAGATGCTGGAATTTCAAGCAACACACAAAAATTGCTGGTAAGCGCAGCAATTTTTATGTGTGTTTCTGAATCCCGCACTGTTATCACTCCACCCTGGGACACTATTCCTCACATGGAAGTGGGGTAGGGTCCCATTCTTCTACTTTTAAGATTTGGTAATAGAACAAGATGAAACTGGCTACACCAATATATGCAGGGAACTACATTTGTGGATTTGGTAAAAGGACAAAAAGACACTGAAATACAGGCAAGTTTTTAAAAACTATTTATTAAGACAGACCAACACATTCAGCAATACATTCAGGTTACAGATAAGTGGCTGTACAGACACAGGCCTTCTATCTACTGCACACTTCCAATATTTCCATGCCATTGGTGAACCCCGAGAAAGCGAGAGCTCCATGCTTTTTGGAACTGGAATCCAGTACAATCATGCCAGAAACAGCCAATGGAAGGGCTGCAGTGTTCTTCAAAAGGGTCAGTCTATAGCCAACATTGTGGCAGTGGGTTTTGACCAGCAGATAGTGTTAACCTTTCACACTGGTTGAAAACATTTTGAAAAAGCATTAAAAACCCCATTCAGTTGTGCCAGACTAATATTCAGGGCACAAGGATGAACCAGGATTGTCAGTGGATCACCCATGACTTATTTATTTATTATTTTTTTAATATATAAAAAGGTGATCAGATGGCTCTTTCAAAACAAAAGAAATTTGGAGAGAGAAACTGCACCAGTGGTTTCAGTGACTCTGCCCAGCTACTATTCAGAGTGGAAAATATTGGAGTGGATCTTTCAGTAGCAGAATGTTCAGGAGATTTTGAAAAGGGGGAACATACATACAGTTCTAAAAGGTGTGATAAACCCAACTACCAAGAAATTTAATTATCAGTCAACTCTCAGAAAAGGTCTCTTGTTTATGCAGCAAACACTAAGCCACTACAATAGCAACCTACAGAGAACTGAACCCAAATAGAAAACTTCAGATGATTTCACCATACCAAATTGCAAATGAAATCCTAAATTATCCCAATTGCAATGCCAAAGTGACATTAAAAAATCCTAAGTGTGATGATCTCAATCCACTATTTCAATCACTGCCCAAGTACACATGTACAAAGTGAGACATGAATGAATTAAGACAACAGATAGTCATGAAATCTACTATAGAAAAAAGGGTGAGGTACTTTCAAGCTACATATGAACAAATGACGGAAGGTTCTTAACTGAAAATTTAATCTGATGATATTTAGAAAAATGCAGAGGAAATACATTATCAAAATAGATTAATGTAATATAGGTCTAGTAAAATATCAATGGGATAGGTCCAGAGAATGCCTTCGGGTAAGGAAAAGTCTGGCTGGACATTAGCGGTATTGTCAGTTAAGTGTCAGCATGCTGGGTTAGGGGACAGATCTGTGAGTTTAAGCTAACATGTAGTCAGCTTGAGAATCGCATTCAGTTAACGGAACAAATGGAAAAGGAAATGGAAACCTGTGATAATCTACAACAGTAAAAAGTTAACTGAACAAGTGAAAAAAATCAGCATAAATGAATCAAAGTGTATTGTACGGAGCTTCGTAGTAAACTGAAGCCGTATCAGAAAGCCCAGCAGGGACCTCGAGTGGACAAAATTACTTCCATTAGGGAGAATATAGCTACAGATACTGGTAACCCTATAGCCAAACGATGGCAATCATGTTAAAATTTACAAGGATTTCTGATGTTAATCTCGACAAGATTGTTAGAAAGATTATACCATATACTTCCTGTCTTGACCCCGCCACCACCACACTTAAGAACTTAGTCTTTTTGATGCTGTTAGAAAAATTTACACATCACTAATAACTGGAGTTTTAACAGATACCTTCAAAACTGAGACTGGCAAGTCCCGATTTTAAAAGCCAAGTCTTGATGAGCTAATGACAGGCCTATAATCAAAATCTCCTCATCCTGGGCAAGACTCTGGAGAAATAATTTTCAACCAATTGTACTTTCTGAATGAGAACAAGACTGTAGAAGTTTTTCAGGTTTCAGAGCAAATCATAGCATGGAGAAGACACACACCAAAATTATCAGTGACCTTGGGCTCAGCATTGATGCCAACAGGGTCTTGGTTCTAATTCTGAGATCCAAGTGCTGCCTTTCACACAATTGACCACATTCTCCTAGATCACATTGAGAATTGGATTGGCCCCTCTGGTAGTGCCCTTGATTGGTTTTGTTAAATCTTAAAAGATACGATGTACATTTTACTGCTGCTCAGGGAAGCAGTTTTGGTCTCCTACTCTTATTCATGCTGAGGAGAGCGCACAGCACAAATTTGATTTCCAGTTGTGCAAGTAACAATTGTACATCTTGGTTGAGCCTGATGACAACAACATCTGGTATGGTGCAACAAACAAATGGATCAGCAATAATTTCTTAGAACCAAAAGATGAAAAATGGAAACAGTCTGTCCCAAAGCCAAGAGATAACTTGTTGCAACATACATCAAAGTTGCTGGTGAACGCAGCAGGCCAAGCAGCATCTGTAGGAAGAGGTGCAGTCGATGTTTCAGGCCGAGACCCTTCGTCAGGATTTGTTGATAAACTTGGGAATTGCACTCCCCCCCCCACCCCCAAATAAAAGCAGAAGTAACAAGTCCGGGTGTTATCATCGATTCAAATTTGAATTTTAAATTCCACAAAGAAAGCAACCAGAGCATTATGTCTATACTTAAATACTGCAAAAGTACATCCATTTCTGTCACAATACCGCTGAGAAACTAATTCACACCTTGATAATTGAACAGACTAGATTACTGCAATACACTTGTTAACTAGAGTCAGAAGTACAGCACAGAAAGCTCTTCACCCCATCTAGTCCATGCAGAAATCATTTAAGCTGCCTACACACAACAACCTGTACCTGGACCATAGCTCTCCATAATCCTACTATCCAGGCACCAAACCAAACTTATCAAACATAGAAATTAAGCTCGTTGATTACACACTCATGACCCCATATGTGAAGTTTCCCTTCATGTCTCCCTTAAACTTCTCACCTTTCACCCTTAACCCATGACCTCTGGTTGCAGTCCCACCCAACCTCTGAAAAAATCCTGCTTGCATTTACCTAGCTATACCCCTCAATTCAGTATACCTCCATCAAATTTCCTATCCATCTTTTAAGTTATAAAGAATACAGTCCTAACTAGTCAATCTTTCCTTATAATTCAGGTTCTTCAGACCTAGCAACATCCTTGTAAATTTTTTCTGCATTCA
Source organism: Mobula hypostoma (assembly GCF_963921235.1). Taxonomy (NCBI): domain Eukaryota; kingdom Metazoa; phylum Chordata; class Chondrichthyes; order Myliobatiformes; family Myliobatidae; genus Mobula; species Mobula hypostoma. The sequence continues at coordinate 8,373,114 of NC_086117.1, forward strand.
ACCTCTTTTATATTTTTCCTGCAGGAACGTGACCAAACTTGCACACAATACTCCAAATTAGGCCTCACCAACATCTTATACAACTTCAACACGTCTTTTATAGTCAAAACATTGACTTATGAAGGCCAAAGTGCCAAAAGCTCTTTACAACCCTACCTACCCATGATACCATATTCAATGAATTATGTACCTGTAATCCCAGATCCCTTTGTTCAACCACACTCCTCAGTGTCCTACTGTTCACTGTGTAAGACCCACCCCCCTGGTTGGACCAATCAAAGTGCAAAAACTCATTTGTCTGCACTAAATTCCATGTGCCATTTTTGGTCCATTTTTCTAGCTGATGCAGATCCCTCCAAGCCACGATAGCCTTCCTCACTGTCTACTACACCCTCAGTCTTGGTGTCATCTACATTCAAACTAATCTTCCAAAGCAATCTATTGACAAACTTCAACTCACTAAGAACACCTCTGCTAAACTTGATCATCACTACCATCTAACTACCCTGCAATAGGTTCTTATATTTTTTTAAAATTGACTTAAGTTCTCAAGTGGTCTGGGACCAGAGTAAATCACAGAATCACTTGTTTTATAATCCTGCTCAAGCTCTCATGTCTTTTGCCAGTCTCTTAAATTTAAACAATTTCTCTCAAGATAATTGAGAAATCAGCTTTTTTTCTTTTAAAACTACACCCTCAAACTATGGAACTCAATACCTAGAACTAAGACTCCATGGATACTTCAAAACACCAACTCAACCTATTTAACCTTGCTTTTAACTAACACCTTATTCTATAGTAAAGTAATTTAAACTACATAGTTCATAAGTGCTCCAAGTTATTGTCTGAATACTTTTGAATTCATCAACAAACTTGCAGAGAATCCTAAACTGAAGGAAATCTCTTCATACAGCTTTAAAACTTACTATGTGCATTGTAAACCTACACTTAATCATGGCTAATATACACTACACTGTTAATATGATGCTTCAGTATATTAAAAAGGTGAAAAGTCTTGTTCCAAGTCAAACTATCATTTGAGGAATGAGCTGAATGTTTTCTTGACAAGGAATTACTATATTTAGCAGATCACAACAGAGTTATTGTCATATAACACTACAGCATAGAAACAGGCCATTCAGCCTATCAAGCCCATACCAAACTATCAGACTGGTTCCACCAACCTGCACCCAGACCACAAGCCTCTAAACCCCTCCCATCCATGTGCCTCTCCAAATTTCTCACAAATGTGAGTTCAAGCTCACATCCACCACTTCCAGTGGCAGTTCATTCCACTCACCATCGAGTGAAGTTCCACTGAAACTTCTCACCTTTCACCCTTAACCCATGACCTCTACCTCATCTCATCCAACCCCAATGGAAAAAAAACTGCTTACATTATACCTCATCTATATCCCTCAATTTTGTATGCCTTCCATCAAATCTCCTCTTAAAATTCTACATTCTAAGGAATAAAGTCCTAACATACTCAACCCTTCCCGACAACTCAGGTCCTCCCGGCAACATATTCATGAATTTTCTCTGAAGCCTTTCAATTAACTTACACCTTTCCTATAGGTAGGTGACCAAAACTGCACACCATATTCCAAATTAGGCCTCGCCAATATCTTGTACAATTTTAACCTAACATCCCAACACCTATACTTAATACCCGATTTATGAAGGTGAATGTGCCAAAAAAAAAAACTTTCTTTGCAACCCTGTCTACTTGTGACACCACTTCCAAGGAATTACGGATTCACAGATCCCAGTGATCTATCACACTTCTCAGTGCCCTACTGCTCACCGTGTAGGACTCACTCTGGTTGGTCCTCCCAAAGTGCAACACCTCACTTGTCTGCATCAAATTCCATCTGCCATTTTTCCAGCTGGTCCAGATTCCTCTGCAAGCTTTGATAGTCTTCCTCTGTCCACTACGCCCCTAATCTTGAAATCATCCACAAATTTGTTGATCCAGTTTTACCACACTATCATTCAGATTGTTGGTATAGATGACAAACAACAGACCCAGTACCAATCCCTGCAGTACACTACGCGTCACAGGCCTCCAGTCAAAGAGGTAACCATCTACCACCACTCTCTGGCTTCTCCCATGAAGAGAATGGCTACTCCAATTTACCTCAGCTTGAAAACCAAGTGCCTGAACTTTCTTGAACTCCCACGTTCCTCCCCCTACCACCCACCCTAAGTCAATATGCTTCTTTGCTCGATATTTTGAATAATGTTACTTGTTAATGTTTGCTTGCTATTTTGAATGTTTTTGCACACTGGCCCCACAGGAATGCTGTCTCATTCAGCTGCATCTATGTATACTACTACTACATCGACTCAGGTCTAGGGGGCTGGCATTGGGCACAATGACAGACTCTCCACTTCTCCCTTTCCCTCTGTGTTCAGTTCATTACATTAGCCACACCGCTGTCTTCTAGGAGCGTGTTGACCATAGTCTTGGGAGGGCACCCAGGGTTCATCCTCCCATGCTTGGGCTCCCATATGATAACTAGGCTGGCAGGTAGCTCGAGGTGGCGTAGACAGTGCCCCACTAGTTGCAGTCTTCTCACCTTGATTTTAGTGGTGAGCATCGGTAGGTTTTTCTATGGCTTGATTATTAAACTTGTTTTGATTGATGTAGAACTCTTGACAAAGTCCAAGTAGACAACATCCAATGCCTTGAACCTTCCCAGTAACTTCCTCAAAACTAGAAGATTGGTTAGACATGACCTACCATGCATAAAGCCATGTTGACCATCCCTAATCAGACCCTGTCTAGCCAAATACTTATATCTAGTCCCTTAGAATAACTTCCAATTACTTTCCCACCAGTGGTGTCAGGCTTACCAGCATACAATTCTCTGGCTTATTTATTTATTTATTTTAAGATTACAAAAGATTAGCTATCCTCAAATCCTCTTGCAACTTACCCATAGCCAAGGATGATTTAAATACTTCTGTCAGGACCTTTAACTTTTGCACCTACCTTGCACAGGATTCAAGGGAACACCTTGTCAGGCCCCAGGGATTTATCCAGCCTAATTTGCCTCAAAACATCAAACACCTCTTCTTTCATTTGTATAGGGTCCATGACCTCACTGCTGCACTGCCTCACTCAACAGACTGATCATCTCCTGAGTAAACATAGATGCAAAATATTCGTGCAAGATCTCATCTTTCAGTTCCATGCATAGATGGCCACACTGATCTCCCAGAGGAATTTTGTCCCTTGCAATCTTTTTGCTCTCAACACATCTGTAGAATCCCTTAAGATTCTTCTTCACCTTGTTTTCTAGAGCAACCTCATGCCTTCTTTTAGCTCCCCTGATTTCAGAAATGCAGGAGAACTCTTAAGGAAATCAGTGAACAACTCTACCAAAGACAACATCCTTCAGACATGAACCCACTTTACTTTAGAACATAGAATAGTACAGCACACAGGCCCTTCGGCCCACAATGTTGTGCCGACCCTCAAACCCTGCCTCCCATATAAGCCCCCACCTTAGATTCCTCCATATACCTGTCTAGTAGTCTCTTAAACTTCACTAGTGTATCTGCCTCCACCACTGACTCAGGCAGTGCATTCCACGCACCAACCACTCTGAGTAAAAAACCTTCCTCTAATATCCCTCTTGAACTTCCCACCCCTTACCTTAAAGCCATATCCTCTTGTATTGAGCAGTGGTGCCCTGGGAAAGAGGCGCTGGCTATCCACTCTATCTATTCCTCTTATTATCTTGTATACCTCTATCATGTCTCCTCTCATCCCCCTTCTCTCCAGAGAGTAAAGCCCTAGCTTCCTTAATCTCTGATCATAATCCATACTCTCTAAACCAGGCAGCATCCTGGTAAATCTCCTCTGCACCCTTTCCAATGCTTCCACATCCTTCCTATAGTGAGGTGACCAGAACTGGACACAATACTCCAAGTGTGGCCTAACCAGAGTTTTATAGAGCTGCATCATTACATCGCAACTCTTAAACTCTATCCCTCGACTTATGAAAGCTAACACCCCATAAGCTTTCTTAACTACCCTATCCACCTGTGAGGCAACTTTCAGTGATCTGTGGACATGTACCCCCAGATCCCTCTGCTCCTCCACACTACCAAGTATCCTGCCATTTACTTTGTACTCTGCCTTGGAGTTTGTCCTTCCAAAGTGTACCACCTCACACTTCTCTGGGTTGAACTCCATCTGCCACTTCTCAGCCCATTTCTACATCCTATCAATGTCTCTCTGCAATCTTTGACAATCCTCTACACTAGCTACAACACCACCAACCTTTGTGTCGTCTGCAAACTTGCCAACCCACCCTTCTACCCCCACATCTAGGTCGTTAATAAAAATCACGAAAAGTAGAGGTCCCAGAACAGATCCTTGTGGGACACCACCAGTCACAATCCTCCAATCTGAATGTACTCCCTCCACCACCACCCTCTGCCTTCTGCAGGCAAGCCAATTCTGAATCCTTCTGGCCAAACTTCCCTGGATCCCATGCCTTCTAACTTTCTGAATAAGCCTACCATGTGGAACCTTGTCAAATGACTTACTAAAATCCATATAGATCACATCAACTGCACTACCCTTATCTATATGCCTGGTCACCTCCTCAAAGAACTCTATCAGGCTTGTTAGACACGATCTGCCCTTCACAAAGCCATGCTGACTGTCCCTGATCAGACCATGGTTCTCTAAATGCCTATAGATCCCATCTCTAAGAACCTTTTCCAACAGCTTTCCCACCACAGACGTAAGGCTCACTGGTCTATAATTACCCAGACTATCCCTACTCCCTTTTTTGAACAAGGGAACAACATTCGCCTCCCTCCAATCCTCCGGTACCATTCCTGTGGACAACGAGGACAAAGATCCTAGCCAGAGGCTCAGCAATCTCTTCTCTCGCCTCGTGGAGCAGCCTGGGGAATATTCCGTCAGGCCCCAGGGACTTAACTGTCCTAATGTATTTTAACAACTCCAACACCTCCTCTCCCTTAATATCAACATGCTCCAGAACATCAACCTCACTCATATTGTCCTCACCATCATCAAGTCCCCTCTCATTGGTGAATACCGAAGAGAAGTATTCATTGAGGACCTCGCTCACTTCCACAGCCTCCAGGCACATCTTCCCACCTTTATCTCTAATCTGTCCTACCTTCACTCCTGTTATCCTTTTTTTCTTCACATAATTGAAGAATGCCTTGGGGTTTTCCTTTACCCTACTCGCCAAGGCCTTCTCATGTCCCTTTCTTGCTCTTCTCAGCCCCTTCTTAAGATCCTTTCTTGCTTCCCTATATTCCTCAATAGACCCATCTGATCCTTGCTTCCCAAACCTCATGTATGCTGCCTTCTTCCTCCTGACTAGATTACAATTACGACAAATACAATTCTGCTATCGGAGTTTGTGATCTACATTTTGATGATTGTTTTTGGGCCAACTGAGCAATCTGGCGCTTTGCTGTCTCGGAGGGAGTTTGAGGTTGAGTGAAGTGTGCGGTCTGGAGCTGGGGCATGAGCCCACGACTTACCCCAGTTCTCGCCAATAAGGTGTCAAGGAAGATTGAAATCAACGAGGTCAAGAGTGGAAGGTGAGTGGGTATTCAGCACTATCTGCCTGCAATGACCAGTCCCTTGTTGCTCCCAGAGGAAGGTTTCTGCATTTAATCAGCATCTCTCCCCCTCTCACTCAATGCTGCCAGAGTCTTGGGTAAGGTTTAATCAATGCAGTCTGTGGATTGGACTCTAGTTCACTGTTTCTGGCTGCTCTTTTTTATTGTTATTTTGTGTGATTTTGATTTGGCTTTGCAGTCTGCAGTCAACAAACAACAGCGCTAGAATGAACTGCATATGTCTGTACTGTTTCAATTACTTCATTATTTGATATTCTGCATTGTTTGTATGATTTTTTGTTGTTTGCATGATTCGTTATTTTGCACGTTAGAGATTTGAAGTTTTTTTGAATGGGTTCTATGGTTTTTGTTCTGTGGGAAGATTAATCTCAGAGTTGTATACTACATACATATTTTCAATAACAAATGCACTTTGTATCTTCAAGGGGAGCAAGTAGGAACAAATGAGGTACACCTTTTTCTTAACCATGGCCTTTATCTCTCAAAGAAAAAAAGTTCACTAATCCTGTTATCTGCCTTTTATTCTGACAGGAACATGCACTCAATTTCACTTTAAGGTCTCCCATTTACCAAGTACACCTTTGCCAGAAAACAACCTGTCCTAATCCACACTTGCCAGATCCTCTGATATTAAAATTGACCTTTCTCCAATTTAGAATCCAAAGACCAGACCTATCCTTTTCCATAATTACCTGATACTATTGGTATGATCATCACTAGTTGCAAAGTGTTCCCCTACACAAACTTCTCTCCCCTATCCTGTCTATATCCCAATAGGAATTCTACTATCACACTCTCCAGCTGGGACCCATATACTGATTAAGAAAAATTACACTTGAAAAACTATACCTTTCTTATTCCTTAATTCTCAAAGCCTCACTAGACAAGTTCTCCAATCTTCCTGACAGAGCACTGCGGTGACATTTTCCCTGACTAGTAATGCCACCCCACCCCTTTAATCTCACCCATCATGTCTAAACAGAACCCTGAGTTGCCAGTCCTGCCCCTCCTGCAGCCAAGTCTGACCTAATGGATACAATGTCAATTCCATGTGCTAATCCATGTCCTAAACTCATTTGCCTTCCCTACAACACTCCTTACATTGAAATATACAGCTCTGAAAGTTAGACCCACCTTGCTCAACTTTTTGCTTCCTGATCTTATACGTAGGCATAACATAACACATTTTTCCACAACCACTCCATCTGTTCTGGCATTCTGATTCCCACCCCCTGCAATTCTAGCTTAAACCAAACCCCTTCCCCACCCACGCAACATACCCTTCCAGCTTGGATATTAGTCCCCCTCCAGTTTTGGTGCAAACCAATCCTTTTGTAGGTTCCACCTTTTCTGGAGAGAGCCAAAGCCATTTCCTCCTGCACCATCTCCTTAGGCAGATGTTAACTGTATGATCTTCCTATTTTTGGCCTCACTAGCTCATGGCATGGGTAGCAATTCTGAGATCACAATTCTGTCGGCCCCATCCTTCAACATAGCATCCAACACCCTAAACACACTTTGCAGAGTCTCTTCACCTCTCCTACCCATGTCATTGGTACCAACATGGACCACAACCTCCGGCTGCTCATCCTCCCACTTAAAAATGCTGAGGACTCAATCCGAGTTGTCCCTGACCATGGCACCCACCAGGTAATAAACTATCTAGGAATCTCATTCTTGTCAATGCAACCTCCTTTCCGTTCCCCTAACACTACAGCTCACCTCTTCTCCCCTTCTGAACCAGAGACTCAATGCCGGAGACCTGAATGCTGTGGATTTCCTCTGTTTGGTCGTCTCCCACCCCAACTATCAAAAGCTTTACACCTGTTGAGGGGAATAGCCACAGGTATACTCTGTACTGACCGACTTTCCCCTTTCCTCCTCCTGACAGAGACCCAGTTACCTAGGTCCTGCACATAGGTAGGTGCAACTACATGTACCTCCCTGTATGTCCTGACCATCAACGCCTTAGACTCCCAAATTATACTGAGTTCATCCAGTTCCAACATCTTAACAATCTGTTAGAAGCTGCAAGTGGATGCACTTCTTGCATCAGGGTTGCCAGAGATCTCCCTGCCTTCCCATATCCAGCAAGAGAAGTATTCGACTACCCTTCCCAGTATCTCCCCTGCTCAACATGTGCAATAAGGAAAAAAATTGAATAAATAAACCTACAGCCTACATCTTGACTCACTGAAGGTTTGATGAATCAAAGCCTCAACACTCCAAACAAAACATTTCATATTAGATCCAAGCTACTCGAAAAGTTGGATTTGATCATGATTTTTTTTTCACTGAGATTTATTGAAGCACAATTACTATATACTACTTAGAGAGACTTCCACTACAATAATATACAAGGGAAAGGATTGACAAGCACAGGTCCAATTAATGGGACACAGAGGGAAAAGGAATGGCATCCTGGGATGACTGTCTATGCCAGATGGTACTGTAAAGGTGGGCATTCCCAAGATACTGAGTGGTACTCACTGGATAGATAAAAACATAGAAAATAGGTGCAGTAGGCCATTTGGCCCTTCGAGCCTGCACCGCCATTTATTATGATCATGGCTGATCATCCAACTCAGAACCCCACCCCAGCCTTCCCTCCATACCCCCTGACCCCCATAGCCACAAGGGCCATATCTAACTCCCTCTTAAATATAGCCAATGAACTGGCCTCAACTGTTTCCTGTGGCAGAGAATTCCACAGATTCACCACTCTGTGTGAAGAAGTTTTTCCTAATCTCACTCCTAAAAGGCTTCCCCTCTGTCCTCAAACTGTGGCCCCTCGTTCTAGACTTCCCCAACATCGGGAACAATCTTCCTGCATCTAGCCGGTCCAATCCCTTTAGGATTTTATACGTTTCAATCAGATCCCCCCTCAATCTTCTAAATTCCAACGAGTACAAGCCCAGTTCATCCAGTCTTTCTTCATATGAAAGTCCTGCCATCCCAGGAATCAATCTGATGAACCTTCTTTGTACTCCCTCTATGGTAAGGATGTCTTTCCTCAGATTAGGGGACCAAAACTGCACACAATACTCCAGGTGTGCTCCTGTACTCGAATCCTCTCGCTATAAATGCCAGCATACCATTCGCCTTTTTCACCACCTGCTGTACCTGCATGCCCACTTTCAATGACTGGTGTATAATGACACCCAGGTCTCGTTGCACCTCCCCTTTTCCTAACCAGCCACCATTCAGATAATAATCTGTTTTCCTATTTTTGCCACCAAAGTGGATAACTTCACATTTATCCACATTAAATTGCATCTGCCATGAATTTGCCCACTCACCCAACCTATCCAAGTCACCCTGCATCCTCTTAGCATCCTCCTCACTGCTAACACTGCCACCCAGCTTCGTGTCATCCGCAAACTTGGAGATGCTGCATTTAATTCCCTCATCCAAGTCATTAATATATATTGTAAACAACTGGGGTCCCAGCACTGAGCCTTGCGGTACCCCACTAGTCACCGCCTGCCATTCTGAAAAGGTCCTATTTATTCCCATTCTTTGCATCCTGTCTGCTAACCAATTCTCCACCCACACCAATACCTTACCCCCAATACCGTGTGCTTTAAGTTTGCACACTAATCTCCTGTGTGGGACCTTATCAAAAGCCTTTTGAAAATCCAAATATACCACATCCACTGGTTCTCCCCTATCCACTCTACTAGTTACATCCTCAAAAAATTCTATGAGATTCGTCAGACATGATTTTCCTTTCACAAATCCATGCTGACTTTGTCCGATCATTTCACCGCTTTCCAAATGTGCTGTTATCACATCCTTGATAACTGACTCCAGCAGTTTCCCCACCACCGACGTTAGGCTAACCGGTCTATAATTCCCCGGTTTCTCTCTCCTTTTTTAAAAAGTGGGGTTACATTAGCCACCCTCCAATCCTCAGGAACTAGTCCAGAATCTAACGAGTTTTGAAAAATTATCACTAATGTATCCACTATTTCTTGGGCTACTTCCTTAAGCACTCTAGGATGCAGACCATCTGGCCCTGGGGATTTATCTGCCTTCAATCCCTTCAATTTACCTAACACCACTTCCCTACTAACATGTATTTCACTCAGTTCCTCCATCTCACTGGACCCTCTGTCCCCTACTATTTCTGGAAGATTATTTATGTCCTCCTTAGTGAAGACAGAACCAAAGTAATTATTCAATTGGTCTGCCATGTCCTTGCTCCCCATAATCAATTCACCTGTTTCTGTCTGCAGGGGACCTACATTTGTCTTTACCAATCTTTTCCTTTTTACATATCTATAAAAGCTTTTACAGTCCATTTTTATGTTCCCTGCCAGTTTTCTCTCAATCTTTTTTCCCCTTCCTAATTAAGCCCTTTGTCCTCCTCTGCTGAACTCTAAATTTCTCCCAGTCCTCAGGTGAGCCACTTTCTCTGGCTAATTTGTATGCTTCTTCTTTGGAATTGATACTATCCCTAATTTCTCTTGTCAGCCACGGGTGCACTACCAGTGCTCCCAGTGTGGCTCCCAGGCCTACCTGTGGCTGCTTCTGTCTGGGATTTCTATGTACATAAATAATCTGGTGGCCTGGATGAGCACACTATGTAGCAAGAGGCATAGAACAGTTGGAAAGGCCTTTCCTTCCTCCTCTCCCCCCCCCCAAAAAAAAAGGCATAGCCAGGCTATCCCCATGAAATGATAAATGATCTCCTTATAGAAAGGGGCAGCACTAGTGCTGTTCTTGGCCAAGAGTGCAACACCCATATCCCTGATAAGCTAAGGAACATTACTGACCTGGCTGACCACATCTAACAATAAAAAAAAGTGAGGGACCAGTTCAAATAATTACTTTATCCCAGGAAGAGGCTAATAGCTTTTTTGGGGAACTAGGTTGGTGGACTACCATTATACACTCTAGAATTACTATTGGCCTTGTGGTTTAACATCCTATATTTAGCATAGGGGAGGATATTAGTCTGTGGATCAGGTAATACAATGTTGCATCTTTGAAGGGGTGGATTGCAGAGTGTAAAGTTAACACAATCTACGAGTCAAAAGCACTAGTGCCATGTTGGTCATCAATTGACTTGTCTGAAGAACACTGCAGACTTTCCATTGGCTGCTTCTGGCACCACAGTACCAGCTTCTGGCAAAGTACAGCTAGCGTATAAATGTAGTGCACATGGAGCTCCCGCTCTTATTGATGGAATGGGGATCATACCAATGCCACAGAAAGATTGGAAGTGAGCTGCAGGGTCCTCAGGCTTCTGTACCCTCTCCCTGATGGAAGCAATAAGGGAGAGCATGCCCCAGTTGGTGAAGGTCCTTAATGACGAATGCTGCTTTCTGAAGATGTCCTCAATGGTAGGGACGGTTGTGCCCATGGAGGTGCCTGAGTCTACAGCCTCTTGATCCTGTCCATTGGTGCCCTCATACCAATTAAGGAATTAGTGGGAACACTCTATAGTACATCTAGAAATTTGTTAGCCCTTGATGACATACCAAATCTCCTCAAACACCTAATGAAATATAACTGACGTGCCTTCTTCGTTATTTTATCAATGTTGGGCCTAGGATAGATCTTCAGAGATGTTGACATCCCAAGGCGGCATTAATGATACAAAGATCTTCATCTCAGTAGTTGAATGTTCAATTCATCCTCCCAACTGTTTCAGTGAAAGAACAACTTGCACCTCAGTTTCACTGTGAACTGATCTTTATTTCTTACACTTGTCACATACATGAGTAAAAATCCTTACATTGCACATTTAGATGGAGACAATCATAGTAATTTATAATAAATAGAACAGTCAATGTAATATAAAGTACACTCAAATCAGCATGAGTCTGATGGCCTGGTGGAAGCAGCTGTCCCGGAGCCTGTTAGACCTGGCTTTTATGCTGCGGTACTGTTTCCCAGATGGTAGCAGATGGAACAGTTTGTGGTTGGGGTGACTCAGGTCCCCAAGGATCCTTCAGGCCCTTTTTTTTTATATTAAAAAAAACACCTGTCTTTGTAAATGCCCTGAATAGTGGGAAGTTCACATCTATAGATGTGCTGGGCTGTCCACAACACTCTGCAGAGTCCTGCAATTAAGGTAGGTACAGTTCCCATACCAGTCAGTGATGCAGCGAGTCAGGATGCTCTCAATTATGCCCCTGTAGAAAGTTCTTAGGATTTGGGGGCCATACTAAACTTCCTCAACCGTCTGAGGTGAAATGGGCGTACAAAAGCAAGTGAGATTGACAACCAAGCTCAGCTAACCTTGCTTCTGGAGTATAGTCACTGTAGATCAAAAATACTTCCCAGGAACTCTAAACCTTCAGGTACATCAATGAAGTTTCCAAAATAAGAGAAAGAGAATCCGAGTCCTATAGGGTGCCCAAGTTAGGTGTAAAGCCAGGAAATGCGCATTTTCGCAACGATTCACTGACCTGTGGAAAAGATTGCCAAGTGTCAAGTATCAATTTACTATTGTCCTTCAAGAGCAAAAGGCAGCCTGAACGTATCAAGGACAATGAATTGAGGTAGTACAGCAACAGCTAGGCTTCTTAAGATGGTCACTTAGCTGCTTGCTAAGAAATTTCCCCAGTCTCGTCCCTAATAGCACAAAGCCCATTTTTTAATCAATGGACAGTGATTGTTGGTGCAGTACATCTAAAGATGGAACAGATGGCTTATTAATTCTATTTAGTGTGAACTGTCACTTGGTTACCAATTTTCCAGCTGGTATACCCTTTGACAGATCTTTTGAAGGTGCCCACTTGTCAAAATTTAGTCAAGATTATCATTACTCAAGTCTCCAAATTTATAACACTTCCTTCACCAAGGGTTAGTAAAACATTTAAATTGATCACTTTACTCCTTGTGTGCAAGGAAACCAGTCTAAGCTTGTAGTATCAATAGGTCAGAATGCCACAAGTATTTAAAGAGGAGAGAGCATTGCAAGAGTGCACACATAAAAGGTGGTTAGAATAAAGTTAAATGCAATGTTATGAGGTAGGTAACAAAGCCAACTAGCAGAATTACTCATTTCTTTTTAAAAACAAACAATAACCAGGAGACACAAGGAATTCTGCAGATGCTGGAAATTCAAGCAACACACATAAAAGTTGCTAGTGAATGCAGCAGGCCAGGCAGCATCAATAGGAAGAGGTACAGTCGACGTTTTGGGCCGAGACCCTTCGTCAGGACTAACTGAAAGATTCTCTTACTAGCTCTTCTTTCAGTTAGTCCTGACGAAGGGTCTCGGCCCGAAACGTCGACTGTAGCTCTTCCTACAGATGGTGCCTGGCCTGCTGTGTTCACCAGCAACTTTTGTGTGTTCCTCACAATACACGGTCTCCACTCTCTACTGCCTCAGTAAAGCAGCCAGCATAATGAAAAACTCCCACCCATTGCAGACATTGCATTCAATATATATTAAGGAATGAAATATTCGGTAAAATTTCAATACAACATCTGCTTAAATTTTTTTAGCGTGGGGATTAAACGCCACATGTTAGCTTAACTGTAACATTTTATTACTGATCCTTGACTCGAAGCTAAAACAAAATTGTGAAAGTTGACAATGACTCGGAGTCTGCCCCTTGTGCGTATTGACAACTATAATCTTTGTATTGCCATCTGGTTCTTTGGTTCTAGTGTTCAAAGATCAAAGTATATACAGATCACCATATACTACCCTGAGATTCATTTTCTTGCAGGCATTCTCAGTAATGCAAAGAAACAATTAAAAACCACAAGACAATCAGACAACCAGTGTTCAAAAAAAAAACCACTGCAAATACAAAAGAAATAATAAAAACAATAAACAGTACATGAGATGAAGAATCCTTGAAAGTGAGTTCATATGTTGTGCAATCAGTTCAATGTTGAGGTGAATGGAGTGAATTTATCACCTCTGGTTCAAGGGCTGATAGTTGAAGGGTAATACCCAGTCCTAAACGTGGGTGGCAAGTCCCAAGGCTCCTGAACCTCCCTCCAGATGGAGCATGGGTTGGATGGCAGGGGTCCTCGATGACAGATGCCACCTTCCTGCAACTGTGCTCCTTGTAGTTGGGCTCAATGGTGGGGAAGGTTTTACTTGTGATTGACTAGGCTGCATCTACTGCTTTTTGTAGGCTTTCTCATTCACACCAGTCCATGATGAAGCGGTCAGTATACTGAAACATGAGAAAATCTGCAGATGCTGGAAATCTAAAGCAACACAAATGACTGGAGGAACTTAGCAGGTCATGCAACATCCATGGAAAGAGTTGATGTTTTGGGCTGAGACCCTTCATCAGGACTTTCCATTGCACATCTATGGAAGTCTCTTGTTGGCATAGAAGCCTGATTAAAGTGAAGTCACAGTGTAACAATGCTTTAGTGTCATGATCAGGGTTCAATTCCCAAGGCTTTTCTATGTCCTCGCTGCGTGGATTTCTTCTGGATGCTCCAGTTTCCTTTCACGTTCCTAAGACACAAGGCAATAGTTGGCAAGTTGTGGGCATGCTGTATTGGCACTAGTATCATGGCAATACTGGTAGGCTGCCTCTAGTACATCCTCAGATGTTGGTCATTGACAAATGCATTTCACTGTGTTTTGATGTGACAAAGAAAATTGTTTAAAATGTTCATAAACTCTACTTCCAGCAGTATCACAGGCACATAGCACTATATAAGCAGCTTTCACAAGGAAATCATAAATTAAAGTTTTTGCAATAAAACAATTATAACAAAAAGTCCATTTTAGTGCAAGGTCATTTAAGTGCTCAGTTGCTAAATTGTCATGATTAGGACTCATGCCAAATGTTCATGAACAGAGCCAAATCTCAGTAAAGATCAGTGTTGAGCCAAGTTACAGCAAAATGCCTCAAAATATTTCTCTTAGTTTCTCACTGCAATGCTGTTCCTCACCTTCAATAATTCCTTGACAAGACAGCAATTCAATCCTCTTGAACACATTAGTAGACCATTTTCAAAATTACCAAATGTACATAAGTCACTACAAGGTCTAATGCCAATTTCTGAAGAACCTAATGATTAATCTCCAAGTTACTGAAACCACACCAAGTCAAAGGCCCCTCTTCTGGGTAGTACCCGGACTGCCTAAGCCATGACATTCAACATAATAAAAGAAAACCTAATTATGAAAAAGCTCAAGTTCTTTTGAACAACATAAACCTAAGTATAGTTTTAGATTCTTGCAGAAACAAGCCAACTGAGTGAAAAAAAAACAGCAAATTTTAATGATTCCCCCCATCCCCATGCCAAATGCATTATTCCAGGTAAAATTGACATCTTGCTCATTTGCAATTTTCCTTTATGGTCCTACACATTCTTTTCAAAGGTTCAAAGGTCAAATTTAATGTCAGAGAAATGTATACAATATACATCCTGAAATGCTTTTTCTTCACAAACATCCACGAAAACATAAGTGCCCCTGAGAATGAACGACAGTTAAACGTCAGAACCCCAGTTTCTCCCCTACCAGCAAGAAAAAACGCGCATCAGTACCATCACCGAGCCCAAGCGTGTGCTAAGCAATAGCAAAGACACAGACCAAAGTTACCCCAAAGATCCAGGATTGGACAACCCACGGGTTCTCTCTCCCTGGCAAGGGAGAGAGTGTGTCCCCATTTTCACAACGAGTGGAAGACAACTCACTGGTTTACGATCTTAAGTCTGTTTCATCACTTATTTCAAGCTGTGTCCGAAGATCTCAAAGACCTTGGGTCTTTTGGCCCACAGCAAAAGATTTTACGGCCTCTCCAATGACACACTAGACTCCTGCCGTGACACCAACCCTTGATCGCCCATCTCCAGACCCCCCGAGATCTTAGGTTTCCGAACACAATCGAGATTCTAAGGCCAAATCCTTAAATCCAGATTTAAATTCTCTACCCTGGAATTTATTTATTTGTTTATTTTATAAACTCATTAGAAACAACCACAAAACTACCAGCTTCACTGAAAACCCCACTTGATTCACAAGTATCCTGGAAGGAAAGAAATCAGCCATCTTTACATGGTCTGGCCTATGTAACTTCAGACCTACCAACCACATTGAGTCAATGCCCTAAGAAATGGCGATTGGACAATAATGCAGAACTTGACAGGAAAGCCCAGGTGCCCTAAAGCCTAAAACAAAACAAACATTACTTTTCTCTAATGGCAGAAATTAAACCTACACTACTCCATGTAAAAAGTAATTCTGCTTTACAGAAAGTAATTGCTATGCACTCTAGTTCCATTTGAAAAATGCCATGTATCTGCTTCATTGCACATTAATGACCAATATGTCAGTGAATGTGCAGCAAAGATGCCAAAACTTGAATCAAATCATGATATTATTTAACTCTCCAGGCAATCTGCCACCCTCTAAGCTATTTCACCCAGACCTGTGCAGTTTATACTCAGTATTACTCACCCATTATCATGGTTCTCCCTGGCCTTCACTTGCTTGCAGAACAAAAGATCCCCAAGATTATGAGTGGTTCACAAGTGTTCATGCTTTCAGTCCTCACTACCGTGGACTTGATCTTACCTCAATCAAAGTTACACCCCATTTATTTTAATACTACACAACTAATGTCTATTCCTTCAAATACTTCAACTCAATGATCTCAGATTCCTTTATTAATCACTGCATTCCACTGAATCCCCAAAACCAAAAGGAGGCAATAAGCAGGAGTAAGGCTAGTTGGGGGTTGAACAATGGGACTAGGAGAAAGAACTTCACTTCCAATTCAAGGGCTGATCTAATTTTTCCTTGGACATTAATAATCAGTCTAAGGCCAGTTCGATGAAACATGCTGTAACAGACTTGACAGCAGATTAATAAATACTCATCAATTCAACTGCTCCTCATGGCACCAAATTCACACCAAGTTGAGCTGCATTTCAAAACAAATTGCATTTATGTAATGACTATTATGCAGTCCCTTTTCCAACTCTAAAATTATATTTATTTATTTAAAAAACAGCCCAATAAGTAGACTGAATAATTGTAAAGAAGACTGAATTTCACATTCACCATCTCAGAGGTGAAATGGTACATTAATATTTCATGGATAAATGGTAACCTTCACACACTCACCAAATACACCATTTCTTCAATAGGATGCCATCATTCGCAATCAAAGACAATCTTAGTTTAATACTGTAAAAAAGACACCACTTACATTTTCTCAGAGACAGCAAAGCTGAGTTTTAAGTGCATTGAGTGTTAAAATCTAAGAGATGCGACCCACGACATTTTGACTCAACCACAATTTGGCAAAAGTTGATACTTAGAACTCAATTGATTCTTAAAAATATTTTTATGGCTCCCTTCACTATCATTCAAAGTGACTGTTCTATTAGTCATTTTACAATAAACTTGCAACTGAATTAATGGATTTTGATTCAAGGTAATGGTCCAATTAAAAGCCATTTTGTTATGACATCAGCACAATTAGTTCAATTATTAGAAGAAACAAATTATCCCATTGATTCAGCTGAGTTGAATAGTCACCACCTAACACTCAAATTACTTGTATTCAAGATTGTAATAAGGAAACTAGCAACTACATGTATTCACCAAAACCTCATTTCCTTTTGCATTTGTATTAAAACCACAATTAATTTGGCCCATTGACTCTGCTCCATTGGTACAGCAGACTCAATGCATCACATGGCCAAATTACACTAGTGTCTTAAGTCTTACAATCACCCTTTCTATAAATTGAGATGAAGCAGCATCTAGTATATGCAAACTTATAGTGTGCACAGAGACAGTTTAGCCAAATTGTCAGCAATTTAACCTCAATGTGAGTTCAAATGTTCTGATGAATTTCAAAATAATCTGGTTTGACAACTCAGCACAGTAGCAAGCAATGTTTTATCATAAAGGCACTGTGCTACTTAACACAAAATCTACAGCACTGCTGAAGTAAGATGCCCCACCTGTCCTCATTATTTTTATAATACCCTTAAAAACAGAATTCCTTTCATTTTGTTCATTCATAATGTGGTTGTCAGTAGCAAAAATAACAGCTATTTTGCCCCTTACTGTCCCTTATTTTAAGTCACTTAAAGCCATTTTGCAAATCAGTTAAGATGCAACTGTGGCAGAGTAGATCCGGAGTCACATAGGCCAGAAGTTTACAAGTGAGCCAGATATGTGCATATGATCATTAAGTTGTTTTATTGTCACAATGACTGATGATAGCTTCTCATTCCAAACATTAACTGAATTGAAATTCCTTAATACCTTGTGGGATTTGAACTCATGCCTCCAATCAAGACTAGTCATGCAACAATACTTTCATAGCCCATACAATTATTGGTTCATGCTGCTTCTGGGACCAAGATGGTGTGCTTACAAGCAAATTGCAAAAGCAACACTTGAAATGTTTGTAAAATGCTTCAAGTCCTATAAACAATGCACATCATAGTTCAAGTTAAAAGTGAAATACTTTCATAATCAAATTTTAAACATTTATAGTACTCCAAGTTTGTAAAACAGTATAACCAAACTCTTATCGTCTGCATACTGTAGATTGAGCTTTTTTCCAGAAGATTAATATGCCCATAGTTTTCATTATATTTAACTTACATAAGCAGTGTTGTGGTTTACTTAGTCTCCATAGCACTGAAATGGAAGTTCTGTTTATAAACAATGTCAATAAAAAAGAAACTTTTCACCAATTTTCCAAAGCCAAAATGATGTGTATCCAGACATATAAGCATTCGCAATTGAAAACTGCAGGTGTGAACAGTAGATTAAAATTCACCAAGATAAAAAACTGCACAAATAACAAATACTGTTTGCAATAGAAGTAAACACCACAGGAAAAGTCCACACAGTAGTACACAAGTATAGGGATACAAACATAATTGGCATTAACTGTCAATGCAAAATCCCTGCACAATATTTGTAATATGCCTATTTAATCACTATCCCCTTGTCACATTAAAGTAGCACAATTCCCTGCTGGGGCCAGAGTGCAGCTGCAAATAAACTTCATTTACTCATTCCAATCAACTTCAGTAACATGTTAAAATACAGAAATATGCCAAGTTATTATGCAAGTCAGGCAGCATTTGCAGAGATGAACCTGAAATGGTATCAAAATGTTTAAGACCAGATAGAATCACTATGCAAATTGCTAATTATCTCCAATATTTTCAGATTTCAATTACTGTAGTTTTTTTTTCCAATTACACTGTAAACTTGCCCCTGCTTTAGGTTGGCTAGGCAAGTTATGATGTTAAACAATTCCCAATAACCAAATCCTAAACTATAATCATTAATCTAATTCAAACACCAACCTTAAAATTAAGCAGTATTTGAAAAACGAGATTCTGCAAATCCAAAGCAACAATGCTGGAGAAACTCAGCAAGTCAGACAGCATCTATGGAAATAAATAGTCAAAGTTTCGGGCTAAGACCCTTCTATCCTGAACATTAAGCACTAGCAGCTCATTTCACACTGACAATTGAGTGAAGCTCCCTTTAAACCTTTCACCCTTAACCCATGACCTCCAGTTTTAGTCCCATCCCTCATTGGAAAAAGCCTGCTTGCATTTACTCTACATCCCTATCAAATCTTCCTTCAGTCTTCTATGTTCCAGGGAATAGAGCTTTGACCTATTCAATCTTTCCTTGCAAATCAAGTCCTCCAGTCCCAGCAACATCCTTGTAAATCTTCTTGTACTCTTTCAACCCTGATCACATCTTTCCTGTAAGTAGGTGACCAAAACTGCACATAATACTCCAAATTAGGAGTCAATGTCTTGTACAACTTCAACATAACATCCTATCTGCTGTACTCAATGATTTATGAAGGCTAATGTGCCACAAGCTTTCTTTACAAACCCATCTACCTGTGATGTCACCTTCAATGAATTATGGGCCTGTATTCCCAGATCCCTTTGTTCTACTGTTCACTGTGCAAGACCCACCCTGGTTGGTCCTACCAGAGGACAACATCTCGCACCTGCCTGCATTAAATTCCATTTGCCATTTCTCAGCCCATTTTTCCAGCTGGTCCAGATCACACAAGCTCTGATGGCCTTCCTCACTGTCTACCACATCATGATTCTAGGTGTCATCCACGAATTTGCTGATCCAGTTAACCACATCATCCAGATCACTGATAGTGACTAACAACGGACCCAGCACCTACCCCTGCAACACTATTAGTCACAACTGCCTCTAAAAAGTCTATCTACCACTCAGGTAGTAGATAGTCAACCTATTCACGCAAGGCTAATCAGTCCATGCCGATCCAAACATTCATACCCAGTCCCTTAAAATACCTTCCAAAACATTTCCCACTTCTGATGTCAGTCTCACCAGCCTACAATTTCTGGTTTACTTTTAAACCTTTAAGCAGCAAAACATTAGCTATCCTCCAAACCTCTGGTATCTCACCTGTCTCTAAGGATCGATTAAATATCTCTGCTCGGAACCCTGCAATTTCTGCATGTGCCTCCCACAGGGCACAAGGGAACACCTAGTCAGGCCCTGGGAATTTAATTTGCCTCAAGACAGCAATCACCCTAGGGGCCATCACCTCGCTGCTGCTTTGCCTCGTTTCTATCAACTGTGTTTGTCTCTTAAGTAAATAGATACAATACATCCATTTAAGGTCTCCCTTCTTTTGGCTCCATGCTTAGATTGCCATCCTGTTCCTCCAGAGGAAAAAACGTTAGTCCTTTGAAATCCTTTTGCCCTTAGAGTTCTAAAGTCCATCTTCACCGAGCAATGTCTTGACATTTTCCCCACTGGCTCCATTGTGTCTAAACAGAACCCTGGAATATTGAGCAGCCACTCCTGCAATAAAGTCTCAGAAATATAATTCCATGTGTTGATCCATGCCAAGTTCATCTGCTATTCCTACAATACTTCTTGCATTCAAATATACACAGCTCAGGACATTAGTCACACCATGCTCAACCTATTGATTCCTGATTTTGTCTGAGGTCTTAGATGTCTCCACAACCCCACCACTATCTGTTCTGGCACTCTTGTTTCCCATGTCCCTGCAACTCTAGCTTAAACCCTCTAGTCCACCGTCAACCAAGACCTCCAGGTCACTTTTCCACAGCTTTTCTGGGGAATGAAAACGACAGTCAAAATTGATAAACTCTGCATCAATATTCCAGAGACCAACACTTGTTCACTGCCTCTTCAAAACCTACCTTTGTTCATGTTTAGTTAGTGCTACAATGTCTAATCTTTGATATGCCTTATCTGTAGTCTGAGTAGATTCTTGGGAACAAATTCAAAAGGGCTGTTACATAGGCCAGTTAACAGTTCATATAAATGCAACCCATGATTAATTATACCTTTATTTACATCATTTGATAACTAAGTTTACTGTGACATGAAAATAGGAGGACATTGGATGGAGAAACAGCCAACTCCTGGCAATGATAGTTAATGTCAGCTGAACATTTATATAATCCACAGAATTCAAAAGGCAACAGTTTCATGGGCTGTGAGCACACAGCATAGGTTGATGCTCTATTAGAATAAAAGATGTGCTTTTTTTTTTGAAAGAGGTATTGATCTTATTAATACCCATTACACAAAGACCTCATCCACTCATTTGAAGAGGGAAGGGCAGACACTGAACGGAGTTCTTTAGAGAATCCTTTATAGTTGTATTGCAGAACAAAATGTTCAAGTCACTTTTTATTGTCATTTCAACCATAACTGCTGGTACAGTACACAGTAAAAACTAGATGTTTTTCAGGACCATGGTGCTACATGAACAATACAAAAACTACACTGAACTACATAAAACAACACAAAACTACACTAGACTGCAGACCTACCCAGGACTGCATAAAGTGCACAAAACAGTGCAGGCATTACAATAAATGATAAACAAGACAATATGCACAGTAGAGGGCAGTAGGTTGGTGTCAGTCCAGGCTCTAAGTATGGAGGAGTCTGATGGCTTGGGGGTGGGGGGGGGGGGGAAACTGTTACATAGTCCGGTTGTGAGAGCTCGAATACTTTGGTGCCTTTTGCCAGATGGCAGGAGGGAGAAGAGTTTGTATGGGTGGGTGTATGGGGTCCTTCATAATGCTTTCTAGGGTGAAATGGAGTACCAGAAAAAATAAGAATGCCACAGTCAGGGCCCACAGCAAGCCTTTTGGTCAGTCAAGTCATCTTCACCACTCATTCCATTTCCCTACCCTATCCTTTATTTCCAAACCTCTTGAATGAAGAAAATGATTCAACCCTCATAGCCCTCTGAAGTAGAGAATTACAAAAACTGAGCAAAAACATTTCTCATCTCAGTCCTATATTACCTACTCTTTTTTCATACTCATGAAAGTTTACAGACTAGATCCAACTGTGTTTTAAGCTGACTCAAACCAGATACTCAAGAGGACTCTGGTGCCAAAACCACTGCTTCCAGTCATCCTACCCATGCTAGCTCTTCTATATGGGATGCAGCATATTAGAGTACAAGTTTAACGTCCCCAATATTTAGATGGACAAATCCCTTTGGCTTGAGTAAGTGCATCCTTGGACTTTGTGGGAGGCCCAAAGAAATTGAGGAGACCCTTATGGAGCTATTTGCTTTATTGTAAACACTGAAGTTCTTGAAGATTGGAAGGTGATTAATATTAAAAGGATAGCAAAGACAAGCCTGCAAACTACAAGCCAGTCAGGCTGACAGCAGGGAATTTACTTAAGTTCCAAGGCATCTATCCCAGACAGACAAGAGACTGACTAAGAGTCAGTGTGGCTCTGTATGGAAAGTTGTGCTTTGACAAGCTTCACACTTTTTTTTTCCCCCCCGGTAACCAACAAAATAGACTGTGGCCAAGTGGTTAGGGCATTGGATTAGCGATCTGAAGGTTGTGGGTTCGAGCCTTGGCTGAGGCAGCATGTGTGTCTTTGAGCAAGGCACTTCACCACACAATGCTCCAGTCTACCCAGCTGAGAATGGGTACCAGCAAAAATGCTGGGGGTTAACCACGCGGTAGACTGGCATCCTATCCTGGAGGGGGTGGGGGGGGGAGGGAGGAGAGGAGTCTCATACTCTCAGTCGCTTCACGCCACAGAAACCGGCATAAGCACCAGCCTAATGGGCCACAAGGCTCATGACAGACTTTAATCTTAAACAAGATAGACTAGGACTGGTCATTGAGTATTGTCCATTTCAACTTTTAGCAAGATCTTTAACAAGGTCCCCCTATGCTAGGCCAGCTTTGGAGGCTAGGGCCCACTGAATCTAGAAGCACTAGTTAGGTAGAAGAGTTAGGAACAAGAGTGTGGCCTAACTAGGGAGAGCAGCATGCCTTTGTCTGTCTTACCAACTTGATTATTGACAAATTGACAAGAGAATGAAGTTGGAGCAGTGCATATTGTCCACGTAGATTTTAGTAAGGTGCTTGACCAAGTCCCTGATGGGAGGTTAATCCAGAAAATTAGAATGCATGGAGTCCCTGGAAAATTGGCTATTTGGATTCAGAACTCGCTTGCGCATAGAAAACAGGGTAGTAGTTGAACAGACTTATTCAAGCTGGAAGTCTGTAACTAGTGGTGTTCCACAGGGATCTGTGTTGGGACCTCCACTGTTTGATGTGTATAGATGATCTGGATGAAAATGTACATAGGTGGGTTAGTAAGTTTGCAGATGATACCAAGATTCCTGGAGTTCTGGATAGTGTAGAAGACTGGCATAGAATACAGTGCAATATAGATCAGTTGCAGATGAGTTTAACCCAGGCAAAAGTAAAATGTTAGATTAGATTAGATTATGAGGACACACAGTCCTCTTTTATTGTCATTTAGTAATGCATGCATTAAGAAATGAGACAATGTTCCTTCGGTGTGATATTCACAGAAACACAAGACAGAACAAGACTGAAAAACTGACAAAAACCACATAATTATAACATAGTTACAACAGTGCAAGCAATACCGTAAACTTGATAAAGAACAGGCCATGGACGCGGTAAAAAAGTTCAAAGTCTCCCGAAAGTCCCATCATCTCACGCAGACGGGAGAAGGAAGAAAACTCTCCCTGCCATGAGCTTCCAGTGCCGGAAACTTGCCGATGCAGCATCCTGGAAGCACCCGAACACAGTCCGACTCTGAGTCGTCCAAAAACTTCGAGCCTCCAACCAGCCCTCCGACACCGAGCACCATCTCTGCCGAGCACTTCGACCCCAGCCCCGGTCTCCAGCAACAGGCAAAGCCGAGGATTTGGGGCCTTCCGTCCGCAGATTCTCAATTGCACAGTAGCAGCGGCAGCGACCAGGCATTTCAGAAGTTTCTCTAAATGTTCCTCCATGCTTCTCACGTCTGTCTCTATCAAATCAGAATTGTGCACAACCCCCATTTAACAAATACGATATCATTTCACCGGAGAGGCCACGCGCACTGCGTCGCGCCATCTTCTCCTTCCACTGTTACATAGGCCAAATGCAAGAAGACAGTCCACTATTAAAGGCAAAACCCCAACCAATGTTGCTAAGTAGGCAATCTTAGGGTCCTGGTTCATAGCTCCTTGAAAGTGGCTACACAGGTCAATAGGGTGGTTAAGGCGGCTTATGGAATGCTTGCTTTCATTAGTTGAGGGTCTGAGTTCAAAAGTCAGTTATATTGCAATTTAATAAAATTCTGGTTAGTCTATGTATGGGGTATTGCATGCAGTTCTGGTCATCCTTATATGAAGGATGTTGAGGCTTTGAAGAGTAAGTTTACCAGAATGCTGCCTAGTCAAGAGGGCATGTGCTATCACGAGGGGCTAGACAAACTTCGGTTGTTTTCTCTGCAGCAGCAGAGAAAATCTGATAGATGCTTAAAGATTGAGAGGCATAGAGTAAGAAAAGTCAGGTAAGTAGAAGTCTAATGCCAGAGGACGTGCATTGAAGGTGAGAGGGTAGGTTCAAAGGGGATGGGAGGGCAAGTTGTGTTTTTTTTTTAAACTCAGTGATAGATGCCTGGAATGCACTGCCTGTTATGGTGATAAAGGCAAATACATTAGAGGATTTTAGAGATGTTTAGATAGACCCAAATTAGGAAGATGGAGGAATATGGATATCATGTAGGTAGAAGGGATTTGTTTTTGGATTTATTTACTTTTTAGCTGGTTTGGCAAAACATTATTGGCTGAAGGGCTTGACGCTGTGCTGTTCTATGTTATTCATAATGGAGGTTGATCACTAGTAGTTTTCTGCAAGAGTTGGTGTTAGGCCTCTGTTCATTTTATAAACTATTTGGATGCAAATACACAAGGCTTGATCAGCAAGTTTGCAGGGTATGAAATTAGGTGTTGGTAAATTAAAAGGGGATATGATCAGTGAGCCAAGGGGTGGCAAATGGATTTCAATACAGTCAAGTGTGAGGCAATGCATTCTGTAAAGTCAAACAAGCACTGGACTTGTACTATGAATGGTTGCACACGAGGGAGTGCAATGAACAAGGACTTGGTCAAAGTAACACACAAAGTTGCTGGTGAACGCAGCAGGCCAGGCAGCATCTCCAGGAAGAGGTACAGTCGACGTTTCAGGCCGAGACCCTTCGTCAGGACTAACTGAAAGAAGAGCTAGTAAGAGATTTGAAAGTGGGAGGGGGAGGGGGAGATCCAAAATGATAGGAGAAGACAGCAGGGGGAGGGATGGAGCCAAGAGCTGGACAGGTGATAGGCAAAGGGGATACGAGAGGATCATGGGACAGGAGGTCCAGGGAGAAAGACAAGGGGGGGGGTGGGAACCAGAGGATGGGCAAGGGGTATAGTCAGAGGGACAGAGGGAGAAAAAGGAGAGTGAGAGGAAGAATGTGTGTATAAAAATAAATAACGGATGGGGTACAAGGGGGAGGTGGGGCATTAGCGGAAGTTAGAGAAGTCAATGTTCATACCATCAGGTTGGAGGCTACCCAGACAGAATACAAGGTGTTGTTCCTCCAACCTGAGTGTGGCTTCATCTTTACAGTAGAGGAGGCCGTGGATAGACATGTCAGAATGGGATGGGACTTGGTCTAAGTGTATGGTTCATTGGAAACTGTTTCAAAACAGTAGAAATTCATTTAGAACACTGGCCTTTAGTCACAGCCCTGCTTATTCCTTGAAACATAGGAGAATAAAGTGTGACCTTCTAGAAATATTTAAAGGCATGAGGGGAAGTAGTATTTTTCACGTTACAGAAGTCTAAAACTAGGAGGTATAGATTTAGAGTGGGGGGGGAGAGAAGCACGTGAGTGACATTTTCTACACAGGTCAGTATATAGAACAAGCTGCCAGACAAACTGGTTGAGGCAAGCACAAAGTATTATCCTGGTTACATTTGGATAGGCATGGAGGATTATGAGCCAAACAGGAAATTGTGACTAGCTATGTGGGCAGTGTGCATTTGTTGGGCCAAAAAGGCCTGCATCCATGCTTTATTGGTCTAATGCTCATGATTAGGAATTTATGCCTTTAAGACAGATTTGCAACACAAATCTTATGACTGTTATTTTCAAGATTTCTCATGTTATGACATTAACTCATCATTTAAATTGCAATATAAATACAGATCAGCAAATAAAAGCTTTCTGTATAATGGCAATTTATTGGGGTGCTTACAATGCTTTACAAGTTCGGGTAGTGGAGTCTAATACACACCAATGCTTCTTGAGAGATTGAGCCAAAGTTTGAATAGCAGTAAACGAGAGGGCATACCTAGATATTTGTTATACCAAGCACCAACTGATCGGGCTGATGAATGGGCTTTTAAATTTATCATGTTCTTTGGTGTTGAAGACACATAAATGTTGTTCTTACAATTTCCTTAACGTAACCACACATTACAACAAGGGTATGCAGAAGTGCATCACTGAATGCACGTGAACTTTGAAGTGAGTGGACTCCAGCAGCAAAAGATCACAAATATATGGCTCCATGACCACATTATTTTGTACAGAATAGGGTCACTACTGCTGGAGCCATTTGCAAAGTTCACAAAGCTTGCTCGACTTACACCAAGGGAAGGAAAATTCCGCATTTTTTTTTAAAGTAGCAAAAACAGCTTCAAAATATGAACTCATAACACCCAAACTACAGGACAAATTTCGCTTGCCCGTGTTAACAGCTTCTCGTGAAAGGAGAGCAGAGAATTATTTGTCAGGATTAAGTCTCCTTCAATACAAGTCACATTTGAGTTGCACTATTCAACTGTTGGAACATTCTAGCAATGGTGCCACCATCCTGGCAGCATTTGCTCTAGCTTGGTGCTGCTAGAGCCTAGCCTGAACAGACTAGATTAGAAGTTTAGTTAAGTGATAAAGTTCTTATTCAACAAATGTTAAAATACATTTATAGCTTCTGACGTGTAGGGAATTCTGTTGATTTGAAGCTTGTATATTAAAACAGTTCTACACAATTAAATGTTTTGTTTTAAGACTTCAAAATGCAACAAAGCCAAAGTCCTCTCCTCCTTGATCTGATCCCCAGCAGACAGCCTTGCCCCAGGGCATCAAGCCTCACAATGTCAACTATTCCTTTGCATAGGTGCTGCATGACCTGCTGAGTTTCTCCAGCATCTTGTGCATGTTATAAATGAAACATAGGATTGCAGTACTATTTGACTGCTACCCTCAGAACCAGGCAGAAGTAGTTAAATTTGCCCAGTTCATATGATAAGTAACATTTAATGTCACCAGTCCATTTTCAAGTATGGAGATTGTGAACTTAATCATTGGTGGAGTTTTATCCTAATCTTTCTCATCCTGGTTTAGACTTTACGTATTGCCATGACAATTCTTAAACAAGAGGAACATTTATCTGAACTGCTCACACATGTCCTAGATACTGTCCAGAGGGAAATGCTGATTTGACTAGTGCAGAAGCCACTGAAAGTCTGTGACCAAGTGCCAGTGTAACAGCAGATCCAGATTGTTCACTGTTAACTGCACATCTCTCTTATTACCTCAGAATCAGGTTTATTATCACCAGCATGTGACATGAAATTTGTTAACTGAGCAGTTCAACGATCTAGCAGAGAGAATTAATAAAATAAAACAAGTAAATCAAATAGATTTTTTTTTAATGTGCAAAAACAGAAATACTGTCTATTAAGAAAAGTGAGTAGTGTCCAAAGCTTCAATGTCCATTTAGGAATCGAATAGCAGAGGTGCAGAAGCTGTTCCTGAATCAACAAGGTCATCTTAATTCTAGAACAAAGCCCTTAATTTTCAACCTGATCATAGGAAAATCTGGTGGGAGAGAGTGATGAAGTGAGAAACTGGGAGGTGATAGATGGAAAAGGTAAAAGGCTGAGGATGAAGGAATCCGATAGGAGAGAGTGGACCTCGAAGAAAAAGGAGGAGCACCAGAGAGGTGATGGCAGATGATAAACAGGTGAAAGGGGAGCCAGAGTGGGAAATGGAATGAGGAGAGGGATAATTACCCAAGTTAGGGAAATACATGTTCATGCCGTCAGGTTGGAGGCTATCTAAATAGAATGAGGTGTTGTTTCTTCAACACAAGTGTGAACACATGGGAAGATTTTCTCAGGCAGAGAGATTCAAGCACATTGTTAAAGCCTTCGAAAAAAATACAACATTCCCACCACCTCCACAGAGGTCTTTACAGTTGAAGTGGAGAAAGTGTATTTGGGGCAGAACTGAGGACACAAAAATCAAAGGCAGAAAGAGCACGAAAGAGCACCACCCACATTCCTTTAAGGTGCCTCAGCCTTAGGATACCTCAGCCTTAGGATACCTCAGAACTGAAGGCGAGGAGAGTCACCCTGGATCCAAGGATAAAATAGCCAATTAAGTACTTTTGAAGCACAGCCAATTTTGCTGCAAGAGTCAATGTTGAACACTGCAAGGTCCCATAATCTGTAACGAGATAAATGCCCAAATATGCCTGGCTCTGCTTTTAAAGCATCATCAATATGAACAAGGACAACAGGATCTAGTGTCATTATATCATTTACATACAGAAGTACAGAAATCCCATAGTATTGTACTGCAATTTGCACTCACACCAGTCTCAATAATATGCATCAATGCCATTGCCACTTGGGCAAGCTTCCCATCTTTCATACAAAGTCTGTTCACAAGATTGAATACTGAACCACTTTTCCAACCCTGCAGCAGTGTCTCCCTTCCACCAGCCACAATCATGAACAAGACCAAATAATATTTTTGTATGGATGTTTCTGCAATAATTTAAGTTCAATACCATTCAGAGCAAAGTTGTTCACCCAATTGGCATTCTATTTTAGATTCACAATTGGTTGTCCATATTAGAAAACAAGGCAGGAGTACTCAACTAGTCAGGCAGCATTTATGGAGAGGAATAAACAGTTGGCTTTTGGGGCTGACTCTTCAGAACTGGATATAAAACTTGATGAATAACCTGAATGAAAATATAGATTATAAACACAAGATATTCTCCAGATGCTGGAAACTCACAGCAAAATGTTAATGGGTGGGTTTGTAAGCTTGCAGACAGACAGACAGCATTGTGGAAAACAGAAGATTGGCAAAGGATATGGCCAGATATTTTAAAAATCCAGTTGCAGATATGAGTGTAGAAGTAGCAGGTGGAGTTTAACCCAGTCAAATGTGAAGTGTTGCATTTTGGAAAGTCAAATGACATACAAATTACCCCTCCGCAGATCACTTGTTTCATTTACCATGAAATTCACAGCCAGGTAATACTGTGTATTTTTTTTAAATAGTTGAAGTAAATGTTTGTATTTAAAGAAACTCCTCTGCCTTTTTACACAAATTTCTATGCAGGTTGCTTTCATATTCTAATCCTCTTAAAATGAATGCCAAGAGGATATTTGCCTTCGCAAACACAAGGAAATCTGCAGATGGTGGAATTTCAAGCGACACAAAAAATGCTGGTGAACACAGCAGGCCAGGCAGTTATCTATAGGAAGAGATACAGTCGATGTTCGGGCCGAGACCCTTCATCAGGACTAACTGAAAGAAGAGCTAGTAAGAGATTCGAAAGCGGGAGGGGGAGGGATGGAGCTAAGAGCCAGAAAGTTGATTGGCAAAAGGGATACAAGAGGATCATGGGACGGGAGGCCTCGGGAGAAAGGGGGGGGGGAGAGAGAAGCCCAGAGGATGGGCAAGGAGTATAGTGAGAGGGACAGAGGGAGAAAAAGAATGTGTGTATATAAATAACGGATGGGGTACGTGGGGGAGGTGGGGCATTAGCGGAAGTTTGAGAAGTCAATGTTCATGCCATCAGGTTGGAGGCTACCCAGACGGAATACAAGGTGTTGTTCCGTCTGGGTAGCCTCCAACCTGATGGCATGAATGTTAATTTCTCTAACTTCCGTGAATGCCCCACCTCCCCTTCGTACCCCATCCGTTATTTATTCTCTTTCCCTCCTTTCTCCCTGTCCCTCTCACTAAACTCCTTGCCCATCCTCTGGGCTTCCCCCCCTCCCCCTTTCTTTCTCCCTAGGTCTCCCATCCCATGATCCTCTCATCACTTTTGCCAATCACTTTTTCCAGCTCTTGGCTATATATAGGGGGAGGGGAGGGGAAGCCCAGAGGATGGGCAAGGAGTTTAGTGAGAGGGACAGAGGGAGAAAGGAGGGAAAGAGAATAAATAACGGATGGGGTACGAAGGGGAGGTGGTATGTATGTATGTATATATATATATATATATATATATATATATATATATATATATATATATATATATATATATATATATATGTATATATGTTGCTTCATATTTGCCTTCCTCACCACATACTCAACCTGCAAATTAACCTTTAGGGAATCCTGCACAAGCACTCCCAAGTCCCTTTGCATCTGTTTTTGACATCTCTCCATTTAGAAAATAGTCAACCCTTTCATTTCTTCTACCAAAGTGCATGACCATACACTTCCCACTGTATTCCATGTGCCATTTATTTGCCCATTCTCCTAATCTGTCTAGCCTCGTAGCTTGTTAAGCAGCCTCATGAAAGCTTTCTGAAAATCCAAGAACTAACATCAACAGATTCTCCTTTGTTTATCCTGCTTGTTACTTCAACTCCAACAGATTTGTCAAGCAAGATTTTCCCTTGAGGAAACCACTCTGCCTTCCAGTGCCTTATAAAGTTTCTAAAAAAATACATTTAAAGTTTATCCCTTTAGTTCAACCTCCTTGCAATAATGCATTTCTAATAGCTTGTTGTGCCCATGCACCAGAATACCAACTACATTTCCACCATTTGAAAGATGTCTTTTGCTATTCTTACCAAAATAACCAAACTCTTGTACTTTGTTTGCTGTCTGCTGACTTAACCTGTTTCTTATCAATTTCTAACCACCTTAACATATTTTACCTCACCCAGTCTTGTAATGTCAGCAAACTTGTTTGCTTTTGCCAAAGTCAATGTGGATTATAAACAGGCAGAGGGCTCAGCATCAAGTCAGGCTATTAGCAGCAGCCTAATGACTGAGGAAGACATCGATTTTTTTTTGATTTATTAACCAATTCTTCATCCACATTAGCAACTCCATAAACTCTTGTTCTATGCTGAAGTGTTTTGTATGGTAGTTTACCAAAATCCACTTAAAAACCATCAAATGTATTGCAACCATTAGTTTCCCTTTATTTACATGGCTAGATACCATCAACCTCTAACAATTCTTTCACTAAACCATAAATTCTGCCCAATCATTACAGTTTTCCGAATGTCTTTCAGTTCACTAATAGCTTCAATAGGTGTCAAGCTGCAAATCTAATGTTGCAAGGTTCTCTCCACCTCCTTATCCGTATCTTCAAATCTAATGCGACTGCTTCAGAATTTGAAGAATTTTCAAAAAGGCAACCATCTGCTTTAGAATCCTGCAATACAAGTCATATGACACCAGGGATTTGCAGACTAAAGCTAGTTAATATTTCCAATATGTAATCCACTTTCACCAAACCTGGTATCTCAGATTATGGTATGGTTCTCAAGCCTTCCACGTGAAGCTGTATGAAATCTCAGCCATTTTCCCTCAAAATTTCTCACGTATCCAACTCTCACCATGGGACCTACATTTAGCCTTCAGTCCTGCCGAAAGATTTCGGTTCAAAACGGCAACTGTATTCTACCCCCCCCCCCGCCCCACCCCCCCATAGATGCTGCCTGGTTTGCTGAGTTCTTCCAGCATTTTGTGTGCTCTGCTCAGATTTCCTGCATCTGCAGATTCTCTTGTTCCTGCATTTAGTTTAGCTACATTTTATATACCAATTTTGGGAGAAAAGGGCAAAAGCTCTGCATCTATTGCTCTTCATTATTTTTGTTACAATGCCTGCAAGGAAATTAATCTCACGGTAGTATGTGGTAACATATGCATTGACAATAAATGTACTTTGACTTCTGACTCAAGTACAGTACTGAATTCAAAAGGAAAGCTTAAAAAGAATCAAGAGTTGACCTTGACGGCCTATCCGGCAACATACTGAAGTTTTCAATTTGTCCTTCCTGATTTGTAATGCTTCCAGCCCAACTATTTTCACATCCTGACACTTCTCCAGTTACTTACAAATCCCCAATGTATAACTGCACCATGCTATCATATGACTGGTTGTAAGTTTTGGAGTCCTTTTACCTCTATTCCTTTAAGATACTCCTTAAATCCACTAAGAACAAAGTCATATGTCCCAGTATCATTTTACCGGAGTTGATATTAACTGTTCAAATTGCCTGGGAATATTTTATTATATGAACAACTACAATCACAACACAAATCTAGTAAATTCTCGCAATTCCCTGCAGCCCACAAACCTCAGAGCTTTATATCCCTTCAAATTATGTTCAAGCTCTCACCTCTCCAACAAATTTATATAGCTCTACTACAAGATTACTCATCTCAATTCCTCATAGCAAATTTAACCCCATAAAACTCTGCAACTCCTGCAATGTGCATTACCAAGTAACATTTAAAAGGACGCACAAGATGCAATTCGATATATTGGAAACAGGTTTACACCAAAGATGACAGGCTGGTAGGAGCTGCTCGAAGTTGGTACAATGGAGAAAGCTTCTAGACTTTAGCAGCACATTATAACAAATTTTGTTCCTCTAGAAACATTGCACACGACAGCAAAGAAACAGGCCCTTGGTCCATCTAGTCTGTGCCAAACTATTATGCTGCCTAGCCCTTTGGCCCATCTATTCCATGCTAAATTATGCTGCCTAGTCCCATCAATCTGCACCTGAACCACCGCCCTCCATATCCCTCCCAACTATGTACCTGTCCAAATCAGATGGCACACTCACCACCCTCTGAAGTTCTCCTTCATATCCCCCTTAAACACATCACCTTTCACTCTTTACTCATGACCTCTAGCTACAGTTTCACCCAACCTCACTGGAAAAAGCCTGCATTGATCCCATCTATACCCCCATTCTAAAAACCTTGACAGTTTAGTTTACAGGATATATCCTAAGCTAGGCAGCACCATACAAATGTGTTTTGAGTAATGAGGCTCTAGTAAAGTAACTTTTATATTGAGTAGCATGGCGGGGGGGGGGGTGAAGGAGAGTAGCAAGAGATAGAAATAAGTCACCAGTTAATGAAGCAAAGACTTACTTTGGAGTGGGAATGTGTTTTCCCATGATATTGAAGTAATTTCTCTGCTGGCCACAATTCAAATATATATGACTTATTCCATAATCAACAAGTTATCCATGAATATTTGTCCACTCAGCCCTCAATGTTTATTTGAAACAGTTTTGCTAAAGACCACTTTCACTGAGCCAAATTTATGATTAGCAGAGACAGGAACCATTTTCCACAGAGGTAAAACAGCAAAGTTATCCGCAATTAATTACATGAAAGTCAACAAACCCACCTACATGAGAAAAAAATATGGTCTTCACAAGTATGGAGACCTTAGGTCCCAAAGCAAAGAGGACAATTTACTTTAGAAGCGAGTTTGCATTACTCACTTTCTTTGGCTCGTTAGGTCAAAATCCCGAAGAATAAGGCTGCACATTCAACAATGCACTAGATCAAATACATTTCCATTACACTGGCGTCATTCCAAAGTCCGAATTTCTAAACTCCAGTGTATTTTTCCTAAGAAAGCCAGAGTCCTGAGTTCTATTCTAACCTTTGGTGCTGTCTGTGTGGAACTTGCACATTCTCCCTGTGATCACAGGTGTTTCTAAGTTGCTCCAGTTTCCTCCCATGCCACAAAGACATACAGGATGTTAGATTAGCAGCTGAAGCACAGATGGGATGGAGTGGGAAGGTTCAGAAATATGAAGTCAATGGGAAATGTCGGAAGAACAGAGTGGGATTAATATCTACTTAAACTAATAACAGTGGACTGAAAGACCCTTTTACTTGTTGTATCTCCTTCTCCAAAAGGAGGAAGGTGTCTGAGTCAACTGAGCAAAATACAGTTGTAAATCATCCAGAGCAAAGCAAAGAAAATGAACAGGAAGAGAACTTTAAAACCAAGACAGACAAATCTTTAAATTTCTCCAGTTGGATGAAAATTCAGTTTGAAAAACAATCCTGTAAGAAAAATACATACATATTAAGTTGATCCACATTCTTCCAGTAAGGAAGCAATGTATGATGGGCAATGTTAATCTCCTGTACCTTCAATGCAAAATCTTAGCACCAAGTAACAGATTGATTTGCCTGGAAAAAATGTGCATTTTTAAAGTGATTGACAAGACGTTTAATAAGAGAATTGATTCCTCAATTTGGAAAACAGGACAAAATGGTTTTAAAGCAGTTGGGGGGTGGGGGGGAGAATCAATAAAACTCATGCAAATGTAAAACCACAAACTGAAACCTGGCTGGTGCCCCAATGCAAATTAATGTCAGTGGGAACATTTCTGAAAGATTTTGCATAAGTTATTGGACTTAAAGTTAAATTGCTAACTGAACTGGCATGGAAATTAAAACATTCAACAATCTTGGCAAAGTCCATGAAGCCTGGGCAACACTAACTGGTATTTATCTATAACAATTTAGCCAATGCATTTAGTAAATTAACTCTGCAACTTAGACCCTGCCTACAATGTAAAGACTGCAAGTACAGTTTCAATTATTTTGCCCATTAGGAATACAAGTTGGGTCTGATTCTTGATTGCCAAATGGTGTAATTTTGCATCACGATTTGTGTTTATTTTTAAAACAACCCCAACCAGTGCAGATTTTGCTGCACTGCAGTACTTCTATAGATAGGTCTGTAACTAAGTGGCCTGATAAACCAGAGCCTGAACTCAATATTGCAAAGGGCCACCAATATAAAACTGCTTGCAGCATACTAACTTTCTCTCATTCCACATATAAAACAAATGAACATGTCATAAACAATTACTGGTCATACTTCCAGAATACAAATACAGAGGAAATCCACTACTGAATAACAACCTGAAACTACTGAATGCCAGCCCAGATGGACTGGGGCTCCTCTGTCTGTAATATTTAGGCAAACTGGTCCCAGCTGCTGTGTTTTGTCTGCAAATTTTGCGACATTTACCCCACTAGCATCATGAACAAACTAACAAAGCTTTAGGCCTACTCCAGGGATTTGGATCCAAGGACTCAATTTGATTCAAAATGATGTTGCTTGCTTCTACTGTTCACGTTTTCCCCCTTTCCTTCTGGGCACTGGGGTGTTTTTTTTTTAAATTAGGTTCTTTCTGGTTCCTTGCTTTGCAACTGCCTGTAACAAACAAATCTTAAGGTTGTACAATTTATACATTCTTTGATAATAAATACAACTTTGAATCTTTGAAGAGTACGATATTAATGACAGGCTTGAGGGGCAAAGTGCCCAACTACTAATTTCAAAGTCAAAGTATTTATCAAAACATGTATGTGTTACCATATACCAACTTGTTTTCTTATAGTGATTTAGAGCAGGGGTCCCCAACCTTTTTTTGCACTGCGGACCGGTTTAATACTGACAATATTCTTGCAGACCAGCCGACCTGGTGGGGCGGGGGGGGGGGGTGCCAATGGACAAGAGTAGCAGTCAAATGCGTTGGTTACCTAAAGACTACAATGACCATGAAGCCTTGCGCGGGCACCAATGCACATGCGCGTCGTGACCTGCCGATATTTATTCCCCCCTGCAAATCCTTTTTGCCGATTCTGTTCGTGGGGGTGGGTGTTAATCACTACCAGAATATAGGTGATAAGTGGGAAATACACTCAATTTTGTTTCTAAAAGGGTTTATCTAACGAATTTAATATTAAACACAGAGCGCATATTTTCCTCGTATGAATATAATTAAGTCAATTATCAGGGGAGCTTGAAGTGTTGAACGAACTTCCAGTAGAAGTGGCAGAAGCAGGTTCACTAATTTAAAGAAAAATTGGATTGGTATATGGACAGGAAAAGAATGGAGGGTTATGGGCTGAGTGCAGGTCGACAGGACTAGGTGAGAGTAGCGTTCGGCACGGACTAGAAGGGCAGAGATGGCCCGTTTCCGTGCTGTAATTGTTATATGGTTATATAAGTCAATAGCATCATAACGTTTTAAGTAACATTTGGATATTAAACGCACAGCACATATTTTCCCCGTATGAATATATAAAATCATTGCAACACCAATATCGCTGAATCAGTGGGAGCCCTGGGCTTGTTTCCCTGCAACAACATGGTCCCATCGAGGGGTGATGGGAGACAGTGATACTCGAAGGGGGTTCCTGATGTCCAGGCTATTCCGCAGTTTAGTTTTCGTTGCATTCATTGCAGAAAGCTCCGCTTTGCAGAAAAATGTTGGGAATGGAAGCAACTTTTCAGTGCTTTCGTGGCTATCTCAGGATATTTAGCCTTGACTTTGATCCAGAATGCCGGCAGAGATGTTATGTCAAACATACTTTTCAGCCCGCTGTCATTTGTAAGCTCGAGGAGTTGATCGCCTTCTCGCCCTGACACGGATGACGCGCAGGTCATGACCTCGCATGCGTAATGGCTGATCAGTGGCCGTGACAGGGAATGAGGAAAGGTGCAGCTGACTCATATCGCCAAATCACATGGCTTCCTCGCGGCCCGGTGGTTGGAGACCGCTGATTTAGAGGAAAAGACAAGTTATGAAAACAATACATAAAGATCAACAGTTGTGCAAATAAAAATACTAAGAACATGAACTGGAGACAGTCTGAGGGTTGTGGAATCAGTTCAGAGTAGAGGCAAGTGAAGTTGTGCAGCAGCTCAGAGCCAGACTTGTAGAGTAATAACTGTTGGCATGTTTGTTCATATGTGATTCTACGTTAAATACCTGAATGATCATGGAATAACCTTTCTCAATACCAGACTGATAGACCTTTAAGAACTCAAGTATCATATAGTAGATTCTGTTTAACTGGGCCATCAGTTAATTGGGGCAGCCATTTATTTGGGACCACTTTTAAAAACTAATCGAGAAGATAGCCAGGATTCCCTTTATTTGGGACACTGTTCGGCAGCTTGACCCTGTCCCAGTTCAGCAGCATAGTTTCTAACAAATGGCCATTAGATGACACTACACTTGGAGCCAAGAGTTTTGAAAATAGCATCAGTTGTATGCCTCGTTCAAAACACAGCGATTTTTGTCACCGATAAGCAAGAAATAAGCAGCAAGACAATTCAGAACTGCTGCTCACTGGTTTCAAGCTTGGAGATGCCAGAAACAGCCGGGAGTGATAATGAAACCATTTCACTACAAGTTAGGAACTAAGGATTTGAAGGTATCGACAAGCATCTTAAATGTTACAATGAAAGTTGAGGATGCAATCATCAGTAATATTGTATGAAGGCAGTCCATTTTCTACACTGGATGCCTGTGCTCATTTTGTTCATTTACAGTCAAAAAGGCTGGATGAATTCTGCCATTAACTATAAGGAACTAAAACAAAGACTTATAGTACTTTAGTATCGATACTGTTCTAATTTGTTCTGTATTCATTTAAATATATAATTAATTTCTTTTATACCTCCAATTGAGTAACAATTTCCAAGATGTACAGGTCCCAATTAAACAGAATCCATTGTATTTATAGGTGAAAATATTTAATTAATGACTGCAATGAAGTCTGATGCACCAACTCCCATCCTTTAAAAATACAGATACACAAGGGAACACTTGACTTTTACATTACACCCAGATTCCACATTTAAATTGAATATTTAATTTCACTTGATTCTACATAAACACAAATTCAAAACAAAATCAAACCATGAAATTCATTGCAAATAAGAATGTCTTTACCTCTACATACCCTAAAGTGCAAACGTAATGAAATTTCAACATGGATAACACATCTTGTACACAATCCCAAAATTTGCAATATGATAAAGACCAGATATTTGATTTATTTTTGGTTAAGCTGAGTGACAGGATAGCTTCAGTGGTGTTCTTTAAAATATTTAGTAAGATCTTTCACATACACAGACTACTGGGAACCTTAGTTTAACATGATTAAACTGAGTAGCTTTAAGCTTTTTGAACCAATGAGCACAATATAGTGGTGGAGTGGAGTAATGATGGCTCTGAACAGCAGTTCCTTTGCTTGCATCTTCGGAAACAGCTCTATTTCCATCTTTAATATCTTTATTTTTCCCTTTCAGGGTTCATTTGAAGACCTCAC
Organism: Mobula hypostoma; assembly: GCF_963921235.1. Lineage (NCBI taxonomy): Eukaryota > Metazoa > Chordata > Chondrichthyes > Myliobatiformes > Myliobatidae > Mobula > Mobula hypostoma. The sequence goes on from NC_086117.1 coordinate 8,411,287, forward strand.
CCTGGAGTTACACACTGACTACAGTTTTGCAGGAATGGGACTTGCTTTCAGGGTTTCATAACACCAAGGGTTTGGCCTAAGAGTCCAGCTAGGATTTGGAAGTCTAGGATCTCAGGGCTCTGGAGACAAGTGGATCGAGGGTTGGTGTCATGGCAGGAGACCCGTGTGTCATTGGGAGAGTCTGAATATCCACAGCTGTGTGCCTGGAGACCCAAGATCTTCGGGCAGAGCTAAAAAAAAAAAAGCGATATAACGGACTTTTAACATTGCAAACCAGTGAGTTGTTTGTTATGTCTCCCCGCTCACTGGGAAAAACAGAGACACCTCCTTCTCCCTTATTAGGGAGAGAGCCTGTTGTACGTCGTATACTGGGTGAAACACAAAGTTTTTGGATTAACTGCAAGTCTGTCTTCGCTATCGCTTTGCTCACACTTGAGTGCTCGGTAGTGGGTACCAATGCTTTTTTTTTTGCGGGGGGGACGGGGATTGTTGCTCGTGGGAGGGAGGGGAGCTGGGGGACTTGGGGTTCTAACATTTAACTCTTGTTCATTCTTTGGGGCACTTCTGTTTTTGTGGATGGTTTCAACGAAAAAATAATTTTCAGGCTGAATATTGTATTCATCTGACATTAAATTGGACCTTTGAATTTTGAAAATAGTGAAGTCAAATTTTAGGATAGTTTTTGTCATCCCCAATCAACTGTACTCTGAAAACTCACATTCCTCAAACACTGCACAAAAACAGCATGGCCCTCAAATTGTTCTGAAGTCTAGACAGAGACATGACTTTAAGAATACAGAAGTGACCAACAGGCCATTTGGTAAACTATGTTTAAATTCCTTACTTGCAAGATCAATTGCTAGTCACAATACAGGTGTTAGAAGTCAATGGAAACTACAAGACAACAATGATTATTTGTAGTTAGTGAATTAATTGTCTTAGCTGGTATGTGTTCCTCAAATCCTGTTACATTCTTATCCTCGCAAACACGAGCTAAATAGCTCCAGTCTGCTGCTGTAAAAAGGGAAGCAATTTCTTGCTTAGACTGTCTGCAATCTACTCTTGCCTGAACAGTATTAACTGTTGCTCTGCTGCAACTTCCATGTTTTAAAGATTGGTCACACAAAATGGAAATAAGGGGAAACTGACTGGACAGAAGAAACGAAAGCCTCAAGATAAAGTACCACCAGGCTCAGGAACAACTAACTAATGAACAGTTCCCTAGTAATAATAAGATGGACTCTTGACCTCAATTTAACTTTGCGACCTTGAACCTTAATACCTACCCTACATTCTCTTTAACACTATTCTGCACTGTTTCCTATGCACTACTTGAACGAACTGTTGTAATGAATTGATCTATGAACAGTAATGCAAGACAAATTTTTCACCATCTCAATAAATGTGACAATAATAAACCAATTTTCCACAAATTCTAAGAACAAGGCAATTTTTTGGTAATCTTAGTAACTGACAAACGTCACAACCATTCATAGATCTTCAAGTGAAAAGTTCAGGAAGGATTAGAAAAGAGTAGATCAGTAAGGTTTTTAAAAGCTGCAATAGCAATTTTGAACCAGATGGAAGAGGATAATCTTCAATCTGAAGTTCCAATTATTTTATATTCTGCAACGAAGCTTATATAGACTGGATGATACAAAATCTGTTTTAATCATTGCTATGTTCACTTGTTATAAAGTATCCTCTATTTCCCCAGCATACATTGGAAAAATAATATACAAAACAAGAATTTCTGTAACAAGTTGTTAAATACACAAGGTTCCACTGTTCAGTAAACAAAAAAGCACATCAACTCTAGCATACAATAGGAAGGAAACCATGTACAGCAAGGGTTACTCCACTGAATTATAAAAGGCATCAACAGCAAACAAAAGTTCGACCAGTCTCAAACAATTTCAATGTGCAACATACATGGAAGGAAAAAGTGAAATATTTCCTTTCTACCTTAAAGAATTAACATTACCGACTTCATTGTATTATTGAATCTTTCGCACATTCAATACATATTAATTTACAATTGGATATTTCAATCTGGAACAAGCTTTCTTGGTGTTCCTCAACGTTATCAGCTCAGTTGGTTGCACAGCCTCACAATAAACACGAGCATCGCCACACTGTGGAAGTTGACCCCATGACTTCCACAACCAAGCCAAGTTCAGATCCAACTTAAACTTACATGAATCCCTTTTGACTTAATCTTTTAAACCAAGGGACTTTGTCAAATGCTTTCTATGTAGACAACAGGTACTGCCCTATCCTCATTATCTTTGTTATTTGGTCAAAAACTTGATTGAGATAGAACCTCCCCAGTTCAGAACTACGCTGCCTACCCCTTGCAAGTCTGTTTTTCAAAAGGCCAGACAACCCTGTCCCAAAGAATCTTCAAATCATTTCTGAATGGACAATGAATCCATGTACACGAACCCAATTCCTTTTCACTTCAATTTTAAATATTTCTTATTGAAATTTAGTTTTATATATCACAATGTACTGCTGCCACTAAACAAACTTCATGACATTTGCCAGTGATATTAACCCAGATTCTTAATTCCTAAAAATAATGACTTTCAACATATGGTTCCATGAAGTGTGGTTGACAATAAACAAGTTCTACCAAAGAAGGGAATGGTTGTGGAACGGGAATGGTTAGACCTCTATTCAAGAGAAAAGTGAAAGGCACCAAGATCATCCTGATGTGGCATACAGACAATGGCACTCATTCACCACAGTGAAAAGGACACAAAAAAAATTAGCCACTGTCAAGATAGAGGAGGGCATCATTGATGTCACAGACACAAGTAGGGAGGAAGTGAATTTAGTGATACAACAACAGCCTCCAAAACTGCCTAGCTCAGTTCTACCTTCTCTCCACAATTTACAAGCAAGGCACACGGTAGGTCTATTGTTTCCATCAGGTGATACTGCAGATCTAAGGACCCAATAGCAAATTAAACCATCATGTAATGTTGCTTTTCTTTTTCTTACAGATGTAGGTATACTCCTTCATTTTATTGTTTTTCCCTTTGGGTCTAACTGCTGCATTTAGAGTATTTCCATGACAACTCTGACATCATTATTCTCCTGATCAATACAATCATTTTCAACTACAAAGATTGATTAAGTTAGAACATTGTGGAGAGCAGGAGAATGAGGGGATACCTTAGGCAGTATATAAAATTAAGTATAATAGGATGAATGCTTCATGCTTTTTCTCCTCAGGCTGGGTGAGGCTAAAACTTGAGGTTATAGGCTTAAGTGAAAGGTGAAACATTTAAGGGAAATAGGCAATGTCTTCACTCAGGTGGTGCAAATGTGGAAGAATCAGTTGAAGTGGTAAAGGCAGCTCAATTGTAACATTCAAGAAACATTTGGATAGGTGGAATAGGGGGCTATGGTCCAAAGTGCAGGTCGCTGGAATAAGGCAGAAAACTAATGGGCACAGACTAGATGCACCAAAGGGTCTGTTTCAGTTCAGAAGGACTCCTCAACCATCTTTCCTTGCAACTTCAAAAATAGTACAGGGAAAGGACATCTTCCTGAACTTATTACTAACACCTTATAAGAATCAGCTGAATAAACAGAGCAAGCCAGTAGCTATGAAAAGCAAAGCAAATGTTTGTATATAGTGCAAAAGGCAATCGTATGCAATAAATACTAGTCCCTTGTCCAAAGGACAAGGTTAATATTTATAATGCCAGAAAACATAAATACAAAACTTGGGAGTTAGTTCAAGTCAAATCAACAATGAGACTTCCACAATTGAGTCACAAACAAGAGAATCTGCAGATGCTGGAAATCCAAGCAACACAAAGTGCTGAGGGAACTCGGCAGGTCCAGGTAGCATCTATAGAAAAGTACAGTTGACATTTCAGGACCAGACCCTTCAGCAGGACTAGAGAAAGAGAAGTCTTTCAAAAATGAAAATAACTCACTGCACCATTACTTAATAAATAGCAGTTTAAAGTTAACCAGTATTAGATCAGAGGTCACCCCTTTGATGCCCTGGAAAAATAACCTCATTAAAAGAATCTTTGGAAGATTAAATCACCTGTTATATTTACATTGATCAGCTCTCATGTATTAGCAATAGTGACACGATGACTCCACTAACAGTACCTTACAAATTCAACACGGTAGCTATCAGCAATTTCACATCTACATCACAAGGTCCAAATTCTTTGCCTTACAAGTTACTATAGGAAGGGAATTCAATACATGGTAGGTATTAATATTCACTTCTGCTAAATTTGTTTTTACAATTACTCATTTTGACAACAAATACTCCCCCCCCCACCTCCTCAGTTTCAATAAGTAGTACTCTTGCTGTGGGTGGTAGGTGGACAGTCTTTCCACCTTGTCATACCTTCACGCAATGAGCTGAGAAACAAGCCCTTGAACAGCTTCAGGAGGAGAGAAGCAAAGTTCCTACCCATCACCCACCCATCCTTCACCTGCACTGACACTGTCACAGCTAATACAGTGAACTCTAACTCAGAAGAATCTGTGATCTAATTTATTCTACATGTCCACTAATTCAGCACAGATCAAAGATACTAGCATTTTTACTACAGTTCTGCATCTCCCCAGAGACTCATTACTCACACTCTGAATTACAACTCAAATTCCAAACTGTCCAATCCTGAAGCTCTCATGTCCAAGGGCGACTCCATGAACCCCTCCCCCCCGCCCCACACTAAACTAAAAATCACATCAACATTGCAAAGAAATGTTCCATCTTAAAAAGAAATCAATATTAACCATATTAACCATAAACTACTCTTCAACAATGGCCACGAATATTAAAACAGGACTTACTTTCATGAGTTCTTTCTGGCAACTTCACAAGGATGAAACAAAAAAACTGAACATTCATATTACAAACAATGATTCAAGCAGCAAATGTGTATATATAAATAAATAAACACTTGGTTCGACACTGAGCCCCCAAAGTGACCTACACCTTGATCATCTGAGGTACGCAGGCGTTTCCAATGAGTGGACAGCTGCAAGGCTGTAGGAGTGAGTGGCATTCTAGGGCAGGTACTCAGGAGGTGCGCAGCTCAGCTGGCAGATGTGTTTACAGACATTTTTAAATCTCTCCCTCTCCCAGTGTAGAGTGCCCTCCTGCTACAAAACATCCATCATCGTCCCTGTACCTAAAAAGACCAAGGTAACCTGTCTGAATGACTGGCATCCTGTCACACTCATCTCAATAATCAAATGCTTTGAGAGGCAGGTCAAGGATGACATCTGCAGCATGCTACCACCCACACTGGACCCCGATAATTCACCTACTAACACAATCGATTGACAGATTTCACAATAGCCACAGCTCTACACAGTCCTTACACATCTGGAGAAGGATGCTTATGTGAGAATGCTGTTCTTAAGACTACAGTTCACCATTCAACACCATAGTTCCATCCAGACTTGACACAAAGCACAGAGACCTCGGCCTTGACACTGCCTTGTGCAGCTGGATCCCAAACTTCCTGTCAGATAGTCAGCAGGTGACAAGAATGGACTCCCTCACTTCTACCCCTCAGGACTGTATCCTATGCCCCCTCCTTTACACTCTGTATACCCATGTCTGTGTCACTACTCACAGCTCCAATCTAATTACATTTGCTGACAATACTACATTGATTGGCCTAATCTCAAATAACATCGCAGCAGCCTATGGCAAAGTAGTCATCACCCTGACAGTGGTGTCAAGAAAACAACCTCTCCCTCAATGTTGCAAAAACAAGGAGCTGGTTGTGCACTACAGGAGGAATTTAGACAGGCTCATGCCTATTGACATCAGTGGATCTGGGGTTGAGAGGATGAACAGCTTTAAGTTCCTCAGCATCCACATTACTGAGGATCTCACATGGTCTGTCCATACCGACTGTGTGGTGAAAAAAGCACAAAGCCTCTCTGACTTCAGACAGTTGAAGTTCAGTATGGACCCCCAAATCCCAAGAACTTTCTACAGGGGCACAATTGAGAGTATCCTGACTGGCTGCATCACTGCCTGGTATGGGAACTGTACTTCCCTCAATCTCAGGACTCTCCAGAGCCCAGCACATCTGTAGATGTGAACTTCCCACTATTCAAGACATTTACACACCTGTCTTTGTAAAAAAAAAAGGCCCCCAAGGATCATTGGGGACCCGAGTCACCACAACCACAAACTGATCCAGCTCCCACTATCTGGGATGCAGTACCGCAGCATAAAAGCCAGGACCAACAGGCTCTGGGACAGCTTCCACCAGGTCATCAGACTGATTAATTCATGCTGATATAAATGTATTTCTACGTTATATTGACTTGACTTGCACATACTATCAAAAATTACTACAAATTACACACTTAGATGGAGATGTAACGCAAAGATTTTTTACTCCTTATAAGAATGCAAGTAATAAAGTCAATTCAATAACTGATGTTTAACTGCAATTGATTACCAATTAATAATGCAAGTAGCCTTGGAGTCCACTCCATCAACAACAGCAACTTCTAACTTAAGCACCATGCTCCTACCTCATCTCTATATACCTCATTCTTCAATATTCTCTCCATTTTAAATAAAATCAAGCCTCCATTACACTGAATTCACCACCCTTGGAGATATTTCTCTCAAATCCTAAATGACCTACTCCTTATTCCAACACTGGCCCTTAGTACTACACTCCTTTTCCAAGGAAAATATCCTTTGAGAATTCATTGTTTCAACAGTCACATTTGGAGAACAGAGACCAAGCCTACTCAATTCCTTCATGTGATAGCCCTGCACTCCAAAGAAACAATTAAGTGAAACTACCTGCTAATCATACTTTTTAAATACTTTTCTTTGAATAAAAGAGAATTATATGCAGTTCTCCAGATATAGTCCCACCAGGACTCACTACGATTTCGGCAAGACACCCTTACCCTTGTTGAACTGAATTTATTTAAATCTTACATCCATCCCACAATGTGAGGAAGTAAAAAATCTCTGCATTATGCCTCCATCACAAGGTACAGACATGTGAATTTATAAGCCTAACTGCTTTTAGAAAGAAGCTGTCCATAGCCTGTTGGTCCTGGCTTTAATGCTGCAGTACAGTGTGCCAGACAGAAGCAGCTGAAACAGTTTATGGTCAGGGTGACTGGTGCCCCCAGTGATCTTCCAGGCCCTTATGCACCTGCTGCAGCAAATGTCCTCAATGGAAGGAAGTTCACATCCACAGCTGCACTGGGCAGTCCATACCACTCTCTGCAATGCCCAGCAATCAAAGTTCCTGTACCAAGTGGTAGTACAGCCAGCCAGGATGCTCTCAATGGTGCCCCTGTAGAAGGTATGAGGATTTGGGAGCCCATGCCACCTGACATACTCAATATTGATGTGACTCGGACACCGCTGTAGATTGAACAACCACGTTTATTCAACAGACTTCCATTTTTTACTTCTCTACGTCCTAACGTCATACGCACTCTGACGCTACGAATACTCACACAATACATCTCCCTTCAAGATTTTTTTTCTTTTTACAACACTGAATTACCAAAACAGTGCCTCTAGGTATGCCCTTCTTACAGTGCAACAACCATGACATAAACCAAAAAATATCTTAACTTCTTGTACTGTATTCTGCATTGCATCTTACAATATTAACAGCAGTGCATTTTCTTTTACTAACATAGACTAACAAACCTTTTATTTCACACCTTGGAACATATAACATGTGTGACTTTGCCTCAAACTGTGTGAGACTGTATGTATGTCTAGTCTCTGTATCTAGCTGGAAGTTTGACTTGTTTCCCAGACCATGTGTGATACAACTATGACTGTGCTTGTTCTTCAGCAGTGTCAGTCTCTCCAGTGACCTCTGTGTCTTTGCAGTCTGCACTCCTGGTGTCATTTGTTTCCATGTCTATATGTGGAAATGTCCTGTGCATCTGTACGTGGAAACTCCTCTCACCTGTCTTCAGCAGATGCTTCCTGTTCCTCCTGTAGACTCTTCCATCCAGCATGCGAACTATGAAGGAACACACATCAAAGTTGCTGGTGAACACAGCAGGCCAGGCAACATCTCTGAGAAGAGGTACAGTCGACGTTTCGGGCCGAGACCCTTTGTCAGGACTAACTGAAAGAAGAGCTAGTAAGAGAACTATGAAGGATCTTGGTTGCTGATGTCTGTTCACAACCACAGCTGGTTGCCAAGTGTCTCCTCTCTGTATTCTGACATTTTCACCTGTATGCAGATCTGGCAACTGTCTTGTATGTCTGTCATAGTAGCTCTTTTGCTTTATTTGCTTGTACTTTTGCTTGTCATGTACTTGAGCATTACCTTCAGGAGTCAGTAGAGTTGTGGATATTGGCAGGTCAGACTTCAGATGACGTCCCATCAACAGCTATGCAGGACAGAACCCCACACCCTCAATCGGTATGTTGCGGTATTCAAGCAGAGCAATGTAAGGGTCACCGCTGCTGCTATGTGCCTTCTTGAGCATGTTCTTGACAGTTTGTACAGTTCTCTCTGCTTATCCATTAGACTGAGCGTGCCCTGGACTGGAAGTAACATGCTGAAATTCCCAGCTTTCTGAGAACCCTCTGAACTCACCACTGGCATATTGAGGACCATTGTCACCAACGACAATATCTGGAATACCACGTCTTGCGAATGTCAACTTCATTGCGATAATGACACCTCGACTAGATGTGTCACTTAACTTGGTGATCTCCAGATATTTTGAATAGTAGTCCACACAAAGCAGATATTCTGCACCATTGTAGTGAAAGAGATCTGTGCCAATCTTCTCCCCTGGTCTTCCTGGTAGTGGGTGGAGAAGCAGAGACTCTCTTGGATTGCTGTTTTTGTTTTCATTACAGACAGCACACTGAGACACAATGCCCTCTGAGTTGACATGCCTGGCCTACAGAGAATGTCCCTTGCTCTCTTTACATTTCAGGTGTGACTCATGAATTCTGTTGAACATTTCCTGTCTCATTTGGTTTGGTACAATGAGTTTTGCCGTTTTGAACATTAGTCCTGATGCATAGCTGATTTCCTCTTTAAATGTCCAGTATTTCTGCATTTCCTGGGGAACATCTTTTCTTTCTGTTGGCCATCCATTCATTGTAATGTCTCTTAGCATTTGCATTTCAAGATCACCTGTAGTCACTTTCCTGAACATGTTCAACTTCTCCTCAGAATGGGTAGCTCAGGTGTAACCTAGTTGACCTCTAGCTCTCTTCCTTTTGCTCTTTGAGGTAAGCACGGCTCAAAGCATCAGCGATGTACAGTTCTTTTCCTGGCTTATAGGTGACTGTGAGAGTGTGCCTCTGTAGCCTGAGAAGCATCCTTTGTAGCCTCATAGGAGCTTGGTGGAGTGGCTTTTTGAAGATACTCTCAAGTGGTTTGTGATCACTCTCAACCTGGATTTCTTTGCCATATACATATTGGTGAAACTTCTCATACCCATAAACTATGGCGAGTAATTCCTTCTCGATTTGAGCATATCAGTGTTGACAGTCCATAAGTGCTTGTGATCCATTCGCCACAGGCCTCCCATCCTGCAGTATAACATCTCCTATTCCCTCTGAACTGGCATCCACAGACATCGTCACTGGTTTATTGACATCATAGAACTTGAGTGCTGGTGCATTGGTAACCAACTGCTTTAATGTGTCAAAACTTTTCTTTTGTTCCGTCTTCCCAATGCCATTCAGCGTTGCTCTCTAGTAGTTTTTGGAATGGAGCGCTGACCTCTGATAAGTTGGAAATGAGTTTGGCAAGATACTGTATCATACCCATGAACCTCAATAGATCTTGCTTGTCTTCGGGTGGTGGTAGCTGTACCACAGCTCTGACCTTTCCATCATCTGGTTTTAGCCCATCAGCACTGAGTACATGACCTATGTATTTGATTTCTGGAGTTCTGATCTTACATTTACTTTTGTTCAGTTTTAGGCTGTACTCACGTGCTCTCTCCAGGAGCTTCCTCAGTCTCTGATCATGTTCCTCAGTTGTATCACCCCATATCAGCAAATCATCAATGATGTTGACCACCCCGTCCAGGTCTTCAATCATTTGTGCCACGGATCTCTGGAATACCTCTGATGCAGAAGAAATCCCAAAGGGTAGATGCAGGAAACGATATCTCCCTATGGGCGTGCTGAAAGTGCATAATTTGGAACTTTCTTCATCCTGCTTGATCTGCCAGAAACCTTGATTTGCGTCTAATACTGAAAAGTATTTCGCATTAGGCATGCGGGAGACAACCTCTTCAACCGTGAGCAGCAGATAGTGCTCTTCTGATGGCTTAGTTGAGATCTTGTGGGTCTATGCAAATCCTCGCCTTTTTTTCTGTGATCACTGTCACCATACTATTCACCCAGTCGGTCAGTTCTATTTGTCTTATGACTCCCATTCTGTGTAGCTCCTCCACTACTCGATCCCCGAGAGCTATTGGAATCTTTCTCAGGGCATGCAATAATTGGATCAATCTGGATATGGTGTTTCCCTGGTAAGCATCCTAATCCAGAAAACAAGTCATCAAAATCTTTGAAAATGTTATTTTCTTTTTCAACACCGTAGATTCACTTCACCAGGCCTAGCTTTGTGCATGTTGCTTTGCCCAGTATTGCTGGAACACGTTGCTATACTATTTCAAACCCTGTCTTGTGTTTTTGGTCCTTTGTACACACACGCGAGTGCTTTTTTACCCAATGGTGCCGTCTTGTGGCCGAAATATGCAACAAGCTTGCAGGTGGATTTTCTCAGTCTTCCTCTGATGTCCAGTGAGTTGAATGTTTCTGCTGACATTACGTTGCACTTTGCCCCAGTGTCAAGCTTAAATGTCACATTCCTCCTGTTTATCAGATCTTTTGTCCAATCATCTTCATCCTCCATCTCTGCATTGTCAATATTCTTGATGCGTACCACCTGTTCCACTTCAACTGTGCCAATGAACATGTCACTGTTGCCCTCACTCTGTTCCACAGCATGCATTTTCCTTGTGTGCTCCTTTGATTTGTACATTTTTACAAAGTAATTTCTTTTCTGGCATATCTTGCATGTCTCACCAAAGGCTGGACATTTTCTGTATCCATGTTTATAACCACATCTGCTGCAGTTAACTTCCTTTTGATCACCCTGTGGAGCTGGCTTTGTCCTACTCTTGTCAGTTTTCACAGTTTTATTTTGTGCGCTTCAATCTCTTCATTGAGCACTCTAACCTGACTTGACGTGATCTCACTGGCATGGCAAACATCAATTGCCTTTTCTAATGTAAGATCCACCTCTCTCAATAGCCTGCCTCTCACTTGATCATCTCATATGCCGCATACAATCCTGTCATGTATTAAAGAGTCATGCAGTTGTCTGAACTCAGTCTTTTGCCTTGCTCTTCAAATCTGTTTCATAGGCGTCAATGGTCTCTCTTAGCCCTTGAGCCCTCGTGAAAAACGTGTCCGATGTACGGTAGGTTTTTTCTCGGTTCGCAGTAATCTTGAAACTTTTTCTTTAACACTTTGATTTTATCTTGCTCATCATCTTGGAAGACAAACGTGTTGCAAACCTTTATTGCCTCTTCCCCCACCACATGCAGAAACGTGGCACATTGCACTTTCTCCATCTCCATCTTTTTAGCTACGCTGCTAGCGGTGCAAAACAGCTCAAATTTCTGGATCCATATTTTCCATTTCTCAGCAAGATTACCTTCTAGGCTTAAACTTGACAGTGGCTATAGCTGTGACATCTTTTACGTGTCTTCTCTTCCTTTCTTCCCCCCCACGATTTCTTCTGACACCACGTAATATTGATGTGGCTCGGACACCGCTGTAGATTGAACAACCACATTTATTTAACAGACTTCTATTTTTTTATTTCTCCATGTCCTGACGTCATACGCATTCTGACGTTACGAATACTCACACAATACATTACAAGGTAGAAGAGATGCTGTTGTGCTTTTTTTTTTAAAAACCACACAACTGGTGTGTACAGTCCAGGTGAGATCTTTGGTGATGTGTATAGGAACTTGAAACTATTCACCCTCTTAACTGCATTCCCATTGATATTGATCAGAGCAAGCCTATATCTGTTCCTCTTGTAATCCACGATTAGCTCTTGTTTTTTGACATTGATGGAGAGGTTGTTATCTTGGCACCACTGTGTCAGGGTGTTAATCTCTCCTCTGTAGGCTGTCTCGTCACTGCTAGAAATATGACCAATTAATGTCATGTCATCTGCAAATTTGATCAGCAGATTGGAGCTGTGTGTGGAAGCATAGTCATGGGTGTAAAGGGGAGGACTCAGGACATAACCGGGGGGGGGGGGAGAGGGGGGGGACCTTTGTCGATGATCACAGGGGCAGAGGTGAGGGAGCCTAACCCCACCACTTGTTGACGATCCGATATGAAGTCCAGGATCCAGCTGTACAAGGCAGGGTGCAGGCTGAAGTCTCTGAGCTTCCTGTCACATCTGAAGGGAATTATGTGATCAGAGCAAAAAGCCTTTACAGCTATGTTAGCTCTCAGTGGCTGTATAGAGGGACATCCTGATCCCCTTGAACACCAACATTTCCCAGTCGGGTTGAGTTGTTCTGATCTCGAAAATGTTTCATCACCATGCGAAGAGACATCATCAGTGCACTGTGGATTGCAGTGTCCTCCAAATTGGTCTTTATATGCTTTTTGGAAACTCAACTGTGATATGTGGAGGAAATCTGATAGGCTGTGTGGTGAACTTCATGCATTGTGGGACAAGTTCATGACCACATTGGCTCAGAAATAAGACCAAGGTCTAGGTTTACAGAATTGTTGCTATACAAGAATCTGACCTGTTAGTTCCTACTAAAGTGGATAATCTCACACTATTTTCCCCCCCACACTATACACCGTCTGCCACACTGTTACTCACTCAGTTAAATGTCCTCCAAGTTTCTATCATCACCATTACTCACATTCCCACTTAATTCTATACAATAGAAATTTTAATTTGATACCAAATACTAAAAGCAAATAGCTAGGACCCCAAAAACCAATCCCTGCGATTCTCCAGAAGTCAGCCTTCCAACGTGAAAAGGATTTATTAATGTGCAATTATTTTGCTGAATGCCAAAACCTTCCCAATCCTGAAGCAATTACTTTATCTGGTCACTTGATAGACAGATTTCATACAACCTCAATGCCTGGAATCCACATCTGGATCTTTTTTGTACCTTAGCTTATTTACTGCAAATTATATAATAGTATTATAAAGTTCCTTTATTCTAGCCACAGCCTGTGCACTTCTACCCATCAATAAAATTTTCAAATCTACCACATTCATCTGCCTCCTGCAATTTTATGCTTTCCACTGTAGATTTAATTACACCAAATTCAAACAAGGTAAAATTCCTTCATAATGGCCATTCTTCCCCCTCCCAAGCTCCTTTGCAAAACTATTAGTGAACGCTTTCTTGGGGCACAGCACTAGATCCAAAATAGCTTGCTCCCCAGCCAGTCCCTCAACATACCAATCTAGAAATCCATCTCATTGTAAAAACTACATTGACATAACCAATTAAAATCCCAGCATTTTACATTTAATTCAATTAAATCATAAATCAGACACAATATTGGCAATAGCTTTTTTTTGAATCATTCAGAGCATCAGCATTCATAAAAACACAAAGCTATCCTCCTGCTGGACAAGCAAATGAAGGCAATTTCGCCACTGATTTTACTACATAAACAGGGCTCTGACCAACAAGAATGAATTCATTACAATCCTATCAATAGGTAGTTATAATTCTGGGAATATGCATGTCATTTCCTGCTTAGAGAAAACTTAAGATACTTGTTGAAATAAACTTAAGTCAGGCTGTTGAATTGAAAACTTGTGAGCCCATTGCCCTCATTCAATCTGTAGTAATTAATAACCAACATGATCAATTATCACATCCACTTACTATTTGCTCCACAGTCAAAATCCCTGGTTGAGGCTTGTGGAAATAATTCCACAATTCCTACTGGACCTCCACCACCATTCATAGAACATGCTACATTTCTGATGAGATACTGAAGCAAAAAAAGTGATCTACCCGATGGCTCAATGGCACAGTTGAAAGGTGTGTGGGAAAGTTCCCCCCGTGCTCCCAAAATAAACACCGAAACAAACCTGTCACATGCTGGTTTGTGGGACTCCGTGGCACAAGTTGATGCTGCATTTTCATGTATTACCATAACATCATAATACACTTTTAACAATATAGAACATCACCACAGGCCAACCAATATTTGATAAGTCATTTGGGTAGATGATTAAAAGCTTTATAGAAGTTTTAACAATTACCATAGTGTAACACAGAAACACAATAGAATCAATGGAAAATTACAAAATAAACACCAAATACAAAGCAAAAAAAAACAAATAATAAAGTAACAACAATGTTCAAAGTGGGAATTCCAGAACTTGGGACAGCTGAAGACATTGGTGCCGATGATGGAGCAAGAATATTCAAATAGCTCCAAAATGCAAAGCTTAAGGTGATTTAAAGTTTAAGAAATTTGGAAAAGGGAAGGTTGAGATATGAAAACACAACAGAATTTCAAGTGATACATTGCTGAATCAGGAACCGATGTTGGTAACTAAACCAGCGTTGGTAACTAAACCATGATTGACGAATAGTGGGACAAATTAGAACGTAGGATAGTTTTTAAAATGATACTGAGTTTATGGAAAGCGGAACAAGGTGGGCTTTACACAAATAGCAGGAGGGGGAATGTACTTTGTTGAAAGGGGCCAACAAAGCATTGTTCTTCCCAATAGTAGAAGGGAATGGCAGCAAGTAACATGAAAATGTGGATGTACAGGATTGCAAATGTACATGTGGACACAGGTAAAGTGTACTTTGATGGCAGAGGATAAAAGATACAGGCTTAGAAAAGGGTCAGATAGACAAATGGAAATAGCTCATACAGATATCTGATTTGCATAGACAAATTGGGTTAAGAGGTCTTCTTCCATGTTGTATAACTATAACATACAAATGAGAGATAGGAAGTTCCGAGGACAAATACTCTTGAGGGGGATGCAGGAAAGGAAGAGAAAAGCAGGAAAGGAAGAGAAAATTATAGATGAAATGAGAAACTAAGTTGATTTTCTGAGCATGATTAGCTGGATGCAAAATACATGCTGGAGCAGTAGATAGCATAGCTACACATCAAAGCTGAAAACAAGCAAAGATTACTTCTACTGTTAAGAGTCACAAAGGATGCTGCAAATGACTTTGATAATATCTATTCCAGCATTGTGATGAAGACAAAACCCTGACTAGAAGGATTCAGACATAGCTTCCAAGAAAAATGGGTCAAAATTAGAAGGGGACATCAAGTAAAAAAAACACAGGGGTCTGAAAAGGGCTAGAGACACAACACAGTGGAGGAACTCAGCAGGCCACACAGCATCTATGGTAAAGAGTACAATCGACGTTTCGTGCTAAGACACTTCATCAGGACTGGAAAGGAGTGACGGCTTGTAATGGAAGAGGATGACTGCATTTATAAAGCATGATACCTTGGAGAGAAGCTATGCAACTCGCTTTGAGACAACCACAGGACCTGAAAGGACGCTGTTAAAACAAAAGTGCAACCACTACTCAAAGCCAGAATGAGTGCAGAGTACAATAACAAGCGTGTAAGAAACCATAAAATGTGATTCTGTCACACGGGAATTACCGTGTTGTCTACTCCACACGTTATCTGTATTTATCTCACACACATGCAGGTGGGAAAAGGGGCGGTCGCATGCACAGGCGGCTACAGCAACTCCGGGCGAAGCGCGCAGCCAGCCAGCCACCTGCCCTCAGCGTGCTCGCCGGTGCCGGACTCACCTCACACGCGCCGGCCCGCGGCCTACCCCCGGCACGGACCGGACAGCCGACCGTTCACCACACGACAGGCTCGAACCGGCTGCCTTCAGCAGCCCACCGCGCCCCCTCCCCACTCGTCTCCACCTGGGGGTTCGACACAACGGGGCTCCGGCTCTGTTCCGCCCTTCGCCCCTTCCGTCGGTGTGCACCGCCTCGGCGGGCCGAGCACCAGGATCACGCCGTTTATTTCACCCCCAAGCGCCGCCAATATCAACCGCCGAGCCCGCGCCACCACCATAAAGCCCTACCGCCTCTTATTACGCGCTGCTCGCACTAGCTTGATGCCTCGGCACCGCCCCCTCGCCGATCTCCGCGCACCCATTGGCCCACGCCCACGACTAAACCCGCCCATTCCAGGCGTCCTCTCGTCCCTTTGGACCAGGCGGACGTCTCTCCCGTGACGTCGCGGAGGGCGGGCATGTCTTCGTCGCTTTTGGTTTGGTTGACTCCGGCGTTAAGGCGGGGGTGCGGAGTGCCTGGAAACCTTCAGCCAATCAGCGGCGGACGGCCGTGAACGCCGCCGAGTGAGACGTCGTTTATTAAATGTGCCGAGCTGATGTTCCTCTATTTACTCATTTCACAGTCCCCCCCCCTTATGTAACGCGTTGCAAAGATGCACAAATGGAGTTCTACCAGAAGACCTTGCAATTTGCAATGCGACATATCTAGAATTGTAAGCTTCACCCTGCCAGATGTATGAATTCTCTCTGCTTCCCCCATTCAGTCCCATCGTGTAGCAGATCTGAAATTGCCTGCCCTCTCCGACAGTTAAAAAAATCCTGGCACGGATCCAAGTTTCCATTTTACCAACAAAGAAAGGGAAAAAGGAAGACAAAACAACAGAAAAATGCTGCTGATGCTGAACATCTGAAATATATATTTTTAATGATGGCAAGTTTCCCAGTAGATTGGGCAGCTTCCGCGGTGGCAGAAACAGGGTTAACAGGGTAAAAGTGACTTTTCAACCGCAGGGGAAGAGAGAGAATTCGTGGTCACGTACACAATGTTATTCCTTCTATGACTGAATATTCTGTCCAGTTACCCGCCTATCATTTTAAAAGGACAGCGAAAAGAAACCACACATACAGAACTCTAAAAGTGAACGTGTTTATTTGAGCTATAGCCCTGAACCAACACCATCACCACTACAAGATTACAAACAAGAAACTTCCAGACCTAATGAAATACCTTAGCCGGAAACGTTGATGAAAACGTATTCAGCTCCATAGATGCTATCTGACCCGCTGAGTTCCTTCAACATTTTGTATGTGCGTTGATCTAGATTTCCAGCATGTTAAATACAAGTTTCTTAAACACAAGATGGGGAGGGATATAAATTGAGTTCTGTAATTACAACCAGTTAGCTCAACTTTGGTAACGGCATACACTCTTGTAAAGGGCGCAGATTAATTAAGACTACTCATATCCCATTAAACATGTAGGAAGAGGGCGTTCAGCCCATGCTGTTTCTCGGAGCGATTTCATTAATCCCATTGAGCACCATCTCCTACCCGAATCTAATACCCTTACCAGTTATACTACCCAAGGAGTCACGTCGCGTGGTCAATTCTCCTACAAACAAGCACGTCTCCGGGCTATGGGAGAAAAACGGAGCACATGGTGTTCCCCATGCGGCCCCCCTGGAGGACGTGCAAACTCCGAACAGACAACAACAGAAGTCAGCATTGACTCGAGGCTGTCGGGGCTACAAGACAGCAACACCCTAGAGAGGTTTAGGAAAAGTCCTGTCTGATTACCTTGACTGAACTGCTTCGGACTGTATGGCTAACGTAATGTAAATGGATTTTACCAAGGCATTTGACAAGATCACACACAAAAGTTCAAATTAATTTTATTATCAAAGTACATTTAGGTCACCAACCCAGAAATCATTTTTCTTGCAGGCTTGTTCGTTCGTTATGTAACAGTTTCTTCCCCCAAGCCATCAGACTCCTCAATACCCAGAGCCTGGCTTGACACCAACCTACTATACCCTCAACTGTGCCTACTATCTTGTTTATTATTTATTATTATTTATTGTAGTGCCTGCACTGTTTTGTGCACTTTATGCAGTCCTGGATAGGGCTGTAGTTCAGCGTAGTTTTTATATTGTTTCATGTAGCACCATGGCCCTGGAAAACGTTGTCTCATTTTTACTATATTCTGTACCAGCAGTCATGGTTGAAATGACAATAAAAAGTGACTTGACTTGACTTATGTATCCTGTCTTTTTGTATGATAAAGGCGATTACGGTCTTTCCATGACTATGATCATTTTTGGCAAATCTTTCTACAGAAGTGGTTAGCCATTGCCTTCTTTACAAGATGGGTGACCCCCAGCCATTATCAATACTCCTCAGAGATTTTCTGCCTGGCACCAGTGGTCGCATAACCAGGACTTGTGATGTGCACCAGCTGCTCATACCACCGTCCACCACCTGTTCCCATGGCTTCACTCGACCCTCATTGGAGGGCTAGGCGGATGCTATACCTTGCCCAAGGATGACATGCAGGCTAGCTGAAGGAAGGGGTGCCTTACGCCTCCTTCGGTAGAGGCGTATCTCCACCCCGCCGCCCAATTTCTTGCAGGCATTCACAAAGAGTCACAGTAGAATCAATGAAAACTGCACACAAAGACAAACCAATGTACAAATAACAAAAAGGAAAAAAAATAAATTAATTGATAATATTGAAAATATGAGTTGTAGAGTCCATAGGCTGTGGAATCAGTTCAGTGTTGGGGTGAGTGAAGTTATCCACGCTAGTTCAGGTCAGTCGAGTCAAAATAACCAAGCAAACAAAATAAATAGGACCCAAAGAAATGTCGCAAACTGCATCCAAAATTGGCTCAACAGCAGAAGGCAAATGCTTAAAGAATCTTTATGCCAGTGCAATTCTGTTAGCAGTGGAGTTCAACACGATGGGCCCAAAATTATGTGCCGAATGGCCTGTCCAGTGTTGTACTGTTTATAGCTCATTGTTCACTTCCTTGCCTTTCCTGATATAATTAAAATTAAAAGAGTGATACAGACCGTTGCAGATGGATGTGAAGGGGATTGCTTTAGACTGCAGGAAGATACAGATGTTTTGCCCAGTTGGGCAAAAAAAAGGTAAATGGAGTTTAATCCAGGCAGATGTGAGGTGATGCATTTGGGAAGATTCAACAAGGCAAATGAATATACAACAAGTAGGAGAATATTGAGTGGAAGAAACAGACCGACTCCAGTCATTAAGGCAGAGGACAGTTAAACAGGTGTACTGGATGCTTTTCTTTATTAGTCAGGTAATAAAATATAAGATCAGAAAAGTTGTTGCGGAATTATACAGACCGGTAAGACTATAGCCTGAACATTACATCTAGTTCTGCAGGAAAAAAATATCTCTGCATTGGAGAGGTTCCAGATGAGAGGGGGTTTACTAGGATATTACCAGGACTAAACAAAAAGCCTGTGATAAAACTTTAGATAGACTACATTTATTTTCTTTAGAACACAGGCAGCTATGGAGATTTAACTGAGCTGTGTAAAATTTTGAGCGGACTTGGAAGGGTAAATAGGGATCAAAAATCAAGAGGCATAGATGGCTAGAAGGATTAGAGAGGAAGGACATGAAGAAAAATTATTTTACTCAGAGATGCCAGTGTCTGCAACTCACCTGGAAGAGCAGGAAACAGAAACCCTCATCATTCCTTGGATGTAGACTTGAAGAGTCTGACCTGCAGAAGGTTAGAGTAGTTCTCAAATCAGCAATGGACACATGGCAGAGAGCTTGATGAGCAGTAATTATTGCTGCAGTAAATAAAAATTCATTCATTTCTTACGCTACAAAGTAAATTTCAGGGTATTTTACAGGAATATAGGTGTCGTGTGGCCACACATTTCAACTCTATTGTCCATTCCCATTCTGACACGTTTGTCCATTGCCTCCCCTGCGGCCATGATGAAGGCACTCTCAGCTGGAGGAGCAACCTGATGGAATGGACATTAATTTCTCTAATTTCTGGTCATTTCTCCTCCTTCTCCTTCTCTCTTTTTCCATTCCCCATTCTGGCTCCCCATTACTTATTGTCTTCTCCTCACTGGCCCATCTCCTCCCTATGGTGCCCTTCCTCCTTCCCTTTCTCCCACGGTCTGCTGTTCTCTGCTATTAAGATTCCTTCTTTAGCCTTTTATCTTTTTCCATCCATCACCTCCCAGTTTATCACTTCATCCCACTTCTCTTCCCCACCCCACCCCTTCTTATTCTGGCTTCTTTTCCCTTCTTTTACAGTCCTGATGAAGGATGAAGAATCCTTGATGGAAACATTGACTGCTTATTCCCCTCCACAGATGCTGCCTGACCTGCTGTTCCTCCAGCATTTCTGTGCGTGTTCCATTGTTGTATAAAACCCAGTATTTGTCGGCTCACCAATTGAGATTAGACTAGAAAACCTCCAGAACAGTGGTGCAGCTGCGAATTACAGCCTTCAGATTTCTGGGTACTGCATATGTGTCATTGTCACTAACACAATTATGTAGATTTCCATGCAATTTGAAACGTTCAGTCCATGCTATTGATCTATTATTGTTTCCTCATTAAGCTCTTTCACAGTGGATCATGTGCCATTAATATCCCAATTCCCACAGCAATGCTGTTGTTGGCTTTGGAGAGTGTGTGGTGTCAGTCTAACAATTTTTTCCACTACAAGCATTGTTATTGGTGTAACCTTGATCCCATACTTTCTCTGAAAGTTATCTTTGGACAGGTTTATCAGGCAATGCAGTTACTTTAAGCGGACACAATTAGTTTCTGAGATGTGATTTTGATTGAAATGTACAATTGAAAAATTACACTCAATAGCCACTTTATTAGGTACAGGAGGTACTGAGTATACAGCTGTATGTTCATGGTCTTCCGCTGCTGTAGCCCATCTACTTCAAGGCTTGACATTTCGTGCATTCAGAGATGCTCTTCTGCACATCTCTATTTAAGTTACTGTCACTTTGAAACACTCTGGCCATTCTCCTCCGATCTCTCTCATTAACAAGGCATTTTCATCCACAGAACTGCCACTCACTGGATGCTTATTTTTAGTGTTTCTACACCATTCTGTGTAAGCTCTAGAGACTGTTGCCTGTGAAAATCCCAGGAGATCAGCATTTTCTGAGATACTCTCACCACACTGTCTGGCACTAACAATTATTCCATGGTCAAAGTCATTTAGGTCACATTTCTTCACCATTCCGATGTTTGATCTGAACCTCTTGAACATGTCAGCATGCTTTTATCTATTGCATTGTTGTCAGATAATTGGGTGATTAGATATTTGCATTAAGAGTAGATGTGTAGACATCCCATTAAGCCATGTTGTAAGAATAGAGCTACTAAAATTTTAATATTAGAAAGAAATAATACAACATACAAACGTGATTTGGGT
The DNA here is from genome assembly GCF_963921235.1 of Mobula hypostoma. Taxonomy (NCBI): domain Eukaryota; kingdom Metazoa; phylum Chordata; class Chondrichthyes; order Myliobatiformes; family Myliobatidae; genus Mobula; species Mobula hypostoma. The sequence goes on from NC_086117.1 coordinate 8,432,609, forward strand.
GCACAGGAGAAGGCCTCTTGGTTCTTCAAGCCTGATGGGCCAGTTCAAAGGTCATGCTGACTCAGCAGTCCTGTCAGCTTGTGGTGACCTTTCACCCCTCTGCTTAACAAGACTCTTCCTAACATTGCCTTAAAAATACTCAAAGATTCTGCTCTTTTGGGAACAGAATTCCGGACATTCATCTAATCTCTTTCTTAAGGGGCATCCTGTATTGGTACTGGAATTGATTTATTATTATCACATGTAGCATGATACAGTGAAAAGCTTGTCTTGCACATTCCATACAGATCAGTTTATTATGCAGTGCCTTGAGCTGGAATAAGATGAAACAATTACAATGCAGAATATAATGTAAAAGCTCTTGGAAAAGGTGCAGTGCAGGTAAATGATGAAGTGCAAGATCAAAACGAAGTAGATTGTGATGCCAAGAATCCATATTATCATTCAAAAGATCTGTTCAAGGGTGCAGACATCCCACCTCTCCCGGAAGATCCGGGAGTCTCCTGCATATCGATAGTGGCTCCCTGACGCCTGGAAATTATATACAATATCCCGGAAATAGATTTTTTTGAGAGGGAGAGGGAGCATCCTGATTGGTCTCTCTTCGTGCTAAGATTGGTCCCCAACCACCGGGCCGTGAGGAAACAATATGATTTTGCAATATGAAACGATATGAGTCATTTGCACCTTTCCTCATTCCCTGTCACGCACTGTTGAACTTGAACGCACGCGAGGTCATTACCCGCGCGTCATCCGTGTCAGGGCGGGAAGGAGATCAACTCCTCGAGCTTGCAAATGACGGCGGGCTGAAAAGTATGTTTGACATAACATCTCTGCCGGCATTCTGGATCAAAGTCAAGGCTAAATATCCTGAGGTAGCCACGAAAGCACTGAAAACGTTGCTTCCATTTCCAACATCATATCGCTGCGAAGCGGAGTTTTCTGCAATGAATGCAACGAAAACTAAATTGCGGAATAGACTGGACATCAGGAACCCCCTTCGAGTATCACTGTCTCCCATCAGCCCTCGATGGCACCGTCTTGTTGCAGGGAAACAAGCCCAGGGCTCCCACTGATTCAGCGATATTGGTGTGTTGCAATGATTTTGTATGTTCATACGGGGAAAATATGTGCTGTGTGTTTAATATCCAAACGTTACTTAAATGTTATGATGCTATTGACTTATCACCTATATTCCGGTCGTGATTAACACCCACTCCGCCCTCCCGGTCGGCCGGTCCGCAAGAATATTGTCGATATTAAACCGGTCTGCAGTGCAAAAAATGTTGGGGACCCCTGCTAAGTAGACCTATCAGTTTTCTCTGTGGGCGGGCTTTACAGTCGACCTCAAAAATAATGACAGTGTTGCTCGCTGCACTGTTTGCAACAGTGACTTTTCTATTGCCCATGGTGGGTTAAGACTGTAAAAGACATGTTGAGGTGAGTTTAACAGGTGTCATTCATTCATTAGCATAGCTAACGTTATTTAAACTAGCTGGCTAGCTGCTAAGGAGCTACTCTATTGATGTCCTATGTGATGAGGCCAAACTCCCTGTAGACTTGCTTAAAGTTGTAATAGAATAAACATGATAATATAATATAAGCACATATTTTAATGTCACATTTGCTGCATATACCCAACTTGGTTTACAGATTAGACCAAAATCACTAAGCAAAGTATTACATACACCCTTGGAGGTCGACGGGTGGTGGGGGGGGGGATATGGTGTTGCGGGGTGTGGGGATGCTGCCTCCTTGAAATGGTGGTGATGCCTCCCTGAAATGAGTTTTTGCAGGGTGGGATGTCTGAGAGTGATAACAGTCAAAGCTGTTAACAGACAGCAGATTGAAGCTGTCTTTGAGCCTGGTGGCACATGCTTTCAGACCCAAAGGGAGAGGGGAGAAGAGACTGTCTGGAGTGGATGGGGTCTTTGATTACACTGGCTGCTTTAATGAGGCAGTGAGAAGTGTAGACAGAATCCATGGATCAAAAGCTGGGTTCTGCGATCACATCCTTGGGTGTACTGGTAGCTAACACAAACTATGCCCTTCACTGCGTGTTTCGATGTACAGTACATGTGATAAATAAATCTGAATCTAAATCTATTTTTGAGTACTTTGTTGGTTTCATCTGCTTCGAAAATCCCAAGGTCATGAAAAGCTTCATATAACTACAACTTTCCATTTGATTTCTTTAAATACTAGAGCATTATGTGTTGTGTTTTGTTTTCTGTATAATTAGGGAATATTTGAACTTTACTCTTCGAAGAGAAACACACACAGTGTATTATAAGCTGATGACAATTGAAAACAAACAATTTAGGAAAGGTGGAAAGAAAGGTCACTGGTTTGGAGCAGGTCAGAGAATGGAAGAGTTTTGCTGTCAAAGAGTAACTGACTGGCTGGATATCCTGTGGGAAATTGACCTATCCCTTGTAATCATCTACAAGGAATCCATGATATAACACTCTCCACTTGCCTGGATCAGAGTCTCACTACTCAATTCAAGTCCAATAGAACTCAAAATTGTACACAACAAGCTCTCATGAACAGGGGTAGAAAAATAACCATTTGTTTTTAGAATCATTGTTCGTAGAATCAATACTGGCAAGGGTACTTAGGACAACCAGTCTTGTCAATACAGCATTAGCTCAGTACTGCACTCTGAACTAACCTTCCTTTCTTGACAAAGGATCTAGGCCCAAAAAGTCGACTGTTTATTCATTTCCATAGATGCTGCCTGACCTGCTGAGTTCCTCCTGCAATTTGTGAGTGTTCCAGACAAACATGCCTGTACTACCAAGGAGGACAAAGGGAGTGGGTGTATGAAACACCACTGTCCACAAGTCCCCCTCAGAACTGTGTACCATCCTGACTTGGCTTTCTTTCAGTGCTGCCGGGTCAAACCCTGGACCTGCCTCCAAACAATATTGTAGGCTCCCTTATCAGCACAAGGAATACACTGGCTCAGAATGGCAGCTCACCACCACTTAAGAATGGGCAATTATTTTTGTGACTTCCAGCTAAAGAATAAAGATTAGCTTTTTTATCGCATGTGTATTGAAACAGGCAGTAAAATGCGTAATTTGTGTCAAAGTAAATCAGCAAGTCATCTTGCCATGTTTCCAGTGCCAACAAAGCATGTCCACAATTCACTAACCCTAAACTGTACATCATTGGAATGTGGGAGGAAACCAGAGCACCCGGAGGAAACCCACACAGTCACAAGGTTAACATACAAAATCTTTAAGACAGTGCAGGGAATTGAGCCTTGATCTTACAGCATGCACTCTAAAGTGATGCACTAGCCGCTACACTATCATGATGCCCCTAATAAAAAAATGCTAATCCAAACAATCCTTAATACTAGCAATGGAACCTTAAATTGTGTGTCAGTTATTCTGCAGATGATTCATATTTTGTTTATGATATGTTCTTAAAGCTGATGATCAATAGTGATTCACTGCTTTTGAGGAGTTACATATTATTCATAGGAAATTTAACATTTTGTGCAGATTGGCTGTTCGAGTGTCAACAGACTGTAAGGCAATGATAGTCACTATAGAAATGCTTCTGCGTACCTAGTGGATATGAAGCATAGTTACATTTTGTTGTAAAATATATAAATAATTAAATAGTGACTCATCCCGCTGCATTGGACTCCTGTACTAAAGCACATGTTTTAGAATTCTCTTCCCAGGAGGACTGTGGAGGCTCAGTCACTGAGAGTATGGAGATCAATACATTTTTAGCTATTAAGGAAATCAGGATTAGAGGAAGTGCCACTGAGGTAAAAATAAATTAGTCATGACCCTGGTGAATGACACAGCTTACAGAGGGGCTGAATGTCCACCCCTGCCCCCCCAATAAAGAACTGTAAAGTAAATTGAACCATTTCATTTCCTTTCACTTATTCCGTTTCACAATGTCAGAGTAGCAGATAGTGTAATAAGACCATAAGATATAGGAACAGAATTCAGAATCAGAATCAGGTTTATTATCACTGGCAAGTGACGTGAAATTTATTAACATAGCAGCAGCAGCTGTTCAATGCAATACATAATCTAGCAGAGAGAGAGAGAGAAATAATAATAAACAAAATAAAACATAATAATAAATAAACAGGTAAATCAATTACATATATTGAATAGATTATTTAAAATGTACAAAAACAGAAATATTGTATATTAAAAAAAGGTGAGGTAGTGTCCAAAGCTTCAAAGTCCATTTAGGAATCAGATGGCAGAGGGGAAGAAGCTGTTCCTGAATCGCTGAGTGTGTGCTTTCAGGCTTCTGTACCTCTTAACTGATGGTAGCAATGAGAAAAGGGCATGCCCTGGGTGCTGGAGGTCTTTAATAATGGACGCTGCCTTTCTGAGACACCACTCCCTAAAGATGTCCTGGGTACTTTGTAGGCTAGTACCCAAGATGGAGCTGACTAAATTTACAACCCTCTGCAGCTTCTTTCGGGTCCTGTGCAGTAGCCCCTCCATACCAGACAGTGACGCAGCCAGTCAGAATGCTCTCCACGGTACAACTATAGAAGTTTTTGAGTGTATTTGTCGACATGCCAAATCTCTTCAAACTCCTAATGAAGTATAGCCGCTGTCTTGCCTTCTTTATAACTACATCAATATGTTGGAACCAGGTTAGATCCCCAGAGATCTTGACACTCAGGAACTTGAAGCTGCTCACTCTCTCCACTTCTGATCCCTCTATGAGGATTGGTATGTGTTTCTTCATCTTACCCTTCCTGAAGTCCACAATCAACTCTTTCGTCTTACTGATGTTGAGTGCCAGGTTGTTGCTGCAGCACCATTCCACTAGTTGGCATATCTCACTCCTGTACACCCTCTCGTCCCCACCTGAGATTCTACTAACAATGGTTGTATCGTCAGCAAATTTGTAGATGGTGCTTGAGCTGTGCCTAGCCACACAGTCATGTGTATACAGAGAGTAGAGCAGTGGGCTAAGCACACACCCGAGGTGCGCCAGTGTTAATCGTCATCGAAGAGGATATATTATCACCAATCTGTACAGACTGTGGTCTTCCGATTAGGAAGTCGAGGATCCAATTATAGAAGGAGGTACAGAGGCCCAGATTCTGCAACTTCTCATTCAGGATTGTGGGAATGATGGTACTAAATGCTGAGCTATAATTGATGCACAGCATCCTGACGTAGGTGTTTGTGCTGTCTAGGTGGTCTAAAGCCGTGTGAAGAGCCATGGAGATTGCGTCTGCCATTACCTATTGTGACGATAGGCAAACTGCAATGGGTCCAGGTCCTTGCTGAGGCAGGAGTTCGGTCTAGTCATAACCAACCTCTCTGTCATCACTGTCGATGTGAGTACTACTGGGTGATAGTCATTAAGGCAGCCCACATTATTCTCCCTTGGGACTGGTATAATTGTTCCCTTTTTGAAACAAGTGGGAACTTCTGCCTGTAGCAGTGGGAGATTGGTTGGCACAGGTTTTCAGAGCCTTACCAAGTTCTCTGTCAGGACCTTCTGCCTTCCGAGGGTTCACTCTATAAAGACAGTCTAACATTGGCCTCTGACACAGAGATCACAGGGTCATCAGGTGCAGCAGGGATCTTCACAGCTGTAGTTGTGTTCTCCCTTTCAAAGTGTGCATAGAAGGCGTTGAGTTCATCTGGTAGTGAAGCATCGCTGCCATTCATGATATTGGGTTTCACTTTGTAGGAAGTAATGTCTTGCAGTCACTGCCAGAGTTGCCGTGCATCTGATATTGCCTCCAACCTCGTTCGAAATTGTCCCTTCGCCCTTGAAAGAGCCCTCCCCAAATCATACCTGGTTTTCTGGTACAGGCCTGGGTTGCCAGGCTTGAATGCCACAGATCTGGCCTTCAGCAGATGACGTACCTCCTGGGTCATCCACGGCTTTTGGTTTGGGAATGTACAGTAAGTCTTTGTAGGCACACACTCATCCACAAAGCTTTTAATGAAGTTGGTAACAACTCCAGCATACTCATCCAGATTCAAAGATGAATACCATTTGGCCCATTGAGTGCTCCGCCATTTCATCATGGCTGATCCAATTTCCCTCTCAGCCCCATTATCCTGCCTTCTCCCTGTGTCCCTTTGTGCCCTGACCAATCAACAATATTTATAGTGGTGGCGATGGGGTTCAATTCCTGCCTGTAAGGAGTTTGTATGTCCTCTCTGTGACCACGTGGGTTTCCTCCCACATTCCAAAGACGTATGGGTAAGTTGTAAGCGGGAAACGTTGGCTCCGTTGCACATTGCATTTTCTTTTTCTCAAATATTCCTAATGAAAAAAGCAAGAGTTTTCTTCTCTGATTATGCACATGTCAAAATCCGGTTTCCTAAGATAAGGCAAGATAAATTCAAGAATTGGAAAAACATACTACAGCTGTAGCAGATATTGGTGAGAGTGCACCTATGGAATATTGTGTGCTGTTCTGGTCACCACACTGTAGGAAGGATGTGGTTACCCTGGACAGGGTGCAGGAAAAAACCACAGGGACATTGCCAAGACTGGAGGCTTGAGCTGTAAAGAGGGACTAGATAGGCTGGGATTGTTTTCCCTGCGGAGAAGGAGACAAAGAGGTGGGTTACAAAATCATGAGGGGCACAGATAAGATGGATTGTCACAGTCTTTGTCCCTGGGTTAGGGAGTCTAAACTTATCCAGGGTGGCATGATAGCATAGTGGTTAGCACAACACTTTACCATACTAGTAACCCGGGTTCAGTTCCCGCTACTGTCCGTAAGGAGTTTGTACGCTCTCCCCGTGACGACTTGGGTTTCCTCTGGGTGCTCTGGTTTCCTGCCACAGTCTAAAGACGTACTGATTGGTAGGTTAATTGGTCATTGTAAATTGTCCTGTGATTAGGCCAGGGGTTAAATCGGGGGGTTGCTGGGTGGTGTAGCTCAAAGGACCAGCGGGCCTATTCTGTGCTGTATCTCAATAAATAAAAAATAAACTGAGTTTAAGGTGAAAGGAGAAAAATTTAAAGGGGACCTGAGAGGCAAGCTTTTCACTTGGAAAACTTGTATATGAAGTGTGCTGCTTGAGGTGGGTAACTTCTAAAAGATATTTGGACAGGTACATGGCCAGAAATGGTTTAAAGGAACACACAGGCAACAGAACTATCTCTGAAGGCACCTTTGGCTTGATGGACTGGTGGAACTGGAGGACTGGGTTCTGTGCTCTGCAACATCATGACTTTTCAGAATAAATATATGTCCATTTTAGGATCTCATCAGCAACATCGCTGGTTCTTTTAAGAACAAAGATTCGGTTAATCATTCTCTGGTTTGCATACTTAGGAAAGCCGGGTTGCTTTTGTGGCCAAGTAAAACTTTTGTATGACATGACATTATAAATACAATGATGATAATATATAGAGTAAAATCTTGAGGTATACATTTATATTTAGAGGTTCACATGATTCTATATCCTTGTATTTTGGATAATTGGTAGGTAGAGTGCAGTATTGTACCTTATCCATTGAAACTATAGTGCTATAATTATCATTAATATATGCTATTAAAACATTTCTTAATGATCAAGTTGATAACAAAACACAAATTACATTGTTTCGGCTTTTAACTTCTGCAATATAGCTCAATTATTCTTTTCCTTTTTCAGTGCATGACTGTAGAATAGGTCTCAGAAACAGTATCAGGTTTATTATCACTGACATATGTTGTGAATTTTTTTTGGCAGCAGTTCAGTGCAAGACATTTTTTTAAAATTACTATGTGTTAAGATAATTAATGAATAAGTAAATAGTGTGAAAGACAAATAATGAGTTGGTGTTTGTGGTTTCATGGACCATTTAGAAATCTGATGGCAGAAGGGAAGAAGTTGTTCCTGAAGTGTTGAGAGTGGGTCTTCAGTCTTCTATTCCTCCTCCCTGATGGGAGCATTGAGAAGCATGTCCTGGGTGGTGAGTGTTCTTATTGCTGGATGTCACCTTATTCAGGCACTGCCTTGTGAAGATCCACCATAGGGAAAGTTTTGAGTCTAGAAGCCTCTTTCAATCCCGTGCATTGGAGCCTCCATGCTAGGTGGTGATGCAACCAGCCAGAATGCTCTCCATTGCACATCGATCGAAATTTGCTAGAGTATTTGCTGACGTACCAAATCTCCTGTAGTATAGCTGCTGGCAAGTCTTCTTCATGAAGGCATTAATGTGTTACCTGAGTTATCTTATGACCACAAGAACAAAGAACTTAGGAGCACAATTAGGCCATTTGGCCCATCAAGTCTGTACCTCCATTCCATCATGGCTAATTTATTTTCCTTCTCAACCCTATTCTCTTGCCTTCTCCCTGAAACCTTTGATACCCTGACTAATCAGGAACATATAAACCTTTGCTTTAAATCTATCCAATGACTTGCGTCCACAGGCACCTGAGGCAAGGAATGCCACAGGTTCATCACCCTCTGGCTAAAGAAATTTTTCCTCACCTTATTCGGAAGATGTGCCCTCTAGTCCTAGACCCTGTACTATTGGAAACACCCTCTCCACATCTACTCTGTCTAGGCCTTTCAATATTTGATAAGTTCCAATGGGATCCATATAACCATATAACAATTACAGCAGGGAAACAGGCCATCTGAGCCCTTCTAGTCTGTGCCGAACTCTTACTCTCACCTAGTCCCACTGATCTGCACTCAGCCCATAACCCTCCATTCCTTTCCTGTCCATATATCTATCCAATTTAACTTTAAATGACAACATAGAACCTGCCTCAACTACTTCTGCTGGAAGCTCGTTCCACACAGCTACCACTCTCTGAGTAAAGAAGTTCCCCCTCACGTTACCCCTAAACTTTTGCTCTTTAACTCTAAACTCATGTCCTCTTGTTTGAATCTCCCCCACTCTCGATGGAAAAAGCCTATCCATGTCAACTCTATCTATCCCCCTCAAAATTTTAAATACCTCTATCATCCCCTCTCAATCTTCTACGCTCCAAAGAATAAAGACCCAACTTGTTCAACCTTTCTCTATAACTTAGGAGATGAAACCCAGGCAACATTCTAGTAAATCTCCTCTGTACTCTCTCAATTTTGTTGACATATTTCCTATAATTCGGTGACCAGAACTGTACACAATACTCCAAATTTGGCCTTACCAATGCCTTATACAATTTCAACGTTCCATCCCAACTCCTATACTCAATGCTCTGATTAATAAAGGCCAGCATACCAAAAGCTTTCTTCACCACCCTATCCACGTGAGATTCCACCTTCAGGGAACTATGCACCATTATTCCTAGATCCCTCTGTTCTACTGCATTCTTCAATGCCCTACCATTTACCATGTATGTCCTATTTTGATTAGTCCTACCAAAATGAAGCACCTCACATTTATCAGCATTAAACTCCATCTGCTATCTTTCAGCCCACTCTTCTAATTGGCCTAAATCTCTCTACAAGCTTGGAAAACCTACTTCATTATCCACAACTCCACCTATCTTAGTATCATCTGCATACTTACTAATCCAATTTACCACCCCATCATCCAGATCATTAATATATATGACAACAACAACATTGGACCCGGTACAGATCCCTGAGGCACACCACTAGACACCAGCCTCCAGTCTGACAAACAGTTATCCACCACTACTCTCTGGCGTCTCCCATCCAGCCACTGCTGAATCCATTTCACTACATCAATATTAATACCTAACGATTGAACCTTCCTAACTAACCTTCCATGTGGAACCTTGTCAAAGGCCTTACTGAAGTCCATATAGACAACATCCACCGTTTTACCCGCATCAACTTTCCTAGTAACCTCTTCAAAAAATTCAACAAGATTTGTCAAACATGACCTTCCACGCACAAATCCATGTTGACTATTCCTAATCAGACCCTGTCTATCCAGATAATTATATATACCATCTCTAAGAATACTTTCCATCAATTTACCCACCACTGACGTCAAACTCACAGGCCAATAATTGCTAGGTTTACTCTTAGAACCCTTTTTAATCAATGGACCAACATGAGCAATACACCAATCCTTCGACACCATCCCTGTTTCTAATAACATTTGAAATATTTCTGTCAGAGCCCCTGCTATTTCCTCACTAACTTCCCTCAAGGTCCTGGGGAATATCCTGTCAGGACCCAGAGAATTATCCACTTTTATATTTCTTAGAAGCGCCAGTACTTCCTCTCCTTTAATCATCATACTTTCCATAACTACCCTTCTTGTTTCCCTTACCTTACACAATTCAACATCCTTCTCCTTAGTGAATACCGAAGAAAAGAAATGGTTCAAAATCTCCCCCATCTCTTTTGGCTCTGCACAAAGCCATCCACTCTGATTCTCCAAGGGACCAATTTTATCCTTCACTGTCCTTTTGCTATTAATATAACTGTAGAAACCCTTTGGATTTATTTTCACCTTACTTGCCAAAGCAGCCTCATATCTTCTTTTAGCTTTTCTAATTTCTTTCTTCTTTTTACATTCTTTATATTCCTCAAGCACCTCATTTACTCTAAGCTGCCTATATTTACTGTAGATCCCTCTCTTTTTCCGAACCAAGTTTCTAATATCCCTTGAAAATCATGGCTCTCTAAAACTTTTAACCTTTTCTTTCAACCTAACAGGAACATAAAGATCCTGTACCCTCAAAATTTCACCTTTAAATGACCTCCATTTCTCTGTTACATCCTTCCCATAAAATAAATTGTCCCAATCCACTCCTTCTAAATCCTTTTGCATCTCCTCAAATTTAGCCTTACTCCAATCAAAGATCTCAACGCTGGGTCCAGTCCAATCCTTCTCCATAATTTTATTGAAACTAATGGCATTGTGATCACTGGATCCGAAGTGCTCCCCAACACATACCCCCGTCACCTGCCCTATCTCATTCCCTAACAGGAGATCCAACAATGCCCCCTCTCTAGTTGGTATCTCTATGCATTGCTGCAAAAAAACTATCTTGCACACATTTTATAAACTCCAAACCATCCAGCCCTTTTACAGAATGGGTTTCCAAGTCTATGTGTGGAAAATTAAAATCTCCCATAATCACAACCATGTGCTTACTACAAGTATCTGCTATCTCCTTACAAATTTGCTCCTCCAATTCTCACTCCCCATTAGGTGGTCTATAATACACCCCTAGAGGCGTGACTACACCTTTCCCATTCCTCAATTGCACCCAAATAGCCTCCCTAGACGAGTCCTCTAATCTATCCTGCCAAAGCACCGTTATATTTTCTCTGACAAGCAATGCAACACCTCCCCCTCTTGCCCCTCCGATTCTATCACACCTGAAGTAACGAAATCCAGGAATATTTATTTGCCAATCACACCCCTACTGCATGTTTCACTAAAAGCTACATCATCATATTTCCAGGTATCAATCCATGCTCTAAGCTCATCCACCTTTCTTACAATGCTCCTAGCATTAAAATAGATGCATTTAAGAAACTCTCCACCTCTTACTCTCTGTTAATCCCTAATGATGCAAACAACTTTGTTACATTTTTCTTCCTTCTCCCCTACATCTTCGGTCTGAGTGCTCCTGTTCTCTGTCCCGCCTATCCTCCCCCACATACTGTCTACTAGCTTTCTCTATTCGTGAACTAACCTCCTCTCTTCTAGTCTATTCAATCTGATTTCCACCCCGCAACCATTCTAGTTTAAAGTCTCCTCAGTAGCCTTTGCAAATCTCCCTGCCAGGATATTGGTCCCCCTTGGATTCAAGTGCAACCCATCCTTTTTGTACAGGTCACACCTGCGCCAAAAGAGGTCCCAATGATCTTAAAAACTTGAATCCCTCAGCCACGCATTTATCCTCCACCTCATTCCATTCCTACTCTCACTGTCACGTGGCACAGGCAGTAATCCCGAGATTACTACCTTTGTGGTCCTTCTTCTCAACTCCATTCCTAACTCCCTATATTCTCCTTTCAGGACCTCTTCCCTTTTCCTACCTATGTCATTGGTACCTATATGTACCACAACCTCTGGCTCCTCACCCTCCCACTTCAGGATATCTTGGACGCGATCAGAAACATCCCGGACCCTGGCACCAGGGAGGCAAACTACCATCCGGGTATCCTGACTGCATCCACAGAATTGCCTATCTGACCCCCTAACTATCGAGTCCCCTATTACTACTGCCATCCTCTTCCTTTCTCTACCCTTCTGAGCTACAGGGCCGGACTCTGTGCCGGAGGCACAGCCACTGTTGCTTCCCCCAGGTAAGCTGTCCCCCCCAACAGTAGTCAAACAAGAGTACTTATTGTCAAGGGGCACAGCCACAGGGGTACTCTCTAGTATCTGATACTTCCCCTTCCCCCTCCTAACCGTGACCCACTTGTCTGCCTCCCGTGGCCCTGGTGTGACCACCTACCTGTAACTCCTCTCTATCAACTCCTCACTCTCCCTGACCAGACGAAGGTCATCGAGCTGCAGCTCCAGTTCCCTAACACGGTCCCTTAGGAGCTGCAGCTCGGCACACCTGGTGCAGATGTGGACATCTGGGAGGCTGGGAGACTCCAGGACCTCCCACATCCGACACCGAGAACAACAAGCTGCCCTCACACTCATACCTCCCCCTTTCCTCAAATAACAGGAAAAATTGAAAACCAAACCTACTTCGCCTCGCCCATTTCCGCCTAAGCCCATTGAGCCAAAGCCCTTAGGCCTTCACTAATCTTCCGCGCTTCACTGCCTGATGTCACACACCTGCGCAGTCCTGCCTCTCTTAACTCCGATGAGAAAAACAAAAATCCTCCCCCCATTCTTTTAAACTCCAGTGAGTACAGACCCAGAGCAATCAAATGCTCCTCATATGTTAACTCTTTCATTCCCAGAATCATTCTCATGAAGCTCTTCTTTATCCTCTCCAATGTCAGCACATCTTTTCTTAGATAAGGGGCCCAAACTGGTCACCGAATAATGTTAATTATCAAATTTAGTATCAAATGCTAGTCAAATCTGATAATCCTACAACCTACTGGTTAAATACTAACACAGTGTATGTATTAATACTTACTCCAAAGCAGGGGCTCCCAACCTTTTTATGCCATGGAGCCTACCATTAACTTAGGGGTCTGGAGGCCCCTGCTGTGAAGTAAATATTGTCATAATAGAGGCTAACCAAGTTCCACTTATAGAGGAATTGAACTTGCAGATCTGGATGGGCAACTCTGCACTTACAGGATTGTGATCAAGTGCCAATATTAGAGTGAAAGTGGTATTTCCTCATTATTGTTCTTATCATAATGACAGCAGTGACTTTCAACCAAACTGCTTATCCCGTTTATATAATTAAAAACATGCAAGGTGTGGTAGTTACAGACTAAAGTGCTGGTGAATGGGATTAGTAGAGATTAGTATTTCACGGTCAGCAGAGACACTAATAGGCCTGTTTCTGTGCCGTGCGACACCAAAACATTAAAACACCACAGAAGATTTCTTTCTCTCCCAGTTATTGGCAGGCTTTCTTAATTTTAGTGTGGATAATGCATGTTGTTTAAAATTGAGCTCAATTAATTACGAAGTTGCATTTTATTTTGTAACTAATGTATTTGTATGTGTTTGCCGTTGTCATCATGTGTTCCAAGAAGTGTGATCAAATCCAAAAATGACCCACATGTTGGGAGCATTTCTAAAGGCAATTCAGGAAGCTGAAGCCAGAACTCAATACGCATTCGAATTTTCATGTCAAATATCCAAACTCTTTGATAATTTTAGGCCATGACAAAGAGATGTTATATTTCTCTGATATGACGTCAGGATTTTTACAATACCTTTTATTCGAGTACCAAGCTTACCTGTTGAATGCTGTCATTCTGCTCAGGATTACAATCTTCTTCTCATCAGTATTAGGGAGGAGGTGCGGAAGCCTGAAGTCCACACTGAACAATTCAGAAACAACTTCTCCCCCTCTCCCATCAGATTTTCAAATGATCTATGAAACCAGGAACACCACCTCATTATTCCTTCTTTTGCACTCTATTTATTCTCTAATTTATAGAACTTTGTCTTTACTCTGTCCTGTTGTTGTAAAACAACAAATTTCACATCATGTAGGACAGTAGTAAACCTGACAGTAATATACCATTTCAAGGACAATGGACGTTATAAAAAAAAGCCTTGAAAGGTTTTCTTCTTTATAGTTTTTTCCATCCCAAAGGAATTTCAGACAAAGTACATCTGAATTGAATCATTGTGAAACGCACACCATCCATTTTTTGTACAAATGGTTCTCACAAGCACTACTAAAATAGATTTTGTGGTCCTGAAGACATAGGAACAAAATTTGGCCATTCAGCCTATTGATTCAGCTCTGCCACTCCATATAGCTGATATATTATCCCCCCAACCCCATTCTCCTGCATTTTCCCCATAGCCTTCGACACCCTTACTAATCAACAACCTATCAAGCTCCACTTTAAATATACCCACACACCTGGTCTCCACAGCTATCCGTGGCAATGAATTCCATAACATTACCACCCTCTAGCTAAAGAAATTCCATATTGCTGATCTAAATGATGTCCTTGTATTCTGAGGCTGTGCCCTCTGGTCCTAGACTCCAGTACTATAGGAAACATCCTCATGTCCACTCTATATTAAATATCTTCAATGTTTTATAGTTTTCAATGAGATTCCCCCATCATCCTTCTGAACTCCAGCATGTACAGGTCCAGAACCATCAAACACTCCTCATATGTTAACTCTTTCATTCCTTGGTCATTCTTGTGAACCTCCTGAGGACTCTCTCCAATAGCAGCACATCCTTCCATTAACATTTAAGAGAGGTGAATGCTGGCCAATATGCTGAGACTAATTCCACCTTGTGGTGCTGTATTTGCCTGTGAGAACACTCAGGTTTTTGGTCCCACCCAAAAGATGACACTTCCAATTGTACAACACTACATCTGCTGAGCTAAGATGTCAGCCAAGCATTTGTATACATCTCTGGAATGGGAGCTTATTTCATAACATTCTGAACTCAGCATTCTGAAACCCAGAGACAGTGCTACTAGCTGAACCTTATCTGACATAGATTAATGATCTCACATTTGATCAAAGGTCAATTGAAAAATTTAAAAAAATAAACAAACATTATGCCAAGCAAGTGTTTTATTAACAAGTTACTTGAAGCAGCATTTTCTCTTCGGCAAACATCTAGGCTGTAAGAAGTGTTGGTATTTTATTTCCAAAATAATAATCCAAAAATATGCCTACCATCTTTCGAAGTGGATAGGACAGCATGATTAGCAACCAAATTTAAGGCTTGTGACAGACAAGATTACAATTTTCAGTTCAAAGCAGAACCAGATCTTCAAATGATCAGGTAGTATTTGTTAAAAGGAGTTAGTTTTGTGAGAAAGCTCAACGTGTAATAAAATTCTTGTTGCTATATTAAATGAACCAGTAAATGTGGCTACAGATGTCTTGCTTAGAAGACGTGTAAAAGGCAACAATTAATGTTATGTAACTCTTAACCCATTAAAATTAAATTGTATATTTATTCACTAGTTTAATTGAGATCATAGGATTATAATATATAGATTTAAGTGAAATGAATTTTTACTCTCAGCCTCAAGAAAATTTGATTTAGTTTGATGGTGCATGCATGTAAATTAGTTTATCTGTTCCCCATACATGATCTGCATATCCAATTAGTAATGGAGACCTTTTGTTTGATTATCATACAATAAGCACACACCAAGTGCCACTCACACAATGTTAGCCAGGGGTACAGTGGATTATGGAGGACAAAGTTCTATTACATGCTGCTTCATTCTGTGTGGGTGGAACTACATTCTGTACCTGGGAATATACAAACATCTCTAGATCCCTTAAGGCCATAATAGATACAAATTTTCTACCCCCTTTTAACTGTACCCTGAAGCAAACTAAACATGAATTTCTTCTCCAAAATGAATTTATGAAGTGATCAGTGGAATTTTCATTATAAACATTAAAAACTATCAAAAGACTGATTATAGTATTATTATATATTAACTTTTATTATATCTGCCTAGATAAACAGAATAGCAGAATAATGGAAGAGTGAGGTATATCCAAGCTTGAAGGCAAGGGGTATGGACTTCCTGCTGGCTGGACTAATATGGGAGCAAAGAGAATGTTAACAGGTATAATTCCATCATATGCCAAAAGGAAGTGCTCTTATGCAGTATAGTTCTGGAATAGTGGAGGAGGCAGACTGTGGTACTTGAATCTACTTTCAGCACATAAATTATTTACATTAGAGGAAGGTTTTGGCTTGGGTTTCACCTAGGGAAAATAAGACAAGGTGGGAAGTTGGTGAGATTTATTGAGCTTTGCAACAGAGTATTAAAGTCTAGTAATGTAAAGCTGTTATGTCATGGCTCCAAACTTCCAGTTTGTTTGGGTCACAAAGGAATGTTACTTGTTACAGCTACGATTGCTGCTTTTGTATTAGTTAACTTTAAACTGGAAGAACTTTCAATGACTTGTTGGGAACAAAATGAATCAGTGCCTTAAAAAGGGAAGTGGTAGGCATTTGGCAGAGGATTTGCAGGTTGTTGAGGAAAAGGGACTGATACAGCTGCTGTTCCAAAGGGCCAAACAGCTTCAACATCCTGGGTTTGATCCTGTTTTGGGTCTAAAATGCACATTCTCCCTCTGACTGTATGGATTTCCTCCACCTCCTCTGGCTTTCCCTAACATTCTGAAGACATGATTGTAGGTTGGCCAGACCATGTCTGGGTGACTGGAGTATTGGGGATTATTAGACATGGGAAATCAGTTGTAGGGAAATGGAGGACTGCTCTGGGGATCGGAATAGACTTGAATGACTAAAAGGCCCCCTCCTATGCAAGAACATGTATGGTTCAGGGGTTTATATGAGAGAAATTATTAAGTAAAAAGGGAAAATAATGAGCAGTTTTCCGAGGGAGAGAGAGGGGGGGGGAGAGAGGGGGGGGGAGAGAGGGGGGGGGAGAGAGGGGGGGGAGAGAGGGGGGGGGAGAGAGGGGGGGGAGAGAGGGGGAGAGAGGGGGAGAGAGGGGGGGAGAGGGGGGGAGAGAGGGGGGGAGAGAGGGGGGGAGAGGGGGAGAGGAGGGGGGAGAGGGGAGGAGGGGGGAGAGGGGGGGAGAGAGGGGGGGAGAGAGGGAGGGAGGGGGGGAGAGAGGGGGGGAGAGGGGGGGGGAGGGAGGGGGGGGAGAGGGGGGGGGAGGGAGGGGGGAGAGGGGGGGAGAGGGGGGGAGAGGGGGGAGGGGGGGAGAGGGGGGGGGGGGGAGGGGGGGGGGGGGGGGGGGAGGGGGGGAGAGGGGGGGGGGGGGGGGGGGGAGAGGGGGGGGAGGGGGGGGGGGGAGGAGGGGGGGAGAGGGGGGGAGAGGGGGGGAGAGGGGGAGAGAGGGGGGAGAGAGGGGGGAGAGGGGGGGAGAGGGGGGAGAGAGGGGGGAGAGAGGGGGGGAGAGGGGGGAGAGAGGGGGGAGGAGGGGGGAGAGGGGGGGAGGGGGAGAGGGGGGAGAGAGGGGGGGAGAGGGGGGGAGGGGGGGAGAGGGGGGGGAGAGAGGGGGGGAGAGAGGGGGGAGAGAGGGGGGGGAGAGGGGGGGGGGGGAGAGGGGGGGGAGGGGGGAGAGGGGGGAGAGGGGGGGAGGGGGGGGGAGGGGGGAGGGGGGGAGAGGGGGGAGAGGGGGGGGAGGGGGGGGAGGGGGGGAGGGGGGAGGGGGGGAGAGGGGGGAGAGGGGGGGAGGGGGGAGGGGGGGAGGGGGGGGAGAGGGGGGGAGGGGGGGGAGGGGGGGAGAGAGGGGGAGGGGGGGGGGGGAGGGGGGGAGAGAGGGGGGGGAGAGGGGGGAGAGAGGGGGGAGAGAGGGGAGAGAGGGGGGAGAGAGGGGGGAGAGAGGGGGGGGAGAGGGGGAGAGAGGGGGAGAGGGGGGAGAGGGGGGAGAGGGGGGAGGGGGGAGGGGGGGGGGGGGGGGGGGGGGGAGAGAGGGGGAGAGGGGGGGGGGGGGGGGAGGGGGGAGAGGGGGGAGGGGGGGAGGGGGGGGGGGGGGGGGGGGGGGGGGGGGGGGAGGGGGGGGGGGGGGGGGGGGGGGGGGGGGGGGGGGGGGGGGGGGGGGGGGGGGGGAGAGGGGGGAGGGGGGAGAGGGGAGAGAGGGGGAGAGGGGGAGAGGGAGGGAGGGAGGAGGGGGGAGAGAGGGAGAGAGGGGAGAGAGGGGGGAGAGAGGGGAGAGAGGGGAGAGAGGGGAGAGAGGGAGAGAGAGAGAGAGAGAGAGAGGAGAGAGGAGAGAGGAGATATATATATATATCAGTGTTAGTGAACTAAAGCCAGGTTTGCTCAGTGTACAAAGATGGGCAATTTTAGAAGAGGGCACAAAAGTACCTTTAAAGAGATAGAAATAAGCTGTAAGCAAGACATCAGCAGATGGCAAATAATGAGGGAATAGTGAGGATACTCAGTTTGAAATAAAGAATAAAAAAGCCAATTATTATTTGAGGATATGATAAAGGGATTTGGGCATCCTGGTACATGAAACAGAGAACTAATGTACCAGTAATTGGGAATGTTGTCCTTTATTACAGGGGCCATAGAGCAGAACAATAGGGAAATTTTAATACAACCGTAAGGGGTTAATGAAACAGCATACAGCTTTAGTTATGGAAAGCTATATCTTTGATACATATAATGAAAAGACAGGGTGAATGCAGAAAGAGTATCAGAAACACAAGAGATTTTGCAATGCTGAAAATCCAGAACAAAATGCTGGAGGAACTCAGGTCAGGTAGCATCTATGGAAATGGATAAACAGTCGACATTTCAGGCCAAGACCCTTCATTAGTATTGGAAACAAAGGGGGAAAAATGCCAGAATAAGGGGGGGGGGGTTAAGAACTACAAATTGGAACGTGATAGGTGAAGCCAGGTGGGTAGGGGGGTGGAATGAAGTAAGAAGCAGGGAGGAGATAGGTGGAAAAGGTAAAGGGCTGAAGAAGGAACATGACAGAAGAGGAGAGTGGATATAAAGGAGGAGGAAGGGCACAGGGAGAGGTGATAGGTAGGTGAGAAGAGTAAGGGGCGGGGGGGGGGAAGAGAAAGAGAAGCAGAGTGGGCAATAGAAAGAACGTGTCCACTGGTGAGTCTGCCTGGAACTCAGAAGCATAGTTTCAGAATAAGGGGTGCCATTTTAGAGAGAAAGAACCAAGGTGCAGGGAAAAGGAGAACGAACATGCACACAGTGTGATAATGCCTGGAACACTGCTGAGGGGTGACAGTTGGGCAGAAAGAACAAGTAGACTGGCACATGAAGGTGCAGGTCATGTACAGGCAAACAGGATTAGTTTTAGGCTACACGGCTGGCACAAATATTGTGTACTGAAAGGCTTGTTCCTGTACTGTGTTGTTCTATGTTCCATGAACTTCAAAAGGTCATGAGTCTGGAATCCTCTACCCCAGAGCGCTATAAAGGCAGAGTCGTCAATATGTTGAAGACAGAAAGCCAGCAGAGCTACAAGGGAGCAAGAGTATGGGAGATAATAGTGCAGATCGTCTTGGCCTCAACCACCAATTGCTGAACAGATTGCAGAGACCAGTTGACTTGCATTATGCCATAATAACAAGCTATCAATATTGTTAGATGTGGAAAAAAAAAGGATGAACTCAGATTAAATCCTATTCTGCAAATTATATTGCTACAAGGGATGGGATTTTAATAAAAAGAGGATGGAATACAAATCAATTTAGAAGGTGAACTTTTGGAAAAGTTACAAGTATTAATAAAGACAGGGAGCAACCTCTTCTCAATAGATATTGGATTAAATATTAGGGATTCAGTACAATAGTTCCAATTCTCCCTGCAACTATATCTCTCAGAGAAAGGGACTTGTGCTAATATTATTTTCTGACTGTACGTACTGTGTTTTGCATCTTGACCCCAAGGAACAATCTTTCATTTAGTTGTATACATATATATGTGGTTCAATGACAATAACTTGAGTTAGTAATCCTGTTAGCAGCAACAACAGAATACCATTAATACCACTCATCTTCACATCTTGTAATGACTAAATTTAAAAACACTAGTATTAGTCTATACTTTTCACAACTACAATAAAGAAACTGATTTCCTATGATAAATCATTATATGACTATTTTGTAGAAATATTATGTCTTACCACAATACAAGTTATGGATACTTACAATTAAAATTTAGCTTCAAGTACATTTCTTCAAACCCATTGCAAATTGAATACAATGCATAATTAGCAAGTTTAAAAAATGTTACACAATCAATTTCACATCTTAAAATTATAGAGTCCAGCAATGGAAAAAAAAAACAAAGCAAATCTGTCTTATTATCCATATGACTAGAATAGCAAGTTTCTTTTAAAAGTTGCAAATTGTTTGAAAATACTACAGTCATACAGTCATAAAATCATATCCCATTGGGTTATGATTCACATTGCTCTTCAACATTGCAGCTCAACCTGAGCCAGGTATGTCAAATTCATCTATGGTGGGGAAGACCTCGACTACACTTAATCACGCTCTGTAAGACAGTCATTGGCATCTACAAAAAAAAACAACCAAGAGACACCTGTTGATGTCATTCTCCAGGCTGGGTGGTCAGTGATATTCTCTCACAATAGTACACTGAAACAATCAGCCTTTATGATAGCCTGGATTAGGAATGACTCTATGACTACAGGAGTACCACCATACAACCAAGCTTACAGTATGTTGGAGGGCAATGGAGAAAATGCCCAAGATGTCTCAATTCTATCAAAATAAATATTCAACTTTTCTACAAAAAAAAAGGGAAATTGTGTATAGGAAGGTGAGTTGTTGCTTAGCAGAGCAGATTGCCAGAACTTAACTATCACAACAATATAATGGCACACTGTGAATCAACACCTATGAAGATTTCCCCATGTCCCCCCCACCCAAATATGAAAGAAGGCTCAGTAGATGATCGGTGACCTTTAACAAAAAGCAAAAACCTCTCAAGATTGCCTGACAACTGATAAAGATTTACAAACCCAAGACAAATTAGATTTAATTACTTCAATACTGTTGATAAATTAGTCAGTTACGAAGCTTAAAATATTCAGATATTAACACCAGATAACATATTAAAGAATCTAAATATAAATGTTCTAAAAACAGTATCAAATAACTTGCACCACTAAATTTGCACATTAAATTGTCTAGGTACCAGGCTTCATGCTTCAGCATAGAAATTACTCTTTAGTAATATCACGCTCCCACAATTTTAAGATCACATTTACCAATTAAAATTCAGAAAGGGCAATGAACATTCCTTAATAATAAAGCAGTTTATTTCCAATATTTTAACCTACGAGTCATAGTTACCATATTACTATATTAAAATACAATGAGATTTGAAAACTGATCAATACACAATTAATGTACAAATTTTTAATTACCAGAGCACATAAATCAGCTTCTCAATATCTGATAGCATTAAAAACAAGAAAAGGGCAGCCCTTTAGACCACTTTATTCAATGTAGCATTTAAAATTCAATAGAATGGTTGAAATTCTACATCTTGAATCCTGTCTACACAACACAATGTTTACAGTCCATTGTGCACACTGTATTAAGAAAAAAAACTGACCAAAACAAAATATATTTTAAAGGAAATAGGGTGTTGTTGTTCTTGGTGGAATTACACGCTCCGAGTCTGGAACTGCCCGAAATAACTTTGGTTCCCTTGAGTTTACATTGTTGAAGACCATGATTGATGCAATATTTCCGCAGCGGTAGCAATAGTTTGGAGCAGACCATACAGTCACCAACTTTTCATCAAACATGAACTTATATCCTTCATGAACTAGTTGATGCGCTCGACAGATTAGTTTCAAGTTGTTGATATGGACAAACTACAAAACAAAAACGTTTCCCAAAAAAAAAGCATTAAAATCTTAAAAGTTTTCCCATACCTGGAGTAAATATGACTGACACATACAATCGAGAAAAAGCAAGGTTAAACTGAGAATTCCTTACTTAATGAACCTGGAACAAAAGGAAAACTTGGACTGACGTGCATGCAAGTCAACATCATGCTCATGGTACATTTAGCATGAGAGATTTTTTAAACAAGTACCCTACATATATCACCCAAAAGTCCAATTAAAGCTAATATCTCATCCAGGATGACAGTAAGTATGTGCATAACTTACAACCTTAAGATGGGGTAAAAAAAAATGGCAAAGGGCAGTGTAAAGCAAATCACTGTCCAGTAGTTTTTTTTTCCATTCTAAATACATGTGCCATACAAATGAGTGGATTCCACATTATTTTGTAAAACTTAATAAGTTCATACTTTATCCCCCCCAAATGGCCAGTCTTCCAAATTCAGAATCCAAGTCACCAAAATAATGCTGATATCACCAAAAAGGAACTGCACGAAGTCAGAGATAAACAAAATATGACATCGTGGAACATTAAAATACAAAAATATGGAAGTACCTTGGTCAAATGAGACAATACCAATTTTTTAAAAATATAAAGAAAAACTAGTATCCCATTACCACCTAAAATAATTCCTCAACTCATCAACACAGAAGCACTGAGAGTATGTGGCCTGACAGCTTACCTCATTGGTAACCTTTGCCCCGAACAGCCAGCCCGCTCCTCGAGGGCTGATAGCCCAGGTATCCACATCTTCAGGATCTGACCACACTAGGTCACAGAAGGCTCCTTTATGTGGGATCTCCTGGTTGCGCTCAATGGTTCGAATTTGATCTAGAGTTTTGATATCAGGAGAAAGTCCACCATGCACACACAGTATTTGTTCATCTATCAACTGGGATGGAAAAAACACAAATTGACTTTTGCAGTTAGTTTGCTCCTAAGATCCATTTACCTGTAAAACCTCAAACATACAATAAAAAAAGGTCACTGGGATCATGGAATCTGTAGAACTTCCTTATAGGACTGAAAAATACAATCCTTCTCCTTCACTCCTCTTCCCTCCCCACCCCCCCGCAAAAGTCCTGAATGGCCTTTTTGCTTCAAATATCAGACCAATTGTTTTTTAAAAGCTCATTAAAACTCTACCTTTCCTGATGTGACAAATTAAAATGGCTCAAAGCAATTGAAGGTTTAGTTTGGCTCAGAACGCCTATCTATTGCAAAATGCTCAAAACTGGGCATAACATCAACTGTAACCTAACCAATTTTACAAGTTATCTGATATTGTTTTGGTATACATTGCAAATAATGTTTTGGAATATTATTTTCAGACAACTAGATATTCAGTTCTCTTGATTTAGCCACATTCTTAAGCATTTTCTCATTGAAAGCCAAGTCCCATATCTGGTATTCCTGACAAAAGTGCACGGCCTCCTCCATCTTTCATTGGTGACCTGGCTGCCATCCTCCTTATTAGACTTGAGTAGTACAGAAAATTTTTCAAAAAGCTCATTCTTTGCCAAATAATCTACTTGTTAACCAAATGTGATTTTGCAACGGGCATCCAAAAACAAATCATTTATATTTTTGCAAATGCATACAAAATAGTAGACTTGAAAGACAGCCACAGGTTTTATCATTTCCAATTTCCTTTTTACAAGCAGAACAACATATATTTAATCAACCTACCAAGGCCACACAATATCCTTTTAAAATCAGGCTACTAAACTTGTCTCTCACAAGTCTTCAGAGTCTCATCAAAAACAACTTGCATTATATAATGCCTTTAATACAGAAAAGCATTCCAAGATGCTCAGGGGACACGAATGGAAAAACATGCATATGTGCCAAAGAAAGAAATAAAAACACAATCTGAAAATATAGGAAGATTTCTGAGTACACGGGGGTAAAGTATTTTATGGAGGGAAACCCAGTATAGGCACTAATGTGCAAGAAGTACTTGGGCTGGGGATGAAGTTAGGCATAGCTCAAATACCATCTATAAATTTGCTGACAATACAACCATCATTCGTAGAATCTCAGATGGTGAAGAGAGGGCATACAGGAGTGAGATATGCCAACTAGTGGAATGGTGCTACAGCAACAACCTGGCACTCAACGTCAGTAAGATGAAAGAGCTGATTGTGGACTTCAGGAAGTGTAAGACGAAGGAGCACATACCAATCCTCAGAGGGATCAGAAGTGGAGAGAGTGAGCAGCTTCAAGTTCCTGGGTGTCAAGATATCTGAAGACCTAACCTGGTCCCAGCATATCAATGCAGTTGTAAAGAACGCAAGACAGTGGTTATACTTCATTAGGAGTTTGAAGAGATTTGGTGTGTTAACAAATACACTCAAAAACTTCTATAGATGTACCGTGGAGAGCATTCTGACCGGCTGCATCACTGTCTGGTATGGGGGGGAGAGGGGCTACAGCATAGGATTTAAAGAAGCAGCAGAGGGTTGGAAATTTAGTCGGCTCCATCTTGGGTACTAACCTACAAAGTAGCCTGGACAGACATCTTCAAGGAGCGGTGTCTCAGAAAGGCAGCGCCCATTATTAAGGACCTTCAGTACCCAGAGCATGCCCTTTTCTCACTGTTACTATCAGATAGGAGGTACAAAAGCCTGAAGGCACACACTCAGCAATTCAGGAACAGCTTCTTCCCCTCTGCCATCTGATTCCT
The DNA here is from genome assembly GCF_963921235.1 of Mobula hypostoma. NCBI lineage: Eukaryota > Metazoa > Chordata > Chondrichthyes > Myliobatiformes > Myliobatidae > Mobula > Mobula hypostoma. The sequence goes on from NC_086117.1 coordinate 8,457,198, forward strand.
AAATGGACATTGAATCCTTGGACACTACCTCACATTTTAAGTATATATTATCTGTTTTTTTGCAGGATCTAAAATCTATTATATATACACACAGATATATATACACACACACATATACACACACACACAGTAATTGATCTACTTATTTATTCACTATTTTTTCTTTCTTCTATATTATCTATTGCATTGAACTGCTGCTGCTGCTAAATTAACAAATTTAATGGCACATGCTTGTGATAATAAACCTGATTCTGAAATATAGAGTAATGAAGGCACATACTCCAGCTACAGGAGGGAACTCAAAATTTTAAAATGAAGGTTACCGGTACTGCAGCTCTAAATATGTGGCAGTTGTAATTGTACAGTATTTTATTACCACATCTTCAAACCACACACAAACTATTAAAGATTCAGCATTATGAACTGGAATAATTTAATTATTATTGAGCAAAAAAGAAACAATTGAATCACAATTTCATTGCGTGGCAGGGCAAAAAAATTCAAAGGCAAGCTATTAAAGCCAATTAAGGCAACAAATACATCTTAGCATAAGGCAACTTTTTGAACTCTTCCAAAAGTTATAATCCCTGCCACTGTGGGCCAAAGGGCTGTTCTATGCTATACTACGCACTTTGCCAGAATAATTGAACAATGTCCTGGCTACGCAGGTTGACTCTGTGGTTAGGGTGGCATACGGTGCATTGGCCTTCATCAACCGTAGGATTGAGTTTAAGAGCCTAGTGGTAATGTTGCAGCTATGTAGGACCCTGGTCAGACCCAACTTGGAGTACTGTGCTCAGTTCTGGTCGCCTCACTACAGGAAGGACGTGGAAACCATAGAAAGGGTGCAGAGGAGATTTACACCGATGTTGCCTGGATTGGGGAGCATGCCTTAGGAGAATAGGTTGAGTGAACTCGGCCTTTTCTCCTTGGAGCGATGGAGGATGAGAGATGACCTGATAGAGGTGTACAAGATAATGAGAGGCACTGATTGTGTGGATAGTCAGAGGCTTTTCCCCAGGGCTGAAATGGCTAGCATGAAAGGGCATAGTTTTAAGGTGCTTGGAAGTAGGTACAGAGGAGATATCAGGGGTAAGTTGTTTTTTTTTTAAAAAACGCAGAGTGGTGAGTGCGTGGAATGGGTTGCTGACAGCGACGGTGGAGGCAGATACGATAGGGTATTTTAAGAGACTCCTGGATAGGTACATGGAGCTTAGAGAGAAAGAGTCCTAGTTAGTTCTAAGGTAAGGAGATGTTTGGCACAGCTTTGTAGGCTGAAGGGCCTGTATTGTGCTGTAGGTTTTTTATGTTTCCATGTTCAACATAAATTCCAGCAATTTTGGCTCCTCATGCCAAGCACTGACCCCTAGTGTTAACAAGCCTGTTGTACAGGAATGCTAACATTGCATTGAACTTCCATGGAGTATGGCTGTTGTACATCACAAAACAAGTATATACTTACAGCTGCTACTGTGAGCATGTCGAAGACTTTGGTACAGTACCGCCAAGCATTAGCATTTCCATATTTTGTTTGACATTCATCTGTTAAAGTAAACCAGCTTCAGTTTTTTTTTGAAACATGCAAAATACGGAATTTGACAAAAAGATTGAAGAAGAATTTCCTTGTCCCCAGCAGGGAAGGTAATTCCTTCAAAACTTCACAATTTTAAAGTAGGTGCTAATTAATTACCATAGAACCCGTAGACTTGAGTAATCTGCCTGCTTTCATGATTTCCTCTGAGGAGTGTAATGCGATCAGGCCATTTTGCTTTCAATGCGAGGAGGTAGGTAAAAGTTTCAAGACTGTAATACCCTCTGTCCACAAAGTCACCCTATTTTAAAATGGTAAAGATGTTAATGTTACATTGATTTAAAAAGTATAGATGTAAATCTCTTAACCCACGTGACAATGGAAACAGTTGGGAATAGAACAACTAATAGTGTTCCTAATACAAATACTATTGAATAACATTGTTAGGCAGCTCTTGTACTGAACATAACACACCTGAAGTCCATAATTCAAGTGAATATAAAATACTGGAATTACTTAGGTTATGCAGCTTTGTTGGAGGTGCAATAAAAGATTCACTTTTCTCTCTATAAATGTTCAACCCAACACTTCCAGCCTTTTCTGTTTATTTTGGATTACAAGCCCATATAATATTTTGCTTTCACAAGACAGTCACTGGATCTTCACTTTTGATGCTCAGATACACATCACTTAGGCTTTTTTCTTCCGCGTCAATACATTTGTTCTCTCAGTTCATAAAATCCTCATCTGCACGAACACATTACTGTACCAATTTTGTAACATGCAGAATTAACCCAAGTCAGATTTGCAACTGAATCAAAACTCAAGGAATTTACATACTTACCATGAAAATATAATTTGTGTCAGGAACTTGTCCTCCAGTTCTAAACAGCTCACCCAAGTCATAAAACTGTAAAAACGTTTAGAATACATCTGCAGTTTAGGGCTTGGTTATTTTGTACATTACAAACAGAAAGTTTATTTGTAAAGCAAAGGAAACTATTGGATATACAGTGAACTTAGGTTATGTACATCATTTCTTCATGCAGAACCTTCACAATACCGAATACTCAAATTACTAACTGTGCACACATCACTGTGCACTTTATCCATTTTCCTTTTTGGCTCCCCTCTTATCCCTTATCTTCTCACCTCCCTCCTTCCCTTTCATGCGTGGTCCACTGTTATTGGCTATTACTTCTTCATCAACCCTTTACCTCTTCCACCTATCCTCTCCCAGTTTCTTATTTCAGACCCTCTCCCACACACCCACCTTCCCCCTCACCTGGTTTCATCTAACATCTGCCAATGTGTACTCCTTCTCGCGCCCCCCCCCACATTCTTCCCCTTTCCCGTCCTGATGAAAGCTCTCAGTCCAAGGTTTTGACTGTTTATTCTCATCCATAGATGTTGTCTGACTTGCTGTGTTTATTGAGTACTTATTGTGTGCTTTTCAATTTTAGCTTCCCGCATCTGAAAATACTCAAACATGAAGATCAGGGTTAAGAGAGGAAAGCTAGAAAGACATTGGTGAAGCCAGATGTCTGAAGAGGAAGGAATCTGATAACAGAAGAGAGTGGACCAAAGGAGAAAGGGAAGGTGGGGAGGAAAGACACCCTGGGGGAGGTAAGAAGAGGTAAAGAGGCCAGAGTGGGGAAATGGGGACGGGGGAATATTTTTAAACTGGAAGGAAAAAAATCAATATTCATTGCATCAGGTTGGAGGCTACCAGAAGGAACACAAGGTGTTGCTCCTCCACCCCAAGGGTGGCTTCAGCGTGACACAAGAGGAGGCCATGGACTGACATGTTGGAACTGCAATGGAAATCGAAATTAAAATGTTCTGCTTTTGGCAGATGGAGTGGAGGTGCTCGATGAAGCGCCCCCCCCCCCCCGCAAATTTACGATGGGTCTCTCTAACAAACAGGAGGCTGCATTGGGAGCACTGGACACTGCAGACAACCCCAGCAGATTCGCAAGGGAAGTGTCGCCTCATCTGGAAGGACTGCTTGGGGCCCTGAATGGAAGTGAATGGGCAGGTGTAGCTCTTTGGCTGCTTGCAGGGAGAAGTAGTGGGAAGGAGATGAGAGCGAGAGAGAGAGCAAGAGATGGATGAATGGACAAGGGAACACTTGCAACACATTTTCTAGAATTAGTAAGCATTTAATACAGTACTAATCTCATTAGATGTCTACTGAAGTAGCCCCAGTGACTGCATAGAACATTGGTTATTCCATTGAAACCCACATGCAAGAATGCACAGAGGTACAATTTGTGTGGTGAAATATGGAGGAAATCATTTATTGCTAACAAGTCGTGTACTGCACACTTGTAACCCTGTACAAATGGCATAAAGGAATAAAGTGAGGAGAGAGAAAAAAAAGCACAAAATCCTTTTTGGAGTTGTGGAAAGCTGCCCCAATGAGGAAGTGTATGAACATACAGACCCTAAAATGGGAAACCATAAGACCCAAGAGTAGAATTAGGCCATTCAGTTCATCAAGTCGCCTTCACCATTCCATCATGGCTGATTTATTATCCCTATCAACGCCATTATCCTGTCTTTTCCTTGTAATCTTTGACATCCTTACTCATTGCATCGTGAGAATCATCTCATTCCTAAGAAGCAATTTTTTCCCATGATAAACACACAATATTTGAAATGGGGTGGTACAAATCACTTTAGTTATGTAAAGTTATTTAAAGTGGGTTTTAGTTATTTAAAAAACAAGGTTGTACTCGAATCTTTGGTCATTGCTGTCAAATCCACAATGAAAAACAAACAGGCTCAAATGGGACTTAAAATCAGATATTAAAGGATAACAATTATTAAGCAACTATGCATTTCTGATTTAACAAGCGTCTGGAATAACTAACTTCAAGAAAGATTTAATCTTCAAACAATGTAAAATTTACCTGCCCATGTATGTCCCCACAGACTGTAACAGGTGTAGACACTGGCTGGACATTAGACTCTTCCAAAAGCAAATCACATACGTAGTCACAGAGTCGCTGAAAAAAATAAATTAAAGTTGGTATCTCTAGCTTCCAAGGAAATTATACAAGCTCCCGTAGTCACTTTTCAATTTAAATTTGAGTGTTGGGAGTCTCACTCCATTAAAGGTGTGGATCACACATACAGGTTGTAAAGTCAATACACATTTTCTTTAGAACTGATTAAAGACAGTAGTTTGAGACTCTAACCACCACAACTATCCTTAGATGCTCGCTTAAGACAATTTGTGGACTTCTTAAAAGATCAGCAAGGCTTGAACTGCAGCCTTCTAATATCCCTAAACAAATGATTCTCTTTAAGATATGTTATGATTTAAACATTCTCTTTCTTGTTCCATGCTCATCCCACCCCATCTCCAACCTCCAGTCATCCAATTCTACATCGGCCTCCTAAACTACCAAGGAATTGCACAGCACAGAAACAGGCATTTTTGACCCACCTTGTCCATGCCCATTGTGATGCTTCTCTATGCTGATCCATTTTATTTATTTAGCACTGCAGCATGGAGTAGCCCTCCCAGCCCTTTGAGCCACGCCACCCAGCATCCCTACAACCCTAATCGATCCTAGATGAACCAAAGAACAATTTACAATGACCAATCTTCCCTGCACATCTTTGGACCGGGGAGGAAACTGAAGTACCAGGGGAAAACCCCTGCATTTTACAGGGAACACTTAGACTCCTTACAGAACAGTGCTGGAACTAAACTCTGAAAAGCCCTGAGCTGCAATAGTGTCATGCTAACCACTGCATTTCTGTGGTGCCATATGCCTGCATAAAGTCCATATCTATGTATTTCCTGCCCGAGTGCCTTTTAAAAGACTGGTAAAGACAAATGTAGGTCCCCTCCAGACAGAAACAGGTGGATTGATTATGGGGAGCAAGGACATGGCAGACCAATTGATAATTACTTTGGTTCTGTCTTCACTAAGGAGGACATAAATAATCTTCCAGAAATAGTAGGGGACAGAGGATCCAGTGAGATGGAGGAACTGAGTGAAATACATGTTAGTAGGGAAGTGGTGTAAGGTAAATTGAAGGGATTAAAGGCAGATAAATCCCCAGGGCCAGATGGTCTGCATCCCAGACTGCTTAAGGAAGTAGCCCAAGAAATAGTGGATGCATTAGTGATAATTCTTCAAAACTCTTTAGATTCTGGACTAGTTCCTGAGGATTGGAGGGTGGCTAATGTAACCCCACTTTTTAAAAAAGGAGGGAGAGAGAAACCAGGGAATTATACACCGGTTAGCCTAACGTCGGTGGTGGGGAAACTGCTGGACTCAGTTATCAAAGATGTGATAACAGCACATTTGGAAAGCGGTGAAATCATCGGACAAAGTCAGCATGGACTTGTGAAAGGAAAATCATGTCTGACGAATCTCATAGAATTTTTTGAGGGTGTAACTAGTAGAGTGGATAGGGGAGAACCAGTAGATGTGGTATATTTGGATTTTCAAAAGGCTTTTGACAAGGTCCCACACAGGAGATTAGTGTGCAAACTTAAAGCACACGGTATTGGGGGTAAGGTATTGGTGTGGGTGGAGAATTGGTTAGCAGACAGGAAGCAAAGAATGGGAATAAACAGGACCTCTTCAGAATGGTAGGCGGTGACTAGTGGGGTACCGCAAGGCTCAGTGCTGGGACCCCAGTTGTTTACAATATATATTAATGACTTGGATGAAGGAATTAAATGCAGCATCTCCAAGTTGGCGGATGACACCAAGCTGGGTGGCAGTGTTAGCTGTGAGGAGGATGCTAAGAGGATGCAGGGTGACTTGGATAGGTTGGGTGAGTGGGCAAATTCATGGCAGATGCAATTTAATGTGGATAAATGTGAAGTTATCCACTTTGGTGGCAAAAATAGGAAAACAGATTATTATCTGAATGGTGGCCGGTTAGAAAAAGGGGAGGTGCAACGAGACCTGGGTGTCATTATACACCAGTCATTGAAAGTGGGCATGCAGGTACAGCAGGTGGTGAAAAAGGCAAATGGTATGCTGGCATTTATAGCGAGAGGATTCGAGTACAGGAGCAGGGAGGTACTACTGCAGTTGTACAAGGCCTTGGTGAGACCACACCTGGAGTATTGTGTGCAGTTTTGGTCCCCTAATCTGAGGAAAGACATCCTTGCCATAGAGGGAGTACAAAGAAGGTTCACCAGATTGATTCCTGGGATGGCAGGATTTTCATATGAAGAAAGACTGGATGAACTAGGCTTGTACTCGTTGGAATTTAGAAGATTGAGGGGGGATCTGATTGAAACGTATAAAATCCTAAAGGGATTGGACAGGCTAGATGCAGGAAGATTGTTCCCGATGTTGGGGAAGTCCAGAACGAGGGGTCAGAGTTTGAGGATAAAGGGGAAGCCTTTTAGGAGTGAGATTAGGAAAAACTTCTTCACACAGAGAGTGGTGAATCTGTGGAATTCTCTGCCACAGGAAACAGTTGAGGCCAGTTCATTGGCTATATTTAAGAGGGAGTTCAATATGGCCTTTGTGGCTAGGGGGAATCAGAGGGTATGGAGGGAAGGCTGGTGCAGGGTTCTGAGTTGGATGATCAGCCATGATCATAATAAATGGCGGTGCAGGCTCGAAGGGCCGAATGGCCTACTCCTGCACCTATTTTCTATGTTTCTATGTAAACTCTACCAAACACTCTGGCAGCATTTTCCAGCTATTCACCATCCTGTGTTGAAAACTTTTCCCTTCAGATCGCCTTAAATTTCTTCCCTCTCACCTATGGCCTGTGCCCTCAGAGGAAAAAAAACACTATATCCCTTGATTTTATAAACCTCTATAAAAATGAAAGTCCCCACTCACCCCAAAGCCCCCCTCTATTCTGATGATGGATTTATTCTCACTTCCAAGGTTAATGTCTCCACAACAGCAGCAATGACTCAAGCTCTAGAAATCTATTCAAAAAGCTTCTTATTTCTCTCCTCTGTGGCAAACCTTAGAACCCATGCTCGATTAAATCCTTGGTTTCCAAAATTTCCTTGTGACCCAATGTCAAATTGTGTTTGATGATGACACTGAAATTCCTTGAAACATTTTGCTGCTTCAAAAAGGCAAAATACAAACGCAAGCCATTGTTGTTGACGCAAACATGAGGAAATCTGCAGATGCTGGAATTTCAAGCAACACACATAAAAGTTGCTGGTGAACACAGCAGGCCAGGCAGCATCTCTAGGAAGAGGTGCAGTCGACGTTTCGGGCCGAGACCCTTCGTCAGGACTAACTGAAAGAAGAGCTAGTAAGAGATTTGAAAGTGGGAGAGGGAGGGGCAGATCTGAAATGATAGGAGACGACAGGAGGGGGAGGGATGGAGACAAGAGCTGGACAGGTGATTGGCAAAAGGGATATGAAAGGATCATGGGACAGGAGGCCCAGGGAGAAGGTAAAGGAGGAGGGGGGGAATCCCAGAGGATGGGCAAGGGGTATAGTGAGAGGGACAGAGGGAGAAAAAGGAGAGAGAGAAAAAGAATGTGTGTATATAAATAAATAAATAACAGATGGGGTACACGGGGGAGGTGGGGCATTAGCAGAAGTTTGAGAAGTCAATGTTCATGCCATCAGATTGGAGGCTACCCAGACGGAATATAAGGTGTTGTTCCTCCAACCTGAATGTGGCTTCATCTTTACAGTGGAGGAGGCCGTGGATAGACATGTCAGAATGGGAATGGGATGTGGAATTAAAATGCGTGGCCACTGGGAGATCCTGCTTTCTCTGATGGACAGAGAGTAGGTGTTCAGCGAAACGATCTCCCAGTCTGCGTCGGGTCTCACCAATATATAGGAGGCCGCATAGGGAGCACCGGATGCAGTATATCACCCCAGCCGACTCACAGGTGAAGTGTCGCCTCACCTGGAAGGACTGTTTGGGGCCCTGAATGGTGGTGAGGAAGGAAGTGTAAGGGCATGTGTAGCACTTGTTCCGCTTACAAGGATAAGTGCCAGGAGGGAGATCGGTGGGGAGGGATGGGGGAACGAATAGACAAGGGAGTCGCATAGGGAGCAATCCCTGCGGAAAGCGTGGGGGGGGGGGAAGAGGGAAAGATGTGCTTGGTGGTGGGATCCCGTTGGAGCTGGTGGAAGTTACGGAGAATTATATGTTGGACCCGGAGGCTGGTGGGGTGGTAGGTGAGGACAAGGGGAACCCTATTCCTAGTGGGGTGGCGGGAGGATGGAGTGAGAGCAGATGTGCGTGAAATGGGGGAGATGCATTTGAGAGCAAAGTTGATGGTGGAGGAAGGGAAGCCCCTTTCTTTAAAAAAGGAGGACATCTCCTTCGTCCTGGAATGAAAAGCCTCATCCCGAGAGCAGATGTGGCGGAGACGGAGGAATTGCGAGAAGGGGATGGCGTTTTTGCAAGAGACAGGGTGAGAAGAGGAATAGTCCAAATAGCTGTGAGAGTCAGGAGGCTTATAGTAGACATCAGTGGATAAGCTGTCTCCAGAGACAGAGACAGAAAGATCTAGAAAGGGGAGGAAGGTGTCGGAAATGGACCAGGTAAACTTGAAGGCAGGGTGAAAGTTGGAGGCAAAGTTAATAAAGTCAACGAGCTCAGCATGCGTGCAGGAAGCAGCGCCAATGCAGTCGTCGATGTAGCGAAGGAAAAGTGGGGGACAGATACCAGAATAGGTTTGGAACATAGAATGTTCCACAAAGCCAACAAAAAGGCAGGCATAGCTGGGACCCATACGGGTGCCCATGGCTACACCTTTAGTTTGGAGGAAGTGGGAGGAGCCAAAGGAGAAATTATTAAGAGTAAGGACTAATTCCGCTAGACGGAGCAGAGTGGTGGTAGAGGGGGACTGATTAGGTCTGGAATCCAAAAAGAAGCGGAGAGCTTTGAGACCTTCCTGATGGGGGATGGAAGTATATTGGGACTGGACATCCATGGTGAAAATAAAGTGGTGGGGGCCAGGGAACTTAAAATCATCGAAAAGTTTCAGAGCGTGAGAAATGTCACGAACATAGGTAGGAAGGGATTGAACAAGGGGGGATAAAACCGTGTCGAGGTATGCAGAAGTGAGTTCGGTGGGGCAGGAGCAAGCTGAGACAATGGGTCACCCTGGACAGGCAGGTTTGTGGATCTTGGGTAGGAGGTAGAAACAGGAAGTGCGGGGTGTGGGAACTATAAGGTTGGTAGCAGTGAATGGGAGATCCATTGTTGTTGAATTGAGTTTGTAATAACTGATGTGGAATGACTTATTACCTTCACACTTGATCAATCTGTATTCTGACTCACGGATAACAAGACCCAAAAACAGCAGATGAATAGAGAAACCACTAAAAAATAAAAATCCTCATTCAAACTATCAAAGGACATTACTTTAAAATTAAATTCCTTCAAATTTGTACAAAACACAATCTGTACACTAGGATGAATGATCCATCATGAACAAATTATTTGAATCAGAGGTACAGAGGAACAAATTTATGCAACGGTAGAGTGTAAGATTGCAAGACCATTCGATTATGGCTGATTTATTATCATTCTCAACCTCATTCTCCTGGCTTCTTCCCATAACTTTTGATGCCCTGACTAATCAAGAATCTATCAAACTCCACTTCAACTATAGCAAATGACTGGACCTCCACAGCTGTCTGCAGCAATGAATTCCACAGATTCATCACCCTCTGGCTACAGAAATTCCTCATCTCTGTTCTAAAGTCCCAGACTCACCATTACAATTCTAGCCATGTACTTCAGAAAGGATATGAAGGTTTTGAAAAATTACAGAAGACTCTTTCAAGTATGTGTACAGGAATGAGGAATCATTGTTAAGTTAATGGAATAACTGGTGTGTCCCGGAAGCAATATGATTGAGGTATTTGCATATTAAAATAAGGACAAATGAAAAACAAATTAAGATTTCTACTCACTGAATAGTCATTAACCACATTCAATACACTATGAACTAATTGGATTAAGAACCAGGAATAACATGAGGAAAATACTTCCTCTATACACATGGGTCAAGTGATAATGAAGTAATTGATTCAACCTCAATAGAAAGCAATTGAATAAGCAGAATCAGGTTTACTGGCATGTTGTGAGCTATGTACAGAAATCTACTGATGCTTCTGGACACATCTTCAGTGATGTTCCTGGAATCATCGGGTGTTTCGGGTCTTTCAACATCATACAACCTCCTCCAGGTGACCCAGCCGGGGCTGATCAGACCCCAGCTTGTGTCCAGATGGCTAGCTACTTATGACTCCATGGCTCCTCTCTTTTGAGCCACAGCCATCTTGAGGCCCTCTCTGCCACATCGGTGGTACTGCGGATGGCTCTCCTCTTCCTCTCTCTCTTGATACCCAAATTGCTGAAGGCTCTAACTAAGGAACGGGCTGCGAATCCCCTACAACCAACCTCCACTGGGAGACACCTCGCTCTCCTTCCAGCCTGCTGACAGTTGCTGACCAGTCCTGCGTACTTGGAGAGCATCCTTTCAAAGGCCTCTGCCAAGCGATCTTCCCATGGGACTGTCAGCTCCAGCAGCACCACTTGCTTAGTAGACCAGACACTAGGACAATGTCTGGTCGCAGGGTGGTGGTTGCGATATGGTTGGGGAATTTCAGCTGCCCTTCGAGGTCCACCAACAGTTGCCAGTCCCTTGCAGAGGGATAGCAAAAAAGGGAAAAAAAAAGTGAGGTAGCAGTGATTGGTTCATTGTCCATTCAGAAATCTGATGACAGAGGGGACGAAGCTGCTACTGGAACATTGAGTGTGTGTCTTCAAGCTCCTGTACCTCATCCTTGATGGTAGCAATGGGTAATGGGGATCCTTAATGATGGATGCCACCTTTTTTTTGGGGCATCACCTATTGAAGGTGCTCTTGATGCTGGGGAGGTTACTGCCCATGACAGAGCTGGCTTAGTTTACAACCCTCTGTAGCTTTCTCCAAACCTGTACCAGACTGTGATGCACAAGGAGAAAAACATTGCAAGAATACGGCAAAAAATATTTGGAACGCACTTTCAAAGAGTTGGCATTTATTTAGTTAAGCCAAGAGAACCACCGTGAAATGTTATGCCACAATTAGCCATGAGCTACGTATGGCTTTCAGGAATCTCAGGTAAATTTAAGTGAATGTCATTAAGCACAAAGACTAATTTATATGACTTTGTGCTCGTTACCCAAAAAAAGTGAATTTTGACAAATTTGGAATTGCTTTATTTTCTTGGTTAGTGAATGATGATCCAAGGAAAGTAAAATCAGTTAATGTACCCGTGTTGTGTGCATGTATAGAAGATGCCTTCAACCAGAATTAGACTACATAGGTTAAAGTAGTGTTATTATATGCCTAGTACTATCCTAAGGAAATGACAAAGTATTATGAAATGCTCTAAGTTATGACCCACCCACAGAGAGAGATTTGGGAACATAGCCAAAAAGATTGGCTGATTTCTTGTTTCTAGAAATTGAAATATACCTATTTATCTTCTCAGAGGCTATGCGGAATACATCCACAGAGAATAATTAAGTGCTAACACTTTGGCAAAACTACATATTGAAATATGCCAATGCAATAAGTTAATAGATGTTTCTACCTCTCAGCTTGAATGATTTTGATATATTCTACCATGTTGAGTAAAGGAGGCTGAGATGTTCTTTAACAATTATGTCCCCTATCCTTGAACAATTTTAAATCATCCAGTGTTATTTTTAATTTAGTAAGAATCCCCTCCGACAACGTTTCTGAAGATGTGAAATATTATCACAAATCAAACTTGAACGCATTCCAAACATAAAACATTAATCCAACTTCTGTCTGGATGCAAACTCGATCCAATTCAGAAAGTAATCGAAAACAAGAGTGAATGCTTCTTGTTTGCAGAGGAATGAAAAGCTCCAAAAGGTTCTTCCGGCTAACTCCAAACAAACAAACAAACTAAAAAAGAAACAGCGTCCCTCCTTAAATCTTCGCCACCAGCAGACACCGCACAAATTTAACTACGCGATCATGACTTCCTGTTGTCTTCAGAGACGCTGGTTTAGACGGAGGAGCCGTTCATTGGCGGTACCCTCGACCAGTGAGGACGGGCGGTGTTTATGCAAGGCTTTTTTTAAATCTGGGATAAGTCCAGGGGCAAGACTAATGGTCGACGCGGTGAGCCAGCTGCCCTCATTCTCCTTATAAAGAAGAGCTCAGAGCAACCGCACAGGGCCCCAGATACAAGGCAGAGCCCCAATTTGACAGCTCGCACGAGTTCACCCGCCAGCCAAAGGCTAGCACGGCCGACCAGGAAGGCGGGCGTGGAGTTAAAGGAGGAGGAAATGCACAACTCGTTACCTTCAGGTCATTTTCCGGGAGATACTTGCACTGCCGTGCTATCTCCACATACTTGTCCAGGTCCAGAGGCGCCATTTTGGGACACTGACTGAACGGCCCCTCCGGGCCGGTGACGCGTTTCCGGTCCTCTCGACCCTCCCGATTCCCACCGCCGCCGCGGCACTCCGCTTTTCCCGACTCCTGCCGCTGCTCGCCGATTCTCCCGACTCCCTGCCGGCCCAATCGCGCACTCAGTGGTGGCCGGCTTTTCCCTTTTCCGGTTCCCTCGAATCAACGCCGCTCTCTGATTGCCTCACGCGCCGGGCGCCTCCTCCTCCATTGGTCACCGCGGGGAGGGGCGGGGGTGAAAGTTCAGGGGTCGCCGATCGTCACAGCAACGCCGGCGCAAGGCGAGGAGATTGCATGGAGCGGTGAAGGTGTAAGTACCGCATAATAGGGGGAAAAAAACAGAACAGATGTGGGAAATCTTGACCACACACAAGATGCTGGATATCGGACGGTATCTATGGTGGGGAATAAACAGGATTGAAAAGGAAGTGGGTAGAAAACAAAGAAAGAAGGTGGGGAGGGGGTGGTCCTCTTACCCCTTCTCTTCCCCTGCTCATCACCTCCCTCTGTTTTCCCACCGCCTTTTCTTTATTCCATGGTCTATTCTTCTATTGGATTCAGCTCTTTAGCTCTTCCACCTACCTCCTCCCAGCTTTTCACAACATTTTCCCTCACCTGGGCTTCCTGCTTACTTTTAAGCCAATTTCCTTCTAGTACCTATCACATGGTCAATTTTGGTTCCTGTCTTGATCTTAGCCACAAACAACCATTACAAGTCAGCTTTTTGTGGATGGATGGAACTCCTGGCCTTTCACTCCTGGATTCTGTATAAATTCTCCATCGTTAGGTAAGTTGTTCTTCTATCTGTATTAGAACTAGCCATTCCTGCATTCACTCAGTTGTGATTTCAGGCTCAGCTTTTCTCTCTTCATTACTATAACCAGTCCTGCCATCAGCAACACCTAACACAGGCAAAGGAGAATAGTCATTCTCCAACTGCGCCATTAATACTATTAATGGTACCCATCACTCTCCAAATGACCCACTGGGCACATAACCACAGTTTTGCGATCAGCAACTCCTTATGCAGACAAAGGAGCATAATCACTCTCTAGTATCTCCCTTAACCAATTTGACCTAGATCCCTTCTATTGTAGATAATTCCTTTGTCTCATCCATTCTTCTATCTTTTTCTCCTAGAATTACCTTTCTTTTATGTCTCCCAGTTCTGCCAGTGATCTCTGATCTGAAACTTTTAACAGCTGCTTAGCCTACTGAAAGTTTCCAGTATTTTATGTTTCTGTTTCAGATTTCCAATAACTACAATTTCTTTATTTTTCTTTTGAAGGAGAGGAGTTGCATTATTCCCTTGACCCGGTATTCATTGAGGGATCACTACAGAGAGGAACAATTTTGATCAGGCATAGGGACGATCCTTCCACTGAATGGAAGAGGAACTAGGTGGTGTTGCACCAGATAACCTGTACAGAACTTCGTGTGATTAGGGCTACACTCCACCCACCTCTTTTGGAGTTTTCAGTAGGACCAGAAGATTTAGCAACAGAATGAGGCCATTGTGCTATTGAGTCTGCTCTGCATTCAACCAAGGCTTATAACTCTTTCTTAACGCAATTCTCAATGTTACCTTTAATGCCCTAACTAATCAAGAACCTATCAACTGTGGTTTAAATAGCTTGGCCTCCACAGTCGCCTGTGACAATGAATTCTACAGATTCATCACCCTCGGGCTAAAGAAATTCCTCCTCCTCTCTGTTCTGAAGTACAGCTATCTGTTGCAACCAGATTGAAAGTACATTGATTATCAAAGGATGTGTACAGAATATGACTCTCAGATGCGTCCTCCTGCAGGCAGCTATAAGCAAAAAAAAAAGCACTGTGGAACCTGCTCAAGAAAACACAAACGCACGAAAAATGAACAAATTGTGCAAATGGCAAAAAGCGAGTAAACAACACATAGAATATGAAATCTCAAACCAGCAGTATTCAGTTTAGTTCAGTTCAGTACCACTCTACTACTAGCCCGTACAGGCCACAATGCCATTCTTCACCAAAACAGCCCAGTCCACATCCATCGTCCCGATTAACCCGCTCAGACAACTTAAAAAAAAAGAGGAACCAGAATCCAGGAGCATGTGTGAAATATACCTCAAAGCCTCCCAAAATGAGTCCATGGCCTGGCAACGTGGATCCCAAGACTCCTGCCCTTCCCTCCGACAGCAGCTAGCAAGAGGGAGAGGAAGATCGGTCAAACATAAGCAGACGGCGCTGAGCACCCACCTGTCCTTCGCTCTCGTCCTCATTGACTTTACCCTTGCTCAACAACTCAATTGGAGAGAGGCACCGGAGTCAATCATGGGCTTGTACCCTTGAAGCTTCAGTCAGAGAGAAGCAATGGAGTTGATCATGGGCTCCTGCTCTGTCTCCAGGCTTCCAGGCCACCAGGCCACACACACTCCACTCCAAACCTCATCAAACTCCCTCGGAGATGGCAAAGAACCAGATCGCACAATCAGTCCAAAAAACACACCATCAAAATGTAAATTATAGGTTCCAATCACACACAGCGTAGTAGTAGAATCATATTTGAAAGAACAAGAAGTAAAATAAGTTGTTTCATGAACTGTCTGCAGGACATCACTGTTGCTCATGTCCACTGGCACTATCTTGACCACCCAGTGGCTATTCACCACCCAAATTCATTTTCATCTCTGTTCTAAAGGGGAATCTATTTATTCTGAGGCGTTGTCCTCTGGTCCTAGGCTCTCCTCCCACTACTGGAAACATCCTCTCTGAGGTGGGGAAGGGCGAACGTCAACTCAGACCATGAGGGGCCTGCGTCGGGCATTTTCATGCCTTACAAGGCGCAGATTGGAAGTCTGTGTGGGGCGCCACTCCTCGCACAGACACTAGGGCAATGTGTGGTTAAGTGCCTTGCTCAAGGACACAAAAACGCTGCCTGCCACAGCTGAGGCTCGAACTAGATCACTAGACGAACACCTTAACCACTTGGCCACGTGCCTAACGCTAAGATGATCCCCCAGTAAATATCAAGGGAATCATGCTGCCCCTCAACTTCAACTGTCTATTCTATCCAGTACCCACTTTTTCTCTATTAATATTGCTAAGGTTGCTAGCTAGACGTTAGCACATTGGTATTTATGGGAGGTGGTTGAATGCAAATTGTTGTATATTTCCTACATTTCAATTCCAAAATAATCATTGGCTTTGAAGAACTCTTGAGGTTATGAAATGTGCAATAGAAGTGCACTTTTTAATGTCAGTGTGATTTTGTTTTGAAGTACGAAGTATTGTAATAACACAGAAGTTTAGATCTCCAGTATGCTACATGATAGATGAATTTCAGTTTCACGTTTTAATCGATTTGGGAATTAATTATGAGACATTTTATACATGGAACACAAAAGGGTAATTGCCTACTGACTGCCCATTTTATTCCAGCTTTCTCAAGTGGTTATGGGTTTGTTGCCTGTCTTGGAGCCAGAGGAAATTCCCCAAGAAGCAATATGGTAGGATCTCAGTGCATTTGTATTGTTTGACTATCAGTGTTCAGATTGTGATCAATTGGCTATGTGATCTAAATCATTTCAATGATGATAGGTTCTGGTTAATTGGTCCATTGGTTAATCGGGACAGCTGCTTATTTGGGACAACTCTTAGATAACGGGAAGTAATAAAGTAATTGAGAAAATAGCCAGGGTTCCTTTTGTTTACTTGGGACACTATGCTGCTGAACTGAGACAGGAGACTCTTGTCACACAGCTTCTAATGAGCATCAGTCATGTGACCATTGAACAACTAGAGTGAACAGTTTTTAAATTATGTCATTTGCCTGTCTTTTGTGTTCAAAAAGCAATGGTATTTTGGCACGAATGGTAAGAAATAAGCTGTAAGGCCACTGAGAGTTGTTTTGCTCACTGTGGTTTCAAGCACTCAGGCTTAGAGATGCCAGAAATAACCAGGAATGAAAATGAAACTGTTCCAAGTTAGGGACGATGAAGAATTTGAAGATATGAATAATCACCTTGAATGTGATAAGGAAAATGAAGATTTGGATGATGCAGTCATCAAAAGTATTGTATGAAGGTTATCCATTATCTGCATGAGGTCTTTGTGCTAATTTTGTTGAATCAATTGAACATCCTCGTATCTGAGGATGATGGTGAAGCCTGTGCAGGAGAGTTTTTGAAGTGGAAAAACCGTTGCACTGGGACTGTTCCACTCTTTTGACTTGGGAAATCCAGGTCCAGTGGTACAAGTAGCCATCACAAACTGGAGTCTTTCTTGGTTGCAGAGGATAATTATGGCTTATTTTGTGCCTTTTCATGCTCTTTCCTCTCTATGAGGCGTTGCAGAACCGACTTCTTGACTCTCATTATTGATCTTATCTGCCCAGTCTGCCAGAGTTGACTTCACAAGCTAAGCAAACATGTCCCTAACTCATCGGTTTAGCTGATTTAGCTGATCAAAGCGGTATGGCCTTCAAAAGGGTGTGGCTGCTGTTGCATACAAACAGCTACTTTGAGCCACAGGTGAGAGTTGAGTGTTTGATGGGAACCCAAGGTGAGTGAGCTGCCCCAGAATGGATAGGACAAGCCCTTCCAGTCGTGGTGCTGCCCTTCCCTGGACACCCCATACATAACAGTGTACACTGCATGAACTCCTCCACTGGTAGCTATTAGGAACTGATGACCAGTTTTGTAGCACTGTAATATCATTGGTAATGTTCTAATTTGTTCTGTATTTTATTTAAATACATGCATCATTACTCAGTCTTTTTTAGCTCTTTCCTTGAAACCTTGGCTAATTGGGGCAGCCACATAAATGGGCCAAAATGAACTGGTCCTGATGTGTCCCAATTAACCAGAAACCACTGTATACCTAATCAGTATGTTCAGGTTCCAATTTATTGTCATTCAACCATACACGTGTACATAAACAAAAAAAAACACCTCAGGAATTAAGGTACAAAACAGTATATGTATATATTACATATAGCACATAAAATAATAGCAGGTAAAAAGTATTTCTCTATTCTCTATGTACAAGTTTTAGAATTATATTTAAGTATTACAAAATATTTTGTAACAAAATATTTCCAAGGAAGCTACTGTAAGGTAATACAAATAAAAAGAATGAACTGCAACATACATCAAAGTTGCTGGTGAACGCAGCAGGCCAAGCAGCATCTATAGGAAGAGGCGCAGTCGACGTTTCAGGCCGAGACCCTTCGTCAGGACTAACTGATTGGTTTCTCTTTTCTCTTGAAAAGAGGCTGAGGAATATAGAAAAGATAATGGAAGATTTTGATAAGGAAGGTAGAGAGAGAATGCTTATACAGTAGAAGGAAAAAACGTCCAGGTAAACTGTCCAGAATTTAATCTGACAAGGGTGACAAAATAAATTCCATTCTGCCTACCCCACTATTAGTTTTCAGTACTTATTTTGTTTTCTTTCTTGAATCTTCACTTTGCACAATTCCACAAATTCAAGTCACCTTCTAATACCTCACCAAAGGGCCTATTATTAATGCTTCAGTAAAATTAATGCTTAAAGGTAAACAAAATGTTCTACCAGAGAGTCTGCCGTAGCCAAGAGCAATTCTTTTTTTTAACGTGGAATCCATCCATACCTCTGATTCCACAGATTCTGTAAATTATCAGGAATTATATGGTCATTTGAAGTCATGGAGTCTGAATTCCCCATGCCAACCAAGTTACCTTCTTGAGCTCGTCCCATTTGCTTGTGTTTGACCCAGACACCTTTTCTACCCATGGACCTGTCTCAAATATTGTTATTTTACTTGTCTCTATCACTTACTCTGACAGCTCATTTCATGTACCCACTACCCTCTGTGTGAAAAATATTGTGACCACCTTGTATATTCTCCTAGCAATTATACACCTCTCTAGGCTGCCTCAGAGCCTCGTACACAACAGAGGAAAAATAGCCCAGCTTATCTAGTCTCTCCTTTATAGTTCAAGCCCTTTGGTTCTGGTATCATCGTTGGTGAATCTTTTCTGCACCCTTTCCAGCTTAATGACATAATTTCTATAGTGAGGTGGCTAAAGTTGCACACAGCATTCTAAATGAGGTCTCACCAATGACTTGTACAGTGGTAACATCATATCCTGATGCTCTTGATGGAAGAAGGCTAACGAGTCAAAATCTTTCTTCACCATCCTGACTACCTGTTGTCAGCACTTTCAAGGAACTATGTATCCTGAGGTCATAAAACTCTGACTTCTGAAAACCATTAGATTTCAGTAGGAAAAGTTTGATCTTTATTATGAAGAATACTATTGATCAATTTGCTGATCATTAGTTTGAATGGATCAAATTTACATTTTTGTGATATTGGTGAATCTACTGCATATTATCATAAGGAAAGACGTGAGCTTTATTTGTCACATGCATTGGAACATTGAGAGATACAATGAAATGCGTCATTTGCTTCAACGACCAATGCAGTGCGAGGATGTGCTGGGGGCAGCCTGCAAGTATCGCTATTTTTCCGGCACTGATGTAGCATAGCTACAACTTACTAACCTTAACACCTCCGTCTTTGGAATGTGGAAGGAAAAAAGCATCCAGAGTAAACCCAAGGGGTCATGAGGTGAACATACAAACTCCTTACAGACAGCAGTGGGAATTGAACCTGGGTCTCTGACACTGTAAAGCATTTTGCTAAGTGCTATGCTACTGTGCTGCCCCATTTCAAAGTATAAACATGCTCAGTTCTGTAGATTGAGCTACTTAAAGTGGATAGAAAGTAAAATACAAGCAATTTAGTAGAGAAGGCACAGGAAAGGATTCACACGCTGGAATGGAGCAACACACAGAAAGTGCTGGAGGAACTCAGAGGTCAGTCAGTATCTATGGAGGGAAATGAACAGTTGATGTTTTGGGACAGGAAATTTCCAACCTGATGGCATCAACAATAATTTCTCGAATTTCTGGTAACCACACTCATCTGTACCCACCCTGCTTCTTTGTTTTCCCTTATCCCTTTTTCTCCTATTCCCTTTCTCATCACCTCCCCTGCCCATCACCCACACCTTCCTCCCTCCTCCGCCCACAGTCTACTGTCCTCTTCTATCCGATTCCTCTTTAGCCCTTTACGTCTTCCACCTATCGTCTCCCTGCTTCTCACATCATTCCCACTTCTTCCCCCAACTCCCCCGCCTGGATTCACCTGCCAACCACCAGCTTATTCTTCTCCTGCCTCCACCACCAATTTATTTGTCTTCTGACCTCTTCCTTTCCATTCTCAATGAAGAATCTTGGCCTGAAAAATCAACTGCTCATTTCCCTCCATAGATGCTGCCTGACATGCTGGGATCCCCTACCATTTTTGTGTGTTAATCTAGAAGAGAAAATATTTGGTGCACTAAGTTTAACAATACATTAAAAAATAATCTTTAAAAGTTATAAGGTAGAATATTGATAGCCACCCTTTAAAAAAATAAGACAATTGCCCTGAGGATCTTTAAAAAAATTATCTTTGATTTAGAGAAAATGAATTAAAGTTCTTAGATGATTGTGCAGTAATGTTTGAATAATTCTTCCCACCCTTTTTTTTTAGGTATGCTCTTGTACCCAGCGGGGAGAGACCAGGTGTCCGTGTTGGTCACACACTCACATATATTCCAGATTCCTCTGGGAAAGGGAAGATTGTCATAGTTGGAGGAGCAAACCCTAATGGAAGTTTTTCTGATGCCCATATCTTAGAACTGGGTAACAACACATTTTTAATTATTTCATTGTCAAATTGAAATGTTCAATATCTCTCTGTCTAAGTAATCTTAAATAACAAATATTAGCTACTAAGCTTATCATTGAATGATTAAAAATGAAAATCAAACATACTTAGACTGGTGCAAATTGGCAAGTTCCTTAGAACGTTCAATTAAGGTTCCTTGATGAAATTGTGTATCTCTGAAATCTTTGTGCTGACATCAATGGGTGCGTATCCATTTTCGTAATGTAGAATGTTTCTAACCTTTTCCAAACTGAATGCATTTATTGTAGACCCTTTATGCTCAGTGTTTATCTAATTTTTATAAAATATAAGCCTAATTTCTTTAATATTTATTAAAATCTCTTTCAACTCCAACTCAGTAAGTTACCCTTGATTTTATTTTTTTCTAAGTAATTTTTAACTGTTTGAGATCTGGTAATGTAGTTCTGGTGTCATCTGCACATAAGTCCTGCGTTCTTGGTGTTTGCTTGAAACCTTATTGAGCAATCTCTGCCTCTAGTTTGTAAACTCAGTATGGTAATTAATTATGGTAATTGAATTAATTTCCCTTTAAGATTATTTATATTTGCTGGTTTGCATCCGTTATTATATAGTATTTAATTTTGTTCCGTGTAAAACAGATAGACATGAATGGAACGTACCTGAATGGAAGGGGTTACTGCCACGTTATGAACATGCCAGCTTTGTTCCTGTGACCATACCTGCTGGCTTGTGGCTATTTGGTGGTGCGGATGAATGTGGAAACAGGAACTGTATCCAAGTTTTGAACTTTGGTAAAATAATTTAAGATCTGTTACCATTGGTCATCTACAAATAACTGAAGCTTTATTAGTTTAAAGGTTTAATGGTTAGCTTTAGTTGTTACATGTACACCAAAATATTTAAACATACAGTAAATTGTTTCATTTTTGAGTTAACAACCACTACAGCCCAAAGATGTACTGGGGGCTGCCTGCAAGTTTCACCAAGCTTCTGGCAGCAACATAGCATCCCCACAACTTACTAACCCTAGCCAGTATATCTTGTGGGAGGAAACCCACAAGGTTACGGGGAGAACATACAAAGTACTTACTGGCAGGAGTGGAAATTGAACCCCGATCTTCGATGGCTGATGGTAGAGCATTGTGCTAACCAATATGATACTGTGCCATCCTTCGTCGTAATGTCTAAGTTCCTATTTGATTAGCACATGAATTAATAGACCAGAATTGGCTATCAAAGAAACAGTGAACTTATTGCTGGTATTAGTTCGTTTTTGGTGAGATGACACTCCCAGATTTAGAACTCACAAGAAATTAATGGTTAATTTACATTGCTTTCTCACCAGCCTTGCACAGATATAGTCAGTATCAATCAACCAAGTGTTTCAAGATATTACTGCTAAAAATAATTAAACAGTGCAAAAATTTGGGAGTACTAAAGAACTTTTAATAATGATATTCCTGCAATGTCTCCCAAACCAAATAAGAAAAGGAAGAAAACATGGCATTTAGTTGCAGGTAGTAAATTGTTCAGGGTAGTTTTCCATGTTTACTTTTTATTCTCTTTGTACTTATTTCAATCTATCCTTTGTCTCCATGCCTCCACCTAATCTGAAACAAGAGAATGTCTGTAGATGCTGGAAATCCAAGCAACACACACAAAATGCTGGAGGAACTCAGCAGGTCAGGCAACGTCCTATGGAAAAGAGTACTGTACAGTTGACGTTTTGCACCAGAACCCTTCGGCAGGACTGGAGGAAAAAGGCTGGGGAGGAGATTTAAAAGGTGGGGGGAGGAGAGGGAAACACAAGGTGATGGATGAAACCTGAAGGGGGAGGGATTTACCCCATCACTTGCTTCATTGTTCCTCTGCGTCTTTCTCTGCCCCAAAAGCCCATGGTTAAACTGCTGTCATTTACCAAGGTCCCAAGTGTTCTGTTTATCTCACATCATCTTCCAACGTTTTATAATACAGGATCGTTTTATACAGGAAATGTGGAAGGAATTCAAGTAGGGTACTCTGAAAGATGGGTGGCGGAGTAGAGACACGTCTCTACCATAGGAGGTGTAAGGTGCTCCTTCAGTTAGGCCTGCAGGTCACCCTTGGAAATGTAGAGCACCTACTTAGCACCCCCACCTGCTACCTGTCTTGTAAAGACACTGCCCTGAAGAAGGCAATAGCAAACCACTTCTGCTGGAAAAAGTTGCCCAGACAATCATGTTCACCCATGTTGTACAACACGGCACATAATGATTATGATGACTCTGTAAAGAGCTGTGCTCCAGCAAGATCTTGACTATTGTTTTGTAACTCCTTAAATTTTTATTTAGGATAAATTAGTTTGTTATGACAAAACAAATAATGTACTAAAGGAACACACATCAAAGTTGCTGATGAACGCAGCAGGCCAGGCAGCATCTCTAGGAAGAGGTACAGTCGATGTTTCAGGCCGAGACCCTTCGTCAGGACTAACTGAAAGAAGAGCTAGTAAGAGATTTGAAAGTGGGAGGGGGAGGGGGAGATCCAAAATGATAGGAGAAGACAGGAGGGAGAGGGATGGAGCCAAGAGCTGGACAGGTGATTGGCAAAAGGGATATGAGAGGATCATGGGACAGGAGGCCCAGGGAGAAGGAAAAGGGGGAGAGGGGGAAAAACCCAGAGGATGGGCACGGGGTATAGTGAGAGGGACAGAGGGAGAAAAAGAAGAGAGAGAGAAAGAATGTGTGTATATAAATAACTAACGGATGGGGTACGAGGGGGAGTTGGGGCATTAGCGGAAGTTTGAGAAGTCAATGTTCATGCCATCAGGTCGGAGGCTACCCAGACGGAATATAAGGTGTTGTTCCTCCAACCTGAGTGTGGCTTCATCTTTATAGTAGAGGAGACGGTGGATAGATATATCAGAACACAGCAAGTCAGGCTGCATCTATGGAGAGGAATGAATTGCTCAACTTTCAGCCTGAGATCCTTCATCAGGACTGGAAAGGAAGGAGGAAGAAGCCAGAATGAAAAGGTGGGGGGGAGGAGGAAGCAGTGTAAGATTGTAGGTGATATGTGAATCCAGGTGAGTGGAAGGGTTTTGAATGCTTACTCCTCTTCATAGATGCTGCCTGACTTGCTGAGTTTCTCCAGCATTTTGTTTGTTGCTCTGGATTTCCAGGATCTGCGGAATCTCTTGTGTTTAAAATGTACTAAAGCTAAATAATTTGCAGAAAATTTTACCTGAAGAATTACCAGAACAGAGTGCCAGTTTGTTATTGGTCAAATAACAAATAATATGACTATTGTTCTGTTGATTAAACCAGAAACTGGGGAGTGGAGAAACCCAGCAGTAAATGGAACACCACCGACACCGAGAACGTGCCACAGTTCCACTGCAGCTATTGGAGATTGCCTCTTTGCTTTTGGTGGAGGAGACAAGGGAGCGGAGCCTGTACAAGATACACAACTCCATGCTTTTGATAAAGGTAGAAGTAAACAGATCCCCAAGTATAAGATTGTAAGTACTGTGATCACTCAAGTGAAAATTATGTTCTCCTAGCGGGTTGTCTGTTGGTGGGTCTTCTGATGGCTATAGAGGCTGATCCAAGATCCACATCTCCAGACCTCACAATCCTGCACCCTTTTGAACTTAATCCGGGACGTTGGGGTGCATTCCCTTAATGAAGAACGCTTGTCCGTGACTTTGTTTAACTTAGGGAGGCTGATGCATGAGAAGCCACTACATGGTCTTTGAGAAGTCAGGGTCAGGATCCAATAATACAGAATGCAAGACAACAAAAAAAATTATATAAGAGAAAATCAAACTAAAAGCTGAAAATGCTAGAAATCTAAAATAATAAAACATTTATGTAATCTTACGAAAAGGCACTTTTCAAAATGTCAGTGATCAGAAAAGAGGAAATGTAGCTCATGGGAAGTAAACAAATATTAAATCAAGAAGCATGTTGTACAATGATACCATACTTCTTGAAGGTTGCAGAACATAGTGGCTTTGGAAGATAGTGAGTTCAGAGGGTTGTGCATCTTGGTTGGGTTGGAAGTATAAGAGAGGTACATTGCACAGAAATTCAGTCTCACTAGAATAGAGGGTGCAAGCTGAGGTGGAGCTGGATAAGATTGTGGAAGTTCGGTGGAACAAGGCTAAGGATGCAGGTTTTGAATTCAAAAGGAAAGCTTAAAATACCTAGCAAGTAGGTCGGAATCTGTAGAAAGAGAAACATCGGGAAGGATTGGTGTGTAACTTTACAAGTTATTTACAATGTTTTAAATAGTATCACTCACTTTCAATGAATCATCCTGTAAATGAAGCAATTGTTGTTTCCTAAAGAAGCACAATAGATAACTTCTCTACAGGGTTTTATAAATTATATGTGTTCTCACTTCTGTCAATGAGCACTCCTTCAATAATATTGAGTGTCATATCATAATATCAGATCTTGAGGTTGTACTTGAACTCATGGACCTCTGACACAGTGCCAGACTGATAGTATGGATCAAAACTGGTCACTCCTTCAATAGATTTTGCTTCCAAAAATCTGCAGCTACTGATTGAACTAGCTGCTGGATTATACTATAAAAGTTGTTGATGTATCTGTCAAGATGGAATTGTCCAGCATTTGTTCACCTCTCTCTTGTGTCAGTCAGGAGCAGGAGCTCACTTTATTAGTTTTCTGATTCCAGATAGGACTGGTGTTAAACTGTCACATAATGGAAAAAATCAGGTATGGTAATTTTATAAATGGAAGGAGTTCATTTAGATGAACTTGTTCAGGCTATCCCCTCTCCCCATTTCAGCTTGTAGCTGTTGCAGTTCAGCAGGCGTTCATACAGCAACTTGCACAAGATGAGAGACTGTGTCTCCATTACCCTTCCAGGCAATGGGTTCCACATTCCTATTATGCATTGGGTGAGAGAACTTTTTTTTTCCCCTGCTGCTCTCAAATAGTTTAACTATTAACTTATTTCTATGCTCTTAGTGTTGACATCTTTACTAAGGGCAGCAGTCCTTTCTTGCACTTTTTCTGGGCATATGTATCAATTAAAGGTTCCCTTAGCCTTCTCTCTACAGAGGTAACAGAAATAAATGTGGCAGCCTCATTACAAAACTTCAAACTGTGCTATGTTCTTGTACTCTACAAATTGTAGTGCCTCTTTCTTCAAATGCAGTGAACAAGACTTCAAAGTAACAGTGCTTCAGCTGTGACCTTGCTACTGTTTTGTACAGATCTAGTATTTTATCCCTGTTCTTGACTGCATTCTCCAGCAAAGGAGCTTTTTCATTTGACCCTTCCTGCTACCTCAAGCAGTCTGTGGAAACATACTTCTGAAAAGTATTTGCCATGAAGTCACCCCATCAAATTTACAACCTCCTCTTTCATATTCTTGCAAGTTCCTAATCATGGACGCTATTCTTAAGCACACAAAAAGGTACTGTGCCTTTTGAAAACCTTCTTGAAACAGTCACTCAGGCAGCTCATTCTCAATGATTATCCTTTTGCTTTTCTTCCCCCCCACCACTGAATATTCAATTCAACTTGTCACCTTCCTTTCTCTTTATCAGTACTGTATGCCTTTTCTCATGCCTTTCCAAAGTCCTCGTAAGCATTCTGTTATTATTGACTACTCTCTAGTCTCAAAAAAATGCAAATGTCAGATGCAACATTGCCCTAACAAATTATAGATTAATTGGGAATTTTTAAAATGATGGTTTAAACTATTACTGAAATTGTTTTAGCATTGTGACTAACCTGTAGTTATTTGATCAATCTCCTTACTTTAGATAATGTTACCACTTTAGGAATCTTTCAGTATACCTGTAGCTGGAGAAGTGCTGATTAAAGCCTAAGCTATGTTTTCCCTTTGTTTTTCTTGACACACTGAAACACATCTCATCTCAGTGATTTACTTACTACCTGTATTAAAAGATGCTAAACCTCAATATAGAGAACTGTCCTAACTTCCTTTTCAATTTCAGTTCTGCTGTTCCTATATTCTTCTAGGCTGATTTCTGTACTGAGCTCATGGTCTCTAACAAGCCTTCCTTTTTGTGCTTTTAGTTGGGGGTGTGGTGCCTAGATTTGCAGTGTCCCATTCAGTCTATTAATCGGCACAGTATAGCTCTGAACTCTTTGGTATCCTCAAAAATCTCCTATGGCTTGGGGTAACACATACAAAATGATGAAGGGAATTGGCTTGAAACATGAACTTCATTTCCGCTGCTGCCTGAACTGCTGAGTTCCTCCGACATTTTGTGTGTGTCACTATGAATTTCCAGCATCTGCAGAATCTCTTGTGTTTATCCAATTTCTTGTTGCTTTACATTCGTAAACAGGTTTCTACTCTTGCTCAGTCTTATCAGTCATGTAGAATTCAATCTGCTCAAATAAGAATTTTATTCTCTCCTTGGCATTTTCTGTAACTGCTAGATCCAACTGAACAATGCTCATTTAACCAAAATGCTCTTCCTGCCTCTACCATTGCATTTGTCAATTCATCCCCAAATAGGTCCAGAACTGGCCGACCTTCTATTGCATCCCAATTTTCTCTTGAATTCTAAATCAACTGCACTTTTCATGTTTTTAATGTCAGGTGAAATCCACACCATTAAATATTCACTGCTTTTTCATTATTAAATTACTCTTAACATAATTTCCTCCCAATAAAAATCTAATGTACATTTTCCTGTTCCCTGCATATTTTCAGCCACACTTAGCTGGTCACAGATACCAACAGAGGGAGAACCACCAGCCCCAAGGCACGGGCACGTGATGGTCAGTGTAGGCAGCAAGTTATTCATTCATGGAGGATTAGCAGGAGACAAGTTCTTCAATGATATGTATACCATTGACACAGGTAGGTCTGCACATGGTAATTTAAAATGTGATAAATTTGTGATTTTAGATATTATTTACAATAAACACAACAGGAATTTGTAATCAGTTTGAAGGGAAATAAAGTAGAGCCTTATTTACTGCTATATGGTGTTTGCAATGTTTTATAGTTAAATATGAAAATAAATTAATGCTACCTTTAAAATGCACTAAATGTATTAAAGATGTTTTGATGACATCTTTTATGATATACAGCTGCAGTTAATATGAAATGGAAGAAAGTAAAAATGAAGGGTGATATCCCAGGCGGTCGTGCAGCTCATTCTGCAGTTTCCCATGGAAAATACCTTTTTATTTTCGGTGGTTTAGATGCCACAGGAGCACTGAATACTATGTACAAGTACCATATCGGTAAGTACTTGCCCTCTGCATTACTGGATCCCGTTATTAGGATCAACACACACAAAAGACTAGAGGAACTCGGCAAGTCAGGCAGCATACATGGATGGGAGTAGACAGTTTACGTTTCAGGCTGAGACCCTTGAATCATTGAGATGTCCATTTGAAAACAATCGCATAAAAGGCAAGATGCAATAACTGCTTTATTCAGTAAAATTGTAAGGACACGTCTTCTTGGATAATATAACTTTTTGGTGGAGAATCTCTACTTGTGTGGTTTTAACAATTGTCTGTTTTCTCCACTGATCTGCATACTGTTTAAAAATGGACCTTTTGTGTTCATGGTGTTAACCAGCAAGGTGAATTGGACATCCCAATTGTGTTGCAAGATCAGGAGTTAGCAGTAGAGCTATTTAGAAACATACTCGTGTCACCACTTATTTTTGGTTACCAAGTATGTTCAAAAGGATGCTTAGTTAAATGACTGGGCACTAGTCATACAGAAACAAGCCAACATTTTCCTTTTTGTAGTGGGCAACTTCCTAAGCATCACCATTGCTTGGAATCTAATTAGTATAAAGCTCATTCAGTATAAATTTATGAATTAGGAAGTCTTCAAGACAGTTAAAAGAAAAAGTACAACTGAACTGGTGTGTTATGATTTTAAGTTGCCTGAATCCATATCAATTTCTCTTCTCTCAGAAACACAATGCTGGACCTTATTAGAGTTTGAGTCACCTCTGCCTGCAAAAAGGTTGGATCATGCCATGTGTGTTATACCCTGGAAAATGAGGAAAACTGATACACCTACTCCTAGACCAAATGATAAACAAGCTGACGAGAACAAGGAAAGTATGAGACCAAGTGATAATGACACACATCCTACCCCTGTGAATTGGTCAACCGTTCAGACAGACAGCATTGTGCATCTGTGCTTGATATTTGGTGGTATGGACACTCAAGGTGAAATTTACAATGACTGCTTTGTAACCCTTATCAAAGCCAGCTAACTGCACATTGGTCAGTTCAACTTACTGCATCCTGCTGCTCTACATCAGAAGTTCTCAATGTGGGCCATATCCATGTTGGATTTTGTAGGAGCCACAAGAAAAAGAAACTGGGCACTATAAGAGTTTTTGAATGGCCATGATCAGTTTACTATTTTGATGAAATATTACTAAAACCAAATAAATGTAATTTAATTGAAGTTGTACAAGATGTTGGTGCGGCCTAACTTGGAATATTGTGTGCAGTTTTGATCACCTACCTACAGAAAAGATGTAAATAAGAGTATTGTACAGAGAAAATTTACAGGATGTTGCTGGGACTGGAGGACCTGAGTTATAAGATTGATTAGGTTTGAACTTATTCCTTGTAATGTAGAACAGAGATTTGACAGCTGTATACAAAATTGAGGGATATAGATAGGGTAAATGCAAGCAGGCATTTTCCACTGAGATTGGCGAGACTACAACGTGGGGTAAGGGTGAAAGGTGAAATGTGTAAGGGGAACACAAGTGGGAGCACAACTCAGCACATGTAATGGATACAACTTCAATTTCAACATTTAAGAGCTTTGATAGGTACACAAATAGGAGGAGTATGTTAGGCTATGGTCTGGGTGTTGACAAATAAGACTAGGCAAAATGAAATGGTTTGGCACGAACTGGATGGGTCAAAGGGTCTGTTTGTACTGTAGTTTTTTGACTTAATTGGAACCCTGAATAAAGTGAATATGAACAAATGTAGATGGTGCGATGGTGCAAAGGTAGCAACAGTGATGTGTGTGGCTTGTCAATTGTTAGCTCTGCTACTGCTTCAGTGCACAAATCTGTTCACACCTTGCGCAGCCCACTGGGCCGCGCTCCACATCCACCCTAAAACTAACTACAGACTGGCCTTGCAGCTGATAACCCCACCCAATCAGTGGGAACTAGCCTTATGTTGCATTGTCTGTCTTCAACTATGTCATGCATGTTGAAGTTTTTTTTAAAAAAATTCACTGCTCTTCTGTACATGACTTTTGAAGATGGATAACAATCTGCCACAATTTGGTCATTAGCAGAACAGAAGGTTCTGATTTATAAAAATCAATGCTTTTCCAATTATGCTTAAGTCTAGAAATTCCCAGGCTCTCAAAAAGATGTCTAAATGCACAACTCTAACTATGTTTTTAGAAACCAGCACTTTTTGTCCAACATTCTAGAGCCAACTGTCAATGACCTAGTGTGCTATCCATGCTCACTTACCCATTGTGATCTTAATTCAAATTCTGAATTAGTACAGACCTGGAGTATCTAAAATGGCACATGAAATCAGGTATGGATACTTGGGACAGTAGCTGCACTGTTAAATTGCAATCTGCCTTACTGCAGCATCTGAATGATTAATACAGTAGACAAAAGCATTGAACACCTTTTTTGTAGTTTAAGAAAATTACAGTAAAATTGTCATTTAGGCTTATAACTGATCACAGAAATATACCAATTATCTACGATTAGTCTATCCTACACAAATCCCTTTTTAGCCCCAAATTTATCAGCTCCTGGAGTCTACCCTTCACCTACACTTCAACACCAATTAATCTTCTACCAGCACCTCTTTAGTACCAATGGCAGGAAACTTGAGCAAGTTACCTGAACAAGCTTCACAGCAATAGCACCCCAAGTCAGGACTGAATTTGGGTTGCTGGTGTTGGTTAAATGTAATGGTTAAATCACTTCAAAGAGGTTGAGACAAAAATCTCACAATATTCATTATCTGCACAAGAACAAGTGACTATATATATATATATATATATATATATATATATATATATATACACATCAAGCTTGAAAACATCTACTGGTTTCATTGCAGTATCACTTATTTTGAAAATGAAAGCCATTATTAATAACTGGAAAAAATTGGCGTTACTCTGGCCAGAGGTTAAATCTCTTGCTGTGACACTGAATTTGTTAACAGATGTATACAACATACAAGCTTTCGGTATAGTTTAAGATTTAACTTTGGAAATTGCATTCTAGGAGGCCAATCCAAAATACAGTTTTAAGTACTCCAGGTCTGATTGAAGATTGCAGTCTATTTAGACTGCCAATTCAAGAATTCAACACTACCTAGAGACTGTTAGTTCCTCCTAGGATCAATGTTTGATTTATTATCACTTGTGTACAAACGTAGTTCTGTGGAACTACAAGGCTGGACTTGGTTTTAACGATCTGCACTAAGTTTCTGCAGCTCAATTTACACTGACAAATCCTGTAGCAAGTGTAGTGTATAACCCAGCTCATTCATATCACAGTTCAAGTTAGATCCTATAGTCAAACTGCAAATTTCTGTGCAGCATGAATATTGAACTTGTACCCACAAAAGTAACCAATGCTGGTGGTCTATTCCAAATGTAAAGATGCTTGAGAAATCTTAATATCAAACATAACATTTATTGGTCATAAGTAGAAAATGTCTTTCTACACTTACACAGACCAAACAAGAGTTTTCAAATAAATAGAAAAAATGTGCATTCGGAGAACTGTATTTATAATCCTTGACACTTCTCCCAATCAAGTTCTCCCTCCAGATAATAGGTGCGGAAACTGCAATGGAAGTTCTACACCATTTCAAATGTTCACACCACTCGTGAAAATTCTGCACATACATTCAAGAGTTAGTCCTTATAGATTTCCCAAACAGTAAAGTCCAAGTCCATTATTTACAAAATTAGGTCTTTATTATAATTCATCTTTCTCAGCCTCCTCCTCTTCTGGAGGGGCACCGCCTGCACTTCCATATAGCTTACTGACAATCGGCTGAACGATCTCTTCAAGCTCCTTCTTCTTGGCTTTGAAATCTTCTATGTCAGAATCTTGGTGACTTTCTAGCCATTCAATCTTCTCTTCCACTGCTTTCTCTATGGTCTCTTTGTCTTCTGAGGACAGCTTGCCACCAAGTTTTTCCTTATCACCAATCTGGTTCTTCAGAGAGTAAGCATAGCTCTCTAGGTCATTCCTGGCATCGATACGCTCTTTAAGTTTCTGATCCTCTTCTGCAAATTTCTCTGCATCATTCACCATCCTCTCAATTTCTTCAGGGGTCAGGCGGTTCTGGTCATTTGTAATGGTGATCTTATTTTTATTGCCAGTGCCTTTGTCTTCAGCTGTAACACGCAGGATTCCATTGACATCTATCTCAAATGTGACTTCAATCTGAGGAACACCACGTGGGGCTGGAGGAATACCAGTCAGGTCAAAGGTACCAAGCAGATGGTTGTCTTTGGTCAGTGGACGTTCACCTACAAAAGAGTAACACATCAAGCTCTGTGTTCCACAAATTTTTCAAATCAATTTATATTCTGATAAATGAAGCTGGTCACTATGTGGAGTTATTGGGGGAAAACATCAAAACTGAAGACAAAGTCCATTGGTACTTATCCCCACACTGAATCCTGCCACTTTAGAATGGCCCACACTCACATTACCCTTGTTCAGCTTCACTTGCCCTTCTTGGAATCTTTAATAGTCATTTATCTTACTGGGAGTGGGAGGGCGCCAGGTATTGTTACATGTTTAGAGGTGCAAGGGTCAACTGCGAAGGAGGTTTGGGATAGGGGTGTGTTTTTTGTATGCCTGAGTGGAGAGGCTTGTAAGTCAGGGGTCTCTGGTGAGGATGCTCAATGTTAATAGGAGTGTATAAAACTCACCTTCATACACCTTGATGGTAACAGTGGGCTGGTTGTCAGAGGCAGTTGAGAAAATCTGAGACTTTTTGGTTGGAACCACTGTGTTACGAGGGATCAGTTTAGTCATGACTCCACCAACAGTTTCAATACCAAGAGTCAAGGGGCAGACATCAAGGAGAACAATGTCACCTAATTTAGAAACAAAAGTGTTAGGAAGCAACGAATCGACTTTTAATGGAATCTCATTTGCAGAAAGTTGTAGCATTCTTCACTCACCAGTATCTTCCTCTCCAGACAGAACACCAGCCTGAACTGCTGCCCCATATGCTACAGCTTCATCAGGGTTGATTCCTCGAGATGGCTCCTTGCCATTGAAAAATTCTTTTACCAATTGCTGGATTTTCGGAATGCGTGTAGAACCACCAACAAGGACAATTTCATCAATTTCTGATTTTTTCAAATCAGCATCCTCCATCACTTTCTGCACAGGTTTCATAGTTGATCGGAAAAGATCCTGTTGGCAAAAACAGCAGTTTACTTCAACTAATTCCTTGCATTAATACATCACAATAACATACTGTTTAAATAAAAAAACCAGCACACAATTATGTATCCAAAATCAGGCATCTTGAATAGTTTGTCATTAAACTCAAATTTTATAGGTCAAATTAGAAAAAAAAACATCACATTCAGCGTTAAACAGCATGCAGATGAATGCTACAGCTTGGGGGAAATGAGGGAATAATTTTAATATTGTAATATTAAATTCTTCAACCTATCAAAGCAAGTTTAATGATTATAAAATCGACCCAGCATTTTGATTTAGAAACTAAACTATTAAACTGAATAAATACAAGTCCAATTAGACCACCCACCATGTTCAGTTCTTCAAACTTTGCTCTGGTCAGTGTTTCAGAGAAATCTTCTCCCTCAAAGAAAGATTCAATTTCAATCCTGGCCTGGTGTTGGGCAGACAAAGCACGCTTAGCCTTTTCTACTTCACGACGAAGCTTTTGTACAGCTCTGTTATCCTTACGAACATCTTTTCCAGTTTTCTTTTTGTACAGTTTAATGAAATGGTCCATCACACGTTGATCAAAATCTTCACCACCTATTGAAGAGGGGGAAGCTTGAGAATTTTCACAACAAACAAAATTCAAACAACATCATTTCCACTCTTCTCTTGTCTTACCCAAATGAGTATCTCCATTAGTGGCAACCACTTCAAAAACTCCATTGTCAATTGTGAGCAGAGACACATCGAAAGTACCACCACCAAGGTCAAAGACGAGAATATTTTTTTCACCCTCTCGTTTGTCTAAGCCATAGGCAATTGCTGCAGCAGTCCTAAATACAGATGGAAAAAAGGAAAGCAATTGAAACTTCTATAATCCAGACTCTTCTAGAATTTGGTATATTTAACATCTACACAAAAAACTTCAAGGAATATACTCACGGTTCATTAATGATCCGCATAACATTCAAGCCAGCAATTGTACCAGCATCTTTTGTAGCCTGTCGCTGAGCATCATTGAAATAAGCAGGCACTGTTACTACAGCATGGGTAACCTGTAAAAACAAAGGCAATGAAGGATTTCAGCAAATTAGATGGAAATGGTTGGGCATCTGAAACCCGAAACTCAATACCAACATTATAAAGCCTAGCTCAAGTTCAAAGTTGCCAAGTGGCCCCAACTGGGCTTCCTCTGAGATTCTAAAGACATGAGTTAGTAGATAATTGCCCCTTGAGTGGCAGTATCTGTAGGGAGTCAATGGAACAAAGTGTAGGATTTGTGTAAATGAAACGTGTGGGGGGGGGGGAGAAGAGAGCCTAATTCCACATGATCTCTATCTTTTAGAAGGCGAAACACTGCTGTCACTTAATGCAAGATTTACAATTGTGACCTGACAGCTCCATTGAACTATTGAATCATGATCAACTACCAATTAGTGCTGACAAGTATAAGCAATAAGACTTGTAGGATCTGTCACTATGTATGAAGTATTAAAAACTACTAAGATTTACACATCTACTGGACAAGACAATCAGGGGCCACAGGACTCAAGCAGTTACATTCATTGGTTGACCGGTTTCTAAGGCCAGGATCTTCCAGGAACACAAAGATTGAGAATGAAGCATTCTTTTTCCAGAAGCATTAACATTGCTTCAATCGAACAGAACATGGAGGGCATTTCAGCCAAAATCAACCAGATCCAGTGTAGTCTGTCAGTTCTCGATTTGCAGTTAAAGTACTCAGCTACTTCTACTTACACCCTTAGTAGCCATTAGATAGTCAATGAGGAAAACAGCCTGTAATACCACTAACCCCAATGCAACAGGTCAAGAACTCATTACATGTTCCTGCCATTTTAAATGGGAAAAAATGTTAGAAGTTCATTATACCTCATTGCCAAGATATGCTTCAGCAGTTTCTTTCATCTTGGATAGCACCATAGCAGAGATCTCCTCTGGAGCAAAGGTTTTGACCTGATTTGTAATATCAAGTTGAACGTGGGGTTTGTTCTTCTTCTCAATCACCTGAAAGTGAAAGTTTAGAGGCAAACATGATTTTACATGTCAATGTATCAGTTGATATTCAAAAGCAACTTAAATGATTTATCTACATGATTCAACACAGTGAATGACTGGGGGAGGGACAGGGGTGGGGATGATACCCCATCAGAACATGTCTATTGCCTTTGAAACCTTTAAAGCCTCAAATCATCCAGAGAGCCTACAGTAAAATAGGATTCTCCCTGCAGTGAAAACTTTAACCATGTGGAAAGGACTAAAACTTTTTATAAGTGCTTCTACAAAGCCAATGCGAACAAAGCCAGGGGGCCATTGGAAAACCAAGCAGAACCAGTTTGTCCATTGGCCCACCATTGTTAATTACAATTTCTAAAAGCCACATACCGCTGCAAATTTGGCAATTTAATATAAAAATCATTCATTTATAATCACAATAATATAACTACATAACTGTACCTTAAATGGAAGATATTTGATATCTTGCTGTACTGCTGCATCATTCCATGTGCGCCCAATCAGGCGTTTTGCATCAAACACAGTATTCTCAGGGTTTGAAGTCAGCTGGTTCTTTGCGGCATCACCTATCAGACGTTCTCCTTCTTGGGTAAAGGCCACATAAGAGGGAGTGATTCTGTTACCTTGGTCATTGGCAATGATTTCCACCCTTCCATTTTTGTAGACACCAACACTATAGAAAGAAAGTAAATGTTACCTCCTTTCCTTCACGTTTCCAAGTTACGTAACATTGGATAGCACTAGAGATCTTAAAGCTTACCAGGAATAAGTGGTACCAAGATCAATTCCAACCACGGTGCCCACATTTTCTTTCTTTTCCCCTTCCTCAGCAAGGACACTGCTGACAAGCAGTAGTAGCAAAAATTCTTTCATATTGAGTAAATTTTACTACTGTAATGTAGTGTGAAGAATCTGTAAACGGGGAAAGAAAGTAAACAGTTTACCCACAATTTCCAAACGAAGCTTCTGTAAACGTAGTAAAATAAAATTGCTAGAATCTGTATAAATAGCCAAAATAGCAGATGGCTCTGGAGATCATGATAGTTGGACTAGTCTGATCCAAATAACCTGATGTACTCAACTCTGGAGACGCCAAATAACCCAGATCAACGGTTTGGAAAACTGGCCCGGTACCGGTTAACTGATGGGATACGCTATTTACACCAGACTACCATCACTTTTGAGATAAACGATGCTCCCTACGCAACCAGAACCAGACATCGCAATCTTCCAGAGGTCCCAACCCTGAACAAAAGCTCCACGGTGCTGCAGTGGAGGCACTGCTCCGGAAGCCATTTTACAGCGAGACCACGTTCGGCGCCACACACTCGCTCCCGCTTCCCAACGCAATGGCGGCCCCACTCCTCACAGCCCACCCCCACGGAGGATCGTGGGGAAACGGAACGGGGAGAACCGAGGCTCACCATCGGCCCTGGCTGAACCTGAAGTCCGAGCATTCCCCCCCACGAAAGCAGCATGATCGCCCCGCCAACCATTAACGAGGCTCCGCAGAAGCCGGGGATGCGGGCGAAATTACGTCGGCACAGGCCGCGGAGCAGCACCACTGTACCAAATCCTCAGGGACTCGGTCTAGAAAAGGGAGAAATGACCATCCTGCCCACGGGAATCAGCCCGAATATACTTACATTGATGACCAGCTCCAACCAAACCACCACACTCTTGATCTACCAGCACCCAGATTACCGCTCCGGCCTTTATATAGAGTACTGACTTCCTCGTCGTGGAGCGCTGCCATTGGTCGGCTGTCCTTGCGTTGGAGGCTGTTGATTGGCTATAGGTCCCACGCTGGCCACTCCGGAGGCTGACACGTACGGACTATCGGGAGACTCGTCAGGGAGCTCCTCCGGAGCCCGCCTACTCCCCGTCTCTCCGACTCTGATTGGCCAAACTTTAAACAAACCCGGTCCAGTGGGAAATGAATTTGTTATCCTTCTCCTGAGATCATTGGTTCAATCTGCTGTCGATCTGTGGAGACGTCAGGTCGGTTCCCCTTGCTGAATGGGGATTTCATGCGTATTTCGTCATCAGCCCGTCTCCGCACCCGCTTCTGGAATGTTCAGCTTTTGTGTGGTAAAATATTGTCAGTTTCGGTCACAAAGTCAACCTTTGGGGTATACTGAGCTTAGAAAGTTTATGAAATATCAAATGTTAGTGAAAATACTTTCCTAAAGGTGCATAAAATGGAATTAATTGTTAGTCCCTGAGGGTAATAGGCATTAATAGTGGGAAATAAATGGCAGAATAAACAAGCCCCTAAAAACATCCCCAAAATAATAACAGACGATCATTGGGATTAAGGGCGGGCGGGGGGAATTTAAATCATTTTTATTAATGTGACATAGGCGCCAATTAAAGGGGATAGAGGCAGACAAAATAGGCTCCTTGGTGTAATCTTCAAAAATTCCCTGGATTCTGGAGAAGTCGTGGAAGACTGTTAAGCAATTGAGCATTGAGACTATTCACAAAATGTAGGGAGATATCTGTAGGCCAGTTAGCCAAAAAATTTTGGGGGAAATATCTGATGTGTACTGTCTAGGAGGTAACTTCAGGAAGTCGCCAGACAATGAAGCAGAACTATGAAACAACAAGCAATCTACTGGATGAACTCTGGGTCAAGCATAATCTGGGGAAAAAAAGAAATTATCAGTGTTTCGAGTTGAAACCCTGCACTGCCTCAGAACTGACATCTGCAGTCTCTTGTGTCTCCAAGCAATTTCAAGCTGGACTATTTATGTTTTTACTTACTATTCAGTTGTATACTCACTGGCCTCTTTATTAGCTACAGGGGTAGAACCCGGTGTGGTCCTCTGCTGTTGTAGCTCATCCACTTCAAGGTTTGCTGTGTTATGTATTCAGAGATGATCTTCTACACACCGCTGTTGTAATGTGTACTTATTTGAATTATTCTTGTCAGCTTGAACCGGTCTGACTATTCTCTGACTTCTCTCATTAACAAGGCATTTTTGCCCACAGTACTGCCACTCACTGAATGTTTTGTTTTGTTTTTTTGCACCATTCTCTGTAAACTGTGGAGACTGTGGTGTGTGAAAATTCCAGGAGATACTCAAACCATCCCATCTGGTGCCAACAACCATTCCACAGTCAAAGTAATGTAGATCACATTTCTTCCCCATTCTGATGTTTGGTCTGAATAACAACTGAACCTCTAGAACATGTCTGCATGCTTTTATACATTGAGTTGGCTCAATTTGTACTTGATTGGCTGATTAGATATTTTGCATTAAAGGTGAGTTGTACCTAATAAACGGGCCATTAAGTGTATATAATCTGCTTTGACTTGGATGAAAAGATCTACTGCACCAGTGAAATGGACAGATGATCTAAACCAAGTTGGCAGGTTTTGAGGACTTGATGAGCCTACTAGAGTATATATGGAAGCAAATGGTAGATAATTTTAGTAACCTCTGTAAACTTGTCACTAAAATTTTGCTGCCTGACTGTACCCTGTACTTTTTTATTCACTTATTACCAATTTTCTGTTGACCTGTTTTGACTCACAATGTTTAATTTGTAAAAAACAGTTGTTTTACACATCCTCGAGCTCAATTACTTAATTACCTTAAATATGAGCATAAGGAATGGCGGGAGTAGGCCAATTGTCCATCTGAGCTTTTCTGCCAGAATGCAAGATCATGTCTAATCTCTTTCAAATGCATACTGTATTTCAATCATACCTGTTAGTTTATTTAAATTCATCAAAGTCAATTTTATTTCCAGCTACAAACAAGAGAAAGTCTGCAGATGCTGGAAATCTAAGCAACACACACAAAATGCTGGAGGAACTCGGCAGGCCAGGCAGCATCTGTGGAAAAGAGTATAGTTGTTGTTTTGGGCCGAGACCCTTTATTTGTTTCTAGCTGATGATTAATGCTCCAAAGTTCACTGCCCTTTCAATATCAATCTCTCTGTTTTTGAGTCTGTAACTCTTTGTTGTACTCCAAGAATGTTAACAGAGGAACTCTCAGAATCCTGGATGTTTCAATGAGGCCACTGCTTATCCTTCTGAAATCCAGAGAATAGTGACCTAGCCTAAATAATATCTTCTCATATGACAGACCCACAATCCTGGGAGCACCTCTGTCCCCACTCCAATTTATTAATAGACATTGTTTTGGAAATGGACAAAGAAAAACCAGGTATGAAAGTTATAGTTTGGGGTAAAGACAATTTTATGAATCACCAAATTTGGACAGGCAATAGCTCACTTCACAGTAAATTAATGGATGCATTCAAGAGGAGGTGGTCAGGGTTTAGACCACTTATGCTGGTGTTGCTGCACTGGTAATATTGTGTACAGTATTGTCAGGTATGATGTGGCTATCACTGAATTGTGTCTGTAGGATGGTTGTAGTTGGGAGCTGAATGGCCAAGGTTACAGGTTGTAGTGGAGGATTAGGAAAGTAGGCAGAGGGTGTGATGTGGCTCTGCTGGTAAAGAATGGCATCAAATCCTTAGAAAGTTGTGGCAGGGTATTGGAAGATGTTGAATCCTTGTGGGTTGAGTTAAGAAACTGCAAAGGTAAAAGGAGCCCGATGGCAGTTATATGCAAGCCTCTCAAAAGTAGCTGGGATGTGGGCCACAGATTACAGCAGAAAATAGAAACAGCATGTCAAAAAAGCAATATTATAATAGTCATGGGAGATTTCAACATCCAGGTCGAATAGGTTGGTAATGGTTCTCAAGAGAGTGAGTTTGTTGAATGCCTATAAGATGGCTTTTTAGAGCAGTTTGTCATTGAGCCTACTAGGGGCTCAGCTAAACTGGATTGAGTGTTATGCAATAAACCGCAGGTGATTAAGAAGTTTAAGGTCAAAGAATACTTAGGAGACAGTGATCACAATATGATTAGAGTTCAACTTGAAATTTGATAGGGATAAAGTAAAGTCTGATGTAGCAGTTTTTCAGTGGAGTAAAGGAAATTACAGTGGTATGAGAGAGGAGTTGGCCGAAGTAAATTGGAAGGAGATGCTGGCAGGGATGTCAGCAGAGCAGCAATAACTTGAGTTTCTGGGGAAAATGAGGACTGTGCAGGATAGATATATTCCAAAGATAAAGAAATACTCAAATAGCAAAATAGTACAACCGTGGCTGACAAGGGAAGTCAAAGCTAATGTAAAAGCAAACAAGAGGGTATACAACAAAGCAACCATTAGTGGGAAAACAGAGAATTGGGAACCTTTTAAAGATCTACAGAGAGCAACTAAAAGAGTCAGTAGGAGGGAAAGGATGAAATGTGAAAGCAAGCTGGTAAACACTATCAAAGAGGATAGGTAAAAGCTTTTTCAAGTATGTAAAAAATAAAAGAGGTGAGAGTGGACTGCTAGAAAATAAGGGCGAATGATAATGGGGAACAAGGAGATGACAGATGAACTGAATGAGTGTTTTGCATCAGTCTTCACCGTGGAAGACACTAGCAGTGAGCAAGATGTTGAAGGGTGTGAGGGAAGAGAAGTGAGTGCAGTTACTATTACAAGGGAGAAGGTGCTTAAAAAGCTGAAAGACCTAAGGGTACATAAATCACCCAGGCCAGATGAACTGCACCATAGGGCTCTGAAAGAGGTGGTGCTAGAGACTGTGGAAGCATTAGTAATGATCTTTCAAATATCATTGGACTCTGGTATGGTGCAAGAGGACCGGAAAATTACAAATGTCACTCCACGCTTTAAGAAAGGAGGAAGACAGCAGAAAGGAAATTATAGACCAGTTAGCCTGACCTTGATGGTTGGGAAAATGTTGGAGTCAATTGTTACGGATGTGTTTATGGAGTACTTGATGACACAGGGCAAGATAGGACAAAGTCAGCATGGTTTCCTCAAGGGAAAATCTTGTTTGACAAACCTGTTGGAATTCTTTGAGGAGATTACAAGTAAGATCGATAAGAGGGATGCAGAGGATGTTGTATATTTTGACTTTCAGAAGGCCTTTGACGAGGTGCATATGCAAGGCTGCTTCCCGAGTTAAGAGCTCATAGTACTACAGGAAAGTTACTGGCATAGTTAGAGCTTTGGCTGATTGGTAGGAGGCAGCAAGTGTGAATAAAAAGGTCCATCTCTGGTTGGCTGCCAGTGACTAATGGTGTTCCGCAGAGGTCAGTGTTGGGACTGCTTTTTATGCTGTACATCAATGAATTAGATAATGTAATAGATGGCTTTGTTGCTAAGTTTGCAGATGATACGAAGATTGGTGGAGGGGCCGGTTGTGTTGAGGAAACATGTAGGCTGCAGAAAGACTTAGTTTAGGAGAATGGGCAAGAAAGTGGCAAATGAAATACAATGTTGGAAAATGCATAGTCATTCACTTTGGTAGAAGAAATAAAAGTGCAGACTATTTTCTAAATAAGGAGAAAATCCAAAAATCTGAGATGAAAAGGGACTTGGGAGTCCTTGTGCAGGACAACCTAAAGGTTAATTTGCAGGCAGAGTCGGTGGTGAGGAAGGCAAATGCAATGTTAACATTCATTTCAAGAGATCTAGAATACAAGAGCAGGGGTGTGATGCTGAGGCTTTATAAGGCACATGTGAGGCTTCACCAACGGTACCGTGAGCAGTTTTGAGCTCCTTTTCTAAGAAAAGATGTGCTGCCATTGGAGAGGGTTCACAGGAGATTCACTGGATGATTCTGGGAATGAAAGGGTTATCATAAGAGGAATGTTTGATACTTATGGGTCTGTACTGGCTGGAATTTAGAAGGATGAGGGGGGATCTCATTAAAACTTTCTGAATGTTGAAAGGCCTCGACATGGTAATGTGGAAAGGATGTTTCCCATGGTGGGAGAGTCCAGGACAAGGGGAACAGCCTCATGATAGAGGGATATCCATTTAAAACAGAGGTGCAGAGAAATTTCTTTAGCCAGAGGGTGGTGAACCTGTAGAATTTATTATCACAGGCTGCTGTGGAGGCCAGGTCATTGAGTGTATTTAAGGCAGAGCTTGATAGGTTCTTGATTGGACACGGCATCAAAGGTTATGGGGAGAAGGCCGGATAGTGGGGCTGAGGAGATGAAAGAAAAGAATCAGCCAGGATTGAATGGTGGAGCAGACTCGATGGGCCAAATGGCCTAATTCTGCTCCTATGTCTTGTGGTCTTATAGTTGGACAGGCTTGAAATTTAGTTCCTGGTTCCTTGGCATGTAGGAGACTGAAGGATGATTCTATAAAAGTGTATGAACATAAATAAAAAGTGAATGCAAACAATTGTTTTCCAAGGGAAAGGGAAGGAAAACAAGAATTCATAGATTTAAGGTGAAAAGAATTAAAAAGGATTTGAGCAGCAACTTTTTCACGCAGAGATTGGAGCATATATTGTATGAATTACCAACGCAAATGTTTGAGCCAGGTACAATAACAACATTTAAAAGACATTTAGACAGCTACATGGATGGAAAAGGCTTATAGAGATATGGGATTAGTTTAAATGGACAGTTTGGTTGGCATTGACAAGTTAGGCTAGTGTTATATTATTCTATGATTATACGATTACAGTTAAAGTAGAGAACTAAATCTAGACCCTCATGGATGTTGAGAACTACATACACAAGGTTATATAAAAATATGCTGAATTGGACAAATAATTAAGGTAATACATTAACAGAAGTACAGAAGCTGTGGAAATGAAATTGAAAAGGAACTTTGGAAAGCAAAAAGGGTATGTGTAAAAAAATCATTGGTATGTAGAATCAAGGAAGTTGATAAAATTATTTTCCAACTATGTGATGAGTAAGTCAATGAAAAGGGTTAGTCAGTTAGAAACAGTCAGGTAGCAAACATATGTATGTAGTTTTAAATAAATATTTTGCATCTGCTTAAGTTTTGAAGTTACAAAAGATTGAAATGCATTTAAAAGTTCAAACTTAACATTTATGGATCATTTAACCCAGTGTCTGTAAGTTACCATATTATTAACAAACTTGACAGTAAAGAGAGAAAATGTCAAGACAGGTGGACATATAATAGGTCTCATATTGTTAAATCAAAATGTTATTAAACCTCTATAAGAAGCAAGAGAGGAAATGGTTTGGGGTCTGACTGCCATTAAAATTATAGCCTTTGACTTAGGTGCTGTGCCAGAGAAATGGAAGATACTGATATGATGTTGTTTAACAGGCTAGGCAGCCTTTCATTGCTGATGGGTAAAATATTGGAAAATTCTGAGGTAAAACATTCATCTCTGCGACTTAAAATGTTGATTTATCAAGGGCGGTTGACAAGGGATAAGGATTTTTCAAGAGAAGGTCATGTATGATTAACATGATTTTTTGGAGGTTTAACAAGGAAGAATCTGCCACAGACAGTCCTAAGCCTGGTTGCAAAAGGAGGGTTAGCATTAGGGTTGGGCATGAGGCTAGCAACCCCATCCCATAAAAACCCAGTGCTACAGCAATGCCAACAAAAGCTCTTAAGACCTTATTGTAGGAGAGAAAAGATACACAACTTGAATGACTGGTCCAGGACAGAGGACTCTGGTGAGCTGCTCTTGGCGGCCTAAGCCCCAGTAGGGGTTATGGGGCTTAAGTAAGTAAATAAAGTAACAAGGAAGGATA
This sequence comes from Mobula hypostoma, assembly GCF_963921235.1. Lineage (NCBI taxonomy): Eukaryota > Metazoa > Chordata > Chondrichthyes > Myliobatiformes > Myliobatidae > Mobula > Mobula hypostoma. The sequence goes on from NC_086117.1 coordinate 8,500,913, forward strand.
ATGAGATGCAGTCTATATAGATTTCCTCAAAATTTTCAACAAAATTCCACACATCAGGTTAATAAAGAGAAAGTAGTGAGATGGATTAATAATCAAAGGATACTGCTTGATGCTAGTATTGATAAATATAAATAGCCTGTAATGTAGGACCGTTGTTTTTTGTGGTTTAAGTAATTTCTTATTTTGAGAGGACTAGAATATAAGAGCAAGGGTATAATGCTGAGACTTTATAAGGCATTAGTCAGAACACATTTGGAGTGTTGTGAACATATGTGCTGGCATTGGAAAGTGTCTAGAGGATGCTTATGAGAATGACCCTGGGAATAAAAGGGTTACCAGATGAGCATTTGATGGCTCTGGGCCTGTACTCGCTGGAGTTCAGAAAAATGGCTGGGGTGGCGGGGGGCACATGTGGCATCTCATTGAAACCTACTGAAAATTGAGAAACTGAGATAGAGTGGATGATTCCAATTGTGGGAGAGTCTAAGACCAGAATAGCCTCAGAATAAAAGAGCATCTCTTTAGAACAGAGATGAGGTGGAATTTCTTTAGCCAGAGAGGATGGTGAACCTGTGGAATTCATTGTCACAGACGGCTGTGGAGGCCAAGTCATTGGGTATATTTAAAGCAGAGGTTGATAGGTTCATGATTGGTAAGAATGTTAAAGGTTACGGGGAGACGACAGGAGACTGGAGTAATTGAGTTGAGAAGGAATATAAACCAGCCATGATCAATTTGCAGAGCAGACTCATTGGGCCAAAGGGCCTGATTCTGCTACTATGTCTTATGGTCATGGTCTTGAGATCAACTGTAGGGTCTGGATGGCCATTGTGGACAGACCATCGTCTACTCATCCCACACACCCCCCACTCAGCCCACCTATTACATACCACCCCATCTTACCCCTCTGTCTTCTTTATATGAGCTGTGTCCCCCCCACTCTGACACCTAAAATATTATAATTTCCTTCCGTCCACAGTTGCTGTTCAGTCTGCTAAATTCAGGCAGGAGAGGGAAAGTTCTAGATGTCATGCCAAATCTTTGGAAATTCCAAAGGAAGTAGAGGCATTGCCGTGTTTCCTTTCTAGTGCTGGGCCCAGGACAGGTGATAACACCAAGGAATTTAAAGTTGCTGACCCTCTCTACCTCTGATCTCCCAATGAGATCTGGCTCATGGACCTCCCGTATCCTCCTCCTGATGTCAATAATCAGCAGCTTGGTCTTAACTGACATAGAATAAGAGGTTGTTGCTGTTGTACCACACAGCCAGATTTTCAACCTCCCTCCTAGGTGCTGATTTATCACCACCTGTGATTCAGTTGACGACAGTGGTGTCATCAGTAAATATGGCACTGGAGCTGTGCTTAGCCACACACAGTCATAAGTGTAAAGCAAGTAGAGCAGGGGGCTAAGCACGGAGCCTCCTGGTGCACCTGTGTTGCTGAGGATTGTGGAGGAGATGTTGCCAATCTGAACTGACTGGAGTTTTCAAGTGAGAAAATTGAGAATTCAATTACACAGGAAGTATCGAGGCCAGGTCTTGAAGCTTTTGATTAGTTTTGAGGCCAGGTTGTAGTTGATAAAGAGCATTCTGATGTATACGTCTTTGCTGTCCAGATGTTCTAGAGTTGAGTGAATGGCCAGTGAAATGGCAACTGCTGTGGACCTGTTATGCAGGTAGGCAAATTGGAGCCTATCAGGCAGGATTTGATATATTTCATCACCAACCTCTCAAAACACTTCATCACTGTGGATGTAAGTGCTACTGGATGATAGTTATTACAGCATGATGCAATGTTAGCCCTTTATAAACTGGTGTGGATATTACAAGTAAGAATATATAAAGGCAGACTATTTGAATAATTACTTTATACCAATGTTTATAATAGAGAAAGTACATTCAAAATATGAATCTCAGACCAGTATTCAATTAATGTTAGAATGAGTAATAAAAGTATTACAAAAAACATCTTTAGAAACTTGTGAATACCCATGCTTGTATAATTTCCAACCCATGTGATAAAATTGCATATGGCTTTGCCATAATCTTTCAAGTGCTTTCTATTTAGGAGTAGTGATATTGAATGGAACATTGCATATACTGAATAACAGGAATTCTGCAGATGCCGGAAATTCAAGCAACACACATAAAAGTTGCTGGTGAACGCAGCAGGCCAGGCAGCATCTCTAGGAAGAGGTGCTGCCTGGCCTGCTGCGTTCACCAGCAACTTTTATATACTGAATACTTCTGTTACTTGAGAAAAACAAAAGAGAGAATGTAGCTGATAGAACCGAGAAACATTGACCTATTTAGGAGATTGTTTAGATGGTAGAAGATAGGAAGTAGAGGTAAAAGGAATGCTTTTGACTTGGAAGGAAGTGATTCAGACATACATTGAAACCTCAACTCTGTGGTGATCACAGTTATAGAGTGAGGGATTAGCCATTCTAGAGAACAACCAAACATTGAATTTCTCTTTAACCCACACAAAATGCTGGAGGATCTCAGTAGGTCAGGCAGCATCAGAAGGGAATAAAGACCATAAGATATCGGAGCAGAATTAGGCCATTTGGCCCATTGTGTCTGCTCCACCATTTCATCATGGCTGATCCAATTTTCCTTTCAGCTCCAATCTCCTACCTTCTCCCCATATACCTTCATGTTCTGATCAAGAATCTATCAACTTCTTTCTTAAATATACGTAAGGACTTGGCCTCCACAGCTGCCTGTGGCAATGTTTTGGGCCAAGACCTTATTTCACCTACAGCCAGGACTATGGAGATTTAGTCTTTCAGTATATTCAAGACAGAGGTGAATAGTTTTGGATAATAAAAGAATTAACAATTTAGGGTTCGGAAAGTAATGCAGGAGTATAAGATCAGTCAAATCTTATTGAATGGTAAAGCAGGACAAGGATTTGAATGACCTACTCTGAGTTCTATTTTCTTATGTTCCTTAGCTAATGATAGAAATTCATTAATCCGACTTTGGCAAGAGCATAATGATGTGGAGTTGGCAAGTAATATAAGAGGCAATGATAGATTAAGTGAGCAGTTTCAATTTCCCGGGTGTCAACATCTCTGAGTATCTATCCTGGGCCTAACATATTGATGCAATTACAAAGAAGGCACGACAATGGTTATATTTCATTAGGAGTTTGAGGAGGCTTGGTATGACAAGTTTCTACAGATGTACATGGAGAGCATTCTACCTAGTTGCATCACCATCTGGTATAGAAGGGACCAACGAACAGGATCAGAAAAAGCTGTAGAGGGATGCAAACTTAGGCAGCTCCATCATGGGCACTAGCCTTCCCAGCATCGAGGAGATCTTCCAAAGGTGATGCCTCAAAAAGGTGGCATCCATCATTAAGGACCCTCATCACCCAGAAAATGCTCTCTTCAGATGACTACCATCAGAGAGGAGTTACAGGAACCTGAGGACACATACTTATCATTTTAGGAACAACTTCTTCCCCTCTGCCATCAGATTTCTGAATGGATAATGAACCAACCCAAGAACTCTACCTCACTATTTTTGCTCTCTTTTTGCACACTTATTTAGAAACCATAGAAAAACTACAGCACAGAAACAGGCCTTTTGGCCCTTCTTGGCTGTGCTGAACCATTTTCTGCCTAGTCCCACTGACCTACACACGGACCATATCCCTCCATACACCTCTCATCCATGTATCTGTCCAATTTATTCTTAGATGTTAAAAAAGAACCCATATTTACCACCTTGTCTGGCAGCTCATTCCACACTCCCACCACTCTCTGTGTGAAGAAGCCCCCCCCCCCAATGTTCCCTTTAAACTTTTCCCCCCTCACCTTAACCCATGTCCTCTGGTTTTTTTCTCCCCTTGCCTCAGTGGAAAAAGCCTGCTTGCATTCACTCTATCTATACCCATCATAATTTTATATGCCTCTATCAAATCTCCCCTCATTCTTCTATCCCCTATCTAATTTTAATTCTATCTAATTTTTTCAATTTTAAAAAATTATTTCTTATTGTAATTTGTAGTTTACTTATGTACTGCACTGTACTGCTGCACAAAACAACAAAAAATCATCACATGTTGTTGAGCTATTCACTTTGGATCAAAGTATAGATTCAGGTATTTCTTCAATAGTGAAATGCTAGCAACAGTGGAGGCCCAAAAAAAATGAAGTCCATGAGCACTTCATTAAAGTGAAACAAATAGGTACACAAAGGGGGAAAAAAACTCAAAAATGTAAATGGAATTGAGAGAGTAGTTGGAAGTAAACTTTTTGCATTTATAGAGAAATGTTGGACAAAGGCAAGAGCTTTTAAAAGAAAATTCAGGTCTTTTAAGAGAGAACTGAGGAAACATTGCATGGGAAGGATAACAATGGAATCAGTTGTACATTCCATATTTCATTATTTCCAGATGATAGAGATGAATGCTGTTTGGCCCATCAGGTCTGTACTGGCTTAGGGAACAGTCCCATTCTTCCTCCAAGTTTTCCTGCAATTTCCTGACATCATCATCAGTTCTTCCACTCACCTACCTTGGGGCTAATAGGGGTGAAGAGGAAATAACATTATAATTGATTAAACTTAAAAATAACAAAATAAATCCATAGAAGATTGTGATTCAAAATGCAAAATACCTTATTAAAAATCCAAAACTTTATTGTATGAACTTGAAATTACATTGTCCCTTTCATTTCACTCTAAAATTAACCGGCTTTTAAAATCAGAAGAGAGTTATTTCAAACCTTTCCCTATTTACAGGTAGTGCAATGAAATTCCCATTTACCCAATGATGGTTCCACAACAACCGTGAATGTTAGGTACATTGCACTTTATCTGTGCATGTATGTATGTACAGTGCCTATACTTTGTGGAGATCTGTTTTCACTTTGACATGAAAGAGTCTTTTCCTGTTGATCAGTGTCAAAAAAAGCCAAATTAAATCCACTGTGATTCAATGTTGTAAAACAATAAAACATGATAACTTCCAGGGAGGGGGTGAATGCTTTTTCTACGCACTGTATCTTATGTATGTACCCTATATGTTTAACATAACTTTTTCCTATTAAGCTCTTGGTACTTGTTTATGTATGTGTTTCACTAATTCAAAGTTCGTAGTGTGATTTTTAAAAATTAATTCCTACACAGATTGTGGTAATTGTTTTCTGGATCTATTTAATGCCATCACTTTTGTGGCAATAGGCTACATTCTTGACTTGCTGTGGATCCATGAGGTGTCTGACATAGCAGTTTGATGGAAATGGTTTGCTTGGTCATTGCTTCAGGCAGTTGAAACTTAACCAAAACACCATAGATCTGGAGTGGCTGAAGACAGCACAGGCATCAGTGAACCAGACAAATTCAATATCACCACGCTTACAATTTCCACCTCTAATTTCATTATTTCAACTAATTAAATGTAAAATTTCAGCTGCTGTGTTGGGATTTTCATAGTCTGCACATCACCAAGGTTTATTATCACTAGCTTTCCATTCTCATGTACTATTCCTTGGGGAAGAATAAAAATCTTAAGACATCGAATCACGTCTGCAAGGAATGCTGTCGCAGGAAAGCAGCATCCATCATCAAGGACCCCCCACCGACCAGGCTATGCTCTTTTCTCACTGCTGCTATCGAGAGAGAGGTACAGAAGCTACTCCACCAGTTTCAGGAACAATTATTATCCTTCAGCCATCAGGCTTTTGAACCAGAGGGGAAAACTACACTCAGCCCAACATTGAACAACCCACAAACTCACTTTCAAGGACTCAACAACTTTTGTTCTCAATATTTATTTATTATTATTATTATTTTGTTTTTTTATTTACACAATTTGTTGTCTTTTATACGTTGGTTGTTTGTCCATCTTTATCGTGTGCAGTTTTTCATTGATTCTATTGTGTTTCTTTGTACTTACTGTGAATGCCTACAAGAAAATGAATGTCAGGATAGTGTATGGTGACATATATTTGATAATAAATTTACTTTGAACTTTTGAACTTTGATTTAGAAAATTTGAGGGGATATACATATACTGTGTGGCAATAACTTTGAAGTATTAAATTGAAGATTCTCACTCCTGCCAGCATAGTCAAATCCTTGCCACTTATATCCAGGACTCTTCTAATACCCTCTGCCATTTTGATTATTTCCACACTAGGGGAACTTAGAAAAATAGAGGGCTATGGGTAAGGACATGTTCAGCACAGCTTTGTGGGCCAAAGGGTCTATATTGTGCTGTAGGTTTTCTGTTTCTATGTTTCTCAATCACAAGTAGCTCATCTTCACTTTGGAGTGCAGGAACTCCACAAAGCAATCACTTAATCTGCGTTTGAGGCCACATTTTAACACTAAATGCCTACCCCAGATTGGAAGAAGAGAAGTTAATCCTTGTGATTTGGGAGGCCCTGTGCAGAACCCTGAAGGTTAACCTTCAGGTTGAGTCGGCGGTAAGGAAGGCAAATGCTATGTTAGCATTCATTTCAAGTCGTCTAGAATACAGGAGCAAGGATGCAGTACGAAGGCTTTATAAGGCACTGGTGAGGCCTCACCTTGAGTATTGTGAACAAATTTGGGCCCCTCAGCTTAGAAAAGGCGTGCTGGCATTGGAGAGGGTCCAGATGAGGTTCATAAGGATGATTCCAGGAATGTTTGATGGCTCTAGAACTGTACTCGCTGGAATTCAGAAAGATGAGGGGGGATCTTACTGAGACCTTTCGAATGTTGAAAGGCCTAGACAGAGCAGATGTGGAAAGGATATTTCCCTTGGTGAGAGAGTCTAGGACAAGAGGGCACAACCTCAAGATAGAGGGGTGCCTTTTTAAAACAGAGATGCAGAGAAATTTTTTTAGCCAAAGGGTGGTGAATTTGTGGAATTTGTTGCCACATTCAGCTGTGGAGGACAGGTCATTGGGTGTATTTAAAGCAGAGATTAATAGGTTTTTGATTGGACATGGTATCAAACGTTACAGGGAGAAGGCCGGGATCTGGGGTGGAGGAGGAGGAAAAAGGATCAGCAATGATTGAATGGCAGGGCAGACTCAATGGGGTAGACAGCCTAATTCTGCTCCTATGTCTTATAGTCTTAATCGTTGCTTCACCTGGAGTGATTGATGGCTCCAGGTGAAGCAACGATTAAGACTATAAGACATAGGAGCAGAATTGGGAAGTGGGAAGGGAAAGGAAGTGGCGACTGGACAAATATTACATTTCCACCAGCTGCACAGGAAGGTGCTGTGCGGTGGAAGAGTGAAGCAATCAGTCAAAAAGATAGAGCAAAATGCAAAAAGAGGAGGAGAGGGTAAGACGTGACTAGTGGTGGATCATGTCAGAGCAAAGAATAATATGTTAAATGGAAAGGCTGGTGGGATGGAAGATGAATACTGAGGAACTTTCATCCTCAAGTGGAGGCCTGAGCCATTCCCCATTGGTGAAACTTGCCCTTACATTCAACAACTTCTCCTTTGATTCAATTCACTTTCTTCAAATGAAAGTTGTAGGAATGAGAAATCAAATGGGTTCTGGCTATGCCAGTCTTTTTGCTGGATATGAAGAACAGCCCCTGTTCCAGGCTTATTTAGGACCACTTCCCCAACTCTATCTCTGATACCTTGATGACTACATTTGTGTCACATCCTGCACCCACAAAGAACTAAAAATGTTACAACTTCAGCTATAAATTGTCACATTACATGGTTAATCTCTGACAATTCCATTTTCTTCCTGCATCTTTCTTCTCAAGAGATAGACTAGCCATTGACATCTTTTACAAGCCCACCAGCTCATACAGCTACTTTGACGATACACCCTCTCATTCTGCCATTCTTTTTCTCCTCAGTTTCTTTGTCTCTGTCACATTTGTTCCAGTGATGAGGCCTTCTGCTCTGGTGCCTCTGAAACATCATTCTCCTTCCTGAATCGTGGTTTCCCCCTTGACATAGTGGTGGAGCTCTTAACCACATTTCCGCTATTTGCTGCATGCCTGCTCTTGCTGGCCTCCCCGGAGATAGAACAATGAGAAAGCTTCCCAGTGCTCACCTTCCATTCCACCAGCCTTTTCATTTCGCAAACACGAGGAAATCTGCAGATGCTGGAATTTCAAGCAACACACATAAAAGTTGCTGGTGAACGCAGCAGACCAGGCAACATCTATAGGAAGAGGTACAGTTGATGTTTCGGGCTGAGATCCTTCGCCTTTTCATTTCATGTCCTTTGTTCTAACATGATCTCAGGATAATCACATCTTACCCTCTCCTCCCTCTTCCACATTTTGCAGGAATCACTACTTCTTGACAGCCTGTAGCACCTTCTTCTGCAAATACCTGTCCATCTGCACCCTTCGGTCCCTCCATCCAGGGACCCAAACAATCATTTCAAGATAAGCAGCAACTAACCTGCACTTCTTCCAATCTGTGGTACTACATTCGATACTCACTAGGTGGTCTCCTCGACAGTGGAGGAATCCAACACAGGTTGCTTTGTAGAGCACATATGGGTGACGCAGAACTTCCAGTGTCTGTCATTTTAATTCATCTTATTCCCACTCTGATTCCTTTGTCTCTGGCCTCCTGCACTATTACAACATGATCTCAAGGAACAAGGTCTTATTTCTCATTTCTCACCTGGGTAAATTGCAGCCTGCAAGACTTGATATTGAATTCTCCTGCTCTTCTTGTAATTTATCAGGACTGGCTATTTGAACATGCCAATCTACATCTTTCTTTCTCATTTTGTATGTTCAGGCCTGCACAGTATGTCTCAGTAGGGCAAACTATACAGCATCATGCATACTTCACAATGCTAGCAACACATAACATTCAGGTTCAGGAGCTTGAAGACTCGTACGGCCAAATTTGGGAACAGCTTCTTTCCAACTGTGATAAGACTGCCGAACGGATCCTCACCCGGATCTGGGCCGTACCCTCCAAATATCCGGATCTGCCTCTCGGTTTTTTTGCACTACCTTACTTTCCATTTTTCTATTTTCTATTTATGATGTATAATTTAAATTTTTAATATTTACTATCAATTTGTAATCCAGGGAGTGGGAAGCGCAGAATCAAATATCGCTATGATGATTGTACATTCTAGTATCAATTGTTTGGTGACAATAAAGTATAAGTATAACATGGACAACAGAGCTTAACTGTCCATCGTTCCTCCTATTATACTAACATTCCCTCTATTCCACCCATTGCCCTCCCTGATTTTCTCTGTTACTTAGACTAATTTCAGTTTTGATGAAAGGTTTTTACACCTGAATTTTTAACTGATTTCTCTTTCCACAGATGCTACTTGACTGCTCAAGTTCTTCCAGCATTTCTGTTTTACTTTAAGCAGAGTTAAAAATAAGCATCAATTCAAACGTTGGGTATAAACTAAGAGTCATTTTGATATCAAACGTTTCTGCTTTTCTGGAAACTCAGGAAACTGCATATGGTGGAATCTGTAGCAAGAAATGATCTGCTGATGGAACTCAGTAGGTCAGGCTGCATCTGTGGAAGGAAATAGACAGATGATGTCTCAGGTTGAGACCCTTTAACTAGGCAGTTTGCTATTGCTTCTGTCTTGGCCTGATCTGAAAACAACAATGTCCAGGAACAGAAAAATCTTACAAAAACTGGTGGATACAGCCCAGTACGTCACAGGCAAAGCCCTCCCCTCTATTAAGTACACCTACAAGGAGCATTGCCTCAAGAAAGCTACATCTATCATCAAGGACTCCCATCATCTCTTCTTGTTGCTGCCATTGGAAAGGAGGTATGGGAGCCTTAGGTCCAACACCTGCAAGTTCAGGAACAGTTATTACCCCTCAACCATCAGAGTCCTGAACTGGCGCTGATAATGGAATTGATAGCTTTGTCACAAAGTTTGTGGATGATACGAAGATAGGTGGAGGGGTAGGTAGTGCTGAGGAAGCAATGCAATTGCAGCAGACTTAGACAAGTTGAAAGAATGGGCAAAAAAGTGACAGATGAAATACAGTGTTGGGAAATGTATGATGATGTATTTTGGTAAAAGGACCAATAGTGCAGACTATTATCTGAATGGGAAGAAGATTCAAAAATCAGAGGTGCAAAGGGACTTTGAGGACCTCATGCAAGACTCCCAGAAGGTTAATTGATAAACTGAGTCTGCTGTAAAGAAGGCGAATGTAATGCTGATATTTATTTCAAGAGGAATAGAATATAAAAGCAAGGAGATAATGCTGAGGATTTATAAGACATTAGTCAGGTCACACTTAGAGTATTGTCACAGTTTTGAGCCCTATATCTCAGAAAGGATGTGTTGTTAATGGAGAGTCCAGAGGAGGTTCATGAGGTTGATTCCAGGAATGAAGGGGTTAACATATGAATTGCTTTCAGCAGCTTCAGACCTGTACTCACTGGAATTTAGAAGAATGTGAGGGGAATCTCATTGAAACCTACCAAATGTTTAAAGGATTAGATAAGGTGGATGTGGAGAGGATGTTTCCTACGGTTGGAGTATCCAGAACTAGAGAGCAGAACCTCAGAATTGAGGGGCAACCTTTTAAAAAAGAGGTAAGGAGGAATTTTTTTTGGCCAGAGAGTAGTGAATCTGTGCAATGCCCTGCCACAGACTGCGGTGGAGTCTAAGTCCTGGGTATACTTAAGGCAGAAGTTGATAGTTTCCTGATCAGTCAGGACATCAAAGGATATGGCAGGTGGATGGGGTTGAGTGGGATTCAGGATCAGACATGATGGAATAGTGAGCAGACTCGATGGGCTGAATGGCCTAATTCTGGTCCTGTGACTTACGATCTTATGTATAACTACACTTGCCTCAACTCTGAACTGATTCCACAACCTACAGCCTTACTTTCAGGGTCTCTACAAATCATGTTCTCAGCATTTACTTTCTTTTAATCGCATACATGATTTGTCTTCTTGTACACATTGGTTGTCAGTTTTTGCTAATGTTTTTAATGCATTCTATTGTATTTATTTTCCTGTAAATGCCTGCAAGAAAACAAATCTCATATATGGTGACATATACATATTTTGATAATAAATTTACTTTTGACCTTTTTTTGACTTTTAACCCTTTCTGCCTTTCTTATCTAAACTTCTTGAAAGAATACTAATTCAGATCAGGTGACAATCATGATGTAGACATAAGATGGAGACTAATTTCTGTGGCAATAACTTGCTCTTGGTTTATCACCGTATATACATAAAGTCAAATCCAGTGCTAGGTTCCAACTGTTCAAGCCTTGTCAGGCTTGACAAATAATAAATCTGATTTTAGGCTGAATGTGATCAGTTCTTGGATCTACCACCAGATGGTGCAGTCTCAGGCAGCATGGTTCCCAATGGAATTAGAATGGATTAAAACACTGTCCTCTGCGAGATTGGCAGGTACTTTCTTCGAAGATTGGAGAGTTCATCTGAAAACTGCAGTGAAGTTGCTGAGTTCCTGCGTCTTGGAGTGTCAGGGAGTGTGGGATTGTGAAGAAAGGCAGGATTTGTATTCTGGAAATTTAAGCAAAAATTTAAGATTAAATAAGGATTATTTTACCATAAAGGACAGGGAAACAAAGGTTTAGGACTGCAGACTTTTGAATGTGGAGCAACAAACAAAATACTGTACTGGAAGAAATCAGGGGGTCAGGCAGCATCTGTGGAGGGAAGTGGACGTCAACATTTTGGGCTGAGGCCCTTCATCTGGACTGCAATTATGAAAGCTCGAATCAGTGTTTGGACGGTGCATGGCATAACAGTTGGTGTAAATGCTTTATAGTGCCATTGATTAGGGTTCAATTCTTACTGCTGTCTGTAAGGAAATTGTATGTTTTCCCTATGGCTTTGTGGATTTTCTCTGGGTGCTCCGGTTTCCTCACACATCCCAAAGACGCATGAGTATGGGCTAGTAATGTATGAGTTTGGGTTAGTGAGTTGTGGACATACTATGCGGGTGACAGCAGAATGAGACATTTGTGGAATTCCTCCAGCACAACCTTGAACTATGTTGTTCGTTGTTACAAATGGCACATTTCACTGCATGTTTCGATGTACATGTGATTAAAAAAAAGCTATTCTCTTAAATAGGGTAAAAGCAAGCAAAAGGTTAAATGCCAAAAGTAGAACAAAGGTACATTTTAATTAATAAATTAACAGAATGCATAGGTATTCAAAATAGGTATTCAATAAATTAACAGAATGCATAGGTATTCAAAACAAAATTGAATAAAAGGGTGGGGCAGTAATATTTAAAACATCTAAATATAAGCAACACACACAAAATGCTGGAGGAACCAGCAGGCCAGGCAGCATCTATGGAAAAGAGTACACTCGGTGTTAAAACATCGACTGTACTCTTTCCCATAGATGCTGCCTGGCCTGCTGAGTTCCTGCAGCATTTTGTGTGTGTTGCTTGGATTTGCAGCATCTGTGATTTTCTCTTGTTTGTGATTGGACATCTGAATATAAGATTGAATATGGGATGAGAATGTTCTACTATTACTTAAAATTTGTTTCAATAGGAGAGAAGGCAACAATATATTTCATTAACCAATGGTACCATTTTCACCCCTGAACTGGAAGGTGAGACTTGAGCACAACATGGAGATAGACCTACCACTGCATTCCTGACAGAGTGATCTGGTGAGATATCAGGTGAGATATGAAAACAAAGGTGATGTTTGCCTTCTGAGGTGGATGATTTGTAATTGATGCTTCAATGAAGAAGACTAGACCTGCTTCCTCAGCAATGCCGAACCTCCAAATCAATACACCAAAACTCTCAGAATTGCAGGTTATTATATACTGTGGTTTGTGGAGCCTTGAGTATTGGCTGCCACATCCTCTTTCCCTTGACCTAAGTCCCATTCTGGCCTCTTCCCACCTTGAGCTTGCCTTCCCTCACTCCCTACCTTTGAAGTTCTTCCCTAAATTTTATCCTACGTTTCCTCTCTCTCTTCAAATTTGCCTTTCCCTTCTCACACCTCCTTCCTCTTGCTCTCCTCTCCCTCCTACCTGCTTCTCATCAATCTGCAGCTCCTGGCTTCTTAAGAACATTGAACAGAGAACAACACAGCACAGTACAGTACAGGCCCTTTGGACCACAATGTTGTGCCAACCTTAAAAAACAACTCCAGGATGAATCCCCCCTTCTCTTCTTTCCTCCTACATAGCACTTCATTTTTCTGACATCCATGAGTTTCTTAAATATCCCTAATGTACCTGCCTCTACCTCCACACCTGACAGGGTTTTCCATGTATTGACCCACTCTCTATGTAAAAGAAACTTATCTTCGACATCCCCCTATTCTTTTCTCCAATCTCCTTAAAATTATGGCCCCTGGTATTAGCCATCTCCACCCTGGGAAAAGTCTCTGGCTGTCCACTCAATCTTTGTCCCTTTATCATCTTGTACACCTCTATCAAGTGACTTCTCATCCTCCTTCGCTCCAAAGCAAAAATCTATGGCTGCTTGCCAACCTCACATGGTCCTTAGCAATGAGTAATAGGACTGAGTCAGCATGGAGCTGGGAAAGGGAAATCATACTCGAATGATCTATTAGAGTTCTTAGTAGAGGAGGTGAGGGGAAGAAGTAAGTGCGGTACATTTTGATTTTCAGAAGGATATTGATGAGCCTCATTTACAGTATGTCATGAAATTTGTTGTTTTGTTGCAGCATTACAGCGCAGTACATAAAAATTACTGTAAGTTACAATAAAATATTTTTAAAAATAAATATATAGTGAAAAAGGAGAGCAAATTAATTCATAGGTCCATTCAGAAATCTGATGGCAGAGTATGCATCCTCAGACTCCTGTATGTACTCTCTGATGCTGGTAATGAGAAGGGGGTATTTCCTGGAACAGCATCCTTCACAATGGATACCACCTTCTTGAGGCATTGCCTTCTGTAGATATCTCGAAGGTGGGGCGGTTAGTGCCCTTGATAGAGTTTGCTGTGGCCACAACCCTCTGGGGGTTTTTCTGATCCTGTGCAATGGCCCCTCCATACCAAATGGTGATGTAACTGGTCAGAATGCTCTCCATGATACGTCTGTAGCAATTTGCTAGAGTCTTTGGTTATGTACCAAACCTCCTCAAACTCCTGATGAAGTATAGCCATGGTGTGCCTTTGTGATGATTGGATCAATATGTTGGGCCCAGGATAGATCCTCTAAGATGCTTCAGAACTGCTTACCCTTTCCACTGCTAACCCCTCGATTGGCATGGATTGAGAATTGGTTTACAAGCAAAAAGTAGAGTGAAGTCATGGAGTATTTGGGATTTGGCACTTGGGCCCAACTATTCACAATCTATGACAATGATTTCGCTGAGGAGAGGAAATGTAATATTCCTTTTTTCAGATGACCTAAAGTTAAGTATGATTTTGTTTGTAGGGAGGAGGATGTAAAGAGGTTTCAGGAGGACATCAGCAAGCTAAGTGAGCGGCAAAGACATGGCAGGTGGAAAAATGTGAGTCATTCACATTGGTGCACAAAACGGAAGAGTGCTGTTTAAATGGGAGCAGTTTGGAAAACCTTGATGTTCCAAGGGAGCTAGTTCTCCTTGTACATTTGTTACTGAAAGCTAACATACAGATATAGCAAGTAAATAAGAGAGCTAATGGTATGCCAACTTTTATTAGTAGAGGATTTGAATATATTGAACACTGAACCGTACAACTTAGGAGAGTCCCTTTGGCACACGATACCTGTGCCAACCATGTTGGTACTATCTACCTGCACCTAGTCTGTATTCCCCCATTCCCTGTTAAACCAGATTCCAGCATCCTATTCTCTTGTTTCTATATTCAGTACCCACTTTATTACATGCAACTGCTCGTTAGTGCAAACACCTATTCAGTCAATCACATAGCAGCAATTCAATGCATAAAAGCACGCAAACATGATCAAGAGGCTCGGTTGTTGTTCAGACCAAATATTAGAATGGGGAAGAAATATAATCTAAGTGACTTTGACCATAGAATGATTGTTGGCGCCAATTGAGTAGTTTGAGTATCTCAGAAACTGCCGATCTCCTGGGATCTTCATGCACAACAGTCTGTAGAGTTTACAGGGAATGGTGCGAAAAACAAAAAAAAATCCAGTGAGCGGCAATTCTGTGGGTAAAAACTCCTTGTTAATGAGAGAGATCAGAGGAGACTGGCCAGACTAGTTTAAGCTGACAAGAAGGTGACAGGAACTTTGTGTTACAACAGTGGTGTGCAGAAGAGCATCTTTGAGTGCACAACATGTCAAACCTTGAAGTGGATGGGCTGCAGCAGCAGAAGACCACGAACATACACTCAGTGGCCACTTTATTGGGTATAGGATGTACCTTATAAAGTGGTTACTGAGTGTGTATTCCTCTACTCCTTGCCTGTTTATATGCCTTTCTAAATGTCTCTTAGGTGTAGCTACTGCTATGTTCAAGGCTTCTATAATTCCCCTGCTCATGCATTCCAAGTACTTATCACTCTCTGTTTACAAATCTGCTTCATCAATCTCCTTAAAAATTTTCCCTCTCATCTTAAAACTGTACCTTTTAGTATTTGTCACCTCAGTCCTGGAAAAAAGTCTATCTCCCTTGTCTATGCCCCTTATAATTGTATGTACTGTACTATACAGGAATAATGAGATCTTACTGCAATAAAGAGAGCCTTGATGAGACCATCCCAGGAATATCATAAACACAAGAGATTCTGTAGATATTGGAAAATCAGAGTAATGCACACAAAATGCTGGAGGGATTCAGCTTTTCAGGCAACAGATGAGGAAAGGAATAGACAGTCATCGGGACTCTTGTGCTCTGATGAAGGGTCTCGGCCTGAAATGGAGGCTCTTTGTTCCTCTCTATAGATGATGCCTGACCTGCTGAGTTCCTCCAGCATTTTGTGTGTGTTATCCAGGAATATTGTGTACAGGTTTTGTCTCTTCTCCCAAAGGATGCACTTGCCAAAGAGAGAATCAGTGAAGATTCACCAGACTGGTAATTAGGATGATGGTTTTACTCTATAAGCAAAAATTATATTGAACTTTAAGTCAAGTCAAGTTTATTATCATGTGCACAATTATGGAGAGGTACAGTACAATGTTAAATTTGCTTGTAGCAGCATCACAGGCATGTAGGTACAGACAATTCACAGAATATGGATCATACAAGACAGTGAAGAGAGAGGAAAAACAATGTGCAAAAACAATGCACATTCAGTAGCAAATCTATGGTAGTGCAAAAGGTCATCCAAAGTGTTCTGTTGCTGAGGGTTAGAGCTGTGTGGGTTGGTCCATGTACCTGATGGTTGTAGGAAATGTTTCGTTTCTTAACTTGGAGGCTATTTGAGGCGCATGTCGTGAGGAGCACTTTTAGGTAGTGGGAGCTTGTCCCTACTACTGCTCCTCGGCTTGACAGTCTTGGACAGCAGCATAATACAAGCAATAACAACAACTACAACAAAACAAAGCAACAGCAAGTCCCTTTTCTCCTTACCCCCCCCCCCACCCACCTTCACACACAGACAGGTCTCCAATCCCAGGACAAACTGCTTTAGGGCCTTCAATCTTCATTCTGTGGCCTGGACTCATAGACGCACAGACATTAGGCCTCCGATTTCCCAAATCTGCCACCCCACCCCCCCCAGGATCTTGACTTCCGACTCAGCAATGTCAGTGTTAGAGCTTCAGGCTTTGACCTTCAGTATCAGCCCCGAGGCCTCATCAATTATGTTTGGTCTTGAACTTCAGTCTCCCATGGGCTTCCAATGAGGGATTCACCAACTTGGGGGTATTTTCCCTGACCTAGACTTGCACACTCGTAGACATTGGGGACACGCCAGCATCGGACCTCAACTTCCAAGCTCTCTGACTTCAGTCTTCAATCTTTGGGCTTTGACTACATGGACCTCCAATCTGGGGACTCACTGACCTGGGGTGGGGGGGGTCATGAACCTGGGGGTTGGGGGTTGGGGGGTTTTACCAGCCCTCATCCACAGGGCCCACTGACCAACATCCATCCGCTGGCCTTTTACCACAGAGTAGTCTGACCTGGACTCAGACTACTGACCCGGCAGTACCACCCCTAACATCAAACTCCCCTCATCCCTGTCGCTAAATCTGAATCTGTCCCCTAACTCCCTGCGCTAACCCAGAACCATCCCTACAAGCCTAAAAATCAACTACATCTGAGGCACGTCCTAATGGAGACCGCAGCTTGGCGGCACCTTGACTGATCCATACAGATTGAAGTGTGCTGATAACAATTTCAGGGATCCAGTTGCTAAAGGTGTACAGAGAGAAGGGGAAGATAGTGTTGAATACTGAACTCTATGTTATGAACATCTGACTAGCATTCCATTACTGCTGTCTGGATGATCCAGAACAAAGTAGAGACCCAGGGAAATAGCAGTTGCTATCAAACTGTTGTGGTGATAGACAGATTGAACTGCATTCCACAGAGGTTAGAAAAAATAGGTATGATCACATTCTAACTTACAGAATTTCGACAGGGCCCGAGTGGCCCAGTGCAGGAACAATATCTCCCCTGGATAAGGACTCCAGAGCTGGGGGTTGTGCTCTCACAGTAAGGGGTTGTCTGTTTGGTGCTGAAACAAGTAGAGATTTCTTCAGTCATCAGGTGGTGAACCTTTGAGTTCTCTCTCCCAGCAGGCTGTAGGGACTCTTTCAATATGTAAATAGATAATATTTGGATTTGAAGGGACTCAGGACACATGGAAGGGCAGAAGGTCAGTCAAGAATGGTGCAGGAGGCTCTCGGAGCCATATGGGTATTCCGGCTTCTAATTCCTCTGTTTACTGCTGATCTCCACTGTCTCTGAACTTCTGGTGAGCAAATGTGGATCACAGTACAGGACAGCACAGGCACGGTTCCTTCAGCCTCTAGTGTCTACGCTAAACACCATGCCAAATTATATTAAATCATTCCTGGATATGATCCATATCCCTCCAATCCATTTATATTCATGAGTCTATCTAAAGCACTAACCCTGGCCACCCAGTCCAGACCCTACCACCCTCTATGTAAAAGCAGCTCACCTCACACATCTCCTTTAAACTTTTACCCTTTTACATTAAATGCAGTGCTGTGCAAAAGTCTTAGGCACATACTTTTGTACAGTACTGTAGTAATTTTATGTATTGCACTGTACTGCTGCTGCCAAAAAAAACACATTTCATGACATATGTGAGTGATCATAAACCTGATTCTGATAGGGATCTTTATTGTGGACTGAGAGTGGAAAGGGGGCAGAGAGAGGGGAATCAAGGATGGGAAAAGAGGAAGGGAGAGGGGATAGAGCGAGAGGCACCAGAGGGATATTCTGTAATGATCAATAAACCAATTGTTTTGAATCAATGTCATTCTACTGTTCATCAAATACAGTTTAGCACTCAACACTATCTTCCCCTTCACTCGGTTCCTTCTTTGCAACTGGATCCCTGAATTTGTCATCAGCACACTTCAATCTGTATGGATCAGCTAAGATGCAGTCAAGCTGCAGTCTCCATTCAGATTGTGGCTCAGATGTAGTAGTTTTTTAGGTTTGTATGGATGGCTTTGGGTTAGAACAGGGAGTTAAGGGACAGATTAATATTTAGGGACAAGGATGATGACTGGGTCTCAGGGCTGGGTGTGTCTGCACCTGCAACACTCCTCCGCTCCTGGCACTCCGTCTCCGCCACTGGTCCCACACCCCTCCTGTGGCACTCCGCCCTCGCCATTCCCAACATCCTTCGCTCCCGCCAGACTTACAAACTCATTCTCAACTCTACATTGACAAATACACTGGACAACAACTTTTTTCGGAAGTGTTGCTTCCTGAGAATTTTTATTGTTTATGATAGACTGCATGATCTTCACATGCTGTTACTTCAATCTTTAAGCTTATATCATTAGGTAAATTTATTAGAAAAAGATAATCTAGCAAGTCAATTTGCAGGCATATAGCTCTCATACTAACATTCAATGCATTTATGCCAATTCGGAGCAATATTTTTCTGTCTTTTGATATATGGTTTAACTCCTTGAGACTTCCATGTGCAATTTTATTTGTACTTAATATTAAACAATATTTTATGCCTCAGGAACTGTTATCAGAATATCCCCTCTTTCAAACTGAAAAAGGGGTGACAATTTAAAACCAAACTGAGCTAGTAACTTGGAATGTATCTTTTCAGCCTGTGTCTCAAGAAATGGATAATGTATAATAAGATCATAAGATCTAGGAGCAGAAGTAGGCCATTCAGCCCATCAAGTCTGCTCCACCATTCAATCATGGGCTGATCCACTTCATCCAGTCATCCCCACTCCCCTGCTTTCACCCCATACCCTTTGATGCCCTGGCTAATCAAGAACGTATCTATTTCTGCCTTAAATACACCCAATGATTTGGCCTCCACAGCCACTTGGTGGCAACAAATTCTACAGATTACCACCCTCTGACTAAAGTAATTTCTCCACATCTCAGTTCTAAAAGGACGTCCTTCAATCCTGAAGTCGTGCCCTCTTGTCCTAGAATCCCCTACCATGGGAAATACCTTTGCCACATCTAATCTGTTCAGGCCTTTTAACATTTGGAATGTTTCTATGAGATCTCCCCTCATTCTCCTGAAAATATCTTGAGATAGGTTAAAATATCGGCACAACATCATGGGTCAAAGGGCCTGTACTGTGCTATAGTGTTCTAAAAGGGAATCACTGAACAGGCTTGGTGAGTGACAGGGAGGAGGACAGTCCAGTACAGTATTCAAGGTATCTGCCCTAAGGCTATACTGGATGGCGATGGGTTCCCTGTAGACATACCCCTATCCTCCCATGTTCCAAGTCAGTGCCATACATCTGAATTTATACTGAAGCTTATTTTGAAAAGTGTGATAGACAAAGATATCATTAAGGGGGATGACAACTAAAGGAAAACCAAATAAAGTAACATCAATTGTCATGCACACATTCTGTACTCGGGAAAATTGTGAGGTCAGATAGAAACACAGGAGAATCTGAAGATGCTGGAAATCTTGAGCAGTACTGTACTGTATGTTCTATGAAACATGCACATTGCTGGAGGAACTCTACAAGCCAGGCAGCATCTATGGAGGGCAATAGACAGTTGACGTTTCGGGCCAAGTACCTTCATGAGATTCTAATGTGTGATGTCAGATAGTCTTTTCTGTTAATAGGTAAGAATGTTCCAAAGTCTATAAGATTTACATTTTCATCTTCCTAGCCCCAGATTTTGCATGGGAACTACAGCAGCTGAAAGTCATGAAAAAATCAACATGATTTGGTGAAACCCCTATTTATATTGAAAACCTGTTGTAGGTGTCTAGCCTACTGTATGCATTCTATCCACTAGATGGCTCTTTGAAACCCACTTGGCATTTGAAGTGCTAATTCCTCAATAATTTCCTTGCACGATGCAACAAACAGTAATTCAATTTCATGTTGATGGCATTGAGGTGAAAGATTCTGTGAATAAAAGAGATATAGAAAGAAAACATAGTTGTAGAAAAATTGCATTACTCAATTTATTTTGGTCTGGGTGAAAATCAAAAATTGAGTAAGGTTTAGCATGATCATTCACCACGGTTCAGTGAATTTAGTGAGCCTGCTTAACAACTAGTCTCAGTGCTGGAGAGTAAGAGTGGAGAAATCACATGTGATCTCTAACCTTTCAGAGGTGCAGTTTTTAAAAAAAATTCTATCATGAGCACAAGTTTTTCTGTAACAGGTTAAATTGCTTGTGATTTGATCAGATTTTGACAGAATAAATTGTAGAGGCTTGGGAACTGACAGCTTGCTGGGGGTCAGCATTAACAGAGGAGATTTACCAGGATGCTGCCTGGATTAGAAAACATGTCTTATGAGGAAAGGTCGAGCAAGCAAGGGCTTTTCTCTTTGACGTGAAGGAGGTTGAGAGGTGACTTGATTGAGAAGTATAAGATTATAAGAGGCATAGATAGAGTGGACTTTTTTCCCAAGGCAGCAATAGCTAATACCAGAGGACAACATTTAAGTGAGTGAAGAAAAGTTTAGGGGAGATGTCAGAGGTAAGTTTTTTACACATAGCACAATGAGTGCCTGGATTGCACTACCAGAGGTGGTGATAGAGACAATATACTGTACAATAGGGATCTTTAAGATTCTTACTTAGGAAATGGATGAAAGAAAAATTGAGGGTTGTGGCTGTGTAGGAAGGAGGAGTAAGACTGATAATGGAGTATGTTTATATTGGCTGTGGACCAAAGGCCCTGTGCTGTGCTGTACTATTCTATGTTCTGTGTTGAAGTGAATGGAACCATTTTAATTCAAAGGATTAAAAGTACATTTATTATCAAAGTATGTATAAATTATACAACCTTGAGGTTTATCTGATTACAGACAGCCACAAAGCAAGAAACCTGAAGGAACCCAATTAAAGAAAATGACCAGCACCTAATGTGCAGAGAAGGAGAAAAAAGAAACACAAATTATGCAGATGATAAAGCAAGCTGCAGCATTCTGAATCAAATTGAGTCCATGGTTCCAGATCCCGGAGCAGCCAGAGTAGCCCCATAACTTCGGTCTCAATTCATCACAGAGCAGGGCAAGTCACTGCAAAGCTTGCAGGCATGAAGTGCGTAGCGGCTGGAGTAGGCTCACAGCTTCAGCACTGCAGAGAGGAGTGAACATTACGGAAGAACGAACAGAATCAACATGATCCCCCATCCGGTCAGGACATCCTGTCTTTCCAGTCTGTCTGGGCCAGCATTTAAATCGTCCAAACACTGGGTCATCCCCCACACCAGGACCCAGTCCTGCCACAGCAATACGCTCTGGGACTAGACCTCACCACCCAGCCCAAAGCCATTCTCGACCTCTCCAAATTGGCTTGGTGCTGTTCCAACCTCATCCCGGTTTAGATGGGCATGCACCGAAACTCCTCTGCTTCGACACCTCTCCGACTTGCTCACTCCAATTCCACCTCCAACAATGACACCATCTCTGTTAACTTTGTAAAAGTGTGATTCATGTTTTTAGTTGAATTTCTTGCCTTTTGAACTATCAGTAAGCTGTCGTCCGACTTTAGTAGCACCATTTTAAACCAGATTTTGCCTTCCATAGCAGGCTATTTGAAGCATATTTCAACAATGGCCATGGCAAAGTACCTGTGTTTCTGTGTGATCATTTCATCAGTCATCAGCCACCATAGGATTATAGGAAAAGACCTATGAGGAAGGCAACTTTACAGTTCCAGAGACCTGGGTTCAATTCCTGCTGCTTCTTGTAAGGAGTTTGTACGTTCCCCCCCATGATTATGTGGATTTCCTCCCAGTGCTCTGATTAGGCTAGGGTTAAAACATGGGTTTATTCTGCAATGTATCTTGATTCTATATTCTGTCTTTTTTTCATTCTTTGGGACGGCACAGTAGTGTAGTTTACAGTACATGTGATGTGTGTTCAATTCCCGCCAATACCTGTGAGGAGTTGGTATGTTCTCCTCCTGGCCACATGGGTTTCCTCTGGTTGCTCTGGTTCCCTCCCACAGTCCAAAGACATACTGGATGGTAGGTTAATTGGTCATTGTAAATTGTCCCATGATTAGGCTAGGATTAAGTGGGGAGATTGTTGGGCAACGTACCTTAAAGAGCCAGAAGGGCCTATTTCATGCTGTATCTCAACAAATAAATAAAGTAGGGAATATCTTAAAATAAAGTAACATGACATTTGTGTATTCTGTGCAAATTTACTGTGCAAGTTAGTGTTTTCAAATAAAATGCTTAACTATTGAATTTATTTACTACGTGCCAACTATTTACTTAGCTGTTTGAACTTTTTACATTTGAATCCTAAAGCACAACTTGGAGTAATAGAATCAGAATCAGGTTTATTATCACCAGCATGTGTCGTGAAATTTGTTAACTTAGCAGTAGCAGTTCAATGCGATATTTAACATAGACGGGAAAAAAACAAAATAAAATAATTTTAAAAATGAATAAGTAAATCAATTACAGTATACGTATATTGAATAGGTTAAAAATCATGAAAAAAACAGAAATAATATATATTAAAAAGGTGAGGTAATGTCCAAGGGTTCAATGTCCATTTAGAAATCAGATGGCAGAGGGGAAGAAGCTGTTCCTGAATCGCTGAATGTGTGCCTTCAGGCTTCTGCACCTCCTACCTGATGGTAACAGTGAGAAAAGGACATGCTCTGGGTGCTGGAGGTCCTTAATAATGGATGCTGCCTTTCTGAGACACTGCTCCTCGAAGATGTCCTGGGTAGTTAGTACCCAAGATCGAACCGACTAAATTTCCAACCCTCTGCAGCTTCTTTCAGTCCTGTGTAGTAGACCCCTTCCCATACCAGACAGTCAGGATATCCCATACAAATGTATGGAATATATGATCTCATTTTGCATCAACACCCATTCCAGTCTGTACCACTTCACTTCCTTGTGTTTAATCATTTCCTCAAATATAAATTTCCCTTTAATTATTGTGTATGAACTTGCTGCTGCAAAATCTGACCACTAGGTTGCACAATCCTCTCAATATTCTTTCCTTGTATCACTCAATCTTGTTTTTCTCGGTAAATGAAGAGTTGAAGTCTCTGGCTCTTGTACAAGAAACAAGGGAGGGTCACACATTAGCTTGTGTTGAGCTGGCTGATTTCACCTGAGGCAGAATTAATGGTGTTGCAGCAACACTATAGTAGGCTGAATCAAAGGTGGTGATGAATCAGCAGAAAGGAGGGAGATTGAAAATCTGGCTGAGTGGTGCCACAACAATAATCTCTTACTCAATGTCAGCAAGACCAAGGAGCTGATTATAGACTTTAGGAGAAGGAAACCAGAAGTCCATGAGCTAGTCCTCATTGGAAGATCAGAGGTGGAGAGGGTCAGCAACTTTAAATTCCTCAGTGTTATTATTTCAGGGGACCTGTCTTGGGCCCAGCACACAAGTACAATTACAAAGAAAGCACAGCAGTGCCTCTACTTCCTTAGCAGTTTGCAGGAATTTGGCGTGACATCTAAAACTTTGACAAACTTCTTTAGATGTTTGTGTATGTTGTGTATGTTCTATTAGTCTGTGAGCCAGGACCCCAAACTTGGGCCACCGGTACCATCTGGGTGGAATAATCCTTATAGTGATTTTTGGCAAGGTATACACCCGTAGCGCTAGAAAATATGTGATAGCGTTGCAGCAGTGGTACCATTAATAACACTGAGGAATATGTGATAGCATTGCAGCTGTGAGGGGGACTGGGAGTTGCACCTCCATGCTGTAAGAACCATGATCCCATGGTGCTTTGCCTATGATAAGATGAATTATGCCAGATACCTGTCCCCTTACTTTGCTCAGATGATGAACCTCCCAGAGAAGAATCCTTCTGTATATGAGGCCTTCAAGACAGGCCAATTCTCAGTGCAGCTGTCAAGTAACAACCCCTTTGGGCAGATCCCTGTGGATCAGGCTATTGAAGCCACAGTGAACAAAGACACACAGACTCCTGGAGGCACATCACAGTTCAGCCTGAATGCTGGAGCTATCAAGCATTACTACATAACAGCTGAGCACCGCAATGCATTCCTGGGACAGCTAAGGGAGATGGTGCAAGGCAACAAATCAGAGCTTTGTCATGCAGAGCTACAGTGGCCAAGAATCCAGAAAGATGAGGAAGCAGTTTCAGCAGTGGTTAGCCTCATGCGTGAATGGGTCACGTATGACCCATTTGCAGAGAAGCGGGACCTTATTAGCATCTCTACGGCAAAGTCAGCCCCAAAGGACATTGCCTCCAACCTGATGAGATTGGTGAGCAATGCTTTGTAACCTTCAAGGATGAGAGACTAAAGGAAGACCCACCAGCAAAGAAATTCCATGACCCAATGAAAACCAACAAGCTGAAAACATTCAGTGATATGTGTAAGAAGAGAGAAGTGAAATCAAATGGGAGGGCGATCATCTTGAAAGCAGACAGGTCTTTGTTTGGATGCATCATGGTGATGGCACAAGGGCACAGTCTATGTATGGAGGATATCCTTTCTCATCCCCTTGGACCATTGCCCTGGGCCCTGTTCACACCAGAAGGATTGCTAAGAAAGACAAATAAAGCTACTTTAGCCACAACCTTGCAGAAAAATGTAGCAGTAGAAGAGCAACTCCCAGGAAACTCTGCTACAGTGGTTGATGGAATGAACTTGGTCCAAAGAGTGAAAGGTGATCAAGTTACTTTCAGAGATGTTGCCACAACAAT
Source organism: Mobula hypostoma (assembly GCF_963921235.1). Classification (NCBI taxonomy): domain Eukaryota; kingdom Metazoa; phylum Chordata; class Chondrichthyes; order Myliobatiformes; family Myliobatidae; genus Mobula; species Mobula hypostoma. The sequence goes on from NC_086117.1 coordinate 8,526,134, forward strand.
TCTGGGTATGGCTCTGAGGGAAGGCAGTCAGAGTAGCAGAATAGATGTTGTGTTGGACACATACAAGGAGAACTCTATCAAGAATAGTGAAAGATCTCTACGAGGTGAAGGGACTGGTTATGAGTTGCAAGGTATCACAGGCACACAGATGGTGAGGCAGTGGAGGAACTTCCTGACCAAAATCAGTCACAAAAATAGTCTCATTAGCTTCATTGTCCATGAATGGAGAGAGGTGGAGTACAGAGCAAAGCTACAGGAGAAGATTCTGTATGCATCTGTGAATGACAAATATTACAGTCACATTTCAAGACAGTGAGGAGGTGTTAGCTCTTCAGTGTCAACAAGAAGAAGCAGATGCCCGTCTACTTCTCCATGCTGCCCATGCCACAAGAGAGGGATACTAATCTATAGTGATCTGCTCAGAAGACACAGATGTCTTTATCATGTCTTTAGCATTTTGTGACAAGACGTGGAAGACTTGGGAAATTATTATGATTATTAATAGGTTATGAAAGTATGGAAAGCTGTCTTTCATTAAATATATTCATTTTTTAACCAAATGGGGCCTAAGTTATGGCCGTGTGGAACCCCACATTTGAATAATTGTACTGTAATTCTATATGCTATGACAAAAGCTTAAGATTGTTTTGATTTGATACAACAATATGGAAAATATCATGACAATGATAAAACTCCAGAAATCTCTCCAAATGAGGTTTTTTACCTTTTGTGGGGTGGGGTAACATTTTCTGCTGTACTGATGTTAATATTTAATATACACAAAGTGATTACTTATTTGAATTTCTGAATAAATTCTCTACAAATCTATGCGATTATATGTGTCCTAGGGTTTTTATTGACTTTTCCAAAATAAACAACAGACAAATATTTTTCTAAAAATGAAATGATTCTCTCTACTGGTGGGCACTATACTGCGAGTGCCACCAATGACATAGTTTTCAATGTAGAATTTTATAACAACATTTGATGAAAGGTGCTTGAACTCAGCTATCATTATGACAAATTTCAATGTTGAGGGGTCACTGATGACAAAATACCACAAGGTTGAATATATATGTTGTACTTTATATTGGCCACTTTTCAGAAATGCTTATTTTAGGGTAGTATTATAAAATGCATGATAGCACACATAAAGCTACCACTGGTGCAATGCTATCATATATTTTCTAACTCTAGAGATGTATACTTTGCCAAAAATCACTATGAGCATTATTCCCCTCAGATGGTACTGACCAACCCTGCTGGCTCACGGACTATACAGATGTGTAGTGTAGAATATATTGACCTGCAGTATTGGGATTCATTTTCCTCATATAAAGCTGTCCACGGTTTCCAATTCAGAGGCACAGTTATTATTTACATCACTTCGGGGAATGGGATGTGTCTTATGACCTTAACTTTGACCAAGAATTGCGTTGCAAATCCTTGGCAGTAGGCTTTGTATCAGACACAAACCAACTAATCATGAATTCAGACAACAGCACATATTCTGGGCAGCACAGTGATGAAACAGGCAGTATCCAACTCTTATGACTTGGGTTTAATCTTCTGTTGCTGTTTTTGTGGAGTTTGCATGTTCTCTCTATGGACTAGGTTTCTCCCGGGGTCTCCTACATCCCAATGCCGTGGGTTGGTAGGTTAATTGTCCATTGTATATTGCCCCTAGTGTAGAATCAAGACAGATTTTCTGCTTTCTTTTTTTTACATTTGGAGATACAGCATATATCTAGAAATAGGCTCTTCCAGACCAACAAGCTTGTGCCACACAATTATAGCAACACACACAAAATGCTGGAGAAACTCAGCAGGCCAGGCAGCATCTATGGAAAAAGTACTGTTGACGTTTCAGACCGAAAACCTCCAGCAGGACTCTACTTTTTTCTGTCGATGCTGCCTGGCCTGCTGAGTTCCTCCAGCATTTTGTATGTGTTGCTCAGATTTCCAGTACCTGCAGATTTCCTCTTGTTTGCCGCACGATTATACCCATGTGACCAATTAACCTATTAACCCATATGTCTTCGGAATGTGGGAGGAAACCTGAGCACCAGGAGGAAATCCACACAGTCACAAGGAGAATGTACTGTACGAACTATTTACAGACAGCGGTGCAATTGATCCCGGGCTGCTGGCTCTGTAAAGTTGTTGAGCTTGTGGGAGAGAATGGCTTACAGGGAATAAATGGAAAAATAAAATTTCTCTAAGGGCCATTGTTGATTCAATGAGCCAAATGGCCTCTTTCATTGTCGTAAGGAAATATATGGGAGAATAAAAACTAAAGAGAAATCTTTTTATGTAGAGTTTTAAACATTGGAGGTATCTCTGGTTAATTGACTTGTTAGACATAACAACGATAAATTGAAAATCAGAATGAATGAGCCTCCAGCCAGTAAGTAGAGATGATCGAAGGAGGTTTATAGGGACAGGGAGCTGAGTTAGTTTCAGTGAAAAGCTTTGCTCATCAGGCACAAAATGCTGGTGGAACTCAATAGGTCAGGCAGCAACTGTTCTTCTTCTTTGTGCATATTTGAAACAGAACTCCAAGCACTTAGCCTTAAAACTTTATCAAATTTCACTTAGCTCCGCCGTTCATTCATTTTCTCACGCCTCTCCAGAGTACAGCATGGAAACAGGCCCTTTGGCCCAACTGGTCCGTGCCGACCACAGCGTCCTCCCTGCTGGTCCCAGTTCCACGCATTCGGCCAATAACCCTGCAAGCCCTTCCCTCCATGTAGCTATCCAAATGCCTCTTAAATGTTGCAATGGTGTCCACACTGACCACTTTCTCTGACAGCTCAGTCCAGGCACTCACTACCATCTGCGTAAAGAACTGAACTCTCACGTCTATTTCGAATCTCTGCCCTCTTATTTTCTATCTGTGCCCTCAAGTTTTGGATTCCCCAACCCTAGGGAAAGAACTATGACCATCCACTTTATCCATCCCCCTCATGACTTCATTAACATCTGTGAGGTCACCTCTCAGTCTCCTGCACGTGAAGAAATTAAAATCCAGTACCTTTGGTTTAACCCCTTTCAGCTCCAAATCCATGTACCTTTCAGTTTAAGCCCATCACCCTTAATGGAGCCTAGGACACCAACAGCAGCGCATCAAAGTGCTAGGTAAGCTCAAAGGTCGGAGGTTAAGTCACCTGGGCCAGAAGGACTACATTCCAGAGTCCTGAGAGAGATTGCTGAAGAGATAATGGATGCATTGGTCATGATCTTTCAAGAATCACTTGATTCTCGCATGGTTCTGGAGGACTAGAAAATTGTCACTCCACTCTTTAAGAATGGAGGGAGGCAAAAGGAAGGAAATTATAGGCCAGTTAGCCTAATCTCAGGTTGAGAAGGTGTTGGAGTCTATTATTAAGGATGAAGTTTCAAGGTACTTGGAGACTAATGACAAAATAAGTCAAAGTCAGCATGGTTTCTGTAAAGGGAAATCTTAGCTGACAAATCTGTTAGAATTGTTCGAGGAAGTAACAAGTCGGGTGGACAAAGGAGAGGCAGTGGATGTCATTTATGTGGATTTGCAGAAGGTGATGATAAGGTGCTACAGATGAGGCTGCTTAGCAAGATAAAATCCATTAGTGTTACAGGAAAGATATTGGCATGGACAGAGGAATGGCTGGCAGCCAGAATGCAGCGAGTGGGAATAAAAGGGGCCTTTTCTCGTTGGCTGCCAGTGAGTAGTGATATTCCTCAGGGGTCAGTACTGGGACCACTGCTTTTCATATTGTTTGTCAATGATTTCGATAATGGAATTGATGACTTTGTGGCAAAGTTTGTAGATGATATGAAGATAGGTGGAGGGGTAGGTAGTGCTGAGGAAGCAATGCGATTGCAGCAGGACTTAAACAGATTGGAAGAATGGGCAAAAAAAGTGGCAGATGGAATACAGTGTTGGGAAATGTATTTTAATGCATTTTGGTAAAAGGAACAATAGTACTAACTATTATCTAAATGGAGAGAATGTTCAAACATCAGTGGTGCAGAGGGATTTAGGAATCCTTGTGCAAGACTCACAGAAGGTTAATTTACAGGTTGAATCTTTGGTAAAGAAGGCAAATGCAATGTTGGTTGGCATTTATTTCATTTATTTCAAGGGAAATAGAATATAAAAGCAAGGAGATAATGTTGCACCTTTATAAGACACTAGTCAGGCTGCAGTTAGAGTATTGTCAACAGTTTTGGGTCCCATATCTCAGAAAGGATGTGTTGTCATTGGAGAGATTCCAGAGGAGGTTCATGAGGTTGATTCTGAGAATGAAGGGGTTAACAAATGAGGAGCATTTGGCAGCTTTGGGCCTGACTCACTGGAATTTAGAAAAACACGGGGATATCTCATTGAAACTACTGAATGTTGAAAGGACTAGATAAGGTGGATGTGGGGAGGATGTTTCCTGGGTTGGGGGTATCCAGAACTAGAGGGCACAGCCTCAAAACTGGAGGGTGATCCTTTAGAACAGAGGTAAGGAAGAATTTTTTTTAGCCAGAGAGTAGCAAATCTGTGGAACGCTCTGCCACAGACTGCAGTGGAGGCCAAGTCCGTGCAAAAATTTAAGGGGGAAGTTGATCATTTCCTGATTGGTCAGGGCATCAAAGGCTATAGTAAGCAGGCAGGTGTATGGTGTTGAGTGGGATCCAAGATCAGCCATGATGGGGTGGCAGAGCAGACTCGATGGGCTGAATGGCCTAATTCTGCTCCTATGTCTTAGGGTCTTATGGCCAGAGTCCTCAGTTCTAGGCTGAAGGTTGATCAGCCCTGTGGCTTCCACTTCCACCACATCACAGGATCTGTGGCGAGGAATAAACAGTGGATGTGTCATGCCGAGACCCTTCATCAGCACTTGCCCGTGACATCAAATATTTATTCCCCTCCATAAATGCTGCCTAACCTGCTGATTTCCTTCAGCATTTTGTGTGTGTTGCTCAAGATTTCCAGCATCTGCAGAATCTCTTGTGTTTAAGCTTTGCTCATGATACATTTACCTGTGATAATTGGGACAATACACATTAGAACATTGAGCAGTCTTACACTGGATCACAAGAACGTTTTTAAAAAAAACGGCTCCCAGACTTCGTAAGTTTCAAAAACAAGTGTTAAGATGCCTTCTGAACATGGAGGCATTTTTCTTAAACACAGTGAGCTGCAGCCAGCCATGAGCTATCCTTGAATCTGAAATAACTGATTGGATTATTTCCCAGGCAGTGTTGGTATTCATACAGCATGACAGGAATGCATTTCCTTGCTTCCTTCCTCAGCCATGTGGATAATCCTTGAGATATTGGCTACTGACCAGCCCCGGGGCATGGATAGCACTGCACAGTTCTCAGTCATGAAAAGGAGAATAATGTTCCTTTTATGCCTCCTTTCACCAGCATTACCAACTAATACTGGATCTTATTAAGATGAGGTTCATAAGCATTAGGTAGTAGAATATTAAATTTGGTAACCCTTGATTATTACACGTAGCAAAGACCAGATGCAGATTGGTTCCTTCTACATTGAACTGAATGAATATCAAACAGTTTCTGCAACAAGTCATCGACTCCAGCAGAGCCCAGGTGGTGAAAATGAATATCGAGCACAGTGTCATTTCGACTGAGCTGATTTAGGAACACTAAATCCTACCCAAAGAGCGCCTCCTTATCTTGGGGTATTTTTCTTTCTGCAGCTGCGAATCATGAAGAGAGTCATAAATGCTTCTTTCTAATGTAGCCATCTAAAGGAGTTGTACTTTTGTAAACATTTCTAAAATTTTCAGGTGATGGTGTACTTTGGCTTGCTTTGAAAACTGCCACAAATGAATAATACAGTTTATAAGGAAAAGAAGCAGAATTTGAGTACTTAATATTTGAACAACCTTTTATAAAGACTTCAAATCTCAGTCACATTCAATTATATTAGCTTTAATTAGCACATGTACAACGCAACATACAGTGAAATGCATCATTTACATCGATGACCAGCACAGTCTGAAGATACGCCAGCGGCTGCTAGCAAGTGTTTCCAGTGCCAACACAGCATGCCCACAACTTATTAACCTTAACCTGTACATCTTTGGAATGTGGAAGGAAACCAGAGCACCTGGAGGAAACCCACAAAGTCATGGGGAGAACATGCAAACTCCTTACAGACTGGCTGGAATGGAACTCCAATCACTGGTGCTGTAAAGTGTTTTGCTAGCTGCTACACTAATTAGTGCGTATATCTATTATACAGTGTAATGAAAGATAAACAAACCCCATTTCCAGAAAAGTTGGGATATTTTCCAAAATGCAATAAAAACAAAAATCTGTGATATGTTAATTCACATGAGTCTTTATTTAACTGACAAAAGTACAAAGAAAAGATTTTCAATAGTTTTACTGACCAACTTAATTGTATTTTGTGAACATACACAAATTTAGAATTTGATGGCTGCAACACACTCAACAAAAGTTGGGACAGAGACATGTTTACCATTGTGTTACATCACCTTTCCTTTTAATAACACTTTTTAATCGTTTTGGAACTGAGGATACTAATTATAGTAAATTTGCAATTGGAAATTTTGTCCATTCTTGCTTGATATAAGACTTCAGCTGCTCAACAGTCCGTGGTCTGCATTGTCTGATTCTCCTCTTCATGATGTGCCATACATTTTCAATAGGAGATAGATCTGGACTGGCAGCAGGCCAGTCAAGCACACGCACTCTGTGTCTACAAAGCCATGCTGTTGTAGCCTGTGCAGAATGTGGTCTGGCATTGTCCTGCATGGACGTCCCGGGAAGAAACGTTGCCTTGATGGCAACGTATGTCTCTCTAAAATCCTAATATACGCCTCAGAGTCAATGGTACCTCCACATACATACACCTCACCCATGCCATGGGCACTGATGCACCCCCATACCATCACAGATGCTGACTTTTGCACCTTTCGCTGATAACAATCTGGATGGTCGTTTTCATCTTTGGCAAGGAGAACTCGACGCCCGTTTTTTCCGAAAACTAGCTGAAATGTGGACTCATCTGACCACAGCACACGGTTCCACAGTCTTTCGGTCCATCTGAGATGAGCTCGGGCCCAGAGAACTTGCCGGTGTTTCTGCATAGAGTTGATGTATGGCTTCCTCCTTGCGTAATACAGTTTCAAGTTGCATTTCTGGATGCAGCGACGGACTGTGTTGAGTGACAATGGTTTTCTGAAGTACTCCCGAGCCCAGGTGGCTATAATTGTCACAGTAGCATGATGGTTTCTTAGGCAGTGCAGCCTGAGGGCTCAAAGATCACGCGCATTCAACAGTGGTTTCTGACCTTGCCCTTTACGCACTGAGATGTCTCTGAATTCTTTGAATCTTTTCATAATATTATGTACCGTAGATGTTGAAAGACCTAAATTCTCTGCAATCTTGTGTTGAGAAATGTTCCTTTTGAACTGACGAACAATTCTCTCATGAATTTTGGCACAAAGGGGTGAGCCACGACCCATCCTTGCTTGCAAAGACTGAGCCTTTGATGGATGCTACTTTTATACCCAGTCATGATACCTCACCTGCTACCAATTAGCCTGCTTAATGTGGAGTCTTCCAAACCGGTGTTACTCGAGTATCCTGTGCACTTTTCAATCTTATTTTAACTCTGTCCCAACTTTTGTTGAGTGTGTTGCAGCCATCAAATTCTAAATTTGTGTATATTTACAAAGTACAATTAAGTTGGTCAGTAAAACTATTGAAAATCTTTTCTTTGTACTTTTGTCAGTTAAATAAAGGTTCACGTGAATTAACATATCACAGATTTTTGTTTTTATTGCATTTTGGAAAATATTCCAACTTTTCTGGAAATGGGATTTGTAAATAATTGATCAGCGCAAGAGATTTTGCAGATACTGGAAAACCGGAGTAACACACAGAGAATGCTGGAGGAATTCAGCAAGTCAGGCAGCATCTATGGAAAGGAATAAAGAGTCGACATTTTGGGCTAAGACCGTTCATCAGGTTATAAATAATTGATTTAAGTTTAAACAGGTTGTTAGTTAAAGATTGTTCTTAACATCCTTAACAGGATGTCCACAAGTGTTTTCTGGCCAATGAAGTACATTTGGAGTTGTGAGGTGACAGCCAACATGCAGTAGGCATGTGAGGTAAAAATAATCTGACGTAGCTGTGGGAAACATATTGGCCCATTTTTCCTTGTTCTTCTTCAAGATGGTACCTTGGAATGTTTTACATCAACCTGCCTGAAATAACAAGTTCCCAGTTTAATTTTGCAGCAATCTGTCACAGCTTGACTGGAGTGTTGGCCTGGGCTTTGTGCTTTGTGTCTTTGTGTGGTCTCCCGGCTTCATGCCTCAGTGTCACCTGTTACAGTCGCTAAGGAGGGATGATGCCCAAAGTGGTCTGGTGCAGCCTCCAGGCTGGATTGGCGGCAGGCCGCTCCCATCGGTAATGCACTCGTGTTTGTTCAGTGAAAGAGGAGCTGGATTGCGTTGGCTTGCGGACTGCTGGGGCTTGTTCTTGCTGACAATATCCATGAACTCGGGGAGGGCTATATTATGTTTTTTTTCATGTGACTGTATGTTTACTGCTATCTTATATGTGTTATATGTGCCTTGTGCTGTGTATGATTTTGGTACTGTGTTTTGCACCCTGGCCTTGGAGGAATGCTGTTTCATTTGGCTGCATTTACGGGTATTCATGTATGGTGGAATGACAATTGAACCCGAATTTGAACTTGGTGGTGGAACCTCATGCTTGAGGCAAGATGGGATAAATAATTGTTCTGCAAGAGATGGCTACATGTAGTGCTTAGATATCACTGCCAAACAGAAAAGTTGCCACTGGCCTAAAAGTTCAGTTTCTCAGTAGCTTTATATACAGTTAGTGGCCACTTTATTAGTTACTCACTGTACCGAATAAGATAGCCACTGAACGTATGTTTATGCTCTTCTGCTGCTGTAGCCCATCCGCTTCAAGGTTTGACATTTTGTGCATTCGGAGATACTCTTCTGCACACCACTGTTGTAACGTGTGGTTATTTTGAGTTACTGTCGCCTTCCTGTCAGCTTGAACCAGCCTGGCCATTCTCCTCTGACCTCTTTGATTAACAAGGCATTTTATGCCCAGAGAATTGCTGCTCAACAGATGTTTTTGTTGGTGCACCATTCTCTATAAACTCTTGAGACTGTTATGTGTGAAAATTCTGAGATACTTAAACCACCCCATCTGGCACCAACAATCGTTCCATGGTCAAAGTCACTTAGATCGTCACTTTGCCGCTGCTTGTGCATGGGAGGGGGGAGTGGGGGGGATTTAGGGTTCTAACATTTAACTGTCATTCATTCTTTGGGCACTCCTTTGTTTACAAAGAAAAAGAATTTCAGGATGTATATTGTATGCATTTCTCTGACATTAAATGTTCCTATTGAAAGCTATTGATCACATTTCTTGCCCATTCTGATGTTTGGTCTGAACAACAACTAAACCTTTTGAGCATGTCTGCATGCTTTTATGCATTAAGTTGCTGCCACATAATTGGCTGATTAAATATTTGCATTAATGAGCAGGTGTACAGGTGTACCTAATAAAGTGGCCACTTAGTGTACATAACAGGGACCCTGAACAGACTTATGATGAGGCACAGTAAATAAAATAAGGTAAGTTGCAGCTGGAATATAAAAGTCTCTCATGTCTCTTATAAAAAGTCTCTTGTAAGTCTCATAATTTGAGAAGAAAGATATTTGGATTAGTATTGGTTTTCAGTTTAACAAAGCATGAGATCTGTCTGTTTCAACTGATTAAATTAGCAATTCTTATAAATCAATTAGAAGTGTTTATCAAATGGGGAAAATTATACTTGTAGTCAGACAATATAACTATTCACGTATTACACAGTCAGCTGTGTTCAGAAATTATGTTCAGATGGCAATCTAGTTCATTTGGCAGTGTTAATGAACCAGGGCTTGTTTCGGATCATCACATGTTTTGTTTTCAAATTTGTGAATTTGATTTTCTGTTTAATTCTTCTCACAGACTCTGATTAAAAAGCCCCTGCTGCTTGATGCCAAGTTAGATTTGGCAGACCCATAGTATTCTTCATCTGAAAAGCAAAGATCTCAAATGCTAAAAAATGGAAATGTAAACAGAATCGTCACCACCTTCTGAGTCCCTAAAATTCACAAAAAGCAAAATTAATGGGCCCAGAGCAGCATTCAGAATTTAAATCCAATGACTTATACATGTCCATCAGCTTCTCACAAGGTGCCTTGCACATGGGTTTGAAAGATGATAAATGAGATGTTCAGTATTGAATATAAGAAGCCCGTTTATATCTCCAGGATGATCGTAGGCATGATTTTTTTTACCAAAATGCATTTTAATAATTAATTATGCAAATATGCAACAGATTCAAATATTCAAATGTTAATATTTTCAGTAGGATTGATAATTCCTCTTGCATACAAGTCTAATATTACAGCTGCATTTCCTTTAGTTATATTCCATGACCAAACAAGTTACTCATAATTTTCAGTCCGTCTGTGAGGAAGGGTGGGAGGACCCGATATTCCGGTCATAGAGCTTCGACACTGGTTGCACCCCATCTCAGCTTTTCTTACTTAAGGACGAAACCAGAGTAGTGTTGATCTGTTGAATTGATGGTACATTGAATAAAGAGAATTTACTGCATATGGTATGAATATTGTCTTGGAAAAAAACTTAATTTACACTCAGTGGCTACTGTATTAGGTACCTCCTGTGTCTAATAAGGTGCCCACAGTGTGTGTCCATGGTCTCCCGCTGCTATAGCACATCCGCTACAAGGTTCGATGTATTGTGTGTCTGAGATGCTCTTCTGCACACCACTGTTGTAATGCACGGTTATTTGAGTTACTGTCAGCTTGAATCAGTCTGGCCATTCTCGTCTGACCTCTCTCATTAACAAGGTGCTTTTGCCCACAGAACTTCTGCTCATTGCATTTTTTTTGTTTTTTGCACCACTCTCTAAACTCTAGAGAACATCCCAGGAGATCAGAGGTTTCTGAGATACTCAAACCAGAGGCAAACAATCATCCTGCGGTCAAAGTCACTTAGATCACATCTGTTCCTCATTCTGATGTTTGGTTTGAACAACAACTGAACCTCTTGACCATGCATGATTTTTGCTGCCATAGGATTGGCTGATTAGATATTTGCATTAATAGGTGTATCTAATAAAATGATTACTGAGTGTAGACCCTGGAACATTTGCTTGGGGACAACTCCCTGCACAGGAAGATCTGAGGTTTTGAGAACCAGAGGCCACGTCACACTGTGCAAATAATGCACACCAGCAGCATTTGGAGTTTGTCTCAAAATATGTGCAACCTGTAGAGCACAGAGTTCTGAATTACAGAGATGTTTGGGATGAACCCTGGCAAACACTACTGCAGTAAAATATTTGAATGGCTGTTACACAGGGCCCAACTCTGCAGTGTCTAGAGGGCTGGTAGGTCCATAGGCTCTAGCTTCCTATCAGCCGCTCCACAACCCCAGAGCTTTTGCAGTGTGTCCTTATGTTCAAGCTACTGAAAAACACTGTAAAGTGTTCCTGTGCAAAATGCCGATGTATTGTAGAATTAAGAGTCAGTCAGCACAAACCCTTAACTAGCATTTCCTTCCAGTTAATTTGCAATTTGCATCTCTGCACCTTATGCATGGGAAGGAAATCTCATTTAAGTGGAGAAATCTGTACATCACTTTATAGCACCAGTAATCACTGATCGGGGTTCATTTCCTGCCACTGCCTGTATGGAGCTTGTTCGTTCTCGCAGTGAATGTGCGGGATTCCTCCAGGTGCTCTGGTTTCCTCCCACATTCCAAAGATGCACAGTTAGGATAGATCAGCTGTGGACATGCTGTGTTAGCGATGGAAGCATGGTGACACTTGTGGAATGCCCAGCATAGTCCTTGCTGTTTTGATTTGATGCAAACGTTAATTTTCACTGTATGTCTCAATGTACATGTGACAAATAAAGCTAATCATTTGTATAATTTTTTTTGTTGTTTGAAAGTGCAACACATGGACAATCCTTCAACAGCTAACTGGTTTCTCTCAGGTTCATACCTTGTGGAAATAATGGGCCCTGGAATGTGTGCTGTTGTAAAGATTATTGCAGGCCACAAGAAGAAATAGAAAATCATTATATGGATTTGATTTATTTTTATCTTCAGATTCACTTCTTTTCTCTTTGTTCATGTCTCTGTTTAGGTATGCAATGATGTTAGAAGTAAACCGACATCACTTTTCCATCCCTTGTGTAACATATTTGCCAACCTTACTTTCAATGATACCTTCCTCGGTGTGCACTGCACTTCTGTGAACCTAAGAGTTTTCCAAATAGTCTGTATTCTTCTTAAAACTTCATTGGGGTGATGTAAAGTGAGAGCAAAGGAATCAACGTACAGGATCGTAATGGTAATATTTCTCTAGGGATTAAATAGAACAATCAGCACAGTACAGGCCCTTCAGCCCACAATATTGTGCCATATTTTAACTTATCCTAAGATCAATCAAACCTTTCCTTCCCACATTGTCCTCCATCCATGTGCCTATCTAACAGTCACTAAATGTCCCTCATGTGTCTGCCTCTACCACCACCCTTGGCAGCATGTTTCACATACCTACCACTCTGTGAGTAAATTACCTATCTCTGACATCTTGAGTCTGATTTACACCACTGCTTCCAATATCTAGAGGTTTATAAGTATAGTGAATTCTAATGAAACAAAAAAAACCGTGTTAGGAACACTCACTCTCACTCTCCTTTTTCTCCCTCTGTCCCTCTGAATATACCTCTTGCCCATCCTCTGGGTCCCCCCCCCTTGTCTTTCTTCCCGGACCTCCTGTCCCATGATCCTCTCGTATCCCCTTTTGCCAATCACCTGTCCAGCTCTTGGCTCCATCCCGTCCCCTCCTATCTTCTCCTATCATTTTGGATCTCCCCCTCCCCCTCTAACTTTCAAATCCCTTACTCACTCTTCCTTCAGTTAGTCCTGACGAAGGGTCTCGGCCTGAAACGTCGACTGCACCTCTTCCTACAGATGCTGCTTGGCCTGCTGCATTCACCAGCAACTTTGATGTGTGTTGCTTGAATTTCCAGCATCTGCAGAATTCCTGTTGTTTGTGTTAGGAACAGCAACTGATACAATATTTTGGCTTTCCCAGGTAACTGGATATAATTATGGATAAATGGATTGAAAACATAGTGTAAAATGCTGTCATTTTCTTGATACTGAGTGAGGGCAAATACCAGCTGCAGCCCAGAATGTTGAGGAAATACAGATGTGGATATTTGACATCAGTTGGTGTCTTAAGTTTTCCAGGTAGTTAATGCTATTTCTTTGTCCATTTGAAATCTTCTGAAAGGAAAAAATATACCTTTGGAAACTTGTGGCAGTTAAGTTAGTTCCTGTGGAGAAAATAGCCAAATTTTCCCCGTGGTGAAGAGCTTTGTTTGGAAACACATCAGATTGACTATTCTTCAAAGCTATGGACTACAAGTTGATTTCAGAATGACCTTAATTAACCCTTTCTAGGCCAGTGTGAACATTATAAGTTGAATGATTCCTCCTGTGGAGTAACTTCCTTAGTTTTTATGATCCTGTTTAGAAACGTACTCTGGCCTGTTCCTGTTTGATTTTCTGTTAGTAGATACAGTAATGGAAATATTAGTCAGTATTTTGTTACAACTGTAACTTGGTTTGTTTTGTAGATACATTGGATTTGAAAAATCTATCATTTTAATTTCCAAGTTAATTGATTCAACCTCAATCTCACCGATTGGAGGACCTTCAGAATCACAATCAGGTTTAATTTCCCTGTCAATAAACAGTGCAAAAAGTGAGGTCGTGTTTATGGGTTCATGGTGCATTGAGAGATCTGATGCGCGGGAAAGAAACTGTTCCTAAAACATTGGATATGTATCTTCAAGCTCCCATACCTACTCCCTCATGGTAGTCATGGGAAGAGGGCATATCCTGGATATTGGCAGTCCTCAATGATGGTTGCCACCTTCTTGAAACAACGTCTTTTCAAGATGTCCCCAGTGGTGGGGAGGCAAGTGCCGATCATGAAGCTGACTGAGTTTACAACCCTCTGCAGATTTTTCTGATCCTGTGCATACCAGACTGATGCACTATCAATTACTCCAAAAGACTGGAAGTAGAGTAAATACTGAAAGGCTTTTATTAACAGTAAATGGACACATGTCCATGCTGAATATCTGTCCTGGACTGAGGGAGGAGCAGTGACACAATCGCCTTTTTTTGGGGGTTTGTGGGAGGAGCCACAGGAGCAGTCAGCAGAGGGGCGTGTCCAGGCATGTCCAGACAGGTAACCCAGTTACAACCTATATATCTGGTTTACCACACAGACAGTGATGTAACTAGTCAGAATGCTCTCCTTAGTGCATCAGTAAAAACCAGCTACTGTCTTTGGTGATGTACCAAGTCTCTTCAAACTCCCAATAAAATATAGCAGCTGGTATGCCTTCTTTATAATTGCATCAATATATTGGGTCTAGGGTAGATCTTCAGAGATCTTATGACTGAATCATGTGAGGGATAATGAAAAAATATGGGATTTGTGTCTATACCTCAGTATTGAAAGCTGAAGACAGGGCTCAAGTCATTGACATTCCAATTGGTGACCACAGTTGGACAGAAAATATTTGTGTCAGGTTTACTTTTTGGTAGCAACACACACAAAATGCTGGAGGAACTCAGCAGGCCAGGCAGCATTGATGAAAAAGAGTACAGTTGCTGTTTCGATCCGAGACCCTTCGGTAGTTCTAATTTACTAACCCAACCTAAGTGCAAAATGTGGTCAGGTCATTACTAAAGATATTTTAAAGTTTATTTGCTTTGCCCTGAATTTGTACTTCACCTTTCTCTCAGTGTTTCCAGTCTAGGAACAGAAATGCATCAGTCAGGCTTTCCTCTTCTGCTTACACCAAGACTCAATATCATCAGCAATTCATTTCCTGATCCACTGAGTTCCTCCAGCAGATTGTAACTTGTAAATTACACACCCATCTACCCATCAAATACCTCCTGCTCCAAATTTGGCAGAGTCCTTTATTCCCCTCATTGGTTTCATTGCTTTTCGCAGAACACACGAGGAGTCAAAGTTTTGGGTTTATTATCATCTGCACAAGCATATTATGCACAGGTGCAGAAGCATTACAGACACAAAACATATAAGCAATATTCAGAATCAGAATCAGGTTTATTATCACCAGCATGTGTTGTGAAATTTGTTAACTTAGCAGCAGCAGTTCAATGCAATACATAATGTAGAAGAAGAAAAAAAAGTAAGTAAATCAATTACAATATACATGTATTGAATAGATTAAAATTGTGCAAAAACAGAAACAATATATAATTAAAAAGTGAGATGGTGTTCAAGGGCTCAATGTCCATTTAGGAATCGGATGGCAGAGGGAAGAACCTGTTCCTGAATCGCTGAGTGAGTGCCTTCAGGCTTCTGTACCTCCTACCTGATGGTAACAGTGAGAAAAGGGCATGCCCTGGGTGCTGGAGGTCAATAGACAATAGGTGCAGGAGTAGGCCATTCGGCCCTTCGAGCCAGCACTGCCATTCACTGTAATCATGGCTGATCATCCACAATCAGTACCCTGTTCCTGCCTTCTCCCCATATCCCTTCACTCTGCTGTCTTTAAGAGCTCTATCTAACTCTTTCTTGAAAGAATCCAGAGAATTGGCCTCCACTGCCTTCTGAGGCAGAGCATTCCACAGAACCACAACCCTCTGTGTGAAAAAGCTTTTCCTCAACTCCATTCTAAATGGTCTACCCCTTATTCTTAAACTGTGGTTCTGGACTCCCCCAACATCGGGAACATGTTTCCTGCCTCTAGCGTGTCCAATCCCTGAATAATCTTATATGTTTCAATCAGATCTCCTCTCATCCTTCTAAATTCCAGTGTGTACAAGCCTAGTCGCTCCAATCTTTCAACATATGACATTCCCGCCATCCCTGGAATTAACCCAGGGAACCTACACTGCACTGCCTCCATAGCAAGAACGTCCTTCCTCAAATTTGGAGACCAAAACTGCACACAATACTCCAGGTGGGGCCTCACCAGGGCCCTGTACAACTGCAGAATGACCTCTTTGCTCCTATACTCAACTCCCCTTGTCCTTTCTTTCTTTTTAAATCTTTTTATTGAATTAGTACACAAAAGATAAACCATATAGGCACTGATACACAGTTGCAATATAAATTTACAAGAGATATTAATACAAAAAAAAATTAGTACAGACAGTGCAGTTTAAATGTAAAATAACCAGGTAATATAATAGTATACTAATTTTCAAACATGTCCATAAGGAAAAAAAAAACCCAAAAAAAACCCACCGTGCAACTAAACTAAAAAGCAAAGCAAAGCAATGGGCTAACTAGGTATCAAGTAGAGTTAAACAACTTAAAACAATCACGTCCCAAACCCGACCTCCATCAAAAACAGTTAAAAAGCAAGAAGGGAATGTAGATGTGGCCAGAGAAAGAAAAAAAAAGTTACATTAAATGAAAATGTTGAATAAAAGATCTCCAAGTCTGTTCAAATTTAACTGAAGAATCATAAAGATTATTTCTAATTTTCTCCAGATTTAAGCATAGTATCATCTGGGAGAATCAAAAGAATGTAGTTGGAGCATCAATCTCCTTCCAATGTTGTAAAATACATCTTTTCGCCATTAAAGTAAGAAATGCAATCAATCTACAGGCTGAAGGGGAAAGATTACTGGAAATTTTAGGTAATCCAAAGATAGCAGTAATTGGATGGGGAGAAATATCTATGCTCAATACCTTTGAAATAATATTAAAAATATCTTTCCAAAAAGTTTCCAGAGTAGGACAGGCCCAAAACATATGAATTAAGGAAGCTATCTCCCTGTGACATCTGTCACACAAAGGGTTAATATGAGAATAAAAACGAGCTAATTTATCTTTAGACATATGTGCTCCATGGACAACTTTAAATTGAATTAGGGAGTGTTTAGAACAGATAGAGGAAGTATTAACCAGTTGTAAATTATGCGCCCAGACATCCACCGGAATAGTAAGACCCAATTCCTTTTCCCAATCTGACCTAATCTTATCAAATGGAACTTTCCTAAGTTTCATAATAGTATTATAAATAATAGCCATTACACCTTCCTGACATGGATTAAGGTTAATTATAGTGTCTAAAATATATGTAGAAGGTAACGTCGGAAAGGAAGAGAGTGTAGTACTTAGGAAATTTCTAACTTGGAGATATCTAAAAAAATGTATTCTTGGTAAGTTATATTTATTAGATAATTGCTCAAAAGACATAAGGGAACCATCTAAAAATAAATCCAAAAACCGTGAAATACCATTAGTCTTCCAAATTTGAAAGGCACGGTCAGTGGAAGATGGAGGGAAGAATATGTTACCTAAAATAGGAATCGCAACAACTCCCCTTGTTATGAAGGCCGACATGCCATTAGCTTTCTTCACTGCCTGCTGTTCCTCTATGCTTACTTTCAGTGACTGATGAACAAGGACACCCAGATCTCATTGTACTTCCCCTTTCCCTAACTTGACACCATTCAGATAGTAATCTGCCTTCCTGTTCTTGCCACCAAAGTGGATAACCTCACATTTATCCACATTAAACTGCATCTGCCCACTCACCCAATCTGTCCAAGTCACCCTGCATTCTCATAACATCCTCCTGTCTTTAATAATGGACACTGCCTTTCTCAGACACCGCTCCTTGAAGATGTCCTGAGTACTTTGTAAGCTAGTACCCAAGATGGAGCCGACTAAATTTCCAGCCCTCTGCAGTTTCTTTCGATCCTGTGCAGTAGCACCCCGCTATACCAGACAGTGATATGCAGCCTGTCAGAATGTTCTCCATGTTACATCTATGGAAGTTTATGAGTGTATTTGTTGGCATACCAAATCTCTTCAAACTCCTAATGAAGTATAGTCGCTGTCTTGCCTTCTTTAAAACTGCATCGATAGGTTGGGAGTAGGTTAGATCCTCAGAGATCTTGACACCCAGGAACTTGAAACTGCTCACTCTCTCCACTTCTGATCCCTCTATGAGGATTGGTATGTGTTCCTTCGTCTTACCCTGCCTGAAGTCTACAATCAGCTCTTTCGTCTTACTGATATTGAGTGCCAGGTAGTTGCTGCGACATCACTCCACCAGTTGGCATATCTCACTCCTGAACGCCCTCCCATCAGCATCTGAGATTCTACCAACAATGGTTATATCATCAGCAAATTTATAGATGGTATTTGAGCTATGCCTAGTCACACAGTCATGGGTATAGAGAGAGTCGAGCAGTGGGCTAAGCACACACCCCTGAGGTGCGCCAGTGTTGATAGCGAAGAACTGCTGCCCTGTCTCTTTTCGCTTTGGCTGAAATCCGGAACCATCCCGGACTGCCTCAATAAGAGCCAAACTGTGCAATATTCACAAGAAAAACACAATCTATGTACATGTAACAAATAAAGCTTAGAACTCAAGTAGAATTTTTAAAAAAGGCCAATTTAGGGCAAAGCGATCATAATGCTGCTAAACTGTAGTAATTAGGGTGTGCTGGTTGATTCAAGAATTGAATGATTGTAGCTTTTCTTGAACCTTGTGATGGAACTTTAGGCTTCTGTACGTATTGCACGATGGTAGCGGCGAGATAATGGCATGGCCTAGTTGGTGGGGAACTTTGATGGTGGATATTACTTTTCTGAGGCAGTAAACCTGCAGATTCCGTACTGCCTTTGGAGAGAGTAAGGGTATGCCCGTGGTGTATAGAAGCAAGTCATCCTTATTCACACAAGGAATTATTTTTAAAATGTTATTTGCTATGAACTTGTTGAACGTGAAAGCAGATTCCCGCCAGCGACTGGCGTTTCCCTTTTCTAGCTGGCGAGCTTCATAGGAGATTGTCCATTTGTCAGAGGCACAGAGGATAGGGTTCTCCTGCGGTCAATGAAAGAACCCAAGTCCCAGCATGCAGAGGGCTGCCGGCGCATGCGCGCGGGCGTCCCGCCGTGACAGCCGCAGACGAGAGGCGGAGGGAGAAAGGACGCTGGTGGAAGCTGGTGCGAGGGAGTGGGGGGAGTCCTTGGTTGTGCTCGGTGAGTCTCTCCGCTCAAAGGGCGAAGGAGGGGAGTTCTGTGCTCAGAACCCAGTGCTTTTTCAGCACCTCCCGGTGGCGGACAACCCGGGGCTGTGGCCTAGCTCGACATTCAGGCGGCGGGCGGTTGCCAGGTGCAGGCCTGGCCACCCTTCCGCGGCCCCGGGAGCACTGACCCCGCGGGGCGGTCAGCATCCCGCCCGGCACTCGCACGCGTACCGCGCCGGGACCCACTGAGCCGGAGTAGTCCAGCATTTCTGTCGCGACCTGCTTGCTGATTTCCCCGGAATCATCAGACAGTTCACTTTAACCTCGGTTCCTGTGACACCTCGCGTTGCCTGAGCACACTCTCTGTTCAGTTACTGTAGCTCATTGCTTCTAGTTTTATAAAAGGCAATATGTAATTTTTATTTTTAGCTCATATTTTTGCATATCATTGCATCTGTTGTTATTCTTTTTACTGCATCTGTTTTTAATCCATCTGATTTTTATATTATGTCTAGGAATACATCTGAAATTCTTTATGAACTATGTTCATTACTATGAACGGTTTGAATTGTAGAGACAGTATGTAACTGTATTGGGATTTTATATATTCACTCACGGTCTAGGTTAGTAGTGAATCCACTGCCTAATTGTTTCTGAAACGAGTGGCTGAGGTTATTTTAGATGGTGGTTAGAAGTCAAGTATATTTGAGAATCTGGAATTGTGTTCATTTTAAAAACAAGAATGATTGTTTTCAACTGATCAACAACTTAAAACTTATAAACATAGGAATTTACAAAATCTTGGTCACTGATTTGTGTAAGAGGCAATTTGGATATTTGGAATAATTTCATGGCTAGAAACTTTTGTTATGATTTCACAATATGGGACATTGAAGATTGGGTTGTTTTGCTATGTCCTATGTGTTTGCTCTTCTATTTCCTTCCTCCCCTCCCCACTTTCCCCCCCACCTCACTGATAGTGCAGAAGCCATCACTAAGTAAAGACTTGGGTAACATTCCAGCTCATCCAAAGTACTTGGTTTATTGATCTCAGATTATTTTTCAGTGCATTATCTTATTTAAAAATAAAACAGTCCTTGCCTGCATTTGCTCAATTTTTACAATAAGATCAAACTGAATGAATGAAGTGGAAAGTCAGGACAAGGAACAGAAGTAAGTCCGTACATTCTAGTTCGTTTGAGTGTTCCACTGCTCTCTGGACAATTTAATTTGGAGATAAACTACACACACCACTCACTCTTCTGATTTTGTATGGAAGGACATGAGTCATCATGGCAGTAACTAACAACTACCTTGCATTCTACGAATAACTTCTGATCTCCAGATTATTGATGTGAAACTTCAAGAGAGACTCAAGATTGTTTAAAATGATTTCCTGTGCACAAGTATAAGGAGAACAAAATAATTGTTACTCTGGATCCAATGCAGCACGAGAAAACCCACAAAAGATGGAGAGCACAGTAGTAATAAAACACACATTAAATAAAAATACATGAGATAGCTTAGATAGATAAACTGATTGTCCATAAAGTGACGGTAGGCTGTACATAAGGTGACTGATGGGAAAGAAAGTGGTGGTGGAGGAGATGTTGATCAACCTTACTGGTTGGGGAGAGTAGCTGTTTTTGGTGTGGATGCTATGTAGCCTTCTTTCCTGATGGGAATAGGATAAACAGTTCATGAACAGGGTGTGTGAGATCCTTCACGATGTTACTTGCCCTTTTCCAGCACCTTTCTGTATATATGGCCATGATGGTGGGTAAACTGCAGTGATGCATTGGGCGTCAAACTTATAATATCTTATCTG
Organism: Mobula hypostoma; assembly: GCF_963921235.1. Taxonomy (NCBI): domain Eukaryota; kingdom Metazoa; phylum Chordata; class Chondrichthyes; order Myliobatiformes; family Myliobatidae; genus Mobula; species Mobula hypostoma. The sequence goes on from NC_086117.1 coordinate 8,547,120, forward strand.
AAGACAGCTAGGTCCTTAATTTAATACTTCTGGCAGTGTTATACTTAAGGGCACTGCACAGTCATGACAGATTACTGTTCTGGTCTCTTTGGAGTGTAACTTGTCCACAGAAGTTGATTCAGAGGTGAGGCATTCATCTCATCATGACAGATACACTGTGGAATTATTGTTTAACGAGTATTCTGATGTACATGACTGACTTGGCAAATTATCAAAAATAGCTCTTTTGTAATATGAAACATCAATGACTTTATTCAATTCAATAGAAAATGCAAATCAAAATGAAGCTGTTCTGTTTCTTTTCAAAGTTACCTACAGCTGCAACAAGAACCAACCAATACACTCAAATGGTTTAGGATTATATTTTTGAGTGGATATGTAAACCAATCAAGCACATGAAGGTTTTAAGTGTAAAAGTTGCCAAATCCTGTTTATAAATCCATTCTTAACCAGTTTTACCTTGAGGACCTGATCCAGATTATGAACCCAAACTCGTTGAACTAGTCCCCTTTGCTTCTAATCCTTTTACCTAATCATCCAATCTTCCCACTGCTGTACATTTTTTCCAATTATGGGATCCTTCAGGCCAACGCCTTTCTGCAAAGCAATTGAAAGATCCCTCAGTAACTCACAAGAAAAACTTGGGATAAATATGCAACCCTGCATAGGAACTGGAAGAAAAGTTTTTGATAACAATTAGCATTTTTAATCAGTTAATTCATAAAAGTTGATTCTGAATCACATCGATATCAAATGGGACTGAATTTAATCCTTTGTTTTTCATCTTTAATAAATCCCCATGTAATTTAATGGTAACATGTAAATATCTTGCTGTATTAATTTCCTAACTCTGGAAAACAGGCATAATTAAAAAATACTACATGCAAATTTGTTTCATGATCAACATGGAATACTTTATAATTTTTAATGAGTTTATGTATTTGTGGTGACTAGATGAGTTTTAGGTGAAACTAAATAAGTACATGGAGAAGAGAATTGAAACACATTTGGATTGGCTGAGGGCAAAGTGAGGTGAGAGGAGGTGGTGGCATTTTTAGCACTAGTTTAGTTGTCTTGGATCAAGTTTCCTATTTCTGCTTGCTAAGTTCTGTGTCATACTTGCATTAAAGCTTCTTGCTGACTTCCTTGCACTTCAAAAGTACTTCATGGACTCCCAAGGACTTTAAGATGTCCTAGGCCATGAAAGGTGCAGTGAAGATAACTGACATTTACATTCCAAGGTACGTTGGAATCTTGCTGATTTCTGAATTGTTATGATGGAACTATACCAAGGAAAACAAAAATTTTATAACTGGAAAGGAGAAATAGCTTTATATACTTAGTTCACCCCAAAATGTCTCATACTGTATTGGTTGCTAGGCAGCTAAAAGTGGTAGCCAACCTCTGTAAAGTAAATAACCACAGTGAAGAATAAAAATAACTGTGAATTAATTTTGGTTTATAGTTAAATGATGGCACATTTCCAGTACATTAGGAGAATTTCTGACTTCTGAGCAGGATGCAATATTTTGTGTTCATCCCAGCTGCCGGAGGGGTTGTCAAAGAAATTGGTTGGAGGAGATGATAAATCTTGAGTAGTTTTGCTTGATTTTTTTGCTTTTGGGGCTGGGCAAGATCAAGAACATATAGAGTTACACACACAAAATGCTGGAGGAACACAGCAGGTCAGGTAACATCTATGGAGAGGAATAGAGTCTAATGTTTCTGATGAAGGGTCTCTGCCCGAAACGTTGACTCTTTATTCCTATCCATAGATACTGCCTGATCTGTTGAGTTCCTTAGGAATTTTGTGTGTGTCATTCTGGATTTCCAGTATCTACAGAATCTCTTGATTATATATTGTGGATTAGTTGCCTAAAATATCTTTACTAAAAGTAGTACATAGTAACATCTTTGCTTGGGTAATTAAGCTAAAATTTTTGATTTGATTAATTCTCTTTGGCCTGTTGGTGGAGTGTGCTTGAATGATATTTTTTGTTCTGTGGCATAGTCTTACTGCAGGGCCATTCTGGTTTTTATTTTTCTTTCCTCTTAGTTGGTCTGCACTATGAACAATCGGGTAACCTAAAGGATGTTCTGAAACACAGCCAGGGAACTGAGAATGTGATTGTCATCAATCTGCCCACTGATTATGGTAGGAAGTGTGTGCATGCTTCCTCTTTTCTGTAGCACTTGCATGTTCACTGTCAGTGTTGGAAATTTGCATCTATTGCTACCGAGTAATTTTCCAAAACCATTCTAATCATCAGTGCCTGGGAGTTAATAGTAAGAAAATTGAAGAATAATTGTATTTCTTCACATTTCACGATGATTCAGGAACAACTTCTTTCCCTCTGCCATCTGATTTCTGAATGGACATTGAACCCATGAACACTATTTCACTACTTTTTAAAAATTTTTTATTTTTGCACTATTTATTTAACAATTTTATTCATATATATTTACTGTAATTCAGTTTTTTCTCTTGTGTATTGCTGCTGTAAAGTCAACAAGTGTGACGATATATAACCTGATTTTGATTATAAGGTGGTACATAGCAGATGGTGTTTGCTTTCTCATGGGAAGAATAAAGCGGAGTATGAAACCCTGTTAATTTCAAGCAAGTTCAATGAATTATTCAGAGGCTCAGGCCAAAGGCTAGCTGGAGCTCTTTTCCTCACCTTTAGTTTTGGAGTAATTTGTGGAGCTTCAAAAGTCTATGACCTTGTGTATCTCTGCTGATATGGGATGATGCTTGTTTTCTGTTAGTTCAAATGGGATTTGGACCAAATGAACTTGAGCTGGTGCAAAATGTGACAGTAAAGGTTCAATTCCAAACCAGTGCAAGTCATTCCAAGGTTCAGAACGCCTGACTTGTGTGCAACCTGTGCATATGAGTGGGTGGTTGTGAGACTGACAGTATGGATTTGCCAGCTGTTGCAGGCATCCTCCGCCTGGGAATTTAGTTTGTGGTTGTATTTTATACTTGTGAACTGAGTTCTGAACATTTCCCGGGAACAGAGTCGTGCTGTAATCAGGGGAGGACCTTTATTCCAATGTCTGAAATACACTGCAAGGCCCGAATCAGGATCACATTTATTGTTGCTGTACAACATATGTGAGATTTGGTGTTTTATGGCTACAGAACAGTGGAAAGACATATTACTAAAAATAGTATGAGAAAAAGGAAGAGTGAGGTAGTGTTTGTAGACCATTCAGAAATCCGATGGGAGAGGGGAAGAAGTTCTTTTCTGAATCATTGGGTCTTCAGCCTCCTGTACCTCCATCTCATTGCTAACATTGAGAAGAGGACATGTCTTGGATGGTGAGGATTCTTAATGATGGCACTATCTTGAGGCAGTACCTCGTCAAGATGTCCATGGTGGGGAGGATTGTGCCTGTAATGGAGCTGGCTAAGTCTATGAGGTTCTCCAACCTCTTCAATGTTGTGCGTTGGAGCCTTCATACCAGGCTGTGATGTAACCAATCAGAATGCTCTGTACTGTACAGAGGAACAGTAAGCTAACTAATCAATTAGAGTTGGTTTTGTAATAGCGACCAGGACACTAACTTTTGGATTCCTCTTAGCAGGGTTTCAAAGCCTCGCACAAAAAAACCACGCTTCTAACAGTGCAAGTTACTCAGCACCGTATTCAAATACCAGCCTGTGTATGTAGAGTGGGGATGTGAAGACTTTCTTCTGAGTCAGAGGAGAATATGCTGCATAAGTAGAAATTGGAATTAATAATTGGAATTTTCAGTGACCTTTTGTTTCTAAAGTAATAGTTTGATGAACTCAAAGTTAACTCAAGTTCTCACTCTGTATCAGAATCAGATTTATTATCACTGACATATGACTTGAAATTTGTGTTGCATCAACAGTACAGTGCAAATTCATAAATATCTATAAATTACAAAACTACATAGTGCAAAAAACGAATAATAAGTAGTGTTCAGAAATCTGGGTGGAGGGGAAGAAGCTGTTCCTGAAATGTTGAGTGTGGGTCTTCAGGCTCCTGTACCTCCTCCCTAATGATAATAATGAGAAGATAGTGAGTATCCTCGATGGATTGTGCTGCCTTCTTAAGGTACTGCTTTTTGAAGGTGTTTCGATGGTGGGGAGGGTTGTGCTTGTGATAGAGTTAGCTGTGATTGGAACCCTTTATGGTCCCTTGTGATACTGCACATTGGAAGCTCCATATCAGGCTGTGATGTGTCCAGTCCATAAGACATAGAATCAGAAATTGGCATTCACCCCATTGAGTCTGCACCGCCATTCGATCATGCTGACTTATTTTCCCTCTCAACCCATTCTCCTGCCTTCACCTTGTAACATTTGATGCCCTTATTAATCAAGAACATATCAATCTTCTCTTTACATATATCCAGTGACCTTGGCCTCCACAGCCATCTGTGGCAATGGATTCCACAGATTCATCACCCTCTGGCGAAAGAAATTCCCCCTCAGCTCTGTTGTAAAGGTCAGAATGGTCTACATTGTGGGAACTGTTTATAATACAAAATGAAGATGATTTTGGAAACAATATGATAGGGGAAATGAGGATACTGGAGCAAGAGCAAAATATGGGTACTGGGTAGTCCGATAGCATAGTGCTTTTTACAGTGCCAGCATCCCGGGTTCAATTCTGCTGCTGAATATAAACAGTTTGTATGTTCTCCCTGTGAATGCATCAGCTTCTGGGTGTTCCAATTTCCTCCCACATTCCAAAGATGTATAGGTTTGTAGATTAATTCGTCACATGGACATGTTTGGGCAGCGCAGACTCGTTGGGCCTGAAGACCCTATTCCTGTGTTGTATCTTTAAATTAAAAAAAAGAACATTTGCTTTCTAGGGCACATACAAGTTAAGTAAAGCAATGCAAGAATTACCGTTTTGAGATAGTATATCAGCACAGCTTCCTCAATAACTGACTTGAGTAAATTGAAGGTCATCAAGTTTTTGGAGATAGGTTTTGTGTAAAACAGTTTTATTGTAAAACCTATATTAATTATTTGTTCATCCATGGGGTGTGCAAGTTACTGGTAATGCCAGCATGTATTCTCATTGCCATTGAACTGAAATGTGTTCTGGCATCCACAGCTTGGGTTAAAAGTCAACCATTTTATCTTGTTTCTGTAATCAAAGCAGGCCAACCTGTTATTTTAGCTCTCTCTCTCTCTCTCTCTCTCTCTCTTATTCAGCTCTCAGCATTTATCTCCTTGAGATGAATTGTAATTAACATCACCCCGCTCTCAGCCAAAGCCAACAGTTTGTGTCGTCCACTTTCTCTTGACCATTGAAATTGGACATTCTCGCCACCTCTCCTTCGCAACTTAAAACATATTCAACTTCTTATGAAAACTCATTGATTGAAATATCAAGGAGACACATAAGACTGCAGATGATGGAATCTGAGATGAAATATTAATTCTGTTTAACTGTCCACAGACATTGCACAACTTGCTGCTTTTTAATTTCAGATCTTTTACATCATTCTAGTGTTGCCTTGTCATTATCAATGTCACTAGCTTTTTATTTTGCGTCTTTCTATCCAAGTTGCAGTTTAATTCAAATTGGTTATATTCAGTTAACAGACTTTGAACTCGTGTCTCTTTAGTGCAGCCCACTGTTATTACTGGTTCAGTAATATAACCACTATGCCACAGTTCCTCTTAATTAAACACACAAAACATCTGAAATTGTTGAACTATTTGCAGTTATTCTAGGTTCTGGAATTTGTAGAAGTAACTATCTGATAGGCAGGTATGATGTGATCATCAAATTTTCATTTCCTTTAATTTTCTGTGTTTGATAACGGTTAACCCAGCAGTGTTACTCAAAGCTTCAGGGCATTACATGTATCAATTGAAATTGTTGTGTAAGTCCTTGTGTATGGCTAAGCTGAAAAAATGGCATCTATTTGACTTTGAAAATAAATGAAACTCTGTATGTCTGAGGAAGCTTGAATCGGTATGTGATCCTTGGATTTTATGCAAACAAAAAATTCACAGAGAGAGGTTGCTTTGTTCTTTATATGCCCACGGCTAGGAGGAATGGAGGAAAAAATATTGTCGTTTATTTTGTGCTGACTGAATTGAATTTGTTCATTTGGTTTTGGCAAAAATAATGCAAGTGAACGCATGATGAAAATTATAAACATGTATTAGTTTGTAAGCAAATAGTTTTTGAATCTTGAAGGAAGTATATAAACTTTAAATATTATCCACTCCATTCCTGTTCTATTAAGTTTTGGGCCTTGCTTTTGCTAACTAGTTTGAACAGTGTTTGTATGTTTCAAGTCAGCAAAGAAGGTCTCTTATAGTTTTAATAGGAATTAAAGCTAGTCCAGATCAAACTTAGTACGTAGTTTTAGTCACAGTTTAAACTGGCTGTGTAACTATATCTTATGCATGACCTAAATCTGTTACTGTATTTCACATGTCACTCAAGCAAGAATGGTTTATTTGGAGGAAAAAAAAGAGAACCTTGGTTAACAGGAGACACAGGACTGTAGATGCTGGAACTCGAGGCACTGGAAGAACTTAGTAGGTCAGGCAGCATCTATGGAGAGAAATGAACAGTCAATGTTTTAGGCTGAGACCCATCATCTGGACAGGAAAAAAGGGGGACGTAGCCACTATGCAAAGGTGGAGGGCCAGGGTGGAGCAAAAATGAGCAGGTCGATCCATGTGACATGTAAATGAGGACAGTTATGGTATTAGACGCTGAGCGGTGCCTGGTGGAAGCAAGATGATGGTAGAGCATGGGATACAGGGAGACGAAGTTTGAGAACTCTGTTCATGCTGCCAGGTTGGAGACTGTCCAGGTCTTGTTCCTCTAATTTCCACTTGGACGTAACCTGACAGTGGAGGAGGCGGTAATTAATGATGTTTTCTGTTATACATGTTAAATATTTACCAAATGCTTTATTCATCTGGAAAGCTTTATATTCAAAGCCAAATCTACAAAATTCATAACTAATGTTCTATAGTGTTTCCTACAAAAGTTGGAGGTATTACAGCTGGTTTATTTTTATCAGGTTTAATATCATTGACATAGTCAAGATGTAGTAAATTGGATTGGGATTGGCTTTACGCAGGAAGCCAGAGAATGGTAGTAAATGGTTGCATCTCTGACTGGAGGTGTGCCACGGATTGCTGTTGTTTGTCAATTTAACAATGATCTGGATGGCAGTGTGGTAAACTGGATCAACAAATTTGCAGTGACACCTAGACTTGGGGTGTAATGGACAGCAAGGAAGACCATTGAAGCTTGCAGCAGGATCTGAACCAGCTGGTGAAATGGGCTGAAAATTTGGCAGATGGAATTTAATGCAGACAAGTATGAGGTGTTGCACTTCGGTGGGACCAACCGGTGGGGGGGGGGCGGGGGGAAGGTGGTAGGTCTTGCACAGTGAGTGGTAAGGCACTAGTAGTACGTCAGAACCAAGGGATCTGGGAGTACAGATCCATAATTCCTTGAGAGTGGTGTCACAAGCAGATACTTTATACTTTATTGTCGCCAAACAATTGATACTAGAACGTACAATCATCATAGCAATATTTGATTCTGCACCTCCTGCTCCCTGGATTACAAATCGATAGTAAATATTAAAAATTTGAATTATAAATCATAAATAGAAAATAGAAAAGTGGAAAGTAAGGTAGTGCAAAAAAACCGAGATGCAGGTCCGGGTATTTGGAGGGTACGACCCAGATCCGGGTCAGGGTCTGTTCAGCAGTCTTATCACAGTTGGAAAGAAGCTGTTCCCAAATCTGGCCGTACGAGTCTTCAAGCTCCTGAGCCTTCTCCTGGAGGGAAGAGGGACGAAAAGTGTGTTGGCTGGGTGGGTCGTGTCCTTGATTATCCTGGCAGCACTGTTCTGACAGCGTGCGGTGTAAAGTGAGTCCAAGGACGGAAGATTGGTTTGTGTGATGTGCTTCACCATGTTCATGATCTTCTGCAGCTTCTTCCGGTCTTGGACAGGACAACTTCCATACCAGCTTGTGTTGCACCCTAGAAGAATGCTTAAATCTTTTAGCACATTGGCATTCATAAAACCAAGTATTAGGCACAGGAGATGGGATGTGATATTGAAGTTGTACAAGATGTTAGTGAGGCCTAATTTGGAATACGGTGTGCAGTTTTGGTCACCTACCTACAGGAAAGGAGTAAATAAGAGAATCAATAATTAAGAGAAATTTGGATAGGAGCGGTATGCAGATCAATGGGACGAGGCAGACTCATAAATCTGTATGGAATAGATGGCCGTGGTTGGTAGCTCATCTAGGAGAAGGAAAACTCTGATCTCAAACCTCTGCTGCCTTCTGGCTATACCCGCTCTTGGGGAAGGCTTCGGGAGTAAATACCGAGGGAAAAATCTGGAACTGGAGTCCCCAAGGCAGTCCTACATTGACTTCAATGCTGATTGGCAACTCCTGTGATGCTTCTCGTACCAAAGTGTACCCAAAGTGTATTAATCTCTGCCGTTCCTTTGGGTTTATCAGATTTGTGGAGAGGAGGAGCCTGCTACATAGTCGACAGATCGCTCTCTATATTGTACTGCCCAGGCTTGCGTATCTAGACAGCTGGAACAATAGACAATAGGTGCAGGAGTAGGCCATTCGGCCCTTCAAGCCAGCACCACCATTCACTGTGATCATGGCTGATCATCCATAATCAGTACCCTTTTCCTGGCTTCTCCCCATATCCCTTCACTCTGCTATCTTTAAGAGCTCTATCTAACTCTTTTTTGAAAGAATCCAGAGAATTGGCCTCCACTGCCTTCTGAGGCAGACCATTCCACAGAACCACAACCCTCTGTGTAAATAAAAGTTTTTCCTCAACTCCGTTCTAAATTGTCTACCCCTTATTCTTAAACTGTGGCCTCTGGTTCTAGTCTCGTCGGGAACATGTTTCCTGCCTCTAGCGTGTCCAATCCCTTAATAATTTTACATGTTTCAATCAGATCCCCTTCTCATCCTTCTAAATTCCAGTGTATACAACCCTAGTCACTCCAATCTTTCAACATATGACAGTCCAGCCATCCCGGGAATTAACCTCGTGAACCTACGCTGCACTCCCTCAATAGCTAGAATGTCCTTCCTCAAATTTGGAGACCAAAACTGTACACAATATTCCAGGTGTGGTCTCACCAGGGCCCTGCACAGCTGCAAAAGGACCTCTTTGCTCTTATACTCAACTCCCCTTGTTATGAAGGCCAACATACCATTAGCTTTCTTCACTGCCTGCTGTACCTGCATGCTTACTTTCAGTGACTAATGAACGAAGACACCTAGATCTCGTTGTACTTCCCCTTTTCCTAAGTTGACACCATTCAGATAGTAATCTGCCTTCCTGTTCTTGTGGTCAATTCTGACCGACGGAGGCTCTCATTCGCTATATAATGTTGCAAATAGTCAATCACATCTGATTAAAAGTAAGATTTTAGGCATGAGCTTCAAATTTATTGCAAGATAGAGATGAGAGCAGGCCAGGATGTCATTGGTACGAAGTGGCCAATTCTGTATTTGTGATGTGGCTGTTTCAATAATAAGTTTATGTTACCTGCGCTCCTGTAAAATACACCCACAGTGGATAACCATACTGCAATGTATTTTACTTATTATACAAGAATATAACTATGTATAAACTAAAAGAATCATATGAAACCCAGATATTAACATTCATACAATTTAAAAAAAGCACTTCACATGATAAACTAGCAGTATCATTGACGTTGGCTTTGGATGAAAGTTGTGCATAGAAGATTAACATTTTCTAAATTGTCAGTAGCTGTAAAAGCAAATGCAGGGTAGAGAGAAATCAGTTGCTTGATGTGTGGAAGTTAAAATCTGTGTCTTATTGTATTTTTAGATTATAGTACTTGTTTAGGAAAATAAACGCACTGGCAATAGGTTGATGTGTTATACTTTGTGATTGTAGACAATTTTGGAAACATTGTCATAGGAAAGACATGGTTAAACTAGAAAGAGTATAAAGAAAATATGAGAATGTTGCCAGGTCTCAAGAGCCTGTGTTATAGTGAGAGGCTGCACGGGCTAGTACTTTATTCCTTAGAACATTATGAAACTGAGGGTAAACAACAGGAATTCTGCAGATGCTGGAAATTCAAGCAACACACATCAAAGTTGCTGGTGAACGCAGCAGGCCAGGCAGCATCTATAGGAAGAGGCGCAGTCGACGTTTCAGGCCGAGACCCTTCGTCAGGACTGAGGGTTGATGTTAATGGAGGTTGTATAAATTCATAAAGAATATGTGCTGAATATCCACAGCCCTTTACTCAAAGAAAGGGAACAAAAACTAGAGGGCAGAGGGTGGTGTGTATGTGAATGAGCTGCCAGAGGAAGTGGTGGGCAACATTTAAAAGGTATTTGGTTAAATATATGAATAGGAAAGGTTTAAGCTTGGATACAAACCAAAATTAAATAAATGGGACTAGCTTTGTTGGGCTCCTTAGTTTGGAATAGATGAGTTGGGCCATAGGCCCTTTTCTCAGGCTGTATCATTTCATGATTCTATCTAATACAGTAATCTGACAGTAATTTGGTGTAGAGTTATTATAATTATCTGGCCCGTATGAACAAATGTATAAATTGTGCATATTGAGGTTATAAAATCCTGTTAGTACATACAGAGCAGTGAACAGCAACCTGATGTTCTGTTTCAACCTCTGGGGAATAAATAATTGCTTGACTGAAATAGCAGATGCCTCAAATCAAACTGAAGATTCACATCTAAAATTAGATTCTTCTGATTTACTTGTCTGCTTTTGTTGAATTGGTTAGTTGCTCAGTTTTAATTATTTTGTCATATGTTTATAATTTTAATTGTTCCTGCTATTTTTAAATTAATCATATGCTACTTCTGAGTAGCTGTTCACGAGTTGTTCAGTACAACTTCCTCTTTGGAAGAAAATGACCAACTTTGCTCTAAATTATTATTTTTTTTATAATTTCAGATCGCATTGCAGAGATTGAAGTATTGAATGTTTGAGTCAGGTTGTTTGCCGTAAGGCTCTTCACGAGGCCATCTGTTGAAGGTTGCTTATAAGTGAGTATGTTTTTTAAGTATTTTAAGGGTAGATTTATAGGCAGTAAATGTATGTAACTTCACTTAAAAGGACCAGTTTATGCTTTAGTATGTTAGTGTAAGGAATGACAGGCAAATAATGGTCATGTGTGAGTTTAGAGGTGATCATTTGGTCATTTGGGACATAGCAACTGATCTTATCCTTGGATGGACAAGCCTTGGTTGTGTTACTTCCCCCTGCACTTAATGCTTCATGTTATCAGTTTGTTGGAAATGTTTTTATTAATTTCCTTTTTTGATTCAGTGGTGGAAGACTACTGCAAAACAAAATAATTTGTTAGGATAAATTCTACTTTTATGTACTTGGTTGACTACTTGACAAACATACGGATGATAAGATTTACCTTGTGAATGTTACTGATCAAATCCAGTGAAGGCAAAGTACATGGTTAACACACACAAAATGCTGGAGGAACTCAGCAGGCCAGGCAGCATCTATGGTAAAAAGCACAGTCGGCTGAAACTGTTTGGAAGGACTGGAGGAAAAAAAAGCTTGAGGAGTAGATTTGAAAGGTGGGGGAGGGGAGAGAGAAACACCAGGCGATCGGTGAAACTTGGACGGAGAGGGATGAAGCAAAAAGCTAGGAAGTGGATTGGCAAAAGAGACAGAAGGTGATGAAAGAAAGAAAAAAGACGGGGGCTAGGGAGTGGGGAGCACCAGAGGGAGGCAATGGGTGGGCAAGGAGATAGTGTGAGAGAGGGAAAAGGGGATGGGAAACAGAGTGGGGGAGGGGCAGCATTACTGGAAATTTGAGAAATCAATGTTCCTGCCATCAGGTTGGAGACTACCCAAACGGAATATAAGGTGTTGTTCTTCGAACCTAAGTGTGGCCTTATCACGACAGTGGAGGAGGCTATGGATGGACATTCGGAATGGGAAGTGGATTTAAAATGGGTGGCCACTGAGAGATCCTGCTTGTTCTGGCAGATGGAACATAGATGCTCGGCAAAGCAGTCTCCCAATCTAGGTCAGGTTTCACCAAGATACAGGAGACCAAACCAGGAGCACCGAACAAGGTATATGACCCCAACAGACTCACAGGTGAAGTGCCGCCTCACCTGGAAGGAATGTTTGGGCCCCCCCCCCCCACTTTCCACTTTCTGGAGGGATTGCTCCCTTCGCGACTCCCTTGTCCATTTGTCCCTCCCCACTGATTTCCCTCCTGGCCCTTATCCTTGCAAGTGGAACAAGTGCTACATCTGCCACTACACCTTCTCCCTTACTACCATTCAGGGCCCCAAACAGTCCTTCCAGGTGAGGCAACACTTCACCTGTGTGTCTGTTGGGGGGTCATATACTGTGTTCGGTGCTCCTGGTGTGGCCTCCTGTATATCAGTGAGACCCGACATAGATTGGGAGACTACTTCACTGAGCATCTGCGCTCTCTCTGCCAGAACAAGTGGGATCTCCAGTGGCCACCCATTTTAATTCTACTTCCCATTCCTATTCTGGTATGTCCATCCACGGCCTCCTCCACTGTCATGATAAGGCCACACACAGGTTGGAGGAACAGCACCTTATATTCCTTTTGGGTAGCCTCCAACCTGATGACATGAACATCCATTTCTCAAACTTCCAGTAACGCCTCCACCCTTCACCATTTCCCATCCCCCCTTTCCTCCTCTCATGTTATCTCCTTGCCCCGTCCATCACCTCCCTCTGGTGCTCCTCCCCCCTTTTTTTTCTTCCATGACCTTCTGCTTTTTTCACCAATCAACTTCCTAGCTTTTTGCTTCATCCTTCCCCCTCCAAGTTTCACCAATTACCTGGTGCTTCTCTCTCCCCTCCCCCCATCTTTCAAATCTACTTCTCAGCTTTTTTCTCCAGTACTGCCGAAGGGGTTCGGCCCAAACTGTCGACTGTGCTTTTTTCCAGAGATACTGCATGGTCTGCAGAGTTCCTCCAGCATTTTGTGTGTGTTGCTCGGATTTCCAGCATCTGCAGATTTTCTCTTGTTTGTGAAAGTACACGGTTAGGTAGAGAGACACAGGCAGTCCGATATCCTCCCTACTTTTTAAAAAAAATTTAAGGAAGAATTTAAGAATTGAAGGAGAATTGACCTTCAAATATATTAACACTTTTATTCTTTTAAATAGTGGTCAAGTTTGGTCTTTCTATCTGGGAGATAAAACTTTCATTTTCACTATTGGTGAACTGCATAAAAAAAAATTGAGTTTGCTGAAAATATTCATGTGTAATTGTACATTTAAAACTAGATATTTGTCTCCTCATGACTGTCAAATTGAGGTTTTTCCCATCTTCAGAAATGCACTTCCCATTGTATCATAGTAGTACTCAGTTATGCTTATAAGCAGAACATGTTCTGTACTGTCATAATGAAGCTAGGAAATTGTCAGCATTCCGTTCTGTTTATAAGTTTCATATCACCCTGATAAGCTTAGTGGTGGTGAAAGACGACATGCAATTAGTTACTGTTGAACAATGTCAGAGATCGGATGTATAATCCAAATGGCCTCAGTTATTTGGCTTGCAAGAAGGGATTTTTCAACTGCAAAGTCAGCCATTTAATACTTTTTGGACATGGTCATATTTGTTTTGTTGCTTCTTTTGGCTACCAAGCTATGGAATACTAATGACAGGAATAAATTAACTAAGGGCTTTGTTTATTTATTTATCTTGGATACAGCATGGTAACAGGCCTTACCATCCCAATGAGCCCATGCTGCCCAAATATATCCATGTGACTAATTAACCTGTGTTTGGAATGTGGGAGGAAACCAGAGCACCTGGAGGAAACCCAGGTGGTCACGGAGAATGTAGAAACTCCTTAGAGAGAGCGAAGGGAATTGAACCTGGCTTGCTGGCATTGTAATAGTGTTATACTAACTGTTAAGCTACTGTGACGCCTATTGTTAACATCAAAAACTTCTAAGTATAAGAATGGTTATAAGGAATGGTTACTTCATGCTCATTATCTATTGCTATTCATTTATATCTGCATTTGCAGTTTGTTGTCCATTGATCCTGTTTTCAGTTACTGTTTTATGGATTTGCTAAGAATGCCTAAAGAAAAAAAGAATCTCATGGTTGTATGTGGTGACATGTATGTAATCTGATAATTTTACTTTGAACTTTGAACATGGGACAAGACCATTTGGCACATTTGTCCATGCTGGTTTTCAAAGCTCAACAGCTTGAACCCATCTTGGAGCTGCTCGTCTATTGTCCTTCAGGTCACGCCTCTCCAGAAATACCATAGCTTAATGCAGTGATGTTTCTTCTACACTCTATAGATCTATGTTATAGACATGAGATTCTGCAGATGCTGGAAATCTTGAATAGTTCTGTATTGTCCTGGACCTGGCTTGCTACCGGACTCACTACTTTTGACACCCACCTATATTTACTTCTTTTTAGATTCAGAGGGCCAAGTGAGTTTGATACTTAACCTCTGGATCTCTGGTGAAGAGGATCCAGCCTTGTGCTTGGAGTGGATTAAAAGGCCATATGTCCTGAAGGCATGTTCTTGAAATTCACTGATAGCCTTTCAATTCCTTCAGTTTTCCAATAAATTGTAAACTTGTTAAAATGCCAGCAAGTATTAAAATAAAATTTAAATAATTTAACACATATTCCATGGGATCACACTGAGGTCTCCACAAGAATAAAATAAAGATTACATGTGGAGTGCATCAGGACTCTTGTTAGGGAGTCATGCTTCCTTTTAAACTTGATGCTGCATGTAGTGACATCAACATCTGACCTTAACTGTATCTTGGATGTGCTATTAACCATGCGTGTGTTGGGAATCTGAGCCTTCCTGAGATAAAAATGCACTCTGTGTTCATATCAAGTACACACTGAGTGTATGTTTGTGGTTTTCTTCTGCTGTAGCCCATCCACTACAAGATTTGATGTGATGTGCGTAATGAGATGCTCTTCTCTGCACCGCTGTTTGTTGTGCCTTCACGTGTTTAGTGGTGCATCAGGTAGCATCTTTTTGCTGTTTCCTTAGCATTTGTCTGTTTTTCATGGGATCGCATTGCTACTTTGATGCCCAACCCAGCACGGATGGAAAACGTGTAAGGAGCTGGCCGGATTCAAACCCATTACCATTGGCCTCCACAAGTCCAGTGCTGATGCCACCACACCACTGGCCAGCTGGACACCACTGTGGTAACGCATGGTTATTTGAGTTACTGTGACCTTCCTGTCAGTTTGAACCAGCCTGGCTGTTCTCCTCTGACCTCTCATTAATTTGTGTCCACAGAACTGCCTCTCATTGGATATCTTTTGCTTCTTCGTACTATGTTTTGTAAACTCTAGAGACTGTTGTATGTGAAAATCCCAGGAGATCAGCAGTTTCTGAGATACTCAAACTTCCCCGTCTGGCACTAACAATCATTCCACGATCAAAATCACTTAGGTCATATTTCTTCCCCATCCTAATGTTTGGTCTGAACCTCTTGACCATGTCTACATGTTTTTATGCATGGAGTTCCTGCCGCATGATTAGCTGGTTATATATTTGCATTAATGAGCAGGTGTATAGGTGAAACTAATAAAATGGCTACTGAGTGTAGTTGATAACTGCTGGTGCTCTTTGCATTGCCAGCTATCATGCAGCACAATTAGACCCACAGAGTAACTTCAGCTTCTCTGTACAGGTCTAACAGTACCCTTTTCTGTTTAATGTGATGCTTTTTGTTCCTAGCTGTATATACTTGTACACTTAAAGCCTGTGACTTTAAGAATCTTTGTGCAGGCTATCTGCATTTGCTTCACAACTATCTCAAATAGAGGGAGAAATTAAGCATGATTTTTTTGTTGTTTTGGATTAGATTTGTATGGATAATTAAAATGACAGAACTTGAAATTGATTGCACCATTCAATTCCTTGGATATTTAATGTAGTGGATTCCAGTTAATTAGGACACATCAGGACCAGTACATTTGGGCCCAATTAGCCGAAGTTTCATGGAAATGGTTTAAAAAAAATAGAAAAGTCAAATACCATTTAATTGAGTAACAAATTGTGTATTTAAATAAAAAATAAGAAAAAAATTAGAACACTACTATTACTAGAGGTTGTCAGTCATATCTGAAGGTGACAGAAATTCTGTATGGAAGAGTTTTTAAAGTGGAAAAGCCATTTCACTGGGGCAGTTATACTCTTCCACCTCAGAAGTCCAGATCCAGTGGTATGAGTAGAGGCCTTCCTCGGTTTCAGTGGATGACCAAAGCTACTTCTGTGCCTCGTCATGCTCTTTGCTCTCCAAGCAGTGTTGCAGAACCACTTTCCTGGCCATCAGATCTCACTCCAAATCTCATTCACCCAGTCCACCAGGGCTAACTTTGCATGTCCATATCCTACTTTGGTATGATACCCACCAGCTAAGCTCACCTGGTTTAGCCCACCTGTCAAAGCAGTGTGCCAAGGTGTGGCTGCTTTTGCATGCAAGCAGCTACTTCAACCCGAGGGTGAAAGCTGAGTGTTCGGTGGGGACGAAAGGGAACATTCAAGATGATTGTCGATACCTTTAAATTCTTTGTCATTCCTGACTTGTTGAAGTAGTGAATTCAGTTTATTTTCACTCCCAGCCTGATTGCTTGAAACCTCCATGAGCAAAGCAGTTCTGAATAGTCTTGCTGCTTATTTCTTGTTATCAATGACAAAAATTATCTCTTTTTGAAAACAAACACATGCAAATGACGCTATTTAAAAACTTTGCTTCATGCAGGGTGTAGTGTCTAATGGCCACACAAGCACACGCGACTAACGCTAGTTAGAAACTGTTCAGCATCAGTCTCATGGCCCAATTAAGCCCTATAAATGAAGGGAATCCAGCTATTTTCTCGGTTAATTTTTGTTCTTTGAGAGTTATCCTAATTAAGCGGCTGCCCTGATTAACTGGAATCCACTGTATTTTGTTTTCAGACTAATGATTTCCATCCTGTCCTCTGGCTTCTGACTATTGAAAAAATGTGAGAGCTTAACCTTGCTCCTGGTTAGGCTGTTTCTTTTGAAGATGGGCAAACTTGCAACTGTTTCCTGTTGATGTCTCTCAAAACACACTGTTGCAGTAATTCAGAAATATCTTCCAGATCCTTTTGAAATACAGGTGATGGTTCGTTGTACACAGCTGTCAAGAGTTTCCTGTGTTAATGGCAACATGAACTTGATTTTGTATCTGTAGGTTATTTTATTCCAAGAATGATTTCACTGTACAAAGATCACATGCACTTTTTTTTGTTAAATTCACTTTGTATTTGTATGATCATTCTGTGTCTAATTTTAGCTAGTATTATTTGTTTATAATTACAATGCAGTAGCAATCTTTCATTTAAAAATACAGATAATTGCAAAAGAACAGGCTTAGGTCACTTTATTGCTGATGACCTTCTACTGATAAGGAACCAAGAATAATCTTGTTCCGTGTTGTTTTGTTTACGTAGTATTTTGTATGTGGCTGGGTGGTGCATCAAATTGTTACACCCTATCCTCGTTATATGTATCTTCAGACTATGCGGATTCACAGTTACGCGAGGAACCTATTTCTACCAACGTCTCGTTATATGCGTCCAAAGCTCACAGTTATGCGAGTAGCACTGCTTTCCCGTCAATACAAGTCACGTGCGCACACCTCATAGTCTCACTGTTGGAATGAGAAGCAGCGCTTTCCTGCCAATACAAGTCAGGTGCGCGTGCCTCACAATTTCACTCCCGCCAGTATTGCATTGGTTTTGGCAAGGTGTGGATGTATGATCTTAAACTTTTGTTGGTTTTACCTACGGTGCAATGATTTTGCGCTTGAAATATTTAACTATGCCTCCTAAGCGTCTGATGTCATGTCTTGGGCTGTCAGCCGAGCGGCAGAGAACTGCTTTAACACTTGAAAAAAAGTTGGAAATTATAAATAGTGCGGCGTCAGCTGAAGGTAACACAGCTCTGGGACGCTACTGCCGGGAACAGAATCTTGCCTTTAAAGTTCTTTTGTTGCTTGACAATGTGCCAGCCCATCCTAAACATTTGGACAGCATTCATCCTAACATAACAGTGCGTTTCCTGCTGCCTAACACAACATCGCTGATTCAACCACTTGACCAAGGTGTAATCCACATTCCAGGTGTACATATTTTTTTATGGCGAACTATCTCTCAGATGTTGCAAGCAACAGATGATTTTGAAAATCCCGGGAGTATACCAACGGTGAGGGAATGGTGGAAGTCGGAACGCTTGTCACAAATGGCGAAGGACATGGACCCAAGTTTAGAACGGAGTCAGCATTTCAGTCATTCTCTGCCGTCAACCCTTCTTCCCTACAAGCAAATTTATGCTGAGAAGCACAATGCTGCCAAGCAAACAGCCTTCACCACTTTATTTAAATCGGTGTAATCTTCTGCTGCCGGCAGTTCCAAGAGTTCTGTGAGTCTTCCTTCACCCCTTGCTGTGCTTGATATTATCCTGACGACCACAACCATCCACCTTATCCGTGTAAAGCTGCCCAACACCACAACAACCGCTCATCTCCTGGAGCAAACATACCTGCCACTGTTGGTGAGTACTGTACACCAGAGGATGTTAACTTTCTATGATTTATTACATTGAATATTACCTTAAATTGATTAAATATAATACAAATGTTGTCTTGTAGTACTGCTTTTGTGTCGTATTGGTATGAAAATGTGAATAAATAATAGATAAAACCTATTTAGGAGGCCCTCTGGAACTCATTCCTATTTTCTACATTTAAATAATTATTCACGTTATGCGTCAACTTCGAGGAACGTATCATCCACTTGTCACTTTTGTTTGTGCCCTGTGCAAAAGGCTGCAGTTAAAAGCAAGCCCTTGTTTCCTTGATACTGTGAATAATCCTCTGCACTTTGCAACAGTTTGTACCTGTTGTGGTAAAATAAATCTCTTGTACAGACGATGAGTTAAGTGCAAGTAACTTTAGATTCTTTGTGTTTTATTGACTCCATCTTTTTGTGATGGACTGAGTATCTTGGGTTTTTAAGGAAACATCATCGTGATTCTTAGGGCGTGAAGCAATGTGAAGTACAGATTTGTTAATTAGTTGAATAATCTGTTCTTGACTCTTTGGGACATCACCCATTGAGAAAATGCGTTGATATTGGACAGTATTGGTAATGCTCTAATTTGTTCTGGATTTCATTCAAATACATAATTTGTTACTCGGTTTATCTTTTTTTTTAATACTTTTTAAACTATTTCCATGAAATAGGGCAGCTGCTTAATTGGGCCCAAATGTACTGGTCCTGACGTGTCCCAGTTAAGTGGAATCTACTATATTAAATATTCAAGGAATTGAATGATGCAGTCAATTTGAAGTTCTGTCATTTTTGTTATTCATACAAATCTAATCCAAAACAACAAAAGGCATGCTTATTTTCTGCCTCCACTTGAGATAGTTGTGAAACAAATTCAAATAGCTTGCAAACAACAGGAATTCTGCAGATGCTGGAAATTCAAGCAACATACATCAAAGTTGCTGGTGAACGCAGCAGGCCAAGCAGCATCTATAGGAAGAGGCGCAGTCGACGTTTCAGGCCGAGACCCTTCGTCAAATAGCTTGCACATTGATTCTTTAAGTCACAGGCTTTAAGTGTAAAAGTATACAAAGTATACATATACATAGTGTAAAAGGAACAATAGCATTGCATTAAAAAGGTCTCTGCTGTAAACAGAAAAGGGTACTGTTAGACCGGTACAGAGAAGATTACGCTTCCAAGGCTGAAGTTACTGTATGGGTCTAATTGTGCTGTGTGATAACTGGCAATGCAAATAGAGCCAGCAGTTATTAACTGCACTCAGCAGCCACTTTATTAGATACACCATACATCTGCTCATTAATGCAAATATCTAATCAGCCAATCATGTGGCAGCAACTCAATGCATAAAAGCATGCAGACATGGTCAAGAGGTTCAGTTGTTGTTCAGACCAAACATCAGAATGGGGAAGAAATATGATCAAAGTGACTTTGACAGTGGAATGTTGTTGGTGCCAGAGGGGGTGGTATGAGTATCTGAGAAACTGCTGATCTCCTGAGGTTTTCATGCATAGCAGTCTCCAGAGTTTACGGAGAATAGTTTGACAAACAAAAAAAAAATCTAGTGAGTGGCAGTCCTGTAGGTGAAAATGCCTTGTTAATGAGAGATATCAGAAGAAAATGGTCAGACAGGAAGGTGATAATAACTCAAATAACTATGCATTACTGCGATGGTGTGCAGAAGAGCATCTCTGAATAAACAATACAGCAGTAGAAGACTGGCAGGCGGTGACCAGTGGGGTACTGCAGGGTTCAGTGCTGGGACCGCAGCTGTTTACAATATATTAATGATTTAGATGAGGGAATTAAAAGTAACATTAGCAAATTTGCCGATGACACAAAGCTGGTTGGCAGTGTGAAATGTGAGGAGGATGTTATGAGAATGCAGGGTGACTTGGACAGGCTGGGTGAGTGGGCAGATGCATGGCAGATGCAGTTTAATGTGGATAAATGTGAGGTTATCCACTTTGGTGGTAAGAACGGGAAGGCAGATTATTATCTAAATGGAGTCAAGTTAGGAAAAGGGGAAGCACAATGAGATCTAGGTGTTCTTGTACATCAGTCACTGAAAGCAAGCATGCAAGTACAGCAGGCAGTGAAGAAAGCTAATGGCATGCTGGCCTTCATAACAAGGAGAGTTGAGTATAAGAACAAAGAGGTCCTTCTGCAGCTGTACAGGGCCCTGGTGAGACCACACCTGGAGTACTGTAAACAACAGGAATTCTGCAGATGCTGGAAATTCAAGCAACACACATCAAAGTTGCTGGTGAACGCAGCAGGCCAGGCAGCATTTGTAGGAAGAGGTGTAGTCGACGTTTCAGGCCGAGACCCTGACGAAGGGTCTCGGTCTGAAACGTTGACTGCACCTCTTCCTACAGATGCTGCCTGGAGTACTGTATGCAGTTTTGGTCTCCAAATTTGGACATACTTGCTATTGAGGGAGTGCAGCGTAGGTTCACAAGGTTAATTCCTGGGATAGTGGGACTGTCATATGTCGAAAGATTGGAGCGACTGGGCTTGTATACACTGGAATTTAGAAGGCTGAGAGGGGATCTTATTGAAACATAAGATTATTAAGGGATTGGACATGCTGCAGGTAGGAAACATGTTCCCGCTGATGGGTGAGTCCAGAACCAGAGGCCACAGTTTAAGAATTAGGGGTAGGCCATTTAGAACAGAGTTGAGGAAAAACTTTTTCACCCAGAGAGTGGTGGATATATGGAATGCTCTGCCCCAGAAGGCTGTGGAGGCCAAGTCTTTGGATGCTTTCAAGAAAGAGATGGATAGAGCTCTTAAAGATAGCGGAATCAAAGGTTATGGGGATAAGGCAGGAACTGGATACTGATAGTGGATGATCAGCCATGATCACAGTGAATGACGGTGCTGGCTCGAAGGGCCGAATGACCTACTCCTGCACCTATTGTCTATTGTGAACGTAGTCACAATATGGGGGAAAAACAGCCCAAACTGTTTTGAGAGCTAGCCAATAAAGTAGCCACTGAGTGTAGCTTGGTTAAGGTTGATTCACTGTTTGAGCAGCAGAAAAAAAGTTTGAATCAATTTTTTTCTCCTCTGGTACACTTTGCTGTCCTACTTTTATACCTGCATTCTGAAGTCCGAGTACTGAGCTGCAGGTCCTAAGCAGCTAATATAAACTTTACTTTGTCTGAGTAGGTTTTGTAAAGATTAAATTTCCTCGGATAACTGCCAGTCATCGTCATTCCATGCCATGTTGTATTGACGTGGCCTTATCTATGAGCATGATGACCACGAGTGTGTGCCTTCAGCGATTCAGGATCAGCTTCTTTTCCTCTGCCATCCAATTCCTAAGTGGACATTGAACCCATGAGCACTACTCACTACTGTTTTTATTTTTGGCACTGCTTATTTTAACTTAATTATTGATGGATAATAACTTAATTATTGATGGATAATTACTTACTGTAATTCAGATTTTTCCCTTCTCTATATTTATTTATTATGCATTTCATTGTATTGCTGCCCTAAAATTAACAAATTTCACGGCATATGCCAGTGCTCTTAAACCTGATTCTGATTTTTCTTGGCAAATTTACAGAAGTGGTTTGTGATTGCTGCCTTCTGGACAGTGTCTTTACAAAACGGGTAATCCCAGGTATTATCAGTACTTTTCAGCAATTATCTGCTTGGTGTCAGTGCTCACATAACCAGGACTTGTCATATGCACCAGCTGCTCATATGACCATCCACCACCTACTCCCATGGCTTCAGGTGACCCTGATCCGGGGGTGGTGGGGGGGCTAAACAGGTGCCACACCTTGCCCGAGAGTGACCTGCAGGCTAGCAGAGTGGAGGAGTGCCTGACACCTCCTTTGGTAGAGATGTATATCTCCACCCTACCACCCATAATTGCCAAGAGAAGTCTGAAATAAATAAAGCCAGACAGTTTAAGTAGATGCACAATTCGTCTGCTGCTGTAACAAGATTTTCCAGTTTAACTCACTGAGGAATAATTAATTTTAATGCTTATCTTTAAATTTATCTTAGCAAAATAAATTGTTTTGCTTGGGCTTTTTCTTTCATACAGATTCTGCTAGGAAGTTGGGTATTGCTACAATTGAGAGTCATCCCTTTGATTGATAATTAGCAAAGTTTAACAAATGAAGTTGTTCAGTAATTGCCCAAAGTCATGTAATCCTGGTAAATAATTGAAAATACTGTCTGAGGGAGTTCAGTAAAGTCAAAAGGAAGTTTCAGTTGAACCCTTAATTCTTCAGACCATGAGGGTAATCATGCAAATTATGACAATGGCTGGGGGAAGCCTGCATTTTATCTGTAGGATAAATATTTATAGACTGGATGAAGAAAAGCAAAGCAGGATGAGTGTTTCATGTTAGCAGTGTTCTCTTTTCTGCCTTCACAGTAAATTGAAATGTTAATCCCTCAGAGCCAGAATATATATTTGAGTTAAATGTTGTTTTGTGACCAACCAATTCTCATTTCTAACCCATCCTTTTGTGGCAGTCTGAGTGAAGATGGTGACTCAGAAACACAGTGCGATGTTATGTGTGGCAATAAAAGCTTCAGGGAATTTGGATGACTTTGTCAGCTGCTATGCTAGGTTTTTGACACTGCTTAAAAAGTATAATTTAAAGCTAAGTAATAAAGGACCAGAAATAATCAGAAACTGTTCAAAGTACATTTATTATCAAAGTAGGAATACCATATGCAACTTTGAGATTCATCTTTTTGCAGACAACCATAAAACAAAGAAACAATAGAATCCATGAGAGAAACAAAATCTCAACAAAGAGCAACAAGCATTTCATGTGTGAAAAAAGAAAAAAATCGTGCAAAGGATAATAAAATAGTAACAAATAATGCAAGAACATGAACTGCAATAGCCCCCAAAAGTGAGTCTACAGCCACAGAGCCAGTTCAGCACTGAGCTGCGTGAAACACTGTTCATCTCTTTCATTAGAGAGCCTTGTCTCTGGACATGAATTCAAAATATATTGAAAACAAGTCAGCCAGAGATCTGAATTGCTTTGGAACTTATAATTTCTTTGCTGTTGCCCTTTTTAAGCTTACATCTTTTTGGAGAAGGTGATAGAACTAGCAAATGTCAAGTGGATCCATTGAATTTTCGATTGAAGTCTTTAATCTTCATATTTTTGTTTGCTGGCCTTGCCTCAAAGTTAATAAATTAATTCCATTTTTGTGCTTCAATTTCCCGCCCCCCCCCTTTGTAAATAGACATAATGGGTAAATCTGGTTATTGAAGTAGTGTATGTCATCAAATCATAGAAACATAGAAAACCCTGCAGCCCAATACAGGCCCTTTGGCCGCAAAGCTGTGCTGAATATCTCCTTACCTGAGAAATTACCTAGGGTTACTCATAGCCCTCTATTTTTCTGAGCTCCATCTACCTGTCCAGGAGTCTCTTAAAAGATCCTATCCGTTTCCACCACCGTCGCCGGCAGCCCATTCCACGCACTCACCACTCTCTGTGTTTAAAAAAAAAACAACTTACCTCTGTTCCTACTTCCAAGCATCTTAAAACTGTGCCTCTCATGTTAGCCATTTCCGCCCTGGGAAAAAGCCTCTGACTATCCACACGATCAATGCCTGTCATCATCTTCTAAACCTCTATCAGGTCACCTCTCATCCTCTGTTGCTCCAAGGAGAAAAGGCCGAGTTCACTCAACCTATCTTCATAAGGCATGCTCCCCAATCCAGGCAACATCCTTGTAAATCTCCTCTGCACCCTTTCTATGGTTTCCACATCCTTCCTATAGTGAGGCAACCAGAACTGAGCACAGTACTCATCTTAAAATTAAAGACTAGCTCTAATTTTTACATGTACATTGAAATGTAAGCAAAAATGCACCATGTGCGTCAATGACCAACAGTCTGAGGATATGTTGGAGCAACACTCACAACACGCTAGAGGAAGTCAGCAAGTCGAGCAGTATCTGTGGAAACGATCAGTCAACATTTCGGGCTGGAACCCTTTGTCCTGATGAAGGGTTCTGGCCTGAAACGTTGACTGATCGTTTCCACGGTTGCTGCTTGACCTGCTGAGTTCCTCTAGCGTGTTGTGAGTGTTGCTTTGTCCCCAGCATCTGCAGAGTATTTTGTGTTGAGGATATATTGGAAGCAACTTGTGTGTCACCATATTTCTGGTGCCACATAGCATGATAACAATTCACCAACCATAACCTTCAAATGTGGGAGAAAACCAGAGCACCCACATGGTCATGGGAGAACGTACAAACTCCTTAGGGACAGTACAGGGAATTGAAACTGGTTTGCTGGCACGGTAGAGTGTTATATTAACGGCTGTGCTACTGCACTTACTGCTGGATCTTGGAGATGATCCTTGTAAGACAGTTACCATCTGAAGTATTTTCTTCGTAGACTATCTTTCCTCTTATAGAGTATTGCTATGTTGCTCCATTATTATTGGTGAAAAGCCTTACTATTTCTAGCACTAAAGCATTAAATTTAACCTAAACCAAACATAATTTCAGTGTACTTGTTTTTTACCTGTTGATGCAGTCCTGTCAGTTTAATTGGACTTATTTTGTCAATATTTTATTTTCTGACACAAAACTTTGATCAATGATTGTTTTTGATGCATTTTGATTTAGAGGTGGGGGTTAAAACAATATTCTTAAACAAAAACAGTACAAATGTTTTGCGTTTTTTTAAAAGTAAGTAGTCATGCATGGAGTTTGGTATTGTTAGCATTTCTGATTGCTTTTGGACTAGGTGGCTTGCTAAGCCATCCCAGAGGGCTGGAAGAAATCAGCAGGTTAAGCAGCATCTGTTGAAGCAAACGGACGTCAAAGTTTTGGATCGAGATCTCGCATCATGAAACATCATCTGTTCTTTTGCCTGCATATTAGGTGGCTGAACTACAGATTTCTTCCAGTAGTTTGCTTTTTGCTCCAGATTCCACTATCTGTGCCTTGTCCATTACAGAGGTATTTGTGTCAATATTTTGGATTTTGCCTTCCGGCCAGGCAAATACAGCAAATTTCCTTTCCAAAGATGAACGCAATTGGATTTTAATGACAGTCTGAATGTTGCCTTTTTTAAAAAAATTCTATTTAAAATCAATGCATTGCAAGTTGTAAATCAAGCCATAACATCATAGCAGTCAATATAATAAATAATAACAGAAAACGCTGCAAATGTACAGAATGTTGGGTAGCATCTGCATGCAGAGAAACAGAGTTCACATTTCGGATTGATGATTTATAGGGGAAAGTTCTTTGCAGAAATTTTATAAGTTTATTCCTTTTATCATGTCTGTAAACTCAGTCATCGGGTCAGTGCAAACTTCACAGTACTACTTGCATTACAAACAGATCCATTCTACCTATGTTTTCCAATAACTTTTCAAATTATATTACCAAATTTTCTTTTTAAAAGCTGCATACTAAAGAATGGTACCTAACAGGATGATTTATTTTGCTGAATATTTCCCCTATTTTAATCTTTATATCATTTATGATGATCCTAATCCTCAGCTTTTTTTCTCCAGTCCTGCACAAGGGTTTCAGCCTGAAATATCAACTGTACTCTTGTCCATAGATGCTGCCTGGCCTGCTGAGTTCCTCCAGCATTTTGTGTGTGTTGCTCGGATTTCTAGCATCTGCAGATTTTGTCTTGTTCATCACTTATGTTAGCTAACATTTTTTTTGAAATAGTTAAAAACTGATAGGCATTTATCATGCAATTTTAGCAGCTGATTTAGTTTTTACTTTTAGGACTTTTAAATTGTTTAAAATGAGTACAAGGAGCAATATAGAGCACTGCTGCATGTTGGGCTGGATGGTTTGTTTATTTTTTATCCTGCAGATTTTTTTATTGGCTTTGATTCTGTTGTTTGCTTCAGTAATCCTTGATCCCTAATGTACAGGGCATATTATTTTTATGGTAGATCCATCACCCCACCATCACGTATCATGAGACAAAAGTACATCAAAATGGTTTAATGATGATCAATTCATCAAAATATTGTTTCATGTAATCCTTTGATAAAAATATTTTTTTCCATTTTCAAAATTATTGTGATAAAGAGAATAAATATGTAATCATGAAAGTAGGAAGAAAATCCTTAAAATGGCGTAATTCTCCATTATGACTTACTGATTATTTTGTTTCCTTAACAAGCAGGTGAAAGTGTGGCAGTCAGTGAAGCATCATCTGATGAATATTTTCTAACTTGAATAAGCTAGTTTGACATATTTTGCACTGAAGTAATTTAAGGCCATTATCCTGACATCATTATTCAGAATAACACATACCAGCACCTGCAGAATCTCTTGTGATCATAAAACAAAAGGAAGTTTTCTTGTTAAAAAAATTGGTAAACAGTTTTATTTCGTCAATGTAGAGTGTGCAGATAAATTTGTAAAGTTGGAAGTACACTACACTTTTAAGTTTGTCATGGAAGCTGTAGTAAAGGAGATAAATATAATCTGCCTGGCTTACTCCTGAGCATCTGGGAAAGTGCATAATGATGCCTTTGTTTTAAGCAGACAGCTACATCTATATCTTGTGCTTTTGGCCTTGACAGTTGTGTTTTTGGGAGGATCAAAATGAGAATTGTAAAATTAGGTTTCTTGAGTGATTCATTTTGAAGTAGCTGGTGTCATTAACTTAATACACATTGTGGAGCTGACTCACATTGTAAAATTTTTGAGGCAATTTCTAACTACTCGGGTTCTACCTATCCAGCTGTGCCTTATTTCGTTTCTTTGTGTTTTACAGTTGGTGTACCCTCCTGTGCCATTTTGAAGATGGTGAAGCCTGACCTTCACACTTTGGCCCATCACCTCAAGCAAGAACGTCTTTATGTGAACTCTGAAAAACAATTGCTTCAGCGGTTAAATGCTGAAGTGCTCAAAACTGCAGAAAAACTATACTGTTCAGCATGGATTGCAAAGCAACAGCGAATTAACTTAGACCGTCTAATATTAACAAGGTAAGATCAATGTGAATTTAGAGGTTTTATCGAAAGCATGGCAATATAACTAAAAAAAGACAATTTCATTTTGGCAAAATGTTCAGTATTAGTTTCTGATGAACTCTCAGTATTTGTTTTATGTGTAATGTGTTGATTTCTGCTGTGCTATTCTTAGTACAATTTACAGTCTAATTATTGCAGTTGAAGGTTTCAGCGGACACTGGTGAAGAAATTGAGAAAAATTGTATTCAACCAAAGGGGAAAAAAAGTAGCTGCTAAGGAGAAACAATGGCCAGAAAATCAATTTGATCAAATGTAAATTAGATTACTCGCAGGAAGCAGTATTTAGGAATATGAGGCATACTAGATAAGTGGAACATTCTCAGGTGAGTTGGATAAATCTGGACTGTGACTCAGAGCTTTCTCACTTCGTGCCAGGAGTCTGTTGCTGTCTGTTCAGTTCCTTTCTGTTTAGCAGTAGACATCAAATTGGATGGGGCATGGCCATTTCCCATATGGAAATTCTAATGTTAAATCATTGTCCTGCTTGGATTTTCATTACTTGGCAGCTGCTGATTATCTTTTGATGGAAGCCACCAATGCCAAGCCAATGTGGGATGAATGAGCATAATCTGACTTTACTACTTAAAGTGCATTGGAAAAACAAAGGTTCAAATGCATGGAAGTTATTAACTGGTGTCTTGACTTTAATTTTGATAATTGATGCAAATTTTGAATTTTTGTGCCTCTTTGTTCAAATTAATTAGAATTCATTTTTACTTGACGACCAGTTCTAATTGTGAAGGTGCTTGCAAAGCCAAAGCTAATTGCCCTCTCTTTTTTTGATCTGAGAAAGTGGTGGCGAGCTCTGCTTTGAATTCAACCCACTTGAGCACTTTCACAACTTTAGGTTATTGAAAATCTGTAAACTGTGAACATTTTCTCTATGGGAAATGTATTTCGGGTTGTTGGGTTTCGGATAAATACTTATCGCTTTGGTGGAAGGAGACAGGCAGGTGAGTGATGGATGGAAGCAGATAAGGGAGGAGAAAAAGAAGATAGATACAAGTCATGGGAGGGATGAAGAGGTGAAATCAGAGACAAAGACTGGAGGGCGATGCATGGGGAACAGGAAGGCCACGGTGGTAGCATATGGTAAGTAAGGTAGGTGGTTAATGGGAACCACTTGAGAAAGAGCTCGGCAGATGGAGGAGGAGGAGGAGGACCAGGGCATGGGTAGTATGTGGATGGAACAGGGAGGGAGAGGGAATAAAAATGGGTGATGGAGAAGGAGAAAGGTATGGAACGAAGGAACAAAAATGGGAATTCCAGGGTGGATTGAAAGGACAGAGAAAGAGAGGGGAGCCATGGAGTAAGTTTTTGCCTGAAACTGAAAATTTCAACATTCCAATCATCGGGCAGGGGTGGGCAGTGGGGGTTCATCTATCCAGGCAGGATGAGGTGATGTTCTTTCAGTTTGTGTTTGGCCTTTCCCAGGCAATGGAGAAGACTGAGAAAAGACAGGTGTGCAGTGGGAATGGAAGCAACTGCGAGTTCTGGATGGCCATTGTGGGCAGACCACTATCTACCCATCTCCCTCATCCTAGCTCAGCCCACCTATCACATACCATCCTCTGTGTCACCCCTCTCTATCTTTATTTGAGCTATATTACTCCACTCTCAGATTTGATATAGGATCTTGACCAAAAGTCAATAATTTCTTTCCCTCCACAGATGCTATTAAACTTGCTGAATACCTGTAGCAGTTTGTTGTGTTTTTTTTTAGTTGCAGTATTCTGCATCAGCTTTCCCAATTAACTTCAATCTCAGTGTCATGAATGTATCTTTACAAGCTGTTGAAAATATATCGACTGTGAAGATTCCCTCCATGGTAAATGTATTTCTGGTTGTTCGGTATTTGCTAAACACGATCAATATCTATAGTAGAATAATTATAAATTTATTGATTTCGTGATACAGTGTAGAGTATTCTCTTCTGGCAGCCAAGCCATGCCATCCAGTAGCCCCCCGACAACAATTAATCCTAACCCAATCATGGGAGGATTTACAATGACCATTTAACCTACTCAGTATGTCTTTGGACTGTGGGAGGAAGCTGGAGTACCCGAGGAAAATCCACACATTCTACAGGGAGGATATACAGAAGCTCCTTATTGATCAGCACCGGAATTAACTCTGAACTGTAATAGTGTTTTGCTAACATGGCACCTAATGTAATGAAAAAAGATAAAACAATAAAATAGGACTATCCTACTTAGCAAAACAAAATCAAGATTTCCACTTACAGAAGATGTATTTCGACTTTATTGAATGTCAGACATTTAACTATTTTGACAGCTGCTTGGAGTAAAGATGTTTGAGCTGATTTCTATCTTCTCTTGCTTTTTGTCTATACTTGTAATCCTTGTTGCAAAGGCACAGCAAACATTAACAACTTGATAATAATTACATGCAAGCATTTCTCTAGTCTTATCTCAGAATCAGATTTAAATTCACTGGCATATATCATGAAATTTGTTTTGTGGCAGTAGTACAGTGCAGTACATAAACTACAAATGACAGTAAGAAAATATGTGTGTTTAATTGCCAAATTCAAGGTGACTAAGAAACAAGAATTGGTCTACGTACTGGAGTAACAATTTCTCAGGTTTACAAATTAAAATTTGACTGTACCAAGACAACGTACAAATTTTCTTTCAGTTTCGTGAAAACTACGGCAATATGAAATAAATGAGGAAGACTCTTTACTTAATGGGACCGTTGGCTGATTTTTGATGTTTGATTGCTTGTGAAGCGTAAGAGAAAAATTAGCTTTGATTGATTGGGAAAGTACATAGAAAAGTTTGATATGGAGAGGCAGTGATTAACATTTAAAGAAATAAGTGTCAGCTCGCAGGAAAATATCCCTCGAGAGACAAAATCTAATGAGAAAAAGTGATTGTGAATCTGTGGAACTTTGGATGACGCCTGAGCATCCACAGTCTCTGAAGCCATCTCTTTTGAAACTGTGAATTGCGTATTATCTAGTCCTTGGGATTTATCAGCTTTCAAACTTGCCAGCACTATATTTTGAATCCTAATCTTCTGACTCATGAGAAAATAAAGATGGGCTTTAAATATGAGGTGGAGGCTTATGAAATTATCAAGAATACTAATTGCCTGAAGATTGGCAGCATTTTCAAACCAGCAAAGGAGGGCCAGGAAATTAATAAAGAAAGGTCTAGGTAGAGTATAAGAATATTATCAGATGAGAAACATAAAAGCTCTTGTGATCTGTTTTAATAATGTACACCACAAAGAAACTGTAATTGCAAGATTATAAATCCCAGGGATGATTTGTATTCCAGTGTTTAAAAACATAAGAAATAGTAATAGAATCCATCTGGAAACTTTAATTACCTGATTTGGAGCATAAAGCATTTTCTTTGAATAACTTCCTGATAGTTTGATGGTGTACAGAAATGTACAAGTCAGATTTTATACTGTTCACGTTGTTAGCTGGAGGTACTAGAGTTGGGAATGACATAAAAATTCACCATATACAGGTTTCAGAAGGAGCCAGAAACATCATGAAGGATCGCAGCCCCCTTGCTCATGTACTGCTTGTCCCACTCCCATCAGGGAGGAGGCTACATAGCATCCACGCCAGTGTCACCAGACTCAAAAACACTTTCCCCAAGTGGTAAGGCTGATCAACACCTCCACCCACTGACCCACCCCAACTACCACTACTTTATCACTTCCTGTCAGTCATCTTATGTACAGACACTCCTGTACCTGATGGCACTTTAGTAACATACAATCAATCTATGTCTATAAGCTATTTATACTTTGTTTTTCAATTATTATGTTCTTTATCATAATTTTTTTTGCTGCATTGGATCTGGAATAACAAATATTTCATCTCCTTTGCACTTGTATACTGGAAATGACATTAAACAATCTTGAGGGAAGGGAAAATCCACAGGAAAAAACTGTTGGAGCAGGAACTCAATAAATTCAAGCTTTCGTCCATTTGTTGTGTACAGCAGTTACTCTAATCATTATAGAGATCTGCTGGTACGTGAAATAAATCTCAATCCTGAGAACCTGTATGTGTTTTGCTAGTCATGGGTCCAGCCTGAACCCAATAAGTACAGCTAGGTCCTGTTGATTTGAGGTTGGGTGACCTGGTTTGAGCTTGAAGAGAACTAAGCTTCTGATATTAATTATTCAGCTGCCTATGTGTTGAATACCTTAAAATAATTTTGCTGATACTAATATTGCCTATATTCAGAAAATACACTTTTCCCTTTTTATTTCAGTGTTGAAGCATCTCCAGCAGAATGCTGCAAACATGCAAAGATCTTGGAGGATACTCAGTTTGTGGATGGTTACAAGCAGTTGGGTTTCCAAGAGACGCTGTACGGTGAATTTTTAAATCGACTCAGAGAAAACCCACGACTTGTTGCCTCGTGTCTTGTTGCTGGGGAGAAGCTTAATCATGAGAGTACCCACAGTGTCATTCTGACAGTGTTTACTGCCCTTTATGGGAACTGCATTATGCAGGAAGATGAGAGTTACCTCCTGCAGGTGTTGCGTTACCTGATTGAGTTTGAACTGAAAGAAAGTGATAATCCTCGGCGGTTGCTTCGAAAAGGTGCCTGTACCTTCAGCATTTTATTCAAACTTTTTTCGGAGGGGCTGTACTCGGCCAAGCTTTTCCTCACTGCAACCTTGCACGAACCAATAATGCTGCTTCTTGTGGAAGATGAGGATCACTTGGAAACTGATCCAAATAAGCTTATTGAAAGATTTACTCCAGCACAGCAGGAGAAACTTTTTGGGGAAAAAGGTACAGAGCAGTTCAGACGGAAGGTGCAGGAGATGGTAGAGAGCAACGAAGCAAAGCTAGTAGCTTTGGTAAACAAATTTATTGGATATCTCAAACAGAATACGTACTGTTTTCCGCATAGCTTACGTTGGATTGTATCTCAAATGTATAAAACCTTATCTTGCATGGAGGGGCTGGATATTGGGGAGGTGAAGGCCATGTGCACAGATCTATTGCTTGCCTACTTCATTTGCCCAGCAATTGTGAATCCAGAACAGTATGGGATAATTTCTGATGCGCCAATTAACGAAGTGGCAAGATTTAATTTGATGCAGGTAAGATCACTTCCTGTTCTTGAAATATATTGTGAAGATTTCTTTTCACTATTTTTCTTTTACTTCCTCAGTGATGACCTCATTGTTTATTTATAAATACAACAACATTGGGGAATATTTTGGATTATTTATTAACTTAAATCCTGAAGAAAATGTTCTCTTTTGTTTTACCATTGCCAGTGAACGTGATATTATGCCATCAATCCATATAAAGGATAGCACTTAATCTCTTTTCCTATTCCCCACATCGTGTACCCAATTGACTGCTAGTCTTGTGGCAAACCTGCTGATAGAAAATTCTTATATGTTAAATACATATGTTGTGGAAAATGTATTTATGATTTTTTTGCATGCATTTGTTTATATATAACGTTGTCTAGAACAGAATTTCTTACATAAGGTTATTCTAATCAACATCAGGTCAGCGTGTTCTCTATTCTGCTATTTTAATATTTTTAACCCCTTTTGTTCATTGACTAAGCAATGTGTGGGTGAAATGGCCTAGGTTGCCAAAAACAAAGAGAACACTTAGTTTTATTGTTCTATGATCTTCACGTTGAGTCATGTTCAAGCTGGACTTTATTTCTTCTGGGAACTGATTGCTTTACAAAATTGTCAGAGGTTTGAGTTTTTTTAAGGAAGTGATTAAGATGATATGGTATTAGATGTTGTCAGTGTGGATTTAGAGTAAAGCATTTGACAAGGTCCTTCCCAGTGGACAAGTCCAGGAGATGAAATCACAGGAGATCTATGATGAGTTTATTGGACCCAAAAATTGGTTTGGTCATAGATGACAAGTTAGTGGTAAAGGAGAGTTTTTCTGTCTGGTGATCCTGCAAAGATCAGTGCTGAGTCCTCTGTAATATCTATGAATGACTTGGATGAAAATATAGCTGGTCTGGTTTACAAGTTTGACATGAAAATTGGTGAAGTTGTGGATAATGAGAAAAGGCTGTCAAAACATGCAGCTTATTATAGATCAGCTGAAAAACTGGATGGAGAAATAATAGATGGAGTTTAACCCAGACAGGTAAAGGGATACATTTTGAGAAGCAGGAGGAAAGCATACTTTAGCTAAGAGTGTTGATGTACAGAGGGCTCTTGAGTTGTATTCATAACTCCCTGAAAGCAGTAATGCAAGTGGATAGAGTTGCAAAGGTGGCATATGGCATGCTCTCCTTCATTGGTTGGCATTGAGTATAATAAAAGTCATACTGTAGCTGTACTGTATAAAACTTGGGCCATACTTTGAGTACTGTGTGAAGTTCTAGTTGCCATATTATAGGATGGATGTGGGGGCTTTGGAGAGGGTGTTTAAAAGGTTCGCTTGGACTGGAGAGAATTAGCTAGAAGGAGAAAGTGGAGAAATTTGTTTTTTCTGGAGCATCAGATGCTGAGGGGTTGCGCTGCTTGGGGAGATGGTGGTAACACTTTCAATAGGAATGTTTAAGAAACATTTAGACAGATGCATGACCAAGCAGGGAGTAGAGGGATAGGGATAATGTGAAGGGAGATGGGATTAGTTCAGATGACTGGCTGCACCAGACATCATGTCCCTAAGGGCTTGTTCCTGTGCTGTTTGCAGAAAGGCAGCTACGCCTGTGGTTTCTTTAGTATTAATATACACTTCTTAGCAATTGCTATTTAGATCTTTATTTTGTTCATGTACAATTTTCTTAGCTCTTTGGGGTTCTGATTACCAGGAATTTTGTGATTAAAGCAGGGGTTCCCAACATGGAGTCCATGTTTAATGGTATTGGTCCATGGCATAAAAAAGGTTGGAAACCCCTGAGATAAAGGTTCAGTTTCATGGTATGTTACATGAAGAGGATGTTGGTGATTTTGTCGTTAAATATGGCTCTGTTCAGTGTTTTTGTTTGGAGGTTAAGGTGCTGACATCTGTTGATACTGCACAACAGTTTTTCCAGAAGTTAACAAGCTGCATTATACCTTCAAGATCAAATTATCGGAAGGCTAACACCTTGAACTGCAATAGCACCGTATTGTGCTCCCTATGTAGCACATAGACAGTGACTTGAGCAAAAAAACAGTCATTTCTATTTTTGAAACTAGTACAAAGAGGAAGGTTGCTAACTGATTCAGATAGCAACAACGTGCTTTCACTTAAAGGAGAAGCTACAAATTCTGGGAATCTGGAACAAAAACAGAAAATGATAGTCATTCTGCAAAGGAAAGACATTTTCACATTTTAAATGAAGCCTTCAGAACCAAACTGAAAATTAAAATTGCCATTTTTGTGAGGAAAATGCCCTCAAAGGAATAAAAGTGATTAAGTCAATATGAGGTGACACATTGATTTGGTGGTGAATATTAGTACATTTTGTTTCTGATCTCAGTCCTTTTAACTTGATTATTTTCATGCTAACTGTGGCACAGATTTCATTTTTGAGGACCTATTTTAGCTTCAAATATCATGAATAAAATTAAAAATGAACTACAAAATAAGACAGATAATTTTCTATTTTGTTACACCAGTGAATAATGTAGTATTCATACATATTGATTATAAAGTAGCTGTACTGCCTTACACTTGTGCTAATTCATTTGGAAAATTAGACTCCTGTCAAATACCAAGCTGGAACTGAAAACATCTGGAGATGGTGTAAGTTGTAATGTAATAGTACAGTATAAAAAAGTTCCAATTTCTTTACAACATAAAGCCGAGCAAACCACTTCAAAGCAAATTGTGGTGCCAGAAAGCAGAAGCTACAAAATGATATCTCATAATCTTCTTGTGATG
Organism: Mobula hypostoma; assembly: GCF_963921235.1. Lineage (NCBI taxonomy): Eukaryota > Metazoa > Chordata > Chondrichthyes > Myliobatiformes > Myliobatidae > Mobula > Mobula hypostoma. The sequence continues at coordinate 8,582,661 of NC_086117.1, forward strand.
ATGTTTCTTTTGGGTTAAGTATGTTTGGTTTAGCCTCTGAATGGTAAATTGCTTTATTATTGTCACATGCGCAAGATACAGTGACAAATTTGATTTGCATTACTATTCATATAGATCAATTTGTTACAACAGTATATTGAAGATAAACCAACAACAATGTGGAATAGTGTTACAGTGGAGATGACAATAAGGTGCAAGGTCTCCAGGTATTTTATGAGATGAAAAGTGTATCTTATTGTACTAGGGAACCATTCAATACACTTTCAACAGCAGGAGTGATGCTGTCCTTGAGCCCAGTGATATGCACTTCCATGCTTTTGTATCTTCTACCTGATGGGAAGGGAGAAAAGTGAGAATATCTAGACTGGGTATGGTCTTTGTGTTGGCTGCTTGACGAATCTCAATGTTGTATAATTTGTGAATAGGTTAATTATCAATATACAAAACTAACAACACAACTATATGAAATGAATTGAAGTTGCACCCTGTTATGTATCCTGTCTCTGTGCTGTTGGGTCTATCAAAAACCTGTTTTCTGATTTCAGCATTGTTTTATGGGAATATTGGGCATCATCAAAATGAGAGAGAACAATTCAAACATTTCCACCGAGTGTTTTTGACTGTTTGAGTTCTTCCAGCCTTTTCCATTTTGATTTTAGGTTACAACTTTGGCAATTTTATTTATTTTCTGTTTCTAAGATTCCTTGTTCTTGATCTTAATTTGCACTTATAATCAGCTACTGTTTGGCAATCACTTAGTTCCAATAGGAGTTTATGTTCTCAAATACTCTTTCCACATTGAAAGGCCAAATCATTAACTGAATGGACATGAAATTTAAAATACAAAAGGCATTCCCTTTGAATCATACCATTTCCAGTGACATACAGAGCATTGCAATCCATTGGCTTTTGAGATAGACCAAGAAATAGTTCAGGTTTATTTTATTGTATTATTTTTATCATATCAACTGAAAAGCAGGTAGACAGATTCAGGCTGAGATATTTTTTAAAAATGTTTTTTAAGTACATAATAAGAATATCAGAACACAATATTAGGATTTCAGAGTAACCCAGAGATACTTTCTGAGCCTGATGCACCATTGGATGTTTGCATAACTAACCACCTTTCTCAACTCAACATTATCACCCGATAGCCACAATATTTTTTTCTTTCACTGATTTCAAAAAGTATAATTTTAAATCTCCAGTGTAGTCAATGATTGAACATCAGGATTTCCCCTGGTGAACAGAATCCCAAGGATTCATAAGCCTCTGAAGCTCAGTACTGAAATTTTGTCGTCTTAATCCTGAAACTCCGGACATCAGTTCTGGACTTTGCATGCAAAGAAGACAACCTCTTGGCATCAAGCTAATCAAATGCTTTAAGAATCTTAAATGTTTTATTTCAATAGCTTCTCATTCATAGTTGCAGAAATTGGTTGCCCACTTAACGTGATCTTCTGAAATCGAGCTCACCCCAGAATCATGCTGGTAAAATTCACTGCAGTGTCTCCTAGCCACATCTTTTCTTGACTGGGAAATGCCATAAAATTAAAATTGCTTGGAGTACTCCAAATGAGGTCGATGTTAACCTGAGAAATAGCAGTTTATTCCTGTTCGGATTGCAAACTAAGCCCCACTCCATTCATTCCTCAAGCTTTCAAATTGTTTAACAGCATTTTACATGGCATCTTATCAGATGTATTTATTTGCAGTTGTTAGCCTGTTGGGATAGCCAGAAAATATGGCATTTTTCATCTGTTTAGATTTGGTAGCAAAAGGCTTTGCTTCTTGTCTAGCTAAATATTTGGGGCTATTCTCAATTCTTTCCACTGAAAATGAGGTTTACCATTGCCAGAAGTTGCAGCATTGTGCTCATTGGACTGGTTACGATTCAGAATTGTTAAGTGTGTTATGAAATATAATGGCTGATTTATAGTTGTGTGTACTAGCTTATGCTGTAGCCTACACAAGTGGGCTACGCCGTTGTGAGCATTTATACTTGTGCGTTGGTGTGTCTGCGTCTCTCTGCAATTCACCGCCAAAGCGCTAGTTGGCGGTGGGGTTTCTATGCCACTGTCTTGAGTTCCTTCATGTTGAAACTCAACACGAAGAAACTCAAACTTCGAACAATGGCGACTGAAACTGAAGGAGGGTGAATTTTCTGTGCTTGTCCGGCCACTGAGAGACATGGACGAGGAACTGCATTTCAAATATTTTCAGATGTCGGCAGGTAGATTTGACGATTTGGTTCATCGTCTCCAACCATTTATTTCGCATCAGTGTATGCACAGTATACTCAGAGACTGGCAATCACCATTTGAGTTTTAGCTTCAGGTGGAAGTCAACAGGCTGTAGCAGCTAGCTACAAACTGGCGTCAAGCACAGGGTCCTCCATAATTTCGGAGGTCTGTAAAGCTTTATGGAAAGCATTGCAGCCAGAGTTCCTTCCCTGCCCTTCAGTTGCCCAGTGGGAAGCTATTGCAGCATAGGAGGAAATGCAATGCTACCAAGCAGGTCAATCACAGTTGTGCTGGTCTGCGTCGCCACGATGCATAGTTACATTTTGGGAGAGGTGTGTGTTAGGCTATGGCGTAGGGTTTGGTGTACATTTGATGCATGAGTATAAATTGGCCCTAATTCTGTCACGGACAGTCCCAAGCCTGGCTGCGAAAGGAGGAGGTTTGGGCAAGGCCATCCTGTAAAATCCCAGAGCTACAGAAATACCAACAGAAGCTCCAAAGACCCCAGCAAGAGGAAGGATTTTGGCTAGAAGACATATGAAGTTGTGTCGTGAAAGCGGAAGCACAGGGCCGATCAATCTTTGGCCCCGAACAGAGAACTCTGAGCTGCTGTTGATGGCCAGTGCCCCTGTGGTGGTGATGGGCTTGAGGAGGAGGATTGTGAAGTGCAGAAGATGGTCTAAGTAGCTGAATGAAAGAAGAGGCCCTGTTTTCGAAGCTTATGTAGAACTCTCTGAGGGAAAAGTCAGCTGAAATCAGGAATGAAAAGTGGGACAAAAGGATTAAAATTGCTCATGTCTGGAGTCTTGGGTTTACTTAGACCATAGGATAGGGGAGTAGAATTAGGCCATTCAGCCCATTGGGTCTGCTTCACCATTCCATCATGGCTGATCCCTGATCCCACTCAACCCCATATAGCTGCCTTCTTACCATGTCCTTTGATGCCCTGAGTGAACTATCAACTTCTGCTTTAAATATACCCACAGACTTGGCCTCCACCACAGTCTCTGGCAGAGCATTACACAGATTCACTACTCTCTGGCTAAAAAAAATTCCTCCTTACCTCTGTTCTAAAAGTTCGCCCCTCAATTCTGAGGCTATGATCTCTTGTTCTGGATACCCCGATGATAGGAAACATCCTCTCCACATCCACCTATGTCCTTTCAACATTTGGTAAGTTTCACCTATCTTTGAATCATCTGCAAACTTTGTCACATAGCCATCAATTCCATTATCTAAATCATTGTCAAACAATGTGAAAAGTAGCGGTCCCAATTCTGACCCCTGAGGAACACCTAGTCACTGGCAGCCAACCAGAAAAGGTTTCCGTTATTCCCAGTCCCTGCCTGTCATGCCTGTATCTTTCCTGTAATGCCGTAGGATTTAATCTTATTAAGCAGCCTCGTGTGGCACATTATCAAATACTTTTTGAAAATCCAAGTAAATGACATCCACTACCTGTCCTTTGTCCATCCTGCTGGTTATTTACTCGAAGAACTCTTAACAGATCTGTCAGGCAAGATTTTCCCTTTGTAAAAACCTACTGACTTATTTTATCATTAGCCTCCTATTAGGCTGCATCCACACTATGCTGGATAATTTTGAAAACGCCGGTTTCGAGTAAAAACGACAGGCGTACACAAAAGCGTTTTTCAAAATATCCACTAACATGGATATTTGGGCAAATCTCCTCTACTGGGCACGCGCAGGACACACAGAAAACAAGCGAAGAGGAAATGGTACACTCAGTGCGCGTTTGTCCAGTTACAGAGTAGAAAAACTTAAAAGGAGTTGCTGCAACACACATCAAAGTTGCTGGTGAACGCAGCAGGCCAGGCAGCATCTCTAGGAAGAGGTACAGTCGACGTTTCGGGCTGAGACCCTTCGTCAGGACTGGAATTGCTCTTGGCTCTCGCGCAGGAGTACTTAAAACAAAAAAAAAACAAATACTGGAGCGTGTGGAGGCAACCGTCAGGGAGTTCACGGACGGTATGACCTGGCTGACGACGAACATTGAAAAACTGACTAACTCTGTTGCATTAATAAAGCACCTTGTTAAATGTATAAAACATGTCTGCATCAGCGTTATCTTGTATTTCCATACAATGTTACATTAGGCTGTTACACATCTATTGTCAGAGAAGTACTTGCATAAATAGGTAAACCACCTTCATACAAGCAAGGACAGAAAACAGGGCAAAGTGAGTATACTTATTTATTCAGTAAGCTATGGGTCAAAGTATTTGGTGAGTACATTTCTAACTCTTCTGGCTTCAGTCTCGTTGCCGTCTGTTCTGAAATTGTTAGGTTCTGCGAAGTGCAGCATCAAATATCGCTGTGATGATTGCACGCTCTAGTATCAATTGTTTGGCGACAGTAAAGTAGTAATAATAATAAGAAGAAAGCAATGAAATGCCGGGCTGCCACCATCTGTTCCGGCACGTCATGACAGCAGTTTTAAAAAGCTCCGGTTACCCCGTACACACTGCAACGGATGTTAGGCGCTTTCAGATTTATTCACTCTGGAGACCGTTCCTGAAAATCTCCATTTTCGGGGTATGAGAACGCCGTTTTAGTGTGGACAGAGGGTCAAAACGAAGAGAAAAAGCTTTGTTTTCAAAATTATCGGGCGTAGTGTGGACGTAGCCGTAGATTTCACCTTCTCCAGCTCTGTATTTCCTTCACCAATCGTTCCCAGCTTTTATTTCACCCCTCCCCCTCCTGGTTTCAGCTATCACTTTGTGTTTCTTCCTCCCCTCCCCCCACTTTTTAACTCTACTCCTCTTGTTTTTTCCTCCTGTTCTGCTGAAGGGTCTCGGCCCAAAACGTTGACTGTACTCTTTTCCATAGATGCTGCCTGGCCTGATGAGTTCCTCCAGCATTTTGTGTGTGTTTCACTGCATTTATCTGCCGTTTCTTTGTGCCCCATTACTACCTCACCAGTATTATTTTCTAGTGGTCCAAGATCAACTCTCACCTCCCTTTTTCTCTTTATAGAACTGAAAATACTTTTAAGTATCACACATCAAAGTTGCTGGTGAATGCAGCAGGCCAGGCAGCATCTCTAGGAAGAGGTGCAGTCGACGTTTCAGGCCGAGACCCTTCGTCAGGACTCACGAAGGGTCTCGGCCTGAAACGTTGACTGCACCTCTTCCTAGAGATGCTGCCTGGCCTGCTGCGTTCACCAACAACTTTGATGTGTGTTGCTTGAATTTCCAGCATCTGCAGAATTCCTGTTGTTTGCGTAATACTTTTAAGTATCTTGCTTTATATTAATGGCAAATTTGCCACCTTATTTTCTCTTCTTAAAGCTTTTTTTTAGTTGCCTTTTGTTGGATTTTAAAAGCTTCCCAATCATCCAACTTCCCACTCACTTTTGCTACCTTATGTGCCCTTTCCTTGACTTTTATGCAGTCCTTAACTTCCCTTGTCAGCCATGGTTGCCTACCCCTGCCATTTGAGAACTACTTCTGTGGGACATATCTATCCTGTACCTTGTGAACTATTCCCAGAAATTTCAGCCATCTCTGTTCTGCCATTATCCCCGCAAGCATCCTCCTCTAATTTACCTGGTCAAGCTCTCTCTCATACCTGTCTGATTCCCTTCATTCCGTTGTGATACTGACACATGTGACTTGTGCTTCTCCCTCTCAAATTGCGGTATGAGTTCAATCATATTATGATCATTGCCTCCAAAGGGTTTCTTTACGTTAAGCTCCCTAATAAGATCTGGCAGCACCCAATCTAAGATGGCATGACCTGGTAGGCTCAAGCACAAGTTGCTCTAAAAAGCTGTCTCATAGGCATTCAACAAATTCCTTCCCTTGTGCTCTGACACAAACCTGATTTTTTCCCAATCCCCTTGCCTATTGAAGCCCCTCATTACAATTGTGACATTACCTTTATTACATGCCTTCTTCAGCTCCCTTTGCAATCCCAACCCCACATCTTGGTTACTAGTTGGAGGCATATATATGATTCCCATAATTTTTTTTTTATCCTTGCAGTTTCTTAACTCTACCCACAAAGATTCAACATTCTCTGACCCTGTATCACCTCTTTCTAAAGACGTAATTCCATCTCTTACCAACAGAGCCACACCACCGTCTATGCCTTCCTGCCTGTCCCTTTAATACAAAGTATATCCTTTGATGTTAAGCTCCCAATTATGGCCTTCTTTCAGCCACCACTCAGTGATGCCCACAACGTCATACCGACCACTCTCTGGCGGTGGTGTCTGAAAAGAGATTGCTGTCCAAGTTGCATGCCATCTTGGACAATGTCTCCCATCCACTACATAATGTACTGGGTGGACACAGGAGTACATTCACCCAGAGACTCATTCCACCGAGATGCAACACAGAGCGTCATAGGAAGTCATTCTTGCCTGTGGCCATCAAACTTTACAACTCCTCCCTTGGAGGGTCAGACACCCTGAGCCAATAGGCTGGTCCTGGACTTATTTCCTGACATGATTTACATATTTACATATTACTATTTAACTATGGTTTTATTACTATTTATTATTTATGGTGCAACTGTAATGAAAACCAATTTCCCCTGGGATCAATAAAGTATAACTATGACTATGTATTGACTTCTAATACCCATCCAGATTTTTGGTTTTCTTAGTGTAGAGCAGAGGTTCCAACCTAGGGTTCATGGACCCCTTGCTTAATGGTATTGGTCCATGGCATAAAAAAAAGTTGGGAACCCCCAGATGTAGAGGGTACTGAAGCAAAGAAGGGCTTGGGGACAATATTCCCTGTTAATTTTCCCTGATGGAAGTATAAATAATTTCAATAAAAGACCATGAGCCTATTTTTTTTTTCTCTTTTACGTCGAAAAGTAGTACCTGAATGGTTGAATGTTTAGACTAGAGGAGTTTTAAATGTTAAATACCACTTTTGATAAATTGGGATATTTAAAGGTGTTTTTTGGATTCTGAGGGAAGCGCACCAGTCTGCCCAGTGACTGAAGAAATGGAGGAGATTAAAGGTGTACAGCAGAAGTGACTTTCTTTAATAAATCAAAGAACTGAGTCTATTGAACAGTCTATTTGAACCTGTTTCTTGTCTGATCAACTTAATAGGTAACTTCTATTAATAGGTGTATTAACTTCTGTCTTGATTATACAGCAACTGAGGCTGAAAATTTGACTAGAAAATTTCAAAGATTCACTTTTCCATGGTGTGTACACGTGAACAGAGATGATAATTAGAAACCATATCCACTTTCAAGACAGATACGTGAATAATTAAAAGATAGAAATAAAGAACCTTGGAAAATTTTGGTAGAGAAAGGGGACCTTTGACCCATTATATCCATGATAGTCCGGATTCATTGTTGTTTGATGTCATTTTCAGTACACATGTGTAAAGGAGAACTTGATCTGATACAGGACAAAAAACACAAATGTAAATACATAAGATAGCTTATGTGCATCTGTTGTATTTCCATAAAGTGAGGATAGGCACAGGAGAATCTGTGCACAAGGTGACTGACAGAAAATGATAATATAGTGGTGATTGGGTTAGTGAGTGAATGTGTTGATCAGCCTTGCTGCTTGGTGTAAGTAACTTTTTTAAGTCTGGTGGTCCAGGTATGGATGCTATACAGCCTCCTTCCTGATGCTATTGGGACAACTCCATGAGCAGGGTGGGTGGCACCCTTCATGATGTTACTGGCCCTTTTCCAGGACCTTTCTGTATATACTGTATGTTCTTGATGGCAGATACACTGGTGCGGGTCATATATTTGGCAGTTTTGACTACCTGTTGTAGAGTTTTCCAGTCTACCGCAGTGCAGTTTCTGTACCATACCATGGCCTAAGAATAGCTGCCACACTAAATCCATCTGGTTCTTGGGGCTGTTAGATCCATTTGAAGTTTTGACCTCCACTGCTCTTTCCAGGAGTGAATTCTGGGTAGCTACCACCCAATGGATCGGAAAAGAAATTCTGGTTCACATTTCCACTAATCACTTTACAACATGGTTCAATCTGTGCTGATTATTGATACCCTTCCTGTGGGGCTGAATTGCCTCTGGGATTATGCTCATGAATAAGATCTGCCAGAGTGACATTGTTAACCTCTGTATCTTCCATTGTTCATGGATGCAATGCAGCCAAAGACAGTTTTGTGTCTCTAAAGCGTGCTGATTTGTATTTTAGGTGGGTCAACTCTTACAACAGTTGGCAATGATGGGAAGTGAGGAGGCCGATCCACGACTGAAGAACAGCCTTTCCAAGTTTGATAAAGTAAGCTATCACAATAGTATTGAGATTTAAGTCAAAAATCTGTAAGTGAATTTATTATCTAAGTACATACATGTCACCATATACTGCACTGAGATTAATTTTCTTGTAGGCATTCACAATAGATGCAAAGAAATATAATAGAATCAATGAAAAACTGCACACAATTAATGTGCAGAAGACAAACTGTGCAAATAGGAAAAAAGAAACGAAGAATAAATAAATAATACTGAGAACATGAGTCGTAGAGTTCTTGAAAGTGAGTCCATAGGTTGTGGAGTCAGTTCAGTATTGGGGTGAGTGAAGTTATCCACACTGATTCAAGCATCTGATAGTTGAAGGGTAATAACTGTTCCTGAGCCTGATGGTAAAAGTTGCAAGATGAATGGGGATCTTAACATGTTATAAATCTGTTATGGGAAAGCTGAAATGAGTGGTTCAAGATACAAATTTTAACTTATTTGCCCAAAATTGTTTAATATTTTATCTTTCTGCTTGGTCCATGAAGTATTGTGTATATGTAATCCAGTAACTGAAAGAAAATTGAATTATGTGCTCTGATTTTACTGAGTAGGTTTTAATTCGTTAAGTACTTTGTTGTCATGATCTACTTCATGTGATGACTCTGAGCTGGGAAGTTGCTGAATCATTTCAGATTGCTATGTTTGGTGATAGTCTATAACAATGAAATGTTTACTGGTTTTGGGTGGCGACTGATTTGACAATGCTGTGACAGCAAGCAAGTTACCTCACCATGTCATCCATCCACTAGGTCATGAATATTATATTTAGCTATCAGTTTAACTTGTGTTTTTGGTGGAATGCCTTTTACGATAAATCTCAGAAATGTCTTATGGCAAGCAACATGTTTTCTTCCCTGGTAAAGAAAATTATTGTATGCAAAATAATGTAGCACATTATGTAAAGAAGAGGAGACTGTAGTGATGTAGAATGGCTGCTAAGACTTAATTGCAGTGTTTTTCATCATTATAATTAGAACAAGTTGAGGAACAAGTCATTGGGTATATATAAAGTGAAAGTTGATAGGTTCTTGATTAGTAACAGTGTCGAAGGTTACAAGGAGAAGACAGGACAATGGAGCTGAGAGGGATAATATATCAGCCATGATGCAGTGGCAGAGCACATTCGATGGGCCAAATGGTTCTTGTGTCTTTAAGATTTTTGATAAATGAATAATCAAGAAAAAGCTTGAGAGTGAAGGTAGAAAACACTAGATCTTAGCAGCAAGGCGACATAGAATTTAGGGACTAAGATGAAGCTGGTGTTGAGATGGACTGCATGAGTCACCAAGGTCGGGAGGAAGTTTGCTATTTTGATTGGTATGACACAGCAAGCAAATTACCTCACAATGTCAACCACCCACCAGGTCATCAACATTATACTGTATTTAGTTGTCATTTTAACTTTCTTGTGTTTTTGGTCACTTGTTTGTTTTGTTATAGGGCAGTTATTACATTTTTAACAAGCAAATTTTAAGTCCTATTATATGCATGATAATCTGAAATATCCCCAGTTATTCAGAATTTGAGTGCAGGTTTCGAAACATTCTATAATGCAGCTTTTCATACATTGAGAGCTACTTGGAATTCATTACTTCCACCCAACCGGCAACCCCAAAAGATAAAATATCTTCCACTAGCAATTTCTTTATTTTCCTGTGGGTTCCTGTAAGAAAAATAAATCTCAATATTGTATATGGTATACATCAATAGTAAATTTACTTTGAATTTTGAGTGACAGTGTGTAACCATATCCAGTACCCAAATTGACTGTTCCTTTGGCAAACTAATAATTACCTCTGGTAAAATGAAGGTGCAAATGGTAGTCAATAAATGTGCTTGTATTTTGGATGCAACTCTTAACTCTGAATCTAAAATCCATTATGGAAACAAATTGCTGGAACTATGTTTTCCATGAGCCAGATAATGTCAGTGAATTGGAATGCTATATTTTTGACGGTGATATTTCGCTTCTCTGGCCTAGGTTTGAGTTTCAGCGAAGACTGTTGAGGTGAAGGGCTTTCTTGTCTGTGAAATTGGTTTGTTATGTCCAATTTTACTACTTAATGGGTGTGTGCTTGAAGAACATAACTTCTCTAGTTTATTTTTTGGCATCTGCCCAGATGAAGTGTGAAGTAGTACTTTTTCTAGAAAATGAGGCAAATGAGATCAAAGGTAACAAAGTTCTTAGAATGGGGTGGATAGAATCCTGGAAGTTAGTTATGCATGAAACATTATCCAGAATATAGTAGATATATCAAATAAAACACACTGAGAAATGTAGCTGGGGTAGCATTTCTTCCTTGCCAAAGTAAAACTATGAACATTTCTACCACATAATTAAAATTACATATGCTAAAATGAAAGCACAATTATTCTTCTGGAGTAACATTATTTCAAAGTTGCTTGTTATAATCCCCTTTAAGGAGGCAGGACCATCTTAAGTCACAAGATTGTATCAGATTGAAACATGGAACATGAGAAAAAGTTGTTAAATTTATAAATGACAGATGTCATTTTAATATTTCATATCATTGGATGGAAATCCAGTATCAAAACTTACATAGCTGTGCAAGAGATTTCCCCCAGAATGACTAATCAAAGCAGAGGGAAAGAATTGCTTTACTGTTAACGTGCTTTTAACTTGTGGTGCCACTTATTCAGTCAATTCTCCAAGTCTTTCATTTGATAAAGTAAGCTGTTAAAACACTTTGAAATCCAGAAGATGACATGGTAACATAGTAGTTAGCACAGCATTTTACAGTGCAGGTGACCTGGGTTCAGTTCCAGCCTCTGTAAGGAGATTGTACGTTCTCCCTGTGACCGCGTGGATTTCCTCTGCGTCCTCTAGTATCCTCCCACAGTCCAAAGTTGTACTGGTTGATGGGTTAATTAGTCATTGTAAATTGTCCTGTGATTAGACTAGGATTAAATCGGGGGATTGCTGAGCCGCGTGGTTTGAAGAGCCTATTCTGAGCTGTATTTCAGTAAATGGTTTAAAGTGTTTACAGTGCAGTGACTGAAGTAATAGATGGAGGGCCAGGGGACTAAGTAGAATAGTTGATCAGGTAAACTGCCTGGCGAAGAAACTTTTAAGGTGGATTGAAGTTTGGTTTTAATAACGTATAGTGCTATCTAGGATGGAGCCTTTGGAAATGGGAACTACTACTGAATAACCCTGTCCACTGTGACAGTTGTTAATGTGGAATGCCTCAACATTCTGCTCAGCAGCCACTGTGATATTCTTGTTGCAGCATTGTGCTACCCATGGAATGAAATGACAAAAAGGCATTCACACAGACGTGCCAATGGTAAGCAGTACAGACTGTTCATTTCTGGAGAATGTGATGTATTCTGATATATTTTGTGCAGAGTTGCGTTGCAGCTTTCTTGGATGTGATCATTGGAGGCCGTACAGTGGAAACCCCTCCCATGTCCTCAGTGAATTTGCTGGAAGGACTCAGCAGAACTGTGGTCTACATGACACACAGCCAACTTCTGAACTTGGTAAGTTGATGCCTTTTACTTTGTTTTGCATGTGGCCAATATTGTGGGCAAGAGGTGAAAGTCACTTTTTAAGAGACTTAAGGTGGCAGATTTCCTGACAAGCCAGGTAGTATGTAGGTTTGTAACATCTATATAACTTGACATGATGGGCAAAAACAAGATTTTGCATTTTTCCCAATCATGGTGTGCTATATATGAATTCAAAGCTACCAACTATTTGACACTAATGTATTTTTCGCTATTCAAAGAACTGTCTTTTGATAATGTATTAATGCAAGAAAACTTTTCTCTCTGTAAATGGAAGTTTTGTACAAGTTGCATTCAGAATCGTTTGTTTTCCCCTTTGGACTCTGTTCCCTTTTTGTTTGCTTATACTATTTGTGTATTTCTCTTTCATTTTAGCATAGTGGTTAGCATAACACTTTACAGCACCAACTGTAAGTTTGGAGTTCAGTTCCTGCCACTGTCTGTAAGCAGTTTGTATGTTCTCCCTCTGACAATTTGGGTTTCCTCTGGGTGCTCAGGTTTCCTCTCACATAGACATACAAGTTAGGATTAATAAATTGTGGGCAAGCTATGTTGATGTTGGGAGCTTGGCGACACTTGTGGACTGCCCCCAGGACATTCCGGATGTGTTGGTCGATTTGATTGTATGTTTTAATGTACATGTGACAAATAAAGCTAATCTTTAGATGAGAGGTAGATGCATACATTATCTTACTTTCTAACAAACTTGCTTATTATTGTTCTTTTACCCTGCTATATATTTCTGCTCAAAGTATTTTACCCTGCTATGTATCTCTTATCCTGTTATGTGATTTCACTTTTTGCTGAAGACATTGTGATACTAGTTGCTGATCACTTGATCTTTTGCAGAACAAAAGGACACATAGCTGAATCCATTTTTGATGTGCACCTGTTAGCTTACTGTGTTCACTAATGCACAACCAAGGTTACTCCCATTTGGCATTAATTAGAAAGCAGTTCATTTGCAGATGCAATTTTTTATTGCATTGGCAAAACTGTAACAGTTCTTTATGGGTTTGATATTCACCTTTAACCCAATTTCTTTTCATCAAAGCAAACCTCAAATTTTTAGCCCACTGCTGTACCATATGGATTTGTGTCCCCCTGCATTTTATTTTTGAGTGCAGGAAAGAGCAGGTGAGGATTGAATCTAGCTTCCCAGTATTATCTTGAAGTCTGTGTAGATGACATATTTTATGTTGTTTAATATGTGATGAAATTCAGAGTTGTTTTGGCGAGCAGCCATGGTTAATACTGTCGGCAGTCAGCACTGTACAGTTGAGTAAATCAGCTCAGTGATGTTGTGCTCATCAACCCCTGAAGACCGACTTTAAATTTGGAACTTTTATCATGGATGCCTGCACACTTAGACCCTAAGACACAGGAGCAAAGTTAGGCTACTTGGCCCATCAAGTCTGCTCAACTATTCGATCGTAGCTGACTTATTATCCCTCTCATCCCCATTCTCCTGCCTTTTCCCCGTAACCTTTGCCTTACTAATCAAGAACGTCAACTTCAGCTTTAAATATACGCATTGACTTGGCTTCCACAGCTGCCTGTGGCCATGAGTTCCATAGATTCACCACCGTCTGGTTGAAGAAATTCATCATTTCTCTTCTAAAGGGATGTCTTTGTATTCTGAGGCTGCGCCCTCTGGTCCTAGACTTTCCCACAATTTGAAACATCCTGTGTATGTTAATTCTAAATAGGCCTTTCAGTATTTGATAGGTTTCAGTGAGATCCCTCACCATTCTTCTAAGTTCCACGAGTCTGTCTTCAACAGACCCACATCCATCAAACGCTCCTCATGCGTTCACCCTTTCATTCCTGGGGTTATTCTCATAAACATCCTCCAGACCAGGAGTTCCCATCCTTCTTCATGCCTTAGACTAATACCTAAGTAACCTGTAGACCCCAGGTTGGGAACCCCTGCTTTTGACCCTTTCCAATGCCAACAGATCCTTAGATTTTCTGAGTTGTGGAAGAGAGGAGGTGAAAAGAATGTAAGGGTACACTTAAAAGTGTGTTGTAAGATAATTATGTTGATTATAAAAGCTGGCATCAATTCCTGGACATTGTAATGTGATTGTAAGTGGTGTATTTTGTGTACTTTTGAGGTTTAAGAGAGACTGCCTGCTGTTTTAAAGTGTAAAAAAAGAGCAATTAAGCCAATAGTAATCATGCTGATAAAATGCTTAAAATGTCTTCAGAAATTTGGAGCAGGAGCTATGAATGATTCAGGTGAATTGATTTGGTGTGAACACATTTGGAGTAATGCTTTGAAAGGTCGGCAGTTCTTTGGAGGCTAACATTAGAAGACTTTGGTAATTGGACTTGTTTATATGTACATTTATCCTTTTGGTATACAAGATTAGTAGGACTTTGGGTGCTATCTTTTGAGTCTGAAGCCCATGTCACACAAGAAACATCAAACATTCACCTACTCTGATGATGTAAACTTAACAATAATGTAGTGCTTACAAACAGTTCTTCACAAAGTTGCATTGGATGTTTCAGCTGGAGAACGCAAAAGAGTTTGCTGTTTTGAAAGTTTCATAATTAAGTTGTGAATTTTTAATTTGTACATAGGTTAGCTTTGCAAGACATGTAATGCCAGGAGAATTGCTAAGAGAAGAGGACAGAATGGCTCTGGAAAACCTTATCATTAATGTTCCACATCATAGAACAGGGAAGAGCAATAGTCTTGAGCTGACTCCATCCAGCACACCCCAGCTGTCTCCTGCGACTACTCCAGCCAACAAAAAAAATCGACTGCAAATAGGTAGGGTATATAGCTGCTTTAGTTAATCTTGTAGGGGTAAACACGATCTTAAACCTGAATTAAAATGAAAAATTAAATGTATTAATTCTTTATATTTTGCAGTGGTTTGCATGTTTCTGTGGGATTTTATAGTATATTTGATTTTTGTGAATATCAACTAAATTGCAAGGAACTTTGTGTTCTTGTTTATGAAATTAATACATTGAAACGTTGAAGTTAAGTTCAGGTGACAGTGCAACGGTATACTTCAGTCTATAGAAATGGATCTCTAGGTTTATTTTTGTAAATAAATCTGTATTGTGCATAACCAATATGCACGTTTTCATTCACTCTTTCTGATGTAGGAGATTTACCAATAAGGCTGGAGAACAGTTTGAAATCGGTTAAGAACTATTTGTGGTTCTGCTACTGTAAAGAAATGCTTAACTTTTACTTAGTAATCAACAGTCTAAGTTATTTGAAAGTAATCAAATTCTTGCTGCAATATTTACTCCAATTTATTGAAACAATGGCTAATTACTATCCAATTACTCTTGATGTACAATCTAATTCCAAATGCACCCCACTTCCCTCTCCAGGAAAGTTGTCTTACCCTTAAAGTCCCTTTAGCCTTAATATTTCACAAGAGTTGCCAAGAGGAAGCTCTTTTAAGGAGATTGGAGGAAAGTATAGGGGGATGTCATCAGTTTTACACAGTGAGTGTGTGCAAAGCTCTTCTGGGGTGATGGTAGAGGTAGAAACATTAGAGACGTTTAATTAGCTTTTAGATGGGCACGTGGGTGATAGAAAAATCGAGGGCTGTGTAGGAGTGAAGGCTTATATTGTTCTGTATTGTTCTATGTTCTAAAACTACCCAGCACCGCATCGTGGTTATTATGCACATCAACTTCGACCGTGGTTCCCAGCCTTTATTATGCTATGGACCCCTACCATTAACCAAGGACCCCAGATTGGAAACCCTTGACTTAGACAGGGAGTTTTTACATTGATCTGCACAGCTGAGCCTGATTTTCTTTCATCAAATAATTATTCTTGTGATCTGTGGAACATGACAAGATCACCATTTATTGTACCAGGCTCACACATTACTTGTTTGGAGATGGGTGTAAGTACAACATGTTGGATTCACC
This sequence comes from Mobula hypostoma, assembly GCF_963921235.1. Taxonomy (NCBI): domain Eukaryota; kingdom Metazoa; phylum Chordata; class Chondrichthyes; order Myliobatiformes; family Myliobatidae; genus Mobula; species Mobula hypostoma. The sequence continues at coordinate 8,598,626 of NC_086117.1, forward strand.
TGTAAACCACTCTGAGCTGGGAGGTCTCCTTTACTAGATAAGTCCTGTAGAGCAGGTTTTTAATGCCAGCACATCACAATGAACGTTATTGCTGCACCCTTTTGTTGCTTTAAGTTAGAGCAATTAAATTCTTGAAGCAGGGTTGTTTTCTTTAATCTAGTAAGCAGTCTAACCGATTGAGCTCTTGTTTGCAGGACTTTGGATTGCTAATTCAGTAACAGTACTGCTTAATTAATTTGTGGTGAGAGTTGGCAACTAGTGATCAAGAGTGACGACACCGCTTGACTGAGGAAATTAGTTACCCTGGTCATTTAAGATAAATCATTTTGTTTTGTTTCATTGTGAATACATCTAATGAGAAATTAATCTTTTTCTGTGTTTAAAGTTCTATCTGTATTAAATCTTTGCAATTATATCAGCTAAAACAACATTTTACCTAGAATTTATTTGTATTGACCACTAAACTGTTTTGCCAAGTTTTCAATCCAGCTGCATGTTGTTACATTTGAGGAATATAGCTTTGGACTGTTAATCCAATTAGCACATAATACATAGTTTAAGTTACTGTGGAAGTGAAAAATATAATGTAAATTTGTTATCATACGGAAGAAAGTTTAATGAATTGATTTGTGTGTTTCCTTTTTGAGTGTTCAGGTAATTGATTTCAATATCAGGAACAAATCACATTCTTATGTCCTTTCATCCAATTTTCAAACCATTTATTCTGTGATATAAGTGCAAGCAATTTTTTATTTTAGCTGAAGCAGTTAAATTAACATGAATCCTAACAAAAATAGAATATATTTGAAAATATATTTGGTCTTGTTACATCTATGTTATATGCAGCATATTTTATTCACTTGAAAGAAAATGAACCCTATTTTCCTTGGACTGGACAAAGAACCATAACAGCACTATTCTACCTTTTCTACATGGTAAATACCATTATTTTCCTGGTCTTCGAGATTTACGTTGGTTTGGCATGTTGTCATAGACAAGACTTCAAAGATTGGGAAAAGTACTCAGTTTGTAGAATGTTGAGAACCTTCTGTATTGTAAATAATAAATGGTAATATTTATAGAGTGATTTTTTTTGTGCAGAATGAAAGTATGCACAAAGGGGATTTTAATGTTATTAACCTGCATTTGATTTCCATTTCTTTAATGCTGCCCATACCCAGGACAACAATTAGCATCCATTACCGCCTGGGATACCTCAGCTACAAATCTGACTGCTCACATCCCTCTTGTAGCTCCATTTGGTGGGTAACAGTTCCATACATAGAAGGTTCCAGAAGCCACAAAGTCTGGAATGGTTAAAACTTCCTTGTGAGAATTGTTGAAATGAATGTTTGGTTCCTTTTTAATTGTGCCCACTGAGGCACAGAAACTGTACCTGCCACTTTCTGAATGCAGCCAAAGTCAAAAACTCTGTTTAACTTTGTCACAGAACAATGGTCAGTTTCATCAATCATAAAAACAGTGAGATAAACTTCATAGATTGGATGATGATATTTGGTGTTCACCCAGTTAACTTTATTTTTATACTTCGTCCAATAATTTCTTTTCCTTTCAAGAAATTTTACACATGATTTAATCTGTGAGGTGATGTTCAATATTTCCTATGCAGCACTAAAATTAAAAGGTATTCTAGGTGATGGTTATTGAACCATAATGAATTTGAATATAGTTTAATGTGCATCTCACACCAAAGAGCTTAAGTGAGACTGAGTCCGTGAGGTTTGGGGTACAAACCCTCTAGGTGTTGTACTTTGTACAAAGGAGGACCTCTGGTGGAGGTCAGCTATCTTGGTCCTTGCTGTTATTCTCTGGAAGCTTAGTGATCTTTGCTTAGAAGATTGAAATGAAGGTGCTGCTTGAATGTGACTCCAAGCAGTTGTAATAGCTGAAAAACTGCTTGAACATGAAAACCTCATTACCTTTTTCTTAATTTTAAAAAAAGCATGGTTGCTTTAACTTGAATACGCTGTGGAAGGAAATATCGCATCTCCTTTTTTAATCAGACACTATCATCACATTGAATGTTTTCACAGATTGTGTTTACACATTTAATGAAACTGCATATTCTTGTGCACAAAGAAATTGTAAAGGAATATTTCAATTAATTTTAGAGAGGTTACCAAGCAGATTGTTTTAGCTGAGCATGTATTATCTTGTACTTGCAGTGTAGAAACCAGTCTCAACAGCTCCGTCTCCACATGACCCACAACTAACCCCATCATTGTCCTATAATTCATTTGGGTTTTTAATGTATCTATTATTTACATTACTTTATATTAGCGACTTCTGCATTTTGCGAAGCTCTGGATAGAGGTTTCTTCTGAATGTCCAGCCTAACTTAGAAGTGACCATCTTATGTTTATGACCCAGTCCCAGTTCTGGTATGGGAAGGTTCTGGTCTTTCCCATTGAAGCAAAACATTTTCTTAACACACCCCTCGTCAAACTCTTTGCCAATTTTACACTTCGGTCCATTCTTATGATACAAATATCAAAGGAATTTATTGCTTGTCCCTGACTGCCCCAGACCTGAAGGTAAGGAAGGTCTTTACCTTATTGCAGTCCTTGCATTGACAGTTGTCGTATTATAGTCAGTAACTATCTGCAATTGTACCTACGTTGTTGGTGTTCCTATCTTGGGGTATTTTACAATTAAATTTGTCTGCAACCTAAACTTTGAGATGAAGTTGGAAAAGGTTTTGTAAATGTGATATCTTACAGCTGGAAGAAATAAAACCAGGACAAATGAAGCCAAGGATCACACAGAACATGAAAATGCAATACAAGAAACCCTGCAGGAAGTGCAGCCTGAAGAAGTATTGGTCATTTCACTGGGCGTTGCTTCACAGATGACACCGGGGATGATGTCTGAAAATGAGGTACCACGGATTATAAGAGTTTTGTGTTTCAAGAACTGTCTTATTTTTTACTGTTGAAATTGATGAACCATTGGCAAGTACTGTGAAATAATCAGTAATTATTTTTCATAACTTAGCAAGGGTATTAATGATTGTAGAATCTACCCACCACCCCATGTCACTCATCAGCATTCCACCCCAGTTAATGATTTGATGAGATTCATGGGGTTCACTTTAGATGTATTCATGAGGGATCAAAAACCCTCAAAGGATTAATTGTGATACATGGTCTGGATTCTACATGCCTTTTTGGCTTTCAGGCTGTTAACAGCTCCTCCAGTAAACACTTTGTCAAACATGTTTTCCAATACCTTATATTTAGTCACCTTTAATCTTGTACCATGCCTCATCTCACAGAATTTTGGAATCCTTTCTTTGTTAGAGCTACAAAACTGCTTATTTTAGGAGAAAATGTTTCTCTAGCTATTAATATTAGAACATAAAGAACAAGAGCCGGTGAGCCAGTTGGCCGCTTGAGCTTGCTGCTCAATTAAAATAAGATTGCTTTTTTTTAAAACCATGCTTAATGAGCTTATTTTCCAAGTTCATAGTTATACTTTATTGATCCCAGGGGAAATTGGTTTTCGTTACAGTTGTACCATAAATATTAAATAGTAATAGAACCATAAATAGTTAAATAGTAATATGTAAATTATGAAATAAGTCCAGGACCAGCCTATTGGCTCAGGGTGTCTGACCCTCCAAGGGAGGAGTTGTAAAGTTTGATGGCCACAGGCAGGAATGACTTCCTATGACGCTCTGTGCTGCATCTTGGTGTTATCAGTTTTCCCCAAAGACCTATGTTAAACTAATTGGCTGATGATGTAAAGCTGCTAAAACCAATCATTCATGAATGCAATAGACCAGTGTTCTACATGATACCCATAGTATCACTTTTAAAATTTAAAGAAAAATATAATCATAGACCTTCAGTGCTACTTTTCTAATGAGTTACCTCCATCACTTGTAAACTTTAGTAGAGGAAATTTCTGAGAAATTTGCTAATTTTGTTAGAAATTGTGTCCCAAAATTTTATGCAATAATGGGCGCCATGGTAGTATGGTGGTTAGTGTGACGCTATTTCAGCTTGGGCCATTGGAGTTCGGAATTCAATTCGAGTGCCACCTGTAAGGAGTTTGTACGTTTGCCCTGTGATTACTGGGAGCTCCAGTTTCTTCTCACAGTCCAAAGATCTACTGGTTGATAGTTTAATTGGTCATTGTAAACTGTTCTGTGGTTAGGCTGGGGTTAAATAGGTGGGTTGCTGGGTGGTGCAGCTCATTCGGCTGGAAGAACCTGTTCCCCACTCTTTCTCTAAATAAGTAAATTCTGTCTGCATTGCTGGAAATGTTTGACCAATAATCTTGAAATTAACAAGTTTTAATTGTAACAAATCACTTCTAGGAGGCCGTTTCTCACTCCACCACCCACCACTGTCTTTATCAAACTCACTTAAAACCAAGAAGCAACAGAATTATTTCACTTAACCCAGAAACTACAGATGTGTAGTACTTTGTGTTCTGTTGGCAAGAGACACAAAAACATTTTTGTTCAGTTGGCGTTGGGAAGGTTGTTTGGTATCTTGTTACGTCATTGCAAAACAATTTATTAGACCTATTTTATGTTTTCCTCGTCTTGATAATTCATTTAAATTTTATGATGTCCATTAATTTGCAAAAGCATATAAAGCTAATTGATTATTTCCTAGAATATTGCTACTACAGTGATTTTTCTTAAATATTCTTTGTAGTTTAGCATTCAGCAGTTTGGTCTTTTGCTGGAGAACCAGAGCATGCTATTTGCTTCATACATATATAAAAAAAGGCAGTATAGTGACAAACGCACATTGATTGATGCTGCATTAATTACAACATTCCACCCACCAGAGGAAACAAAAGGGAGATTTGCACCACCAAGTGGCCATTCTACCTACTACAACTGAATTTGGATTATGATGAAGGAGGAATTTAAGAGCTGTTCTGGAAAGTGTTTAAAAAGTAGAATTTTTCTGTTCAACTTTTGCTGCTTATACTTTTTCAGTAGCTGCTGTTTATTTTCTCATTTTATGGATAAAGTACCCCTGGTATAAGAGTAACTATATGAATTATTTTGTGCTAAAAGATCCAAAGATTTGGCATTTAGTTTTCATTTGGCTTTCCATTTGTGTTCACAAACTTATTGCGGTCATGAAGATAAAACTAGCATTTTATTCTGAGTCTTTCACATCTGTGGAGCATCCAGTGAAATACATGTACTCACAATCCATACCAGTTTAGAGTAGTGCAGCAGTTAGCGCTATGATTTATGGCACCAGCAGTCACCGACTGGAATGTAATTCGTGGCTTTCTGTAAGAAGTTTGTATGTTCTCTCCATGACTGCATGGGCTTCCTCCTACATTCCAAAGACATATGGGTTAAAGTTAGTAAGTTGTGAACATGATTGATTCCTGGGATGTCAGGACTTTCATATGATGAAAGACTGGATCGGCTAGGCTTATACTCGTTGGAATTTAGAAGATTGAGGGGGGATCTTATTGAAATGTATAAAATCCTAAAGGGATTGGACAAACTAGATGCAGGAAGATTGTTCCTGATGTTGGGGAAGTCCAGAACGAGGGGTCACAGTTTGAGGATAAAGGGGAAGCCTTTTAGGACCGAGATTAGGAAAAACTTCTTCGCACATAGAGTGGTGAATCTGTGGAATTTTCTGCCACAGGAAACAGTTGAGGCCAGTTCACTGGCTATATTTAAGAGGGAGTTAGATATGGCCCTTGTGGCTAAAGGGATCAGGGGGTATGGAGAGAAGGCTGGTACAGGGTTCTGAGTTGGATGATCGGCCATGATCATACTGAATGACGGTGCAGGCTCGAAGGGCCGAATGGCCTACTCCTGCACCTATTTTCTATGTTTCTATGATGTGTTGGTGGCAGAGGCATGATGACACTTGCAGACTGCCCCCAGCACATCCTCTGCGTTGGTTGGTTTTTAAAAAAAATTATACATTTTATACATGTTTTGAGGAATCAGACGTGTCATGAAATTTGTCATTTTGCAGCAGCTGTATAGTTCAATACAAACATTGCTATGGTTACAATAACAAATATATTTTTAAAAAGTGCAAAAGTGAGGTGATTTAAAGTCTCCACCCTCAAGTGCCGTCTTTAAAATGTACATGTGATAAAGCTAATATCTCTCATCTTCTTTCTGATTTGCACATACAATTTATGGTTTTTTCTATGGTTTTTAACACTTAAGTTTACTGATGAGATGAAACAATGTCAGAATATTCAAGTAGTGATGGAGATCATGACAGTGAGGATGGGAGTAGAATGAGGTGTCAGATAAATGTGTAGCTGAAGAATTGGAGCAGGGGCAGGCACTCAGATTTCTGGATAATTGGGAGCTCTGGGGCAGGTGGAACCTGTACAAAAGGGAAGGGTTGCACTTGAATCCGAGGGGGGACCAATATTCTTGCAGGCAGATTTACTAGAGCTGTTGGGAGTGTTTTAAACTAATATGGCAGGGGGATGGGATCCAGGATGATAGAGCTGAGAATGAGCCAGCAGATTTACAAGTAGATGGGTGAACATGAATGTAAGGAAGGGTACAAATGCAGACGGAGCAAAGAGCTAAATTGTACCACAGAGGCAAAATTCAAAAAGGTGAAGAATATAGGACTGAAGGTGCTGTATTTTATTGTGCATAGCATTCAGAATAAGCATTTGGATGAACTCATGGCGCAGTTAGATTGCTTGGTATGACGTTGTGGGCGTCACTGAGTCATGGCTGAAAGAAGGCCATAGTTGGGAGGTTAACATCAAAGGATACACTTTGTATCAAAAGGACAGGTAGGAGGGCATAGACGGTGGTGTGGCTCTGTTGGTAAGAGATAGATTTATGTCGTTAGAAAGAGGTGACATAGGGTCAAAGAATGTTGAATCTTTGTGGGTGGAGTTAAGAAATTGCAAGGGTTAAAATAAAAATATCATGGGAATCATATATAGGACTCCAAATAGTAGCCAAGATGTGGGGTTGAGATTGCAAAGGGAGCTGCAAAAGACATGTAATAAGGGTAATGACACAATTGTAATGGGGGGACTTCAATATGCAAGGGGATTGGAAAAATCAGGTTGGTGTCAGATTGCAAGAGAGGGAATTTGTCGAATGCCTATGCAATGGCTTTTTAGAGCAGCTGTGCTTGAGCCCACTCGGGGAAAGGCTATCGGGTGTTAGGTAATAACCCAGATCTTATTAGGGAGCTTAGCCTAAAGGAATCATTAGGAGGCAGTGATCATAATATGATTGAATTCATACTGCAGTTTGAGAGGGTGAAGCATAACTCACATGTATCTGTGTCACAGTGGAATAAAGGGAATTACAGGAGCATGAGAGATGATCTTGCCAAGGTGGATTGGAGGAGGGTATTGGGGATGACAGCAGAGCAGAGATGGCTGGAGTTTCTAGGAATGTGTCCCACAGAGGAAGAAATTCTCAAATGGCAGGGGTAGGCAACCGTAGCTGACAAGGGAAATTAAGGACTGCGTAAAAGCCAAGGAAATGGCATATAAGATAGCAAAAGTGAGTGGGAAGTTGGATGATTGGGAAGCTTTTAAAATCCAACAAAAGTCAACTAAAAAAGCTATAAGAAGGGAAAAGAGGAAATATGAGGGCAGATTAGCCAATAATATAAAGCAGGATACTAGACTTTTTTCAGTTATATAAAAAGGAGGTAACAGTTGGTATTAGACCACTGAAAAATTATGCCTGTGAGGTAGTAATGGAGGACAAAGGGAATGGGTACTTTGCACCTGTCTTCATGGTGGAAGACACTAGCAGTTTGCCAGTGGTCCGTGAGTGTCAGGGAGCAGGAGTGAGTGAGTGCCATTGCTATTACAAAGGAAAAAGTGCGAGGCAAAATCAAAAGTCTTATGGTGGATAAGTCACCTGGGCCAGATGGATTACATCCCAGGGTCCTGAGAGTGGTTGCTGAAGAGATAACGGATGCATTGGTTATGATCTTTCAAGAATCACTTGATTCTGGCATGGTCCCGGAGGACTGGAAGATTGCAAGTGTCACTCCAGTCTTTCAGAGGGGAGGAAGGCAAAAGAAAGGAAATTATAGACCAGTTAGCCTAGTGTCAGTGGTTGGGAAAGTGTTGATTCTATTATTAAGAAATTTTTGGGGTACTTGGAGACTAATGATAAAATAAGTTAAAGTCAGCAGGGTTTCTGTAAAGGGAAATCTTGGCTGACAAATCTGTTAGAGTTCTTCGAGCAAGTGACAAGCAGGGTGGTCAAAGGAGAGGCACTAGAGGGCACAGCCACAAAATTGAGGGCTGACCCTTTAGAACAGAGGTAAGGAGGAAACTTTTTAGCCAACATGGTAAATCTGTGAAGTGCTCTGCCACCGACTGCGGTGGAAGCCAAGTCCGTGCGTATATTTAAGGCGGAAGTTGATCATCTCCTGATAGGTCAGGGCATCAAAGGATATGGCAAGAAGGCAGGTGTATGGGGTTGAGTGGGATCTGGGATCAGCCATGATGGAATGGTGGAGCAGACTCGATGGGCTGAATGGCCTCATTCTGCTCCTATGTCTTATGGAGATGCAATGAGGCTTCAAGGGGATATTGACAAGCTGAACAAGTGGGGAACAGCTTGTGGAAAAGGTGTTAGGTTATCCACAGTAGAAGGGAAAAATAGAAATGCTGAATGTTTTAAATGGTGATAGATTGAGAAATGTCGAGAGCTGGGTTTTCTTGTACACAAGTTACTGAAAGCCAACATCGGACCAGGGTTATTTATCACTGTGTGATGTGAAATTTGTTGTTTTATGGCAGAATTACCAACATAAAATTACAATAAAGTACAAAATTTTAAAAAAAAGGAATTATGCAGGTATAGCAGGCAATTAGGAAGGCAGACAGTATGTTGACTTTTAATTGCAAGGCAATTTTGGTACAAGAATTTTTCATTGAAATTATAAACGGTCTTTATAATAAAATAGCATATTGTGCTGATTTTTTAAATTGTCTGTTTATCTTAAGGAAATCAAAGACTCTTTATCTTAGCCTAAGACATTTTATTTCTTCATTGAAAGATAGAAGTATTTTAAAAGGACTTGATAATGAAGCCAACCTGAAATAAGAGCAGGAATTGGCCATCTGGCCTGTTGAGCATGCATGATCTTATTCGATAAGATCATGGCTGATCTGGTTGTGGACTTAGCTCTATCTACCTGCGTTTGTCCCCATAACTGTTAATTCCTCTGCTATGAAAAAATCTACCAAACTATCTTAAATATATTTGAGGTAGTCTCCACTGCTTCACTGGGTAGGGAATTCCACAGATTTTCTTCTACCTATCCCCTCCCAGCTTCCTGCTTCATCACCACTCCCTCCCCCACCCCATCCACCCACCTTCCTCCTTACCTGGTCTCACCTGTCACCTGCCAGCTTGAACTCATCCTTTCCCCACCACCTTATTCTGCCTTCTTCCCTTATGAAGGGTCTCATCCTGAAACATTGACTATTTATTTCCATCCATAGATGCTGCCTGACCTGTGTTTCTCCAGCACTTTGTGTGTTAAAAATAGGGATGGTGTTTCTCTCAGCTGTAAGTTCAGAAACTAAGGGATAGAAATTCCAAAATATGGGAAGGTCATTTTTAACTGAAAGGATGAAAAAGTCTAGATTTTAAAAATGGCAAATCTTTGGAATTCCTTACCCCCAGAGAGTGGCAGAGTTGTCATTGATTAGATTCAAAACTGATCAATTTATTTCTTTGTTTAAAAGGACAGGAAATCAGTGTTTGAGTTTAAAGATCAACCATGAACTTGCATGTCAAAGCAGGTTGTGGGAATGTGGGACTTGAATGATGTACGAATATCTCCTAGTTCTGCTGTAGGCCTGCATAGATAAATGGTCTCAGCCTGGAACATTGAAGGTGCATTTCTCTCCTCAGGTACTGTCTGACCCACTGAGTTCCACCAGCAACCAGTTTTTTTTTCGTTGTTCCAGATTCTAGCATCTGTATTATCTTGTGTTTTGCATGTTAAGTTCTATGTGGCCCCTTAAATATTTGAATAATTTTAACGAGAGTTTATATCTTATCCTTGCGACACTGAAGGCACATTTTGACACTTCATATTTAGACATTTCTTTATTGGAAACAGGAAAATTTCCGTCATGCTACTCAGGGCTTTTCACCAAGGTATAGGGTTAAATTTGTGTTCTATCAGTGTGCTACAACCTTTAAACTTGTGCATCTACTAATAAGCCATGAAACTTGTGTCAACCAATTATGGCATGAGTTAGAAAGGCAAATTGATGCAGTTTATTGTGGTAGCGACCTATATTGTTATGTACCGATTCATATTTATTTGACACATGTACATCAAAACATACAGTGAAATGCATCACTTGCGTTAATAACCAACACAACCTAAGGATGTACTGCAGGCAGACCACAAGTGTCACCACACATTCTAGCACCAAAATAGCATGCCCACAACGCTCAGCAGAATAACACAGTGCACAAAAGAATAGACAACAAATAACAAAACAACAAAACAAACAACACACTCAAAATGCTGGAGAAACTCAGAAGGCCAGGCAGCAGCTATGGAAAAGAGTACAGTTGCAGTTTCAGACCGAGACCCTTCATCAGACCCTTCCTGCTGAAGGGTCTCAGCCCGAAACGTTGACTGTACTCTTTTCCATAGATGTTGTCTGGCCTGCTGAGTTGCTCTAGCATTTTGTGTGTGTGGCTTGGATTTCCAGCATCTGCGAGTTTTCTCTTGTAAGCAACAAGACAACATCAAAGCAAGCCCCTTTCCACACACACCCCTCCAGGCTCCGGCTGCAGGTATTTGCACACTTTTCTCATCTAGTTGAGGAACAGTGTACCTGTAATCCCAATCCAGAAACCTAATTGTAGCACCCCTAAATTTGTTTAACGTTTGATCAATTTTGTGATGAATTCAATTATTACTGAATTTATAATTAGTTTATAATGAGAATTTGAAGTTGTTACCCCACTTAAAAACAACTATGGTAGTTTAAACAACATTGGAAATGTGGGCTTTGGGCTCAAACATTTCAATTGTCTGATAATTAAATACCATTTGGATTATCAATATAGACTAGTATTTACAACATGCAGGCTGTTTAACTGTGTATTGATTTCTTTCTCTGTTTTGATCAGGTGCTGAGCATGCAGCTTTCTGAGAGTGGCCAGGGTGAAGTACCCGTAGAGGATGGAAAACTCCATGGGAAACCAGATAAAACTCTGCGCTTTTCTCTGTGCAGTGATAATATGGAGGGAATATCAGAAGGTGAAGCTTTTCATCAAGTTCCATGTAGCCCTTGCTCCAGTCCACATGACTTGCTTTGGTTCCTGGTAATCCTAATACGTCACACTTAAAATCTTGGCATTTGTCTTTAAATCTTGTGTGGTCTCACTGCAGCTCATCGCTGTAATCTCCTCCACTCCAGGTTCTTGCCTTCCAATAAATTTTCCTTTCCTTTTTGAATTTGTTTTTTTTTTTCTGTCCATTTGTGACACATTGGATTCTAAGGCTCTTTTGTTACCTCAATAAATAGTTTCTCCTTTCCAAGCTGCTACCACTTCAAAAAAAAATTCTCCATAAGAAATAACACATCCACATGGCCAAACCATTTGTCACTTCTCCAAACCCCTTCCCTTCCTAGCTTGTGTATGTTTTGTATGAGGGGTTTTTGTTATTGTGATAAGTGGATTTGGGGGGAAGCGGAGTATTATGAATTATAAGAGCAAACATTGATCAATTCTTTGGTATTTAAAACTTAAAATTTTAAGTGATGTATCTCGATATTGTTACAGTTACTCTAACTAAAGTCAAAGAATGAACATAGAACAGTGCAGGCCCTTCGTCCTACAATGTTTTGCTTTTTTTTAACCCACTCTAAGAACAATCTAACCCTTCCCTCCGACATGGCCCCTCATTTTTCTATCATCCATGTGGCTATCTAAGAATTTCTTAAATGTCCCTAATGTGTCTCCCTCTACCACCACCCCTAGCATGCACCAACCACTCTCTCTGTTAAAAAAACACTACCTCTGACAGTCCCCCCCCCCCATACTTTTCTCCAAACACCTTAAAATTGTGCCCTCTTGTATTAGCCATTTCTGCCTTAGGGTTAAGTTTCTGGCTGTCCACCCAATCTATGCCTCTTTTCTTATCCACCTCTGTCAAGTCATTATAGGAACTGGGTTAAGCAGTATTTAACCTGAACCTTGCAGTGCTGACGAATAATTAGCATCCAAAACATTGCCAAAAGTCACCTGTAATCAGTAAGTCTATTTGTCATGAGTATGTCTGTGACTTATCAGCTGGGTTAATCTAGTTGGTTACTTTTGACATGGAAGCAAGTCTAAAAAGAAACTAACTGTGGGTGAGTTTTGCAAAATGTGTGTTATAAAACCATAGGACATAAAGACAGAATTAGGCCATTCAGCCCACTGAGTCTGTTCCACCATTCAATCATGGCTGATCTGTCATCCCTCTCAACCCCATTCTCCTTCTGTCTTCTCATATCCTCTGATGCCCTTACCAATCAAGAACCTATCAATCTTTTTTTTAAGTATACCCAATGACTTGGCCTCCACAGCTGCAACAATGAATTTCACAGATTTGCCACCCTCTGGCTAAAGAAATTCCTCCTCATCTTTGTTCTAAAGGGACATCTTTGTATTCTGAGCCTGTGCCCCCTGGTCCTAGACTCTCCCACTATAGGAAACATTCTCTCTACGTCTTCTCTATATAGGTATGAATATATTGAAAAATAGTATGGGGTCACAGGATATGAAATCCATTCAGGATGTCCCCATCTGTTTTTATTTATTTGAGTTCCCTGTTTATTTAATTCACATATTAATTTATATTTATAATAGGACCTTCAAACCGATCAAACTCTGTGTCGTCATTGGATCTGGAAGGAGAATCTGTCTCTGAACTTGGAGCAGGACCGTCTGGGAGTAACGGGGTTGAGGCTTTACAGTTGTTGGAACATGAGCAAGGTAAGCAAAATAGAAAGCCTGTCATTTTGCTTGAAAGTTCAGTTGGTGAATGTGTTTTTCACCAAGCCACAGAATGCATTCACTGTATCTAGATTCTCGTTAACTTGTGCATTGCTAAAGTGAGAACTATTGGAAAGAAGCCTGCTCATAAATGATCATTAATCCTCTGCTCTGTTCCTCCCACATCTTAAATTTATTCCTATCCTTAATTAGATCACGGTGCAATTTAGACTAAGTTGTTACATACAGATTTCTGGTTCATGCAGCACTTTCCATCTCTCTTTTAATTGGGATTGATGGTTTTTTTTCAGGATATTCCAGATTTCTTTTGAGAGACTGGATTCCTTTGTTATTTCTTCAGGTAGGTTAGGGTTTCTTTTCACTCCTATCTAGCTGATCAGCACTCTATTTAGAAGTAGGTTTCTTGTTTTACTGGTGAAACCAGATTCATCTGAAACATGATGAGGTTGTTTTGAGATTTAGTACTTAAGAATTTTTTTTTGGGTCAGGAGATGGGTGGTAGGTTGTAAAGGCTGGAATTGATGCAATTCCAAAATTGCCTAACGTTCTTCCATTTGGGTTGTTTCTTCAACATATGCTAATAAATAATTTAATATTTGGGGTTGTGTACTGTTTTCCTCTTGACCTTGTCTGTGACATGTATTGTGCCCGTGAGGCCCAGTGATGGTATTGCAGAATTGGTGATCACAATATTGAGATATGAATGGTTAATTAAGGCCTGTTTCACTAAGTCTGTTTTAGGTATTCTAAACAGAATTAAAGATGCTGTCAGTTTCTCACTGTGTTGAAGGTATATGGTGTAAAATAATTTCTAATTGTAGTGTAGGATGGGAGGTACTTAACTTCTGGATTTAGTTTTCTATTTTCTTGTGTGTTTTTTGCTGAACTGGTTCTTAAGACTACAGACTCTTAAAGATTAGCTTTATTTGCCACGTGTACATTGAAGCATACAGTGAAATGCATTGCTTTTCACTGTATATCCACAGTCCCTGAGGGCAATCTGCAAGTTTCATTGCACTTCCAGCACCAACATAGCATGCACACAACTTAACCCTAACCTTAACCTTTGGAAAACCTACGTCTTTGGAGTGTAGGAAGAAACTGGAGCACGTGGAGGAAACTCACTTGGTCATGGGGAGAACTCCTTTCAGAGAGAGGCAGAATTGAACCTGGGGCTCCAAAGCGATACGCTGATCACCACGTGACAGTACTGCCCACTTGTCTTTCCTGACACATGATTTGTGAGTCAATGAATTTAAACTCAAATACTTGCCTCGACTATTGGCCATTTGCTGCTGTGGTAATTACTTGATTTCTGTTAATTAATAGCAATAAGCACCAACAATCTATTTTCATGGAAGTAAAGTTGAAGATTTTGACAGCCACACGTGTGTGTGCTTGCTTAGAAGCAACTCCATAGTATTTATTTTATTTATGGAGATATAGCATGGAATAGACCTTTCCGGCCCTTTGAGCTGTGCCACCCAGCAATCCTTTGATTTAATAACAGGACAACTTTCAATGACCAATTAACCTACCAACTGGTACGTCTTTGGACTGTGGGAAGAAACTGGAGCACCTGGAGGAATCAGGTCGCAGAGAGAACATATAAACTCCTTACAGCAGCATCGGGAGTTGAACCCGGGTTGCTGGAACTATAATGCATTGTGCTAACCACTACACTACCATGTAGTTGTCAAGCTACAAATCTCCGAGTGAGAGATGTGCATGAATGATCCAGAGGAACATAGAACATAGAATTCTACAGCACATTACAGGCCCTTCAGCCCACAATGTTGTGCTGATCATGTAGCCTACTGTGGAAACTGCCTAGACTTTCCCCAGCACATAGCCCTCTATTTTTCTAACCTCCATATATCTATTGTATTGAAAGTAGTTTAAATTCTACCATACAGCTGTAGTAAATTAACCTGAACTTAAAACTTATCCAGAACAGAAGTGTTGAAGCTACTGGATTGTTGTAAAATAAATGTAGTCCATTAATGTCAGTTGTAAAGAAATGGGGCAACCTTCCCAGGCCAGCCTGTGTCTTACTTCAGACACACTGATGTGGTTGACGCTTACCGTCCAATTAATGACAGTAAGGAAGGGGGTGAATGATAGATATTAGGGTGCCAGCAAAGTTTGTACTCGGTGAACAAATGATAAAATAGTGCTAGTGCAAGGAAAAAAAAATCAAAATTCAGGATTGTTTAAAGGCCTTCAAGAGGACCACAGCTTTGTTGTTGGGTTTGGAGGCTTGTGTGCCTTAATGACTCAGAGAGCTATGTTGGCTGGAAACAAGGCTTTATGCTTTGGCTCTTGGTAGGGTCAACCATGCCAAACAGGTCAAAGGTAGAGGTCCATTGGTCCTCCAGGTACGGGGGTTCAGCTCAGGGCTAACAACCTTGACTGGTAAAACAAAATTGTTACGGTAACAGCAGTGAAGAATCCTTCTACATTTGAGTGTGACAGTATTCCTGAGTCTCTACCTGGGACTTGCATGACTGACTGTAGAGAAAACCAAGAGGAAGCTACTGACACGATGAAGGAAGCCCGGAACACCACCAGAGATGGAGGAGCTTCATTGCTGCCCTAAACGCCAGTGGTATAGCAGGCAGTAAGTAAGTGTAAGGGAGACTGAAATACAGTAATTGTTACTCTGGATGCGATACAGCACAAGAAAAGCGCAAGAACATTAAAAACACAATAATAAAAAAACACAAATATAAATACATAGGGTAGCTTGTATATATTGTAACTGACACCGGGCACAGGAGTATCAGTAAATAAGGTGACTGACAGGAAATGATAAAGCTGTAGTGGTGGGGGATGTGGAGGGATTGATCAGCTTTACTGCTTGGGGAAAGTACCTATTTTTGATTCTGGCAGTCTTGGTGTGGATGCTATGTAGCCTCATCCCTGACGGAAGTGGGACAAACAGTCCATGAGCAGTGTGGGTGGGATCCATCACAAAACAGCAATGCTACATCATTGATCTTTTCGAGGATTCATCATTGTGTTCAGCTTCTTTTTTTCTAAGATGAGAACAATTAATCTGTTTTGCTTTAATCCAGAGTGTAGAGGCAGGAAGTACATTTGAAGCAGTGTAAATAATCCTGGGGCATGAGCTAGCCATCTTTTCAGAGTCCTGATTAACTTACCTGTAGGCACGGTCCCTCATTTCTTTTATGTTCTTTTCAATAGTGAGGGAGTTGAGGACTAGAAGCACAACCTCAGAATAGAAAGATTTGCCTTTAGAACAGAGATGAGGAGGGAGTTATTTGGCCAGAGGATGGTGAATCTGTGGAGTTCTTTGCCACAGATGGTTGTAGAAGCTAAGTCATTGCATATATTTAAGTAGGGGTTTGATAGATTATTGATTAGTAAGTGCCGAAGGTTATGGGGAGAAGGCAGGAGAATGGGGTTAAGAGGGAAAATAAATCAGCCATGATCAAATGGCAGAGTGGACTCAATGGATCGAAAGGCCTAATTCTGCTCCAGTGTCTTTTAGTCTTGAATTTAGTGAGTGAGACAGATGGCCTGAACAGATCTATACACAGCAGTTTTCATGTTGATTCTCAACTTTTATTTAAGGAAAAACCATCTTTGAACCTTCTAGATTTTCCACAGTTGTATCTGTATTGTTCCAAAATTGAGGATAGTTTGCAGCTGCAGAATTCATAACTATCAGTATCCCCCGAAATAATGAATGCTGATCTCTTGGTAATGAAGCCAGAAAGTAGTAATTCCAAACAATACTGCTTTTCATCCACAAAACTAAATAATCATGGACATTTCTTGTTGATATATAAACTTGAGAAAACAAAATGCAATGCAAGTAGGTGAACTTTAACATTCAAATGACAGTTGTCCAAATATGGCCCATTGGTGCTTAAATGTAATTTTTCCATTTAAAGGAAACTTATTTCTGCAATTAAGTGACACTCACAGGAGAGGGTAAACTTCATGTTCATTTTCATTAGTCCTGACGAAGGGTCTCAGCCTGAAACGTCGACTGCACCTCTTCCTACAGATGCTGCCTGGCCAGCTGCGTTCACCAGCAACTTTTATGTGTGTTGCTTGAATTTCCAGCATCTGCAGAATTCCTGTTGTTTTCATTTTCATTAAGCAACTTTATGAAGTTCAGGAGCATCGCTTCAATTGCCAATTAAATTGGGGAGTGAAATTGGCTTTTCTAAACATGGAGTTTAGAGATTGTTGGCAGATATGGTCTGAAAAACAATTATTGAGTTACATGAAATGCAGTTTTATGAAAAAGATATCTCGGATTGTGTGAACTCTGCATATTTGTTGCAACTTGCTTCTACCTTTATTGTCTTCGTATTTACCTCTGAGTCAAATTTGTGTTCTGTCACTTGGCAAAGTGCTTTGAGAATATCCAGTTAGGGTTTACTACATAGTAAACACTAATTTTAATTTGGTAACTTTTGTTCAGAGTATATTTAAAATTTATTAACTAAGACCTCAAACATTAATACTATTTCTTTATTCCATTGTAGCCACCACCCAAGACAATCTTGATGACAAACTCCGTAAATTTGAAATTAGGGACATGATGGGGCTGACAGATGACAGGGACATTTCGGAAACTGTGAGTGAGACTTGGAGCACAGATGTCCTGGGAAGTGATTTTGATCCGAACATTGATGAAGATAGACTACAAGATATTGCAGGTAAATATTAAAGTTGATGGTGCATTTAGTAATATAGACAAGTATTTTGATTCAGGATTCAAATACATAACAAATGCTTCTAAACGTTGCTAAGGCACTGCAATGCATATCCTTAAAAAACAAATACTTTACTGCAACTCTCAGATTCCTCCTCTTAACTTGCCCCTCGAACAGGACCCCACTAAGGAGCACCAGACCATTGTCTCCCACACCATCACCAACCTATTGACTCTGGGGATCTCTCATCCACCACCACCAACCTTATAGTTCATGCATCCCACACCTCCCGTTTCTACCTCCTCACCAATATCCACAAACCCACTTGTCCAGGTAGACCCATTGTTTCAGCTTGTTGCTGTCCCACTGAACACATATCGGCATACCCTGACTCTTTTTAATCCTCCCTAGTTCAGTCCCTTCCCACCTACATCCGTGACACTTCACACGCTTTGGATCTTTTCAATGATTTCAGGTTCCCTGGCCCCCGTCATCTTATTTTTACTATGGATGTGCAGTCCCTATACACCTCCATCCCCCACCAGGAAGGCCTCAAAGCTCTCCATTTTTTTTCTGGACACCAGACCTAACCAGTTCCCCTCCACCCAGCAGAACTTGTCCTCACTCTAAATAATTTCTCCTTTGACTTCTCCCTCTTCCTTCTAACAAAAGAGGTAGCCATGGGCACTCGCATGGGTCCCAGCTATGCCTGCCTGTTTGTTGGCTACATGAAACAGTTTGTGTTTCAAGCCTACACTGGTGACCGTCCCGCACTTTTCTTGTGCTACATCGACGACTGCATTGGTGTTGCTTCCTGCACCCGTGCTGAAGTCATTGGCTTTATCCACTTTTCCTCCAACTTACCCCCACCCTCAAATTTACCTGGTCTGTTTCCAAAACCTCCCTCCCCTTTCTTAATCTCTGTCTCTATCTCCGGAGACAGCTTATCCACTGACGTCTATTATAAACCCACGGACTCTCACAGCTACCTCAACTATACCTTGTCCTACACTGTTACTTGTAAAAACACCATCTGCTGCTTTCAATTCCTCCATCTCCACCACATCTGCTCTCAGGATGAGGCTTTTCATTCTAGAACAAAAGATATATCCTCCTTTTTCAAAGAAAGGGGCTTCCCGTCCTCCACCATTAATGCTGCCCTCAACTGGCATCTCTTCCATGTCATGCATGCCTGCTCTTGCTCCATTCTTCTGTCACCCTATGAGGGATAGGGTTCCTCTTGTCCTCACCTACCAACCCACCAGCCTCAGCGCCTGGCACATAATTCTCTGAAACTTCTGCCACCCCCAATGGAATCCCACCACCAAGCACATATTTCCCTCCCCCTCCCCCACCCACACTTCCTGCTTTCTGCAAGGATCACTTCCTACGCGACTCCCTTGGACGTTCATCCCTCCCCACTGATCTCCTTCCTGGCACTTATCCTTGCAAGTGGAGCAAGTGCTACACCTGCCAGTACACCTTCTCACTCACTACCATTAAGAGCCATAAACAGTCCTTCCAGGCGAGTCAACACTTCACCTGTGAGTCTGTTGGCATCATCTACTGTGAGTCTGGT
This sequence comes from Mobula hypostoma, assembly GCF_963921235.1. Lineage (NCBI taxonomy): Eukaryota > Metazoa > Chordata > Chondrichthyes > Myliobatiformes > Myliobatidae > Mobula > Mobula hypostoma. The sequence goes on from NC_086117.1 coordinate 8,617,914, forward strand.
GCTCCTGGTGTGGCCTCCTGTATATTGGTGAGACCTGTCATAGATTGGGAGACAGCTTCGATGAGCGCCTACGTTCTGCCGCCAGAAAAAGCAAGATCTCCTCGTGGCTACCCATTTTAATTCCACTTCCCATTCCGATATGTCCATCCATGGCCTCCTCCATCGTCGTGATGAGGCCACACTCAGGTTGGAGGAACAACCCCTTGTGTTCTGTTTGGGTAGCCTCCAACCTGATGGCATGAACATCGATTTCTCAAACATCTGGTAATGCCCCCCACCCCACCTCCTTCATTTTCCATCCCCTTTCACCTCTCTCACCTTATCTCCTTGCCCACCCATTGCCTTTCTTTGGTGCTGCTACCCCCTTTCTACCCTTCGTGGCCTTCTGCCTCTTTCACCAATCAACTTCCCAGCTCATAACTTCATCCTTCCCTCTTCAGGTTTCACCTATCACCTTGTGTTTCTCTCTCTCTTCTCCCCGCCTTTTAAATCTACACTCTAGCTTTTTTTCTCCAGTCCTGCTGAAGGGTTTCAGCCCAAAAATCAACTGTACTCTTTTCCTAGATACTGCCTGGCCTGCTGAGTTCCTCCAATATTTTGTGTGTGTTACTTTAGTGTGGTAAATGTGATTTTAATTTCTTGTAGAAAAACATAACATTCATTGTGTTAAATATGCTTGTCCTCTTAAAGAGGTATGGTAAATTTTCTAGTCCAGTGTGTGATAAATATCCAGTGATTAACAGAAACCCTTGTACTGCCCACCAAAATGTTGTCTCTAAAGAAAGCAATTATGTTCAATAGACCAATCTTGGAAAGATTCTTTCATTTTAGTTTACTTCTAATTGTTCTTCAGATTTATTTGGATATATGGGAATTGTCATGTTTTGCACCTTATCAATTTTATGAAGTCATTTTGTTGAACAATTTCAGCACAATTGCTCATGGCAAAACAAATACAGGCTTTAGTAAATAAAAATTAAAACAAAAAGATGCTGAAAATCTGTAATTTTTTAAAAGTGTGAGAAACACTTAGCAGGTTAGGCAGCATTTGTGGAATGAGAAGCAGTTATTGTTTAGGGTCTAGGACTCCCCGCCTTTTTTTTTTAGAAATGGGAAATAAAAATACCTTCTAGTGGCAGAGAGGCTGGGGTAGGGATGGAAAGAACAAAGGAAATGTGTTTCAAAATATTTCAAACTTTGCTATGTTTGGAATATCTCAAACAGCCAATTGGACATTATTTACAACTGTTTTCTTGGCTGAATGTTTTCTTTCCTGGATGGAATTGTCCAATGGAGACAAGAGACTGCAGATACTGGAATCTGGAGCAACAAACAAGATGCAGGAGGTACTCAACGAGTCAGGCAGTATCTGTGGAAGAAAATAGAAAGTTAGTGTGAAGAGTTGAGACCCTCCATCTGGACAGGAAGGTAGAGGAGAGAGAGCCAGTTTAAAATATAGTGAAAGAACAGGGTCAAGGAAAAGTTGGAGAGCTATTGGTAGATCCAGGTGAAATGGGGTGATGCATAGATGGAGTAAATAGTGGAACTAATGGCAGAGGCTGGGAGGTGATAGGTGGAGGCAACAAAGGGCTGCAAGAAGGTGGGGCATTGAATAAAGTGAGGGTGAGTGGGGGAAGGCAGATGAGAGCAGTGGAAGTAATGTGTGGTGATGGGCAGATGGAGAGGTAGGCACAATTCCACATTTTAACACTCCTTCCATACTGATATGTCTATCCTCGGTCTCCCACACTGAGGCCAAATGGAAATTGGAACAGTGACATTTCATATTCTGCTTGTTTAATTTGCAATGGTACGAACATTGAATTTTCTTGTTTCAGGTAACCCACATAGCTGGGGGCTCTTCTCCCACATGCACTCACCCATTCCCCTAGTTTTTTTCCTCCTATTATTCACCTTTCCTACCCCTTTCCCTTTCTCCATTTGGCCCATCAACTCCCACCATCAATTGCATTCCATCTATCATCTACCAGCCACTGTCTCAGTCCTTACTTGCTCTGATGTACACTGATGGTCTTTTTTCTGTCAATTCTGATTCGGGTTCTTGACCGAAATCATTGGCATCCATGTGATGCTGTGGAATGCTGTCAGAGTTATTACCTTTTGGATGATACGTTCAGCTCCTATCTGTTCCCTTGATAGGGTACACAAGGTCTTAGGGAACTATTTAAATAAAAGGCGGGGATATCGCTCATCGGTGTCCTGACCAATGTTACTAAAAAACAAACAACAGGAATTCTGCAGATGCTGGAAATTCAAGCAACACACATCAAAGTTGCTGGTGAACGCAGCAGGCCAGGCAGCATCTCTAGGAAGAGGTACAGTCGAGGGTCTTGGCCTGAAACGTCGATTGTACCTCTTCCTAGAGATGCTGCCTGGCCTGCTGCGTTCACCAGCAACTTTGATGTGTTACTAAAAACAAGTAGATTATCTGGCCATCATCTCATCCCTTGTGTTTAATTCCCTCTATAAAGCAACCCCATATTTAATTCTTCCTACCCCCATTTGACCTAGTCACGATCTGATTCCTGAGAAATAGCCTGCAGGGATGCATCAGATGATAGACGTATCTTTCTTTAAAGAAATTGCTTCCCTGTCACCCGATAATGCTCCATGGGGAGAATTGCAAGCATTTCTTGCCACCTGTGGCATATTCGATTGAAACACTAGTGTGCTCTGTTGTTTGTACCATAATTACACTTCCAAATGCAAGGAAGCTGCACCAAAAACTCTAAATCATCAACATTGCTTTCAATAACAGATTTCACTGAAAACTTTTTGTAACTGTTGACAAACATGAAACTTTCTTTAAAAAATGTATTATATTAAAATACAATTGTCATTTTCTGAATCCCAGCAGTGTGATTGACCTTGGTTCCTTCTCATTTGCATCCAGCATTTTTCATGCTTTTAGATTATGTGTTTTGGGATGCTTATATCATTAACTGAATTTGCAGCAATTTCCTTATGTGTTTCTCTAAGGGATAGCATTATGAGATGCACATTAAATCTCCATTAATACCTCATTATCCCAGTGATAAGATTACCATGATAATGAGGCATAAATTCTAATTGTTTCAGATCTTGTTGTGCCTCTCATTTAATCATATACCTGTATTTGTCTTCAGTAAGTTTTAAATTGCAAGCATTTCTGGTGACCTGAAAATATTGCTCAAGATGCTGAAAGCAAATCTTTTAATAACATTGCAAGAGTAAATATTGTTTTAAAAATGGTTGCTCGTGTTTTCTGATTCAGGATGCACACAAAATTGTGCATCTGCTTGGATTTGCCCTATTACAATCCAACGTCAAACCAGTTTAGTCTTAAGCACCCATGAATTTAATTAGGAGACGAAACTGACCAGCATTATTTGTGCTCTGGCTCTCATTGTAAACTAAGTTAGACGAACAATTTCCAAACTTGAAAAAAATATATTTTCTGAATAACACTCAAAAAAGGCTGGAGGTACTGAGCATAATAAGTCTACGTCAGAGGTCACTGACCTTTATTATGCATGGATCCCTACCATTGACCGAGGATCCAGGTTTTGGGCCAAGACTGTTTATCAGGACTGGGAAGGAAGGGGGAAAGAAACCAGAATAAGGAGGTGGGGGATGGTAAGAAACACAGGCTGGAATGTGAGTGTGGAAGGCTGATGATGTGAAGTTGGAAGGTGATGGGTGGAAAAGGAGGAATCTAATAAGAGAAGGAGAGTGGATAATGGGAGAAAGGGAAGGAGGAGGGGCACCAGAAGGAGCTGATGGGCAGGTGAGGAGAAGAGAAGAGGTAAGAGGGGAGTGTGAATATTTACTTTGACATTTGAGGTGCTAATTTCTCAATTCAACTTTGTATGCATGAATGTACATGAAAATGAATTGTTCACGGTTTCAGATCAGTGTATTTAGATTTTCCAATACAGTGTATATGTTAATATTTGCTTTCAACTGCATTGAATTTAATTATATATTTAAGATGCCATTACAGTATTTTGTAGTTGGTTCATTGCCAAAGTGCTTTGAGCAGGGGCTGAGGTTTGTGCTAGAAATTCAAGTTTGTGCACTCAAATTGTGGCCACTAACTTGTCTACAGTGTAAGTTTTGCCCTGTATGTTTTTAGTTCTTATCTAATGCTCATTCATCTTGGTGTACAAGTGAAACAATTATATTATTGTTCTGCATCATTCTCAGTCAGGAATAGCTGGTGTTCGTTTAGGCGGTGTTACTGAAATCGATCATACCCTGTGATTTCTTATGAAAAGAAAATTGTGCTGTTTTAAAACTATCTGACAACTTACTTGCTCTCTGTTTTGTCCTTTTACACTTTTTAGAACTACTTTGAGTGGTTTAGATTTGTTGTATTTCATTGCTGGTTGATAATGACGTGATTCTCTTCATTAAAACAAAAAAAAAGATTGCCAAACATCCCTAATCAATTTTCAGTATCTTGGGTATGGAGCACTCTTCTTAACTTGTTGTGGATAGCTGTGATTGTCAGCTCAGTTTATGCAAACAACAGGAATTCTGCAGATGCTGGAAATTCAAGCAACACACATAAAAGTTGCTGGTGAACACAGCAGGCCAGGCAGCATCTCTGGGAAGAGGTGCAGTCAACGTTTCAGGCCGAGACCCTTCCTCCTGACGAAGGGTCTCGGCCTGAAATGTCGACTGCACCTCTTCCTAGAGATGCTGCCTGGCCTGCTGCGTTCACCAGCAACTTTTATGTGTGTTGCGACAATATATTGATAATTGCTAATGCTATTGGTTATACAGGTTTCCCCCGCCATCTGAAGGTAGAGCGTTCCTATGAAAGGGTTCGTAAGCCAGAATGTTGTAAAGTGAAGAAGCAATTACCATTTATTTATATGGGAAAATTTTGTGAACGTTTGCAGACCCAAAAGATAACCTACAAAATCATGCCAAATAACACATAAAACCTAAAATAACGTAACATATAGTAAAAGCAGGAATGATATGATAAATACACAGCCTATATAAAGTAGAAATACTTTTCTACAATCATTGCCGCACTGTCCACCGTAGCGAAAATCTCACGCAAGCGCTCTCGGCAGAAACACTCTCTCCAGTAACCTTTAAGCTATGAAGCTGCCAAGTCATACCAAATAACACATAAAAATACACAGCCTATATAAAGTAGAAATAATGTATGTACAGTGTAGTATCACTTACCGGAATCGGGAAATCAGCGCCGAGCACACTGATGATGGTGTGTTAGGTGAGTCATCGGAGGTTGGGGTGGTGCAGTGGTCCCCAACCTCCAGGCCGCTGACCGATACCGATCCGCGAAGCATGCAGTGGTGCAGCGGTAGCCAGGCGTACCCAGCACATCTTTAAGAAAAAAGCCGAAATAAACAAGCCCGGCACCTAATTAATTAGCTTGTTTATTTCGGCTTTTTTCTTAAAGATGTGCTGGGCGTGTACCGGCTACCACTGCACTGCTGCATTCTTCGCGGCAATGTATTGGTCTGCGACCGGAGGTTGGGGTGGTGGGACACTGGGTGTCATCTCATCGTTGTCTGTTTCCATCAGGGCAGGCAGGTCATCTTCTTCTATGTCTGCCTGCCTCAATGTCGAAGCTCGAAGTTCGTCGTCTGCTGTGGCTGATGTGGAAGGCTTGAAAAGCGACAGTGTGCTTGACTGCTTAGCCTCGCGCATTTTTCTATCATACAGTTCTTTGTAAGCACTCAAACCATCCTGCAAGTATGCCCTAAACCTACATACCCTTTCAAAATGAAAATCATACTTTTCTGCAATCATTGCAGCGAAAATCTCACGCAGTTGCTTCACGTTCAGTTCCTGGACAACTTCACTTTCGGTCAGTTGGCTACTGTATTCGGTTTCGATTGTTATCCTTTCCTCTTCCAATTGCATCAGCTCTTGGTCATGGGGTGCCAAAACCTCTTCCACACCATCTTCGTCAACTTCCACAAGCCAAACTCACTTTGTCCTTACTTTGTTCACCACAATTGAAATGCTTAATTATGTCTAGTTTTATACTAAGTGTAATACCTTTACGAGCTCTTTTAGGCTTTTCCGATACCTTAGAACTCATCTTGCTAACGGATGCTCAAAATAAATCGATATAAAGCATGGATACTCACAGGCACGTGTTTAAGCAATGCCGGCTAGAATGCAGTTCCAGGGGAGGAGCTTGGCTGCTCGGGGCGCGCGCTGCCTTTCTTTGTAACAGTGAAAACACCTTCTGTTAGCGAAAACAGTTAACTAACGTAGGTCTTTCATAACAGCACGGTTTCGTAAAGCGAACTTTCGAAAACCTGGGGACACCTGTACTTAAAGATAACTAATGTAAAATAGTTTGAGATAGCTGAGCTGCAGTTTTATTAAAAGATTTCAGTCACCTATTAAAATTGCTAACTACCTAAATATTTCTTTATTCTTGAAGATGATTCAACACTGCTTCAATGTATGATTTTAAGTAAAAGTGCTGCTGAATGATATAAGCTAATAAGTATTTAATTTTGTATTAGGTGCAGCAGCAGAGAATATGCTGGGTAGTTTGCTAGGATTACCAGGTTCAAGTTCAGTGCTACTCGATCCCTGCACAGGGTCGACGATCTCTGAAACGACCAGTGAGGCCTGGAGTGTGGAGGTTCTGCCAAGTGACTCGGGTATGTATGTCACGCTGATGAAATTTATTTTCCAAACATTACCAAAACTACATCAGAGCAGTCATATAATAAATACTTATAAATGCAGTCACAAAGTTTGTGATGCATTCCAGTTCCCATTAAGAATTAGTCTTTATTCTTGGCCTTTTGTTTGAACTGTTAATTTAGTGTTCCTTTGAGTTTGTGCAGACAAGCCCCTTTTTGTTATTGAGTTGAGTTTTATGTTGAAACTGCCTGAGGTTATGATGCACCATGTAGGAAGTTGACCATGGGGAAATACATGAGCAATCCATAGAATTTTTGTCGAAGTTGTTATATAATAAAACTGATTTGAATACAGAGTGGCTGTTTGCCATTGGTTCATCTAACTTCATTTGGCTTCCATACACTACCTGGCGAGAGAAATGGATCTGGCACATTATAACCACAGATGTTCATGTCCAAGATGTGCCAAAGCAGATGCTTGCGCTATTTTTATCCAGTATTGATCAGTAAAGAGTGGGGTAGGGAGGGTAGAAATAGTGTATTTGGAAAATAAAATGTAAAATTTAATTTGTGTGCATGATTATGATATGGTTTATTGTAGTGGTTACTTTAAAAAACAAACCAAAAAGTGAGGAACCTGACACTGTATAACACGCTTCCGAATAACTGAGTTCCAAGTTGAAAGAAGTATGTTTGATCCTTTATTTTAAAACTAGCAAAGACAAGGAAACCTTACATAGTGATTTTTTAAAAAATGAAGACAACTAACATAGCGATAATAAAACAAGATAGGAAAGTGAAGTTAATGCAACCAAATTAGTGATATAGTGGTCAACAAAAAAAAATCCATGTCCTGTACTAAGTCTCTCTCTAACTAAAAGCTAATAGCACAAAGAAAGAATATGTGGCTACACTCATTTGCTTCTACCACGTCACAACCCCTGTGACAAATTTCAATAACCCATAGTAAACACGTTACACAAAATACGATACAGTCAGAAATTAGATACATGGCTCCTGCAGTTTTGAACCTTAAAAGTCAGAGTTGTGAGCATAGTCATTTGAGGCATGGTATGTGTAATCTGGGCACATACTGTATATGGCATTTGGAGTCAGTTAATATCTCTTGACCTTTTCTCCAGGTATTTAAACTTTCACAGTGGTTTAGTGTAAACAACATAGGAAAAACAGCACACATAAAATGGTGGAAGAGCTCAGCAGGTCAGGAGCATCAATGGAGGGAGATAAGACATTCTACATTTTGGGCTGTGACCCTTCATCAGGACTGGAAGGGGGAAGATGCCAGAATGAGAAGGTGGAGGGAAAGGAAGGAGGATAAGTAACAAGTTATGCAACCTGGGGAGTTTGTTCTGTCATTCAGTGTGACTTTGAGTGCAGGTAGTTTTATAGTTTATTTATTAACTGACTTGACCTTTGCAGCTCTCTGGGTTAGAAAATTCCAAGATTTCATGACCCTTGGAGAACATACCTTTTTTTAATCTTTGTCCTGATGAGTTCACTTAGAACCACTGATAGTAATCTCCAAAGGTGCCAGAGCTGACGTCAGGAGAATGGGTTGGGAGGGTTAATAAATCAGCCACAATGGAATGGTGGAGCAGACTCTATGGGCCAAATGGCTTAATTCTACTTCTGTGCCTTATGGTCTTGTGCATGTGGTGATTTCAACCAGATGTGATAGGTCAAGGGAAGGAAGAAACAGTACTTGCAAAATTTAAATTGTGTGTGTGATTACGAAAACGATTGTAAGCCTTAAGGTCTGTTTGGTCAGGGTGTTGAGCACAAATGTTTCTTATTCTGAAATTTTGGTTTTAGATTTCAGCTCAACAGGAATTATCCGTAAAGTATTTACCTGTCCAAGCTCTTCAATCTGTGATTTCATCACCTTTCATTCTTCTAAACTGCAGTATCTTGTCTCAATCACTCAGCATTGCTCATAAGATCATTCCTTCGCCCCAGGAATCAGCGTGCTGAGTACCAGTGTACTCCATTCTTGCCACATTATTCATTATTCTTATAACATGCCTCTGCATGTTAACTTTGTCATGTCCAAGGATATCAAGGGCCTTGTATACAGGAGTATTCTGCAATCTGTTTAAGTTTAAATAATTTTCTGTTTTTTTCCACTTCCTACCAAAGTATCCTCATATATGTAGACTGGGAGAAGACATGGACCTAAACTATTTTTCTTTTTCAGTTGCAGAGTCTTAAAATCTACTTGGGAAACAATGTGATAGTTATTGTAGTAATACTATTTGGGAAATGTTTTTCAGAAGCTACAGATCTGAAGCAGGAGGAGCGATTACAAGAGCTGGAAAGTTGCTCTGGGGTGGGCAGCACATCTGATGATACCGATGTGAGAGAAGTGAGCTCGAGGCCCAGTACTCCTGGACTTAGTGTTGTGTCAGGTACACGATGGTAGCATTTTGTGATCACTTGTTTTCAATATAAGTAAATACTATGTTTTTCAAATGTGATATGTTTTAGTATAAGGTAACATTTCCTTCATTGAAGTCTAATCTCAAAACTCAGAGTTAAGAATTAATGCCTTTTAGGCTTTTTACACAATTTAACAGGCATCAGTGTTACCTCAGAAGATATACCCAACAAGGTTGAGGATATACGATCAGAATGCAGCTCTGACTTTGGAGGAAAAGATTCTGTAACAAGCCCTGATGTAGAGGAAGTTGTACAAGGTAAGTAATAGCATTTTAATTAAACCAATGCATAAATATTAGGAATGATAGCAATCAGTCCTTTATAGTGCAAACGTAAGATGCTGAGGTTAATTTCCAATACATTCAAATTTTAAACAGATGTGTATTTTCATATATTCTTCCTGCTGAATCTCCCATATGGTTGAGATAAGTTCTGTTTGGATAAGTGTGTCTGAGTTTTGCTGCCTGGTATTGAGTTGCCCATTAATTTGGAACACTAATACTGGCATTTCAGCAATTCTTCTCAGCTTTGTGAGCATGGAAACATGTACGTGCAGGTGCTGCACCACACCATAACCATACCAGAATGTGATTTTATAGTTAAGATTCTTACTTGAACACCCACAGGCAAAGCTCATTTGTATCTGTAATTTGTTTTGTAATTGATTGAAGTTAATTATGCTTCTAAATATATAATCTCACCAATTTTACAAGTTTGAATGCATACTTTTTCCTTTTTGTGTTTACAGGTGGACATCAAATGACTTCTTCACTTTCCCAGACAGACACATTGCTCGCGATGTTTGATCCACTGTCTTCAGATGGTAGGTTAAAGCTTCCCAAATCCCACTTCTGTGGTTTAGGGTGAACAGCAGAAAGGAGTAGGATTAACATACAGCAAGATGCATCTTTTGATAAACTGAGTGGTTTTATTGATGTTTTATCCTTCCACTTCATTCTTCTTTCCAGAATTCCTAAAATGTAATAACTCAAACTGAGAAAATTGTAAAGAGGAAGTGAAATTGTAATTTATTATGCTGCTTTGTTTTATTTTATTTAGATATCCTACATCAATTTCCCTCTTGAACAAGCCAACACCACCTGTGTAACTGAAACATTGCTTGTCAATTTCCGAATTCATGTGACCCTCCTGTCACATGGGACTCACTTTGTTTTCACTTCGTGCCTGCTTTGATGACCTAATTGAGATTGTTAACTTGTGATATGGGGAATCAGAGCTCCCCAAAGTGCTGTTACTCCTTGGTGTATCAACAAATTATAAAGAAAGTGGACTGAATTAGATTACAGTATAGTTAGACTAAAAGTCAGAATAGGGATGGAGGGAATATCCACCACAAGCATTGTACATCTGGGAGCCCTAGCCACAAGCATAGCCCCCAATATAATAATTCCAGTATTATGAATGATGGAAATAAAAGCTTGAAAAAGAAATCTGATGGACACTGTATAGGAATTGGAAGATATTTAGGGCTCTTCAATCTCCACCTTGTTTCAAAACCACTAAGTATCAAATTATAGTCTGCCTATATTTCTGCTCGTATTTTCCTTTTAAAATCTTACTGCTGATCTATTAACATGATTTGATTTTTTTTGCTTGCCTATCTGTTGCCTTGTTCTTTGTAAAGCTCCTAATTTCAGATCCCTCCCATTCGGTTTCATGTGAATAAGCTTTTTTAAAAAAAACTTTTAAACTTTGCCGTGATTTACCTGCATTGTAAATGGTCTTGTTTTACACAGATGGTCACTTTGATAATGACCTTGTGACTAATTAAATTTATGCTTCTAGATAAATCATCGTTGAATACTACTGACAATATAAAGTTTCCTTTCTGCTAAGCCACCAAACAAGCTTCAAGTTACTAAAATTTGGCTCCAGCTTTACAAGCTACAGTTAAAAATGGTATTGCACAGCTCATAACAGGTGTAGTTTATTTAACAAGATTAGGAGATAAATTATCTGAGAATAAATGGAATTAATGGATCAGGTTTATGTGTGTGTAGTCATTGATGCATCGAAGAATTTTTAAGATGTATTTTGATTGTACCACAGACATTCTAAATGTGAAATGCATAGCGTTAAAATGGAACAAGGCTGAGGTGCAAGGTTGTTTTATCACTGAAAGTGATTGTATACTGATTTAACCTCCCGCTGCTGTCTGTAAGGAGTTTGTACATTCTCTCCATGGTTGCATGGGTTTTCTCCAGGTGCTCTGATTTCCTCCCACATCCCAAAGCAGTACGGTTTAGTAGGTCAATTAGACACGTGTCTGTAATTAGGTGATGCGGGCTCTTTGTACCAGAAGGGCCTGTTACTGAGCTGGGTCATCAAAAAATGAATGCAAGATTACTGCTCACTCTGTTGTATAAAGACCACATTTTCAACATTTATAGTTTATACAAACTTAACTGTAGTAAATAATGAGAAAATTAATACGTGTCAAAAGGGTGATGTAGGTAGATAAACGGCAACTAAAATCGAACCAAAGCATGAATTAATTCACTTTGATCAGCAGAGTGAGGAAAGGTAATGCAAACAAAACATACTATTTTTAAGGGGGCAAAATCTGGGGACATCTAATGCCATTAAGTACTTCGTGAAAGTTGGATTTGTCTCTGTAATTAAATACACTGAGTATGAAAATAGTCATAGTCATACTTTATTGATCCCGGGGGAAATTGGTTTTCGTTACAGTTCCACCATAAATAATAAATAATAATAAAACCATAATTAGTTAAATAGTAATATGTAAATTATGCCAGGAAATAAGTCCAGGACCAGCCTATTGGCTCAGGGTGTCTGACCCTCCAAGGGAGGAGTTGTAAAGTTTGATGGCCACAGGCAGGAATGACTTCCTGTGACGCTTTGTGTTGCATCTCGGTGGAATGAGTCTCTGGCTGAATGTACTCCTGTGCCCAACCAGTACATTATGTAGTGGATGGGAGACGTTGTCCAAGATGGTATTCAACTTGGACAGCATCCTCTTTTCAGACACCACCATCAGAGAGTCCAGTTCCATAAGGATAAGGAAATGTCATAAATGCTTTAAATCACTACATGCCTAAAATGGGTATTCTGGCCAATTCTTATTGAAAGAACATTTCATGTTCTTGGCAAGGGTGCAGTGGGAGTTTGGCAAAACGTTATATATGATGAAGGTAGAAGTTGAATGGAGAAGTTTGGGAAATTGGTTTTATTCTTTGAGTAAAGTGGATGAAAGAAAGGTTTGATACAATTGGTCGTAATATTTGCAAGATTTTGACAGTGATTGTTTTTGATCTGGATCTGGTAATTTGCAAATTCAAAGGCAAAACAATGGCAAATCATTTCATCCATCAAATTGTAATCTGCACATATTGCTTGGAAGTGTGACTTATTAATAACTTTCAAAAATCCAACGACCGTGGTATATTTCACGAGGCCACAGAAGCAGCAGGAGAATGGAACCAGTTGGATAACTCCAAATTTTCTAGGATTCCATGAAGCACCCCTTTTAAAAATTAAGAAATTCAGTGTCATACATTTAAAGTTTTGAAAAATTTCTCTCTGCGTCTCAGCAAGAATTATGAACATCTCGAAGTTCAAAGTAAATTTATTATCTAATTATGTATATGTTACCAAATACTACCTTGACATTTTCTTTCATTTATAGGAAAAAAGAAATGCAATAGAAAACATTATACATGAGCAAACATACTGTGCAAAAGAAAACAAACGTTAATAAAATCATACTGAGAACATGAGTTGAAAAGAGTCCTTGAAATTGCGTCACGAGGAAATCTGCAGATGCTGGAATTTCAAGCAACACACATAAAAGTTGCTGGTGAACGCAGCAGGCCAGGCAGCATCCGAAACATCAACTGTACCTCTTCCTGGAGATGCTGCCTGGCCTGCTGCGTTCACCAGCAACTTTTATGTGTGTTGCTTGAAAGCGCGTCTGTAGGTTGTAGAATCCGTTCAGAGTAGCAGTAAATAAAGTTATCCACACTGGTTCAGGATCCTAATGGTTACAGGGCAATAACTGTTCTTGAACCTAATAGCGTGGAACCTAAGGCTTCTGCTCCTCTTGCCCAATGGTAGGAGTGAGAAGGGTGGTGGAGGTCTTTGATGGACGATGCAGCGCTCCATATAAAGTTACTCAATGCTGGGAAAGGTTTCAACTGTAATGGACAGGGCTCTGTCTACCACCTCTGTAGCCTTTTCCAATCCTGGGCATTGGTGTTTCCATACCAGACCATGATGTAACCAGTTAGCATACTCTCCACTGTGCATCTTTAAAAGCTTGTCAAGGTTTTTGCTGACGTGTCAGATCTGCACAAACTTCCACTGTCATGTATGTGTACATTCTGATATTATGAATGGTGGGTGTGATTCTTCCAGTTGCTATTGATATCTTGTCAGAGGTAATCTGCACAGATGTGTGCACATGCCATAATCCATGTTTTTCATTCATTCTTAATATTCACAGCTTCAAGCATACCTTCAATAGTCAGACCTAAAGTGCACTATGCAAGACCATCACACCCACCACCGGATCCTCCAATATTAGAAGGTGCTATAGGGGGCAGTGACGCCCGATTACCACCGTTTGCGTCACATATTTGCTGCCAAACTGAAGCTGAGCTGCTTAAACAGCGACACTCCTTTCCAGAAAGGCTGGTACGCAGCAGGAGTTCTGATGTTGTTCTGGCATCTCGAAGACCAATGAGTGATCCTGGGTGGAATATTCCAGGCAGTAGAAGGGCAGCAAATGAAGAGCTGTTTGCATCTGGGGCAGCAACTGGAATCTGTGGACCAACTTCATCTCCAAGCAAAGACTCCCTGGTAAGGTCTATCTTAACGTACAAGTACCTCATGTTAGTTAAAGCATCTCATTCATACTTGGGAATGATTTCAGTTGGCTTGCTTTCTGTTAACAAGATGAGCAAGAAATTCAATGTATATAAAGGCAGTATACATAGTCATAGTCATACTTTATTGATCCCGGGGGAAATTGGTTTTCGTTACAGTTGCACCATAAATAATAAATAGTAATAAAACCATAAATAGTTAAATAGTAATATGTAAATTATGCCAGTAAATTATGAAATAAGTCCAGGACCAGCCTATTGGCTCAGGGTGTCTGACCGTCCAAGGGAGGAGTTGTAAAGTTTGATGGCCACAGGCAGGAATGACTTCCTATGACGCTCTGTATTGCATCTTGGCGGAATGAGTCTCTGGCTGAATGTACTCCTGTGCCCAACCAGTACATTATGTAGTGGATGGGAGACATTGTTCAAGATGGCATGCAACTGACAGCATCCTCTTTTCAGACACCACCGTCAGAGAGTCCAGTTCCATCCCCACAACATCACTGGCCTTATGAATGAGTTTGTTGATCCTGTTGGTGTCTGCCACCCTCAGCCTGCTGCCCCAGCACACAACAGCAAACATGATGGCACTGGCCACCACAGACTCGTAGAACATCCTCAGCATCGTCCGGCAGATGTTAAAGGACCTCAGTCTCCTCAGGAAATTAGAGACGGCTCTGACCCTACAAGTGCAGAGCAACACACAAAATGCTGGAGGGACTCAGTAAATCAGGCAGCATTTGTGGAGGAGAATAAACCAGTCTACATTTCAGGCTGAGACACTTCTAGCACTTACAGAATCCCTTATATTTATACAAATGTAGATCTTTCTCAGTGGATGTAAATAACCAACTTAAAAATATTCTTGAAATAGTACCCAGAAATGTTAGTTAAAATCCTTAGATCCCATTACTATGTGGAATCAAACCAGCTAAAGTTGATTGCAATGTTAGTTTTACGTGGGTAAATTTGTTGTTTACCCATGAGAGAGAATCTGGAAATTGCTGAATCAGAAGAGAAGCCTACTGCAGTTCAGAAGAAGGGCAAATTAACTGAGACCAATCATTTGCAGCATAAGATGCACTGTTATGAAGACCTATTGTTAAAACAAATAACTTGATTTTGAACGTCTGTTTTTTAAAAAAAAATCAAATACTGCCTTGCAGTGTTTAATATCTTCCATCCTTCAATGATTTTGCCTGTCAAATATCTATCAAGATCCCTATTACATTCATTTTGCACAGGGAGAGGATAGAAAGGACAGTGACGATGAGAAATCGGATCGTAGCAAATCTTGGTGGAAGAAGCGCTTTGTATCTGCTATTCCTAAAGGTCAGTCTTGGAATTATGACTGTTTTGCTACACAGAACATGAGATAATTGGTCAAATTGTTTTATAATCTAACTGAATCTGAGATCTTTTACTTTTGAATTCGTCAGTACCTTGAAACAAAGTTTACCTTTTCCTAGCTTTAACTATATCTGTGTAACTTTCTTGTGCATTTGCCTGTGGCAGCTCAGTGCATTTTGATTTGATTCACTCTTACTTGTGAAAATGAAAAGCTGCTTGTTTGCATTTCTTGTTTTTACTGCTTGTCAACTACTTTAGCATGTTATAAAGTCAACAGTCTAGGAATTTCTCAAGAATTTTCGAACTGATTTTATTTCTGGTCAATTTTCTTGTCTCCTCCCCAAATTCACTATTTACCCTAATCTCACTTTATTCATGTGTTCTTATGCCAAAAAACCCCCACAATTAATGATTTGCTTATTTTGAATAGTTATCCTTGGTGTTAGTTACATAGGAACATTTATTTTTCATTTTTAAAAATATTTTGCTGACAGATCATCGAGAAAAAGATTTTACTAAAATATCTGTAGTGGCATCAAAATCGAGATGATTTTCAGCCAGTTTTAGGCAGGGTTGCTGCTGAATGTTTTCAGTGTAATTGGTATATAGAAAGATGTTACCTAATATTAAAACCTTCATTGCTGTCAGGTACACGTCCACAAGGTTTTGGTTACACCATGAATTTCTTCATCCTGTGTGTGAAGAAGTTGCTTTGTTTTTGTAATGTGGTATATTTTCTCTTTAGCTCCCATTTCCTTCAGGAAGAATAAAGATAAGCAAGAAAAAGACAGAGAAGATGGTGCACAGGAAAGGTTTCAGGCCATGCCAGGTTGGCTGATCCTACCTTTCATAAAGAATGGTGAATGAGGACTACAAAAAATGAATAACACCTGCATGAAACAGGAATAGCTTAAAAATTACAATAAAACAACAAATTATCAGAGCATTTTAATTTTTTTAGAAAATAAATATTCAAATGCATGGAAATGACACTAACAATGTAATCAAGTATGTAGCCTCTATGATTCCAAAGTGCCTTTGCACTATAGTTGCTAAACTTAAATGCTAACATATACCTGTAGTCTGGAAGGTTAATTCTAATAGGATCACCACAGTGATCACAACTGTGCAGTTGGTCATTGGCCAGTGTACCCAAGGATCCAATTACAAGACAAGTTGTAGATGTCTTGCCTGTGTCTCTGTTCTTCCAGTGATTCTTGGTGATTTTTCTAACCTGCTTTTCTTCTCTCTCTGCCACTTTCCAAACTTCTTCCAGCCTTCTGCAACACTGTTGATTGATTTCGTTTTAGGTGCAGCTTCACTTGGTGCAGTAGTTGATTTGTTGCTTTGCTCACCCTTTGTTCCTAGTGCATCTCATCTTTTATTATCTCACATCTTTTTATTATAATTTGAATTGGATTTGACTTGTTCTCTAAAGAAAATGTAAGAAAATAATCAGTTTCCTCTCTTTTGGGTTTAAAAGGTGGAAAATTTGAGAGACCAGCTGAAACTGTGTGCGTGTTCAGTTGGCACAGAAAATGTGGCAACACATGCAGGCTGCCCCAGCAAATCCCTGTTGATTTGATGCTAGCGATGCATTTCACTGTATTTCACAATGCACATGTGACAAATAAAGCAAATCTTTGATATCTTGAAGACAAAAGTAGGACAGACTGTGTCGGAGGTATCTGATTCAAAGTTCAAAGTATGTATACAAATAAAGTCCTCTTGGTTTTGTACCTGGCTGGAAGCCCGAGAAGAGTTTATTCTTCATATACGTCAGGAAAGCACTAGAATCGTTTTCAAAGTACGTATATGTCACCATATACTACCCTGATAATCATTTTTTTGCAGGCATTCACAGTAGATAAAAGAAATACAATAGAATCAGAAAAATTACACACAAAGACTGAAAAACAATGTGTAAAAGAAGACAATCTGTAAATCCAAAAAAGACTAAGTAATAAATAATTCTGAGAATATGGGTTGTATATAATGTCCTTGAAAGTGAGTCCATAGGTTGTGGCGTGTATTTAACCATGCTGGTTCAGGAGCCCGATGGTTGAAGGGTAATACTGTTCCTGGACATGATCGTGTGGGACCAGAGGCTCCTGTACCTCTTTCCCGATGTCAGCAGCGAGAAGAGAGCATGGAGTGGACGGAGAGGTTCTTTGATAGGTTCTGCTCTCTTGTGGATGTGCTCAGTGGTGGGGAGGGCTTCTCTTGTGACGGAGCGGGCTGTACCCACCGCTTTTTGTAGGCTCTTCTGTTCTTGGGCATTACCATACTAGGCCATGAAGCAACCACTCAGGATATTCTTCATTGTGCCTAAACCTGGGAGAAGTTTAAAATGCTCAGTTACAAAGACGTCTAACAATCTTTTCAGTACATTTTAGTGGAGTAAAACTCTAAAATTTCTCATGAAAATTTCTGCCTCACACAATCTAAATCATTGGAGAAGCACTCTAGTTTGAATAATTGAATACTTTGCACTGATTTATATTCCTTTCTTTGTGTTAAATAATTGTATAGGTGTACTTTTCAGGTTTAATCAATTAACTACTGGATTCAGTAAATTAGTGTTAGTTCAAAAGTCTTTGAAGTATTTCCCTCTGCTAACATTCCCTTTCGATTCACCTACCTTGTATGTGCTAGTTTTATGGTTTAGTGCTAATGTCCAGTTCCTGGGATGCTGTGGGGCCAAAGTACAAAACATAGTGCCAACAGTCATACACAGCACAAAGCACTTAGTGGTCTGTAAAATACAGTCACGCAAAAAATATAGTCCAAGTTCCTGAGTCTTTGAATGTGGCAGCAAACACAATACAGCTTGTCTTCTGTCAGGTAAATACTGGAGGGCAGCACTGATGCCACTCTTAGTTGGATGGCTGCAAACAAGTGACATCGCAACTTGAGGCCTCATTCTCACTACGACTGAGGCCATGCAGCTCCCCAGCCATTCGCCAATAAACCAGTGAACTGGACTTTCAGTGTTCCATATTACCATTGCCCAACAGGGTCTTACGATCACGAGGAAAGCAACCATGATAATCACTTGCTGTTAGAGAGCACAATGCCTTTGCACACCAATTCCGACACCTCTCTGTCGCAGGCAGCAGCACAGTCCACACCAAGTCCAGTTCCTTCAGTTTCTCCGCCAATGAGTAACTCGCTGATGGGGTAGCCCTGTGTTACTTCAAGTTCTTCATGTCTAACAGGGTCTTGCAATAATAAAAGATACATTAAAAAAAAGACAATAACACCTTTGGTTGGCCACTGCATCTGAGTGCACTGCCATCTTACTGGAAGTGCTTCAAAGTTCACGGTAAGCAGATCTGGCATCAATGGGTCAAGTCTCAGAAGTTGTTAAGAGTCAAATAATCCACTGCTCTGACTCTTCACCTCTTCATAAGAGGAAAAAATGTAATAGTTAAAATCATGTTCTCTGGTTTATGTTTTCTATTCCTCTCACAGATAGAAATTGCCTTGTAGATAGTTGATTGACTACCAAACTTGTATAATGCCTCAGCAAAAGTAATTTATTTCATTTAAACTGAATATTTTCCAAAATATTACTCATTTTTAGTGTGCTTTTATGTAGCCCCTCCCCCTCCCCTCTCCTTGTTTGTGTTTCTGGCAAGGCCTTACTTCAGTTCTTTTCTAAATGATAAGTACTACTTTCTTGATTATATACTCCATGACCTTCTCTATAACAGAATGTTAAGCTTATTAGCCAACCAAATTCTGTCTTTTCTCTCCCTCCCTTCTATAGCCGTTTCCTTTAAAACCCTTGAATGCAGTCTGCCTTCAGTTCCAGTAGTTTTTCCAATATTTTGTTCCTAGATTCCTCCATTCTCTTTGATATATTTGCAGTGAGATATCTCCATAATGATGCAAAGTATTAGTGTAAATTATTTACCATTTTAAGTTATTAATTTCCTTACTCAAGGATCCCAAGCTTACTTTAGCTGTCCTTCTTAACTTGTTTTTGAAGTATCTGAACTGCTGGCAGTAAATACTTCTATTTTTAATTAGCAGAGGTTCCATGGGAGAATGAAATATAGTTATCACACTATATAAGCAGATAGTCACAGAATTGTACGTTTAAATGAGAGAGAGGTCTGGTGCCGTTTTAACAACGAAAAATGAATAGCGAAATGTTTTTTTTAAAACAAAGCAAAGTTGATTATAGTGGTGGAATTGATTCAAAACATAGCCACATTCAAGATTATTGCAAATATATATTAATTTTCTTACAGTAATGAGGATGCATTTTGCTTTTACTTCGCTCTCCAAGATATACCTGCACTGAGGAGTGCAACTACCCAGGTTTCCTGGAACAGTGTCCATCATTCACATGTGAGCTGCTTGTTGTAATCATGACCAGTCATTGTATTTTCACTAGAGGAAACAGTGTTTGCAGTTTTCAGCATATCTGTAGTAAGTGAACTAAGTCGGTTCAAGGAAATGATATGACAACGACTAAGAATAGATTAGGGATTCGCTGTTAAATTTCTATCACTAGCTGCACTTGAAATGGTAAATGATGAGTGTTTCTGAGTCTTAATTTTTGTGGCAGATTCGTTGAGGATGATACAGTTGCTTAAGAGCAATCAGGCTTTAACCCTCTGCTATAGTTGTGAAGGAATCACTAGTGTATCCCTTCAATGTTTTCCAGAACTCCCTGGCCTCCTATCCTGTATCAGAAAAATTGCTAACTATTGTTAGCATTCTACATATGTCAAACTGAAACTGCGAACCTATACCTCCTTATCTGAGTTGGAGGAAATATTTTAAAGGTGCAGTAGAAGAACAAATCAGCTCGAGGGGGTAGTTTCAGTCTGTTCTTGGGAGATTAATTGTCTTTCTTTGAGTAGTTTGCAGTTACTAGGTAAGGGTAAAAAAAAAATTATGTTGTGTACCTTAATTTCAGGAAGACGTTTTACATTGATCTGTGTGATCAAATACTGGAAAGTTTCAATAGGTATGAAGGTCACTGTTTCATAATCTGGTTTCTGGCCAAAGAAAAGTGGATGATGGAGTGCTGAGCTTTCTAGAAATAATGATTTCATTCTGCAACACATTTACGTAAGTGTGAGTGTGTCATGACCATCAGCACAGTTCAACCTAAAACATGTGAAACACACTGTAAAATTCTTTCCTAAGAACGTTGGATGAGTTGGTAAATGAAAGGTATTTATCTCAAAAATAAGTGGAAATTTGTGCGGATGGTAGGGCAGCTAAAAGTATTCTGATATAGAGTTGGAGTTTCTTGTTTTCATCAGAGGCAATTCTAAAATATGGTCTAAATCTATTTATTGAAAATGTGTAATAAGAGGAGAGTGGTTTCCCTCATTAGCCAATGAAGGTTAAAATGGATTTAAAAGTATTTTGGTCTGATATGTAGCACCCTATAGTGCTCTTCTCTGTTACAATTCTGTTTCTGTCCAATATTTTTGTTCTTGCTGACAAAATTCAGTGCACCCACTAGTGCTTAATACAGGGTTGCCAAGAATTTTTGAGAGCGTGTGCCCACATTGATAATAAACCCTAAAAATTGTTCTCACATGCCTTGGTAATTTTGAGCAGATATTATCACTGATAATGAATTAGTAACAATAATTATGGACTTTAGGGAAATAGGATGAGTCTTGTACTTATTTCTGTGCATTCATTGTTATATGAATAAAAGTATAACAGACAGATTGAAATAAATCAAGCATTTTAGGAAACCTGTTCAAAAATGATTTAAATTAATCTTTTAAAAAATTTAAAATTAATATTTCTAAATAGTATTGATTTTGTACCTCATTTAACAAGAAAATATCTCACCGCTCTTGGGTTGTAAAAAAAAATACATTCACTGCTTCATTTTGCAGTAAGAATAATCATTGTGTATATTTTTAAGAGGGTGGATTGAGAGGAACACTGCCTACTGAATGCTAACAACATTTTTGTGTCATCTTGGGCAAGTGCGCCAAAGGTTTGCCACCGTTGATAGTTGGCGCTTGGATTGGTGAATATGACTCAAATGAAACGAGTCAAAATTGGAACCAATCATTTATATTTTTAGTCTATTTTAATTTTTTAAAAAACTTTTGCAAACTGTTTGCAGTAAGAAGGGGAAGGACTTTTTTGGACATGAATTACAGTACAGCTGCATGGCAGACGTTTTTTAGTCATTCCTTATTTCCATTTCTTTCCATCCAGGTGGTGTTTGCCACCTGTAATCATTCTATTACACAACTATAATTGAGGCAAAGGTGACATTGATTTCTGTGCGTCTCTGTCACTTGTTCTTTATCCCATGCTCAAGGTGAGTGAAAACAAAGCAGCCTCCTGCCTCAGACTTTGGCTAACTGGGATCCAGTGATTAGTTTCCGGGTAGCATCGAAATACTTGTAATTGGAAAGACATGATTGATTTGAGCTTTGAATTAAAAGATTTCAAAGTCTTGCACTGAGAATTGATGCGCCTGGAACTATGTCACCATAGTTTCTTTTCCCTCCTTCCAATTTATTTTCTCTACTTCCCTCAGTCTTTCTGTGCACACACTTCTATATTGCTTGAATGTAATTGGTCTGTATTTAGTTATTTGTTTGTTTCCAAAGAATACTTAAGATCCCCACTGTCCACATTTACCCTGCACATGTTCTCTGACAGATGTTTGGTGACAAAATCTTTTTAATGTGGTTTGGTGGAAGTTGATTGGGATTAAGTGAGTGAACTGTTTTAACGACACTATCAAAAGAGAATCACAAGGGAAACAGAAAATAAAAAAAGGAAAGTTATTGAATTTGTTGTTATCTTGCTGTTTTTCAACAAGGTACATAAAGTTATTATTTGTGGAACCTCAGTCAACCTCAGTAAGTGATCCCCAGGGAGATACTTGTGATTCATCAGGATTCACTGATTTGTCAGTTTAGAGCTCCTGGAGTTATTAATGTAGTGTTCCAGTTCATGGACCAGAGAGAACTTGCCAAAAATAGCTCACCCCACCCCCAACCTTGTCAGCAACAGTACCACTGGTCTCACTGAGGCCAGTGCCGTCCTACTGACCGACAGCCCTGGAACTGCTGACTTAAAAATAACGAACTGTGGGCCTCCAGGTTTGACTGTTTTGTACTGCTCGAGATTTTCCTGTACTGATCTTGCATTTATATGCACCCATCCTTCCTGACATGCTGAGAGACATAGAGCCACTGAACCAGCTGTTCTGCTGCCAGCAGATCTTGCCAATAAGCTGGAACAGCAGAGCTGAAGAGTGGAGTAAAGATGTTGTTAGTTAGATTCCTGGTGGCGTCTCATTACCACAAAATCACCGTGGATGATCGCCCATATAATTGAGATGGTGTGTAAAAAGGAGTAGAGATGTACGTGGAAGTCTAAAAATAAGAATTTCATCAAAATTTTAAAGGAATTACTTAATATTGTGATTTCCTCCCTTCCCCATCAGAAAGGGGATTAAAATGCTTTCAGAGCATGCAAAAGTTTGATTATTTCTGTGGAACAGAAACTCGTTTATTGCATAGCAGTTCCATTTACTGCTTGTTGCTGATTAATTTTAGTGCGGTTCCTAAGAGCAATAACCAGAAGTCAAAAGAAAAATTTTATAGATACTAAAATATAATTAACATCTTGAATAAAATCATTTTATCTGTATATTGAAATCTCTGTCTATCAATGATGAAAGAATTTTGGAAGATCAATGTTAGTGTGGAAAATACACATTCAAGGTATAAATTTGTTTTAAGTTAAAAGAAAGATATTAAATTAGTTGAAATTAATTTTCTTGTTTGAGAAGTTAGATAAAATTGAATATTGTAGGGGTGAAGAATTGGACTTATTATTCTCATTTGAAAAGGTTGAAAGTTAAAGATCATAAAGGATATCCTGGGCAAAATATGAATTGTAATAAGTTATGCTTTAGACATAATATGGTAGAATGCATCACTTTGAGTTAAAGGGAAATGATTATTGCACTTTTATTAAAAACTTTTTTAGGATTCGGGTCTTTAAAATCAGTGTTCATTTTATTGCATATTGCTTGGTGGCTCTTGAGGGTTCCCTAACAAATTAAGATGGAGCAGTTCATAAAGGCGCCTTTACACACCAAATGAATACAGCAGGACTTCAGGGAGAGAGAGAAAGCTGAGTATCTATCCACAGAATTGCAGCCTGTTTTTGAGGAAAATAAGAAAGTGCATGATGAAATGCACACAGGGTGCACTCCACGCTAATGGAGATGATCGCATAGATTGGGGTTGATATACCTATAGCCGTGACCTTTCCTGTATCACACGCTTTTGCATGCAAGTGACCCCACTCTGCTTCATGGGTGCTAACAAGCAAAGCTTTCCACTAGAATGCATAAGAATAGCGCAGATTTATCAAAATTTAGGCATGCAGATCAGATATTTCTGCTGGCTCAACAATCTAGAATAAAGATGCACAGACTTCAGTCTGTGAACATTCATCCTAAGGAAATGTTGCTGAAGACAAGTATGTCCTGAAAGCAGTATTCAAATCTGGACATTTGAATTGGGTCTCTTTTTTAATAGCAGGAAGCTAAGGCTGTCATCAGTAAAAAGACCCAGGGAACAGGGTTGTCGATAAAACTCACTTAGGTTTGCTAAGGAAGAGAATTCTCTTTCTTGACTTGACTCACTTTACACGCTATCATTTCTCGCTATTAATTGCCCTTTGAAATCACTTTGCAATCTATTGGGTTGTTTCTGTTGCCATGAGCACGTCAGAATGATCATTCACTATCATCTTGGGCATCCATATCCTGCAGTAAATGTCAGATGTGTAATTCGAAAAATGAACAAGCAATATCGGAAGCTCAGCCATTGAACAGTGGAATGGGGGAGGCTTCCCGCACATGTTTTATAGAAACACTGAATATCTCTAGTAAGTGCTAGTAGAGTAGTGATTACTGTAAAGCTATTGGAGCACCAGTGACCCAGATTCAATTCTGCTGCAGTCTGAAGGATTGTATATTCTCCCTGTGACCACGTGGGTTTCCTTTGAGTAATCCTGTTTCCACCCACATACTAAAGATGTAGTAGGATAAATGGTCGCATAGGTTTAATTCGGCAGCACGGGCTCATTGCTGCATGTTTGAAAAAAGGTACGTACAAGGCTGGCACAGTTTCTTGTTCTGCAAAGGTATCAGGAAATAAGAATGAATGGATGAGTGGGGTGGGCGGTGGTAAAGGATGACATTGAGTTGCCAGTTGGATATTGAATTCTATAGCCGACTTTTCCCTAGTACTTTCCATATTTTGCCTCTGTATATTTAAAAATTATCTCCCAGTGTGAAATTTTACATTAACTGAAAGGCATTCCATCACAAGCATTCTTTTTCAAATCCAGTATGTCATAAGCATTTTTAAATCCTGCCCTTAAAGCAATTTTCCATTCACTAAGAAGCATGCTAACTTTGTGCACAAATAGTGACGCCCTTAGCGGAAGAAATAGTTTGAGGTCCTTGATGAGTTTATTGTTTCCCCAGAATTCCATCAGGAATATTATTTCTGGAGCACAACTAATCACAAATCTTACCCATTTCATTTTTCTGGTATCTGCAACAGATTTCCTTCTTGCATTTTTTTTTCTTTCATGGACATTTGCTTGCTTTCTGCTCTGTTCCTGGTGCTTTGGTGTTTGAGCTATGCTTTGCATTAGTGAAGCTGTTTTTTAATGTCTAATGTTTTTGCTGCTCGCATTTGTGCATGCGTAGTTGGCATGTTTTCTCAATTTCTGTGCATGCAACATTGTTTTCC
Organism: Mobula hypostoma; assembly: GCF_963921235.1. NCBI lineage: Eukaryota > Metazoa > Chordata > Chondrichthyes > Myliobatiformes > Myliobatidae > Mobula > Mobula hypostoma. Next base: position 8,643,027 of record NC_086117.1, read on the forward strand.
AGCTTTGTCCTGGGTTACCTGTGAGCAAAGTCACAGGTGATCATTTGGTATGTTATTTTTTTTAAAGATTGTGAACAATCTCAAGAATTAATGCATTTAAATCTCTTTGGATCTAATCCATAAGTAACTTGGTGACAAATGGCAAACATTCTCAGCCTATCTTTAATTGCCTTTTGGTACAGGCATTAGTAATATATGATTAATGAAGATTTGTACCGATTACTTTGCAGAATCACATTTTGATTATGATGGAATTGTGTTAATTTCATATATAATTGATATTTCCATATTTAATCTGCTTAAACTTTCCAGGACATTAAAATGTTCAGTTTAGCAGTTTATAGTAGTTTTAGCAGTGTCATCATAAATTTACATTGATTCTTTTCTAAAAAGGAAAATAATAGCAGGCTAATAAAGATCTTTTTAAGAAGTAATAAATGTGTGACATAGATATCAAGGTTGAAGAAAAAAATATATTTGTAAGTATTTATTGTGAAGATTTGTCAGAAATGTTTCATACTGACTCTGTATGTTGCTAGATGAGCCAATCCCCAAATTGAACGCACAAGCCCAGGCTGCCGAGGATATTCTGGATAAATACAGAAGTGCTATTAAACGGTCCAGTCCAAGTGAAGCAGTTGCAAATGATGAGGTTACAGGTAAGCCATGTTGCTCTTCACTTTGATCTAGGAAAATTATTTTACCTATCTGTGTTTGCTGAAGTGATGGGTGTGTGATCTTGTATGAACAGCAGACAACACTACTAATGGATAGTTTATATAATTGTTATGTCACTGAGCTGTGACTGTGTAGCAGGAAAAAAATGGTTGTAATATCAGATATAAAACTGGATGAACTCAGCAAGTCAGGCAGCATCTGTGGAGGAGAATAAACTCAATCTTTCATGCTTCATCAGGACTTTTGATCAAGAGTCAACCTGAAACGTGAACTGTTTATTCCCATCTAAAAAACGCTGCCTGACTTGATGAGTTCCTATCACATATTGCGCTTGTTGCTCAAGTTCTCCAGCAGTGCAGAATCTTCTGTGTTTATTATTGTAAAATCACTTTGTGAGGAGACTACAGCTACCTAGGAACTCCAAAGGATCAGCTAGTATTGAAATATAGCTTGTTAACATCTGGAGGCTAGTTTTAGGTTGGTGTTACCAGACATTCTGCTATCTTGGAATAACTTGAAAACTGAAATAGGGAGAAAGTTTAAAAGCAAAGTTGCAGAATTGGCTGTTTGTCTTTTGTGGAACTTGCATTATCACAATGTAAACTGTTTTCTCTCCTGTTTTACTGAAGGTCTATGTAAGGTATTGGAAGATGGCAGCACATTTTAAAGAAACTAAACTATTCCCCTGTACCTTAGGACAGAGTACTTGAATCCTGCAAAAATAATGTCTCCTGTGATTTGCAGATCACAGCTAGAGCAACTGTGGTAATCATGCACTGCCATAATTTTTGGAAAGGGATGAAAAGTCTGAATTGTCATTTATTGCTGCCCAGCAATTCCTGCCAAAAGTGTGTATGAATATTGACAGTGGAAAAATTGGTTTATTATTGTCATGTACCAGGACACTGCAGAGAAGCTTTGTTTAGCATACTCTCCATACAGATCACCATTTACAGCAATGCATTGAGGTAGTACAAGGGAAAACAGTAAAAGAATACAGAATAAAGTGTTACAGTTACAGAGAAAGCTCAGGCTGACAGTAATGTGCAATGCCATTACAAGGTAGATTGAGAAGTCAGGAGTCCATCATTCATGCAAATGACTTGGATGAAACAGCTGAGTGGGTATGGTTGTTGAATTTCAAAGGTTCATTTGTGGTCAAAGTATGTATCTATATACATCTCTGAGATTCGTCTTCTCCAGCTAGTCAAGAAAGAAAGAGCATAAAAGTCGTTCAGAGAGAAACATCAAACTCAACCCCTCCTGACCATCAACTCCCAAACCCCTGCCCCAGCACAAAAAAACTAACAGAACACAACAAGAACATCAGCCCCCAAACTAACTCCCCTCGACCAACAAAGGAATAGGTAAAAAAACACAGTATCAAAACCAGAAGTCTGGTAAAACAAGTGCGCAGTCCATAAGTGCAATATACGCAAAGATGAGCGGGAAAGCAAGTTGCAAAGAGGACGTTAGAAGACTGCGGGGAGAAAATAGCAAGTAAGGCGTGAACAAATATCTTTGCAAGTACAGTATGTGGGAAATGTGAAGTTGTCTACATTCCATCCATACAGATCATGTCATCACATCAGTGCATTGAGGTAGTACAAGGGTAAACAGTAACAGAATACAGTTACAGGGAAAAGTGCAGTTAGGCAAGGTATGTAAATGAGGCCATAATGAGGTAGGTTTTAAGGTCAACAGTCAATTTTAACCCAGCAGAAACCATGCAATAAGTTTATAACAGCAGGGCAGAAGCTGTCTTTGAGTTTGACAGTGCATGATTTCAGAATTTAGTATCTTCTGCTTGATGGGAATAGAATCATACTTGGCTGTGAATTCCTCATGGCACTCGATTAACATTCCAGCATTCACCAGCAAGTGGTTGGCCATGAAGTTGTCCCACACCAGGGGATCAAATATTTTCAGATGCTGCTGTCCAAGCATTCTGTCCATTGTTCGTGGTCTGTTGTACTTACGTGCATGCAGGACGTTCATTTTGTCCTTACATGGTTATTTGGTACTCCTGGCTTAAACTGATCGGCGTGATATTGAGAGCATTTGTTTTGTATCAGTACTCTTGTTTATATTGCATATTGTTCATTGCTGCTGTCACTCGTTAAGTGGTGTTTTCCAGTTATAACACAGGATGTTTGCTTCTGTGCAGAGGTTATTGGAGATGAAAGTGTGCATGATTCGCCACGTGACGAAACTCTTCAGAACCTTTCAGCAGATGATCTGCCAGACTCGGCCAGTCAGACTGCCCAGACTCAAGACTCCACATTCTCCTTTAGGTAGTATCCTTCATTTGGTCTGTGGCAGGAGTTAAGGTTGTTACGATACTGAATCTGTTTTGTTGTTCAGTCTCCAGAGTTGCTCCACCCTTTACAAAAGGAATCAAGCTACCTTTTTCCTCTATCACTACTGTTAAGTCCTTCTGTAGGATGCGAAACGTCGTGTGGATAGAAATCCCACTTTCTGCTTTGTTGCTGTTCCGTTTATTATCTTGTCATTTATCCCAATTTTGAGAGGAAAAGATTTAAATTTGGCAGTTGTTTATAGTTAGTGGCATATTTAATAGAATTAACTAGCTAAGACTGGAGGGACCTCAGAGATTTAAGAATCATACTGTTTGTTTCTATTTTGCTTAATTGCCACTAATCTTAAAGGTAGTATTTTATTCTACCAATTAGGGATGCAAAGAAGAAATTGCGAATGGCCCTGTGCTCAGCTGACTCAATTGCCTTCCCTTTGGTGAGCCATTCAGCAACAAGAAATGGGCCTTCTGGAGGACTGGATCAGGGAGAATCTGAGGGTAAAGGTCATTTAAAATAATTTCTGGTATTTAGTCCCCAATAATCATCTGGTAGCAATGCACAAGCATACTGAAATAATTTCTTAAGGGTAGCTAATAAATTTCGCTTATATCGATTGCTTCCTGGCTCTGCTAATATGAAGCTCAGAGCATCAGAGTTGCGAGTTCAATCTCAGCGACCTCTCTAAGGAGTCTCCCTACATCCTCCCCATGGAATGTATGGCATTTCTCTAGGTGCTCCAGTTTCCTTCCACAATCTAAAGATGTACCGGGTAGGTTAATTGGTAATTGTAGATTGTCCCATGGTTAGGTTAAGGCTAAATCAGGGTTGCTGGGGCGACATGACTCAAAGGACCTGTTCCATGCTGTATCTCTAAATCAATAAATTTGAGATGTAGCATGATAACAGCCCCTCCCAGCCCAACCAGCCCGGGGTGCCCAGTTCTACCCATGTGACTATTAATCTACCTATTGGTCTTTAAAATGTGGGAGGAAACTGGAGTACTTGGAGGAAACCCACCTGGTCATGGAGAATGTACAGACAATGGTGGGAATTGAACCAGGGTCACTGGCGCTGTACTAGCATTAACGCTAATCGCTACGCTACCATGACGGCCCAAAGCTTTTTTCTCTCCCATTATTTTAGCAGGGAATCTCCCTTGGAGCAGCACAGAAGGAACTGCTGTCCTCCCTACAATTCATTTCTGTTCATATCTTTAGTGCTATGGCTTATGAATTGCTCAACACTACCACTGGATTCTTAGATTACTCAGCCGTTGTTGCTTCCTTTGCATGTCAATCAAAGAAGGGATTATGCAGCTTTGTAGAGGTGCTTCTTCATAGTTCCAGTGACCTAGTTCAATCCTGATCAATGTGTAGAGTTTGCACATTCTCCCTGTGACCAAGTGGCTTTCCACCAGCCGCTCTGATTTCCTCCCACATCCCAAAAAATTACAGGTAGGTTAATTGCCCACTGTAAATTTTTGCTAGTGTTAAATGTGAGTGGTGGCAACTGGAGGGATTTGAGGTGACTGTAGGGTGGGGGGAGGAAATAAAAGAACTGTTGGGGCTCCACGTGCACTTGCTGGACAAGTTGGACCTGTTGGATGTTTCAGTGAAGGAGGTGAGATTTTACTGAAACTCAAGGTCAGATGGAAACAGGATAACTGGGTGTTGAGTTGATTCATAAGGAACTGCATAGGGATTTCTTCTTGCAAAAATGGTCTGCAGTCTCAGGGATTTTCTATCGTGAGGGTTATGGAGGCTTAATCAATGCAAGTATTTAAAGAGGAAGTAGATCAATCTTTAAAGGATTGAGGGAATTGAGGACTCTGCAGGTCTGGACAGAAGAGAAGTTGAGGGCTGGGGCAGATCAGTCATCAGTCTGGATGGCGAGACAGGCTTGAAGGGCCAGGTAGCATACTCCATTTTTTTTTGTTGCTGCAAAGAGTCTGTGGTAACTCCAAGACTAATTTTCTGTTTATTTTCCTCTGTTTTTAGATAATGAGATTGTCTGTTTTCTCAAAGTTCAGTTGGCCGAAGCCATCAATTTGCAAGATAAGCACTTGATGGCACAGATTCAAGAAACAATGCGCTGCGTTAGCAGATTTGACAACAGGACCTGCCGCAAGTTGCTTGCTGCCATTGCTGAGGACTATAGGTAGGATGTATTCATTGTTTCGTAAATACAAACGTAGAAAATACAGTACTGTGCAAAAATCTTGGGCACATGTATATAGCGAGGGACCTTAAAACTTTTGCACAATACTGTATTTGTCAACTTGGAACAGAGTGAATTTGTAAATCTGGCAGGAGTAAAGGATGTTGGGGATGGCGAGGATGGAGTGCAATGTGAGGGGTGTGGGACAAGGGGCAGAGGTGATGCGGGTGCAGACATACCCAGCCCTGAGACACTCTGCAAGGTCATTTGATTACAAACAATTGATTTATTGATTATTACATAATGCCTCTCTGGTGCTTCCCGCTCCCTCCCCTCTCCCTTCTTATCTTCCTAACTAAGATTCCCCTCTCCCAGCCCCCTTCCCACTCTCAGTCCACAATAGTCATAGTCATACTTTATTGATCCCGGTGGAAATTGGCTTTCGTTACAGTTGCACCATAAATAATAAATAGTAATAACACCATAAATAGTTAAATAGTAATATGTAAATTATGCCAGTAAATTATGAAGTAAGTCCAGGACCAGCCTATTGGCTCAGGGTGTCTGACCCTCCAAGGGAGGAGTTGTAAAGTTTGATGGCCTCAGGCAGGAATAACTTCCTATGACGCTCTGTGTTACATCTCGGTGGAATGAGTCTCTGGCTGAATGTACTCCTGTGCCCAACCAGTACATTAGTAGTGGATGGGAGACATTGTCCAAGATGGCATGCAACTTGGACAGCATCCTCTTTTCAGACACCACCGTCAGAGAGTCCAGTTCCATCCCCACAACATCACTGGCCTTACGAATGAGTTTGTTGATCCTGTTGGTGTCTGCTACCCTCAGCTTGCTGCCCCAGCACACAACAGCAAGCATGATGGCACTGGCCACCACAGACTCGTAGAACGTCCTCAGCATCATCCGGCAGATGTTAAAGGACCTCAATCTCCTCAGGAAATAGAGACGGCTCTGACCCTTCTTGTAGACAGCCTCAGTGTTCTTTGACCAGATAACAGAATCTGGTTTATCATCACTCACATATGTCATGATTTTTTTGTTTTTTGAGATAGCAGTACAGTGCAATAGATAAAATTACTACAGTACTATGCAGAAGTCTTGGACACCCTAGCTATATATATGTGCCTAAGACTTCTGCGCAGTACTGTAGAACATACTATTGAACAGTGCAGCACAGCACAGGCCTTTCAGCCCATGATGTTGTGCAGACCTTTTAACCTACTCTAAGATCAATCTAACCCTTTCCTCCCTTATAGCCCTCTCTTTTTCTTTTATAATATCCCTCTCTCAGAGTTTCTTAAATGCCCCTAATGTATCTGCCTCTACCACCATCCCTCGCAGGGTGTTCTATGCACCCAACACTCTGTAAAGAACTTACCTCTGACATTCCCCTTAACTTTCATCCAATCACCTTACTTAACACTGAAACCCTGTATGTCTTTGGTCTGTAATGTTTTGCCAGTGTTTCCTTGCAGCTGTGTTTCTCAGCTTGCTGCATCTTCTCTGTGTTGTGGGTTACAGCCTAGTTTGCCGTTGAATTGCTGCTGGGTTAATTCAACATTAACTACACTGTAACTTCCTTTCTCTTTGTTTAAGAAAACGAGCTCCATATATCGCTTATCTGACACGATGTCGCCAGGGGCTCCAGACTACACAAGCCCACCTTGAGAGACTCTTGCAAAGGGTGCTGAGAGATAAAGAAGTTGCCAACAGATATTTCACAACAGTTTGTGTGAGACTATTGCTTGAAAGTAGGGAGAAGCATATTCTGGAATTTATTAAAGGTAACGTAAATTCTTTTCAATTGACTGCTAACAAACCTTGTTTTTTTTTTAAAAAATTATTATTGCATTGCATGCAAAACTTTGAATTATCCATCATCATCATTGTGTGCCATGTCATATGATGTGGGCGATTGTGGTCTTGACCATGATTGTTCTTGGCAAATTTTTCTACAGAAGTGGTTTGCCATTTCCTTTTTCTGGGCAGTGCCTTTACAAGGTGGTTGACTCCAGCTATTATCAATACTTTTCAGAGATTGTCTGCCTCACAACAGTGACCGCATGACTGGAACTGTGACATGCACCTGCTGCTCATACAACCCCACCACCTGTTTCATGGCTTCATGTGATCTGATGGTGGTTGGTGAGGGGGGCGCTAAGCAGGTGCAACACCTTGCCCAAAAGTGACCTGTAGAAAGAGCACCTTCCGTCACCTCTGTTTCTCTGCCCCATGCCACCCAATTACTACTGCATGCTCATTTAAAGCATAACATTTTAAACCATGTGGTAGAGTGAACCTATTCAGTCAATGGCTGAACCATATCATTCAAAATTCCAATAATTGTGCAAAATTGGCTGATTTCAGTCATATCCAAGTTGGTTTTGCACGATTGTCGTCAGCATCCTTTGTTCATGAAAGAAAGTGAACATTCTCTCATTCAGTCCAACAGTCTCTTTCTTGTGGGGAAATTGGGTGAGATGGCTACTGATACTTTGTACTTTAGTCATGTTCATAGTCATACTTTATTGATGCCGGGGAAAATTGGTTTTCGTTACAGTTGCACCATAAATAATAAATAGTAATAAAACCATAAATAGTTAAATAGTAATATGAAATTTTGCCAGGAAATAAGTCTAGGACCAGCCTATTGGCTCAGGGTGTCTGACCCTCCAAGGGAGGAGTTGTAAAGTTTGATGGCCACAGGCAGGAACGACTTCCTATGATGCTCTGTGTTGCATTTCGGTGGAATGAGTCTCTGGCTGAATGTACTCCTGTGCCCAACCAGTACATTATGTAGTGGATGGGAGACATTGTCCAAGATGGCATGCAACTTGGACAGCATCCTCTTTTCAGACACCACTGTGAGAGAGTCCAGTTCCATCCCCACAACATCACTGGCCTTACGAATGAGTTTGTTGATCCTGTTGGTGTCTGCTACCCTCAGCCTGCTGCCCCAGCACACAACAGCAAACATGATCGCACTGGGCACCGCAGACTCATAGAACATCCTCAGCATCGTCCGGCAGATGTTAAAGGACCTCAGTCTCCTCAGGAAATAGAGACGGCTCTGACCCTTCTTGTAGACAGCCTCAGTGTTCTTTGACCAGTCCAGTTTATTGTCAATTCGTATCCCCAGGTATTTGTAATCCTCCACCATGTCCACGCTGACCCCCTGGATGGAAACAGAGGTCACCGGTACCTTAGCTCTCCTCAGGTCTACCACCAGCTCCTTAGTCTTTTTCACATTAAGCTGCAGATAATTCTGCTCACACCATGTGACAAAGTTTCCTACCATAGCCCTGTACTCAGCCTCATCTCCCTTGCTGATGTCGCCCTTATTGGCGCCAAACAATTGGTACTAGAACGTACAATCATCACAGCGATATTTGATTCTGCGCTTCACACTTCCTGGATTACAAATTTTAAATATTAAAGGTATTAAAAATAGTTAAAATTAGTAAATATTAAAAATTTAAATTATAAATCGTAAATAGAAAATACAAAAATGGAAAGTAAGGTGGTGCAAAAAAACCGAGAGGCAGTTTCGGACATTTGGAGGGTACGGCCCAGATCCAGGTCAGGATCCGTTCAGCAGTCTTATCACAGTTGGAAAGAAGCTGTTCCCAAATCTGGCCATACAAGTCTTCAAGCTCCTGAACCTTCTCCCGGAGGGAAGAGGGATGAAAAGTCTGTTGGCTGGGTGGGTCGCGTCCTTGATTATCCTGGCAGCACTGCTTCGACAGCATACGGTGTAAAGGAGTCCACGGACGGAAGATTGGTTTGTGTGATGTGCTGCGCCGTGTTCACGATCTTCTGCAGCTTCTTTTGGTCTTGGACAGGACAACTTCCATACCAGGTTGTGATGCACCTAGAAAAATGCTTTCTCCGGTGCATCTATAAAAAAATTAGTGAGGGTTTTAGGGGACAGGCCAAATTTCTTTAGTTTTCTCAGGAAGTAAAGGCGCTGGTGGGCCTTCTTGGCAGTTAACTCTGCTTGGTTGGACCAAGTCAGGTCATTTGTGATGTTGACCCCAAGGAACTTAAAGCTTCTCTCCTGTTCCACTTGTGCACCACCGATGTAAATTGGGTCGTGCGGTCCGCTACTCCTTCTGAAGTCAACAACCAATTCCTTCGTCTTGCTAACGTTGAGGGATAGGGTATTGTCTTTGCACCATCCCACCAGGTTCTTAATTTCCTCTTTGTACTCAAATTCATCATTATCTGAGATACGGCCTGCAAGGATTTAGTCACTGAAAGATTACTGGAGAATGACCAGTGTCCACGATATCCTTTCCCAATAGGAAACCAGAAAAAGTAATGGAAAACATGGCATTCTTCCCAGGAGATTACATGGCTATCAGAGAAAGCTGGGAGTGGGGGTAATTAAGTATTTAGTTATAATATTCCAACTGCCATTGTTTGGTTCAGCTGGCCTTTCCCAGTTAAATTTTAATTCCAAAAATACATATGCGCCTCAGAGTCTTCGCATTCATTTTGATTATTGTTCTATGGCAGGGAGGAATTGATGAGTGCTGACATAAAGAATATCATGCTGATTAAGCAAAAGATTGAGACAAGTTACTAGTTTTAATGTTTGTGCTTGCCTCCCACACAAAAAAAATGTGAATGTATTGGGCTTTCGGTTTGTTTGTTTAAGCTGAACTATGATCTTGAGTAGGATAGTGCTCTGGCCATTACTGATTAGACTTGGTGTAGAGGTATACTCAAATCTAGCAATATATTGAACTACTTGCCTTGCCACCCCTCCATTATTTGGTTCCATTCTTCATTTTCCTTCTTATCAAACTACATAACATGCAGCCCTTTAAGTTCCATTACTTGTAACACTAGTTGTGGAGCAGACTTGATCGGTTCAACGGCCTAATCCTTCTATATCTTAGATGGTCTTTATTGCCTCCACTTACTGTATCACCTCCCAGCATCAATCTCCACTCTCCCTTCCCTGCCTGGCTCCATCTGGCAATCGACCCTTCCTAAGCTGCATCTGCCTACCTCCTGTCAGCTCTTGCCTTACTCTTCCTCCTCACCTTTATACTAGCTAACTCCCTCTGCAGCAGATAAAGGGACTACCCATTTCCCTCCAGAGATGCTGCCTGGCTTAGTTCTTCTGGCTGCTCATTTTTATTTTGTTCCAGCCTCTGCAGTCTGTTGTGTCTCCGTGTTTCCATAACTATCCCTATTTTCTAATGGCTACAAACGTTGGCATTTATTTTATGAACCTTATTATTGTATTCTTTGCGGATGTGAAAGCCCATATTTAATGTACAACACTTTGCTACAGGTGATCAGTTGTAGTTCAGGATCAACTTTATTTGCCATATATATTTACATGCGTTAGGAACTTGTTGTGGTGCTTTAATCAGTGTAACAAAAATCAACATTCAACAATTATAAAGAACAAAGGGTTATATAAAGCAACACACATAAAAGTTGCTGGTGAACGCAGCAGGCCAGGCAGCAACTTTTATGTGTGTTGCTTGAAATTCTAGTATCTGCAGATTTCCTCATGAAGGGTTATATAAAACTAAAGTTGAGGTTAAAATGCAGATATTGAATGAAATATGCATAAATACTTAAATACCAGCTTGTATTTACAATGTAAACAGCATTATAAAAATGGTTTGAAGAGTTTATTTACATTATAGTGAACTGGTGGGGATAATAGAGGGGTGGGGGGGGGGCTAACCTGAATAGTTGATCAGATTAACTATTGAATATTAAGACAAATAGGGCTTTCTGCATAATTGTCAATTACTGCAATTGTGTGAGAAGTGGATTTTAAGTCAACTTGTGTGCTAGGAACTTTTACTATGCTGGCAAGATGTTTCATCTTTATGGAAAATTTCAATTGTTAATGTGTTTTGAAATTACAATGCAAAATATTGTTATATATAAATGTATGTAGACTGATTGTATGTCCATAAAGTGACACTAAGTGCAGGAGTATCTGTATGTAAGGTGACTGATGGAAAATGATAAAGTAGGGCTGGTGGGAATGGGTGGAGGTGTTGGCTTGGGGGAGCTTAACTGTTAGTCTGGTGGTCCTGGTGTGAATGCTGCGTAGCCTCTTTTCTGATGGGAGCGGGGCAAACAGTCCATGAGCAGTGTGGATGGGATCATTCTGGTTATTGCTGCGTCATGAAGGATCCTTACTCGCGCTAGAGACAGTTAAAATGCTTAATTTGACATAGATGGGCTCAGGTTGAAAATGTTTTAGTTTTGAACTTGTAGATCTCTGAATGGTTTTGAAGTGTGTAATCTGCAGCTTCCTCTGATGTCTTGGCTCTTGTCAAGAGAAGCCCTCCTCCCCTTAGCGTCAAGCCAAATAGATCAGAGGCACCCATACTGTGCTGGCTAATTTTTGGTTTGTGAAGCAGTTGGGGCGCAGTGTTGGCTCTTAGTGATGCTGGGCTAGTTAGGAGGACGATCAGCCAACATTCTGTTTGAAGCTTCTGTGAACTGCCTTGGGACATTACAGCCACTATATAAATACAAGTTGTTGTTCTTGCTCTTGATTGCTATCCATTAACCCACACTGAGAAGTTTGTTGGCAGTGGGTGAAAGCAGAATCTGGCTAGACTGTGACGGTCTCCACGGAAAATATCCTGCCAAGACTCACTGTTACAGCTTGCAGGTGAGGCACTAGAGGGCAGACAGTGTCTGCTAAATGAAATTCCCTGAAAGCCGGCACTGTTGGAAGAAGAGGGTGGGAACTGAGAGATGCTATGGCCTAGGTTCTTAAAGAAGTAACTATTTGTGCACTGCTTGATTTAGCCTCACTATTTGTGCAGACTTCCAGAATCTCACTGCAGCAGATGACAAAACAGCCTTAGTGGAAGAATTCTTGCAGTCGTTGTATGGAGCGATGGCACAGGATGTTATCTGGCAGAACGCCAGTGAGGAACAGCTCCAGGATGCACAGATGGCAATTGAGCGCAGTGTCATGAACCGCATTTTCAAACTTGCCTTCTACCCCAATCAGGATGGTGATATTTTACGTGACCAGTAAGTAACAATAAATATTGCGCACAACTTTTGAAAAGGTACTCATGTGGTTCCTTTTAGTTGTTATTGAGCCCCATAAAAAATGCTTTTTTTCTGTAATTAGGGTGTTAATAAAGGCATAGATTACTAATGAAACTGGCCTTCAAAAATGTTTATTGGAAATGCCATTCGAAAAACTGACTTCATAAACAGTGTAGTTGTTGATAACTTACTACATCAACGTTTGAAAAGGTGATATTTAACTACATATTGCAGATAGCAACTGCACTTGAGCTTAAAATTCAAATGTTGGAAATTTTTCTCCTACTGTGAAGGTTGCAGCTATATTTAATCTTATGTATTGCCCCTCAGGGTGAAGAGCCAGTAGAGTTTAAATGCTACAGTGTGCAGTACAGGGTTCAGATGTAATAGCCATGAGAGAGGGAGAGAGAGTTTTCAGCTCTGAGGTGGAGTCAAATTGTATATTCCCAGGTCAGAAATTAAACAACTTGAGACCGTCTCAATATGGACCAAAGAAATGATGTAATAGATACCTTAGTATCTATTATGCAAACAATATTACAAATGTATGTGTGTGAAACTGCTTGTATTATAAAGCAATACACACAAAATGCTGGAGGAACTCAGCTGGCAATTTATTTTCTGAGGTACTTTGAGGTGTTTGTGATTAAGTGCTAAACAAATGCAAGTTCTAACCAAGACAGTTAAGAAGCAGAATTTTTTTTTTACACCTGATACACAAAAATCTGATTTTGGAAGATGGTATGTTCAAAACTTTTAAACTAGGAAGACCACAAATACTCTTGTGATTTTTATAATGTGTATTGAATTTGTTCTTTGCAACTTCTATGCAATTATATATGTATAATATTGTGTCTGATTGGCTCCCCATTTCACTCAACAATGAATCTGCCTGTAAAGTCTAAATTATTTCTGAAGTGGTCTATTTTGCACAGGACAAGAATTGGGTAAAAACAATGCACTCATACAAATAATTCTCAGATTCTTTTTCCTCCGTTTTTATTTTTAAAACCTGCCTTAAGATAATTTTCTCAAATATGCTGTATAAATGCTATTGTTGTTTAAACAAATTTAATTAAGTTTTAAGCTGCAAATTTAGTTGACCTTAACCTTTTGTTTCTGTAATCTTTTTTTCCAGGCTCTTCTATGAGCACATTCAACGTCTCTGTAAAGTTGTCACTGCAAATCACAGGGCACTTCAAATTCCAGAGGTAATAACTTAAGGAAATTTAGTATTTGGCAAATCTATGCAGAAGAGTTCTGGAAGAGAATTTCTAAATATTACATTAAAAACAAAAAATGCAGGAAATGTTCAGTAGGTGAGACAATGGCAGTGGAAAGAGAAAGGGTTAATGTTTTAGGTTAGAAAACACTTCAAAGCTAGAAAAGAGAGGTTTCCTAGCCAAATCAGCATGGCGGTTGTTGTCAGATCTGGACCTGGATGAAAGGAGCAAAAAACAAGCAGCTCGTAGGGATGGGGGAGGAGGCAGAACGAGCCTCTTCTTGGATTTGGAGGCGAGAGGAGGGGAGCTGGAAGCCAGGAACAGATGGGCAGTGATTTGGCCACCACTGCCAGCCCACCAACTGGAGAGTGTCGTGGTTAAGGGCCAAAACACTCGGTGAAGGTTGGGAACCACCTGATGACATCTGCTCCTGGCTGAAGGCTACGGTTACCTTATAAGGTAACTGGAGAATGCACCTTAACAGGTGTTTGTAACAAGAATGCAGAGGAATTGGGTAGGACAAAGGGAATATCTATGATAGGACAAGGTTAGGGTTGGCATGGAAATGAATTAAAAGTGTCGGTTGATGTTTAAATGGAAGCAGTTAGAAACTGTTAAGTATGGACAGAGTAAGTTCAAACAAAGGAAAACAACAGGAATCCCTTACTCACTCTTCCTTCAGTTAGTCCTGACGAAGGGTCTCGGCCACCAGCAACTTTTATGTGTGTTGCTCAAACAAAGGAATGTCAGATTCTACCACAGGACTGGTCTTTTTCCCCATCTGCTGTTGCAGCATTTTGGAGACATGGTAGTTCTTTGTGCTCTCCTTTTCTGTCCCCACCACACACTCTCTGTGGCACTTTCTCATGCAGGCACAGGAGAATCAGATCTTATCCTTTTACGGCTTCCATTCTCCCAATCTAAGGACACAAGCAGTCTTTCCAGTGCAGGAGCGATTCAAGTTACTTCATTTTGGTGTTCACACTGTTGTAGATCCCCCAGATAGAATTTGGCACTCCCTGTTGTCTACCACTTTAATTCTCCATCCCACTCCCATTCTAAACCAGCCACCCACTGTAACACTGAGGCTCTCAACAAAATCTTCTATCTGCATATGTTGCAGCGTTTTAGAATCTGCATTTAATTCTAGATCCTTGGGTAGCCACTGTCTCTCAGAGCGGGCTGAATTTGCCGTTCCGTAATTTATCTTGTGCAGATGCCGGAATTCCAAAGCAACAGACACAAAATGCTGGAGGAACTCAGCAGCTCAGGCAGCATCCATGGAAATGAACCAACAGTTGACGTTTCAGGCTGAGAGTCTTCCTCAGGACTGGAAAGGAAAGGGGATGATGTCAGAATAAAAAGGTGGGAGAGGGAAAGGAGGATAGCTTGAAGTGGATAATGAAGCCAGGTGGGTGGGAAAGGTAAAGGGCTAGAGAGGAATGAATCTGATAGGAGAGGAGAGTAAACCATAGGAGAAAGGGAAGAAGGAGAGGCACCAGAGGGAGGTGATATGCAGGGGAAGGAGGGGAGACACCAGAGGGAGATGATAGGCAGGTGAAAAGAGATAAGAGGCTAAAGTGGGGAATAGAAGGGGGATGGATTTTTTTTTAACTAGAAGGGGAAATCGAGTACAACATGACTTGGCTGAACGTGCCCTGCATGTTGTAATTTTTATACTCATTTTTTTAACCTTCTCACTTTCTAACTGCCCTTGTATCACATCTTTTGTTAATTTTCTGCCGACTGCCCCTATTAATCCATTGACAGGATAGGCTTTGTAGCTTATATCCATTGGCAACCCTAGCATTGTCCCTATCAGAGAGATCCCCATTGTCTTGTCCAACCATTCCCCCACCTTCTCTTGTTTTCAACTTGAAACGTTTTCCTTCCTACAGATGCTGTTCATCTTACTGAATGTGTCCCGTGTTTTCTGGTTTTATTTCAGATTTTAAGTATCTACAATTTTTTTTTTTGTAAATTTCATTGTAAATACAGCATTTCCTTGTGGATAAATTGGAATCAATAGATGTACTATATCTGGATTTCAAGAAAACCTTTGCTAGGGTGTCAGTATGTTATTGCAGAAAGTGGGAGCTCATGGTTTAGGAAGTAATTTTACAACGGATAGAAGACTGGCTAATGGAAAATAGAGAATAGGCATAAGTGGGTTGTCTTCTAGATTGGCAAGATGTAGCAAGTGGTGTACCACAGGGATTTGTGCTGTGGCCTCATGTTTTTACAATTTGTTAATTCTGTGTATTATTTCACATGTACCAAGAGAGTGAAACACTTTGTTTAGCATCCATTCAGATAATTTAATTACAACAATGCAGTGAGGTAGTTCTAAGGAAGACAGTAGAATGAACTGTACAGTTATAAAGTACAGTGGAGGCACAAAATAAAGAGCAAGGGGTAGATTGAGAGGTTAAGAGTCCATCACTCTTGTAGATGCCACTGAGTGGTATGGTTGTTAAATTTGCAGATGACACAAAAATGAGCAGGAATGGAAGTTGCAAAGAGGACATTAGAAGACTTCAGGGAGCAAAACGGAAAGCAAGTGAACAAATGAATCTGCAAGTGCAGTTTGTGGGACGTGTGAAGTTGTCTACAAAAGAAACAAATGATATAAATGGTGACTGACTGTAGCAAGCTGAGATGCAGAGGGATCTCAGTGTTATCATTCATTGCCAGGACAATTAAATGCAGAAGTAGACAGACTTTTTCACTCAGGGTGAAAAAAAGCAGTGGAACCTGAATCTTTGAATGTTTTGAAGGTGGAGACAAATAGGATATCTGAGAAGGTGATAAAGGGGCCCATGGATAAACAAGTGTACATTTCTAGCAGAACAGGCTTGGGGAATTTAGTAGCCTTCCCTTGTCCCTCATCCCTTTGGGTTGTAGCTTCCTTTGCAACTAGAAAAAGTATCTACAAATACATTGAGGATTTGATACTTTCACATAATTAGGCTTAGTTAGAACCTGGAAGTGTGGCCCATTAGAATGAAGCATTTACACTTTGTCTCTCTGCAGCACAGAATGGTATAATATAATTGGAACAAAAATGATGGCGTGGATTTGGACTAGGTAAAGGTTATTCCATGCATATCCCTTGTAGATGTATATAGAACTGAAATTATCAGTGAAGCATTTGACGTGAAAATTGGCGTGCAAGTATTAACCACTCTTTGGATCCAGCCTTGCACTTGATTCTTCCCCTCCCCCCACCCGCACTCACCTGGTTGTGATGCAGAGGGTTGATCTCGCTGACCCTCCCATCCTGTGGGCCAACGTGTAGGCTCACCACCAGCAAGATTAGGCCCTGCTTTCCAGAGAGACCCTGCAGGCTTTACCAGGAAGCAAAACATGGGGTGAAGCTTTGTATTCTGTTGAAGCTAAGGCTGCCTAGTGGTTTGGCTCTGACATTTAGTCAGTCAGGATCTGATAAAGCTGGTGTGAACAATTAAGATCAAAACACATTGAAACACTTGGAAATCAGGTTCCCTTAGGTACTGCTGGTCATAGCCTGCAAGATTTACCTCCATCTTTGGCTGCCCAGTTTGAGTTATGTTGGTTTTTGGTAACCAAGTCTTAAAGTCAATCTGATGAACTTTGGTGAAAACTGAATATTTAAATTAAAGTCCAAATTATTTTTTTATATACTTTCTCAGTTCTTGATCTCTCATGCTTCAAGCCAGTTCAATAGAATACTTGTGGCACCAGGAATTTGCCACCAATCTTTCCTAACAAATTGGCTTCAGAGCACATTTTTTATACCGGTGTGTTGTTAGCTCTTCGTTTGAAGAGGTGTTTTTTTTACCAAGTCTCTTCCTATTTCTTTGCTTCCCATTAATCTTGCTATTCTCAGCTCAGCAGATTACCTGTTCTCATCTCCAACAGTTTAACAGTTTCTCTGATAGCAGTGCCAGAATGTAAAAGAGAGAGGGAGAGAAAGATCCGTAGTGAGTGTGATTTGAGTCTGTGTTTGCTTCCCTTTCTTCACCCTGACAGTCGCTGAAACACTGGAGCTAAACCCATATCAAGGCAGCTTCGTTTCATTTTGTTTTGTAATGTTTGAGCCAAGTTGTCTTTGTAACTGGGTAGTTTGAACCTAGCTGTGAATCACTTTGCTGTTCATTTTTCTTCTCTATTTTTCTACACTATTCCCTTGCCTGGTGGTGAGAGAACGTACAAACTCCTTAGTCAGTGGTGGGAATTGAACCCCAAGCACTGACGCTGTAAAGTGTTATTTTAACTGCTACGCTACTGTGTCGTCCACATATACAGTTTATACAGTATATGTATATTATGTATGCAGCTTAGCAAATGCAACTTGCTATTCAGAATCGTTAAATAAAAGAAAATGAACATCGTGGGCAGAAACTTCATGGCGTTTCTTCCCCACACCACCACCCTCCCCTCCTTTGCTATCTCCTCCACTTCAATGCAAATCTACATTGCTCTCTCACCTTTGAAGAGTATGTGCGATACAGTACCTAGACCCATTTTTTTGTGCTGTTAATTCACTGAGGTAACCTATACTTGTAGAGGGGTCTATTCCTCTCAGATCTTTCTGCCGCCAAAACAGAATTTACTACCCAGTGCTCCAGCTCAAGGAACTAGTGAACTTTGTCCAATGTTGTCTGATGTTCTGAAATTCTTTTGTGCACTCAATGGAGGTCACCACTCTGGAGCTGGTCGGATGCCTACGCTGTGAAGTCTGTGGAGGTATTTTTGTTACAGGCAAATACACAAGGGAGCTGCACTTCTAAATTTTCTCTGCACTGCACAAATATTTCTGTTCATAGGTCACAGTAATTGTAATCCTTTTTGTTAATATTGCCTGCGCTCTGAGATGCCACCTACTTAAAATAGAAATTAATTTGTAATCCTAATGGTTGTGTTGAGATTGTGATATTGTGTACCTTGTGTACTTTCTGTACCTTTTTAGGTGTATTTGAAAGAGGCTCCATGGCCGTCCGCACAGTCAGAGGTTCGAACAATCAATGCATACAAGACCCCAAGAGATAAAGTTCAGTGTATCCTGCGAATGTGCTCCACCATAATGAATCTGTTAAGCTTGGCCAATGAGGACTCAGTCCCTGGAGCAGATGACTTTGTTCCCGTTCTTGTCTTTGTCCTCATCAAGGTGAGCCAACAGATGAATATCATTTTTTTTTAACAGGAGTGCAGTTATAATGCAGCCATTCTAAAAAGCCACTGGTATTTTCAACTCTGCATACAAGCAAAGGAATGCATTCTTCTGCTAGGCAAATAAAAAAGTCTCTTGTCTTGAAAATTAAATTGCTTTTTGAACCATTTTATGCACATATATATTTTCACCTAGATAGCTGCAGCAAATTTCAGTTTCATTTAGATTGTCCATTGATCTGTTGATTTTTTTTTGATGAACAGTAGATAGCACCCTGAGGAATTTTGTCTAACCCTGTAATCACTAGGGTATTCAATGTGTGAAATCTTTGAGTAACACATACAAAATGCTAGAGGAATTCAGCAAGTCAGGCAACATCCATGGAAAGGAATATAGAGTCGATGTTTTGGGCTGAGACCCATCATCAGCATTTTGTGTGTTGTTACTCTGGATTTCCAGCATCTGCAGAATCTCTTGTGTTTGCAAAATCTTTGAACCTTGAACATTTTGACCACTTCTGAGTTTGGATGGTAATGATGCTTTCTCTGCAAAAGGCAGCTACTTAATCCTATGCAAATTTATATTTTGAACTAAGAATATCATCTGCTGTCAGTAAGATGTTGTTCTAATGTATTTGGAGAAAAAAAATCATTGTCATTAATTCCTGCAGGATTCTGTAGCACTAATGATGGTTTCTTCAGGCTAATTGGCAAGGCTAGACAATGCAACATGTCTGAGAGATGATGTAGTAGAGGTGATATAAAACACCTTTAATCTAATTGAACCATTCTCAATGCTTCTCGAATATCTAACATTTTATATGTATTTCCCATGAAGCATAAATTAAGACGTTGCTATTGAATGAGAAGTAATATATGGTCTGATTCTTTCTCCCTCCTGATTTTGTACGGCTTTTAATTCATCTCTTTTATACCTTTAGGCTAACCCACCCTGCCTGCTGTCCACTGTTCAGTACATCAATAATTTCTATGCCAGCCGGCTCAGTGGAGAGGAATCCTATTGGTGGATGCAGTTCACAGCAGCAGTTGAATTCATTAAAACCATTGATGATCGCAAGTGATGCAGAACACCACCTGCATGACAGACTGTTAGGAAAAGTGAAAAGATTTGCACCAACTGTTTGCGAGAAGGAGAGCTGGAGACTGAATCTTCTCTTGTATAGTACATGTACATAGTGTGGAGACATTTAAATGAAAAAAAAAGAACTAGATTCAGTGGATCTTTACCAAAATTAACAATCAGATTTACTAACAGGTCTTTGTATTACTGTCAGCAATGCGAAAAGGGACCACACTTTTTCAGGTATTTCAGAACTTGAAACTGTACTGTAAGCAAATGACCCCTCTTCCCATCTGTTATTCTGGTCTGCATGAGTTCTCAACTGGGGCCTTAAGCAAGTGTTTCTTTGATTTTTGATTTCATTTACCATGCCCAAGCCAACCCCTCAACAATTTTATAAAAAGAATTAGCAAATTAGCAACTGATGGCTTAATGTCTTTTTCATGAGGAAGTAGGTCTTTTTTGTCAAGTATCCAGCCCAATCTTTCAGAGAAACTTGCATTTGACCGAACAATCAGAGTTTTCCTAAAAATTGCACACAGCAGAAATGCAATGTGTTGGAATTAGAGGTAAAGAGCCAACAGGTCTGTTATTTTATCTGAAGAAGTCACCACTTTGTGTTGCTTCAAAGTGTTCTTGGGCCTTCCAATAAATTATTTCCAAAGCCTGGACTTTTCTTTAAGCGAGCTGACATACCTGACATTGTAACCTTATTGGCATCTGTTTTAAGTGTTAACATTTAACCAGCCTGTTAGTAAAGCAGCATAGGACTCCACTGTTTTGTTGCTAGGGTTTTTATAAACCGAAGTCATATAATGATGCTTTATGGAGGTGATTTTATAAGGTTGTCTGTTTCACGGTTTCAAAGTCAAAGTGCTGGTTCTCAGTTCTTAAACTAGTTTCCTTATTGTGTGGCAAATAGTTGATCCAGAGACTAAAATAAACCAGTTTCTGCTCTCTGTATAAGGGATCCAGTTGTAGCCAGAGGATACAGAGACCTCTCTTCCCACAATCTCAACTCAGCAAGGGACATTGTCAAAGCAGCAACGAAATGCTGAACTCTTGCCTGCAATTGAATTCCAACCTTGACTGCTATTTGACTCCCTCATTTCCATGGAGGTTTTATTCTCCCCTGTGGGCATAAGGACCATCTCACAGAAGCACACCTCTTCATCTCCTGGAGCACACAAGGAAATTCGCAACCGTGACTGCCATGGCTGGGAGAGATGAAAATTTGAGTGGAAGACCAACAAAAATCACTTCAGTCCCTCACAGCAGCTGAGACTTCCAGTTGACAGCAGTGCCTTTGTTGACAGCGAGAGTTAACATGTAACGGCCAACATGAATGGACAGCCATACATGACTGGTGCTAGCTGCACCTTTACAAAGCCGTTTCCAATAAATGGAGTAGGAAGGCATTGGGACTTGGCTTGTCTAGAACAATTTTCAGGTGAAACTGCCAAAATGCAGTGAGTCAGATGTTGATTGTTAGGATATACAGTATAAATGGCAAGGTATAAGAATTTAAATTATTGCATTTTAGGTTACATTATGAACACTCACGTGGTAGGATTAAATAATGGCAGCTCCAGTAAGTCAAGACTGATTTGTTTTTTTCTTTATTATATATAAAGGGATCATTACTCAGTGGGTGGATGAATAGTAATATTAATGTAAATGCACCTGATTTTGCATATTTTTAGAAAATAAAGTAACTTAAGAGAAGAAGGTCTCCATTGTGCTAATCCGAAACCAGTCTAATATAAACCTGCCATCATTACGAAATTCACAGGCTACCAAAGACCTTGGATGTTTATGTGAGTTTGTCCCTTAGTGGCCATATAGAATAAAATCCTTCCTAATCTCGGATACCTGTGCTCACCTGAGACATCTCCAGCACATATCTAATGATACGATTTCAGTTTGGGTCAAGGGTTTGGAACGGTGAATACCACAGGGAGAGCTGTTGGATACATGTTCTGAGGTTTCATATCTCAATATCAAGGAGGAAAGAGGTAGAGTAAGTACTTGCCCTCCAACCACTTTCTTGGACTGGGGATGTTGGACACCACCATGTTTAATTGTAAATTATCTGAATTGTGGGAGAAAAATCTATACCTGTTCTAACTGAATGTATATTCGATGTGGAATTACAGTTTGTAGATATTTTAGTGCAAGTCTGGAGTAAAGGATCTTTCTTATTTCAAACAGCAGCCTAAATATTCAATATTTTATAGTCTTGAAGCAATGGGACACTTCATACCAATACAACCACGATCCATGTAACAACATCTTAGCTAGTTCCTACAATCTTTTTTTTTTAAAAGTCTTTGCAATAAAAAGAAATTCCTGGAATGAATTTTAATGTGCACCTGCACACTTTAGTTAGTCAGTTGACATGGGAAGATTTGATGCTGAATATAATCAATGATATTAAAGCCATATAACTGGGTGATTTTAAAATGAATAGTCTGTTCACCTGATTATTACTGAGTTACTCATTTCCTCTACTTGTAAGTAAAACTTCCAGCCCTGACAGACAGTTTAAGTTCAAGTTGATTTGAAACAACTTGCCAAAAACAAGTCCTATCTTTATTTTTATTTTAATGTAATTAAGTTTCAGTGTGACTAAGTGTCTAGCTATAATGTAGTAGTTAGCACTAATTTAAGGCTACATGATCAAATGGCATTTCTGAATATTTTTAATCTTGGGTTATACATCTGGGAATCTGAATTCCTTACACTAGTGCAAAACTTGGCCTGATGGTGTTAAAACTGGAAAAAAAAAGGTAATTTATGTATAATTCCAGCTGTGGGGTATTAATGCAGTTGGCATTATATGCAGGCATGAGGTGTCTAAGTCAATAACCTAAGCAAAATGGCTAGCAGAACCTAATCTGACACAAAAGTGCTTTACAGATCAGCTAGCTGGAGAAACCAGGATAGAGGATGAAATTCAAAACCTAGCTCCTTTTTGGCTTAGTGTTACATTTCTCTGGTGTTGCCGACCCTCGTCTCAGCAGCATTGGGGTAATACACATCATGCTGGGCTTTTAATGGGTATATAGGGAAGGTGCAGTTGAAGGCTAAAGACTAATTGGCTGAAACAACAACAATATTTGTCTTGCAGTTGCACTTTGAAGTAATTTTTAGACATTATGTTTTTTGTTTTTCTCACCTTAAACATCAATTTAGGAAAGGAATTTAAATGTAAACAGTGGGACAGCTTAGGGATTGGGGTTTATTTATTTTACAGTTAGACTTTATGAAAACTGAAATGTCAGCTATTTATTTTTAACGTGCTTTCTCTGTGGGTTCATTCTAAGTTGCCTTTTGTGTTTTAAATTTTGAAGTACGGTCTTAAACATTTGAAGAATTTGCTTGGACAACTTGTGTATGAGTTGATTGTATCCATGGAGATTTTGAAATGTATGGAAACTATCACTTGCATACTGTATAACAAAAATAATTTAAAAAAGAAAAATTGCAACTGCTTTAATTAGACACGTAAAACCTGTACTGACAAGCATATCGACCCAGAAATGTATGTGAGGACCAAACCTACTACCATATCTGATGTTTTAGAACATCAGGAATGGACAACTAATGATTTTCTGCAGTTAGCAGCTAGGAACTTAGAAGGGAGTGTTATATTGAGAAGTTAATCTAAGCTAACGAAATACTGTGTTTTGTTTGTTAACTGCATCACCTGAATTACTGCCTCTTTGAAACTGTTAGAGATTTTACAAAGCCTAAGTTAATGAGCTTGCACAATCTTGCACACGGGAAAAATGTATACTGTCTTTAAGGAGATTAATGTAATATATCAATCCATAATGCTAATTAAAGGGAGCCTTTTATCCCATTGTTGGTGTCTGCTGGTGAATTTGGTTCTTGCCATACTGAAGAATTGATTTCAGTGTTAATTTTCTGCATGCAGTGTTGGGTGGTCTTCATATTGTACAGCACATTAACTCATGGGTATATTTGTACCAACTAAAATTCATGCACATTGGCTCTAACGACTATAAGATGTGTACGAATTTCAACAGGATCTTGCATGCAAACTTAACAGCAACATTAGGAGCAGTAATGCAGTGGTGCTTGGTACAAATCTGTTGGCAGATACAATCAAGCAAAAGGAATTTAGTCTGTGCTTGATTGTACTATCGTAGGGAACTCTGCATTTACTATTGTAACCCTCCCGAATTCCTGTCAGCAGGTGCTACATTGCGTCTTGGGATTTCTGATGAAAAGTATTGAAGAGATGAATGGATGACTATATATGTTGGAGCTTTAGTGAACTACTTTTTAGAGTTCATAATCAAAAAATGCAGATACAGTCAGATGTTCTGCTTTCCTGTCATTCAATATGGGACAATTTCAGGTCTATTCCTTTTCCTTTTCCTGTTCCTTGGACGTATTGTGCACAAATATTTAAACTATAGAAATACCATCAGGACAATGCAACCATAACCATGTTGTTCACAAAATTACTTATCAATGCAATTGATTGCTTAGTGAACTGTTTTAATTAAGATTCTACATTATTGGTAGTTTTTTGCTGGTTTTGCCCTGTGAGGTATTGGTTACTCCCAGTGATGAGTTAAGCAGATCCTCTTGTCCTTACCATCATGCAGCACAGAAAAAGGCCCTTTGGCCCTTCTAGTCCATCTTGAACTGTTATTCTGCTTTGTCTCATCGACCTGCACCTGGACCATAACCAGCAACCCCCCCATACCCCTCTCATCCACCTGCTTACCTGAATTTCTCTTAAATATTGCACTTGAACCTGAATCCACCACTTCCACTGACATCTCGTTCCACATTCTCACCACACTGAGTAGAAAAAGTTCTCCCTCAGGTTCCCTTTAAATATTCCACCTTTTGCGCTTAACTCATGGCCTCTAGTTCAAGTCTCACCCAACCTCAATGGAGAAAACTATCTATAACTTTCATAATTTTGTATACTTCAATCAAATTTCCACTCATTTTCCTGCACTTCAGGAAATAAAGTCTTAACCTATTCAAAGTTCAAAGTAGATGTATTATCAACTGTACATTTTTTAAAAACTAATAATACTGAAAACATGAGTTTATTTTTTTGATATACAGAGTGGAATAGGCCCTTTGAGCCACACTGCCCAGCAACGCCCGATTTTAACCCTGGCCTAATCATGAGCTAACTTTCAATGACCAATTAACATATCACTGGTACATCTTTGGAATGTTGGAGGAAACCAGAGACCCGGAGAAAGATCACATGGTCACAGGGAGAATGTACAAGCTCTTTACAGACAACAGCAGGAACTGAACCTGGGCCATTGGTACTGTAAAGCATTGTTATAACCACAATAGTCCTTGAAAGTGAGTCCATAGGTTGTGGTAAGTGACACTATCCATACTGGTTGAGGAGCCTAATGGTTGGGTTTAATTCAGGTCCTCAAGTCCCAGCAACATCCTTGTAAGTTCTCTCTGTACTCTTTCAGTGGTATTGATATCTTTGCTGCAGCTACCCACCTTCCCCTCCCCAAATCCTTTGCATTCACCTTCCATTTTCACGTAATTAAATGCTGCATCAAGTCTCCCACTCTCTTGCGACTGTCATGAGCATGTCCACACGTATGCTCAGATGTAATGGAAACATCACAGGTACAAAGCATCATATAAGCAGCATTCACAAGATGAGCAAAAATCATTTTGAATCTTTACAGTAAAGAACTTAATTAGAACAAAAACAAATTCCATTGTGCAAAGTGGAAGTCATGTTACAATGTTCTTATACTGCAGTCATGCTGGTTGGTTCAAGGGCTGAAAGATTGAAGAGAAGTAACTGTCCTTGAACTTGATGTGGGATTTCAGGCTTCTGTATTTGCCCAATGGTAGCTGCAAGAATATGGAGTGGCCTGGATGGTGGAGACCTTTGATAGATGTTACCTTTTTGAGATGGCACCTCGAGCATTCACGCTCAGCTTTCTGAAGCATCATTCCATCTGCATCTCCATAATATTAGCTAGTGACAATTTGCCATGCTCAGGATTCTGCTTTAAATTAAACAATTTCAGTTAACACGACTTTTCACTCTGATCTGCTGAGTTCTAATGAAGCACCATCCCTGTGAAATGTTAACTTCCTACTCAGTTGCTGCCTAGCCTGATAAGTATTTCCAGTATTTGCTGTTTATAACTTGTGGAATCCATGGTAGGTGTGATTCTTTTATGGGGTTCTTCACAGATTCAGAATTCATAATTTCAGGACAGGTGCATTTTTTGTCTCCTGTCATTGTCTGTCCCATTTCTTCATGCAGTGGGGACTTGTTGCTGAAGTACAACTCAAAGGAAATTGTTGTTTTCATATCTTTACCTTCTGAAGCACATGGCTTTTATCCATTCGTGCCAAAGATTAAACCTGTGAGCTACCTTCTCTAATAACAAAACCAGGAAATGCACAGGAGCATGAAGAGACACACCGTTTTATGAACAACTTCCATCCCTCCACCATCAGGTTTCTGAATGGACAATGAACCGACCCATGAACACTATCTCACTGCTTTTGCTCTCTTTTAGCACTATTTTAAGTGTATTTCTTGCTGTAATTTATAGTATTTTTATGTATTCCTCTGGTATGCTGCTGCAGAACAACAAATTTTATGATGTGTCAGTGATAGTAAACCTGACTCTGATTCTAAAACACAACAGGCCAGGCAGCATCTTAGAGCTTTCTGCTCGGATTATCAGATGGCCTAATGGGAAGCTGCCCCTGACATTGGTGGGGTAAAAGTTGGGATGTGGTTCACTCATGTTTTCTCTCACGTTGAGACCGCTGGTTTTTGGCCATTTAATCGCTTACTAAATCAAAGACAGAGATCAAGAGCTGAGTTTGCTCTTGATGCAGAATGCACAGCCCTACAACTTTTTCAGAGTCTGTTTGATCACCTGTGGGCTGCTCTTAAAATAATGAACTCCAAAGCAAAATGCACAAAGCTTTGTGGATCATAAATGCAGCTGAGGCCCACTGGATATCCCTGTTTCAAAGACCAGGCTTCCACTCAGTCATCATCATCATGTGCCATGCTGTTCCATACAGTGGCTCCTGTATCTAATAAATTGGTCACTGAGTGTAAGTACACAGCAGTAGAATGATCTGGTTTGTGCATTCAGTGGCCAAAGTACAGGAGGTACCTAATAAAATGGCCATTGACTGCGCTCATGAATCAGAATCAGAATCCAGTTTATTATCACCGGCATCTGTCATGAAATTTGTTAACTTAGCAGCAGCAGTTCAATACAATACATAATATAGAAGAAAAAAATAAAATAATAAATAATAAGTAAATCAATTACAGTATACATATATTGAATAGATTGAACATCTGTGGAAGTTTTTGAGTGTACTTGTTGACATGCCAAATCCCTTCAAACTCCTGACAAGGTATTGTTGCTGTCTTGCCTTCTTTGTAACTGCATCAATATTCTGGGACCAGGATAGGTCCTCAGAGATCTTGACACCCAGGAACTCGAAACTGCTCACACTCTCCACTTCTGATCCCTCTATGAGGATTGGAGGATTGGTATGTGTTTCTTTGTCTTACCCTTCCTGAAGTCCACAATCAGCTCTTTCATCTTACTGATGTTGAGTGCCAGGTTGTTGCTGTGACATCACTCCACTAGTTGGTATATCTCACTCCTGTACGCACTCTCGTCACCACCTGAGATTCTACCAACACTGGTTATATCATCAGCAAATTTATAGATGGTATTTGAGCTATGCCTAGCCACACAGTCATGTGTATTTAGAGTAGAGCAGTGGGCTAAGCACACACCCCTGAGGTGCGCCAGTGTTGATCGTCAGCAAGGAGGGTATCACCAATCGACACAGATTGTGATCTTCCGGTTAGGCAGTCGAGACCTACCCACTTCAAGATTCGATGTGTGATGTTCAGAGATGCTGTTCTGCACACAACTGTAACATTTGGTTAATTGAGTTAGTCACCTTCCTGTCAGCTTGAACCACTCTGGCCATTCTCCTATGACCTCTCTCATTAACAAGGTGCTTTCGCCCACAGAACTACCACTCACTGGATTTATTTTTGTTTTGTTTTTCTCACTATTATCTGTAAACTCTAGAAACTGTTGTGCATGAACATCCCAAAGGATCACCAGTTTCTGAGATACTCAAGCCATGCCAAGTGACACCAGTAATCATTTCACGGTCAAAGTCACTTGAAGCGTGTTTCTTCCCCATTCTGATGTTTGGTCTGAACAACAATTGAACCTCTTGACCATGTCTGCATGCTTTTTTGCGTGGGTTGCTGCCACATGATTGGCTGATTAGATTAATGAGCTGGTGTACCTAAAATAAAGTGCCCACTGAGTATATGTCATCATATGCACACACGTTGACAAATTTGAGCATGATTTCACCGAAATGCCTATATTTAAGTTCGTTCACGTTGCCACGGGAAAGCTTCATTCTGAATCCAAGTTTAAAGTTTTTTGACTATTTTAATGTTGCTCTCCCGGAATACAATTGCAGAGCAGCACCATCACCACAAGATGGCAGGTTTGGCTTGCTCACCAATACTACGGTCACTCACGGCGTTCATTTTACTGACTAACTCGGTTTCTTCGCTGCTTTCATGAAACAAGGTCTGCCAAACTGGAGCTTTTCCAAGTATTTTCTCGCTTTCCTGAGCATGCAGTCTGATTGTTTCAGGCAAACATTAAACAAAAAATCTTTATGCAGCTGGATATTCATGTGTACGGGTTGGAGAGAGATGGATGTGCTTCCTGTGGTTTTGTTGATATGCTTGAAGTAATTTTGTGAATGGCACAGGGTTACACTACCCTCTTAATGTAAACATTTGGAGAACTACAAAGATCCACTTCAGGCCAAGTCAGATAAACATGAGGCAGAAAGCAGATAAGGTGAGATTGAGAGGGGGAAGAGAACACTCCTACCCCTAATATGTGCATGCAGCATACAACTTCATCAGACTCCTATCTCATTATGGATTTTAATTCGTGTTGTTAAGGAAACCAGAATTTGGGATCCTTAACTACAACTTGAATTTGCACACTAAGCGTCCACAGGGACAATTAAGGCACAACTGAAGTCTGGATCAATGGGGAAAAGAAATGAAAGATTAAGAGTAGCTTTCTTTGTTACATGTAAGTTGAAGGATAAGGTGAAAAGAGTGGTTTGTGACAATAACCAACACAGTCCAAGCTGTGCTAGGTGTCGGCATGCTTTTAGCACCAACGTAGCATGCTCACGTCTTGATGAGAATAGAGGAGGAAATTGGAGGAAACCCATACACACAATAGCCCCCCAGTTCCCCTGAAGCTCACCAGGGCCTCAGTTTGGGATAGAATGTACAGACAGCAGCAAAGCTGAACTCCAGTCGCTGGGGCTGTAAAGCATTTCACTAACCACCTCGCTGCAATGATGTGGGTTACAGAGAGTTTTAGTCAGAAGGATTGCTAAAAGAAGCTGGATCTGGAGGTCAGGGGACTGAAGACCAGAGGATTGACAATAATGGACTGAAGTGGGGGTTATTAAATTTATTGCAGAGCAAGACGGGAGGTGGGAGAGCTGAACCGGGCAGGTATAAGCACAGGCTTCAGCTACTGAGTTGGTGGCTGGTTAGGTAGGCGGTATCGGTAGGTAAGCAAATGAAGTCCAAGCTACACACAGGCAAAGCTGAGTGCCTCGGCAACAGTTAAATTAGGTAGCTGTAGCCACGCGACGTAGAAACAGCCCCTTTGGCCCACTAAAACTACGCCAACCATCAGACACGAACTGCCTACGATTCCTGCACCCGTTCACTTGTGGCAATGTGCACCTGTAATTTAGGAAATGTTTTTTTCTGTCACGTACCAAGATACAGTGCAAAATTTGTCTAGCATATAGTTCATACAGATCAGATCATTACACAGAGCATTGAGGGTAAAACAATAACAATGCAGAATAAAGTGAAAATGTAGTGCAAGTCCACAATCAGAATCACGTTTATTGTCACTGACATATGCCATGATTATTTTTTGTTTTGAGGTAGCAGTACATTGCAATACATCAATTAATATAAATTACAATAAGAAATATTTTTAAAATGATTGTTCTTGGCAATTTTTTCTACAGAAATGGTTTGCCATTGCCGCCTTCTGGGCAGTGTCTTTACAAACTGGTGACCCCAGCCAATACCAATTCTCTTTACAGATTGACTGCCTGGTGTCAGGGGTTGCTTCACCAGGACTTGTGATGTGTACCACCTGCTCCCACGGCTTTGCATGGCCCTGATCCAGGGGCGAAGCAGGTGCTACACCTTGCCCAAGCAGAGGGAAGGAGCACCTTACACCTCCTTTGGTAGAGGTGCATCTCCACCCTGCCACCCAACAGAAGCATTATACTGTATAAATGTTTCCCCTTTAGATGGTAAAATTATGAAATGCTTCATATGTTGCATAAATTTTTTAAAACTTCCATCTGCATTTATTTTTTTAAACATTGATTATAAAGATTTCTGCAACAAGCAATATATATTTTTAATTCTTTTGGACAACAGCTCCTATTGCGTAACCCAGAGTGTGGCTGGTATATATGGAGCTCAGTATTTCTGGACGAGGCTAAATTTTGCCTGAACGTCTGCGCTGAAGTTTAGTGTAGGTGAAAGATAAAATGGTGTTAACGTAATGGTTTCCGACAATCAGGGTTCCGATCCATCGTTGCCTGTAAGGAGATCGTATATTCTCCTTGTGACTGCATGGGTTTCCTCCTGGTGCTTCAGTTTCTCCCATATTCAAAGACGTACGAATTAGGGTTAGTAAGTTGAGGGCATGCTATGATACCGTAGGATATTGGAGCAGAATTAGGCTATTTGGCTGCTATATTGATGACAGAAGCAAAGGCTGCCCCCAGCCATCCTCTGATTGTGTTGGTGGTTGATACAAATAACACATTTCACCGCATGTTTTGATGACAAATCAAGCTCATCTTTAAGCATGTTTTGAGAACTGGCAAATCGCAGTCGCCTCTGTACACTGCTGATCGCTGAGCCCTGCCACCCCCTTCCGCAGTTCATTTCTTCCCTTCTGCAACTGGCTCGAGTAAACCTGTCCAACAGTTGAAGTGATGCTGACGCCTGTGTAAGTGAGATTTCTTGGAGCAAGAAATGGAGTGCTCATCTCCCAAGTAAAGAGTCAAAGGTTTGCAGCCGGGAGCTCAGATTTGTCTGCCTCGGGTGGTTGAGTTTAATCACTCCTTGGCCGGGTCACCACCCAGGAGCCAAGCATTTCACTTCAAGGGCAGACTTTGAAAAACAGACGTTCGCTTACATTCCTTCATGAATAATCAGTGCTGGTCAGAAAATTGCATAAAATTAAGAGTTATGGAGCGGCTGGTTGAAGCAAGTTGTAAGGTATAGCCTGCAAGCCGGGACCAGAGAGGGAGAATAAATGGAAAGCAATTAAACACACAGCAGCAGATACAGAATTTTTATATGCCAGTGGATGTCTAATCAGATCAGCTCATTATTAGTCTTGATGGGAGACAGTAATGTGCACGAACACGTTTGCAAAGCAACAAACCGATGGAGGGGCCTTCAAGCTGTCACTTTTGAACCATGTCACACGTAAATTCTGGTCAGTAGCTGTGTGTTTGTCTTTAAAAGGCATGATATGGCTGAAGAATTTACAATTTGCTTTTTTAAAAAAAAAATAGGAACTGTGGTGATCTCAGTGGCCACTTTATTAGGTACCTCATTAATGCAAATATCTGATCAACCAATAATGTGGCAACAACTCAATTCATAAAAGCCCACGGACATGGTCAAGAGATTCAGTTGTTGTTCACACCAACCATCAGAATGGGGAAGAAATGTGATCTAAGTGACTCTGAACATGGAAGAATTGTTGGTGCCAGATGGGGTGGTTTGAGTATCTCAGAAACTGCTGATTTCCTGGGATTTTCACCCAGACCAGTCCCCTGGAGAGTTTATAGAGAAGGGTGTGAAAAATATAAAAATTCTAGTGAGCAGCAGTGTGCGGACAAGGGAGATCAGAGGAGAACGGTCAGACGGGTTCAAGCTGACGGGAAGGTGACAGTAACTCAAGTAACTGCCCACTACAACATGGTGTGCAGAGGAGCATCTCTGAATGCACAACACATCAAACATTGAAGTGACTGGGCTGCAGCAGCAGAAAACCATAAACATACACCCAGAGGTCACTTTATTAGGTATGGGAGGTATCTAATGAAACGGCCACCAAATGTACAAACCAGATGATTCTGCTGTCTGTGTACAAATGCTTCAGTCACATTTGCTCCACTCTCCCTATGATTTGCAGTGCCAGGTAATAAAGAAGTAGAAATAAGGGGATGTCTTTGCAAATGATCAGAAGCCTTGCTCTGTTGTCTAAGGTGTGAGTATCTATTAATTGTGTCTCGTTGTGTGAGATTCTGTTAACAGAGCCCCTGGCCTGATGTAAAATTACATGTGCAATGGGGGGTTGGGGCAGCATCTTCACGCTTTCATGTGTGAAGATAAGAAGGAGTCAGTCTGTTATTTCCATTTATTTTTGCTTCCTTCTTACCTACAGCAAAACGGTGGCTGTTGGTAAACACTATTACAGCTCCAACAACCGAGATTCAATCACCGCTACTGTCTGTAAGAAGTTTGTACCTTCTCCCCGTGACCGCATGGGTTTTCTGCTGGGTGCTCTGGATTCCTCTCACAGTCCAAAGACAGGCTAATTGGTCACTTGATGGTTAATGGACCCACTAGGCCACCTGTTACCCTGCTGTGCCTCTAAATAAAATAAAATTGGGGAAAAAACAAATCATCACAAAGGAAAATGCCAGAAAAACTTGACAGGTGAGGTTCAACTGTGAAAAGAGGAAAAACTGTCAATGTTTGGGTCAACAATGCTGCTTTTTGTGTTTTAATTTCCACTTTGATTTACAGGCATTTACTGGTTTCAAAATGTGTCCTTTGTAAATACTGGAACATGTGTGAGTGGCCCTGGGAACTAAAACACACGTCTATCATAACAGATTAATCCAAAAACTTTTCCCTGACCCAGTAAAGGGTTCAGCTTGAAAAAAATGTAAACAAAAGAGATTTAGCAGATGCTGGAAATCCAGAGCAACATACACAAAATTCTGGAGGAACTCAGCAGGTCAGGGGCATCAATAGAGGGGAATAAACGCTCAATGTTTCGGGGCTGAGGCCCTTCAAAAATGCGTAGGTTAAGAAATGTGATTCGTCACTCAATGACCTACGAAGAAGCGTGTCAGTTCTAGCGAATCTTACAACTTTTCCTGTTTGTCTACGATGAAAATTGCATGAAATACTTCTTTAGTGAAATCCTCTTGCTATTTTCAGACTTCTTGCTGCTTTCTGATCAGTTGTCAGAAGGTGTCATTTGAGCAGATGTCAGCGTGCCCCATCCTCTCTTGCTGTTGCAGCATTAACATCTGGACAAATTCATCCAACTGAGACAGGTGAGTGAGCAAGTGCTGCTCGTAGGTCATCTATTTAATTTTAAGAGCCCGGGTTATTATGGCAGCTAATTACCGCTACTACACTAAGCACCATTGACATCCATTGATTTTTTTTTACTCATTTATGGGATGTAGGAGTTACTAGCAAGGCCAAACTTGATTATCCATCCTCACTTACAGACAGAGATGGTGTTGAGCCTCTCCAGACAGGATAGTGCAGGTGCTTTATTCACGCTGTTGTGCAGGGCATTTGTGTTTAGATCCACAATTAAGAACTGACGACGTGATTTCAAGCCAGGAGTGACTTGCGGAATTTGCACTTGATCCAGATTCAGATCCAGATTAGTTTATCGCCATTATACGCCATGGTACAATAAAACTCCTTGCTCGCGTTAAATCAGCGGGGAATTGGTTTACTATTGACACATCTACCAAGATACAGTGAACAACTTTGTTTTATATACTGTCTATTCAGATTATCAATGCATTGAGGTTCCTGAACTAGAACTGGAATCAGAATCAGGTTTAACATCACCAGCATATGTCGTGAAATTTGTTAACCTTTTGGCTGCAATACGTGATAAATATAGAAAAAACTGAATTACATTAAAAAATGTACTCTATATATAAATAAAATAGTTCAAATCAGTAGTGCAAAAACAGAAATAAAAAAAGAAGTGAGGTAGTGTTCATGGGTTCAATGTCCATTTAGAAATCGAAATTTATAGAGGAAGAAGCTGTTCCTGAATCAGTGAGTGTGTGTCTTCAGGCTTCTGTACCTCCTCCTTGATGGCAGCAATGAGAAGAGGATGTGTCCTTGGTGGTGGGGGTCTTTAACGATGGACACTGCCTTTCTGAGGCACTGCTCCCTGAAGATGTCTTGGATATTACAGAGGCTAGTGCCCGTGATGGAGCTGACTAATTTCACAACTTTCTACAGCTTCCTCCGATCCTGTGCAGTAATACCTCTCCGCATACCACGGAGTGACCCAGCCAGCGTGGATCATTTCACTCACCACACCTTCAAACTGATTCTACAATCTACAGACTCACTTTTGAGGACTCCTTACAACTCGTGTTCTCAGCATTATTTTTGTTATTTGTGCAGCTTGTCATCTTTTGCACACTGTTGTTTGTCAGTCTTGCTTCATGTTTAGTTTTTTTGTAAATTCTATTGTACGTCTTTATTTCCCTGTAAATGCCTGCAGGAAAATGAATCTCCAGTTTGTGTCTAGGTATGAACACTACCTTATAATCAATCCATATACAAGTCCTGAAAAGGGGTCTTAGCCTGAAACATCGACTGTTTATTCATTTCCATGGATGCTGCCTGACTTGCTGAGGTCCTGCAGCATTTTGTGTGTGTTTTTCTGGATTCCCGGCATCTGCAGAATTTCTTCTTTCGGCATTTAATCTATCATATGTATTTATATTTACTATGCTTTTTTATTATTGTGTTCTTTATCTTATTGTGTTTTTTTTACATGCTGCATCAGATAATTATTTCTTTCTCCTCCACACTTGAGTACTGGAAATACTAAACAATCTCGAATCTATATGGTATAGTCATACTTTATTGATCCCGGGGTAATCGGTTAAATATACATAATATGGTATAATATACATAATAGATCTTTCTTTGAATATTTGAATTGAGAGGAACAATAAGAGAATGCAGAATTAAATTATGGCTGTAGAGAATGTGTAACAGTATGTATGGTATTAACTACAGAAAATCTAGCACAAGACAACAGAATGGCAAAGATAGTGCAGAGCGGGATAGTGAAAAAAAATTTAAATTGGCAGCATGTCCAGTGCATGCTCTCTTTGTCCTCTGTGGTAGAAGTTCAGATTTAGAAATACTGAATAATACTTGGGAAATGCTCATATTCTGCAAAAGCTTGTATGATACCACATTAATCTGATCTACACAGAAGCTGCAGGCTGCTGTGGGGTTTTGCTGCAGGTCTGTTGTTAATCCAGCAGGTGGGGCTAGACTGAGGTTCCCACCAGATATATAACCAAATCCAAATTAAATTTCTTTGAATGTTGAGGTTGTTACTCTGTAACCTCTGCGGTCATTTTTTTAAAATGTGGAAGTTATTAAAATTGTGCCCTGTAGTTGGCAGTGCACAGAAATATAGAAACGTAGAAAATCTACAGCACAATACAGGCCCTTCGGCCCACAGTGCTGTGCCGAACATGTACTTACTTTAGAGATTACCTAGGGTTACCCATAGCCCTCTATTTTTCTAAACTCCATGTACCTATCCAGTCTCTGAAAAGACCCTATTGTATCTGCCTCCACCACCGTCACCGGCAGCCTATTCCAAACACTTACCACTCTCTGCGTAAAAAACTTACCCCTGATATCTCCTCTGTACCTACTTCCAAGCACCTTGAAACTGAGCCCTCTCGTGCTAGCCATTTCGACCCTGGGCAGAAGCCTCTGACTATCCACATGATCAATGCCTCTCATCATCTTATACACCTCTGTCAGGTCACCTCTCACACTTATCTGGATTGAATGCCATCTGCCACTTCTCAGCCCAGTTTTGCATCCTATCGATGTCCCGCTGTAACCTCTGACAGCCCTCCACACTATCCACAACACCTCCAACCTTTGTGTCATCAGCAAATTTACTAACCTATCCCTCCACTTCCTCATCCAGGTCATTTATAAAAATCACGAAGGGAAGAGGTCCCAGAACAGATCCCTGAGGTACACCACTGGTCACCAGCCTCCATGCAGAATATGACCCATCTACAAACACTCCTTGCCTTCTGTGGGCAAGCCAATTCTGGATCCACAAAGCAATATCCCCTTCGATCCCATGCCTCCTTACTTTCTCAATAAGCCTTGCATGTGGTACAATATCAAATGTCTTGCTGAAATCCATATATACTGCATCTACCGCTCTACCTTCAACAATGTGTTTAGTCACATACTCAAAAAATTCAATCAGGCATGTAAGGCACGACCTGCCTTTGACAGAGCCATGCTGACTATTCCTAATCATATTATGCCTCTCCAAATGTTCATAAATCCTGCCTCTCAGGATCTTTTCCATCAACTTACCAATCACTGGTCTATAATTTCCAGGGCTATCTCTACTCCCTTTTTGAATAAGGGAACAACATCTGCAACCCTCCAATCATCCAGAACCTCTCCTGTCCCCATTGATGATGCAAAGATCATTGCCAGAGGCTCAGCAATCTTCTCCCTCACCTCCCACAGTAGCCTGGTCCCGGTGACTTATCCAACTTGATGCTTTTCAAAAGCTCCAGCACATCCTCTTTCTTAACGTCTATATGCTCAAGCTTTTCAGTCCACTGCAAGTCATCCCTACAATTGCCAAGGACCTTTTTCATAGTGAATACTGAAGCAAAGTATTCATTATGTACCTCTGCTATCTCCTCCGGTTCCATACACACTTCTCCACTGTCACACTTGATTGGTCCTATTCTCTCACGTCTTATCCTCTTGCTCTTCACATACTTGTAGAATGCCTTGGGGTTTTCCTCGATCCTGCTCACCAAGGCCTTCTCATGGCCCCCTCTGGCTCTCCTAATTTCATTCTTAAGCTCCTTCCTGCTAGCCTTATAATTTTCTAGATCTCTATCATTACCTAGTTTTTTGAACCTTTTGCAAGCTTTTCCTTTCTTGTTGATTAGATTTACAACAGCCTTTGTACACCACGATTCCTGTACCCTACCATCCTTTCCCTGTCTCATGGAACATACCTATGCAGAATGCTATGCAAATATCCCCTGAACATTTGCCACATTTCTGCCGTACATTTCCCTGAGAACATCTGTTCCCAATTTATGCTTCCAAGTTCCTGCCTGATAGCTTCATATTTTCCCTTTCTCCAATTAAATGCATCCCTAACTTGTCTGTTCCTATCCCTCTCCCATGCTATTGTAAAGGAGAATTGTGATTACTGTCTCTAAAATGCTCTCCCACTGAGAGACCTGACAGCTGACAGGTTCATTTCCCAATACCAGATCAAGTACAGCCTCTCCTCTTGTAGGTGTACAGGGTCTTTCGTTTTTGTATGTTAAATTCAAAATGGCTTCTTTGTTATGTTCAATGCTGAGAGAGTCTCTAGCTAGACATTTGCTTGAGTTAATACAGACAGCAGGGTGCTATTAGCCAATGGGTGTTCATGTATTGTTTTGTTTTCGGATGATAATGTTGTCTCATATGACTGGGGACGGGGTTTTGGCGGGGAGTCGGAGGAGAGACGGGGAGTCGGAGGAGAGACGGGGAGGACGGAGGAGAGACAGGGAGTCTGGGGAGAGACGGGGAGTCGGAGGAGAGACAGGGAGGACGGCGGACGGGGTTTTTGGCGGGGGGTCGTAGGAGAGACGGGGAGGACGGTGGAGAGACGGGGAGGACGGAGGAGAGACAAGGGGTCGGAGGAGAAACGGGGAGTCGGAGGAGAGACGGGGAGACGGAGGAGAGACGGGGAGTCGGAGGAGAGACGGGGAGGACGGAGGAGAGACGGGGAGTTGGAGGAGAGACGGGGAAGACGGAGGAGAGACGGGGAGATGGAGGAGAGACGGGGAGGGCGGAGGAGAGACGGGGAGTCAGAGGAGAGACGGGGAGGACGGAGGAGAGATGGGGAGTCGGAGGAGAGACAGAGAGATGGAGGAGAGACGGAGAGACGGAGGAGAGACGGAGGAGAGACGGGGAGGACGGAGGAGAGACGGGGAGTCTGGGGAGAGACAGGGAGTCGGAGGAGAGACGGGGAGATGGAGGAGAGACGGGGAGTCGGAGGAGAGACGGGGAGGACGGCGGACATGCGGAAAGGCTCCGGTCGATCACTTTGGGTGGTTCCGAGCCGTGAGTCGAGAGGATCCGGGTGGTCGTCAGGAATTGATTGAGCTCCAACGGTTGCGCACGAAGAACTTGGACTTTGATAAGTCTGGCACCTTTCTTTTTTCATTACTTCCCTTACTGTATTGAATTTATATGAATTTCATAGACTTAGTAATATCTATAAAGTGTACTTGGTAAAACGTACTGGATGTGCTGGCTGATGATTGATGTTTGGGATTGATTCGGGCGGCAACCGACCCTGTGGGGAGTGTTGAGTCAGGTGCTGGGTGGGATTTCCCCTAGACATATACGAGCCAATATAACTGAGCGTTACATAGGCTTATCTACATATTGTATCAAGAAACCGTCCTGAACACACCAAACAAACTCCACCCCATCTAAACCCCTTGCTCTAGGGACATGCCAATCAATATTGGGGAAATTAAAATCACCCATCACGACAACCCTGTTATTATTGCATCGTTCCAGAATCTGTCTCCCTATCTGCTACTCAATGTCCATGTTACTATTGGGTGGTCTATAAAAATCACCCAATCGAGTTATTGACCCCTTCCTGTTTCTAACTTCCACCCACAGAGACTCAGTAGACAATCGCTCCATGACTTCCTCCTTTTCTGCAGCTGTGACACTATCTCTGATCAGCAGTGCCACGCCCCCACCTCTTTTGCCTCCCTCCCTGTCCTTTCTGAAACATCTAAAGCCTGGCACTCTAGTAGCCATTCCTGCCCCGAGCCATCCAAGTCTCTGTAATGGCCACAACATTATAGCTCCAAGTACCGATCTACGCTCTCACCTCATCCGCTTTGTTCATGATACTCCTTGCATTAAAACAGACACATCTCAAACCATCAGTCTGAGTGCATCCCTTCTCTATCGTCTGCCTATCCTCCCCCTCACACTGTCTACAATCTTTCTCGATTTGTGAGCCGACCACCCCTTCCTCCATCTCTTCAGTTCAGTTCCCACCCCCCATCAATTCTAGTTTAAAATCTCCCCAGTAGCCTTGGCAAACCTCCCCGCCAGTCAGTCTAGGCAAATCTAGTTTCTTTTCATTGAACGAGCTTCACTGTTCCAGACAATAGTATAACGTAGGAACAGACCCTTCAGCCCCAGAACTCCATTCTGTTCATCATATAATACACGGACTGTGGTTCCACCTAGTGTTTAAAAGGGGAGGAAATATTAACAGCCTACTTGTTGCTGTCACTGTGTGTCATAACAAATCAAATATTAATGTGTTGGTGAGCAACCCAAAACAGATTGTAGGCAAAAAGCAACACCCATCATTCAGGCTAAGTTCTCTTCTCACTGCTACCACTGGGCAGGAGATACAGAAGCCTCGGGTCCAATGTCAGGTCTCACAGTTGTAACCCTGCAGCCACCAGGCTCCTGAACCAGTGTGGCTTCACACTCACCCCAACACCGAACTGACTCCACAACCTACAAACTCACTTTCAAGGCCTCTGAGGCTCATGTTCACAGTATTATTTATTTAGTTTTTGTTATTATTTGCAGAATTTGTCTTTTTTTGCTCGCTTGTCAGCCTTTGTTTTGTTTGTTGTCTTTTGCACACTGGTTGAGCACCCAAGTGGCCTTTCATTGTTTCTGTTCTCGTTACTACTGTATAGATTTATTGAGGGTGCTCGCAAGAAAATGAATCTCAGGGTTGTGTATGATAACATATATGTAGTTTGATAATGAATTTACCTTGAACTTTGTTTATCTATAGTTTTTCATAACTTCTATTGTATTTCTTTATGTTCCTGCAAATGCCTGCATGAAAGTGCACCTCAATGTTGTATATGGTGGCATATATGTACTTTGATAAAAAGTCTACTTTGAACTTCGAATTGATTTTGAGTTTGAAAATAGGGTAAGTGGTTGCAAGGTTGTCTTTTACACATTGTTTGTCAGTCTTTGCACATAGTTCTTCACTGATTATTTTGTATTTCTTGTCCTACTGTGAATGCCTGCAAGAAAATGAATCTCTGGGTAGTGTATGGTTACATATATGAACTTGGATAACAAATTTTCCTTGATCTTTGAGGTTCAAATTTAACTTGAATCACCGCTGTTTCCAATCTGCTGTTTTAGTTTGGAATATTTAGATTGTTCACTTAGGGAGGGGTTGGGGATTGTCAGAATGTCATTCATCTTTGCAGTCGTTAATTGTTACCGCGATATGGAGCTCTTGTCAACACCCGTGCAGATTAATGAGAAGGGGAGTACTGTGACCCTTCAGTGAGGGTTGTTGGACCACCAACTCGCATCGTCTCTTCCAGCCATGAAATATTAAAGTATTGATTGTGCGCACTCTCCCTTCTAAAGGCAGCCGATGATCACCAGGGCAGCTGCATTGCTCTTATATAAAAACCTAGCAGGTTTGACATATGAGCTCTGACCCACTCACCCCTATCAGAATATAAAAGGGACGCAGTGACTATAAACACGAGAGATTCTGCAGACGCTGGAAATCTAGAGCAGCACACACAAACTAGTGAAGGAACTCAGGTCAGGCAGCATCTATGAAGAGGATGAAGGGTCTCAGACCAAAATGTCGGCTCATTATTCCTCTCCTTAGGTGCTGCCTGGCCTGAGTTCCTCCAGTATTTTACTTGAGTTTTTCTACGTAACAACACAAATGTGGCCTCACCAACAGCTTGTACCACTGCAACAGAACACGGCGACACCTCTATCATTGTCCTGTCTGATGAAGGCCAGCGCCAAATGCTACCTTCACCCAAGGAGATGGAGAAAGGGGAGATGTTGAAACTATTTTTTTTCCTTGCAGCCTCCTATAAATAACTCTCTTTACTAGGTACACCTGTACAACTACACTAGCCTTAAAGGCATGTCCTTTTTTTCACTCATTGGGTGTCTGATGTTTTCTTGAACTGGTACCCAGAGATTAATTTGTTTCTTTGATTTGTGGCTGCCTGCAGCAGGGTGAATCTTAGAGTTGTACTCTGTTTACATACTTTGATAATAAATGTACTTTGAATCTTTGAATCCTCTCGTGCATAATATTTCTACCTTGGGAGGAGGATTTCGGAAGTGTGAAATATAAACCGGCAAGGTTGGAAGTATTTTGTGTTCAAAGCACTTCACTCTTCTGGAAGCATCTCAATTTGATCCTCCCCAACTTAAATTCACGTTCTTGCAGTGGGTATATCACGTCACCAAGATGAAATGTTGACTTCTCACCCCACAGGTGCTGCCGGACCTCCTTGAGTATCTCCAGAACGTTATGCCCTGTACAACTGTTTCTAATCACTCTCTACTTTCCACCAACCTCCCATTCTTAAAGTACTATTCTTTTCACAACTCCCAGGTCCGTTATCTCCTATCCACAAATCACTC
The DNA here is from genome assembly GCF_963921235.1 of Mobula hypostoma. Lineage (NCBI taxonomy): Eukaryota > Metazoa > Chordata > Chondrichthyes > Myliobatiformes > Myliobatidae > Mobula > Mobula hypostoma. Next base: position 8,684,409 of record NC_086117.1, read on the forward strand.
TCCTTCTCACTGGACTTTCCCCTACAGGAGAGGGGACACTTTTATCCCTTCCCCACATTCAGGTGATTCAAACTTCCTTCCAAGTGAAGCAATGATTGATGCCCTGCTTGCACTCGAGAGGCATATTCATCAAACCTTCAGTGCTTAAGTTTTATCGTGCAGCAATATCACTGCTATAAACCGGTTTGGTTGGAGGAGGTCGGAGGGTTGGGACGGTCGGAAGGTTGGAGGAGGTTGGAGGGTTGGGACGGTCGGAGGGTTGGCCGGTTGGGATGGTCGGAGCGTTGGGATGGTTGGAGGGTTGGGACGGTCGGAGGGTTGGAGGAGGTCGGAGGGTTGGGATGGTCAGAAAGTTGGGACGGTTGGAGGGTTGAGACGGTCGGAGGGTTGGGACAGTCGGAGCGTTGGGATGGTCGGAGGGTTGGGACAGTTGGAGGGTTGGGATGGTCGGAGGGTTGGGACAGTCAGAGGGTTGGGATGGTTGGAGGGTTGGGACAGTCGGAGGGTTGGGATGGTCAGAAAGTTGGGACGGTTGGAGGGTTGAGACGGTCGGAGGGTTGGGACAGTCGGAGCGTTGGGATGGTCGGAGGGTTGGGACAGTTGGAGGGTTGGGATGGTTGGAGGGTTGGGACAGTCGGAGGGTTGGGACTGTCAGAGGGTTGGGACGGTCGGAGGGTTGGGACGGTCAGAGGGTTGGGATGGTCAGAGGGTTTGCCGGTTGGGACGGTCGGGGGGTTGTGACGGTCGGTGGGTTGGAACATCGGAGGGTTGGCTGGTTGGGATGGTTGGAGGGTTGGGATGGTCAGAGGGTTGGAGGAGGTTGGAGGGTTTGGACTGTAAGAGGGTTTGGACATTCAGAGGGACTGTGACAGTCAGGGGGGTTGGCCGGTTGGGACAGTCGGTGGGTTGGGACATCGGAGGGTTGGGACGGTCGGAGGGTTGGGATGGTCGGAGGGTTGGGACGGTCGGAGGGTTGGGATGGTCGGAGGGTTGGGACGGTCGGAGGGTTGGGTTGGTCGGAGGGTTGGGACAGTCAGAGGGTTGGGACGGTTGGAGGGTTGGGACGGTTGGAAGGTTGGGACGGTCGGAGGGTTGGAACATCGGAGGGTTGGCTGGTTGGGATGGTTGGAGGGTTGGGATGGTCAGAGGGTTGGAGGAGGTTGGAGGGTTTGGACTGTAAGAGGGTTTGGACGTTCGGGGGGACTGTGACAGTCAGGGGGGTTGGCCGGTTGGGACGGTCGGTGGGTTGGGACATCGGAGGGTTGGGACGGTCGGAGGGTTGGGATGGTCAGAGGGTTGGGACGGTCGGAGGGTTGGGACGGTCGGAGGGTTGGGTTGGTCGGAGGGTTGGGATGGTCGGAGGGTTGGGACGGTTGGAAGGTTGGGACGGTTGGAAGGTCGGGACAGTTGGAAGGTTGGGACGGTTGGTGGGTTGGGACATCAGAGGGTTGGGACGGTCGGAGGGTTGGGACGGTTGGAGGGTTGGGACAGTCAGAGGGTTGGGACAGTCGGAGGGTTGGGACGGTCAGAGGGTTGGGATGGTCAGAGGGTTTGCCGGTTGGGACGGTCGGGGGGTTGTGACGGTCGGTGGGTTGGAACATCGGAGGGTTGGCTGGTTGGGATGGTTGGAGGGTTGGGATGGTCAGAGGGTTGGAGGAGGTTGGAGGGTTTGGACTGTAAGAGGGTTTGGACGTTCGGGGGGACTGTGACAGTCAGGGGGGTTGGCCGGTTGGGACGGTCAGTGGGTTGGGACATCAGAGGGTTGGGACGGTTGGAGGGTTGGGATGGTCGGAGGGTTGGGATGGTCAGAGGGTTGGGACGGTCGGAGGGTTGGGACGGTCAGAGGGTTTGCCGGTTGAGACGGTCGGGGGGTTGTGACGGTCGGTGGGTGGAACATCGGAGGGTTGGCTGGTTGGGATGGTTAGAGGGTTGGGATGGTCAGAGATTTGGAGGAGGTTGGAGGGTTTGGACGTTCGGGGGGATTGTGACAATCAGGGGGGTTGGCCGGTTGAGACGGTCGGAGTGTTGGAGCAGTCGGAGGGTTGGGTTGGGACAGTTGGAGGGTTGGGACGGTTGGAAGGTTGGGACAGTCAGAGGGTTGGGACAGTCAGAGGGTTGGGACGGTCAGAGGGTTGGGATGGTCAGAGGGTTGGGATGGTCAGAGGGTTGGGATGGTCAGAGGGTTTGCTGGTTGTGACGGTCAGTGGGGTTGGGACGGTCGGAGGGGTGGCTGGTTGGGATGGTCGGAGGGTTGGCCGGTTGGGCCGGTCAGGGGGGGGTTGGGACGATTGGGGGGTTTGGACGGTCGTGAGGGTTTGGACGGTCGTGAGGGTCGGGACGGTTGCGGGGTTGGGACGGTCGGAGGGTTGGGACGGTCGGTGGGTTGGGAAACCGGAGGGTTGGCACGGTCGGAGGTTTGGGGCGTTCGGAGGTTTGGGGCGGTCAGAGGGTTGGGACGGTCGGAGGGTTGGGACGGTCAGGGGATTGTGACAGTCGGAGGGTTGGGTTGGTCGGAGGGTTGGGACGGTCAGAGGGTTGGGACGGTCGGAGGGTTGGGACAGTCAGAGGGTTGGGATGGTCAGAGGGTTTGGATGGTCAGAGGGTTGAGACAGTCAGAGGGTTGGGATGGTCAGAGGGTTTGGACGGTCGGAGGGTTGGGACGGTCAGGGGATTGTGACAGTCGGAGGGTTGGGTTGGTCGGAGGGTTGGGATGGTCGGAGGGTTGGGATGGTCGGAGGGTTGGGCCGGTCAGAGGGTTGGGATGATCAGAGGGTTTGCCGGTTGGGACGGTCAGTGGGGTTCGGATGGTCAGAGGGTTGGAACGGTCGGAGGGTTGGGACAGTCGGAGGGTTGGGTTGCGACAGTTGGAGGGTTGGGACGGTCGGAGGTTTGGGACGGTCGGAAGGTTTGCAGGTTGGGACGGTCAGTGGGGTTGGGACGGTCGGAGGGTTGGCTGGTTGGGATGGTTGGAGGGTTGGGATGGTCGGAGGGTTGGCTGGTTCGGCCGATCGGGGGGGGTTGGGACGGTCGGAGGGTTGGGACGGTCGGAGGTTTGGGACGGTCGGAAGGTTTGCAGGTTGGGACGGTCAGTGGGGTTGGGACGGTCGGAGGGTTGGCTGGTTGGGATGGTTGGAGGGTTGGGATGGTCGGAGGGTTGGCCGGTTCGGCCGATCGGGGGGGTTGGGACGGTCGGAGGGTTGGGACGGTCGGAGGGTTGGGACAGTCAGAGGGTTGGGACAGTCAGAGGGTTGTGACGGTCGGAGGGTTGGCCGGTTGGGATGGTCGGAGGGTTGGGACAGTCGGAAGGTTGGGACAGTCAGAGGGTTGGAATGGTCAGAGGGTTGGGACGGTTGGAGGGTTGGGACGGTCGGAGGGTTGGGACAGTCAGAGGGTTGGGACGGTCAGAGGGTTGGGACGGTCAGAGGGTTGGCCGGTTGGGATGGTCGGAAGATTGGGACGGTCAGAGGGTTGGGACGGTCAGAGGGTTGGCCGGTTGGGATGGTGGGAAGGTTGGGACGGTCGGAGGGTTCGGACGGTCGGAGGGTTGGGATGGTCGGAGGGTTGGCCGGTTCGGCCGATCGGTGGGGTTGGGACGGTCGGAGGGTTGGGACGGTCGGAGGGTTGGGACAGTCAGAGGGTTGGGACGGTCAGAGGGTTGTGACGGTCGGAGGGTTGGCCGGTTGGGATGGTCGGAAGATTGGGACGGTCGGAGGGTTGGGACGGTCGGAGGGTTGGGACAGTCAGAGGGTTGGAATGGTCAGAGGGCTGGGATGGTTGGAGGGTTGGGACGGTCGGAGGGTTGGGACAGTCAGAGGGTTGGGACGGTCAGAGGGTTGGGACGGTCAGAGGGTTGGCCGGTTGGGATGGTCGGAAGATTGGGACGGTCGGAGGGTTGGGACGGTCGGAGGGTTGGGACAGTCAGAGGGTTGGGACGGTCAGAGGGTTGGGACGGTCAGAGGGTTGGGACGGTCAGAGGGTTGGCCGGTTGGGATGGTCGGAAGGTTGGGACGGTTGGAGGGTTCGGACGGTCGGAGGGTTGGGATGGTCAGAGGGTTTGCCGGTTGGGACGGTCGGAGGGTTGGGATGGTCGGAGGGTTGGGACGGTCGGAAGGTTGGGATGGTCGGGGGGTTGGGATGGTCAGAGGGTTTGGACGGTCAGAGAGTTGGGACGGTCAGGGGATTGTGACAGTCGGAGGGTTGGGTTGGTCGGAGGGTTGGGCTGGTCAGAGGGTTGGGCTGGTCAGAGGGTTGGGATGGTCAGAGGGTTGGGATGGTCAGAGGGTTTGCCGGTTGGGACGGTCAGTGGGGTTGGGTTGGTCGGAGGGTTGGGACAATCAGAGGGTTGGGATGGTCAGAGGGTTGGGACAGTCGGAGGGTTGGGACGGTCGAAGGTTTGGGACGGTCAGGGGATTGTGACAGTCGGAGGGTTGGGATGGTCAGAGGGTTTGCAGGTTGGGACGGTCAGTGGGGTTGGGACGGTCGGAGGGTTGGCTGGTTGGGATGGTCGGAGGGTTGGCCGGTTCGGCCAGTCAGGCGGGGTTGGGACGGTCGGAGGGTTGGGACAGTCAGAGGTTTGGGATGGTCAGAGGGTTTGCCGGTTGGGACAGTCGGAGGGTTGGGATGGTCGGGGGGTTGGGACGGTTGGTGGGTTGGGACATCGGAGGGTTGGCGCGGTCGGAGGTTTGAGGTGGTTGGAGGGCTGGGACATTCAGGGGGATTGTGACAGTCAGAGGGTTGGGACGGTCAGAGGGTTTGCCGGTTGGGACGGTCGGAAGGTTGGGACAGTCAGAGGGTTGGGATGGTCAGAGGGTTGGGACGGTCGGAGGGTTGGGACAGTCAGAGGTTTGGGATGGTCAGAGGGTTGGGATGGTCAGAGGGTTTGCCGGTTGGGACGGTCGAAGGGTTGGGATGGTCGGGGGGTTGGGACAGTTGGTGGGTTGGGACATCGGAGGGTTGGCGCAGTCGGAGGGTTGGGACGGTCGGAGGGTTGGCCGGTTGGGGTGGTCGGAGGGTTGGGACGGTCGGAGGGTTGGGACAGTTGGAGGGTTGGGACGGTTGGAGGGTTGGGTTGGAACAGTTGGAGGGTTGGGACGGTTGGAAGGTTGGGACGGTCGGAGGGTTGGGACAGTCAGAGGGTTGGGACGGTCAGAGAGTTGGGATGGTCAGAGGGTTTGCCGGTTGGGACGGTCAGTGGGGTTGGGACGTTCGGAGGGTTGGCCGGTTGGGCCGGTCAGGGGGCGTTGGGACGATTGGGGGGTTTGGATGGTCGTGAGGGTTGGGACGGTCAGAGGGTTGGGACGGTCAGAGGGTTTGCCGGTTGGGACGGTCGGAAGGTTGGGAAGGTCGGAGGTTTGGGACGGTCGGAGGGTTGGGACAGTCAGAGGGTTGGGATGGTCAGAGGGTTGGGACGGTCGGAGGGTTGGGATGGTCGGGGGGTTGGGACGGTCGGTGTGTTGGGACAATCGGAGGGTCAGGATGGTTGGAGGGTTGGGACGGTCAGAGGGTTGGGATGGTCGGAGGGTTGGGACAGTCGGAGGGTTGGGTTGGGACAGTTGTAGGGTTGTGACGGTTGGAAAGTTGGGATGGTCGGAGGGTTGGGACGGTCAGAGGGTTGGGATGGTCAGAGGGTTTGCCGGTTGGGACGGTCAGTGGGGATGGGACGGTCGGAGGGTTGGCTGGTTGGGATGGTCGGAGGGTTGGCTGGTTGGGCCGGTCAGGGGGGGTTGGGACGGTTGGGGGGTTTGGACGGTCGTGAGGGTTTGGACGGTCGTGAGGGTCGGGACGGTTGCGGGGTTGGGACGGTCGGAGGGTTGGGACGGTCGGGGGGTTGGGACGGTCGGTGGGTTGGGACATCGGACGGTTGGCATGGTCGGAGGTTTGGGGCGGTCGGAGGTTTGGGGCGGTCAGAGGGTTGGGATGGTCGGGGGGTTGGGACATCGGAGGGTTGGCGCAGTCGGAGGGTTGGGACGGTCGGATGGTTGGCCGGTTGGGGTGGTCGGAGGGTTGGGACGGTCGGAAGGTTGGGACAGTCAGAGGGTTGGGATGGTCAGAGGGTTGGGACGGTCGGAGGGTTGGGACAGTCAGAGGTTTGGGATGGTCAGAGGGTTGGGATGGTCAGAGGGTTTGCCGGTTGGGACAGCCGGAGGGTTGGGATGGTCGGGGGGGTTGGGACGGTTGGTGGGTTGGGACATCGGAGGGTTGGCGCAGTTGGAGGGTTGGGACGGTCGGAAGGTTTGGACAGTCAGAGGGTTGGGATGGTCGGAGGGTTGGGATGGTCAGAGGGTTTGCTGGTTGGGACGGTCAGTGGGGTTGAGACGGTCGGAGGGTTGGCTGGTTGGGATGGTCAGAGGGTTTGCCAGTTGGGACGGTCAGTGGGGTTGGGATGGTTGGGGGGTTTGGACGGTCGTGAGGGTTTGGACAGTCGTCAGGGTTGGGATGGTCGGAGGGTTGGGATGGTCAGAGGGTTTGCCGGTTGGGACGGTCAGTGGGGTTGAGACGGTCGGAGGGTTGGCTGGTTGGGATGGTCAGAGGGTTTGCCAGTTGGGACGGTCAGTGGGGTTGGGATGGTTGGGGGGTTTGGACGGTCGTGAGGGTTTGGACAGTCGTCAGGGTTGGGATGGTCGGAGGGTTGGGACGGTCGGAGGGTTGGGGCGGTCAGAGGGTTGGGGCGGTCAGAGGGTTGGGGCGCTGGGAGGTTTGGGACGTTCGGGGGGGATTGTGACAGTTGGAGGGTTGGGTTGGTCAGAGGGTTGGGATGGTCGGAGGGTTGGGACAGTTGGAGGGTTGGGACGGTCGGAGGGTTGGGTTGGAACAGTTGGAGGGTTGGGACGGTTGGAAGGTTGGGACGGTCGGAGGGTTGGGACAGTCAGAGGGTTGGGACGGTCAGAGAGTTGGGACGGTCAGAGGGTTTGCCGGTTGGGACGGTCAGTGGGGTTGGGACGTTCGGAGGGTTGGCCGGTTGGGCCGGTCAGGGGGCGTTGGGATGATTGGGGGGTTTGGATGGTCGTGAGGGTTGGGACGGTCAGAGGGTTGGGACGGTCAGAGGGTTGGGACGGTCAGAGGGTTTGCCGGTTGGGACGGTCGGAAGGTTGGGACGGTCCGAGGGTTGGGACAGTCGGAGGGTTGGGTTGGTTGGAGGGTTGGGGCGGTCAGAGGGTTGGGATGGTTGGTGGGTTAGGACGGTCGGAGGGTTGGGACAGTCAGAGGGTTGGGACGGTCAGAGGGTTGGGGCGGTCAGAGGGTTGGGGCGGTCAGAGGGTTGGAACAGTTGGGACGGTCAGTAGGGTTGGGACGGTCAGAGGGTTGGGGCGGTCAGAGGGTTGGGGCGGTCAGAGGGTTGGAACAGTTGGGACGGTCAGTAGGGTTGGGACGGTCGGAGGGTTGGCCGGTTGGGCCGGTCGGGGGGGGTTGGGACGGTTGCGGGGTTTGGATTGTCGTGAGGTTTGGGACGGTTGGAGGGTTGGGACAGTCAGAGGGTTTGCCGGTTGGGACGGTCGAAGGGCTGGGATGGTCGGGGGGTTGGGACGGTCGGAGGGTTGGGACATCGGAGGGTTGGCACGGTTGGAAGGTTGGGACGGTCGGAGGGTTGGGACGGTCGGAGGGTTGGGACGGTCGGGGGATTGTGACAGTCGGAGGGTTGGGATGGTTGGAGGTTTGGGACGGTCGGAAGGTTGGGATGGTCGGAGGGTTGGGATGGTTGGAGGTTTGGGTTGGTCGGAGGTTTGGGGTGGTCAGAGGGTTGGGATGGTCAGAGGGTTGGGACGGTCAGAGGGTTGGGACGGTTGGAGGGTTGGGATGGTCAGAGGGTTTGCCGGTTGGGACGGTTGGAGGGTTGGCTGGTTGGGATGGTCGGAGGGTTGGCCGGTTGGGCCGGTCAGTGGGGGTTGGGACGGTTGGGGGGTTTGGATGGTCGTGAGGGTTGGGACGGTTGGAGGGTTGGGGCGGTCAGAGGGTTGGGACGGTCGGAGGGTTGGGACAGTCAGAGGGTTGGGACGGTCAGAGGGTTGGGACGGTCAGTGGGTTTGCCGGTTGGGACGGTCGGAGGGTTGGGATGGTCGGGGTGTTGGGACTGTCGGTAGGTTGGGACGGTCGGAGGGTTGGGATGGTCGGAGGTTTGAGACGGTCGGTGGGTTGTTACGGTCGGAGGGTTGGGACGGTCGGTGGGTTGGGACATCGGAGGGTTGTGATGGTCGGAGGGTTGGGACGGTCGGTGGGCTGGGACGGTCGGAGGGTTGGGATGGTCGGTGGGTTGGGACGGTTGGTGGGTTGGGACGGTTGGTGGGTTGGGACATCGGAGGGATCGGATGGTCGGAGGGTTGGCCGGTTTGGACGTCGGAGGGTTGGGATTGTTCAACGGTTGGGACGTCGGAGGGTTGGGACGGTCGGTGGGTTGGGATGGTCGGAGGGTTGGGACGGTCGGAGGGTTGGGACATCGGAGGGTTGGCACGGTTGGAAGGTTGGGACGGTCGGAGGGTTGGGACGGTCGGAGGGTTGGGACGGTCGGGGGATTGTGACAGTCGGAGGGTTGGGATGGTTGGAGGTTTGGGACGGTCGGAAGGTTGGGATGGTCGGAGGGTTGGGATGGTTGGAGGTTTGGGTTGGTCGGAGGTTTGGGGTGGTCAGAGGGTTGGGATGGTCAGAGGGTTGGGACGGTCAGAGGGTTGGGACGGTTGGAGGGTTGGGATGGTCAGAGGGTTTGCCGGTTGGGACGGTTGGAGGGTTGGCTGGTTGGGATGGTCGGAGGGTTGGCCGGTTGGGCCGGTCAGTGGGGGTTGGGACGGTTGGGGGGTTTGGATGGTCGTGAGGGTTGGGACGGTTGGAGGGTTGGGGCGGTCAGAGGGTTGGGACGGTCGGAGGGTTGGGACAGTCAGAGGGTTGGGACGGTCAGAGGGTTGGGACGGTCAGAGGGTTTGCCGGTTGGGACGGTCGGAGGGTTGGGATGGTCGGGGTGTTGGGACTGTCGGTAGGTTGGGACGGTCGGAGGGTTGGGATGGTCGGAGGTTTGAGACGGTCGGTGGGTTGTTACGGTCGGAGGGTTGGGACGGTCGGTGGGTTGGGACATCGGAGGGTTGTGATGGTCGGAGGGTTGGGACGGTCGGTGGGCTGGGACGGTCGGAGGGTTGGGATGGTCGGTGGGTTGGGACGGTTGGTGGGTTGGGACATCGGAGGGATCGGATGGTCGGAGGGTTGGCCGGTTTGGACGTCGGAGGGTTGGGATTGTTCAACGGTTGGGACGTCGGAGGGTTGGGACGGTCGGTGGGTTGGGATGGTCGGAGGGTTGGGGCGGTCGGTGGGTTGGTTCGGTCTGAGGGTTGGGACAATAGGAGGGTTGGTTCGGTTTGAGGGTTGGCACGATCGGAGGGTTGGGATGGTTGGAGGGTTGGGACGGTCAGAGGGTTGGCCGGTTTGGACGTCGGAGGGTTGGGACGGTTGGGATGGTTGGAGGGTTGGGATGATTGGAGGGTTGGGACGGTCAGAGGGTTGGTTCGGTCTGAGGGTTGGGATGATCGGAGGGTTGGGACGGTCGGTGGGTTGGGATGGTCGGAGGGTTGACTGGTTGGGATGGTTGGAGGGTTGGGACTGTCGGAGGGTTGGGACGGTTGGAGGGTTGGGACGGTCGGTGGGTTGGGACATCGGAGGGTTGTGATGGTCGGAGGGTTGGGACGGTCGGTGGGTTGGGACGGTCGGAGGGTTGGGACGGTCGGTGGGTTGGGACGGTCGGTGGGTTGGGACATCGGAGGGATCGGATGGTCGGAGGGTTGGCCGGTTTGGCCATCGGAGTGTTGGGATTGTTCGAGGGTTGGGACGTTGGAGGGTTGGGACGGTTGGGACGGTCGGTGGGTTGGGACGGTCGGTGGGTTGGGATGGTCGGAGGGTTGGGATGGTCGGTGGGTTGGTTCGGTCTGAGGGTTGGGACGATCGGAGGGTTGGGACGGTCAGAGGGTTGGCTGGTTTGGACGTCGGAGGGTTGGGACGGTTGGAGGGTTGGGATGATCGGAGGGTTGGGACGGTCAGAGGGTTGGTTCGGTCTGAGGGTTGGGACGATCGGAGGGTTGGGACAGTTGGAGGGTTGGGACGGTTAGAGGGTTTGCCGGTTGGGACGGTCAGAGGGTTGGCTGGTTGGAGGTTTGGAGGAGGTTGGAGGGTTGGGACAGTCGGAGAGTTGGCCGGTTGGGATGGTCGGAGGGTTGGCCGGTTGGGATGGTCGGTGGGTTGGGATGGTCGGAGGATTGGGACGGTTGGAGGGTTGGGCCGATCGGAGGATTGGTTCGGTCTGAGGGTTGGGACGATTGGTGGATTGGTTCGGTCTGAGGGTTGGGACGATCGGAGGGTTGGGATGGTTGGAGGGTTGGGACGGTCGGTGGGGTTGGGATGGTTGGAGTGTTGACCGGTTGGAATGGTTGGAGGGTTGGGACGGTCGGAGGGTTGGGACGATCGGTGGGTTGGGATGGTCGGAGGATTGGGACGATCGGTGGGTTGGGATGGTCGGAGGGTTGGGACAGTTGGAGAGTTGGGACGGCCGGAGGGTTTGGACGTCAGAGGGCTGGCCATTGGGACGGTCGGAGAGTTGGCCGGTCAGAGCATTGGGACGGTCAGAGAGTTGGCCCATTGGAGGGTTGGTCAGTTGGAGGGTTGGAGGAGGTTGGAGGGTTGGGACGGTTGGAGGGTTGGAGGAGGTTGGAGGGTTGGAGGAGGTTGGAGTGTTGGGATGGTTGGACTGTCAGATGTTTATGCTATTCCATGGTCTATCAGTTGGTCTGTGAATGGTTTTACTCTTGGAACACAGTCACAGCTTTATTTAAAGGTCAAATACTTCCCCACACTGTGTCCTGCTTATGTTCGTATAAATTCTTTTTAAACTAGAGTTGATAAATCTGTAATATTTAAGAAGAGTGAAGTCGGATTGCAGGTTAATGAGGAGAAACTAATTTGGCAAGGATCCTGCCCTTCATTATCTCTCACTGACTTGAAAAGGGGCCACTGGATAAGGTGGGGGTCACATTTGGTTACAGTGCAGTCGAGGGTTTAACCTTGCGTTTAACTCCTTCGAGTTAAATTATACACGTGGCGATAAACTTCACTAGAATACAACTTTGTTCGTTCTTTATGTTCCGTGTCATTTGATGTACATAATCATGATTATCTTTTTAAAATTTTCTACAGAAGAGGTTTGCCATTGCCTTCTACTGGGCAGTGTCTGTATTACAAGATGGGTGACCCCAGCCTTTATCAATACTGTTCAGAGATTGTCTGCCTGGTGTCAGTGGCCACATAACCAGGACTTGTGATCTGCACCAGCTGCTCGTACGACCATCCACCATCTGCTCCCATGGTTCAGATGACCTTGATCGGGGGCTAAGCAGGTGCTACCCCTTGCCCAAGGGTGACCTGCAGGCTAGCGGATGGAAGGAGCACCTTACACCTCCTTTGGTCGAGACGTATTTCCACTCTGACACCCGTGACCACAACTGCAGGTACAACAAAAAAGCTTACAACGTCATCGTAGGCACGTAGATTTGGACAGTACTGTGGCGTAGCGGTTAACACAACACTTTTCAGCTCTGGTGACCCGGGTTCAATTCCCACCGCTGTCTGTAAGGAGTTTGTATGTTCTCCACATCCTGTGACCACGGGGGCTTCCTCCAGTGAAAGCCGTACAACTTGGGAGGTTAACTGGGTGGGGCAGACTCACTGGGCTGGAAGTGCCTGTCATTGTGTTGTATCTCTAACCAAAAATAACTAAAATACTGGAGGAACTGGCAGGTCTGGCAGTATCTCTGAAGAAGAATAAACGGTTGACATTTTGGGCTGAGACCCGTGGGGCAGTTTATTCAGCATTGTGTGTGTGTTGCTCTGGATTTCCAACATCTGCAGAATCTCTTTGTGTTCACACTCAGAACAAGTTATCTATGAGTTGTACAAGACTGTAAAGAAAAAAGTCCATGCAAAATGAGACTTTAGTGCAAAAACTACATGTCCACAGTAGTGCAAGAGGTGGTCTATACTGAGGCTGTGCCCTGATGATTTGAGGAAAATAGCTGTTCCTGATCCCGGTGGTGTGTCATTCCTTCAACTATCTCCTTTGATCCCAAGCCCACCACACGTGTCTGGACAAATGGCATTTGTTTTGTCTCTGTGACGACACTGGTGCACGTTCTTGTGAAGGGTGAAATCATGTCTTCATTTGCAACATTAGTGGTGTGTACCAAGGAAACAGTGTTTTCAGTGATTTAATTCTACCCCTTCATCCAAAATTAAAAAAACTATAGGTGAAAGTTCTTCACATAGAGAGAGATACCATAAGACCATGAGATATCGGAGCAGAATTAGGCCATTTGGCCCATCGAGTCTGCTCCACCATTTCATCATAGCTGATTCATTTTGCCTCTCAGCCCCAATCTCCTGCCTTCTCCCCGTATCCCTTCATGCCCTGACCAATCAAGAATTTATCAGCCTCTGCCTTAAATATACCCAATGACCTGGCCTCCACTGCAAATTCCACAAATTCTTCACTCTCTGGCTAAAGAAATTTCTCCTTGTCTCTGTTCTAAATGGAAGTCCCTCCATTCTGAGGCAGTGTCCTCTGTTGTTTAAGGCCTCCATTAGTCTTGCAAGACCATGGATCTGCGCCTGGAAAGTCTTCACTCTCCAGGGCACAGGCCTGGGCAAGGTTGTATGGAAGACCAGCAGTTGCCTATGCTGCAAGTCTCCCCTCTCCACAACACTGATGTTGTCCAAGGGAAGGGCATTAGGACCCATACAGCTTGGCACCAGTGTCATTGCAGAGCAATGTGTGTGGTTAAGTGCCTTGCTCAAGGACACAACACGCTGCCTCGGCTGGGGCTTGAACTCACGACCTTCAGGTTGCTAGTCCAATGCCTTAACCACTTGGCCACATGCCCACACCTCTGGTGTACCTTTGAGTTAAAAGAAAATCAGAAAAACTTTGGTGCAGAGGATGAATTCTGAATTTGAGTTAAGTTCTTTCTGCCCTCACCCTTTATGTTCTTGGGTTGGTATTTTTAATCAGCTTTAGTCTATCCCCTGAGCTTGTTATTGCTGAGTTCCAGAACCGGTTCTCCTCACTATTTCAAGATTTGGATGGAGTATTTTGCTTTTTATTAGAACTGCAGCAAACCGTGAAGATAATTGTAGGCTTGGGAAGGATATGGGCTGTCATAGGGCAGTTGAACTTTAACAGTGATTAGTTTTATTTGGTAGTATAAGCCTTCTCACTGTCACCCTTCTGTGATACCAGGACAACACAGAAATACAAAGAGGCTATTAAAGGAGTGAAGTTAAGTCAGGAACCCGGTAGCCAACCAGCGGACTAACTAACATTACAATAGCTGCTAGAAATCTGAAATATGAATGCTGATGGACTGTGTATGCTGGATGGATGGGCAGGATCAGACTGCACCAATGGAGAGAGATTCAGGTTCATTTATTTATCACATGTACGTTGAAACATTTAGTGAAATGTGTAGTTTGTGTTAACAACCAACACAACCTCAGGAAGTGCTGGGGGCAGCCTGCAAATGTAACCACACATTCCAGCGCCAACGTCGCACGCCCGTAACGTTCAACATCATTCAGATTAGATCATAATATCAAAATCCTTATGATCTAATTCTCACATTCAGAACTTACAAATTAATTGGAATTGGTTTATGGTCGTCAGGTACCGAGATACTGTGAAAAACTTGTCTTGCACACTGTTTGTACGGTTCAGATCGTTGCACAGTGCATTGAGGCAGAACAAAGTAATATCAATGCAGAGTAATGAGACCATGAGATATAGGAGCAGAATTAGGCCATTTGGCCCATCGAGTCTGCTCCACCATTTCATCAGGGCTGATCCAATTTTCCCTCTCAGCCCCAATCTCCTGCCTTCTCCCCGTATCCCTTCCTGCCCTGGCCAATTAAGAATCTATCAACCTCTGCCTTAAATATACATAAAAACTTGGTGTTCACAGCTGCCTGTGGCAACAAATTCCACAGATTCTCCACTCCCTGGCTAAAGAAATTCCTCCTCACTTCATCCTGAGCGATGGAGGATGAGAGGTGACCTGATAGAGGTGTACATGGTGATGAGAGGCATTGTTTGTGTGGATAGTCAGAGGCTTTTTCCCAGGGCTGAAATGGCTAACACAAGAGGACATAGTCTTAAGGTGCTTGGAAGAAGGTACAGAGGAGATGTCAGGAGTAAGTTTTTTACGCAGAGAGTGGTGAGTGAGTGGAATGGGCTGCCGGCGGCAGTGGTGGAGGTGGAAACGATAGGGTCTTTTAAGAGACTCCTGGATGGATACATGGAGCTTAGTAAAATAGAGGGCTATGGGTAAACCTAGGTAGTTCTAAGGTAAGGACATGTTTGTCACAGCTTTGTGGGCTGAAGGGCCTGTATTGTGCTGTAGGTTTTCTATGTTTCTCCATTCTAAATGGAAATCCCTCTATTCTGAGGTTGTGTCCTCTGGTCCTAGACTCCCCTACCACACGGAACATCCTCTCCGCATCCACTCTATCGAGGCCTTTCAACATTCGATGGGTTTCAATGAGGTCTCCCTCACTCTTCTGACTTCCACTGAGTAGAGGCCCAGAGCCACCAAACACTCCTCATATGACAAGTATTGAGATGAGTGAAGTTGTCCATGCTGGTTCAGGAGCTGAATGACCATTCCTGAACCAGTGAACATCTCAACGTGTAGCTGCAATTATTACTGTTACTTTGAGTCTGTGTTGGAGTAGACCGCGGGTAGAGATTTGATGCCTAAGGTGGTTTAGACTTCTGGGAACACACATAAAAGTTGCTGGTGAACGCAGCAGGCCAGGCAGCATCTCTAGGAAGAGGTACAGTCGACGTTTCAAGCCGAGACCCTTCGTCAGGACTAACTGAAGGAAGAGCTAGTAAGAGATTTGAAAGTGGGAGGGGGAGGGGGAGATCCAAAATGATGGGAGAAGACAGGAGGGGGAGGGATGGAGCCAAGAGCTGGACAGGTGATTGGCAAAAGGGATATGAGAGGATCATGGGACAGGAGGCCCAGGGAGAAGGAAAAGGGGGAGGGGGGAAAAACCCAGAGGATGGGCAAGGGGTATAGTCAGAGGGACAGAGGGAGAAAAAGGAGAGAGAGAGAAAGAATGTGTGTATATAAATAAGTAATGGATGGGGTACGAGGGGGAGGTGGGGCATTAGCGGAAGTTTGAGAAGTCAACGTTCATGCCATCAGGTTGGAGGCTACCCAGACGGAATATAAGGTGTTGTTCCTCCAACCTGAGTGTGGCTTCATCTTTACAGTAGAGGAGGCCGTGGATAGACATATCAGAATGGGAATGGGACGTGAAATTAAAATGTGTGGCCACTGGGAGATCCTGCTTTCTCTGACGGACAGAGAGTAGGTGTTCAGCAAAACAATCTTCCAGTCTGCGTCAGGTCTTGCCAATATATAGAAGGCCACATCGGGAGCACCGGACGCAGTATATCACCCCAGCCGACTCACAGGTGAAGTGTCGCCTCACCTGGAAGGACTGTCTGGGGCCCTGAATGGTAGTGAGGGAGGAAGTGTAAGGGCATGTGTAGCACTTGTTCCGCTTAGACTTCTGGGTCCACCTTCATGTGTACCATCAAAGAGCTTCTATCATGAGGCCCAAAGAGGGAGAAGCTGGACAATGTTGTTGCCTATTTGTGACAGACGGAACAGTCCACACTTGTGTCCAACAAAGCCCTGAGCCCTGGGTCGAGAAGTTGCAGGCAACTTTTAAAGATTAAGGATTAGCTTTATTTGTCTCATGTGCATTGGAACATACCATGAAATCTGTTTGCATCAAACTAAATCAGTGAGGAGGTGCTGGGGGCAGCCTGCAACTGTCACCGTGCTTCCGACGCCAAAAGAGCATGTCCATAACCTACTAAAGCTAAACCCAACAGTTTGGTGCAAGTCTTCGGCATGTATATATAACTAGGGCGCCTAAGACTTTTGCACAGTACTGTATTTGTCAACATGAAGCAGAAAGTGACTTTGTAAATCTGGCAGGAGCAAGGGGTGGTGGGAATGGCGAGGGTGGAGCGTCATGGGTGGGGTATACGCCAAGTGGCAGAGAAGGACTGCTGGGGCGGGGGGTGGCGGGCGCAAGTGCAGGCACACCCAGTCCTGAGACACCAGGCAAGGTCATTTCATTCCAAACTATTGGTTTATTAATCATTACAGAATATCCCTCTGGTGCTTCCCGCTCCCTCCCCTCTCCCTTCCCAACTCTCCCAACTATGATTCCCTTCTCCCTGCCCCCTTCTCACTCTCAGAGACCCATATCAGAATCAGGTTTATCATCACTCATGTATGTCAAGAAATGAGTTCTTTTTGTGTGGCAGCAGTACAGTGCAATACATAAAATTACTGCAGTACTGTGCAGAAGTCATAGGCATCCCAGCTAAGACTTTTGCCGAGTACACATTGTTGGACTGTGAGACAAAACTCAGGTGGTCACGGGGAGAATCTGTCGGAGGGAGAGAAGCAGGTGCTTCATGGTGGGAGCCTGTTGGAGATGGTGGACGTTATGGAGAATTATGTGCTGAATGCGGAGGCTGGTAGGGTGGTAAGTGAGGGGAAGAGGACCCCTACCCTTGGTGTGGCGGCAGGAGGTTGGGGTGAGGGCAGACGTGCATGAAATGGACGAGGTGCAGGTGAGAGCAGCGTTGATGGTGGAGGAAGGGAAGCCCCTTTCTTTGAAGAAGGAGGACTGGAATGAAAAGTCTCATCCTGAGAGCAGATGCGGCGGGGATGGAGGAAAAATTATTCTTGTTGACTTTGGCAGTCGCTTTGGAGGGACTTGGAAGTTAGTCACCAGACTTGACAAAAATCTGTCGGAGATTGAGAGGATTTTCAAGCAGACATAGGAAGAGGCTGAAAGTGATCTGAAGGAGGGTGTTGACAGGACGACAAATTAACCAGCGTCTGTTTGCATTACATTTTCATTTCAATTACCGATCAGTCATTGAAAAATCAGCAGACCAAGAAAGCTTCCAAAAGATTGGTTTATCTTCTTTTTTTATGATTATTTAAAGCATTAACATTTAAGATGGACGAAACTACACACCCACACAGATTCACAGACATCAGGGAGGATATATTAAATGGTTTGCAAAGCACATTTTCAATGTAGCATTATTAATGAGCGTTGTTTGTGCCAATTGGGTGTTTTGGATCACCTAGTTTCTTGTGAAAATGTGGGTGTGCTTCTCGTTAACCGGTGTGACAGCTGAGCTGTGGTCACTCAGCACACCGGGTCTGAGAGGATCTGCTTTACACTGATTCCAGAGGCAAAGAAGCTGCAGCAGGTAGAACAGCTGCCAGCTAGTGACTCGCGTTCAATCCCCACCTTGTGTGCTGTCTGCGCGGGGTTTGCACGCTCTTCCTGTGCTGTGATGGCTTTCTACTACATTCCAAACACAGACAAGGTAAGGTAGGCTGTACTTGTCACGCGTACGTCGAAACACACTGTGAAGAGCCTCGCTTGCGACAACGCAGTGCGAGGGTTGCGCTGGGGGCAGCCCGCAAGTGTTGCCGCGCGACCAGCACCAGCGTAGCACGCCTGCAACTCACTAACCCGACCCATACGTCTTCGGAATGTGGGAGGGAACTGGAGCACTTGGAGGAAACCCACGCGGTCACGGGGAGAACGTACAAACTCCTTACAGACAGCGGTGGGAATTGAATCCCGATTACAACTGCTGGCGATGTAACGTGTTACACGAGCCGCTACACTACCGTGTCTCCTTTGCTGGTTGATCAGTTAATTCACTACCCATGGTATCAAATCCAAAGTCAGAGCCAAGTTTGTTGTCATTTACGCAAGTACGTGACTGCGCAGGTGCAATGAAAGCTCTTGCTTGCATTCAACCTCCTCCCCGCTGCAAGTCTGAAGTTTATTGTCACGTCCACAGGTACAATGAAAAGCTTTCTTGCAACAGCATCTCAGGCACAGAGCAGCTTCAAAAGGAAAATCGATTATACTCTCTTTTTACAGGAAATAATACAATTCGAACAAACGAGTACATTTCAGTGCAAAGTGACTAAAGTGGTCATAGTGTTGTTAAACTATAGCGATTAGGGACATACCATCTGGCTCAAGGACCAAATGGTGGAGGGGAAATAGCTGTTTTCCACTTAAGTGGATTTGACTGCTTTCCACTTGATGTCCGTGATGTTGAAAAGAAGCTTACCAACTGTTCAACGGATGGTGTGTGCTTTGATCTCTCACTTTGAGATGTAAATACATGCACTGCACACACAACGTCCATTAATATAAATCACGTTCTTTGAAATAATTGTACCACAATGACGGAGTTAGTCGGAGTGTTGTACGAGAATGGGACAGCACCATCGGGGGGAGGTGAGAAAGGGCTGACTGGTTCAGGAGTCTGATAGCGGTGGGGAAGAAGCAGTTCTTGAGTCTGGCTGTCTAGACGTTCAATCTCCTGTGTCTTTTCCAAGAAGGTAGAAGAGAGAAAAGGAAATGGCCAGGGCAGCAGGCACCCGATGCACAGTGAAGACGGACTGGACGGAAGGAAGTGGTGACCCTGTGATGGTCAGGGCAGTGGTTGTCTCTGTCTGCAGTGGGGAGCAGTCAGGAGCAGGGAGACCACTCCCCCACCGGAGCACAGGAAACAAATGCCGACCCCCAAGAAAGGAAAAGCTGATGCTATCCCAGAAAATTGAAAACCCATTCCAGAAACAACTCAAAGTTCCAATGCAAAGGAAATGATTTATAGTTGCCTTGTCACGGTGACATACAGCCGGTCAGCACACGTAAGAACTTCTTATTAACTGGTGTGACCTTCTACATCACAGCTGGACAGTGGTCACAATTAGGACAAAAAAAAGTCCACTTTAATGCGTTGATAACAATTGGTGATGGGGACCTGCTGATTTCTTTAGCCTCTCGAGAATGGAGAGACACTGGCGAGCTTTTGGTGATCCTAAGAACCTGAAGCTCTCAACCTCATAACCGTTGATGTAGACGGGAACTTATGCACCCCCACCCCCCCCTTCCTGAAGTCAATGACCAGCTCTTTTGTTGACGTTGAGTAAAAGCTTTTTGTCCTGACACAATGCCACTGGGCTCTCTATCTCCTTGTACTCTGATGCATTGTGCCTACTAATGGTGGTTATCATCTGCAAACTTGAAGATGGAGATAGAGCAGAAATCGTGAGTGTACAGGGAGCAGAGTAGGGAGCTGAGGATCGACCAGCATTTAGAATAATCATGGTGGAGATGTTGCTACCTATCCTTACTGTTTGCGGTCTTTTGGTCAGGAAATCAAGGATCCAGTTACAGAGGGAGGTGTTGAGACCCAGGTCTAGGAGCTTGGAGATTAGTTTTTTTGGAATTCCTCCATGAGGACCAAAACCTTGACATGATTTGGAGGCTTGCGTCCCTCAGTGACCCAGAAAGCTATGTTGGCTGGAGTCAGGGCTTTATGCTTTGGCTCTTAGCAGAGTCACCCATGCCAAGCAGGTCAAAAGGTAGAAGCCAGACAGAGGGTAGCCCACTGGTCCTCCAGATTCAGGAGTTCAGCTCAGGGCTAACAACCCTGACTCGTAAAGCAAAACTGTTACGGAAACAGCAGTGAAGAATCCTTCTACATCTGAGAGCCCAAGGACAGACGGAGGTGGAGGACTTTCATTGCTGCCCTAAACGCCAGTGGTGTAACAGGCAGTAAGTTTCTTGGAGTTATGTTAATGAAGGTGGAGCTGTAGTCAATAAACAAAGTGTTCAAATGTTCCGGAGATGAGTGTAGAGCCAGGGAGACGGCATCTGCCATAAAATATCCAAACTTGGCATTACGACAATCCCTCAGCGAAGCTCAAAAGGATGAAAAGTCCATCTGCAGTAGATTGAAGTCTCACTGAATTACCATCTCCTACTCCTTGCTTCAGACACGGATAGCCAATAGCTTTGCATCAAAGATAAATTACTCCCAGGTGAAATAGCTGATTGCAGATTCTACACAAGAAGGCACGGCGAAAAGAAATCAATTATAAACTGAGTTCCATGAGGTAATTCTTTTAATGTGCAAGTTCTTTGGAGATGCAGGTGACATGTGTGGGTTTTTTTAACCACAGAGAAATCAGAATAGATGCAAGGTCAAGAACATTTACAAGATGAGCAATTTTACCACAGAAGGCAAAAGTCACCCTCCGCTTGACTTCAGCCTGGTGTTGTCATGGAAACAGATGTTGGTGAGTTGGTGGACAAGATCGGTGGGGGGCTACTCGAGGATTTGAAAAGTTGTATTTTCACAATTGTAAACTCTGTGCCTTAAAAAGATGAACTCTAATGCAAGTTGAGCAACACACACAAAATGCTGGAGGAACTCAGCAGATCAGTCAGCGTCTATGGAGGGGATGTTCCGGCCAGAGACCCTGCAGCAGGGGTTCCCAGCTTGGAGTTGTGCTCTTCAGTATCAATGCAATGGATAATTTTTTGGGCTAGGGGTTGGTGTGGAGTGCATGAGGTGGTGTGACTCAGCACACAGGTCAAGAAATGGACACCATGGTAACGTAGAGTTTGCGTGACGCCTTTACAGCTTGGAACGTCGGAGTTCAGAGTTCAATTCCGCAATCCTCAGTGAGAACTTTGTATGTTCTACCAGTGAGCACGTGGGTTTCCTCCCACAATGAATAGGTTAATTGGTCATTGTGGATTGTCCTCTGATTACACCAGTGGGTTGCTGAGTGATTTGACTCATTGGGCTGGAGGTGCCTGTTCTGAGCTGTGGCTCTAAATAAAAATAAGCTAAAATTAAAATCCGAATAAAGTTTGTGCTTCTATTAATCACCTGTGACTTATTTAATGGGTTTTGATTATGTAGAAGTGTTTTAATTGTCTTTAATTTTTTAATTGCTAATAATTTTTCAGATGTTTCAATTATCTCCTGCCAAGTATTTCTGAATATCAGAGACATATAAAACTACTGACCAGGTTGATAACCAGCAAAAGAAAAATCAAAACAGAGTAGTTTTGTTGAACTTGACCTCGCGGCTGTTACATGCTGCCTGTGAGGCCTCTTTGCTTGGCTCTATGGTGCTTCAGGTGAGTAAGATTGGTTTCACTCTTGGGATGAGATAGGTTCAGGTGGAGAGCGACTGTGTTTGGTGAAGATGCAGACCAACATGAATGGGACCCATAGCTCCCGATTGTCAGTGTTGCTTGCACAGTGAATGCTTCTGCTAACTGCATGGGACTGCTGGATGGATGTTGTAGGTTGACTCACCCTTCAGTCTGTCGGCTGAAATACAAATACTCTGCTCACTGGGAAATCACTCACTCCTCACACGCGTACACAATCACGCACTTACAAGCAACCACACATTCAATCGTGTATACACACACACAAAATGTATCACACATGCAATCTGCCTGATTCACAATCTCGTTCACACTTGCACAATCTCCCTCTCTCTCTCTCTGTCTCACACACACACACACACACACACAGTCTCTAAGATATGAAATCCACGCTCCCATTTAAAGCATTGTTAATTAATTTATTAAATGACCCATTTCAGAATAGTGATCGTATAGACAGGGTCAAGTATTGAGATTTAGTAAATTTACAATTAAAATACAAAAATATAGGTAAATTTTAAATTAAGACCACTTCAAAACATTAAATAAGATGTGAGGAGAGTTTTCTTTATGAATAATTATACATGTTTTGCAATAGAATCCCAAAATTGCTGTGAAATGGAGACATCCCTTTCTCCCTTATTAGGGAGAGAGAGAGAGAGAGAGCCTGTGGTATGTCGAATACCGGGTGAATGCGAAGACTTTGGGGTACTGCAAGTCTGTGTCTTTGCTGCATGCTTGAGTGCTTGGTGCTGGGTGCCAATGCTTTTGTTTTGCTGGGGGCTGGAGGGGTGATTGTTGCTTGACGCGCGGGAGGGAGGGGAGCTGGGGGGGTGCTTTGGGGTTCTAACATTGAACCATCATTCATTCTTTGGGGCACTCCTCTGTTTTCGAGGATGGTTGCGAAGAAAAAGCATTTCAGGATGTATATTGTATACATTTCTCTGACATTAAATGTACCTTTGAAACCTTTGAAAAAACCAAAGGAACGCTTGAAAGAAGTAACAATTACTAAATCATGGTCTGACTTATTTTGGGAATGGAAATAAGATCAAAGCAAAGTCAAAGTAAATTTATTATCAAAGTGCATACACTGTATGTCACCATATACAACCCTAAGTTTCCTTTTCTTGTGGGCATTCACAGTAAATACGAAGAAACACTATAGAATCAGTGAAAGACCGTATATAATAAGACAGGCAATCAGCTAATGTGCAAAAGAAAACTGTGCAACTACAAAAAGAAAAAAAGAACACACACACACACATATATATATATATATATATAAATACATAAGTAAGTAATAAATATCAAGAACGTGAGATGAAGGGTCCTAGAAAGTGAGTCCATAGGTTGTGGGAACAGTTCGGTGATGGGGCGAGTGAAGTTGAGTGAAGTTATCCCCTCCGGTTCAAGAGCCTGATGGTTGAGGGGTAATAATTGTTTCTAAATCTGTAATTAAACCACTTTTGCATTTCTGCTGAAACGAGGAAAACGATACCTTTTCCTGCGAAGTCAGGAAACACTTTGCCCTTGCTCTTGAGGTAGATTTTTTAAATATCTCTGTCTAAAGTGGGACAGATTACCAAGCAGAAGTGGAAGCACTATCCTCTGTGCTGGGCAGGAAAGATCTGCAACCCTGCGTTTGTTATTACACTTCATATAAAGCACTGCTGGAAGAAGTGGAGAGACATTACTTAAATTAAAGTCAACACCTTGACTGGGTCATGCAGCATGGTCTCCCTATTCATCAGTCCCTGTTGAGATTGTCACAAGCAATCTCTGATGGACGAAGTGCACATTAAAATTAACTTCACATTTATCTTGGAGACAACTAAAATATTATCCTTGAATGTTATTGATGGATCAAATGTAAACAGATTTCAATGGAAACTCACAGAATATATAAAATACGTACAACTGCACATTGGTAATATCGTTACCAGAATGGTATAAGTATAATAAAAAAACATTTCTTATTCCTAAATTCTGTCACCTCTAATGGTGTCACATGGGATTGAAACAGAGAACATTATTTCTGAATGTAAACTACGAACGATACAAGAAATGCCATAAGTTGATAAATTGCAGATTAAGTGACTGCCACACTTCACTTCACTTCCCCCACTGTTAATTTCACACGTTCCACTATCCAATGCTTTCAGGGCTGTCAATTTCAACTAATCGCGGAAGGCACTAAAACACTTGCCTCTGACAGTACAAGATCAAGAATGATGAACATCTCTCACTGAAAAAAACTAAATCCTAACTCAGGTGGATTGCATACATCACTTATGCGCAAATCAGCAGTATACCAGCAAGAAAAGATGATGTTGGGTGACAGCAAAGACATGACGTACAAATTCCACAACTGCTACGGCTTAAACTGGCTTTGACAAGCAACTGTTAAGTGCTTTGGACTGAAGAGACACTGCAGTGCAGATTGCTTCACTTACAACAATACCGCATAAATTAATTACTAACTCAAAACGTTGCATCTTAATAAGAGCTAAATTGGTTTCATTAAGAAGAGGGAGTGGGATCCTCATTCTCACAGGGGTCGGGGCCTTGGTCCCCGGGCCAGCTGATCTGTCTGCCCTGACCACCCACCACTTGACTACCCGACTGAACCGGGGAGGGACCTTCTGAAGACCTTGTCAGTTCCTCGAGAAACGCACTGGTGCGTTGGACTC
Organism: Mobula hypostoma; assembly: GCF_963921235.1. Lineage (NCBI taxonomy): Eukaryota > Metazoa > Chordata > Chondrichthyes > Myliobatiformes > Myliobatidae > Mobula > Mobula hypostoma. Next base: position 8,708,225 of record NC_086117.1, read on the forward strand.
CCATTTACTCAGGGAAGTGACATTTGGTTTGGAGAAAGGGTGGAGGATTTCCATTCCATCACCTTTACACTGATGCAGAATCAGGTATATTGCCACTGGCATATAGAGTCAGAGTTACAGAACACTATCGCACAGAAGCAGGCCCTTTGGCCCATCTAGTCCATGCATAGTTATTAACCTGCCTAGTTCAATCAACCTGCACCGGGACCATAGCCCTCCATATCCTTCCCATCCATCTACTAATCCAAATTTATCTTAAATATTTAAAAAATTGAACCACCTCCTCTAGCAGCTTGTTCCACACTCTCACCAGCCTCTGAGTGAAGATGCTCCCCCTCATGTTCCCCTTAAACTTTTCACCTTTCACACTTCACCCATGACCTCTAGTTCTAGTGTCACCCAACGTCAGTGGAAAAAGCCTGCTTGCATTTACCCCATCTATACCCCTCATAATTTTGCATACCTCTATCAAATGTCCCCTCATTCTCCTACACTCCTGGGAAACCTCACAAAATTCTGGAGGAGCTCAGCAGGTCAGGCAGCATCTGTGGAAATGAATGAACAGTCAACATTTCAGGCTGAGACCCTTCATCAGGACTTAGAGATGTTTTCTCTGGAGCGTTGGAGGCTGAGGGGAGATTTGATAGAGGTTTATAAGATTATGGGAGGCATAGATAGAGTGGACAGACAGTATCTTTTTTTCCCAGACTTCCCGGGCCGAGACTTCCTCCAGCACTTTGTGTGTTACTCCAGGTTTCCAGCTTCTTCTGTCCTTCCTGTGTCAGTTCCCTCTGCGTTTGCTTGCTCTGCTCATTTCCTGTGTCTCTCTTCTCTTCTCTCCATGTGATCTCTCAATCTATGAGGAGGAGAAGATGGCGACGTGACGCAGCTCGCAGCGGCCACTCCGGTGGTGATGTCTGTAATCTGTCAAGTAGGGTGCCGTGCACAATCCTGATTTGATGGAGACAGACGTGAGAGCACGGAGGAACATCTGGAGAAATTTCTGAAATGCCTTCTTCGCTGCCGCTGCTACTGTGTGGTCCGGAATCTCCGGAGAAGAAGGCCCTGAGTCCTCGGCTTTGCTTGCTGCTCGGCGGCCGGGGTGGGGTTGAAGTGCTCGGGAGGCTGTATCGGAGGGCTGGTTGGAGGCTTGAAGTTTTCAGACGGACTCAGTGTCGGCTGTGGTCGGGTGCTTCCAATGCATCGGCAGTTGTCGGCACCTGGAGGTTTATGGCAGGGAGTTTCTCCCTTTTCCCGTCTGCTATTGGGGACTATCGGGAGTTGATCGGGACTTTGAGACTTTTTTTACCGTGCCCATGGTCTGCTCTTTATCAAATTATGGTATTGCTTTGCACTGCTGTAACTATATGTTATAATTAAGTGGTCTTGTCAGTGTTAGTCTTTGGTTTGTCCTGTTTTTTTTGTGATATCACTCTGGAGGAACATTGTTTCATTTCTTAATGCATGCATTTCCAAATGACAATAAATGAGAACTGAGTGTCCTCATAACCTAATCTAATCTGCCTTGTCCTTTGCCTACCTGCAGTGCATTTTCTCTATAAAGAAACAGTACATTCTGCACTCTGTTACTGATCTCCTCTGGTACCCTCTCAATGAACTTCCCGGTACATGTGGCGATAATAACCCAATTACAATTACAGTGACACCCAACAAAGTCACAGAGTCACGGAGTTCTACAGCACAGAAACAAGCTCTTCGGCCCATCTAGTCCATGCCAAACAATTATTCTGCCAAGTCCTACCAACCTACACGTGGACCACAACCCTCCAAACCCTTCTCTCCCATATATCTACCCAAACTTCTCTTAAATGGCAACATCGAACCTGCATCGGCCGCTTTCACTGACTTGATCCATACTCTCGTCAACTTCCAGCACCAAGGATTGTCACAAACACATTACTGACCTGACCACCATGTGATGAGTATTAAACTGGAGAGGACAACGCTCCATCATAAACCCCTCATCTTCAATCTGAGAGCACAGATGTTCCTGCTCCTAATTTAATGCAAGTTTATACAATTATCATCATTGTTATTATGTGTCGTATCGTACGATATGGGTGATCCTGGTCTTTGACCACGATTGTTCTTGGCAAACTTTTCTACCTAACTGGTTTGCTATTGCCGCCTTCTGGGCAGTGCCTTTACAGGACGGGAGATTGTCTGCCTGGCATTAGTGGTCGCATAACCAGGATTTGTGATATGCACCAGCTGCTCCCCTGGCTTCACGTGACCCTGATCGGGGGCTAAGCAGGTGCTACACCTTGCCCAAGGGTGACCTGCAGGCTAGTGGAGGAAGGGAGCACCTTACACCTCCTTTGGTAGAGACGTATCTCCACCCCACCACCCATGCAATCAACCCATACAATTAACTCTTTGTGAATGTCAGCAATAGCAGATAGATTTCAATTATTATATCTCTGACATGCCTGCATAACTTATTTGACAATGAGGGCGCCCAAAGTATTTGTGTATTTAGATCATGAGACAGAGGAGCAGAATAGGCCATTCAGCCCATTTTTAAGATACAACACAGTAACAGACCGTTCTAGCATAACGAGCTCACACTGCCCAATTGCATGTATGTGACCAATTAACACACTAACCCATTTGTCTTTGTGATGTTGCAGGAAATCACAGTCGCAGGGAGAACATACAGACAGCGGTGGGAATTGAACCTGGGTCACTGGCAATGTAGTGGTGTTACACTAACAGCTATGAGGCTGATCTATTATCCCTCTCATCCCCATTCTCCTGCCTTCTCCCGGTAACCTTTAACACCTGACTGATCAAGAACCAATCAACCTCGGCTTTAAATGTACCCAGTGACTTGGCCTCCACAGCTGTCCGTGGCAATGAATTCCACAGATTCATCACCCTCTAGCTAAAGAAATTCCTCCTCTCCTTAAATAGGGACCGTGGACAATTCTGATTTGATGAAGACAGATGTGAGAAGCAGAGGAACGTCTGGAGAAATTTCTGAAATGCCTGGTTTGCCGCTGTTGTTACTGTGCGATCGAGAATCTCTGGAGGGAAGGCCCCAAAATCCCCGGCTTTGCCTGCTGCTGGCGACCGAGGCTGAGGTCGAAGCATTCAGATAGAGATAGTGCTCGGTACTCGGTGTTGGAGGGCTGGTTGGAGGCTCGAAGTTTTCGGACGACTCAGAGTCGGACTGTGGTCGGGCATGGCAGGGAGAGTTTTCTTCCTTCTCCCGTCTGCGTGAGATGTGGGACTTTCGAGAGACTTTGAACTTTTTTACTGTGCCATGGACTGTTCTTCATCAAGTTATGGTATTGTCGCACTGTTGTAACTATATGTTATAATTATGTGGTTTTGTTAGTTTTTCAGTCTTGGTCTGTCCTGTGTTTCTGTGATATCACACCGGAGGAAATATTGTATCATTTCTTAATGCATGCAGTACTAAATGACAATAAAAGAGGACTGCTTGTCCTCATAATCTAATCTAATCTAATCTCTGAGCTAAATGGACATCCTCCTAGCCTGAGGCTGTGCTCTGAGGTCCTAGACTGCCCCACTATAGGAAACAATAATGATTCAGGTTCAGATTTTTTTTTATCAAAGTTCAAAGTAAAATGTATTTTCAGAGTACATACGTGTCACCACATAAAACCCTGAGATTCTTTTTCTGTGGGCATACTTAGCAAATCTATAGAACAGTAACTGTAAACAGTAAACATCAGGATCTGTTAACTGTTCATGAAACAATTTGTTGGCAGATTATTTGTTCATTTATTTAGAGATACAGTTTTGGAACCAACCTGTCTGGACTAACGAGTTGTGACTCCCAGCAGCTCACTGATTTAACCCTGGTCTACTCACAGGATAATTTACAACGACCCACTAACCTACTAACCGGTACGTCTTTGGACTGTGGGAGGAAACTGGATCACCCGGAGGAAACCCACGCAGCCACGGAGAGGAATGTACAAACTTGCTTACAGATGGTGCCAGAACTGAACTCTCAGCAGTAAACACATAGATGAACAACCAACACATAAATCAAGTGGACAGCCAGGGACCTTTTCTAGGGCAGAAATGGCTAATAGAATGGGAAATAGTTTTAAGGTGACTGAAGGAAAGTATGGGGGAATGTCAGAGTTAGATTTTTTACTCTGAGGGCGGTAAGTGTGTGGAACGCCCTGCCAGGGATGGTGGTGGAGGCAGATACATTAGGGACATTTAAGAGTTTCTTAGATAGACACATGGATGATAGAAAAATGGAGGGCTAGGTGGGAGGGTGGGCTAGGTTGATGGAGTATTTTGATGGTCATCACAGTATCCTGAGCTGAAGGACCTGTACTCTGCTGTATGGTTCCATGTTCTATGTTCTAAATCCATCAACACCCCAGCAGTGCATTCCACACGCCCACCACCCTCTGTTTAATGGAGCTATCTCTGATTCCCCCCTCATTAAAAGTACGATCTCTTCACCGTAGGGTGCCATGGTAGTGTAGCGGTTAGCGCGATGCTATTCCAGCTCGGGGCACTGGAGTTCAGGGTTCGATCCCAGCGTCCGCTGTAAGCCCAGGGTGAACATAGAGTGAACAACCGACACAATCAGTGGACGTGCTGGGGGCTGCCCACAAGTGTGGCCGCACATTCGGGGCCAACGTAGCGTTGTCCATAGTGTTCAGCAGAACAACAAACCTTCCTCCTCCTTCCCAGCCTCCCACCTTTCCTCCAGAATCAACCAGAATTAGGTCTAATATCACTGGCACACGTCAGGAATTTGTTGTCTTGCAGCAGCAGAGTGTTGCAGTGCATAATAATAATAAAAAACTATAAATTACAATAAGAAATACACTGTATATAATAATTAAATGAAGTAGGGAGGTAGTGTTCGTGGGTTCAATGTCCATTGAGAAATCGGATGGCAGAGGGGAAGAAGCTGTTTCTGAATCGTTGAGTGTGTGCCTTCAGGCTCCTCCCTGATGGTAGCAATGAGAAGAGGGCATGTCCTGGGTGATGGGGTTGATAATGATGGATGCAGCCTTTCTGAGGTATCACCCTTTGACGATGTCCTCGATGACAGGGAGGCTGGTGCCCATGATGGAGCTGACTAAGTTTACAACTTTCTGCAGCTTTTTCTGATCCTGTGTAGTAGCCCTCCCCCCCACAGACACACACTCACACACACACACTCTCATACAGACACAGACACACACTCACACACACACACACTCTCATACAGACACACACACACACACATACTCACACACACTCACACTCTCATACAGACACACACACACACTCAGACACACACTCACACTCACACACACAAACTCTCACACACTCACACTGTCATACAGACACACACACACACACTCACACACACTCAGACACACACTCACTCTCACACACTTACACTCTCATACAGACACACACACACTCTCACACACACTCACACTCAGACACACACTCACATAATCATACACACACTCAGACACACTCAATCTCACACACTCACACTCTCATACAGACACACACACTCACACACTCACTCTCACACACTCACACTCAGACACACACTCACACTCTCATACAGACACATCACACTCACACACACACACTCAGACACACTCACTCTCACACACTCACACTCAGACACACACTCACACACACACACTCTCATACAGACACACACACACTCACACACACTCAGACACACTCACTCTCACACACTCACACTCAGACACACTCTCATACAGACACATCACACTCACACACACACACTCAGACACACTCACTCTCACACACTCACACTCAGACACACGCACACTCAGACACACACTCACACTCTCATACAGACACACACACACTCACACACTCACTCACACACTCACTCAGACACACTCTCATACAGACACATCACACTCACACACACACACTCAGACACACTCACTCTCACACACTCACACTCAGACACACGCACACTCAGACACACACTCACACACACACACTCTCATACAGACACACACTCACACACACACACTCAGACACACTCAGGCACACACACTCAGACACACTCACTCTCACACACACACTCAGACACACACACACTCACACACACACACTCTCATACAGACACATACTCACACTCACACACACACTCATACAGACACACACTCACACTCATTCACACACACACTCAGACACACACACACTCACACACACACACTCACACACACACACTCTCATACAGACACATACTCACACTCACACACACACTCATACAGACACACACTCACACTCATTCACACACACACTCAGACACACACACACTCACACACACACACACTCACACACACACACTCTCATACAGACACATACTCACACTCATACAGACACACACTCACACTCATTCACACACACACTCAGACACACACACTCTCACACACTCAGACACACACTCACACAGTCCTCCAGCCCCAGGTCAGGCCTCCAGCCTCCAACTGGACCCGTGGACATGGGGGCTCTGCCTGCCAATATCTCTCTGTGATCTATTTGTAGTCTCATCACGGCTGCCTTCCCACCTACTTAGCCACAGTACATTTGCTTCCTTCCAAATCATTAATATAGTATATTGTGAACAGCTGCGGTCGCAGCACCGAGACATTGGTTACAGGTTCTCACCTTTTCCATACTGGCTGGGACCTGCTAGTTAACTGAGGCAATGCTAATATATTACCTGATGAGCTCATCACCGTTACGAGAGAACTGGAAAACTGCCAAAGTGATTCCCTCACAGGACACAAGAAGCTGGTAGTTCACTTGATAAAGTCATAGAGCAGAAGGGAACAGAAACAGCACCTTTGGCACATCTTGTCAATGACGGCATGTCTTCCTGCCTAATCCTGTCTACCTGCACTCGGACCACATCCTCGCATCCGTGTACTGATCCAAACTTCTCTTGAATACTACAATCAAACCCACATCCGCTGGCAGCTCATTCCACACTCCCACCACCCTCTGAGTGAATAAGTTCCCCTCAGACTCTACTTAGATATTTCACCTTTCACCTTAAATGTCTAGTTCTCGTCTCACCCAACCTGAGAGAAAAACCCCACAGACATTTACTCTATCTATGGCCCTCATAATGTTGTATACATCCACAGGATCTCCCCTTAGTATCAGTCCTTGCTTGGTGTATTTTTCCATTGCTTCTATGGAATTTCTTTGTTCTAGTGTGAATGCCTGCAAGAAAATGAATCATAGCAGCATATGGTGACATATCATCATCATCATGTGCTGTGTTGTATGACATCATCATTATGTGCTGTCTCGTATGGCATCATCATTATGTGCCATGTCGTATGACATCATCATTATGTGCTGCATCGTATGACGTGGGCAATCATGCTCTGTCCATGACCATGATTGTTCTTGGCAAATTTTTCTACAGAGGAGGTTTTCCATTGCCTTCTTCTGGTCTGTGTCTTTACAAGACGGGTGGCCCCAGCCATTATCAATACTCTTCAGAGATTGTCTGCCTGATTTCAGTGGTCGCATAACCACAATTCGTGATCTGCACCAGCTGCTCGTACGACCATCCACCACCTGCTCCCATGGCTTCCCGTGACCCTGATCAGGGGGGCTAAGCAGGTGCTACACCTTGCCCAAGGGTGACCTGCAGGCTAGCGGAGGGAAGAAGCATCTTACACCTCCTTTGGCAGAGACGTATTTTCACCCTGCCCGCCCAAATATCCCTACTCTGATAATAAATATACTTTGAACTTTGATGACAATTCATGGGAAAATGTTAGAATTATGAAGGAAACAACATCAAGACAATGATTTCCACAAGTTTATGGAGACTCAGGAGAGAGATTGCAGATGCTGGAATCTGGACCAAAAATAATGTTTTTGGGTGGCACGGTAGAGTGGTGGTGAGCACAACGCTTTACAGTACCGGCAACCCGGGTTCAATTCCCATTGCTGCCTGTTAGGAGTTTGAATGCTGTCTTTGTGACGGCGTGAGTTTCCTCCGGGTGCTCCGGTTTCCTCCCACATTACAAAAAGGTACTGGTTGGTAGGTTAACTGGTCATTGTAAATTGTTCAGTGATTAGGCTGGGGTTAAATTGGGGGATAGGGCATTGCTTGAAGGGGTGGAAGGACCTACTCTGTGGTGTATCTCAATAAAAAAAAATAAAAATAAAAATTGTTTGAGAAATTTGATGGGCCGGGGTAGCACCTATGGAGAGAAATGAACAGTCAACCTTTCAGGTTGAGAACTTTCATCTGGACTAGGGTGACGTCCAGTTCAAAGGTCTTGACCCAAGACTTCCCCTGTCCTCTTACCTTCACAGGTGCAGTTTTCCTCCGGCATCTTGCATGTTAAACGTTTTGTGTGACACTGTCAAACTTCCTCTGCAAATCCAAACACATTACATCCATTGACGAGAGATTCTGCAGATGCTGGAAATCCACATCAATGCACACAAGATGCTGGAAGAACTCAGCAAGTCAGGCAGCATCTACAGAGGGAAATAAACAGTCGACATTTCAGGCCGAGACCCTTCATCTGGACACCTTTTTGAAACATATAGTGATTCTCCTTTATCCATTCTGGTTGATACAGCATCTGTTCAGAGAATGCTGTTAAATAAAGATGTTCAAAGTTTAGCTTTATTTGTCACATGTACTGTTTAGTAAAATGTGCCACTTGCGTCAATGACCAACATAGTTTGGGATGCGCTGGGGGCAACCCGCAAGTGTCGCTACGCTTCTGGTGCCAACGTAGCACGCCCGCAAGCCACTAACCCTAACCTGCACATCTTTGGAATGTGGGAGGAAACCAGATCACTGGGAGAAAACACATGTGGTCATGGGGCGAACGTACAAACTCCTTACAGACAGTGGCAGGGTCTGAACCCCAGTTGCTGGTGCTGTAAATCGTTATATAAACCATTATACTAGTGTGCCACCCACAGTCATACATAATTACATCTTCATGAAGCCACACTAATTTAAACTTTGGCTCTCCTAATATTGTATTGTTACATACAGCACATCCTAATTGTTTCTCACATTCTCCCCGTAAATAGTTGTCAAGACAACTGGCCTATAGAAACCAGCTGTTTCTCTCCCAATTTTTTCAATAAGGATATCGCAGTGGCAGGTTTCTAATCCTTCAGCAGCTCTGCAAAATTTAAGGATTTTTGAAAGATTACGTCCAATGTCGTCACTTCTTGTACAAATATTAGGTCCAAGACACGTTTATTTCCCATGCGTTTTCCAAAGTGTATTCCAATTAACTGAGCCATTGGTTAATCATGGCAGCTGTTGATTTGGGACAACTCTTAAAGTACAAAAGCTAATTAAAAAATTAGCCAGGATTCCCTTCATTTATCAGGACATTATGTTGCTTAATCGGGGCAGGAAACTTGTTAACTAGGGTTAGTCATGCGCACTTGCGTGGCCATTAAACCATGCTTAGAGCAAACGGTTTTAAGATGGTGTGTTTGTGTTCAAAAAGCAGTAATTTTTATTACTAATTGCTGGCATTAACTAAGCAGTAAGACAACTCAGAACTGTTTCACTCACTGTGATTTCAAGCATTCAGGCTTGGAGATGCCAGAAACGGCCAGGAGTAAATATGAAACAGTTTCACTGCTTGAACTGAGTTGTTCTCCGATCTTGGCAATTTACTTGCAAACGCTTCATCACCATGCGAGGAGACATCGTCAGTGCGCTGTTGATCGTGCTGTGTGTTCACGGAGAAGGTCTCCTCACATAGTGATGAAATGTTTGCCAAGATCAGAGGACGACTCAACCCAACCATCAACAACCTGAGCTACACATAGTCCGGGTGATTTCCAATTTCACTACTTCCACAAGTTAGGAATTGCAAAGAATTTGAAGGTATCTTGAATGTTAGAATGGAAATGAAGATTTGGAGGATTCAATATTGTACTATAAAATACTGTGTACAGTACAAAACTCTGCAGTTTTATAGTACTGTAGAGGGACATCCATTTGGAACAAAGATGAAGAAATATTTCTTTAACCGGATGATAGTGAATCTGCGGAATTCATTGCCATGGATGGTTGTACAGGCCAAGTCATTGGGTATATTTAAGGAGGAGGTTGATAGGTTCCTGATTAATCAGAGCGTCAAAGGTTATGGGGAGAAGGCAGGAGAATGGGCTTGAGGGGGGTAATAAATCAGCCATGATGGAATGGTGGAGCAAACTCAATGGGCTGAATGGCCGCATTCTCCTCCTATGTCTTATGGTCAGTCATCTAAAGCATTGTATGAAGACAGTCCACCATCTGCACTAGTTGTCTCCACCAATATTATTCATTTATAGTCAATCATAACAACACAGCAGATGAATTCCTCCGATGATAACTATTAGGAACTAATACAGTTTTATAGTACTGTAAAAGGAATTGGTAGTGTTCAAATTTGTTCTGTATTTCATTTAATTAGATAAATTGTTATTTAGTTTGCCGTTTTTATACCTTTTTAACAATTTTTGGCTAATTGGAGCAGCTGCTTAATTGGGCCAAAATGTACTGGTCCCGATGTGTCCCAATTAACCAGAATTTACTGTATTATTTTCCAATAATTCTGATAGTTTAATTACTCTGCCCTGTTCTTTTGTGTTTTCTCTGTAAAGACACTACAAAAATTATCTTGTAGATCTAAAACTATCCACTATAGATGCTCTGAGTCTTGTGACTCCGGTAAGTTATTGGTCTGTATTATGGAAGTGTGAATGCAATAGAGAGCAGAAGGATTGAACTTGGAATTTACTCATTATTTGTAACTTTAACAGTCTGGCAGTTTATGCTACTTTATAGGAGGATGCGTAGACGTTAAAATTAATGGAAAAACATTCTCATTTATAAAAAATTAATTACGACATTGCAAACTCTTGATAATTACAGCTATTGGTAGTTTTTACATATTACAGACACTTTTTCCCGCTTGCTAACAAGATCTTGAATTCTCAAAATTATGAAATTTCTGAGCCTGGTTATAGATATTGCAGAGGTGAATATTGATGTGAGAATATATAAATAGAAAGCCTGAATAAACAGTAACGATAGGCCTCTGTCTCCCTCACACATGCAAGACCAGTATTCTGAATTGTCCAACACGACCACCTAATAACATAAACTAGACCTTTCACTAGGACATTTTCACCACTTTAGGAACAGTTTCTTCCCCTCTGCCATCAGATATCTGAATGGATAATGGAGCATTGAACACTACCTCACTATTTTCACTGTCTATTTGCAATACTTGTTTAATTTATATATATATTTCTTATTGTAATTTATACTTCTTTAATGTATTGCACAATACTGTTCAATTTCACAACATATGCCAGTGATGTTAAACCTGATTCTGATTCTGACCTTAGAGCCCATGAGTATTTTCTTGGAGTCTGCCATGGGGATTTCTTCCTCAATGGGCTGTTCAAAACAGCAGTTCCCCAGAGTACTGTGCATTCTTTTTAAATTCCGCCGTTGCTGCAACTGAAACTGCCCAATGGCTCCAGGGCAGAGTTAATTAGTTGCTGGGAGGTGATTCTGGGAAGAGCCTTGGTACTGATTTGAGAACTTTGCTAATTATGGGACAGATCAATCCTTTCGAATGCCTCAGATGTTCTTTAAAAGGGCTTGCTGGATTATCTCAACTAGTGATGGCAGTTAGAGTCACAGAGCACAACAGCACAAAAACAGGCCCTTTGGCCCATCTAGCCTATGCTGACCTAGTCTTCTGCCTAGTCCCATTGACTTGGTATAGGTGTACGAGATAATAGATCAAGTGGATAGGCAGAGACTTTTTTACCCAGAGTGGAAATAGCTAATACCGGGGGCATAATTTGAAGGTGATTGGAGGAAAGTAAGGGGGATATCAGAACTAAGTTTTTACACAATGGGACGCGTTGTCAGGGTTGATGGTAGAGCAAATACATTAGGGGTATTTAAGGAATTCTTAGATAGGTACATGGATGATAGAAGAATGGAGGGCCATGTGGGAGGGAAAGATTCCGTTGATCTTAGAGTAGGTTAACAGAGTGGAACAACATCATGGGCTGAAGGACCTGTACTGTGTTGTACTGTTCCATGTTCTATGTTTGATGTACCTGCACCAGGACCACGTCCCTCCAAACACCTCCCATTTAGGTACCTATCAAAACTTAAATGTTTTCATTGAACGTGCACCTACCTCTTCCACTGGCAGCTGTCCCACATCCACACCAACCTCTGAGTGAAGAAGTTCCCCCTGCGATTGTTGTGGTCAGCTGGCCAATGAGGGTTAAACAGCTGTAGGTACAATCGAGGCTGTCAGCTGTAATGACACACTGAGTTCTTGCGTACCTGAACCAAACCTGTTGTCACCCTGCTACAGTTTAGTCCTGGGGATTTATCACTTCACGAAGAAGGAAGTTGAATTATCTTTCGGATGCGACTCAGCTGAGATCAAAACAAAAAAACTTCACACCAGATTAAAAATTTCTTCCTCCAGGCAATTAATCTGATCAGCCATTCTAGTTAGCCCCCACCCCGCTCCATCTATGACCTCAGTCACTGCACTTCAAACACTTTAAACCACTTTTCACAATGCATATTTTATTCCATATCCATACTTTAACCCCTATCTAACTTCATATAATTCTTATTCTTATAATTGTTGATTTTTTGTTGCATGTCACAAGAATTTCCTCATACATATGGGAAATGAAGTTAATCCTTGACCTTTCCTCTAAGCTGGAGGTAAAGAACAGGAGAGTCTGAAACCAAAGGTTGAGTTTGTTGTCACAGGTGCAATGAAAACTTATTTAAAGGTTAGCTTTATTCGTGGTGTGTACATTGAAACATTAGTGAAGCGTATTGTTTGCGCCAATGACCAACACAGTCAGACACCACGCTGGGGGCAGCCCGCAAGAGTTGTCACGCCCCCTGCACCCACACGGCACGCTTGCAACTTACCATCTCTAACTCACACGTCCTCAGGATGTGGGAGGGACTCGGAGTACCCGGAGGAAACCATGCGACCACAGGAGAACATAGGCACACCTTACAGACAGTGGCGGAAATGGAACCCCGATTTTCCGATCGCAGGCACAACCGTGCTACCCCTATCATATGAGCTGCATTCGCAAGAACATCATAAGCCTCGATTGTCCACAGTTGTTACAAGAAGGAGCTCCCTCTAGTGCCCTGAGATGCAATTTCTCCCCCACAACACGACACAAACTGGTCATTTACCAGAGGGGAGCTTGCTTAGTGGAAATTGGCTACTGGGTTTTCCACACTAATCTGGTTTGGTTTGGTTTATATGGAGGCTTCATTTCAATCATGCTTTGGGGCATCCTCAGAAGTATGTGAAAGATATTACAGAAATCCAAGATACTAGAACAAATAAACTGCAGGAAGAACTCAGCAGGTCGAGCAGCATCTGTGGGAAGAAAGGAATTAAAAAAAATGATTTAAAAGATTAGCTTTATTTTATCATGTGTGCATTGACACATACAGTGAAACATGTCATTTCTGTCAATAACCAACACAGTCCGGGGTCAGGGGGGCAGGGGGGCAGCCTGCAAATATCATCATGCTTCTGGACCAACGTGCAACTCACTGACCCTAACCCCAAACCGTATTTCTTTGGAATGTGGAGGAAACCAAAAGCACCCAGAGAAAACCCACACGGTCATGGGGAGAACGTAGAAACTCTTTACAGACAGTGGTGGGAATTGAACACCGATCGGTGATTGCCGGTGCTGTAAATTCTCGATGTTTTAGGTTGAAATATTGCATCTGGTTCGGATGCAGGCTTTTGACACAAAATGTTGACAATCCCCTGCCCCCCTCCCCCGGTGCTGCTCGACCCACTCGGTTCCTCCAGCTGTTTGGGTGTTGCTCTAGATTCCTACACCTACAGTCACTTGTGTCTCCAAACTTTCTTTATCCCTGCTGCCCTGCCACGTCACCGGTCCCAAATAGTTTCAGTTTATTGGGTTTGAAGTATTTTGGCTTTGGTGGAATTTAAATAGGTTCAAAGGCTGGATAAGGGCAGCATGGTGGTGTAGCTGTTATCAGGACTCTTCACAGCACCAGCAGTTGCGATCAGGGTTCAATCCCCACCCCCCGATGCCTGTAAGGAGTTTGTGTGTTTTCCCTGTAACCACATAGGTTTCCTCCACGATCTCCAGTTTCCCTCCCTCATTCCAAAGATGAACGACTCAATAAACTGGTCACGCTATGTTGGCACCAGAATCATGGTGACACTTACCGGCTGCCCAGCGCAATCCTCGGACTGCGTTGGTCGTCGACACAAGATGATGCATTTCACTGTGTTTCAAAGTTTCGAATGTGACAAATAAAGCTAATCTCTAATCTTAAACAAAAGACGTCCAACATTATGCCTTTTCTATGCGTAGTCTGACTTCCTTCAGAGTGCGCTGCCTCCGTAGGTCAGAAAGCAACGAGGAACAGATCTGCGAGCTGACCAGGCTTCCCTCGCAGGTCCCGATCCCGCAGCTCTCCACTCGATCTGCTATTACACCTGTCTGTCTGCCAAGTCGTCAATCTTGATTTTATCCACATTTGGAGACTTCTTACTTCGGTTACCGTGGTAATGAAGTGAACACAACACATGTGGCGGTGGGTGTCAGGTGAGAGGGAGAACAGGGAGAGTTTCTCCGAGAGGGGGACGAAGTAAGATCGATAATCACCCACTCTGAACTAGGCCCAGGAGACAGACTCCGTTGTGTGGCTGGATATTGATTCCCGTGTCATAAATCTGTGACATTCACTTCCAACAAAAATGTCAATACTTTACAGACCTAATCAACAGGGGAAACAGAAAAGGCACTTTGAGGAAGAACAGCTTTCCCTCCATCGATGTTGTTGTGTCTGTCCCCAGGGCTGACAGGCCAGTGCACCCTGCGCACAGGCCCCGCTTCCTTTGGGGAAAATGTTTATTTATTAATTTTACCGATTGAGATGCAGCACGGAATAGGCCCCTCCAGTCCTCCCAGCCGGCAATCCCCGATTTAATCCTGGCCTAACCTGGGACAACTTACAATGTCCAGCTAACCTGCCAACCAGTGAGGAAACCGGATCACCCGGAGGAACCCCACACAGCCGCGGGGAGAACGTACAAACTGCTTACAGGCAGCGGCGGGAATTGAACCTGAGTCACTGGTACTGTAAAGCGTTGTGCTAACCGTAACACTACTGTGCCAAGAACTGTGTGGGAAACGCAGTAACCAACCACCTGGTCCTCAACACTGGCAGGTTTTTAACTCAACGTGAGGAAAGTGTACCCTTTCTGAGTGGTATGAGATAATTATTGACTATTGACCGTACGTCAGAGTCTATGATTTCACCGTGCTGCTCAAGATAAATTATTTCTGTGCAAGTATTAAACAGTTTAGCGAAAGTGAGCAAGATCAAAACCCTAGAAGCTTCAGATGCTGGAACAAGAAAATCACACCTGAAATGTTCTTATTTCAAAAATAAACTTAATTCATAAAAATGTATACAAAAATACAAAACTGCACATGACTTTCTTCCCCTCAGTGTCATTGTGTCTATACATTCGTAGGCCATCCAGTTAACACATTCATTCTACAAAGCACCAGACCATACTTAGAATGTAGAACACTACAGCACAGTACAGTCCTTTCGGCCCACAAAGTTGTGCTGACCCTTTATCCTACTTCAAGATCAATCTAACCCTTCCCCCCCAAAGACCCCCCCCCACTGTTCTCTATCATCCAAGTACCTACCTAAGTGTCTTTGACAAACTTCTATCGATGTGTGGTGGAGACTATAATGACTGGCTGCTTCACAGCCTGGTATGGAACACCAATGCCCTTGAATAGAAAATCCTACGGAAAGTAGTGGTTACAGCCCAGCCCATCACGGGTGAAGTCCCTCCCACCACTGAGCACATCCACATGAACCGCTGTCATAGGAAAGAGCATCCACAATCAGGGGCCCCCACCACCCAGGCCAAGCTCTCTTCTCAGGAAGAAGGTACAGGAGCCTCAGGACTCACACCATCATGTTCAGGAACAGTTAATAGCCCTCAAACATCAGGCTCTTGAACCAGTGGGGATAACTTCACTCAACTTCACTTGCCCCACCACAGAACTGTTCCCACAACCTGTGGACTCACGTTTAAGTTTGCTGTCTTTTGCACCCTGTCTGAACACCCAAGTCAGTGCGGTCTTCCATAGATTCTGTTACGCCACAGCTGCTTCTTTCGGCAGCCCTCCTTGTAAATGTGCTCAATGGTGGGGAGGGCTTTGCCTGTCTCACCAGGCTCCTTTCCTCTTTCAAAGTTCAAAGTAACTTTAATACCAAGCTACATTTTAGATTATGAGGACACGCAGTCCTCTTTTATTGTCATTTAGTAATGCATGCATTAGGAAATGATGCATTATTTCCTCCGGTGTGATATCACAAAACACAGGACAGACCAAGACTGAAAAACTAACAAAAACCACACAATTATAACATACAGTTACAACAGTGCAACAATACCATAACTTGATGAAGAACAGGCCATGGCACAGTAAAAAAGTTCAAAGTTTCTCGAAAGTCCCACATCTCACGCAGACGGGAGAAGGAAGAAAACTCTCCCTGCCATACTCGACCACGGTCCGACTCTGAGTCACCCGAAAACTTCGAGCTCTGATCAGCTCTGCGACGCCGAGTACTGAGCACCATCTCTATCTGAACGATTTGACCTCCATCTCGGTCGCCAACAGCAGGCAAAGCCGGGGATTTTGAGGCCTACCCTCCAGAAGATTCCCGACCACTCAGTAATGACAGCAGTGAATGAGCGTTTCAGAAATTTTTCCAAATGTTCCTCTGAGCTTTCACGTCTGTCTCCATCAAATCGGAATTGTCCACCATATATAATCCTGAGATTCATTTTCTTGCAGGCATTCTCATAACCATAACAGAATCGGTGAAAGACCACAACAGAGCAGACGGCCTGTGGTCAGAGGACACCGAAACCGTGCAAATACAAAAAGAGAACACAGAAATAATGATAAATAAATAAGGAATAAATATTGAGAGTATTAGCCAGCCGGTGGTGTCGTGGCATCTGTACTGGACTTCGAGGCGAGTGGTCCTGGGTTCGAATCCGGCCGGCTCCTTACACTCTCATCCGCGCTGAGCTGAGCATCCAGCTGGCAACTCGGCCTCATGAAAAACAGACAAAGGCCAGAGACGTGGCAAGGGTGCCGCAAGGCGCGGAGAGGAACAACAAGTGAGGACAAGAGATGAAGGGTCCTTGAAAGTGAGAACTGGTCACCTCCCCTCCGCACCCGCTGGGTTTCGACCAGAAACATGAGCAGTTCCTTCTCCCCTCCCCTTCAGATGCTGCTTGGCCTGCTGAGTTCCCGGCTTCGGTTAGAGAAGCTGGATTTAACTTCTACGTGTCCTGACGAAGCCGTGTCTGTGCTCAGGGCGTGTGAGTGAACCCCGGGCAGCGGATGATGTGGCAGCCCCT
The DNA here is from genome assembly GCF_963921235.1 of Mobula hypostoma. Lineage (NCBI taxonomy): Eukaryota > Metazoa > Chordata > Chondrichthyes > Myliobatiformes > Myliobatidae > Mobula > Mobula hypostoma. The sequence goes on from NC_086117.1 coordinate 8,725,759, forward strand.
TCCGTTCTGACGTCGCTGCGCAGGCCACGGTGTAGCCTCTCTGTCTGATGGTGCAGGGCTCTGACAGCGGTGAACCCGGAGGGTCTCCCACCAGGCTACCAGAGCTCGGGCGAGGAGGGCTTCTCGTCAAGCCCGTGAGAGTGAGCTCCTGACATGCTGTCATATCTAGTGCAGGTCGTCGGGCCCCTGCTGAGGCTGTGAAGCTGCAGCAGGATCAGAGAGCAGTGCGAGGCAAGCGGTGTCAGGCAACGTGCAAGTGCTGTACGGCTGAGCCAGCCTGAGGACCAGGGGTGTGGGGCGAAGGGGTTAGGGAGGCAGGTGAGAGAGACGCAGAGGCCAACTAGTCAGAATGTCTTCGGCTCTACAGCCAAAATTATTTTATGAACAGCAGGGGAAGCCGTTAATTCTATAGTTCAATTGATGGTTTAAATAGGCGTATCATGTGGTCAGAATTCAGTGTGGGGATGGGATCACAGAATCAGGGCATCCAGGAATCTCTCCCTTCTGATCTTAAACCTGTTCCCCACACACAAGGGAAAAGTCAGCGTCCCTCATGATTTTATAAACCTGCATGAGGTTGTCTCTCAGCCTCTTACACTCCAGGGAAACAAAGTCCCAGCCTATTCAACCTCCCCTTACAACTCAAGCTCTCCAGTCTAATCTTAAACATGAGCGATACTGCAGGTGCTGGAAAACTTGAGCGTAACACACAAAATACTGGAGGAACTTGGCTAGTCAGGCAGCATCTATGGAGGGGAATAAACAGTCGCTGTATCAGGCGAAACGGCAGCTGTTTATTCCCCCTCTATAGGTGCTGCCTGACTTGCTGACTTCCTCCTGCATCTGTGCGTGTTGCACTGGTGTAATCTACCTCATTGTGATCGTGCACTTCGTTCACCTGCACTGCACTCTCTCTGTAACCGTTTCACTTTATTCTGCATTGTTAATGTTCTACCTCAATGCACTGTGCACTGATTAGATCTGTACGAACAGTATACAAGACAGGCTTTTCACTGTGTCTCGATACAATGAACCAAAACCATTGCCAGGGCTGCTAACATTCTCCTGAACATTTTCTTCAATTTTTCCAGTTTAAAGATTTTTAAAGATTAGCTTTATTTGTTCTTGTACAGTACCTTGCAAAAGTCTTAGGCACATATGTATAACTGGGGTGCCTAAGCAGAGAGCAAGTTTGTAAGTCTGGCGGGAGCAAATCATGTTGAGGATGGTGAGGGTGGGGTGCAGCGGGAGGGGTATGGGACAAATGGGAGAGGAATGCCAGGGGTGGGGGTGTGGCGTGGGTACAGACACACCTAGTCCCAAGACACCAGGCAAGGTCACTTGATTCCAAACAATTAGTTTATTGATCAGTACAGTGTCTCTTTAGTGTTTCCTGCTCCCTCCCCTCTCCCTTCCCTTTTCCCAACTATGATTCCCTCTCCCTGCCCCCTTCCCACTCTCAGTCCACAACAGAGACCCATATCAGGATCAGGTTTATCATCACTCACACATCATGAAATTTGTTTTTTGCAGCAGCAGTACAGTGTAATACATAAAATTGTTACAGTTCCACGCAGAGGTCATAGGCAGCCCAGCTATATATGTGTGCCTAAAACTTTTGCACAGTGCTGTGTATAGAAACACACAGTGAAACACACCATTGGTGTCAATGACCAACACAGTCCAAGCATCACACAGCATGCCTGTTGCTTCCTGACCCTTACCCATATACCTTGGGATGTGGGAGGAAACCATAGCACCCAGAGGAAACCCACACAGTCACAGGGAGAAAGTACAGTACAAACTCCTTGCAGATAGCGGCAGGAATGGAAGCCCAGTTACTGATCACTGGCACCGTAAAGTGTGGGGCCATCTGCGAGGCGACTCAGCTGTCCATCCTTTCCTATAGCTAACCTATACAATCCTTTCCTGTAGCATCCTTTACCTATACCATCCTTTCCTATACCATTCTTTCCTATAGCATCCTTTACCTGTACCATCCTTTACCTATATCATCCTTTCCTATACCATCCTTTCCTATAACTAAGCAAGCAGGACTGCACACTTCAAGTTCAAGTTTAATTATCATTCAACCATACATGAATGTAGCCAAAGGAAACATCATTTCCCTGGGGCCAAGGTGTAAATCACATTACCAGCAGCACACAGCAAATGCACATAGCAGAAATAGCACATACTGTATGGTAACGATTTCAGAAAAACATACAGTCACAAAGAAAAAAATAATATACCCTAAGTCCCTGAGCAGATTGTTTTGGTCCAGCTTGTTCTTAACAGACGTCTTGTACTGGAGGACCAACAGGTCCTGTGCAGACCAAAGTGAGTCTTTCACCAGACTGGTGAAACGCACAGCCTGTGAGACAGTATTTCAGTGGATGTGAAATCTAACAGCACTCAGTGTTATTGAAATGGAGCCAATTCAGTGGCCATGATCGGAAAAGCGTACTGGAAGTGGTGAACACAGCCCAGTCCATCACAGGAAAAGCCACCACTGAGCACATCTACAAGGAGCGCTGCCTCGAGAAAGCAGCGTCCGTCACCAAGGGCATTCACCACCCAGGCCACGCTCTCTTCTCACTGCTGCCGTCAGGAGGAAGGTACAGGAGCCTCAGGACTCACACCACCAGGTTCAGGAACAGTTAGTACCCCTCAACCATCAGGCTGTTTAACTAAACGGGATAACTTCACGCACCCCAACACTGAATTGTTCCCACGACCTGTGGACTCACTTTCAAGGGCTCTTCATCTCATGTTCTCAACATTTATTATTTTGTTTCTTAGTATTTACTGTAAATGGCTGCAAGAAATTGAACCACAGGAACGTATATGGTGATACATATGTATTTTGATAGTAAATTTACTTTGAACTTTGATCTCACTGAAACTGACTGAATACTGAAAGGGTTAGATAGAGTGGAAGTTTCCTATAGTGGGGGAGTCTAGGACCAGAGAGCAAAGCCTCTGAAAGCCTTTAAGATAGAGATGTGGAGGAATTTCTTTAGCCAGAGGGTGGTGAATCCGTGGAATACATTGCCACAGACGGCTGTGCAGGCCGAGTCACGGGGTAGGGCTTTGACCAATGGCCAATCTGGACATTGGAAGTTTTGAGAGGAAGGGACTTCAATCAGGTCTGCTGCCCAAGGATAAAGGGCAGCAGCAGGTCGGTACAGTGATAGAGAGCTTTGACCAGCAGTCAACCCGGACATTGAGAGTTTTGAGAGGCGGGGGACTTCAATCGAGTCCACTGCCTGAATACAAGAGGCAGGAGAGGGTCACTACAGCGAAAAGAGCTTTGACTAGTGACCAATCGGCGTTTGGGATTGATTAGCAACAGCAAATTAAACGGAGGCAGAGGCAAGCAAACGGCTGTCCTCTGAGTGGGCAGAGTCAGAGTGGTGATCTTGAAGCTTTAGCTCTTCAAGGCTTCTGGGAAGAGAGGCTTCAGTCAGAGAAAGTCTTTTTTTTCCTTCCCTTCTTTATACCTGCTTAGCTAAGACACTAGAGATGCCAGACAGGATAGTTGAATGTTCCTCTTGTGGGATGTGGGAAGGCAGGGATATCTCCAGTGTCCCTGATGACTATAACTGCGAGAAGTGCATCCAGCTGCAGCTTCTAACAAATCATATTAAGGATTTAGAGCTGGAACTGGATGAACTCCGGGTCATTTGGGGGGCTGAAGGGGTGAGAGATTGGACATATAGAGAGGTGGTTACACCCAAGGTGCGGGACACAGGAGACTGGGTGACAGTCAGGAAGGGGAAAGGGGTTAATGAGCCAGTGCAGAGTACCCCTGTGGCCATCCCCCTCAACAACAGGTATATCACTTTGGATAATGTCGGGGCAGATGACCTAACAGAGGAAAGTCACAGTGGTCAGGTCTCTGGCTCTGGGTCTGTTTTGATGACTTAGAAGGGGAGGGGGGAGAAGAGGCACGCTGTAGTGATAGGGGATTCATTAGGGGAATGGACAGGAGGTTCTGTGGGCGAGAACAAGATTCCCAGATGGTATGTTGCCTCCTGGGTGCCAGAGTCTGGGATATCTCAGATTGAGTCCTCAGTATTCTTAAGTGGGAGGGTGAACAGCCAGAGGTCACAGTCCATATAGGTATCAATGACATGGGGAGGACGAGTGACAAGGTTCTGCATGGGGAATTCAGGGAGTTAGGTGCTAAATTAAAGGGCAGGCCCTCCAGGGTTATGATCTCAGGATTGCTACCCATACCACGTGCTAGTGAGGCCAGAACTAGGAAGATTATATAGTTTAATACGTGGCTAAGGAGTTGGTGTAAGAGGAAGGGAATAATATTTTTGTATTATTGGGCTCTCTTCCAGGGAAAGTGGGACGTGTACAGAAAGGATGGTTTGCACTTGAATTGGAGAAGGACTGATATCCTAGCAGGAAGGTTTGTTAATGCTGCACGGTGGATTTTAAACTGGAGTTGCAGGGGGATGGGAACCAGAGGGCCAGAACAGATAGTGGAGAGGTTGTGGAGGCAGATGTTGGTAAGACCTCAGACAAAATTAGGAATCAAAAGGCTGAGCATGGTGTGACTCGTGTCCTGAGCTGCATAAATTTCAATTCAAGAAGTTTCGTAAGAAAGGTGGACAATAGTGCTGAAGGTGAGGTAGCTGCTTTACAAACAGAGGCATGTGTGGTGAGGCGAGGCTGATAATAGGGCAATATTGCAGTCAACAGGATGAGCTGCAACGTAAAAGGGCAGACAAAACTGAAAAGGATGAATCCAGGACTGAAGGTGTTGTATTTGAATGCGTGCAGTATACAGAATAAGGTAGATGAACTTGCAGCACGGTTGCTGATTGACAGGTGTGATTTTGTAGACATCATGGAATCATGGCTAAAAGAAAATTATAGCTGGCAGCTTAATGTCCAAAGGACAGGCAGGAAGGCAAAGGGGGCGGACATCTGTTGGTAAAAAATGAAATCAAATCCTTAGAAAGAGGTGACATAGGGTCAGAAGGTGTTGAATCATTGTCTAGTGAACTAAGGAACTGCAAGGGTAAAAAGACCCTGATGGGGGTTGTATACAGACCCCCAAACAGTAGTAAGGATGTGGTCTACAAATTACAACGGGAGATAGAAAATGCATGCTAAAAGGGCAATGTTACAATAGTCATGGGGGACTTCAATATGCAGGTAGATTGAGAAAATCAGATTGGTGCTGGTATTTGGGAGAGGGAATTTCTAGAGTGCCTTTGAGATGGCTTTTGAGAGCAGCTCATGGTTGAGCCCACTTGGGGATCTGTTATTCTGGATTGGGTGTTGTGCAATGAACCAGAATTGATTAGAGAGCTCGTGGTAAAAGAACTCTTAGGTGCAAGTGATCATATTATGATCGAATTCACCCTGAAATTTGAGGAGAAGCTAAAGTCAGATGTATCAATATTACAGTAGAGTGAAGGGAATTACAGAGGCATGAGAGAGGAGTTGGCCAGAATTGATTGGAAGGGAACACTGGCAGGGATGACGGCAGAGCAGCAATGGCTGGAATTTCTGGAAGCAATGCGGAAGGCACAGGATATATACATTCCAAAGAGGAAGAAGTATTCTAAAGGAAAGATGACACAACTGTGGCTAACAAGAGAAGTCAAAGCCAACATAAAAGCCAAAGAGAGGCCATATAATACAGCAAAAATTAATGGGAAGTTAGGGGATTGGGAAGCTTTTAAAAACCAATAAAAGACAACTAAAAAAGTCATTAAAAAGGTAAAGATAGAATATGAAAGTAAGCTAGCCAATAATATTAACGAGGATACCAAAAGTTTCTTCAGATGCATAAGGTGTAAAAGAGAGACAAGTGTGGACTGCTGGAAAACGATGCTGGAGAGGTAATAGTGGGGGACAATGAAATAGCGGACGAACTGAATGAATTTTGCATCAGTCTTCACTGTGGAAGACACTAGCAGTATGGTGGAATTCCAGGTGTCAGGGTTATGAGGTGTGTGAAGGTTACCATAGCTAGAGAGAAGGTTCTTGGGAAACTGAAAGGTCTGAAGGTAGATAAGTCACCTGGACCAAATGGGGTACAGCCCAGGCTTCTGAAAGTGATGGCTCAATAGATTGTGGAGGCATCAGTCATGATCTTTCAAGAATCACCAGGTTCTGGAATGATTCTGAAAGGCTGGAAAGTTGCAAATGTCACTCCACTCTTCAAGAAGGAAGTGAGGTAGAAGAAAGGAAATTATAGGCCAGATAGTCAGACCTCAGTGGTTGGGAAGATGTTGGAGTCAATTATTAAGGATGAGGTCTCAGGGTTCTTAGAGCCACATGATGAAACAACCTGTAGTCAGCATAGTTTCCTCAAGGGAAAATCTTGCCTGACAAACACATTGGAATTCTTTGAAATAACAAGCATGATAGACAAAGGAGAATCAGTTGATGTGTACTTGGATTTTCAGAAGGTCTTTGACAAAGCGCCACACATGAGGATGCTTAACAAACTACAAGCCTATAGTACTACAGGAAAGATTCTAGCATGGATAAAGCAGTGGCTGATTGGCAGGAGGCAAAGAGTGGGAATAAAGGGAGCCTTTTCTGACTGGCTGCCAGTGACTAGTGGTGGTCCACAGGGATCTGTGTTGGGATCACTGCTTTTTAAGTCATACGTCAATGATTTCGATGATGGAATTGATGGCTTTGTTGCAAAGTTTGCAGATGATATGAAGATACGTGGAGGGACAGGTAGTTTTGAGAAAGTAGAGAGGCTGCAGAAGGACTCTGACAGGTTAGGAGAATAGGCAAAGAAATTGCAGATGGAATACAGTGTTGGGAAGTCTATGTAGTTTAGTATAAGAAACAACAGGGTAAAATATTTTCAAAATGGAGAGAAAATACCAAAAACTGAGATGCGAAGTGACTTGGGAGTCCTCGTGCAGGATTCCCGAAAGGTTAATTTGCAGGTTGAGCCTGGGGTTAGGAAGGCAAATGCAATGTTAGCATTTATTTCAAGAGGACTAGAATATAAAAGCAGGGATGAGACTTTATAAAGCACTGGTGAGGCCTCACTTGGAGTATTGTGAGCAGTTTTGAGCCCCTTATCTTAGAAAGGATGTGCTGAAACTTGAGAGAGTTCAAAGAAAGTTCACAAAAATGATTCCAGGATTTAATGGCTTGTCATATGAAGAGCGTTTGATAGCTCTGGGCCTGTATTCACTGGAATTCAGAAGAATGAGGGGTGACCTCATTGAAACCTATCAAATGGTGAAAGGCCTTGATAGAGTGGATGTGGAGAGGATGTTTCCTATGGTGGGAGAGTCTAAGACCAGAGGACACAGCCTCAGATTAGAAGGGTGTCCTTTTAGAATGGAGATGAAGAGGAATTTCTTTAGCCAGAGAGTGGTAAATCTGTGGAATTCTTTGCCACAGGCAGTTGTGGAGGCCAAGTCTTTATGCATATTTAAGGCAGAGGTTGATAGAGTCTTGATTGGTCAGGGCATGAAGGGATATGGGGAGAAGGTGGGAAACTGGGGCTGAGAGAAAAATTGCATCAGCCAATTTAAAATGGTGGAACAGACTCAAAGGGCCAAATAGCCTAATTCTGCTCCTGTATCTTATGGTCTTTTGGTATACTTAGGACAGAGACTGAAAGGTTCTTAATTGGTAAGGGAGTTAAGGCTTACAAGACCATAAGCCATTAAGACTTGGGAACAGAAATAGGCCATTTTTCCATCATGTCTGCTCTACCATTCAATCATGGCTGATTTATTATTCCTCTCAACCCCATTCTCCTGCCTCCTCCCTGTAACCTTTGACACCCTTACTGATGAAGAGCCTGTAAACCTCTGTTTTAAGTACACCCAATGACTTGGCCTGCACGGCGTCTGTGGGAGAAGGCTGGTGAATGAAGTTGAAGCAAAAACACAGCCGTGGTTGAATGACGGAGCAGATTCGATGGGCCGAATGTCCTACTTCTGTTGTTATGGCTGATGCAGAGATTTCTGCCAGTGGACTCCCTGTCCATGACCAGACAGACTTCTCGTGGCGGGCTGTGTAGGGAGGGCATGGTCTGACTCTTCCACTTAGTGTCCCCGTTACAATGAAGCTGCAGTGCCAATTGATCACAGTCACCCTGTAACTGCGTACGGCCTGGAAGCCAGTCTGAGCGATGTACCACGTTCCATCTCACTCCCCCAGACCTCTGGGAAATTCATTAGGAATAAAAAGGCAAAATGACTGTAGGTAATACGTGTGAACTGGTACCAATCACAGGTGACCATTCCTAGTTTTATTCAGCCTGCACTGTGCAATCCCATTACTGCACAGAATGAAGCTGAGAATGTTTGGCTGTATTAATCCTATAAGCTTATAGTACCAGTGGGAGTGAACTGACTTGTACCATAAAATCTATTGTGACTAGTAAGAAAGATTGAATAAATGGATGCATTATTTTTCATTCAGCAGCTCAAGACCTGTTTGTCTAATCAAATGAGAGAGCTGGAAAAAGTCAACGAGAGATGACACATGCATTTTGTTCGGGTTCTGTCATGTCAGAGGAGTTTAGAACAGTAACGAGAGAGTGTGCGGCTGACGACACAAGCGGGGGACTCTGATATGCTTCTGGGGTCGGGGTCTGGAATTTATGGATTCCGATGAACTTGCCTGTTGTTAAATGGCCTCCCACAGATGATTACCATCAGCTGGTCAGAATCAGCTTTATCATATTTTTAATAATTAGGGTGCAGTGTAGACCAAGCCATTCCAGTCTGCTGAGGCACACCGTCCAGTAACCCTCCTATTTAACCCTAGCCTAATCACGGGGTAATTTACAATGACCAATTAAACAGCTAACCGTTACATCAGAATGAGGAAGGAACCCCACGCATTCACAGGGAGGAACGCACAAATTCCTTACAGATGATGTCCGCCACCGAACGCTGAAATCTGACGCCCTGAGCTGTAATTGCGTCACGCTAACCTCCACGCTACAGTGGCGCCCTGACATATATCGTGGAATTTGTTGTCTTATGGCAGCATTACAATGCCATATATAAAATTACCATATATTACATAAGCAACACACAATAGAGCGCCTCCCCCTCCTGTCTTCTCCTATCATTTTGCATCTCCCCCTCCCCCTCCAGCTTTCAAATCCCTTACTCACTCTTCCTTCAGTTAGTCCTGACGAAGGGTCTCGGCCTGAAACGTCGACTGTACCTCTTCCTAGAGATGCTGCTTGGCCTGCTGCGTTCACCAGCAACTTTGATGTGTGTTGCTTGAATTTCCAGCATCTGCAGAATTCCTGTTGTTTGTATTACATAAGCAGTACAGTATATAATATATAGGTATATATTTAGGTGTGTGTGTGTGTATGTATGTATAAAATATTGTGCAAAATTGAGAGCAAATACAGTGAGGTAGTTCACTGATCATTCAGAAGTCTGGAATGAGCTGCCAGAAATCGTGGATGAAGCAGATACATTAATAATGTTTAAAAGCCCCAGTGATCAGCCCATTGCCAGGAGGAGTGTAGAGGCCCACTGGACAAACATGGGCAGATAGGACTTGCTCTCTGGGCAGCACAGTCAGTCTGGACAAGCTGGAGCGAAGGGCCTGTGTCCAATTCGGCGTGACCCCGTGAATTTTCAAATACCCAGTGTGGTACAGGGCAGGGGGCCATCGGGTGCTTGATCAAAGGGGTAGGTTCTATGGACGAAGAGGTCTAGGAAGGTGCAGGAATTGGTTGATTACGAGGTACGGTGAAACCCTTTGCCTTGCATGCCAACCATATGGAGAGTGCTTCGCAGTGGTCCAGATCAAAAATAGAGCACAGAATAAAGTGTAGACAGAGCCTGCAGATGCTGGAAATCCAGAGCAACACACAAAATGCTAGAGGACCTCAGCCAGATCAGACTGCATCTATAGAGGGGATAAACAGTCGATGTTTTGGGTTCTGATGAAGGGTCTCAGCCTGAAAAGTTTCCTTTTTATTCCTCTGCATAGATGCAGCCCGATCTGCTGAGATCCTCCAGCGTTTTGTGTGTTGCAGAATACAGTGTTACCAGCTAAGGTGCTTTCATTTGTGGAGGAGTGATTATACTCAGGAAGCCAGAATCGGAAAGGTCTTAACCCTCTAACTCTACTCTCTCTATACCTACCACCTTCCTCTCCACTCTCAGTCTTAATGTAGCATCTCAACCCGAATTCCTTGTGCCCCACCTCCCTCCCCCACGGATGCTGCTCGATCTGCCGAGTTCCTCGAGCAGTTTATTAGTCGTTCCGGCTTTTTAACTCCCTTAAGTCAGGAAGCAGAAACGTCTGCCACCTGCTCTCCACAACTGTTCCTTTTGGCATCAATCAGGATTTGAGAGGAATCCAGTGCTTGGTCAGTTTCCAGCAAACCTCCACACCCCCCCTCTCTCCACCCTCCTACGCTGCCTCCGAGAACCTCTGACGAGACCGCAAAAGGCAGTGTGACATTACTTCCATTAGAGCTCAGTTTGCATGGAGTGTTATAAATGGCATGTTTTCTGCTTGTGAGTTGCTTATAAATGCCTTGTTTAATGAACTAAACCAATATAAAGTGGACACAGGTGGCATAGTGACAGCTTTTCACCTCCCTGGTCCCAGTGAGGAATTCTACCGATAGCTTTAGCTGAGCAGGTTACTGGGGCCACATTACTTCTGTCTTTAACACAGAAGGGAAGGGAGACATGCTCAGGCATTAATTGTCTCATTGTGGGCTAATTGCTCTCTCCATCGAGCATGTCTCAGGACCGTGAAGACTTTGTGAGATAAGGCACCTAGACGTTGTCAGTCGGTCTGGCCAGCGGCGAGGGAGAGGGTTGTTGATGCTGGATTAGTGGCAACGATTCTGTAATTCTGCCCACTGTAACCGAACGGCTCAAACTACTAACCCCTCCACATCAGGGCTCCAGGGGCACTGATAAACACAAGAGATTCTGCACATGCTGGAAATTCTGAGCAACACACGCAAAATGCTGGAGGAACTCAGCAGGTCAGGCAGCATCCATAGAGAGGAATAAAGAGTCGACATTTCAGGACAAGACCCTTCACCAGGACTGGAAAGGAAGGGGGCAGAAGCCAGAATGAGAAGGGGAACAAGCTGGCAGGTGATAGGTGAGACAAGGTGAGGGGAGAAGGTGAGTGGTTGGGGAAAGGGGGTTCGATGAAAAAGCTGGAAGGTGATAGGTGGAAAAGGTAAAGGGCCGTGTAACCTTCCCCCTCAGTCACATTGAAATGTCTCCCTGAGCCAACAGGACAACCCCCAACAAAGAGTTCAAGGGTTTTGGGGATCAGAGGGTCACACTCTTGTCCCTCAGTCTGAAGCTTCAGGTGCAAAGCAGAGGGAGGTCCTTGTCATTAGTGGTAGCATGTTAAACCATAACGTGGCTTGGCACTGCTTTGAAGAAAGGAGATCTAATCGATAACTTTGCCAGTATCTATTCCCCAGCAGTGTCAATGAAACAGATAAATGTTCATTTTCATCCTGGCTGCTTGTGGGAGTGAGCTGGGTGTGAACTAGCTGCCATGTTTCCTCTCAAATAATGGTCTCTGAAATAACGGGCACTGAGTGTATGTTCATGGTCTTCTGCTGCTGTAGCCCAGCCACTTCAAGGTTTGACGTGTTGTGCATTCAGAGATGCTCTTCTGCACACCACTGTTGTAACGTGTGGTTATTTGAGTTACTGTCACCTTCCTGTCAGCTTGTACCAGCCTGGCCATTCTCCTCTGACCTCTCTCATTAACAAGGTGTTTTTGCCCACGGAACTGCAGCTCACTAGATAGTTTTTGTTTTTTACACTTTTCTCTCTAAACTCTGGAGACTGTTGTGGGTAAAGATCCCAAGATAAGCAGTTTCTGAGATACTCAAACCACTCCTTCTGGCACCAACATTCCATGGTCAAAGTCACTTGGATCACACTTCTTCCCCTTTCTGATGCTTAATCTGAACAACAACTGAACCTCTTGACCATGTCTGCATGCTCTTATGCATTGTATTGCCGCCATATGATTGGCTGATTAGGTATTTACATTAATGAGCAGGGACACAGGTGTACCTAATAAAGTGGCCACTGAGAGTATGTGCATGTATATAGTCTTTGAAAAGGTCGCGGCCTCCTCCACTGTCGTGATGAGGCCACACACAGGTTGGAGGAAAAACACCATGTATTCCATGTATATAGAGGGACCAACTAGAGGGGATGCAATATTGGATCTCCTGTTAGGAAACGAGTTAGGACAAGTGACGGAAGTGTGTGTAGGGAAGCACTTTGGCTCCAGTGATCATAACACCATTAGTTTCAACTTGATCATGGACAAGGATAGACCTGGTCCTAGGGTTGAGGTTCTGAACTGGAAGAAGGCCAAATTTGAAGAAATGAGAAAGGATCTAAAAAGCGTGGATTGGGACAGATTGTTCTCTGGCAAGGATGTGATCGGTAAGTGGGAAGCCTTCAAAGGAGAAATTTTGAGAGTGCAGAGCTTGTATGTTCCTATCCGGATTAAAGGCAAAGTGAACAGGAATAAGAAACCTTGGTTCTCAAGGGATACTGCAACTCTGATAAAGAAGAAGAGAGTTGTATGACATGTATAGGAAACAGGGAGTAAATGAGGTGCTTGAGGAGTATAAAAGGTACAAGAAAATACTTAAGAAGGAAATCAGGAGGGCTAAAAGAAGACATGAGGTTGCCTTGGCAGTCAAAATGAAGGATGATCCAAAGAGCTTTTACAGGTATATTAAGAGTAAAAGGATTGTAAGGGATTGTAAGGGTTATGTGCGGAACCAGAAGAAATGGGGGAGATCTTAAATGAGTTTTTTGCATCTGTATTTACTAAGGAAATTGGCATGAAATCTATGGAATTAAGGGAAACAAGTAGTAAGATCATGGAAACTATACATATTGAAAAGGAGGAGGTACTTGCTATCTTGAGGCAAATTAAAGTGGATAAATCCCCGGGACCTGACAGGGTGTTCCCTCGGACCTTGAAGGAGACTAGTGTTGAAATTGCAGGGGCCCTGGCAGATATATTTAAAATGTTGGTGTCTACAGGTGAGGTGCCGGAGGATTGGAGAGTGGCTCATGTTGTTCCGTTGTTTAAAAAAGGATCGAAAAGTAATCCGGGAAATTATAGGCCAGTAAATTTGACGATGGTAGTGGGTAAGTTATTGGAGGGAGTACTAAGAGACAGAATCTACAAGCATTTGGATAGACAGGGACTTATTAGGGAGAGTCAACATGGCTTTGTGCGTTGTAGGTCATGTTTGACCAATTTGTTGGAGTTTTTCGAGGAGGTTACCAGGAAAGTGGATGAAGGGAAGGCAGTGGATGTTGTCTACATGGACTTCAGTAAGGCCTTTGACAAGGTCCCACATGGGAGGTCAGTTAGGAAAATTCAGTCGCTAGGTATACATGGAGTGGTGGTAAATTGGATTAGACATTGGCTCAATGGAAGAAGCCAGAGAGTGGTGGTAGAGAATTGCTTCTCAGAGTGGAGGCCTGTGACTAGTGGTGTGCCACAGGGATCAGTGCTGGGTCCATTGTTATTTGTCATCCATATCAATGATCTGGATGATAATGTGGTAAATTGGATCAGCAAATTTGCTGATGATACAAAGAGTGGAGGAGTAGTGGACAGTGAGGAAGGTTTTCAGAGCCTGCAGAGGGACTTGGACCAGCTGGAAAAGTGGGCTGAAAAATGGCAGATGGAGTTTAATACAGACAAGTGTGAGGTATTGCACTTTGGAAGGACAAACCAAGGTAGAACATACAGGGTTAATGGTAAGGCATTGAGGAGTGCAGTAGAACAGAGGGATCTGGGAATACAGATACAAAATTCCCTAAAAGTGGCGTCACAGGTAGATAGGGTCGTAAAGAGAGCTTTTGGTACATTGGCCTTTATTAATCGAAGTATTAAGTATAAGAGCTGGAATGTTATGATGAGGTTGTATAAAGCATTGGTGGGGCTGAATCTGGAGTATTGTATTCAGTTTTGGTCATCAAATTACAGGAAGGATATTAATAAGGTTGAAAGAGTGCAGAGAAGGTTTACAAGGATGTTGCCGGGACTTGAGAAACTCAGTTACAGAGAAAGGTTGAATAGGTTAGGACTTTATTCCCTGGAGCGTAGAAGAATGAGGGGAGATTTGATAGAGGTATATAAAATTATGATGGGTACAGATAGAGAGAATGCAAACAGGCTTTTTCCACTGAGGCTAGGGGAGAAAAAAACCAGACGACATGGGTTAAGGGTGAGGGGGGAAAAGTTTAAAGGGAACATTAGGGGGGGCTTCTTCACACAGAGAGTGGTGGGAGTATGGAATGAGCTGCCAGACGAGGTGGTAAATGCGGGTTCTTTTTTAACATTTAAGAATAAATTGGACAGATACATGGATGGGAGATGGATGGGAGGTGTATGGAGGGATATGGTCCGTATGCAGGTCAGTGGGACTAGGCAGAAAATGGTTCAGCACAGCCAAGAAGGACCAAAAAGCCTGTTTCTGTGCTGTAGTTTTTCTATGGTTTCTATGGTTTTTCTATTCCATTTGGGTAGCTTCCAACCTGACGGCATGAACATTGATTTCTCAAACTTCCAGTAATAACTCTCCCCCCCCCTTCACCATTTCCCATCCCCTTGATAATAACTTTACTTTGGACTTTGATACCTGTGAACAATGGCAAGAGACAAGGGATTCCCCCCTCGCCCTGCCCCAAGGTAAGGGGAAGATGAATGACTCCCACATCACCTCTATATCCTGACAAACGCCATCCACTTCACAATGACCCTCTTCTTAAGGCGAGCTCCCTCTCTCTGCTCACATTCTAGCAGGGTGAATGAGATCCTGCTGGAGATCCAGCCCTGGATCTGGTCTTCGAACCCAGCATCAAATAGGCAGGCTTACCTGCTCGGTTGATTGACTACTAAACAAGGAAATGGTTGCAGTTTTCGGAAACCTCCCCGACAATTTAATTAAGGAAAGACAATGGGAAGAGTTAATGAGAACACTAATTAGTAGAGTTGGAGGCTGGAGCGTTGCCAGTCAGAGCTTTGCGTTTCCTCAGCCTTTCCAGAGTGTGTCCCTGCCACAACCTCAACTGTCTGAAGACCAATTAGTCTGCATGGTGACACCTGCATTACTACTCATCTGCCCACGGTGGCCATGGCTTGGCTCCCCCTGGAGCCAAGGGTCAGCGCAGACCAGAATGAGAGAGGGCTTGTTTTCACCGTCTCCATCGCAATGTCTTCTACTCAGCACGGTGCTCATGCAGAACTCTGCGTCAAGCTGAGTTCCTCTGCGGAACGGGAAATCCAAGTCCTTCACAAGTTTTTTTCTGGCTTGAAAACATTTTTTTGAATTATTTTCATCTTGAATTTTAAAGGGGGCTTTGAGAGGTAGCTGTTTATCAATCTATCTGTCACTCTCTCTCTCTCTCTGGCTGGCTATCTATCTATCTATGAATGAATGAATGAATTAATTACCTATTTATTTACTTGTTTGCTTATTTCGAGTTACGGTGTGGTAACAGGTCCTCCTGGTCCCATGAGCCGTCACTGCTCAGTTACACCCATGTGACTGATTACTCTATCAACTCGTACGTCTTTGGATTGTGGGCGAAAGCTGGACCACTCGGAGGAAATCGATGCGGTCAAGGGATGGAATGGATTTTATCACCTTTGTTCTATTAAGATCAACTGCATTTGTCAGATGTACTTTGAAACATTCATCAAATTGTATCATTTTGTGTCAAATCAAATCAGTGAGGGTTGTGCTGAGCTGCCTGCAAGTGTTACCACACCTCAGGAGCATACAAGCAGCAACGGGAATTGAACCCTGATCGGTGATCACCGGCACTGTAAAGTAATTGATCAGTGATCACCGGCACTGTAAAGCAATTGATCAGTGATCACTGGCACTGTAAAGTAATTGATCAGTGATCACTGGCACCGTAAAGCAATTGATCAGTGATCACTGGCACTGTAATGTAATTGATCGGTGATCACTGGTACTGTAAAGTAATTGATCAGTGATCACCGGCACTGTAAAGCAATTGATCAGTGATCACTGGCACTGTAAAGCAATTGATCAGTGATCACTGGCACGGTAAAGTAATTGATCAGTGATCACCAGCACTGTAAAGCAATTGCACTAACTGCTACACTACAGTACTGTACAAGGTTTGAAAACAGCTTTTGGTTTTGTTCTGGGAAGATGAGAAGATTTTGCCTTAAACTGGGGAACCATCAAGCAGGCTGTGGAACTGCACAGAAAATGGGAAAAAGAACACTGCTGTCAGCTTCAATGTGATTTCTCAATTGAATACAACCCACTTTACAGACATATTCGAGATATCTTGCCATCATTTTTCAGTCCTCCCTGTCTCCAGGACTGGTGCCAGAGGACTGAAGCACTACTAATGGACCATTGTTTCAAAAGGGAGGAAGAGAAGAAATACACTGAGTAAATAAAGATAGGTTAATTTAACTGGGGGGGGGGGCGTTGGGGGGGAGGAAATCAATTCTAGTAAAGGCAGAGACTCCCACCATCCAGGCCAGGCTCTCTTCCTGCTACAACCATCAGGCAGGAGGTACGGGAACCTCAGGTCCAATACCACCAGGTACAGGAACAGTTGTTAACCTTCAACCATCAGGCTCCTGAACCAGTGTGGATAACCTCACTCACCTCAACACTGAACCGATTCCACAACCCATGGACTCACTTCTAAGGACTCAACAACTCACGCGGTCAGTATTATTTATTTATTTGTTATTTGTGCAATTTGTCTTCCATTGCACATTGGCTGTTCGTCAGTCTTCAATTCATTTATGTATCGATTTTCATAAATTGTGACTTTTGGAGAAGAGGAGTTCGGTGGGTAATACCGTTCCACCTGACCGGAAGTGCACTGAGAGCGGTAAGCGTAAAGGAGTGGGGTGCTTACTGATCTGGTTAACAATGGATGGTGCAATCCGGGGTATATTACAATCGAGGAATGTGTTTGTAGACTGGATATTGAACTTTTTACTGTTGGACTTCAGCCACATTCCACCGAGATACAACACTTGGCGGCACGGGAGGTCGTTCCAGCCTGTGGCCATCGAACGTGCAGCTCCTCCCGTGGAGGGTCAGACACCCTGAGCCAATAGACTGATCCTGGACTTATTTTCCATCTGGCATAGTTTGCATTTTGTTGTTTGATTGTTGGGGTTTTTTGTATTGCTATATTTACGCTCTATTCTTGGTTGGTGCAGCTGTAACGAAACCAATTTCCCTCGGGATTAATAAAGTATATCTATCTATTTCTTTATTCTCCTGTAAAAACCTGCAAGAAAATGGTTCTCAAGATAGCATACGAGTACATATACATAGTTTGATAATAAATTGACTTCGACTTTGAAGGCAGTCAGGATGATTTATTTTTCTCTCTGAGAAGACTGTCTGTTTGATTGGAGCTAACGTGGAGGGTGGATGAGGGTGGTATGTTTGATGTAATCTACATAGATTCAGTGAGGCTTTTGACAGTGTCCTACACGGTCCGCCAGTCAAACAAGTAAAACAAGAGAAAGTGGTGAATGGAATCTCAGACTGGCTTAGTGTCAGGAAGCAGAGTCATGTCCAGGTTATTCAGTATGGTGAGATACAGGTACAATGGAAAACAGGGTGACAACAGACACGTAGATTCAGACTACACACAGAACATAAAATATCTCATGAGAAGAGAAGAGAAATAAAAATGGTGCAAAACATTCATGCTTTGCCAGGGGTGGTGGTAGAGACAAATACATTAGGGACATGTAAGAAACTCTTAGATAGGCACATGAATTATAGAAAATGGAGAGCGGTGTAGAAGAGAGGAAGGGTTAGATTGATCTAGGAGTAGGTTAAGAGGTTAACACAACACTGTGGGCCAAAGAGCTGCACTGTGCTGCATTGATCTGTGTTCTATTATTGCGAAGAAAACCTGCCAGTCTGAGTCACACCCACAGTAGTGCCAGAGGTGGTCTGTAGAGTTCTGCTGCTGATGAAAGATCAGATTTGGTCCAAGAATGGCAAAAGCAGCATTTTTGTGCTTGGAAAGCTGTTACTATGGTATACCATAAAGCTTTGTACTCAACCCCTAGCTTTTTGCTGGCAATTCAGAGTGAACTGTAGGGGGCCTGATAAAGACATGAGCTGAAATTGGCAGTGGACTGTGAGATGTGGGCAGTCAGAGAAGTGGCAGATGGAAGTTAATCTGGAGACGCACCTGTAGTCAGAGTGTGTCCTCTCCAGTGCCTTGTCAAGAATGTTCTTATTTCTATAGCAAGGAGTTAAGCGTTATGGGGAAAATGCATGTAGGTAGACGAGCCATGATCTCATTGAATGGCAGAGAAGGCCCGACAGTCCAGATGGCCAACTTCTGCTCCTAGTTCCTATGTACTTATTTACTCATACTGTATTCCAAAATGAGTATCACCAAGAAGGGCCTAGATCAGGGGTTCCCAACCTTTTTTATGCCATGGACCAATACCATTAAGCAAGGGGTCTGTATATCCCAGGTTGGGAACCCCTGGCTTAGGGTAGATGCACAGAGGACGTTTCCAATAGTGGAGGAGTCTAGGACCAAAGGGCACAGCCTCAGAATAGAAGAACAGAGGTAGGTAGGAATTTGTTTAGCCAGACGGTGGTGAATCTGTGGAATTCACTGCCACAGACGGCTGTGAAGGTCAGGTCATCGGGTATATTTAAAGTGGAGGTTGATAGATTCATGATTAGTAATGGTGAGAAAGGTTATGGGGAAAAGGCAAGAGAGTGGGGTTGAGGGGGCTATTAAAACAGCCATGATTGAATGGCAAACAGACTCGATGGGCTGAATAGCCAAGTTCTGTTCCTATATCTTACAGTCTAAGATTGGGAGGGACTGTCCTCATCTTTCAGAAGAAAAGTCAGCTTCTGGAATCTACATTAAAAATTATTCACAACCAAAGGATGGGCCAGATCTAATTTCTTCCAAAAGGTTTACCCTTATTCAGTGAATAATGTTATAAAAATATCCCATTCCTGCTTCTAACAGCTCCATTAGCCAAATTCATTAGCAGGTTTGCCTAGTGACATATTTTTCTCTTGTATAGCTTGCTCATTAATACCCAAGTTACTGGCACAATAACCTGTGATTTGATTTGAATGCTAATAGTGATGCAGGTCCAGTTATGGGAAGTGATACTGCCCATTACTCCTGGCCTGCAAACACAGGGTTACTTTACTCAGGAGCGATAGAGACACCGAGGCCGCAGTGACAACCTGTACATTTCCGGATCCTGATTGATTGCAAAAGGCAGGGGTTGAAACGCAGAGGTAAAGCACAACTCTCAGTTATATTTCACCATAAGTTCTAAAGAATTCAGCTGACTTTTGTGAGGCAGACAAGAAGTAATGTCTCTCTTGCCAGATTCCTGCATGCCTACCGCTTTGTCCAACGAGGAACTTTTGGTGTGTCTGGACCTGTGCCTGACAGAATTCAGAAGGGTGGTGGTGGGGGAGAATCTCATTGAAACCTTCTGAAATGCCTAGATAGAATAGTAGTCATAATAATAATAATAACAAGTTATTTAGAGAGCACTTTTCACACAAACAATCGCGACCAAAGTGCTTTACAATTGGATAAAGTGCAAACATAAAAGTAAAAGACAAAATGCAAAGCAAAGTTAAATAAATAGGCTTTGAGCTGGTGGTTAAAAGTGTCACCTGAGTCTTCATCCCTTATAGTTTTAGATATTGAGTCCAATAGTTTAGGAGCATAGTTAAAAAAGATGAGCTGCCAATTTTCTTTTGAGGGAGATTGTTTAAATTTAAGTGACTGATGGAAAAATGCCCAAGAGCTCAGGCAGGATTATAAAATGAAAGCAATATACTTCCAGAACATTGAGAGCTCTAAAAACACCAGAAACTCTGCAGATGCTGGAAATCCAAACAACACACACAAAGTGCTGGAGGAACTCAGCAGGCCAGGCAGCATCTTATGGAAAAGAGTAAACAGTTGATGTTTCGGGCCGACATCCTTCAGCAGGTCTTTAAAATTTATTTTGAAAGATAGCAGGAAACCAATGCAGAGTAATTAGGATGGGAGTGATATGCTCCCTTACCCTAGTTTTAGTTAAAGGTGTAGCAATGGCATTCTGAATGAGTTGAAGTTTATCAACAGATTGCTTTGGAACACCAGTAAATAGTGCAGTGCAGTAATCTAGTCTGTTCAAAGCCCAAAGTAAATTTATTATCAAAGGACATATACGTCACTATATACAACCCTGAAATTTGTTTTCTTGCAGGCATACTCAGGAAATCCAACAAATATAATAGAATCAATGAGACAGACAAACAACCAGTGTGCAAAAGACAACCAACTGTGCAAACACAAAAGGAGTAGTAAAAAGAGCAATAAAAATGCAGAACATGAGATGAAGAGTCTTTGAAAGAGAGTCCATAGGTTGTGAGAACAGTTCAGTGATGAGCTGAATGGGTTGAGTGAAGTTATTCCTGCTGGTTCAAGATATAAAGGCATGAGTTATTTTTTCAGCATCATTAAAAGAAAGAATTCCAAGTTCTGAGATGCAACGGGACTTGGGAGTCCTCGTACAGGATACCCTTAAGGTTAACCTCCAGGTTGAGTCAGTAGTGAAGAAGGCACATGCAATGTTGGCATTCATTTCTAGAGGAATAGAGTATAGGAGCAGGGATGTGATGTTGAGGCTCTAAAAGGCGCTGGTGAGACCTCACTTGGAGTACTGTGGGCAGTTTTGGTCTCCTTATTTAAGAAAGGATGTGCTGACGTTGGAGAGGGTACAGAGAAGATTCACTAGAATGATTCCGGGAATGAGAGGGTTAACATATGAGGAACGTTTGCCCGCTCTTGGACTGTATTCCTTGGAGTTTAGAAAAATGAAGGGAGACCTCATAGAAACATTTTGAATGTTAAAGGCATGGACAGAGTGGATGTGGCAAAGTTGTTTCCCATGATGGGGGAGTCCAGTATGAGAGGGCATGACTTAAGGATTGAAGGGCGCCCATTCAGAACAGAAATGCGAATAATTTTTTTTAGTCAGGGGGTGGTGAGTCTATGGAATTTGTTGCCATGGGCAGCAGTGGAGGCCAAGTTACTGGGTGTATTTAAGGCAGAGATTGATAGGTATCTGAGTAGCCAGGGCATCAAAGGTTATGGTGAGAAGGTGGGGGAGTGGGACTAAATGGGAGAATGGATCAGCTCATGATAAAATGGCGGAGCAGACTCAATGGGCCGAATGACCGACTTCTGCTCCTTTGTCTTATGGTCTTATTACATGACGAGAATGGCGTTCTTTTGCAATATTTCTTAGATGTAGAAATGATACTCCGGTCACTTTCTTTATGTGGGATTTAAAATTCGAAACTGATTCAAGGATAATACCCAGACTTCTTTTGATTTTATAAGGAGAGCCATGTTCACAAGTTTATCAAGCAGTTTCTTTCTTTTGGCCTTGGGACCAATCAAAAGTATTTCAGTTTTATCTTCAATTAGTTTTAGGAAAAGTTGAAGTGGAGAGGATTTTTCCATTAACAGAACAATCTGGGATCAAAGGGCACAGCCTAGGAATAAAGGGATGCCCTTTTAGGATTGAGATGAGGAGGAATTTCTTCAACTAGAGGCAATTGTGTGGCAGAAAGCAGAGATATCACAGATTAGCATAACACCCACCAGAAAGGTACTCCCTGCAGATTTCCAATCAGCATTTTAAATACCACATTGTAACCAATGGATCTTCAGGACAATGTTCATTCATTTCTTCCTTCTGTTCTGTCAACCAGAGATAGCAGGTGTCATAAAGGGAGGTTTAAAATTTGTCTGCGACCTTTTACCATCACGTGGGCCCGTACTGCTTCACAGGAAGCTCGAACCGTGAGTCATAACCCCGGTACAGTTTGCAAGACCAGAAATTCTCAGTAATATTTCATAGAAACATAGAAAACCTACAGCACAATACAGGCCCTTTGGCCCACAATACTTACTTTAGAAATTACCTAGGGTTACCCATAGCCCTCTATTTTTCTAAGCTCCATGTACCCATCCATGAGTCTCTTAAAAGGTCCTATCATGTCTGCCTCCACCACCGTCACCGGCAGCCCATTCCACACACTTACCACTCTCTGTGTAAGAAAACTTAGCCCTGACATCTCCTCTGTACCTATTTCCAAGCACCTTAAAACTGTGCCCTCTCGTGCTAGCCATTCCAGCCCTGGGAAAAAGCCTCTGACTATCCACACGATCAATGCCTCTCATCATCTTATACACCTCCATCAGGTCACCTCTCATCCTCCATCGCTCCAAGGAGAAACAGCGGAGTTCACTCAACCTATTCTCATGAGGCATGCTCCCCAATCCAGGCAACATCCTTGTAAATCTCCTCTGCACCCTTTCTCTAGCAATCATGCTGTAAACATTCAGCTGGATTAGCAGGTATCCTGGTGCAGCCCATTGCACAGGAGACACCAGATCTACTGCAGCATTAGTGACTCTTACCTGCCCTTGGAAATGATCAAAGAAGCAATGACAGCACTTGGAGACGAGCAAGATCCCACAAACAAAAACAATTGGAACTAAAATCAAGCTGCTGGAGATCTTTCAGTCTCTGCAGGTTCTAGACTCGAAAGGTTGACTATCCATTTTCCTCCACAGATGCTGCCTGACCTGCTGAGTTCCTCCAGTAGCTCATTTTTCGTTCCAGCATCTGCAGTCCCTTCTGTCTCTAGTTTGGAGGGGAAGACTGACAGTCATTTGCAAGTACTTGAAGGAATGGTTTTAAGGGTGGAGTGATAGAGTTTTTTTCACACCAGGAGTGGTGGGTACGTGGAATGCACTCCCACGGGCTGTGGTGGAAGCAGACGTAACAGTGGAGTTTAAGAGGGATTAAGGTAAGAACTTGGTCAGGCAGGGAATGAACAGTTGGAGTTCATGAGCAGGCAGAGAGAAAGTTTAATTTGCCATCATGGTCAACACAGACACCGTATCAGAAACAGAATCAGGTTTATTATCACTGGATAGGTTGTGAAATATGTTGTTTTGCCGCAGCAGTACATTGCAATATATAATAAAAAAACTACAAAGTAAAATAAGAAATATATATATCTTGGGTGGCGGGGTTGGAAGTATGTTTCTACCAACGGTGGTGTAAAAGTGTTCCTTCCCTCCACTAGCCTGCAGGTCACCCTTGGGCAAGGTGTAGCACCTGTTTAACCCCCAGTCAGGGTCACGAGAAGCCAGGGGAGCAGGTGTGGATGGTCATACGAGCAGCTGGTGCATATCACAAGTCCTGGTTATGTGACACTGTGATAATGGCTGGGGTCACCCATCTTGTAAAGACACTGCCCAGAAGAAGCCAGTGGTAAACCATTTCTGTGGAAAATTTCCCAAGAACAATCATGGTCATGGATAGAGAAAAGAATAAGAACGACAGCATGAAGGGTACCTTCCCCAGAGGGTTAAAGACATATGGAAAGACCATGATCGCCCATGTCATATGACATGGTGCATGATGATGATATATATTAAAATAAATAAGTAATGCAAAAAGAGAGCAAAGAAAAGAAAAAAAAGTGAGTTAGCGCTCATGGGTTCATTGTCCATTCATAAATCTGATGGTGAAGGGAAAGAAGCAGCTCCTAAAACGTTGAGTGTGTCTCCAGACTCTTACCTCCTCCCTGACAGTGAGAAGAGGACATGTCTTGTGCAGTACTTGTCTATGTTTATGTTCGTAATATCTTTATTTCACTGCAAAGGCAGAACATGCCAGCCTTCTCCCGCTTTGTGGGCATCATTTATTTTAATTTTCAGAGTGCTAGGCAGCTGTTTAGAGGAGCCCATGGCTGCTGATTGTTGGGACAAGGTTTGAAGAGTCAGGGTATTTATGAAGCTTTGAAATTTGCATCACCTGGCCTTTCCTAACATTGACTGTCAACAAGCTATAGCCCTAACAAGCTAATTAAGGTCCGAGACTTTGGTAAAAGTTATCTGAGAGCTCAAATCTCTTGGGGTGCCCAAACTTTTGCATGGTGCCTCTTTCCTTTTTTCAATCTAAAATTGTACAAGACAAAAATAATAACTAATCTTGCTTAAAATGTTGAAAAGGCTGTTTCAACTTTATGACTTTTGGAGATCAGTTCATCTTCTACTCACTTAACTATTCACAGTAACAGAAATTTTGACCGGGGTGCCCAAACTTTTGCATGCCACTGTATGTTGTGACAAAGGAATCGCAGGGTTGTATGTTGTTACATATATGTACTTTGATAATAAATTCACCTTGAACATTGAACTTTCATGTTCAAAGTCATTAAACCTTTTCAAAATCATTAAATGGCTGCAGTTTCTGTTCCATTTTTTTTTCGGACAATTCAGGAACATTTTCACTTTATTTTTTAGTTAGAGATACAGCACAGTAACAGGCCCTATTACACCGATCACTTTTCCAGTTGCAGGGTTGTGGTTCCCAGTGTTGCTGTCTTCTTAAGCGCATAACTCCACAGCAGTCCGAAACATCGACTGTTTACCCTTTTCCATAGATGCTGCCTGGCCTGCTGAGTTCCTCCAGCATCTTGTGTGTGTTACTTGGATTTCCAGCCTCTGCAGATTTTCTCCTGTTTGCACAGTTTTAAAGCCTCTGGCATTAATACAAACGAGAACTGGTCTCTTTGGAAGATGCGGGATTCTAATGACGCTGTTGGATTGGAGCTACCCTGGTAGGAGGAGTCTGGAATTAAAGGCCATAATCATAACTCATAATGCCATATAGCATAGAAGGCCATTCAGCATGGGTGAAAACATCTTGTTAATGAGAGTGGTCAGACTGGTTCAAACTCCCACGAAGGTGACAGCAACTCAAATAACAGAGATGCGCAGAAGAGCATCTCTGAATGCACGACACGTCGAAGGTTGAAGTGGATGAGCCTCAGCAGCAAAAGATCACACCGGGGTCCACTCCTGTACCTAATAAAGTGGCCGCTGAGTGACCCAGAGGGCTGGATTACCCACTGCTCCTTGACCGAGCCTGAGCAACAGAAAGCAGAACTGCATAATCAGTCTTACTGTTTACTTCTTAAATCTACTTGAGCTAAGATAGCTAATGTAACATTTATTATTAAATGAGAATTAAAACATAGGAAAAAATGATGCAGCAAAAAATGGGATTGGTAAATTGGCTTTTATAGCCTTTTAAAACAATAATGCCCTATAAAAAGAATTTATATTGCATTTTTCTTAAAAGCAATTTGTGAACAGATCTTCAGTAAAATATTTAAATCCATCTTTTAGCTATGTTTGTAAGCAAAACTGAAATAATGTTGACATATTGCAAAATACTTCAATTTTACCGATTAGTTTATCAGCACACTGGGAAGTGCATGATCGAGGAAAAGTGTGCCAAGTTTTACTGCAATTGCAACTCTTAAAAATCCATAACAGTACAAATTGTATCAGCACCGCAGATTGACCTATTTATGGAAGTTAGTTTTCTACGATGTGTACACAAAGTTTATCTTTCTACAATCTGAACTGATCCACCGCAGCAAAATTCAAAAAGGAAACTCTCAAGGAAATTGCTTCTGAAGGTCTAGCTGTAAAATGTCTTCCTTTAAAATCCGGGTTTATGATTGTCCTTGAAGAATGGCCAAGTTAGATGGGTGAAAGCTGGAGCGGGGAGGAGACGGAAGCTATCAGAACTCCTACAGCAATAACTTTATTATTAGGGAATAATTTGCTGCAATTAAAATTTTCCCTTGTTAGTGAAATTGTATCTTATTCTAAATGGCTAATGGCTTATACAATGGGGCATAAATTTAATAAGATTATGAGAGGCATAGACAGAGTAGACAGACAGTATCTTTTTCACGGGGTTGAAGTGCCCATTACCAGAGGGCATGTATTTAAGGTGAGAGAAAGGAAGTTCAAAGAAGATTGACGGGTAAACTTTTATGTTTTACGCAAAGTGGTGGGCCTCTGCAATGCGCTGCCTGGGATGGTGGTAGAGACGGATACATTGGGGACTTCTAAGAGATGTTCAGATAGGCACATGAACATGAGGGAAATGGAAGGATATGGACATTGTGTAGGCAGAAGGAATTCATTTAGTTGGTCATTTGAATACTAATCTATTTGGTTCAGCATAACACTATGGGCCGAAGGGCCTGTTCCTGTACTGGACTGATCTATGTTTCAGGTGATTGGAGGGAAGTATGGTGGGGGAGGGAGATGTCAAGAGGAAGGTTAGTTTTTCACAGACTAAGTAGATGCATGGAACAACCTGCCAGAGGGGGTGGTAGAGGCAGATACATTAGGGTGCTTAAGAGACTCTTAGACAGGTCCATGAGTGACAGAAAAATGGAGGGTTGTGTATGAGGGAACGGTCAGATTGATCTTAGACTAGGTTAAAAGGCTGGCATAATGTGGGCTGTAGGGCCTATACTGATCTGTAGTGTTTAATGTTCTAATAGAAAGAAAACTTAAAGCAGCATTAAAGCTTTTGCACTTTAGTTCTTTCGATTGATCACGATTTATTGAGGTTGGGTTGTTGGTTGTGTAGGTCAATGGTCCCCAACCACCGGGCCGTGAGGAAACGATAGGAGTCAGCTGCACCTTTCCTCATTCCCTGTCACGCACTGTTGAACTTGAACATAGGGTTGCCAACTGTCCCGTATTTGCCGGGACATCCCGTATATTGGGCTAAATTGGTTTGTCCCGTATTTCCCCCGCTAAGGTAGAGAGTCCCTATGAAACCGTTTGTAAGCCAAAATGGCATAAAGTGAAGAAGCAATTACCATTAATTTATATGGGAAAAATTTTTGAGCGTTCCCAGACCCAAAAAATAACCTAACAAATCATACCAAATAACACATAAAGCCTAAAATAACTCTAACATATCGTAATAACAGGAATGATATGATAAATACACAGCCTATATAAAGTAGAAATAATGTATGTACAGTGTAATCAGGAAGATTAAGCCAAAACCAATTTGTGGAGGAAAAAAAAATCGGCACATACACACATGTGCACGTCATGCATACGCACACAGGTGCCCACGCAAGGCTTCGTGGTTATGGTAGTCTTTCTCGGGGTAAACACAAGTGTCCCGTCAACACACACAAAAAATGCTGGTGAACGCAGCAGGCCAGGCAGCATCTATAGGAAGAGGTACAGTTGACGTTTTGGGCTGGGACCCTTTGTCAGGATTTGACTGCAACTTTTGTCCCTTATTTGGGAGTGAGAAAGTTGGCAACCCTAACTGTAAAAGACATGTTGAAGTGAGTTTAACCCCACTTGAACACCCCCCCACCCCCGGTCCACAAGAATATTGTCAATATTAAACCGGTCCGTGTGCAAAAAAGGTTGGGGACCTCCTGGTGGAGACCAGTGCCTTGCACTGACTATGCACAAAGCTCAAGTCCAAAGGTCATTTCATTGTATCTCAGGACATGTGGTGACGAAGAACCAATTATCATTTGCAGAGAGAGAGTTTATAAAGAGGTAAATGAAAGTGTAGGATTCTGTCATAATCTACATGCATTAGGGGCTTTGGAGAAGCTGGGAGGTGATGGGGGAAGAGGTAAAGGACTGAAGATAGAGGAATCTGATAGTTTAGTGGAAGATGGAAGAAAGGAGGGGAACCAGAGGGAGATGATGGGCAGGTGAGGAGAAAGGGCGAGAAGGAACCAAAATGGGGAATGGAGAAAGAGATTCCTGATTGGTTGGGGCACCAAGAGATATGGTGAGAGGGCAAGTTTATGGGGTTGAATGGGATCTGGGGCATCCATGATGAAATGGCAGAGTGGACTTGATGGGTTGAATGACCCAATTCTGCTCCTATGTCTTATGATCTAAAATGGCGATGGAGGAGAAATTACCAGAAGCTAAAGAAATCAATATTCCTGCCATCAGATTAGAGGAGGCCGTGGATAACATGTTGGAATGGGAAGATGAATTGAAATGGGTGTCCAATAGTGAACAAGAATAGCCACTTGTCTAGTGATGGTCTATGCTTTTAATTGTAGGGATGAAGCAAAGTTCCTTCTTGAACTTTGCCCCTGTTAAATTGGAAAGACCTATTCTGTGCTTCAGTTTAGAATGAATGAGTTCGTAAATCAAATTAAAAGAAAATTCTAAAATTTAAAATTCAGTTTTAAAAAAGATGTCTATGTAAATAGTGGTTTGACTTAAACCTCTTGTAATTGCCATGTCGACTGGCATTAATTCACTGCTCTATCACCAATAGTTGTAACACAATTTTATGTACCCAGGTGCTCTCAAAAGCAGTAATTATATCAACTCCTTAAGTGCTTCACATTGGCAAAAATAAAGTCAATAGGGTGGTTAAGAAGGCGTATGTTGCATTGGCCTTCTTTAGTTGGGTGTTTGAGTTCATGAATGTGAAATATTGTCACAGCTCTATAAACTAGCTAGACTACACTTGGAGTATTGTGTTCACGTCTGGATCCCTCAAAGGAAGGATGTGAAAGCTTCAGAGAGGGTGCAGAGGAGATTTACTGGGATGCTCCCTGGATTAGAGAGCATGTGTCATGATGAAAGGTTGAACAAGCTAGAGATTTTCCCTTTAGAGCATCGAAGGATTTGAGGTGACTCATTAGAGCTGTATAAAATGTTTAGAGACATAGATAAAAGTTGATAGCCGGCACCTTTACACCAGGGTGGGAATGGCCAATATGAAGAGGCACAGTTTTAAGGTGATTGAAGGAAAGCATGGGGGGGGGGGAATATCAGAGGTAGGTTGTATTTTACAGTGGTGGGGGTGTGGAAAGTGCAGCCACGAGTGGTGGTAGAGACAGTACATTAGGGACATTTAAGAGACTCCTAGATAGGAACGTGCATGAAATAAAAGTGGAGGGTTATGTGGGAGGGAAGGGTTAGATTTATCTTAGTGTAGGTTAGAAGATCAGCACAATATCTCAGGCTGAAGGGACTACACCATGCTGTACTGTTCTACATACCAACCCAGATCCCAAAGGAAGGTGGATGAACGGCAGAGATAGGAACCAGAGGCAAAGGCGCTAATGGAGAGGGAGAGAGCAAGTCTAGATACCATTGGTTCTTGGGGAAACGGGAAGGTTCTTGTTTACACACATCAGTGCTTGCAATCCCTTGTTGACCCTTGAAGAGCTGAGAACCAGCCGCTCTAATGCTGTCTGGAGTTTGCATGAGGATGGCAGATTACCTTGCCTGAAGAGCATTGGTGGGAAGAATTCTCACCCACCAGCCACTTGACCTCGTGCAACTGGAATAATGGTCTGCCTGGACTTGGCTGAAAGTTAAAAGGTTCTGCCCCTATGTCTTATAATGGGGAACAACAACAGGAAGGTCAGAGTGCATGAGTGCAAGGAAAATCTGGAGCTAAAGACAGCAAAATGCAAAGAGGGGAGCGTAGGAGTGCAGCCATTAGTGTAACACTATAACAGACCCAGCTTTAAGATTGGGGTTTGATTCCTGCCGCTGTCTGTGAGAAGTCCGTATGTTCTCTTCGCGACCACATAGGTTTCCTCCCACATTCCACGAACATGCAGATTAGGATCAGTAAGTTGTGCGAATATTATGCTGGTGCCAGAAACGTGGTGATGTTTGTGGGCTGCCCAGCCCATTCCTCGCTGCATTTCACTGCACGCTTCAATGTACACGTGACACGTAAAAGCTATTCTTCCTTTTCTTCAAATGAGGTTGAAGGTGCAGGGCAACTGGGATTGAGAAGTTGCTGGGTGGGAGACAGCAGAGTACAATAGTTAGAGGATCACTCTCCTGTCCAGGATCAAATAGATGGTGCACACAGAAACAGAGACACTCAGCAGGCGAGGCAGCATCTGTAGAATTAGAAATAATTAACATTTCAGATGAGACCCTTCATCAGAATTTGAAAAGGGACTTGCAAATTTTTCTCTTCCTGGATCCTGAATCAGACAAGTTACCTGTTTCTCCCTCCACAGCTGCTGCTCGTCCTGTCGAGTGTTCCTGCTTTAAGATTTCTAACATGTGCAGTTATTTGATTTTCTTAAATGTGGAGCAAAGGTTGAAAAGTTGCCTTTTTTCCCTCCTAAGTAAATTGATCCCAAAAGTGGTGACATTAGCCAGAGTAAGCATCTAGAGGAGTGGAGGCAGGACCTGGAAGGACAGATCAGCAACCAAAGATGGCTGCACACTCCCAGGTTGATGACATTGACTGGCAGGCAGAGTGGAGCATCTTGTTAAAGCAGGAATCAGGAGGCAGACTTCAATCTCACCAATATCAATTTGATATCAGTGTGACGATCGAAAGGGAGTTTGCACAATTCATTTGAGAACTTCAAGCTTTTAACTCATTTTGTTTAAGTGGTTTCTGAATGCTGTGGAGATGTTTACAGTGGTTGACTTTATTAAACTGCTCCAGGGAAATGGCTGATGTGAACAAATCTTCAGTTTGGGGACTGAATGAGAGTCCAGAACACAGGAAAATGGAAAGTAAAATTGTCTGAATCAGCAGCTGTTCTTGGAGAATCCTGTAAATATGAGCTTGTTTTAAATTTACAGTGCAAACTTGTTGATAAAGAATATTTCAACTAAATGCTAACAGTGTTTGGAAACCGCAGGTTTTTATACATTTTTGCCAGGAAGAAAATGTTTTTAAACATATTATACATTCCCATACTGTCTGAAATGACAGATTGAAATAATACCAGCTATTTTTTTTTTCTTTTTACACAGTGCTTTGTCATTATATTATAGTTAGCAGGTACAATGCAGGAACATTTACAGGTCACAGTAAAAACTAATGTTTATTTCTTCCAGAGGTCATAAAAAATCTATTATTCAGCTGTTAAGAAAAAAACTGTTAAACTACTTATCCAGTAATTGTATTTTTTAAGGAATCAGAAAAGGAAATTTCATGGTTTTGTCCCAACATGATTAACTTTCATCTTTGATCAAGTGACAAGCTACAACACCTGTGTGAAGTCACTTGTCTGACAGTGCAACTTATTGTATCCATAATCCTTGGGTGATTATATATGTGGATTCTCCCCATGAATCAAAACACAGGGAAGCAAAATGAGCCACTTGCATTTTTTTCTGATATGGCTGCTTGTTACGAGGAAGAATATTGAAGGAAAGCCTGCATCCCAATCAGGAAGCGGAGGATCCTTTGAACACGTGAGTAGCAAGAGATCTCAATGTCTCCTAAATTTTAATCAGTTTCTTTTGCTGTGCTCTGTTCTTGGCAGCCTGTATAGTTACAACTGCATGGTCCTGTCTCCCACCTATAATACTGTGGGAGTGTGGACCTTCTCTCACTCAGCAGAATTGTCTCGACTGTTTACTACTGGCCTGATTTTTTGTCCTTTTGAAAACTGAAGCTTGTTCTTCTGCTAAGTTTTCGTTGCTTTTGAGCCTGGTAGTCTGCTCGTGCCGAACTTGCTCTGGATTCCAAAATGTAGTTTATCTAGCAACAAGCAGAAACACAGAAGTACAATTATTTTGGCAGTTGGGTAAGATGAAAGAAAATCAGTAACATTGTTAAGCACACCAGGTACCGTTTGGCTGGCATGGACTTGATGGGTCAAAGGCCCATTTCTGCGCTGGCTTGCTCCACGATGTTCAAACAAATTTTCAAGAATGATTTGGAACTTGGTCCCAATCAAACGTAGAACATAGAACACTTCAGCACAGTACAGGCCCTCTGGCCCCCATGTTGTACCAACCGCTTAACCTACTCTTCGAAACTCGTACATTTGCCTGCACCACCACCACCCCAGGCAGGGCATTCCATGCAGCCACCACTCTGCACAAAAATCTTAGCCCTGACATCCACCCCCCCCTTACTTTGCTCCAATCACCTTAAAATTATGCCCTCTGATACTAGCCTGGGTGACGGGGTGGAGATACGTCTCCACCCAAGGAGGTGTAAGGCACTCCTCCCTCTGCTAGCCTGCAGGTCACCCTTGGGTAACCTGCTTATCCTTCCCCCGATCAGGGTCATGTAAAGCCATTGGAGCAGGTGGTGGATGGTTGTACTAGCAGCTGGTGCATATCACAAGTCTTGGTTGTGTGACCACTGACACCAGGCAGACAATCTCTGAAGAATAGTGATAATGGCTGGGGTCACCTGTCTTGTAAAGACACTGCCCAGGAAAGGACAATGGTAAAACACTTCCGTAGAAAAATTTGCCAAGAACTATCATGGCTATGGAAAGAGCATGATCACCCACGTCATACAACACAGCACATAACGAACAAACATATTAGCCATTTCCACCCAGGGAAATAGTTCCTGGCTTCCTACTTTATTTACACCTCTGTCAAGTCGCCTGAGTATCTTTCACTCTGATAAGATAAACCCTAGCTCACTCAACCTATCCTCATAAGACATGCTCTCCTAACATGGAAGCATCCTGGTGAATCTCCTTGGCACCCTATCCAAAGGTTGCACATTGTTACTAGAATGAGGTGACCAGAGCTGAACAGAATATTCCAAGTGTAGACTAATCTGCAACATTACCTTGAGGCTCTTGATTAATCATTTACAGCATTAGGAGATTCTAATTTTCTTGCTCAAGCACAGGCTGACAACCCATCCATGTTTAAAACTGATCTTGGCTCAACTGCAGATGGTCATTTACAATTGGCTGCAGCCCTATTGGAACACGCCATGGTTTGGGCGCCATGTTAGCGCGGCACTATTGTGGTTTGGGATGTTCTGGAGTTCAGAGTTCAACTTAGGCACCATCTGTAAGGAGCTTGGTCATTCTCCCTGTGACCATGTGGGACTGCTCTGGGTGCTCTGGTTTCCTCCCACTGTCTAAAAATGTGCCGGTTAATAGGATAACTGGTCATTGTAAATTGTTCTTGTAAGTAGGCTCGGGGTAAGTAGGTGGGTTGCTGGGCAGTGTGGCTCGTTGGGCTGTTAAGGGCCTGTATCTCTCAATAAATACAATAAATTTTAAAATCACACTACCACCTAAAGATGTTTGGAAAAACATTTGATGAACAACAATTCGGTTATTTCAACATTCAAAGGTAAATTTAAATTAAACATAAGCTGCAGTCAACAAAATTTTACAGGTTGAAGTTGTATAATTTGTGCAAAGGAAGTTTATATTAGAAGTTCAGGTCGCAAAAATGTTCTATGTATATTAAAATAAATCTCTTATCAATGAAATTCTACCAGAATGGAATTGTAATGTATGCTTTGTGCATTTTTCACAGACAGAACTCTTCCAAATAGTACTTGAATTTCAATGAAAGCACTTTATACATAGTTCAGATCTGTGAGACACAGGAAACATTTAAAATTGAAGATACTTTTCACACAAACATTTAAATTAGGTGCAGGATAAGATGAATCCGCTTCTCCAGCCTGTCTGGCCGTTCAACAGGTTGATCTGATTGTAAATTCCATATTCCTGCAGTCACCTTTCTCCCGCTTGTTTATCAAGACCTTTCTACCACTGCATTACAATTTTTCAAGGACTGTGTGTGCACAGTGCTGTAGAGAATCACAAAGAGTCATCCTTCAAGAAAAAATTGTGCCTCAATCCATCTTAAGTAGACAACACTTAGATTCTGCTACACAAGGGAAAGATCCTCTCAACATCCATCCTGTCAAGACCTCTCAAGATCTTGTATGTTTACTTTCTTAGAAGTTGGCGCAGATTCAGCATGTCATCTAAAACTCTGACAAACTTCCATAAGTGCAGAGTATCCTGACTGGCTGCATTACAACCTGGTAAGGAAACACCAATGCCCAAGAATGGACAAGTCTTCAAAAAGTGCAGAATATAGCCCAGTCGAGCACAGTCAAAGCCCCTCCCAACATTAAACACATCTACAAGGCGCGCTTTCACAAGAAAGCATCCATATCATGGACCCACACCATCCCGGCTATGCTCTCTTCTTGTGCTGCCATCGGGCCGGAGGTACAGGACTTGGGTCCCACACCACCAGGTTCAGGAACAGTTATTACCCTACAGCCATCAGGGTCCTGAAACAGTGAGGATAATTTCACTCATCTCAACACTGAACTGAATCCACAAACTATGGACTCATTTTCAAGGGCTTTACAATTTATTTATATATTTATTATTATTATTTTCTGTATTTGCACAGATAGTCTTCTTCTTTTGCACATTTGTTGTTTATCAACCTTTGTGTGTTTTTTTGCATTGATTCTGTTATATAGGGGCACAACTGAGAGCATCCTGACTGGCTGCATCACTGCCTGGTATGGGAACTGTACTTCCCTCAGTCGCAGGACTCTGCAGAGAGTGGTGCGGACAGCCCAGCACATCTGTAGATGTGAACTTCCCACTATTTAGGACATTTACAAAGACAGGTGTGTAAAAAGGGCCTGAAGGGTCATTGGGGACCCGAGTCACCCCAACCACAAACTGTTCCAGCTGCTACCATCCAGGAAATGGTACCATAGCATAAAAGCCAGGACCAACAGTCTCCGGGACAGCTTCTTCCACCAGGCCATCAGACTGATTAATTCATGCTGACACAATTGTATTTCTATGTTAAATTGACCGTCCTGTTGTATATATTATTTACTATAAATTGCACATTGCACATTTAGACAGAGACGTAACGTACAGATTTTTACTCATGTATATGAAGGATGTAAGTGATAAAGTCAATTCAATTCATTTCTTTGTTCTACTGTGAATGCCTGTAAGGAAATGAACCTCACAGTAGTATATGGTGACATATACATATTTTGACAATACATTTGCTTCGAACTTTGAATGTTTAAGCTCTATTTTGCTCTTCTATGGTGAAGAGTTAGTTAACCTTTAGCACATGGCCATGAACTAATTTAGACAGGAATGAAACTACAGATCTCAGCCTCAACTTTGAATCAAGGTGACTGAGGATGGAAATTATTTTAAACAAGCATCTCCATTTAATAGGTTATCCCTGTGAGCTGCTTCACCGTGCAGAACAAAATGCCAGCACCGTTAGTTTAGAAGTGACTATATAAAAGCCTCGCGGCAAATCCCACAAACAGACTAAAAAGGTGGAGTGCATTGAATAGAAGTGACACAGAAACTGATTCAGCATGAAAGACAGTCACATTAGCAAATCGTAAATACTTGTTTTACATGTCTCATAAAATGCTAATTTATTGGCCACGATACTTTGTGATGATAGCCGTGATAATTTTTAATGGAAGGTTAATGTAAAAATCAAAATGCAAAAAGCCCTTTGGCTTAGCATCAGTTGGTTCACTGAAAAGATTTGGCAGCTTAAAACCTGAACAGTTTTATGTACTGCTGGTTCTTCATAGTCGTTAAATTTTAAAGCTGATAGCTTCAAATGATGTGGAATATTTTTTTTCATGGCTAATAAAACCTTAGTTTGGACTAGCAAGAGTGATTGAGACAGTTAACTTGCTAATGTTTGAGTCAATTGGACATGTCCCTAATGTAGCTCACAATGACTGCTGGGCTCAGGAAAATCAATGCTCATGAAATAAAATGGTGACGTCTCGAGGCCTCCGTTGGTTGGGGTTGACGGTGGACGTTGCGTTGCAGCTGTCAATGTGACATGCAAGCCAGAGCAGTACGACATGGAGAGCTGTGAGAAGCTGGTGAGTTCAAAGAAACGGCAGAAATCGATACAGTTTGGCACCAGTGGCGTCGCAGGGGTTGCCAGTCACTGTTGAACTCAACGTAGGACTGCCTTAGGGACTCCAGCTCCAAATTCTTCCCTTGTGGTTTACTCCCAAAACCTTCCATAAGTGTGTATAGCTGTAAAGCAGCAGAGGGTTGAGACCCAATTTCCTTCTTCAAGATGAACTGCCAACCACAACTTATGAGCACCATCTGCCCAAAGCGACTGGTTTTAAGGAGTCAGTAACCCGCCTTTGCCCTTTCTCCTGTCAGTAGGAACAGTTCCACGGAGCTTACTAGCTAAGCCACACGTGAAGGCCAAAAGAGCTAGACTTTGTTGTCAGAGGCTATTTGAGATGCATGCCATTGGGAGCATTTAAAAGGTAGTGGGAGCTTATCCACATTATCCCACTTGGTTATGACATCCTTAAGGAATCAAAGCGGTGATGAAAAATACAAAAATGTGATAGGGGCCATGAGCAGATGGTAAGGTTTTAAGATACATCAGACAGTTTTACTTTACTCGTTGCTAGAACTAACCATCCTGTGACGCGACAAGCCAAGAACCTCTACTGGCTGCCAAGCTCCCACATGTAACACACACAAAATGCTGGAGGAATTCAAGTCAGGCAGCATCTACTGAGAGGGATATGCAGTCGACGGTTCAGGCCAAGACCCTTCATCAGTTCTATTTATTCCTCTTCCATAATGCTGCCCAGCCTGCTGAGATCCTACAGCATTTTGTGTTGCTCAGAACCTGCTTCTCCTCAAACTTACCTTTCAAAACTCTGCGCTGAGAAAGGCAAAATCCCTTGAAACAGAAGCAATCTGAACTCCCTTAAGGCCAAATCACGTCACTTTCCTTCGCCTCAGCACCACTCTGATTAAATTGGTACTTGCAAAGCTTTCTGATTGTTCAGCAAGGACGTAACTTCTGGAATCTCTGAAATGTTCTGTCACAAGTAACACTACTGTCCCTCTTGGGTCCTGTTATCTTTAATGTATTCCTATAAAAGTTGGCTTCAATTGTACCAACTGGTTGAGAAATTATTTCCTCCACTTCAACTCACAAAATGAGTACTTTGCCTAAATATGTTGGCGTGCAAGAAACACAAAACCATACAGCACAATCCAGGCCTTTCTGCCCATAATATGTTATCCATCTTTTAACCTACTCTAAGATCAACCTAACCATTCCCTTTCTACATAGTCCTCCAGTTTTCTTTCATCCAGTGCCTATCTAAGAGTGTTAAATGTTCCCAAAGTATCTGCTTCTATTACTCCCGCAGGGCATTCCACACAAGGATCATTCTGTTTAAAAAACCTATTTTTGGCATCCCCTATACTTTCCCCCAGTCACCTTAAAATTATACCCCTTCCTATTAGCTATTTCTGCAGGGGGAAAATGTCTCTGACTATCCACTCTGTACATGCCTCTTATCATCTTGTACCCCTCCAGTCCACCACTCCAAAGAGAACAGCTAACTCTCTCAACCTTCCCTATAAGACATGACGATATTGTTTTTTCTTTGGCATTAAAGCATAGTATTTCTAAATGTATCAACATGGTTCACACTTCATGTCTTTAAAAACTGAGATCAGCTAGCTTTTCTCTGAATGGGAAGTACAGTATTTGTGCTGCTTAGCACTTAGATGGGAATCAGAGAATTAGAAAAGTGGTTCAAATAACTTATTGCTACTATTTTCTAATTGGCTTGATTGTCATATAAATTCCCAGCAGTTTGATTACTAGTCTTAAATAAGCATATTAAAACCAACAATCATGAAGGAAGCATCAGCCTTTTGAAGATATGCA
Organism: Mobula hypostoma; assembly: GCF_963921235.1. Taxonomy (NCBI): domain Eukaryota; kingdom Metazoa; phylum Chordata; class Chondrichthyes; order Myliobatiformes; family Myliobatidae; genus Mobula; species Mobula hypostoma. The sequence continues at coordinate 8,763,216 of NC_086117.1, forward strand.
GAATTGTGTTGCTAACATAATATAGTTCTTTGGTGGAGACTGGAAGGACTGAACCGATAGATGAAATTACTCAAGGTGACTCAAGCATCTCCACAGCCTACTTGAAGGTGGGCTGTTAAGTTAGAAGAATCAGAATCAGGTTTATTATTACAGGTTGAACACCCCTTATTTGAAATGCTGAAGGCCAGAAGTGATTCGGTGTTTTTTTGGATTTTGGAATATATAATACGATCGCTTGGAATTGCCATCATTTCTGACTGACAGTACTGTGCAAAAGTCTTGGGAATGCATATATATCTAGGGTGTCTAGACTCTTGCAGAGTACTGTAGTAATTTTATGTATTGCACTGTACTGCTGCCATAAAAAAACAAATTTAATGACATATGCGAGTGATGATAAACCTGACTCTGATATGGGTCTCTTTTGGGGGCTGAGAGTAGGAAGGGGGCGGGGAGATGGGAATCATGGTTGGGAAAAGGGGAAGGGAGAAAGGAGGGAGTGGGAAGCACCAGAGGGACATTCTGTTATGATCATTAAACCAATTAATTGAAAGCAGATGACCCGCCGGGTGTCTCAGGGCTGGGCATGTCTGTATCTGTGTCACCTGGCACTTCTCATCTTTCACCTATTTCTCCTGCCCCACCAGACTACCAGGTTTACAAACTTGCTCTCCACTCCACATTGAAATACAGTACCGTGCAAAGGTCTTAGCTACCCGAGCTATATGTATGTGCCTTGTGACTTTTGTACAGAACTGTATGTGCTACCAGCAAGCAGTCTCTGTTTTACATTTGTTCATCACATTATGTACTTAACAGTAAAACTGATCACATACCATTAATGTAGTGAAAATATGTGTGCAGAGTAACAAAGGCAGCTCAGCAGCGTCGGGAGAATACCCGACTCAGCTGTTGAACAACAACAGACAGCGGCAGGCTTTCAATCTCCACCTATGATGCTGTGATTTGATTAAAAGGTTACAGTACACTGTATTTGTATTTTACTCTTTTTAGGATTTATGTAAGGTATAAAAACAATCAGCATCACAAGTTTGTTCTGGTGTTAGATTTTCGCGATCAGCAAACATTTACAAAATATAACGCCGTGTCTTTTAAATTTCTGCAACCAGCCGCTGAATATTCACATTTGCCTTCAATTTTCAGTTCGTCATGATAGATCTTTGCTTGTGTCATGGTCAGCAAACCATTAGGTGGTATATATTCACCCTGATGCTGACAATACACCATCGAGATCTTCAGTTTTTGCCTTATGAAGTGTTTTTCTGTTTTTCATTAACTTCTCTTCATTACACATGTGAGGTCACTTCTCAGAACAATGTGTGCTCCGCAGTGACCTATGCATCTTCTGGGAACCTTCCAGTGTCTTGTTCAACTTTCCATTTGTGACATCATGCCAGCGTTCAAAAAGAAATTCGGATTTTGGGATTTTGGAATTATGCATAAGGGGTACTCAGCATGTACTGACATGTCATGAAATGTGTTGTCCTGCAGCAGAAATATATACCTCTTGCCCATCCTCTGGGTCCCCCCTCCTTGTCTTTCTTCCCGGACCTCCTGTCCCATGTTCCTCTCGTATCCCCTTTTGCCTATCACCTGTCCAGCTCTCGGCTCTATCCCTCCCCCTCCTGTCTTCTCCTATCATTTTGCATCTCCCCCTCCCCCTCCAGCTTTCAAATCCCTTACTCACTCTTCCTTCAGTTAGTCCTGACGAAGGGTCTCGGCCTGAAACGTCGACTGCGCCTCTTCCTATAGATGCTGCTTGGCCTGCTGCGTTCACCAGCAACTTTGATGTATGTTACATAAAATATACCATAGTTTATAAATTTTATTAAAAATATATACATAAAATTTATAAATTATAGTATATTTTATGTATTGTGCTATGTACATAAAAGTAGTACAAAAGAACAAAAATATTGAAGTAATGTTCAGGGGTTCATTGTCCATTCTGAAATCCAAAGATGGAAGGGAAAAAACTGTTCCTAAAATCTTGGGCATCTCTCTTCAGGCTCCTGTACCTCCCTTCCTGCTGGCAGTAATGAGAAAGAGGGCATGGGGTTTCTTAACGATGGATGCCACCTTTTTAAGGCATTGCCTTTTGAAGATGAACTCAATGCTGGGGAGGCTAGTGCCCATGACGAAGGTGGCTGAGTTCACAAACCTCTACAGCTTTTTCCCTCCATACCAGATGGTGATGCAACCAGCTAGAATGCTTTCCATGGTACATCTGTAGAAATTTGTTACTGTTTGGTGATATTCCAAATCTCCTCAAACTCTCAATGATATAAGCTGCCAGCGTCCCCTCTTCAGAATTACATTATTATGTTGGGCCTAGTATAGATCTTCAGAGATGCTGACATCGAAGAATTTAAGGTGATTTAAGGTGTCCCTGCTGGAGGTCAGTTCACTAATCTGAAAGCATCCTGTACTTAGAAAGGACCAAATCCAACAAAAGAAATGGAAGGAAAATTAGGCAGGGTAGACTTTCCGTTATCATACATTTTAAAACACAAAACTGAGGTGATTAAACAAAATGATTTTATATTTCCATCGCACATCTCAGATGTGATTCTGCAAATCAATCTTTGGCTGCAAGAAACCAAAGACAATTTTCATTGGAGTTAATTTTATTCTACAGGACGTTTTCAGTTTGGCTTCTTGGGGTCTGAGGCCTGAATGCATTAAGCAGTTATCTGTGTTCACCTCGATTGTCAGTCCTTCAAGTTTGACTCTTGCTCTGTGATAGTAGACAAGAGATTGGAGTGTGAGTAGTCCCTTATAAGCCACACAACAGCTGAGGGTAGCCCTTCTTCTTGGAGGGACAAGGGATAATGAAGGCACTTTTGCAAGTTCTGGACAGAAAATCTCTGGGAAGAGAACTATTTGTGATATCTGCTTATCTGGAGACCAGGAAAATGCATGGAGATTAGCTGAATGGAAATTAGAGGGAGGGCATCACAAAAACAGATACTTGGGGGAGGATATGTCCAAATAGGAAAGAAACCCGAGATGCAGAGATTGCAGACAGTCGAAGGGTAGAGGGTACTAACAACAGCAACAAAACAGACTACCTCATCTTGAGGTAAAGACCACCCCAAGCTCTTTACCATTGCTATTGAGAGTATAAGGTCAGGGAGAGGTTTGGGAGATGGCTGGTAGTGAAAAGTTGTGGATTATCATGGCTTATGGTGTGGCCAACAGGAGAGGAGAGAAGGACCCAATAATGCTGGATGCAGTGCACCCACTCAGTCTGATCTGATATGTTACTGAACTGGCTGAAAACCAGCTAAGTCAAACAGCTTCTGTGGAAGCAAATTCTCACACATGGCGACACTTGCGACTGTCCCCAGCACATATTAGGACTGTGCTGATCAACGACACAAATGACACATTTCACTGTGTGTTTCAATGCACATGTTACAAATTAAGCTAATATTTAATCTTTGTTAGGATGTTGAGGGCAAGAGGCTCAGAGACAGTATTGACATGGTCATTCCAGACCAAGTGTTCAGACTCTTATGTTGGATTAGCCATTGGCTGGCACTTGTGCAACACAAACATTGCTTTTCAGTTCTCAGCTCAAGCCTGGATGCTGACCAGGTTATAGCTGCATGCTTGCAAAGACTCATTCATTACCCGAGTGGTGATGGATGCAGTCCTTAGTGAACACCGGCACTTTGACTTTTAAAATGGAGGGAAGGTCATTGACGAAGCAGCTCAGAACACTTGAGCTTGGAGCATTACTCTGAGGACCTTCTACAACCTCATTTTGGGGTACAGGAAACTGAGTTTTATTAATTAGAACCTCCTTCCTCTTTGCTATGTGCATCTATCCAGTGGCGATTTTATCCCAATCACTTCAGCTTTAAGTAGGGCTCTTACCATAAGCCATAGGAGCAGAATTAGGTCATTCAGCCCATCAAGTCTGCTCCACTATTTGATCACGGCGATTTATTTTCCTTTTCAACCCGCTCTCCTGACTTCGCCCATAACCTTTGATGCCCTGATGAATCAAGAATCTGTCAATCTCTGCTTTAAATATACCCCCACTGACTTGGCCTCCAGAGCCAGCTGTGGCAGTGAATTACACAGATTCACCACCCTCTGGCTAAAGAAATTCCTTATCTCTGTCTAAAGGAACATACTTCTATTCTGAGGCTGCGCACTCTGATCCCAGACTTCCCCACCATCGGAAACATCCTCTCCACTTATGTACCACATTCTGGTTAAAGCGGCCTTGACATTAAGAACAGTCAGTCACAACTCATTTCTGCAATCCGGTGTTGGATTACACTATAATTGTTACTTCATTTGCAGTTTCAGACATCTCACCTCTCCCGGAAGATCCGGGAGTCTCCCGCATATCGATAGTGGCTCCCTGACGCCCGAAAATTATATACAATATCCCGGAAGTAGATTTTTTTGAGAAGGAGAGGGAGAGGGAGAGGGAGAGCAAGCATCCTGATTGGTCTCGCTTTGTGCTAAGAGTGGTCCCCAACCACCGGGCTGTGAGGAAATAATATGATTTGCCGATATGAAACGATATGAGTTATTTGCACCTTTCCTCATTCCCTGTCACGCACTGTTGAACTTGAACGCACGCGAAGTCATTACACACACGTCATCCATGTCAGTGTAGGAAGGAGATCAACTCCTCGAGCTTGTAAATGACCGTGGGCTGATGTTTGACATAACATCTCTGCTGGCATTCTGGATCAAAGTCAAGGCTAAGTATCCTGAGATAGCCACGACATTACTGAAAACGTTGCTTCCATTTCCAACATCATATCGCTGCGAAGCTGAGTTTTCCACAATGAATGCAACGAAAACTAAATTGCAGAATAGACTGGAACCCCCTTCGAGTATCGCTGTCTCCCATCACCCCTCGATAGGACCGTCTTGTTGCAGGAAAACAAGCCCAGGGCTCCCACTGATTCAGTGATATTGGAGTGTTGCAATGATTTTATATGTTCATACGGGGAAAATATGCGCTGTGTGTTTAATATCCAAACGTTACTTAAAATGTTATGATGCTATTGACTTATCATCTATATTCCGGTGGTGATTAATACCCCTGCCCCCGGTTGGCCGGTCCGCAAGAATATTGTCAATATTAAGCCGGTCTGCAGTGCAAAAGACGTTGGGGACCCCTGCTAAATAGACCTATCAGTTTTCTCTGTGGGCAGGCTTTACAGTCGACCTCAAAAATAATGACAGTGTTGCTCGCTGCACTGTTTGCAACAGTGACTTTGCTATTGCCCATGGTGGGTTAAAATGTAAAAGACATGTTGAGGTGAGTTTAACAGGTGTCATTACAGCATAGCTAACGTTATTTAAACTAGCTGGCTAGCTGCTAAGGAGCTACGCTATTGACGTCCTACGTGATGAGGCCAAACTCCCTGTAGACTTGCTTAAAGTTGTAATAGAATAAACATGATAATATAAGTACATATTTTAATGTCACATTTGCTGCATATACCCAACTTGGTTTACAGATTAGACAAAATCACTAAACAAAGTATTACATACACCCTTGGAGGTTGGGGGGAGGGGGGATATGGTGTTGCGGGGGTGGGGGGGGTGCTACCTCCCTGAAATGAGTTTTTGCAGGGTGGGATGTCTGCAGTTGTATTTTTATATAATTATCTATGTACACTTGCAAGAAAGTTTGTGAACCCTTTGCAGTTAACTGGTTTTCTCCATTAATTACTAATAAAATGTGGTCTGATCTTCATCTAAGTCAAAATAATGCACAAACATAATCTGCCGAAACTAATAACACAAACAATTGTACTTTTCATGTCTTTATTGAAGCATTGTTTAATCATTCACAGTCCAGGCTGGAAAAAGTATGTGAACTCTTGTATTTAATAACTGGTAGAACCTCCTTTCACAGCAATAACCTCCACCAAGTGTTTCCTGTAGCTGTTGATCAGACTTGCACAATGTTGAGGAGGAATGTTAGACTATTCCTCCAGACAGTTCATCAATATTTCTGAGATACCTTGCATGAACAGCCCTCTTCGGGTCATGCCACAGCATCTCAATTGGGTTAAGGTCTAGACTCTGATTTGGCCATTCCACAACACATTTAAAAAAAAAATCATTCTGTTGTTGATTGACTCTTGTGTTTCAAACCATTGTCTTATTACATCATCCAACTTCTGTTAAGCTTCCCATTCTCCTATAAAATGTATTGAAGCAATTTTGAACTCACTGTTCCCTCAATGATTGCAAGCTGTCCAGGCCCTGAGCCAGTAAAGCAGCCCCAAGCCATGAAGCTCCTTCCATCATGCTCCACAGTTGTGATGAAGTTTTGGTGTTGGTGTGCAGTGCCCTTTTTTCATCTAAACATAGTTCAACTTTTGTCTCAACTGTCCACAGAACATTGTCCCAGAAGCACTGTAGAACAGATGGCCTTTTGCAACAATTGTGGGTTTTTTTGGAGAGCAGTGGTTTCCTCTGTGATGTCCTTCCATGTATACCATTCTTGTTCAGTGGTTTTCTTACAGTGGGCAATGAACAGAGACTTCAAAAATTTGTAGAGATTTCTGCAGGCCTTTTACAGTTACCCTTGGGTTTTTTTCCACCTCCTTCAGTATTGCATGTTGTGCTCTTGGTGTGATCTTTGCAGGACACCCACTCCTAGGGAGAGTAGCAACAAAATTCCTCCATTTGTAGAGGATTTTTCTTACTGTTGTCTGATGAACACTCAGGTCCTCAGAAATGCTTTTGTAGCCTTTTCCAGCTTCGTGCATTTCTACAATTCTTCTTCTGAGGTCCTTCGAAAGTTGTTTTGATCGAAGCATGGTGCACATAAACAGATCTTTCTTGAAAAGAAGAGGCTCTGTCCATAACCTGACTTTGTGTCTTTTTTATAGGACAGTGCATCTCTCCAACCCACACCTCCAATCACATCTCATTGATTGGAACACCTGACTTCAAATAGCTTTTAGAAGGCTTTACTCCAGAGGTTCACATACTTTTTTTGAACAGAGACTATGATTGCTTAAATGGTGTACTCAGTATTGACAAGTACAATTGTTTGTGTTATTGGTTTAGGCAGATTGTGTTTGTCTACAGACCACATTTTATGAGTAATTAATGCAGAAAACCAGGTAATTGCAAAGGGTTCACACACTTTTTTGTTGCAACTGTATATGCAATTGTTCAGTGAGCTTCCTAGTGTTCTTCTGTAACATTTTGGGATATTGCATTATTTAAAATGGAGGTTATCTGTTTGGTTAAGTCTTACCTATAAAATTTGAATAGAACGCCAGTTATCTTTGGAAATTCAATGGAGTTAGAAAACTTAAAAGAAGAACAAGCAACACATATAAAAGTTGCTGGGGGAATGCAGCAGGCCAGGCAGCATCTCTAGGAGATGCTCGAGGAGGTACAGTTGACGTTTCGGGGAAAATTTCAAATTTTTTGTCACCACAGCCTTTTGCAAGGGTCCAGAGCTGGTTGACAAGAAGAACAAAGCGTGTTAACTCCAGCTCTCTTCCTTTTGCTCCTTTCCTCCCATCACTTCTCTCACAACAAGGCTCTGTTCTTGTTACTTTCCCCATCCCTTTGTTCTCCTTGCACTTAATAAACAAGCATGAGCAACAAGTTTTATGCCTCAATCTTGACTTTTGAAGAACCAAGGATCAAAAACATCAGCATCCAACACCAGCTTTTGGTCCATTGTTGGACCGAGGCTTAATGAGAAGTGGAATCAAGCAATCTTGACTGATCCCAGCATTAGCATCAATCAATGAGTTACTGACAAACAAATGCTGCCTGATAACTCTGCTGACAACTCCTTCCAATAGTTTGATGATTGAGATTAGATTGTTGGGGACTGGATATTTCCTGAATTTCTGCAGACAAGAGAAAGCTGGACGAAGTTCCACTGGCAGGTACACACCAGAGATGGAAAATCTCAAATTTTTTGTCATCACAGCCTTTTGCAGGGGTCCACAGCTGGTTGACAAGAATGATCCCAGGAATGAAAAGGTTAGCATATGATGAGCATTTGATGGCTCCAGGCGCTGGAGTTTAGGATTTCATTGAACTGAATGCAATTGACTTTATTACTTACATCCTTCATATACTTGAGTAAAAATCTTTACGTTACGTCTCCATTTAAATGTGCAATGTAGAATTTATAGTAACTTGTAATAAATAGTAAGTACAACAGGACAGTCAATATAACATAGAAATTAATTGACCAGTCTGATGGCCTAGTGGAAGAAGCTGTCCCGGAGCCTGTTGGTCCTGGCTTTTAAGCTGCGGTATGGTTTCCCGGATGGTAGCAGCTGGGATAGTTTGGGGTTCGGGTGACTCGGGTCCCCAATGATCCTTTGGGTCCTTTTTACACACCTGTCTTTGTAAAAGTCCTGAATAGTGACGGGGGATTTCACTGAAACCTATCAAATATTGACAGGCCGAGATAGAGTAGATGCAGAGAGGATGTTTCCAAGAGTGGGGGGGAGTTGAGGACCAGAAGGTGCAGCCTCAGAATAGAAGGATGTCCCTTTAGAACAGAGATGAGGAGGAGTTTCTTTAATCAGAAGGTGGTGAATCTGTGGAATTCACTGCCACAGACTGTGGTGGAGGCAGTCAATTGAAAGCGGAGGTTGATAGGTTCTTAATTAGTAAGGGCATCAAAGATTAAAGGGAGAAAGCAGGAGAATAGGCTTGAGAGAGATAATAAATGAGCCATGATGGAATAGTAGAGTAGATTCGATGGACTGAATGGCCTAATTCTGCTCCTATGTCTTACAGCAGTCAGGCTTGTGCATTCACCCACTTCTTTATATATTTCTTGAATCAAATTGGCTTGGCATTGGTTCTCTGACTGATGGCTGCTGCAAATTGTCAGCCTATTTTGTACTCACAAGCACTGCAGGGTATCCCTTACAGTTGGAGAAAAATTGAAATGCTTACTTAACCATTTTATTTATTTAATATAACGAAGTTACATGTCCTTATCTTTCATGATGGGATCTGAACTCTCAAGATTATTTAGGCTAGTCTGGTAAACTAACAGTTAAATACAATTAGCTGACCACACATGGAGGAGGACACAAGGTGATCAATCATAGATGAAAATAACTGAGCAGCAAGATGTGAACAGTGTCATCCCTCATGAAAAGAGAAAAAAACAAAGGTTATCTCAGATTATTTCTTGTTTGTTTCTGGAAGGCATTACAGAGGAAGTAAGTAATTAGATCACTTATTCAAAACAATGGACTGAAGCATTGCAGGGGCATCCAAGTGCTGTTTGTCAGGTTGAGAAACACACACAAAATGCTGGAGGAACTCAGCAGGTCAGGCAGCATCTATGGAGAGAAATAAACTGTTGACGTTTCGGGCCGAGACTCTTCATCAGGACTGGAGGGGAAGGGTGTAGAAGCCAGAATAAGAAGGTTGGGGGGGGGGGTGGGAGGAGTGAATGAGTACACGCTGGCAGTGGATAGTTGAGACCAGACGAGGGGGAAGGTGGGTAAGTTTGGGTTGAGGTAAGATGAAGGGAGAAGCTGGGCTGGAATAGGTGGGAGAGGTAAAGGGCTGAAGAAGGAGCAGCACCAGAGGAATTACTAGGCGGGTGAGGAGAAGGGGCAAGAATGAAGCCAGAATGGCGAATGGACAAAGAGAGAAAGGGAGGGGGAGAAATTACCAGGTTAGGAAAATCGATGTTACTGTCAGGCTGCTAGCAGAATCACTTACTGGGATGCCTGGCTTATTGCAGTCTAGCACGGAACAGCCAGTCTGAACTGTACACATGGCAATTTCCCACACAGTCATTAACTGATCACAGCAGGATTGCCTGAGGAAATGCCAGGCTTGGACAAATGTGGGCCTTGGTGGAGGGAGGGGGTGGTGATAGTTCTAGAGTGAGGGTAAAAACATTAAAATTACTCACTTTTGATTAAAATGAGTGCCATGTATTGGGTACTTCCCATACAATGAATTACACCATAAGATCATAAGACAAAGGAGCAGAATTAAGCCATTCAGCCCATTGAGTTAGCTCGCCATTCGATCATGGGTGATTTATTATCCCTCTCAACCCCATTCTCCCTGCAATCTTTAACACCCTTACTAATCAAGAACATAACAGCTTCCGGTTTAAATATACCCATTGATTAGGCCTCCTCAGCCGTCTGTGGAAATGGATTCTACAGATTCACCAATTAACACACCTACCCTGCTGAGAGGCATTGACCAGTTGAAGTGGGAAGCAGGACTTCTGAGCCTTGTAATTTAGTTTGAAGAGAGGCTTTCGTATTTGGAAACAAAAGTTTTCTTTTCTGCTTCAGACAGACTGATGGTTTATAGTCATCATTTCGCTGACTCTCTCCATTTTTGCACAGCCATACCAATCAATCTTTGTGTAGTTTCACTTTGTCGAAATATCCAACCACCTCAATTTGACATGAATGGGTCTCATTTTAACATGTCACTTTCCTTCATTCTCCTTCCCTGTAAATGGTAACACACGTCACGACCCCGAATCAAAAAGCAAACTGCTGGAGATCTCAATAGCTTAGGCAATATCTATGGAATCAATGTTCCTCCCGTCATTTGTTTATTGCTCCATATTCCAGAATTTGCATACATACTTGTCCATCACCGCCTGGTACAGAGGGGCCACTGCACAGCATCAGAAAAAGTTGCAGAAAGTTATAAACTCTGCCAGATCCATCATGGACACTAGCCTCCCAAGCATCAGGGAGACCTCCAAAAGGAGGCATTCATCGTTATAGACCTCCATCACCCAGGACACGCCCTTTTCTCATTGCTACCATCAGGGAGGTGGTACAGAAGTCTAAAGACACACACTCAACGTTTCAGGAACAGCTTCTTCCCCATCGCCATCGTTTCTGAATAGAAAGTGAACCCATTACACTACCTCACTATTTTTCTCGCTCTCATTTTGCACTACTTAATTTATTTTTAATATACATTTCTTATAGCAATTTACAGTTTTAAAAACTATTATGTTTACAATGTATTGCTGCTGCAAAACAACAAATTTTATGGCATCTGCCAGGGATAATAACCCCAATTCTAATATAACAATAAACTCAGCTTTGATGCATACTGTCTTCCCAGATATTTAAGACTCTGGTGTTGAACCACTTGGAGACAGCAATACACCATTAGCCATTTAATCACCAACAAAGCAAGCTACAATCTGAAATTGTGAAGAATTTATGCATGAGTAAGATATTCTTGATCTAGGATACAAGTTTCGTTAATTGCTGTCACACCAGTGAAATAGTCTTGGCCTGTGGCAGTGAACCATGTAGACAGAGGCAACTTTGCAGGGAAGTAGCCTTGCATCAGGGCAATGCACACAAAATTCTGGAGGAAATCAGCAAGTCAAGCAGCATCTATGGAAGGGAAGTTTTGGGCCAAGGCCCTTCATCCGGACTGAAATGGAAAGGGGAAGGAGGATCTTTAAATCTTTGTGTGTGTTTCTTTAAATTTTATTTATCTTTTTCTGTTTTCTGAGAAGTTAAATTAGCTAGAGTTCAGGATTATTGATCCAGAGACATTGAGTTCAAATTCGTCCATGACAGCTGGAGAACTTAAATTCATGGATTTATGTAAATCTGGAACTATAAAAGAAGAAAGCTTGCCTCTCCATTAGATTATTGTTGAAAACCTCTTTGGTTCACTAATGCCCTTTGGGGAAGGAAATCCAACTATCTTATTGGATCTGGTCCAGATATGTTTGTCATCCTGGCCATTTCACCTTCTCTCTTCTACATTCTGGGAACCAGGTTTAATCCAGATGCATCAATTATAAACACCCAGCCCAGCTCATAAATAGCAGTTCTTTTCTATCCCCAGCGTAACTACTGTGTCTGACTGTTATTTTGAGTAATACTTTTGAGTTAAAAAAGCACTACGGCTATTGTGAACACAAGAGATTCTGCAGATGCTGGAAATCCAAAGTAACGCTTACGGAATGCTGGGGGAACTCAGCAGGTCAGGCAGCATCTATGAAGCAGAATAAAGAGTTTGTGTGTGTTACTACTGGTATTGTTTATGATCTTTGTTTCAAAACCAGAAACATTTTGGCAACCTATTTTAAGACATCTTTAACACATCTGAATATAAATGACTTTTTTGAGAGCTTGTATTAATTATATTAATCTTGATGTTCCCTTTAATTACAACAATTAAGCCTTATAAATATACTGCCATTAAACAGCCAGCATTAACACCAATCCTTAAGTTTCTGATGATTACTTAATCCCTTGTGCAGCCAATGAATCTCATTTCCATTGAACCCATACTTTAGCAATTGTGAGGCAAGAACACAGAACAAAACTCACACACAATTGGTATCTGCAGTGCACTGCCAGAGCTGGTAGAGCAGTTACACACGAGTCGTTCTATTTGTGTGAGTGGGTGGGAGGGAGAGAGGAAAGGGCCATATACTGCTGTTGTTATTAGTTGTGTTGCTTTGCATTGAGGGAAGGCTATGTCGGCACTGGAATGTGCGGGGACTTGCTGGCTGCCCCCAACCCATTCTTCAGTTGTGTTGGGTGTTAATGCAAATGACACATTTCACTGTATGTTTAATGTCATTATCATTATGTGCCATGTTGTATGATGTGGGCAATCATTGTTTCCATGACCACGATTGCTCTTGGCAAATATTTCTACAGGAGTGACTTGCCATTGTCTTCTGGGCAGTATCTCTACAAGATGGGTGTCCCCCAGCCATTATCAATACCCCTCAGAGGTTGTCTAAGTTGCACATCCAGGACTTGTGATATGTACCAGCCACTCATATGACCATCCACCACCTGCTCCCATGGCTTCATGTTACCCTGATTTTTTTTGGGAGGGGTGAGGGCTAAGCTACTACACATTGTCCAAGAGTGACCTGCAGGCTAGCGGAAGAAAGGAGCGTCTTACACCTCCTTTGGTAGAGGTGCCCTGCCACCCAATGTTTGAAGTACATGTGATAAATAACTGACGAGAAGATCTGCAGATGCTGGAAATCCAAGCAATACACACAGAGAAAATGCTGGAGGAACTCAGCAGACCAGACAGCATCTAAGGAAAAAGGTACAGTCAACATTTCTTGCTGAGACCCTTCATCAGGACTATCTCAGTCCTGATGAAGGGTCTCGGCCCAAAACATCAACTGTACTCTTTTTCATAGATGCTGCCTGGTCTGTGGAATTCCTCCAGCATTTTCTGTGTGTTGGTAAATAACCAAATCTAAATTTTAACCATTTGGACAAGTATCTGAATGAGGACGTGCTGGAGGGATATGGAATTAACGCAGACAACTGGCAGTAGTCTTGAAAGGCAAAAGGCATGTTTCTATACTGTTCAATATTGATGTGGACTATATTTTATCTGCCAGGGTCTTGCCCAATAACTTGTCTAGATTCTTCTGAAGTCTTGATGCGTCCTCCTTACAGGCAACATGGTCACCCAGCTTTGCGTCAACAATGAACTTGAATAATTAATGCAGACAGTCAACACTTGGGGCCCCAAAACTGATCTCCACAACAGTCGACAACCTCTCAACCTGAAAATGGCTCACTGACTCCTATTTTCTATTTTTAATTCACACCAACACCTTATCACCTATGGTATGACTGTTTAATTATCTTTTGTACAGTACTTTATAGGAAGTCTAAACGCATGATCTTATTCATCTTTATCTACGCTGCCTATTCAATACCATTTCTTTCACTATTTTATGGTGACTCTGTCCAGGTCTTCTAATTATTTTCTGAGCACTGTTTATTCACTTCCATTGATGCTGCCTGTGCTATAGTTTCCCAGATTCCATGAACAGTGAAGTCTGTGGCATTCACTTGTGATTACATGGAAGCTTGGATGTTAAGAACAACTCGATCCACAACCTGTAACATCACCTCCGTCAAAACCTGATGATGCAGTGATCAGATTCTGGAGGTTTTTCATGTTTAATCCCATTAACTTCTCAAAACCTTTTTTTAAAATTCACATTATAAGATATACAAGATGAGATAGGAGTCAGCCATTCAGGCCTATGTAGCTATTCCACCTGGAATGGCTGATCGAAACCAGAATCAGAATTAATATCATTGCTGTATGTTGTGAAATATGTTGTTTTGCGGAAGCATACATTGCAATATATAAACATACTAATTTATAATATATAAGAATTAAATCAAGTAAGTGGTGTAAAAAGAGAGCAAAAATAATATATTGAGGGAGTGCACATGGGTTCATTGTCCATTCAGAAATCTGAAGGCAGTGGGGAAGAAGCTGTTCCTAAAACTCTGAGCATGGGTGTTCAGGCTCCTGTAACTTCTCAATGGTAGCAATGAGAAGATAGCATATTCTGGGTGATTGGGGGGGAGGGGACTTAATGATGAGTGGCACCTTTTTGAGGCACTGCATTTCGAAGATGTCCTTACTTTCACATCACTTTCCTGCACTAATGTCATATCCATTGATTTTTATAATATAACAAAGATACCCACGTGATCAACAAAGGTAACACATCATAAATACAGAGGGTTATGGGCTGAACTGGGATTAACAGTGAGGGTGCTGTGATTGCATGGACCAGTTGGGCCAAAGACAAGCTGGGTTACTCTGAATTTATCAGTATGCTTCCTATTTACAGGTTCACAAATGAACTTTCACTTCTACAATACATAAAAATAAAGATAAAAGAAATCTAAAATAAATGAAGAAAATACTGGAAACACAGCAGGTTGCAGAAAGAAACTGGGTTAACGTTTCAGTTCAATTACCATTGCCAAACTGGGAATGAGAGAAAACAAGTTAGTTACCAGTTGCAGAGAGGGTTGAGGGAAAATCAACAGATTGAAGGGAACACTACTGATTAGGTGGCCCAGTGGTTAAACCGTAAACAAGCCCTTATACTCAATGGGTTAATTAAGACAGTTTGCGAGACAGAACATGGCCCATTGTCCACATTTCGAAATGAGGATAGTTCGAAAGTCAAAAGAATATAAAAGATGTAAAGCACTGGGTCAGATAGTGTTGAACAAGAAAGCGAAGTAATGTCACTGGTCCATCCTGATTCAGGCAGTGAAAGAAAGTTTCCTCAAGTTGCAGAATTTGATACTGCAGCTTCCGGTTTCCATAACTTCACTTTCTCTGTCTCTATCGGTACTGAACATTTATGACCAGGTGTTATTCCTTCTCTGTCCGCAGAGCCTCACCCATTGAACTTGTCTTGCAGCTTTTACGTTACTCAGGTTGTACCCGTATTCTCTGTGGCCTTCAAAACTTCTGGTCATTTTCTCTTACTGACTACCCCTGTTAACACACTGACCAAATGATCCTCTACAACCATGCCCAAACAGTGAACTTGACCTCACCCTATCACCACACACAAAATGCTAAAGGAACTCAGCAGGCCCTCACCCTATTATCCCTCCCCCGAATTCTCAGCAGCTTGACACCGTCTTGTTTTTGCCTCTTTCAAGTCAGAGGGGGTTTCAGCCTGAAATGCCATCCTGTCTCTTGGTTCACAGGTGCTGCCTCACCTGCTGACTGCTTCCAGTACTTTCTGTTTTAGTTTCTTACTTCAATGGCTCACTTACTATCAGCCACATTCTCGTTTTTCCTCTCTCCATTCGAGCAGAAGATATAAATCCTGAAAGAACGTACCACCAGCTTACGAACATCTTCTATCCCACTTTTATCAGACTCTTGAACGGACTTTTCGTACAATAATACAGACTCTTGTCCTCACAATCTACCCCATTACAATCTTACACTTTATCATTTTCCTGCTCTGGACTTTTTGGATAGCCTTTGCATTTTATTCTACATGGCTTCTGTTTTACCTTATTCCAGCTCAATGCACTGTGTAATGATTTGATCTGTACGAAGAGTATGTAAGACATGCTTTTCACTGAATCTAAGTACATCTACAATGATTTTGTGTTCCTATACTCAGTCACAATTATCTTTAGTACAGTCACAATTATCTTTAGTAAATGAGTTGCCCGCCCAGCAATCTACCTATTTCACACTAGCCTAATCACAGGACAATTTATAATGACAATTAATCTACTAACCAGTACACCTCTGGACTGTGGGAGGAAACCGGAGCACCCGGAGGAAACCCACACAGTTACGGAGAAAACGTTCAAACTCCTTACAAACTGCACTGAGACTGAACTCCGAACTTCGGAATGCCCCAAACTGTAATAGTGTCATACTAACCACTACACTAACATGGCACCTGCTGTAATGAAAGTTAAAAGCTGACTCCCAGCAGCGACAACAATGTGCACTGCTTCAAACTCAGCTCCCTTTCTACATAAGCCACACAAGTTATAGCTTCAGTAAAACAGCAAATTATTTTCAGGGAACCTTAAAGATAGTGTGCCATTGGGGGCAAAGGAAAATCAACTTTAAGGACTAACATCACAAAATTATCGAGAGAAGTATTTAATCAAACTGACATGTTACCAGCTCAAGCTTTTCCCCTAAACTGGGCTCAAAATTGCTTGAGGTTACTAAAGAACTAGGTGCACATGGTCATGATCTTCGATTTGTTCTCTTTCTATTCACTTGTAGGCTTTTGCGATTAAAATTAAATACGCTTCGAACCTAAATGCAATTTGAACTGTGTTACATCTGTTTTGATACTAATGTTTTTACAACAGATTTTAATTTTAATAAGTTAAATCACTTCAATGAAGCACTATATCATTAACATTTTAATTGCAAATGGAATGCCTTACAGAATATATAAACTCTGCAAGTATCTAATACAAACTGTGTATTCACCCAAAAAAAATCAAGAAAAAAATGACAAGTTAATAATGATCAAAGTATTTCAGTGGTCAACAGCAAGTTCTTCTGTCTGTAACACTGACACATTTTTACTGAAGTGAGGTGCAGTAAGGTGCTTTGCATAAAACAAATTGAATTAAACTACTTCTCCCTAAATTAGTGTGCAAAGTATATTGTCTGGACACCAGGTAAAATCCAGCAACTTTTACATTTACCTGCTCTCAATGAACTGGTTTCATGTAACTTACTAAATTTTACTATGATTAATGAGAAAACATTCTTTTGAACCAAAACTTTCGTACTGCAGAATTACTTTCCGCAATAAGTTACTGTTACATCAGATTCAATACTTGCAACATTTCTGCACCAAGATAATACTTAAAAACTCTCAACTGGTAATGCACCAGCCGGTTTTACTCTGCTAATTTCATTTAATTCCAGTTACCACAAGACCATTAAGACATAGGGAGATATTATGCAGATGCTGGAAATCCAAGCAACACACACGCACACAAAATGCTGGAGGAACTCAACAGGCCAGGCAGCATCCTGCTGAAGGGTCTTGGCCCAAAACACTGCCTGTACTTTTTTCCATAGATGCTGCCTGGCCTGCTGAATTCCTCCAGCATTCTGTGTATGTTGATAAGACATAGGAGCAGAATTACACCATTCGGTCCATTAAATCTGTGCCTCCATTCCGTCATGGCTGATTTATTATCCCTCACAACCCATTCTCCTACCTTCACCCTGTAACCTTTGTTGCCCTTACTAATAGATCTATCAACTTCCACTTTAAATATACCCCTTGACATAGTCTCCACAGCCATTTGTGGTAATGAATTCCACAGATTCACCACCTTCTGGCTAAAGGAACTGCTCCTCACCTCTGTTCTAAACAGACATCCTTGAATGCTGAGGCTGAGCCCTCTGGTCCTAGACTCCCCCACTATAGGAAACATCATCTACATGCCCACTTTATCGAGGGCTTTCAATATTCGATAGGTTTCATTCTTCTCATTCTTCTAAACTCTAGCGAGTGCAGGCTATGTTAACCCTTTCATTCCCAGGATTATTCTCTTGAACTCCTCTAGTCCTTCTCCAATGCCAGACAATAGACAATAGGTGCAGGAGTAGGCCATTCAGCCCTTCGAGCCAGCACCACAATTCACTGTGATCATGGCTGATCATCCACAATCAGTACCCTTTTCCTGCATTCTCCCCATATCCCTTCACTCTGCTATCTTTAAGAGCTCTATCTAACTCTTCCTTGAAAGAATCCAGAGAATTGGCCTCCACTGCCTTCTGAGGCAAGAGCATTCCACAGAACCACAACCCTCTGAGTGAAAAAGTTTTTCCTCAACTCCATTCTAAATTGTCTACCCCTTATTCTTAAACTGTGGTCTCTGGTTCTGGACTCCCCCAACATCGGGAACATGTTTCCTGCCTCTAGCCTGTCCAATCCCTTAATAATCTTATATGTTTCAATCAGATCCCCTCTCACCCTTCTAAATTCCAGTGTATATAACCCCAGTCGCTCTAATCTTTCAACATATGACAGTCCCGCCATCCCGGGAATTAACCTCATGAACCTACGCTGCACTCCCTCAATAGCTAGAATGTCCTTCCTCAAATTTGGAGACCAAAACTGTACACAATACTCCAGGTGGGGTCTCACCAGGGCCCTGTACAACTGCAGAAGGACCTCTTTGCTCCTATACTCAACTCCCCTTGTTATGAAGGCCAACGTGCCATTAGCTTTCTTTATTGCTCACCATATTCCACGTACAGTCTGACTAACCCCTTACAAAGCCTCAGCATTTCACGTCAAAGAAAGCAGTTGAAAGTGCCTGGCCACATTGCACAGATCTGTTGCTGTGGATTTTAATCTTAATGCAGATAGTTTAATGAAAAGAATGCCATCAGTTTTTCCTGTTTCAAGCACTCGCAGGGGAAGATGCCAGGTCTTTGCACAAGTGTCCTGGACCAAATTCCTGGCCTACAGAGAATCATAGCACTGTTTAAGTAATAAATTTTGGAGGCTGATGTATTTTGTAAAAGAAGTTCAATACAATTGCCAGCATGGTCGGAGTTTGGCAGCAAAGGAAACACATTTAACAAAAGGTCTCCATTCACACAGTCGCGGGACAGTTCACTCTGTTCAAAACAATGCATCACGTCTGCAAAGATCACTTATGAAAGCACTGCTATAACTCACTCTCACTGGTGAAATGCTGCGATTTCCATACGATGCACATTGAAACACTTATTAAGACAAAGTGGAATTACTTCGACTGTTGAAATGCAGCAATGATGCTCCATACCTCTAGCAAGTTACAAATCATGTTTGAACTCATTACAGTCAAACTACATTACAACAGAAGTGTACAGAATTTATTGCCACGCTGTCATCAGTCACCAGCTTTTCCTCGGTAAAATACCTGCTCTGCTACTAACCTTCAACACAATTTCATTGACTGTGTTGGTGTCGGCTTCAAAGTAGAGGTGCTTGTGGTCATGATTGCTTAGATATGTGAGCTTGAATATTGCATGGCCTGCAAGGCAAACAAAGGACAGTAGTCAAACAGATGAACATAGTTTCACTACGGATGCAGCATGACAAAGAAACAGATGGTGATATTAATGTCCCATCAGCAGAACAGAAGGAAATTGCAATGATGGCGACAGCCTCCACATGTCATTTCAACATCATTCAGGCAAAACTCACCACAAAGGCAACAGAACCCTTTTTAATATAATTTGATTTTCCCGTCCCATCACAATGGACAAAGTGCAAAATCAATCATTTGGTTAGTTACGTTCTCTGTCAATTCTTTTCAATTCTTCTTGAGGGGGAGATGTGGGGGGGGGGGGGATGCTGCGGTTGGTGAGGAAAGGAGGAATAAAAAGGAATGCAGATTTTGCTTGCTGCTCGTGTACAGGAGAAAAGATTTAACATTTGACGTGGATTTATACAGATTTACAGCTTCAGACTGATGTAATATGTTAATAATCTGCTGTATGACCTTTCTTAATGCTGCAGTTCTGGAGAGGTTATGCTAACATGCATTAGAAAATTAAATCTTTTTAATTTTGTCTTTATATGCAGAATCAAAATTTTAAATATGTTTAATTCAGTGTCCATCACTATTCTAATAACCTTTTAAGAGTGGGAATAAACGGGACCTTTTCAGAATGGCAGGCGGTGACTAGTGGGGTACCACAAGGCTCAGTGCTGGGACCCCAGTTGTTTACAATATATATTAATGACTTGGATGAGGGAATTAAATGCAGCATCTCCAAGTTTGTGGATGACACGAAGCTGGGTGGCAGTGTTAGCAGTGAGGAGGATGCTAAGAGGATGCAGGGTGACTTGGATAGGTTGGGTGAGTGGGCAAATTCATGGCAGATGCAATTTAATGTGGATAAATGTGAAGTTATCCACTTTGGTGGCAAAAATAGGAAAACAGATTATTATCTGAATGGTGGCCGATTAGGAAAAGGGGAGGTGCAACAAGACCTGGGTGTCATTATACACCAGTCATTGAAAGTGGGCATGCAGGTACAGCAGGCGGTGAAAAAGGCGAATGGTATGCTGGCATTTATAGCGAGAGGATTCGAGTACAGGAGCAGGGAGGTACTACTGCAGTTGTACAAGGCCTTGGTGAGACCACACCTGGAGTATTGTGTGCAGTTTTGGTCTCCTAATCTGAGGAAAGACATCCTTGCCATAGAGGGAGTACAAAGAAGGTTCACCAGATTGATTCCTGGGATGGCAGGACTTTCATATGAAGAAAGACTGGATGAACTGGGCTTGTACTCGTTGGAATTTAGAAGATTGAGGGGGGATCTGATTGAAACGTATAAGATCCTAAAGGGATTGGACAGGCTAGATGCAGGAAGATTGTTCCCGATGTTGGGGAAGTCCAAAACGAGGGGCCACAGTTTGAGGATAGAGGGGAAGCCTTTTAGGATCGAGATTAGGAAAAACTTCTTCATACAGAGAGTGGTGAATCTGTGGAATTCTCTGCCACAGGAAACAGTTGAGGCCAGTTCATTGGCTATACTTAAGAGGGAGTTAGATATGGCCCTTGTGGCTACGGGGGTCAGGGGGTATGGAGGGAAGGCTGGGGCGGGTTCTGAGTTGAATGATCAGCCATGATCATAATAAATGACGGTGCAGGCTCGAAGGGCCGAATGGCCTACTCCTGCACCTATTTTCTATGTTTCTATGTTTTCTGATATAATTTAGTGTAGCCAAAGGTTTAAATTATAGGGCATCATGAAGTTTTATATTTATCTAACTAAAAAAGACAAAATCCTCAAAATTTGGTACTGCAAGGCCAACAATACAACTTTCATTCTAGACCATTGTAACTTCATGGATTTACAACTGGAAAAGTTAAGAGCTGGTGGGTGGCAAGGCAGCAATGCCATTAGCACAATTGCTTTACAGTGCCAGTGATCATTGGTTGGGGCTCAATATCTGCCCCTGGCTGTAAGCAGTTTGTATGTTCTCCCTGTGACCATGTGAGCTTCCTCTGGGTGCTCCGGCCTCTTCACACATTGCAAAGATGTACTGGTTAGGCTTAGTAAGCTGTGGGCATACTATGTTGATGTCAGAAGTGACATTTGTGTGCTGCTCTGGTACAATCCTTGAGCTGTGTTGGTCATTGATGTAAAACGATGCATTTCACTGTATGTTTCAATGTAGATGCAAAAAATAAATCTAAATCTCTCTTGAATCCTTGGTGCAATCAATACAAAAGCAATGAATAAAACAAGAGAGAAAACAGAATATCCTAAAGCATTTTCAACCATATCATGTACAAGCTGCCTCTTGGTACACATGACAATGATAAACCAATACCAATATAACAGATTAGTAGCAGAGTCTGGTACACTGAGGCACCTCAATGCCTCCCAGAGTTGAACAGAGTTGAACAGACAAGTTCCACTGAGTAATGAAGGCTTCCCAGTTTTGCTTTTACAGGTCTGCATAAACTGCATGTTGATCTTAACGCATCTTAGTTTTCTGCTGGAAGATGTATCCTCCACATAGGAAACAAGATACTGTACAGCAATTGCACCAAACATAAACAGAACAAACTGATATACAAACATGAAAGAAAGGAGTTACTGAGAGAAGCTGAGCAGAATTCATAGTTGGATTAGAGGTCCCCAACAAAACCTGAATACATTCCACTAACATTAACTTGTTATTAGGTGCTCAAGAACCTGTGGAAATAAAAACAGCATCTTCAAATGACATATTTCACTGTACAAATAAATCTGAATCTGAAAATCAGTTTTAGCTTGTTGCAAAATACGTTGACTTCTGATTCTAAACATCAAAAAGCTGGGTGATACAAGTCTATCAGTTCTCACATTTGCATAAAGTGCAATAAAGATTTGGAAAGACTCATGATTTAAGAATGAACTAAGAGAGAGACAGGTAAAACTACTGTTTAAAGATTCCGGCATTAAGATGGAAGCAGAACCTTTGGCCCATTGACTTCACACAGATCATCAAACTCAGACCAGTGGTGCCATTCTGTTATCTTGAACTTAGCAGTAAGAGTCACAGTAATGTAATGGTTAGTGCGACGCTATTACATCTCGTGGCATCGGAGTTCAGAATTCAATTCTGGTGTACTCCGTAAGCAACTTTATACATTCTTTCTTGTGCATGCTGGGTTTCTTCCGGGTTCTCTGTTTCTTCCCACAGTCCAAATACGTGTCAGTTAGTAGGTTTATTAGTCATTGTAAATTGTCCTGTGATTAGGCTTGGGTTAAATTGGTCAGTTGCTGGGAAGCATAGCTCATTGGGCTGGAAGGGCCTGTTCCCATTGTATCTCTGAATCAGGGGTTCCCAACCATTCTTACGTCACGCACCCCTACCATTAACCGAGGGGTGTGTGGAGCCCAGGTAGGGAACCCCTGCTTAAATGAGTAAAGCTAGTGAGATTGTTAGGTAATAGTTAACGTTAATTATTCCATGAAAAATGTATTTACTCTGCAAACATCAACCCTAACCATTTTCTTTCACTTCAACTGAGAGCTTTCAACAAGACATAGAAGAATATCATGGTTCGGTACCAGTTAAGCAATTTGAAGCATGAATTTGCTCCCCAAATCAGATTAACTTTATTTCTCACATGTAATCAAAACATACAGTAAAATGCATCGCGTGTGTCAATGACCACTGTCGAAGGATTGTGCCAGGCAGCCTGCAAGTGGTACTTCCAGCATCAACACAGCACTCCCACAACTCACTAGCCCTAACCTGAACACCTTTGGAATGTGGGAGGAAATCGGAGCACCACATGGTCACTGGGTGAACAGAAAGCGGTAAGAATCGAGCCCCAATTGGTGATTGTTGGAACTGTGAAGCAATTGCGCTAACTGCTACGCTTCCATGTGTAGTAACAGGTAACAAAAGGCGATGACATGATGGAGGAGAGAGGATCATGAACACATAGACTCCAAGGTAGAGGCTGACAGACATTTGAACTCAAGGGTAATAGGAGGCAGCAGACAAGTGGTGTTGAGGCAAAGATCTGATCAGGTCATAATCTCACTGAGTGCAGAGCAGGTTCCATGTCCATTGGTGTATTACTGCTTGTAGCCTCTGATATCAATCAGCAATGTTTGTGCTTTCAGTGGTTGTTAGGTACGCAAGTTATGACCAAATGAAAAAAATGGCTGCAGTTGCTCAGCACTTCAGTGCAAGGGTGTTTGTTAAGTGTGTCAAAAGTCAAACTTGCAAAAGTTAGTGAAAATACTGAAAAGAAAACGGCCTATATTTTCAAAAGATATCCACCAGAAAACACAATAATAGTTCTACACTTATGCTCTGGCAGTGTGAACTCCTGACAGCCCTGATCTCTCTCTCTTACTGAGAGAAATCAGCTCCTTTTCTTTTAAACCGCTAGATAATGAACACTGACCTGAATGGCATTTGAACTCTTTGATTTTGTGTTTTATTTTGTGTGTTTTTCACTTGCTCTTTCTTGTTGCTGTTTGCACGATTTTTTTTTGCGTGTGGGGGGGGTTGATGTTTTTTATTAACAGGTTTGTTTTCTTTGCTTCGTGGCTGTCTGTAGAAAAGAGTATATACTGCATACAGACTTTGAATCCTTTGACATATCATCTTTAATTACCAACAAAGTTAATATGAATCAGAATATGATGCAACCCACAATGTAGTTACAATCACATTACATAACAAACAGAAGTATCGACCTTAAATACAGTATACAAACAACATAAGCACATTTACACATCCCCATTACTAAATATTCCACCATGTTTGGTGGGAAAGGCACCATAAAGCGAACCCGAGTGGATTAACTCACTTCAGGGCCCATTATGAGAATATACTGGGGAAGACATTGAAGTGTGCACATTCAGTGCAACGATGGCAGAATGACAAGCCAATGTGTGTGTGTGTGTGTGTGTATAAATGCGCTTCTGTAAGAAGTGTATGTACTGAGTGCTCTCCATCACATTCATACTGTGCTTCCCCAAAGTGTGTCATTACAGTGGTCACACACAAAATGCTGGAGGAACTCAGCAGGTCAGGCAGCATCTGTGGAAATGAACAAATGGTTGACCTTTAAGGCCGAGATCCTTCATTAGGATGGGAAAGGAAGAAGGAAGATGCCAGAATAAGAAGGGCTGGGATAGAGTTTTCCCCATTTATTCACAGGTGGTGAAGATGACTAGAAATACCAGCATTTATTGTAAATCTCTAACTGTCCAAGCCAAAGTTCATTCTCCAGTGAACTGCATTCATCATTACTATAGCAAGCTTCATTCAATATTTATTTAATTATTTGATGACAAATTATGCAGCTGCCATGCTAGGATTTGAACTTGCATTTTGCTGATCAAGTCTCCACAAGAAACAGATGACTTCCCATTCTGACACGTCAGTCCATGGCCTCCTCTAATGCCAGTATGAGGCCATTCGCAGATACATGGAGCAACATCTCATATTCCATCTGTGTAGTCCGCAATCTGATGACGTGAATATTGATTTCTCTAACTTCCCTTTTTTCCCAGTCCCCATTCTGACTCCTCTATTACCCTTCTCTTCTCCTCACCCGCCCATCACCTCCCCCTGGTGCCCCTCCTCCATCGCTTTCCAATGATTGTTGTCTGATCAGATCAGGTTCCATCTTCTTCAAGCCTTTGCCTCTTCCAACTCTTCCCCCCCACCCCCCAGCTTCTCACTTTATTCCTTCCCCCCACCCACCTTCTCTTTCTACCTCACCTCTTTCACCTATCACCTGCCAGCTTGTACTCCTTCCCTAGATTTCCCTGACACCCCCCCCCCCACCTTCTTATTCTGGCTTTTGCCCACTTCCTTTCCAGTGCTGATGAAGAGTATCGGTTCAAAATGCCGACTATTTATTTCCTTTCAAAGATGCTGCCTGATCTGCTGAGTTCCCCCAGCACTTCGTGTGTGCTCTTGAAATTGTTAGGGCTGGTGTACACAGGATAAGCACATTTTCCAAATCCACAATCAGTGATAATTTTGTCCATAAGGACCCTCATTCCATGAGAATTAACAGGATGGAGATTATCCAAGTCTTTTATCTTGTTCTTCTTTTTTCCTGGATCCTTATTCCATGGTGAATGCACAAGGTAAAACTAGCACGTACTTCCTGATTGTGGTTCAGCTTGTCTGAGTAAAGAAACTTCAACCTGGCTGAGTGGAAAATGCTCCTGGTCTGCTCACAGCCGGGGGTGACACAGAGAAGGTACAGAGCCTATGTGATGCATGATGACAGCAAAACTTTGCAGCCTACTACAAGGTCAAGAGCAAGTACTGTCCCTTTGACGCATACAGTGTCAGGGCGTCAGAAGATAAATGGCTTGAGTTTTCAGTTGTAAATGTAATTAAGAATAAACTCTGAGGGAAAAATGTTAAACTATGGAACAACTAAGATGAGCTCTGCAAACTTTGGAGTGAAATTAATATTTTTCTGAACATGGGTTGCAAGACATTTTTGTACAAATGCAAATTAATGAGAAATGCTTCAACTAAACCTCACAAAAATATTTAAGGAATATTCGAGTTCAAAACTACCATATACATTAATTTTGGACAACTACACAGCAATGAAGTTGAATGGCCCACATTTTAAACTGTTTAGATTTGCACACTTTAATGTCACAGAACATTCCACATTTTAAGCACTGGAGAGATTACAAGACGTAGGTTATCAGTGATAATTATTCTAAAATGGATTACTTTACAGTGAGTTTGAAGCAACATTAAAAATATCTCTTCACCATGAGGAGACGAGGGAATGCTTCACAGAACATTCTGCCTCTAAGAGAAGTTAAAATCTATTCAATAAAACAAAATCAAGACATCTAGTGGCAGTAAATGCTAACTGCACTGATCTCAGACCCACGTCCCAGGAGAAAAGGGTCAAACACATCAGACCATCGTGAAATGAATAGGTCAGAAAATAAATTGAGAATAACCCTGGCTTAAACAATGCTTTCAAGCCTTAGAATGGTCATATTTCTTTGGAAATAAAATCTCCAGCAAACTTTCTGGGAGAAGAAACACATAAATGTTTGTATTACATGTAACCTTAAAATGAAGTGGCTCAAAACACTCTGTTTCAGAAACAAATAAAGACAAATACTTTAGACATTATAGCATAAACATTACATTGAATCTTTCCATGTGCAGTAAATGAAGATAATGCATCACAAGAAAAAAATTGCCAAGTCAGATTTTTGGCTTGAGCAGCTTCACTACTTTTACCTACCAAAGAATGATTTATTTTATTTCATGGATTTGAGTTTCTGGTTACATTTTAAATAAAAAGAAAGCAAAAGTGATGTTGCACATAAAGATTAAAACAAAATAAAAATTTAGCACTGACATTATCATTATTCCTGCTATTGACGAAATAAAATGTGTCCTTTATTTTCTGATATTAACTTCAATACAGTCCTGTGAATTGAACACTTAAGTACAAATATTACTTTCACTTTACGCGTGAAACAACACATCAAAAATAACTGCCTTTATCAATTACATAGGAATGCATCACTTGTGCAGGTCCAGATTATTCTGAAAACTGATAGTACGAGTTTCCTACAATTGAAATAATGTCTTGGTTGACATCTAACTACTCAGTAATCATTTAAATGTGATCAGCAGGATTTTATTTTCTTGTCAATCGACTAATCAGGACACTCATTATTTTACAAAGGATAGAACAGAGAATAGTACCTTCCGCCCACAATGTTGCTCCCAACTAATTAAACTAATAATTAAATGTCTAACTGAATTAATCTCTTCTGTCTGTACAGTATTCATCTCCCTCCATTCTCTGCACATACATGCACTTAAAGCCACTTTACTACCTCTATCGTATCTGCCTTACCACCACAAGCATCCACCACATAGTCTAATGTAATGAAGCTGTAATAACTGAACTAACGCACCCATGAAACTACTCAAGTCTTGTATCTGGCACAAAGCACACTCGCATGACAAATCAAATATTCTACAACGTTTAAGTAAGGCAGGTTAAATTCACAGAATGATGTAACCCAAGGTAAGTTAAATTTTGAAATTACAAGTGGCTCTGTGACAACATGAATGCCTCCTGCAAGTATTGCCCGAAGTAAGGGCCTTTGAGGCAGCAAACTGCTGGTGGGGGGTTGGAGAGGAAGGAATAATAGAAAGCTGTTTCTGTGTGATGGAAGTGATAAAGTCAGAGAAACAGGCCCTTCAGCCCATGCTGATCCAGCTGCCAAACAAACCGACCCTCATTTCCCCATGTACGGCCCATATCTTTCCAGTCAACGCGCCCATCTAAATGTCTCCTTTGCAATTGTACCCATGTCGACCATTCCCTCTGCACTTAAAACTAATGTCACAGTTATCAGCAATCACCTCCAGTTGGGCTGTATCTCACGTCTGCAATAAGCCTTGAAACATTGCCTCCAACACAGACGACTGACAGAGGAGGAACGCTCTGTGCATGTGTGTGCGTGATTGCACCAGGAAGAATTATTTGGAGCCCAGCATCTTACACGCACTACATATTGTCCAGGAAACTTCCATTGCAGATTATTCTATCCTCTGGGGCAGTCTGGCCCCGAAGAGAATCAGTGATTGTGTCTCAGGAATCAATGAAGTGGACAAGTTATGGGTTCTACAGTCCTGATAGAAACACGCAAAGATCGCCCTTTTTGAAATCAGTTTAGTATAGCACTAAATCAGCTGAAGGACACTTGGCCTTATTGATCAGCTGGGCTCCCAGATCTCAAATTCCCTTGCAAGTAATAAAGAAACACAATCAAGTTTTAGGCAATTTTTCTCCACAGTCACTGCTTTTTTCAAGGCTGCTGTTGGTAGAAAGGTCAACTGACAATCCCCAAATCTTCAATAGAGTAGTTAAAGTGCCCGTGGTAAACCTCACGTATTCAATACAGTAAGGGAGTTAGGAGCAGGATCCAGGCAGCAGAAAGAAAATAAAAGTCCTAAAGGAACCGATTTGCCTTAGAAATTTCAAGTTTAGTTACCTCAGCAATTATACTTGCTAAAAGCACAATGGCTCTGATATCTGGGCATTTACTCAAAATCATTTTTGGGACAAGCTAAGTTTTCTTACACTAAATTGCCTCACCCCTCCAAGCCCACCTTCCAACTGGGAGCTTCTTTAACAGAAGAGAAAGATGTTCTCGTATCCAAGGTTTCAGCACAGAGCCCTCCAAACAATCTTCAGATTCAGATTTATTTATCACATGTGAAGTGGTGTGTTAACAACCAAGACAACCTAAGGATGTGCTGCGGGTTGCCCACAACTGGTGCCAATATACCCACAGGTTGCTGATTGTTTTTTGGGGGCTGGTTAAAGGTGCACAAGTTAAAAACACGAATGAATACAATATAATAACATCTTTTGCTGATGATAGTCTGGAATATGAGTCAGTTTATTATTGTCTCAAGAAATCTCAAAGCTGGATCTGTTATGAAAAGATCAAGTAACAACTTAATGGCCAAATAAATTCCCTTCCAACCTTTAAACAAATGCTTTATTTAACCATCTCATGGGAAGATTAAGTAACTGATCCCAAACACAACAAATAATGGTGTAGCAGCCATAAGTGGGAGGGGGAAAGGGAAGTTGTCAAATTGTCATTTGGCAAAAAAAAATCTGTCACCATTTTTTTGGACAAGGCATCATTTTAAGCTTACGGTTTACATTTACAGAAACGTTCTGTCATTTATCTTTTTGAATGTACAAATACTTCTGTGAAAGAAATGAGAAACTACATACTGATGACATATTAATTAGAGTTTCCTACTGGTTCCATGGTAAAAAGGACAATTAAACATAATTATGATTTACTAACCATTAAGATAAATTCCCAAATTGGAAATTGTCAAATAATTTAAAAAGTATTTTTAACGCATTTGACAAAAAGCCCCCAGTGGTACTAATGTCCAATGTATTTTAAAAGTCTCAATGAAAAAAATCTTAATTAGAGGCTCATTAGTATGTAAATGGAGTAGTGTTTTGTTACAACTGAGTAGGGATGATTTTTACAGAAAACCCTATTTAAAAAGTTATTACAATAAATGAAAAAAATTCAATTGGATTGTTCATTGCACTTTTTTCCCCAGACAAGAAAAATAATGATACTTTCTCATTTCACATGTTGGCTCTTGAACATCTGGTTTAATGAGGCACTTATGTTTGCTCTGACTTTTTGTTATACTGGTGGCAAAATCTACAAAATAGTCACACACTTGCATAATTTTCCTCAACTTTTTATATATACAAAATAATTGCTTGAAGACGTTAACAGCTGTTCTTCAATATTCCAGCTTCATTTGGGAAAGTAGAGAGTGAAGATTATTGGGGGACTCAAGAATATGGGTGCTCAATCTCTCCTGGCACATTGGTGTTTCTGTATATCAATCAGCAGTCATTGGACTGTAGTCAACAGCGGAACCTGGGGCAAAATCTCTCCTTCTACTATTAGGACCAAAAGTCAATAATACCCTGGGAACTTGGACAAAGTAATTGCAAGACAATAAGCCAAGATAAAGATTTCCTTTATTTGTCACAAGTACATCGAAACACACAGTTAAATGCATCTTTTGCGTCAACAACTAACACAGTCTGAGGATGTGCTGGGGGCAGCCTGCAAATATCACCATGCTTTCATTATCAATATAGCGTGCCCACAACTTACTAACCCTAACCTGTACATCTTTGTAATGTGTGAGGGAAGCACAGCACCCAGAAGAAATGCACACAGTCAAGGGAAGAATGTACAAATTCCTTACAGACAGTGGTGGGAATTGAACCCTTATTGCACAGCTAACACTGTAGAGGTTTTATGGTTACATTAACCGTGCCACCCTAAAGAGTTTACCATTTTTGCATCTAAGGGACTTGAGCTGGAATATACTGAAAGTTATCTTTGGAAATTCAACCATGAAAGGATGAATATTTCTCCAAAGAATTAGCAAAGTTTGATAGTCCTCTGTTCAATAAGAAAGGCTGTTGGGCAGTTATAGTGCTGATAATGATCTGAATACTACTGAGGAGCCCTATGCAACATTTACAGGTGCTGTGTATTATGTTTGTGTTTGAATTACTGTGTCACATTTCTTTACCTGTAATATGCTGCTTTGAAAAAATCAACAGCAAAACTGCAAATCATTACAGTAATGCAAAACAGACACACTGGTATGCAAGAAAATCAAAAATAATTTGGAAAAAAATTATATCCTGCGTTCATGTCTCACACACATGCAAGCAAGAAAACAAAACATCTTGCACACCAGCGTTCAGACTAAATGATACTGCTTGAAGATCAATAACTCTAATACCTTTACATACAGTGTGCAATCTTTCCAAATGGTTTCCAGTTAAATGCTTAGTGATTTTGTTTTAACATTTTATTTGGTTACATTCCCCGAGGAATTCAATTTTTATAATCAGCAGTCATTTTGAAATACAATGATAGAACCTCCCATAGTTATATATAATTAAATCTGGAAATTAAATCTATTATGGACCATTTCCCACCCCCCCCCCATAGTGACTGCTTGACCTGTTAGCAATTTCAGCATTAGTTTGACTTCTGAATTTTAACACCCTTGGTAGTTTGCTTCAGTGCTGTATTATTTGGTAAAGTATGAGCAAAAATAGCTTAACACAAACAAAACTCCAAGAGGTTGTATGGTATCCAATAAATGGGAAGTTCTGGAAGTGGAAATCACAGGAGTAAAGGGATGAAAAAAAGAAGGGTGTTGAAATTGTACACAATCATAGATTAGCAGATTCTGCAGGCAAGGAAATCACATCAAGTCCCCATGGCAGCAGAATGGCTCACAGCTTGGAGCGAAGTTCAGAGTTCAATTCTGGCGCTGTCCGTAGGGACTCTGTTCTCCCCGCGACTGCGTGGGTTTCCTCCAGGTGCTCTGGTTCCCTCCCACAGTCCAAAGATGTACTGGTTAATACGTTATTGGGTCATTGTAAACTGTCCTGTGATTAGGCTAGGGTTAAAATGGTTGGCTGCTGGGTGGCATGGTTTGTTGGGCTGGAAGGGCAGGTTCCATGCCACATCTCTAAATAAAACAAAAAGTTGAGGTATAGTAATACTTAAAATATTTAAAAGAAATACTGCACTGAAGTGGCAAAGCCTTTCAGAAATATGACAAGTAACTCAATAATCTTGTTGTTCTTATATTTTTGATGCTTAAAATTGAGAAAGTGCAGACAGAAAGGCTGAAAGTAATCACTATCAGTTAAATACGTCAGAATTCTCCAATATTCTGAAGTGATTTTGTTTTGCATTTTGACACCATTGCATTTAATCTTTCAAAAGTGAAACAAGGAACACACTGTACCTTCTGCTTTTTGAAAAAAGTAAGTAAGTTAGTTAATTTGATAAAATACAGAGTTGAAGGCTTTAATTCGAAATAGGCTTTATCATAATATGCTGCCATTTCTGTGAGATGTCAAATCAGCCATCACTAGTAGCATGACAAAGGTTTGTGTAGAGTTTAATTGGAACAGTTCCATTTAACACTGACGTTATAGGATACACATTGGGAACAGATCAGACTGCAAACTGACAGAAACCTCCTCATTAATACTATGGTGAAATGGCAGTGACTACAGTTACCGGCTGTGCCAGGGCTAAACTCTTTGCAGCAGACTCTTGCATCCTTGTCCTTGTATTACAGCTTACCCTCTCTGCCAAGCGACTCCTTTTGGAATGTTGCAGTGTACCTTGTAAATCACAGCACACCACACTGCCCACCACTATCACCTCACCAGTCTTGTTTCAGGAGCAGATGATAAATAAATCAAAGTGTACTAAGCAGTTCTTCCACATGGCAATTGCCTCCCTCATTCCTTCTGCAGCTCATCAATCAAGCTATTGTCTACTTGAAAGCCAAGGCTTGTAAATGTCATCTCCACTCAAGTCCAAGTAGAAGAAAATCAGGATACTGCTCTGAGTTTTAATTGGATAGAGTAATTAAACTAAAATACCCTGGTAGGCCAGCTCTGACAGGATAGTCAAGACCACTTTTAATAAGGCTGATACAGTATTTGTCACAAGGATGGTGCAAATACATATGAAATTTATTTTAGTTCCATTCCTGATATCAATGCTTGCTGGACTTGCTTAGGCTTTAAATGTTTTTTTCAAATTATGGCATTTAAATGTTTCTGAGATATACAGTGTGGAAAAGGCCTGTGCAACTCACCGAGCCACCTGCACTGCCCAGCAACCCATCGGTTTAGCCCCAGCCTAATCTCAGGATTATTCAGATGACCAATTAACCTGCTAACTAGCACATCTTTGGAGTGTGGGAGGAAACCTGGAACATCTGGAGGAAATACACATGCAGATGGGGAGAATTTACAAACTTTCTTACAGAGGATACTGGAAATGAGTTCCACACTCTGATGCTGCGAGCTGTAATGGTGTCACTACACCACCGCGGTGGCCTCCATTATAATATTGGTATATTTTCGAAGAAATTGCTTAGAACACAAAATTACCCAAAACAGCATCAGCTTGCTGGTTAGTTAAGAAATTAAACTTTAAAAAGGCCAGCATGGTTTGGAAAATATTTTTAATAACCAGGAGATGGTCGAGTGGGAGGTTGGTCTGGATGAGAGAAGCTTGTTTTCTTTACGGAGGAATCACTTTCTCCCCCCTTACTGACAGTTTCAGCACAGAGCACCATAGCACTGACAGCCAAATGGACGTGTACAAGAACCATGTCGGTCAGCTGCTCCCCTTCCTGCCAACCCACCCCCCATCTAATTATATCACTGACAAAATTACCAATCATCGTCCCTTTTAATAAGTAACTCAACATAGCAGTTCAAAGCAGTTAATACAGTATCCAAACATTGTTAATATATTTGCTAACTGGCCAGGATTTTCAATGCTAACAGCAAATCAGAGCAGAGTGCCCCGTGGTCGTCATGGAAATCACAACCAGTTAATCCAAGCTGCCAACCAAATTGAATCATTGCTATGACGACGACAACAAGGGAACCTCAGATCAGTGCCCACAGCATGTGGACTGATACGGGCCAACTCCAGTCAGTTGGGGGAACAGGGGCAGTGGGTGGATTGTACCAATAACACTTGGGGTGAGAGCAGAGATGTAAAGATTTCCATTATTTGGCACATGTTCATCGAAACATACAGTGAAATGCGTTGTTTGCACTCATGACCACAATCAGAGGGCAGCCTGCAGGTGTCGATGTTATTCCGGCAGCAACCTAGCATGCCCACAACTTACTAACCATAACCTATACACCTCTGGAACGTGGGAGGACACTGGAGTACCCGAAGGAAACCCACCTGGTCTCAGGGAGAACGTACAAACTCCTGACAGACAGTGGCGGAAATTGAACCCCAATCAGTGATCACTGGCGCTGTAACACGATTGTGCTGACTGCTGTGCTACCACGGAGGGATAGTACTCCACAACCTGAAAGCTCAAACAGATTCTTCAAAACAAATCTGAACTTAATTTAGAGCCTTGTCGTCAACAAAATAATAATTGTTAGCAAATTTCAATAAAGGAAAGATAAGTGCCTCCAACACAGTGGGGGGGGAAGCCCTCGTATAGGTTGAGGAGATGGCAAGGGGTGGTGGTTGGGAATACCTTCACTTAGCTATCAGCACTTGCAGTAGCTTTGTTTTTGCTATTCCATCCAAGACGGATTTAATAGCTCCAAGTAGGGAAAATGCATTAACAGGGAAAGTTGCATGTGGCTTTTGTACTTTGCCAAAAACAACAAATTGGCACAGGGGCTCAAGTATAGATTATCTTGTCTGACAACTGTGAAAGCGTCCCAAATAGTCCAAATGCAGATTTAAAACCTGGACCCATACCAACCTGGCACTTGTTTCTCTCCAAACAGCACCTTAGGATTACTCATATTAGGTTAGTTCTTAAACAAGAAGAGTTTTTGTCCATCCAACAAAGCAGCTGAATTAATTCACTGCCAACTACCTTATAAAAAGGTAGCATTTAAGTGAATTTTCTGAACTTACTACACACACTCAGTGGCCACTTCATTTGGTAAACCTGCTCATCTAATCAGCCAATCATGTGGCAGCAACTCAATGCATAAAAGCATGCAGACATGGTCAAGAGGTTCAGTTGTTATTCAGATCAAACATCAGAATGGGAACACACACAAAATGCTGGAGGAACTCAGCAGGCTAGACAGTATCGATGGGGAACAGTAAACAATCAATGTTTCAGGCTGAGACCCTTCATTGGGACTGCTAAAAAAAAAAGAAGAGAAGTCAGATTAAGAAGTTGGGGGTGGGGGGGGGGTAGGGGAGGAAGTAGTACAAAGTGGTAGTCCTGGAAGTTTACAGAGAATGATGTGAAAAACAAAAAAAATCTGGTCAGCGGCAGTACCGTGGGCAAAAAACGCCTTGTTAATGAGAGAGGTCAGAGGAGGATGGTCAGAATGATTCAAGCTGACAGGATGGCCACATTAACTCAAAATAAAACAGAAAGGTACGTCGCATCCGGAGTTTCTCCGGTTAGCGGACGATTTCCCTCCACGCCTCTCTGACATCGCGGGGAATCGCGTACGAGGCAAGTTTCAGCAGTGGTTTGCCATTGCCTTCTGCCGGGTGAGTTTCCAAAGAGATCACCAGCTCATAACCCAGCACGGATGGAAAGTGTGCAGGGGAGTCGGCTGGCTGGATTCGATCCCAGGACCTTTTGTCCTGAAGTCCGACGCTGATGCCACTGCGCCACCAGCCGGGTCATGCAGTAAACAATGGTGCACAGAAAGCATCTCTGAACACATGACACATCAAACCTTGAAGTGGATGAGCTCCAGCAGGTTAAAAACCACAACCATACATTCAGTGGCCACTTTATTAGGAACCTCCTATGCTATAAAGTGGCCACTGAGTGTACATGCAGTAAGTCAGACAAGGAGGTCAGTATTAGTGAGAAGCCAGTAAACACTAACTGCGTATTAAAAGAATTAGGATGAGCTCCTTTTAAAGTTTGCTTCCAGTGTAATCCATATTATGGCAAGATCCTAGGCATTAATTACACTGAACTGAATAAACTCAAAAACAGGGCACTGCAGGGCACAGCACTACATTAGCATGTGTCAAGTTTCTATGGTTTTAAATGAAAACTACATAAAAACATTTCTGCCATCAATTTTGCTATCACTAACAGCCAGCACGAATTCTGCAAGGGAAGCTATTTTCGTGCAGATGTGAAATTCAATGAAAAAGACCGACTCTTGTAGGAACATCAATCAAAACGTCGGCTGCAGTGACAGATCTCAACGGTGAGGGAGGGTTAAAGGTCACAGGTTAAGGAAAAAGCCAAGCTCTGGTTGAGCTCTAATATCTCTGTGGTAGAAGTCTTAGAAAGGTACACCCTTCTGTATTAGCCTACCATCATTAATCTTCTTGCCACCTTCTTTAGCTACTGAAGCAGAACTGCTCAATAGAAAACTATATGATGGGGCACTACGAGAAGGCCTAGTCCCCATTATCAGGTTAACATTCTGTTAAGCCCCTCTGCAGCAATGGAGTGATAACAATTGAAGAGATCAAGGTCACATGATGTACTGCATCCAATTAATGATAAGCAGGACTTAACCAAATAATGTAGGACTCACCAAAGAAAAAAACTGAAATGTCTTTGTTGCATTTAACAGTCTGAAACAAAGCAATCTTTCATCCGGTATAAAGGCTTGACAAGTATATCAGCATAAACGCATTTCCTAACATAGTTAAATGTTGTGGGGTATGTATGGGATTTTATAGAGTGTGTGCATGTGTATGTGTGTAATAACACACTCTCAACACACACATACACATAGGAATAAACAGTATACAGGTATGTGAGCATGTGCGTGCATCATGAATGGTGCTATTCAGTTATTGGCTGAATTGTAAAATATTTTGAGAGGTGAGTTTAGGGTAACGCAGACACTGGACTGTGAGGTGAGCCAAACAGCCTCAGATTAAGGCCATGGTCCTTCAAGCAAAAAAAGATCCAAATGGGCTAGAAACTGCAATGCTTTAAAAAAAACAGTTTATCATATTTGGATTGGAAATCTCAATATTATTTTGCAAGAAAGGAACAATTAACTAAATATGGATCAACTAAACATCAGAATACATGATATAAACCATTAATATGAAAAAAAATCCCAAAATACCTCAAAGAAATTTATTTAAAACTGATCAGAGGTGAGTTCCAAATGTGCTATAAATTATTATACAAAACACTCCGACTGACTATCCTATGGCTTTGAAAATGAACATGCCATCTACCAAAAACTGACGATTTGACTATGCAAATCACTGAATTAAGATTCTGTTATCTTTATATACATTTCAATGACTAAAATTCAAGATAAATTTTAGCTCTCAGGATACTTCAGTTATTTGAAAATGTTTGCTTTGAAAATTCTTTGTTAATAAACAAGTAATACAACGAGGTACAATGCCACACCAATATTTTTCAATTTAGAAACAACTGTTTTACATTTTGACCATGTGAAAATAGAAGGCGACAAATTAACTCAAGACAGAGACACAAGTGCACCTCAGAATAAACTGTATGAGATACAATGGCTAGAACTGCATTTTGTTTCTTGTTGAAGCTAAGAAGGATGCAAACCCAGAAGTCAAACAATCCTGCTTCATTTTGAAGCAGTCTCCCAAGTAATTTTGTATTTCCCTTCCGTGAGCTTTGTGTAAAAATAAGCTTAAAACCATGATCCTGATATGATACAGCTTAAACTCAACAAGTAGTGTCAAACACAAGAGATGCTGGAAATCCAGAGCAACACACACAATATACTGGAAGAACTCAGCAGGTTAGGCAGCACCTATGGAAGTGAATAAACAGTTGACGTTTCGGGCCAAGTCCTGAAGAAGGGTCTCAGCCCAAAACACCAACCGCTTATTCATTTGCATAGATGCTGTCTGTCCTGCTGAGTTCCTCCAGCATTTTTTGTGTGAAGCACTGTTAAGTATACTTAAGAACAATATTTTTAAAAACTGTATAAAACACACAACTGAAATCTCACATATTATTTTTCTTCTCACAGCTTCAACAATCACCAGAAATACTTGCTAAATTAATTTATTTATTGTACAGACTACAATGGGCCCTGATAAAAAAAACATTAAAATCACTGACTTCTTCTTACCACAACTTTATGTTCAACTCTACTGTACGTTAGTTTAAAAATAGGAGTGCAATAAAAAGAAAACAACTGAGTGACATGAGAACACCAGTAACTGATTGTTGGCTACAAACCTTATTAAATTCTCAACTTAAATTTGACTGGGTTTATCGCCAAGCCAACTCTGATAGATTAACAGGGCACCACTGCAGAGTGTGACAAAATGTTGTTCAACCTTTAGGCGGCTGAAAATTTTGGAACTGATTTCAGTAACATAGCTGTTTTACACCAAGCAATCCCAAAGATAAAATAATGCATCATAACACCGCTGTCTTATCTAATATTAAACCTGTGGACAATATGGAGCTCTAATTTTTCTATTTGAGTGGGTGCACTTATTCATAGAACAGCACAAAGATACAGCACAAAAATATAGTACCACATACTTGGGCTCTTCTCTTCCACAAGGTCACAAGCGCAGAGTAGATCAGAATCAATTGAAATGGGTTTCTGCTTAATCCAGAACTTGGTGCTCGCTTTCTGATTAGTAACAGGGTCTATCTCCACCTTTTCTCCCGAGATACCTGTGAGTCAGTGGGGATATAAACCAGTGGGCTGTGTAAGTGATTTTATATCAACCATTTGACACACTTTATAAATCTTAATGGAATGAACAAATAAAATACTCTCTAAAGCCCTCTGAAACTCTGAGCTTTTCTGCTGCATTCGGAGAGAAGATTGAATACAGAGCAGATTTCTGGACCACCAGCTGAACAAAATAATCATAAAAAAACATCTGATGTGAACACTGTATTCTTAAAGAACAGTAGTGGTGTAGGATTTGGTTACACTTAAAAAGCAGCTTTATCTAGTAAGGTCACCAATTTGTATCAGAAAGTTGCAGCACTGTTACAGCAATCTAGTTATTTAGAACACAAAACTACATGATTGCTCGATCAGGTTGTGAAATATGGCCAGTTTCCTGATATTAGATTTCTAAAATTGTGGTAATATGAATTCTTTAAAGCATATTGTTTATCAAAGGCAGAAGCAGTTAGTAGGTAACAAGGTCAACTTTGAAGGATAATGCTGAAATACATAACTTAATATATACAATGTTTGGTAACACCATTAAAACTTCACTTTGAACATGTAACCAAGATGCTCAATTTTGTAACATGAATATTCTGTAAACATCTGAAGCTCTGATAAATTTACATTATTTCAGCTCGATTACAAGGTTCGCTGAAATCCAACTTCAAATGCTTATTTTTTTTTGTCAAATTAAACTCATGGGGAGAAGACTAACTAACAAACTTGATAGGGTCTGGCAAGTGATTTAGAATATGGGTGAAATTGCCAACAAGGTTTATGGTGTGGAAGCAGATCTGATGTTACAGTATGGCTCTATCCTACATGAAATAATTCATGGGGATATAATGTTTTTAAATGTGTAACTGCAGTTCCAGGTAACAGCACAGGCCCTTCAGTCCACAATGTTATGCAGACCCTTCAACCTACATTAAGATCAACCAAACCCTTCCCTTTCAGAGCTCTCAATTTGACTTTCACTCATGTGCCTAACTAAGAGGCTCTTAAATACCTCTAATGCATCTGCCTCTACCCCGGCAGCGTGAACCAAACACCTATGTAAAAAAAACAATAATCTTATTAAAATATTATTGAAAACATATCAAGTACCATACAAACCAAACTTCAAAAGACTAAATGTATGAGAAGGAGGTACCGAGCGTGTAGGCACACACAATGATTCAGGAACAGCTTCTACAGTTCTGCTATCTGATTTCATGGCATTGAACCCATGAACTCAACGTCACTACTTTTTATTTCCATTTTTGCAATACTTAATTAAAAAAAACTGAAACACATATATGTTGTAATTCATGCTTTTTTTCCTATTATTATGTAATGTTGCCTCAAGTCAACAAATTTCACGACATTTGCCGGTAATATTAAACCTGATTCTGATCATTTCACAACATAATAATTACTAAGCTCTCGTTAAGTGACTATCTTCAAGAAATACTAGGAAATAAATCTTTCAATGCTGTGTTAGATCTAGCAATGTTGTTAAACATAAAAATCTAATTACGAGGGAACAAAAAAAATTGAGGAAATGTCCCAGTAATCATTCCTTGTCTTCATGATAAGTTGAAAGTATTTTCGTAAACTTTAAACCAAATAAGTGATCCAGAACAATAAATGTTCCAGGCAGAAGCAAAGCAACACATCTTCCAAGTGACATTAGGAAACCCAAACATCTAACTATTTCTACAGCAAGCTTTCTGTTAAGCATCAATTCCATGGGATCCCAAGTATTAAGCAGTTGTGATGTCACCGTCCTGGCTGAACAACCAATCATGAAAAAAAATCTAATCTTTAAATCGCAAAGATTTCAAACCAGGAAGTACTTGAGGTCTTTTGTTGAGTACCTAATAAAATTAAACAAGAACCGAGTACCACAAGATATTTGAAATACTAAATTCATCATATTTAAAATCTCAAAAAAATGACTAAAGATACAAACTTAGTTTTGTTAAGAGCTAGTTAGAATTAAAACTATTAAAATCTCATTTCGAACATGTAGCTTCATTCGTAACATGTAGTTTCATTCGTAAGGCCAGTGATGTTGTGGGGATGGAACTAGACTCTCTCACAGTGGTGTCTCAAAAGAGGATGCTGTCCAAGTTGCATGCCATCTTGGTCAATGTCTCCCATCCACTACATAATGTACTGGGTGGGCACAGGAGTACATTCAGCCAGAGACTCATTCCACCGAGATGCAGCACAGAGCGTCATAGGAAGTCATTCCTGCCTGTGGCCATCAAACTTTACAACTCCTCCCTTGGAGAGTCAAACACCCTGAGCCAATAGGCTGGTCCTGGACTTATTTCATAATTTACTGGCATAATTTACATATTACTATTTAACTATTTATGGTTCTATTACTATTTATTATTTTTGGTGCAACTGTAACGAAAACCAATTTCCCCCGGGATCAATAAAGTATGACTATGACTAGCCAAGTGCAGGATTTTCAAAATTCCAAAATGAGTATTTTGCAAACACCAGAAGTTCAGATCAATTCACTTGATTGTAGCTTTATTACAGTGCAGTATGGATATGTTAGATTATTGAAAAGCACCTTATCAGCTGCAGGCTAAAGTCCAGGCTGTAAGTTACTGTGAAATTGGTGTTGATTTGGAAATCTCGGAAATATTTTGCATTGAATACCAATATTCAATTATAAAAGCATGAGACTACACTTCAGGAAAATTTATTGGAGAATATATGCCAACAAATATATCCACTACATAAATTATTTTTAAGACAGGCAATAGAATAAAAATAAACAACCTTCCCACTGCTGCCTATAAGAAGTTAGTACGTTTTCCCTGTGACTGCATGGGTTTCCTCCCACAGTCCAAAGACATAGCAGTTGGTATGTTAATTGCTCATTGTAAATTGTCCTGTGACTAGGCTAGGTGCTGTATCTCAATAATAATTAATGGCTTTGGACATGCAATTGGCTTCTTTACTTTCACAGATTTAATCAGGTATATCCTTAAAGCTGCCATTTCGGAGACACAGTTGGTTGCTACTATTATGAATTAATTAATTCATTTGTTTTTGGACAAAGATGGAAACTAGCCAGAACATCAAGAGAAAGCTACACTTAACTCCTGGGATGTTTAGTTTACATTCCCTACAATCATTTAAATTATCATTTGAAAATAACCCTACTAATGAACCTTCTTCTGGTAGTCATTTAAGTATAAACTCAGATCAAATATGTCATGGAAAGAGAACCCACAACCTTCTAACAGAAATACGAGATTTATTTTATGGAGAGATACAGCGCAGAACAGGTTGCAAAGAAACCCACCTATTTAACCTTAGCCTAATCACAGGCCAATTTACAATGACCAATTAACCTTCAAACTGGTACGTTTTCGGACTGTGGGAGGAAACCCATATGGTTACGGGAAGGATGTATAAAATTCTTACAGTGGATGCTGGAACTGAACTCCAAACTCAGTGTCTCGAGCTGTAACAGGGTTGCACCAACAGCTACGCTGCCAAGGCACCTCAAATCAAAATCCTTCTACAAAATGAACTAAAATGACACTTAAACAGAAACTTAATAAAAGCTGCAGATGCCAGAAATCTGAAACAAAGCAGAAAATGCTGCAAATCCTCAGCAGATCAAGCAGCATCTGTGGTAAGAGAAATAGTTAACAATACTAATGTCTAGTCTCTTTTTTCAGATTTGCTAAAGGGACTTTAACACAAAACATTAACTGTTTCCTTTTTCACACTTGCTGCCCAAAATGCAGAATCGTTTCAGCATTTTCTGTTTTACTTAAGGAACATATTTTCATGCAAGCCACAGGAATAACGTTTTATACTACACAATTTCATTGTTGAACAGAGATATTAGAGACTGTGATGACATAAAAAATAAAATTTCATCTCTGCTGAGGAATTTTCAATATGGCAGGAAGCCAGCTCCCTTAGGAGATTGATACCGTAATAAATATCAATCCATTGTTTCAACAAGATTGGTAATTCACACAGCCAAACAGGTGCACTAAAGCTCATTTTCGTACAGACAAAAGAGTCAAAAATAATGAGCTATAGCTTGACTGCTGTAATAACCTACTTGAATAATCAAAAATCTGGTTCATTAAGGAATCTGTGACACTAATGTTAATTGTGAAAGGAAATCTTATCCTATAACTGCTGGAGGTAGTTCTCTATCTTTGAAGAGCACAGAGTAACTCAAAATGTGGTGCAGACATCTGGCAAATGGACATGTTCTCTTCTGCACAGATTTAACTGTTTGCCTGCTCATTGTCGGTCAGCTCCTTGTTTAAATAAATATTGCCAACATGTTACTTTATTCCTATAATAACTCACACCATGAGGTATCTGGTGATTACTTCAACAAATTGAAGTAGAGATCTAATTTGGCTCTGCATCTCTAAAACAATTTCCACTCCCACTTAATAGAAATTAATATCTTGTCGGCATGAAACTCTAAATTAACAGCTTCCCAAATCTTCATAACCCCCCTTTAATAACGTAAATGTAAATAAAACAACATTAACACAACGACACCAAACAATAAAAATTTACCATTAAACAACTAGAGAAAAGACATTAATATTTTTATGATTGTAATTTTCATTAAACATGAAAGACAGCATTAATGAACAGGATATGCAAGCCCAGAGGAGTATCTGATCACTAAAAGATTAAAAATAAGCCAATCTCAATAAAAACACTAATTAAAGTCAACAGAATGTGTACATATTAATAAACTGAAGATAGTGAATACTTTCTACATGTGGTTATAAATCAGATGTTTAGAAAAATATCACTCCAAAAAAATTATGTTTTAAATTTACTGTAATCTGTCGAAAAATAAACAAATATTTCTACTTGACAAAGCCCTTGAACATTACTATCTAAAAAGGGAATAGATCTAAAATTTATTCTATGGTCCAAAAGCTCCAGAAACCACAAAAGCAGTCAATATTGTTAATGTACCTTGTTAATTTGATGGGATTTGTCAGGTAACTCCACTGGAAAATTATATAAAACTGTTCCAGATGAACAGATGATAGTGACATGAATTAAACTGATAGAACAATACCAGAATATAAACCAGAAATGACACCTAAAGTGGCTGTTGATTTATTGCCATCCTGAGTTTGGTTCTGGGCTTCCATGTATATTAGTGCTACAAATCTGGGTCCATTTAGCAGCAAGATGCTCGTACATACATCACTAGCTCCTGCGCCAAGCCAAGGTCATTCCCCATTGCATTAATCTTTTCAGCAAAGGCTACTCCGCCACAGCTTGTTTTTACCCATTCCAGCTTGGTAATGTTCTGGAGGTGTGGGGGGGGGGGGGAGGCGCGGGCTGATAGAGGGGAAGAAGAGGGG
The DNA here is from genome assembly GCF_963921235.1 of Mobula hypostoma. Classification (NCBI taxonomy): domain Eukaryota; kingdom Metazoa; phylum Chordata; class Chondrichthyes; order Myliobatiformes; family Myliobatidae; genus Mobula; species Mobula hypostoma. The sequence goes on from NC_086117.1 coordinate 8,806,729, forward strand.
AGAGGAATGAGGATAATGAAGCTATTTCTACTATTACTTTCTGCATCATTTTAAATTTTAATCTTAAAGACTGCACAAGCAATGAACAGATCTGAAGCAGCTCTTTCAGAATCAGAATCAGGTGTAATATTACTGACATATGTGCACAGTGCAATACATAAAAAAACTATAAATTACATTAAAAATTACAGTATCTAAAAATTAAATTAAAACAAGTAGTACAAAAACAGAGCAAAATAGTGAAGTACTGCTCGTGGGCTGGTTCACTGTCCGTTTAGAAATCTAATGGCAGAAAGAAGAAGCTATACCTAAAATGTTGTGTGTGTGTCTTTAGGCTCCTGTACCTCCTCCTTGATGGTAGCAATGCTTTTAGTACAAAAAAGTGTCCATGAACAATTAACTCTTTGCTATTGTGGACAGTGTGCAACTGAAGGTATAGAAAATGGTGGAAGAACTAAGCAATCAGGGATTTAAGTCATTCTGCACCTTAATAAAAGTGGAATCCAGTAAGATATTTGCTGCTGTAATTCACAAACTGCAGCATTAGCGTTTATATGCAGTCGGCAACAAAATGGCACATTCCTAAAGTATTTTATTGAGATATTCTCAGTTTTTGTTAATCACAATGAACACTAATTTTTATGGAATAAAAATACTTTACTTTGCACTAATTACATTTAACTGGTCTATTTGGAAGTTTGCCAAATTGCATGTTAGTTTTCCCTCAGTAAGGCATGAAAAGCAACTTCCAAGACTCCCCCCCACCCCCACCCAAAGAGGTTAGATGTCGTCCAAGGTACTTTAGAACTTCAAACAACAGACATGGCCACAAGAATACAAAGCATTATCCGACAAGTGATGGATTCTTCACTTCCAACAGTTAATTCTAGGACTTTCTCCTCCTTTGTCAGACAGAAATGTACTGTTCTTTAAACAGAAGGATCAAATAATCAGATTTATTATCACTGAAATATGTCGTGAAATTTGTTGTTTTGCACCAGTAGTACAGTGCAATAACGTACACTATAAATTGTAACATAACATTACAAAATTACAACAATACATATACAGTATAATTAAACAAGAACTGTGTAAAGAGAGGAAAAAGAATGAGGTAGTATTCTTGGGTTCTTTGTCTTTTCAGAAATCTGATGAGGGAGGAGAAGAAGCTGTTTGTGAAATTTTAGTGTTCAGGCTGCTGTACCCTCTTCTCTGATGGTAGAAGAGGGCATGTCCTGGGTGATGGGGGCCCTTAAATGATGGCTGCTACCTTTTTGAGGCATCGTCTTTTGAACATTTTCTTAGTGGTGAGGGAGGTTCGTGCCCATGATGGAGCTGGTTGAGTTTATTTAGGAGCAGCTCAAGTCTAATTCAAAGGAAAAAAAAACGGGAGCCAGAATATAGTCAATAATGTACCACTGCAATGGTCTAATTTCAGTCACACACCTAACCTGATTCTGAAAACAAAAAAATGTAATGAGTCAAAAATAGTGCCGCTGGGGAAAGTGCACCGAGGCAGTGTTGTGCAGTGAGCTCTTGTCAATTTTGACAGAGCAGCAAAATTCCACCATGCTGGAGAAATAGGATGAGTGCAGGCTACAACAGGGCTCACACGGTTTGAGAAGTCCAAGGTTTTATTGGCCATAGTCTCCTGCTTTTGTAAAGGCAGCAGAGAAAGGCAGCTGGATTGTGGATTTCAGGATGTTAAGAAGAGGTTTGGATAACAGTGGGAACTAAGGCTGGACTAGATGTAGAATGGATCAGGAAAATGGTTGAGTTAGGGATGTTGAGTAGAGGTTTGGACGAATTAATTAATGATTGGAGGGTTGAAGAATGTAGCAATTAGGAAAATAATTTAAAAATCTTCTGTTAAACAGCAAAAGCCTCGACCACCTGCAGCAGCAAGGTAAGATTTTGTTCCTTTATTAAAGTTGCCTCGACACTAGCACAAGCCAGTTTGGTGTGGTGGTTACGGGCTTCTTCTAATTAAGACCATAAGGCAAAGGAGCAGAATTAGGCCCTTCAGTCCATTGAGTCTGCTCTGCCATTCGATCTCCTGCCTTCTCCCTGTAACCTTAATTAAAAACTTAACATCTTCTTTAAATTTACCCAATACCTTGGCCTCCACAGCCATCCATGGCAATGAATCTCACAGATTCAATTTTTCTTGCTGAAAACATTCCCCTTCATCTCTGTTCTGAAGGGACTTCCTTTTATTCTGAAGCTGTGCCCTCTGCTCCTAGACTCTTGCACTATAGGAAACATTCTCTCCATGTCCACTCTATCTAGGCCTCTCAATATTTGATTGGTTTCAATGAGATCTTTCCTCATTCTTCTAAACTCTAGCAAGAACAGACCCAGAGCTATCAAATTTTTATCATACATAAAAATTACACATTATTTTTTTCTACCAAGAATGCAGATGGACCAGGTATAATGTCTTAGCTGAGTAGCTGCAGCCAGGCTGATGCAAACCCACCTTTGAACCCCTTGAAATACATCTGAGATTGTGCACTCAAATTCTAAAAAAAGGGCGGGGGGCACAATAAGTCATGATCTTCCACTTAAGTGAAAATGGTAGGATTCACAGCCTTTGTAACAAAATGAACCAAATTTATCCAGACCAATACTGTCTGCACTTACAATTCTCTATCTGCTGCGGGGTAATGAAAATTATGCTTGCATTTTGGAGCTACTCTTTAAAAAATGATAAATTTTATCATTTCACTTTGGAACAATAATAGCATTAAACATCTGAACCACACTAATGTCAGGTGGCATGGTAGTGGAGCAATTAGCACAATGCTTTACTTTGGCAGCAATAAGGGTTCAATTCCCACTGCTGTCAGTAAGGAGTTTGCATGTTCTCACCATGACCATTTGGGTTTCCTCAGAGTGCTCTGGTTTCCTCCCACATCTCAAAGACATACAGGTTGGTAGGCTACGAGCATGGTGTGCATCCTTGGACTATGTTGGTCATTGATGCAAACGACACATTTCACTATTTGCTTGGATGCTAATCTTTAATCTGTAGGCATCATTGTTCCGACATTGTAATTTCAGTGGTTATCAGCATGAGATATAAATTCCAAATTTATAAGTGTTGTACAGATTTGCCAATAGACTGATGGGAGAGAAGAGGGTGTGATCTCCCACCAACACCATTTAAGCAGCAGGTAGCCCAAAAATCGTGCACATGCACTGTCATATCCTTAAGTCCCAGACATACTGACAGTTTCAAGATGCTGTCAGCTCCCTCAACCACTGGGTTTTCAATGGAGACCAGCCTTGCTGAGTTTCTGAGTATCATGCTGGGGGAAAAGCATCTCAGGTCCTGTGCCTAGGATCCTGCCAATTTCAGTGGTGATTGTGGGGCTGTATTTTGTTTCAGTTTAATTTTTTCATTGAAATTATGCTTTTAGTGAAATATATTTAAAATTCTTATTATTTTCTCAACTTCAATATCAAGTGTTTAATGCCTTTGCAAATGTCACAAAACATTCAAAATCACGTGGATTTACAGTCAACTAAGGTGGGTTGTATAGTGACTGGCCATCAGAGCTTTCAGGACCACTGGGGTCACATCACAAGAGGCACTGCTGGTGTGCAGATGTTGCTGTTGTCCTCTGGGACACTGGGATCGGTGTGGCTGTAGAGGACCCAAGCATGGATCTGAACCAAGATCCAACCCATCATAAGCACAAGAGATTTGACAGAAATGGGGGATCCAGAGTAACACACAAAATGCTGGAGGAACAGCAGGGCAGGCAATATCTATGGAAAGGAATAAAGAGTCCATGTTTCGGGCCAACACACTTCATCAGGACTGGAGCGGTCTTGAAGAAGGGCACCGCCCTGAAATGTTGACTCTTTATTCCACTCCAATCCATCACATTTTTTTTGGGATGTTATTTGCTGCAGAAACTCATTTATTTATTTGAAGTAAAATGAACATTAACCTAAAAATAGTCCAGTGGAAGTGATTTTCCTGTACATTAATTTCGCTGTGCACATCAACACCTTTCAATAAGAGTGTTCAGACATTTTCACATTCACCACGAGGCAGCCTATACCTTCCATAAAGCACAGAATTAAAATATGACGGAAAACTCACATTTATAAGCACACTGAAAGGTGCATTAACCCCTGAAAGCTGTGCTTACAGGTCAGTCCCATCAGTACTGAACGAGTTGAACCATTCTTTCACCTAACAGCTCCACTCCCCTCCTATCATTTATCTTTAATGATAAGGAGTGACCTTTTCAAGCGCTCAGTTCTGACAGCTTCCAGATGCAGAGGGGCCAAAAATATTCTCCAAGAAGCAAACTGACAGGAACTGGCAAAATAAAAAGTAGGCTTTGCAGAAGGATTTCATGTTTGAATGATATCACAGCAATATCCTCACCAATATAATAGGGAAACACTTTAAACTACTTTTTTATAATGCTATTTACATTGTAAATAAATGCTGGGATTTGTGTATTTTGGACATTTTATCCATAACTGCATTTCTAACTTTATTTTCATAAAATTTATTCTTAATAATTGGTAAATGTTGTCATTTCTTGTTGCATGTCGCACCAACACACCACAGCAATTTCCTAATATGTAAGAACATTTGTGGCCAAGAAAGTTAATCCTTAAATATTTCAGAGAAGCTAAAGATTCAGGTTGGATATTAAGCAAATAAGAATTCTGTGTTGCATTGCAAGATTGCGCCATGGGCATAGCGGTTAAAACAACACTATTACAGTTCAGGGCATTCTGGAGTTCAGAACTCAAGTCCAACGGCGTTTTGTAAGGAGCCTGTATGTTCTCCCCGTGGAATGCATGGATTTCCTCCGGGTGCTCTGGTTTCCTCCCACAGTCCAAAGATAGGTTAACTGGTCATTGTATTTTGTCTTGTGATGAGGTTAGGGTTAAGCAGGGTTGTGGAGTTGCTGTGGCGGCGTGGCTCGAAGGGCCTATTCCACGCTGTATCACTAAATAAATAACATCTGTTAGACCAACTGTGACTAAGCCAAAACCACCTCAACATTCTTTCAGTTAGTCCTGACGAAGGGTCTCTGCCTGAAACGTCGACTGTACCTCTTCCTATAGATGCTGCCTGGCCTGCTGTGTTCACCAGCATTTTGGGGTGCTGCTTTTAATAATGTTGTTTACATTGTAAATACATGCTGATATTTATGCACATTTTATTCTCTATCTGTACTTTGAATAATTCTTTATTCTGATTAATTGTTGAATGTCTTTGTTGCATGAAGCACCAACACATCGTAGCAATTTCCTAATGCACACAAACGTACATGATGAAGAAAGTTGCCCCTTAAACATTTCTGAGAAGTTAAGATTTGAAGAATATCAAGCAAACAAAAATTGCTACTGCATTGAGAGATTACATCTTTTAGACCTCCTGTCACTAAGCCAAAGACAACTGAACGAACACAATTTCCTTTTGTCCTTTAATTATTATTTTCAAATTTCCCCTTATGTGATTAATATGTTTGTTTTGATTGAAGTTTACAGAGAATGGTGTGAGAAACAAAAAACATCCAGTGAGCCGTAGTTCTGTGGGCAAAAATGTCTCGTTATGAGAGGTCAGAGGAGAATGGCCAGACTGGTTCAAGCTGACCGGAAAGTGACAGTAACTCAAATAACCACACGTTACAAAAGGGGCGTGCAGAAGAGCATCTCTGAATGCACAACACAACGAACCTCGAAATGGGGATGAACTTCAGTAGAAGACCACTTTATTAGGCCACTCCTGTACTGAGTGTCTAAGATAACTCTAAATATTGAAATTCATTGTGTTTTTCATTGTTTTCTTGATGCTTATTGTGTTTTTATGCTGCATTGGATCTGGAGTAACAATCATTTCATTCTCCTTTACACTTGTGTACGAATGAATGACAATAACCAGTCTTGAATCTTGCATGTGTGTGAACTCTAATCCTGTTCTCAGGGCTTACATTTTGTTTCCCTTTATTAACCTGCAGAATATCAACTTTGTTGAATTAAAACTAATCGCAAAATAAGGTCTTACCCTATCCTACCTCAGTGGAGAGAGGACATCAGAAAGCAGTTTATATGGGGGAAAAATATACTACACCATAAATTAAGTTCCTATTAATACATCAGTTTAGTTATACGTTAAAATATTATGGCAGTCTTTCCTTGGAAACATTGAATACTTTTTGTGGCAATTTGAATAATTAGTTTCTTTGTGTTCCATTACAATTAATGTAATTGGCGCCTACAATATTACCAGCCATTACAGAATTATTTTGAAAATGAGCGATTTGAGGGAAAGAGCAATTTACTACAGGTAATTATTTTTAAAATCTAATTTTTGCACTGTTTGAAGTCGTTTGGCAAGCATAAAAAGGCTGTTTTTCCCCAAGTAATAACAATTACCTAATTGAACATCAGTGGTGAATCGAAGCTTGTGAACGACGCTGACTTTGTAAGATTTGTAGCGTTGACTGCTCAGAATGTCCTGCACGGTTGTTATATCCAGAGGGGGCTCGTCCTCTGAACTCTCTTCTCCTCTTGAACCTACAAAACAAGAAAAAAAGCTGGAGACATTCCATTTGCAAAATGAACACTGGTCACTTGTTTAAAATTCAAAATATAAACAATGGAAAAATTATTCAAAGGGGAAGAATATTGGACCGGTAAAATATATGAACAATTTCTCAATTGCATACTTGAGAAAATAAATTAGATTTCAAATTTGGACTCTTACCAGAAAACATTAGACTTGTGTAACTATAGACTTTAAATTTCTAAGACATTGATGGTTTGCACAATCTCATGTCAAACTTTCCTATGTTGTTTAGATAGCCAGTGAAGTCTCAGCGTTTCCAATTCTGACTGAGGTGCCACTCTCTAAGTGTACTGACAGATTTTCAAACAGCTCAGGTCTGAAATGGGCTTTACAGATCTGCTGCCCATTTCAGAAGTTGCCCAGTTTTCATTTTCTTTGATTTCAAAACGCAGCAGTTTTGACAACTGACAGTTGATGCACAAAATTCCAGTTTAGATTCTCGGCAGGTGGTGAACAATCTGCTCCCTTGCCTGTGCGGAGTTGCTGAGGCCTTCTGGCATTTTCCTGTTTTGCTTTCAGCTTTCAGAAACCTGCATTTAGTTTGCTTTTGGGGCAAACAAATTACTAAGACCATAATACATAGAGCAGAAGATGGCCATTTGCCCCATTGAGTCTGGTCTGCCATTCTATCATGGCTGATTTATTATTCCCTCTCCCTCCAATTTTCCTGCCTTCTCCCTGTAACCCATCAACGTTTGTTTTAAATATGCTCAATGACTCGGCGTCCACAGCTGCCTGTGGCAATGAATTCCACAGATTCACCACCCTCTGAATTTCTTCAGTGGAAGAACTGATTGCCAGGTTGAATGGACTGAACAGTCCAATTGTGCTCCTAAATCTTATGGTCATATTTTGAGAACATGGCTCCAGCTTGAAGAGAGAGCTTCTCTGCACATACTCCTTGGATCGCTCCCTGTAATCTGGACATCCCAGTAAGGGGGACTCTCAATCTTCAAGAGGAAGAGACCCAGCTTCCCCTATTGGCCGTGAAAGAATTGCTTCTTCATCTCAGAATTCTTCTTTTTTAAAATATAAAAACAATGCTTAAACTACTTCAACTTTATCAGTTGTCATTTTTGTCCTGTTAGGCATTCCCAAGAATGCGAGTTTACTTTGCACTTGGCTACTGATTTGGTTCCATGGAAGACGCTGAAGCCAAATGTTGTGGGATGTTTAACATTGCCAATGTGCTCTGCACGTAGCACCGGTGACCAAAGATGAACTGAAGTTCCTTCCGAGCAGCTTGACTTCATTTGAAGAATGTTTCTAACAAAATAAATCTCTCTTCTCTCTGAAGGATTAAGCTTTCCAAATACTACCACTTGGTTTTGAAATCTTTTATTTATTGCTAACTTTTGTTTTTAACATTTCATTCCTTTCTTTCTGCCAGTTAAAAGCTAAAGTTGTTTTCATTCTGTGGGTGATGCTGCTCATAATAAATTTTCAAGTAGCTTATTTACACACTCCCTTAATGCACTAACTGCTTTGGTACACTTCCATGGGCGCATTCCAATCTCAATAACCTTGCCCAGTTGTACGATCTTCACATTCAAGTCTGATTGCAAGTAATGGAAGGCTGTCTCCTGTGAAAACACCTTTGCTAAAAATGACACTCTCTACTGGATATTCATTTCCTACAGGAATTTCAAGCAGACTTTTCTCATTTGACCTAAGTATGTAGTACCCTTTCCACTTTATACGAAAGTGATTACTCTTCATTGCCTGTGTAATGTCCAAAGCTTTGAAATGACTCAGATAAAAACCACTGATCAATGATGAAGCTGAGGGGTTTCCTACTGACTACAACACACTTTAATATGTACTAAATACACATCATTCTAACAGCTAAGCACTACATATATAGCAATACAGGTCCTTCGGTCCAATGTTAATTTGCTCCAAGGTCAATCTAACCCTTCCCTCTTACATACTCTTCCATTCTTCTATCATCCATGTATCTATCCAAGTGATTCTTAGATGTCCCTAATGTATCTGCTTCTACCACCATCCCTAGCAAGGAATTCCACACACACACGACTCTCTATGTGAAGAACTTATTTCCAACATCTCCCCCTAATCACGTTACAATTATGCTCCCTGTACTAGCCATATCCACTCTGGAAAAATGTTTCTGGCTAACCACTCAATCTATGCTTATCATCTTGTCCATCTCTATCAAGTCACTTCTTTTCCTCCTTCACTCCAAAGAGAAAAGCCTTAGCTCGTTCAACCTGCCTTCGTAAGACGTGCACTGTAGTCCAGGAAGCATCCTGGTAATCTCCTTTGCACCCACTCCACATCCTTCCCATAATGGGACACAGAGAAATGAACATAATATTCAAAATAATTCTACACATTGCAACACCTGCTTTCTAAATGGAGTTCCATAGAACTGAATGCTAGGATGCAGACATTAATGCATGCTTTGAAAAAGGAATGTGCAGCCCCGCTTCTCTGCACTGTTGCAATGGTAAATTCCCTTTTGTTTCTACAAAAACAAAACATTTCCTTATTTTGTTGCCAGTGAAGTTTGAAGAATGGGGTATTTATCATGTCAACATCAAGAATGGGTAGGTCAGCTCCACCTGTCAGAAGTACAGGGGTCTCCCGCTTTTCGAACGTTCACTTTACGAAACCTCGCTGTTACGAAAAAAGCAGCACACGATAAAAGGCAGCGCGCACCCCGAGCAGCCGCTCCTCCCCCGGAATGGCATTCTCGCCGGCATTGCTTAAGCACGTGCCTGTGAGCAGCCGTTAGCAAGATGAGTTCTAAGGTATCGGAAAAGCCTAAAAGAGCTTGTAAGGGTGTTACACAGCGTAAAACTAGACATAATTAAGTGTTTCGATCGTGGTGAACGAAGTAAGGACAAAGTGAGTTTGGCTTGTGGAAGTTGACGAAGATGATGTTGAAGAGGTTTGGCATCCCATGACCAAGAACTGATAGATGAAGAGCTGATGCAATTGGAAGAGGAAAGGATAATAATCAAAACCGAATGCAGTAGCGAATGGACTGAAAGTGAAGTCGTCCAGGAACTGAACGTGAGGCGACTGTGTGAGATTTTCGCTGCAGCCACAAAGTACAACTTTAATTTTGAAAAGGTATGTCGGTTTAGGGCATATTTGCAAGAAGGTTTACAAAGAACTGTATGGTAGAAAAATGCACGAGGCTAGCAGTCAAGCATACTCGAGGAATTCTGCAGATGCTGGAAATTCAAGCAACACACATCAAGGTTGCTAGTGAATGCAGCAGGCCAGGCAGCATCTCCAGAAAGAGGTACAGTCGACGTTTCCAGCCGAGACCCTTCGTCAGGACTAGTCCTAATGAAGGGTCTCGGCCTGAAATGTTGACTGTACCTCTTCCTAGAGATGCTGCCTGGCCTGCTGCGTTCACCAGCAACTTTGATGTGTGTTGCAGTCAAGCATACTGTTGTTTTTCAAGCCTTCCACATCAGCCACAGCAGATGACAAACCTTGACCTTTGACATCAAGGCAGGCAAACATAGAAGATGACGACCTGCCTGCCCCGATCGATGATGAGATGACACCCCAGTGGTCCCAACTTCCGGGCCGCCGACAGATACCAATTCGCGGAGAATGCAGTGGTAGCCAGGAGGCACCCAGCACGTCTTTAAGAAAAAAGCCGGAATAAACAAGCTAATTAATTAGGTGCCGCCCGGCATGTAAATGTCGGCCCAGATCAGAAGTGATTGCCGATTTCACTTGTTCTATGCAATTGGCAATTGCCTCTGATCTGGGCTGACATTTACGTGCCGGGCGGCACCTAATTAACTAGCTTGTTTATTTTGGCTTTTTTCTTAAAGATGTGCTGGGTGCGTCCCGGCTACCGCTGTACCCCTGCATGCTTCGCGGATCGGTATCGGTTCACTGCCTGGAGGGTGGGGGCCACTGCACCACCCCAACCTACGATGACACAGCCTAACACACCATCATCAGTGTGCTCTGCGCTGTCTTCCTAATTCCGGTAAGTGATACTACACTGTACATACATTATTTCTATTTTATATCAGCTATTTTTATGTGTTATTTGGTATGATTTGGCAGCTTCATAGCTTAAAGGTTACTGGAGAGAGTATTTTGCCAAGAGCGCTTGCGCCGTGTTTTGCCAAGAGCGCTTGCGTGAGATTTTTGCTATGGAGAACAGTGCAGGCAATTGTTGTAGAGAAGTATTTCTAATTTATATAGGCTGTGTACTTATCATATTATTCCTGCTTTTACTATATGTTACTGTTATTGAAGGTTTTGTGTGTTATTTGGAACAATTTGGTAGGTTACTTTTGGGTCTGTGAACGCTCACAAAATTTTCCCATATAAATAAATGGTAATTGCTTCTTCGCTTTACGACATTCCGGATTACGAACCGTTTCATAGGAACGCTCTACCTTCGGATGGCGGGGGAAACCTGTACAAGAAAAAAAAGGGTCATGTAGCATTGTGACTTCAATCCGATCTCAGACAGACAAACCTTCCTGGCATCTCTGCACACTTGTTCTTCAATTTTCACGTCGAGTCTACAGCACCAGAACTGATGAAGGGTTCTGCTGAGGGTCAAATCAGTAGCAGTCAGGTCTGGGGACCAAGTAAAATGCAAGCGGTCCAAGCATGATCTCTGAAAAGCCATCTCACGTGCGAAGTGGCAATTCCAGACCAAACTTGAATCACTCAAGGATGTTCAAAAGCTATGGTAGGGCTTGAATAGTGAGTAGAAGATGAACTGATCTCCACAAGTCATAAAGTTAAAGATGAAACATTCTTTTCAACATTTTAAGCAAGACTAGTGTATTATTTTTGTTTTGTGCAATTTTAGAGTGAAAAAAAGGAAAGGAGTACCTTGCAGAAGTTTGGGCACCCCAAGAGATTTGAGCTCTCAGATATCTTTTACTAAGGTCTCAGACCTTAATTAGCTTATTAGGGCTATGGCTTGTTCACAGTCATCGTTAGGAAAGGCCAGGTGATACAAATTTCAAAGCTTTACCCTGACTCCCCAAACCTTGTTCCAACAATCAGCAGCCATGGGCTCCTCTAAGCAGCTGCCTAGCACTCTGAAAATTAAAATAAATGATGCCCACAAAGCAGGAGAAGGCTATAAGAAGACAGCAAAGCATTTTCAGGTAGCCGTTTCCTCAGTTCGTAATGTAATTAAGAATTGGCAGTTAACAGGAACAGGGGAGGTCAAGTTGAGGTCTGGAAGACCAAGAAAACTTTCAGAGAGAACTGGTCGTAGGATTGCTAGAAAGGCAAATCAAAACCCCCGTTTGACTGCAAAAGACCTTCAGGAAGATTTAGCAGACTCTGGAATGGTGGTGCACTGTTCTACTGTGCAGCAACACCTGCACAAATATGACCTTCACGGAAGAGTCATCAGAAGAAAACCTTTTCTGTGTCCTCACCACAAAATTCAGCCTCAGGAGTTTGCAAAGGGACATCTAAACAAGCCTGATGCATTTTGGAAACAAGTCCTGTGGACTGATGAAGTTAAAATAGAACTTTTTGGCAGCAATGAGCAAAAGTATGTTTGGAGAAAAAAGGGTGCAGAATTTCATGAAAAGAACACCTCTCCAACTGTTAAGCACGGGGGTGGATCGATCATGCTTTGGGTTTGTGTTGCAGCCAGTGGCACGGGGAACATTTCACTGGTAGAGGGAAGAATGAATTCAATTAAATACCAGTAAATTCTGGAAGCAAACATCACACCGTCTGTAAAAAAGCTGAAGAGGAACAGAGGATACCTTCTACAACAGGATAATGATCATAAACACACCTCAAAATCCACAATGGACTACCTCAAGAGGCGCAAGCTGAAGGTTTTGCCATGGCCCTCACAGTCCCCCGACCTAAACATCATCGAGAATCTGTGGATAGACCTCAAAAGAGCAGTGCATGCAAGACGGCCCAAGAATCTCACAGAACCAGAAGCCTTTTGCAAGGAAGAATGGGCAAAAATCCCCCAAACAGGAATTAAAAGACTCTTAGTTGGCTACAGAAAGCGTTTACAAGCTGTGATACTTGCCAAAGGGGGTGTTACTAAGTACTGCTATGCAAGGTGCCCAAACCTTTGCTTCGGACCCTGTTCCTTTTTTATTATTTTGAAACTGTAAAAGACGGAAATAAAAAAAGTAATCTTGCTTAAAATATTAAAGAAATGTGTCATCTTTAACTTTATGCCTTTTGGAAATCAGGTCATCTTTTACTCGCTTAGCTATTCACAGTAAAAGAAATTTTGACCGGGGTGCCCAAACTTTTGCATGCCACTATAGGTCACAATAACAGTAAGGCTTCACTCCCAGATGAGCTCAATGCTTTTTATGCTCGCTTTGACCATCAAAACATGGAGGCACCTTCACGAACTCCCATAGCCCCCAGTGACCCTCTGATTCCAGTCTCTGAGGCCGACATTAGTGCATCCTTCCAGAGGGCAAACCTACAGGAAGCATCCAGGCCAGATGGGGTACGTGGTTGAGTAGGAAAGAGCAATGCTGATCAACTGGCTGGAGTGTTCACTGATATTAGTAACCTCTTGCTCTGGCAGCCTGAAGTACCCACCTGCTTCAATGATATTGTTACACAAGAAGAATGTGTAGTCTGCCTCAATGGTTACTGTCCAGTAGCATTTATATCCACTGTGATCAAGTGATTTGAGAGGTTGGAGATGAAACACGTTAACTCCTGCCTGAGAAGCAACTTGGACCTGCTCCAATTTGCTTACTGTCACAACAGGTCAACAGTCGTAACCCTCCCTGCCACTGAGCACATCCAGATGGAGCACTGTCGCAGGGTAGTAGCATCCATCATCAAGGAAGCCCACCATCCAAACTACGCACACTTCTCACTGCTGCCATCACAAAGTACAGGAGCTTCAGAACCCAAACCACTACGTTCAAGAACAGTTATTACCCCTCAACCATCAGGATCTTGAACCAGAGGGGATAACTTCACTTGCCCCATTACTGAACTGTTCCCAGAACTTACTGACTCACTTTCAAGGACTCTTCATCTCATGTTCTCAACTTTTATTACTTATTTATTAATTTTTTTTCTTTTGTATTGCACTTTCTTGTCTTTTGCACATTGGTTGTTTGTCCGTCCTGTTGGGTGAAGTCTTTCATTGATTCTATTGTACCTTATATTTACTGTGATTCTCGCAAGAAAATTATTCTTAGGATTATATAATGTGACTTAAGTATATGTGCTCTGTTAATAAATTTATTGTGAACTTTGAACTTTCATCTATGCCAATTATCATTACTGTTTCCAATGGTGGGAGAGTTTAGGACCAGTGAGCACAGCCTCAGAATACAAGAACATCCCTTTAGAACCGAGATGAGAAAATATTTCTTAAACCAGAGGGTGGTGGATTTGAGGAGGCTAAGTAATTGGATGTATTTAAAGTGGAATTTGATAGGCTCTTGATTAGTAATGGCATCAAAAGGTTATGGGGAGAAGGCAGGAGAATGGGGTTAAGAGGGAAAATAAATCAGCCATGATGGAATGGAGGAGCAGACTTGATAGACCAAATGGCCTAATTCTGCTATGTCTTGTGTCCTTATTACTCTTTATTTTATAAAAGGCCATATTTAACCATAGGAGCAGTGAAGTCAGAGGCCAAAATATTTCTGGAAAAACTGGGTAAGTCAAGCTGTGGCTGTGGGAGGAGAAAGAGTCAACATTTCAGGTCTGTAGCTCTTTGCCAGAAATGGGAAAGATATCCAAGCAGCAGTTTTCAGTTTACAGTTTGTGGAGGAGGGTTTGTAGAACGAGGCTGTTTAAGAGAGAGGACGAGCCAAAATAGTTTACGGGCACTAATGGCAGGCTGTTGAGACTTGCCCACGAGCTAGACTTATGTGCACTAGATAAATAAAACAAAAAATTTAAAAAATTCAATTTTCTCATCAGCACTCAACTTGTACCTGTCTTAAGAATCAATGTATCTACAAGGACCTACGACCAGAAAACTCCAGAGTTACACCACCACCCAGACTGGCAGAAAGGAGCCCTGGTTTAGGCATCTGATAAAAAAATATAATATTCATTTTGCATTTTAACTCGTGTTCTAGCTCAGTAAATTACTGCTGACTCTTTCAAGCTGACAAGCACTTGGTGCAGTCAGGTGGTGTAAATGATATTTCAAGTACGCACTTGATATACTTGTATATTAACGGTCTCCTTTGTGCTTAACAAATGAAACTGCTTAAAAAGAAGCACACTTTGGCATAAGGTTTTCCCAAATGAAAAAAAGTCATAGGTAATCGATCACTTAGTCATCAAGGAAGCCTACATAACAGGAAGCAAGTTGCTTTCACTCCAAGTGTGACATTTCCTGGCGCTAGGCTGTCGGCTGGAGCAAGTATTAAAAGCCTGCTGTCACTTGATGTGAATTATACATTATTTGAATCCCTGGCATTTCATCTATTTTTCACTCTGAAATGAAATCAAGCATATGCTACACTATAGCAAGCAAAGATTGTAAATGTTAACACCTGTACCATACACCATGGGAAGATTCGCCCTCAAGTATATATGAAAAAAATCCATAACAGTAACTACATCTGTGTTGAACTTGGTATACAGCTTTTTGGCACAACAACTGCATGTCACCTGCATAAATAACATGCTTGCAAAGGTTTAAACATCAACATTAAACCCTCCATAAAGTAAGATGCCTCAGTACAAGTATTTAGTTAACTGGAGAGCAATAAATTTTACTCAAACTAATCTTAAAAGATTCAGAATATCCACTGTAGTGCCCTATTGCCTCCAAATCAGGGATATGCTCTTGTGGCTTTGTCAAAGTTTGAACATGAAAAGTTGAAGCACTATTTCACTAAATAATGAAGCTATTCCCAATGTTTTGGCCAATAATTATGTCAGACAGTATTACACAAAAGAATCCATTATCTAATTGCCATCAGGTTTCTGACTGAGGGTGATATTGCAGACCAGAGACAGGTTAAAACTTTATACCTCTGATACTAGAAAAGTTTGCTGTACTTTAAAACAGGGCCCAGTCTCTATTGCAGCGAGTTCATTCCTGATCACTGGATCTATGAAGGATCTGAAAGCACCAGAGGAGGACCTAGAAAGGTTTACAAAAATGGTCTCTGGAATACTGTTTTCTTCAGAGAACACCAAGGAAAAATTTGATGGAGATGTACGAGGAGTCTGGGCAGGGTGGATTGTGTTCTTTAGGTGAAGGGGTTGAGGACTGGGGGTGAAGGGTAACGGTGCAGGATAATGCAGTTTGTTAATTTAAATCGAACGACAGGAATGGCAGGGCCCTGGGCAGTGTGGTAGAACAGAAAAACTGTAGTTCCCTGAAAGTGGCATCACAGGTACTGTGGTGCAGGCAGCACAAAACATTGAGTACAAGAGTTGGGATATCATGGTAAAGTTGGTTAGGCCACATTTGGAGTATTGTGTGAGGTCTGTTCACTTTACTACAGGAAAGACAAGATTAAGCAAGGGACAGAGCAGAAAAGATTGTTAAGAACGTTGCCTGAATAGAATTACTCGAGTTATCAGGAGAAACTAGATAGGATGGGTAGGTTTAACCTGGAGCAAAGGAGGCCAAGAGGTGACATGATAGAGGCTTATAAAATTATGATAGCAATGAGATAGGCAGTCAAGAACATTTCTCAAGGTTAAGGAATCTTACCCCTTACATTCCCTTTAAACTTACTCTCATTTTAAACCCATGTCCTCTTGCTTCCCTAAAACTAGACTGCATCAGTTTAAGGTGAGAGGCAGTTTAAAGGGAGTCAAAATAGGTGATTCTGGAATGTGCTGCCGATGTGGTGATGGAAGCAGAAACAGAAACAACATTTAAGAGACATCTGTTGAGGTACGAATAAACAAGGCATGAATTCATTTTGGGGGATCTCTTTTTTCATGGATGACTGCAGAAGAGTAAGAATTTCAGGTTGCATACTGTATACATTCTCTGATATTAAATTGAACCATTTGAACAGGATTGTACAACAAACATGATGGTCAGCACAGACATAGTGGGCTGAAGGGCCTAGTTCTATGCTGTACATCTTGTACTCTATAAAACAAAAAGGCAATCAAGAGTGAAATGAGGAGTTTTTTTTTAAATGCTGCGTCTTGTGGAATTTGGAATGCTCAGCCTGCAGATGTGGCAGATTTCCTTCTGGTGTTCAAGAGGGAAGTGGATAAACGTATGCTGGAGAAAAATCCGCAAAGCGACAGAACTAAGGACTGCTCTGGTAGAGAGCCGATGGGCCAAATGGCTACCTCTGTGATTCCATGGTTCTCTGCCCGAAGCAAAAATGCATCTTTTAACTTACAAACATAATATAGTAACAAACTTCAAAAGAAGCTTTTGTTCTGTAATATCAACTGAAATTCTAATTAATACATGTTGGACTTTGAAAGCATCATGCCCAATATGCTTACAGCACTCAAAATGTCACCTCAGTCGTCTATGGCCATAAAGGACTATTGAATCATTCCAGTATATTCTGCACAAATGAAGTGGGGTGGGGCAGTCAAGACAGAAATGTGATGTGTCAACTGCAACTGGGAGTCAGGGTCAACAGCTCTCATGCAAGATTAATGTTTGTAAATACAGGTGCACCATAACACTATCGATTCCTCAGGAATGCATAGTATTAGAGTCTCTTACAGAACTTGAGTTCATGCTGCATTTATCATACAGAATCTCTCAGTGATGGTTTGGTAATCAAGGGTAGTGCATGCAACCATCAGCCATCCACTCAAATACACACTGGGGATTTACTAGAGTCACATTTTTCTGCAATTGTTATTAGTGGAAGATTGCCAGCTTGTCTCCAAGGGACCTCAAGGTTCAATCAACAACTCTAGCAAACAGTATTACAAAATTGTTCTTCATGCCAAATTGTAAAATGTACATATACAAAATCAGAGATAACTGGTAATGACATCAAAAGGATTTCCTTTTATTTGCCAACATGAAAATTAGCCTGTTTGTGAATTAACCTGCTATTTCCCCCATTTATCTATAATTTTTTTCAATACAAAGGACTTTATAGCTGCAAAGGTTCTCATGGTGGTTATTAGAAATACCTTCTAAAACTACTAGGCTATGTGCCAGGGAGAAGCCCTAAGGGACCTTGTGATGGCACGAATTTCCTTTCTCATGGAGCTTTGATTCACCTCCTTAAAGATACTCGTACAATGGCAGAACCAAACAAATAAAAATACTTTATCCAGCACTAAATCATTTGTAAATTGGGCCAAAATTGGGCTGCTTGCCAAATGTGAAGTACATAGAAGACAAATATTTTATGCTTTGTTGCTTTGCAATGAGGGTTGGGATGTTTGTTTTTGATGAACATGCTATTTCAATGCAGTTCCTGCCGTTGAAAGCAAAGCGAGGAATGTCTTGTGGCATATAAACACAACAAATTTTTACAATTCCTAGAAGTGACTGTGCCTTTTGTGTCCACTCATTGGGAATGATCCAGCACACTTGAAGGGTGATCAGGCAGTACATTGTAACAGCAATTAAGGAGAAATCTTTCATCACAAGCACCGAGGTCCATCTAACACCATAGTTCTTGTTTATCAACCATGCCATTTCTTTGCACTGTAGATATCCAGGGATGTTTAAAAATTACAGACCAAGTAAAACCAGCACGAAGGATCATGGTGCACCTCCCTGGTATCCAGAGGTCACATAAACCTAGCCATCTTTACAGATACCCATCTGGTTAATGTGCATGACTTTTCCACGATCTTCCATTCATCATTGATCTTTTCCCAACAAACCACAGGGGCTGAAGTCTTCCATTCATAAACTCCACTGTTTAATCCAACAAACCTTATGACTTGGAATGGATTAGTACTCTGATGCACACACTCAGACCCCGCATCACACTGATTTGTTACAATGTGGTTATTCAGTTTTTAATTGAAACTTTTTAAAATGACAAAAACTCATTCTAAACAGTATCTAAGAGTGGCTGCCTTTACAGTAAATATTCAATCAACAAATGAGAGCGCTTTACGTACACTCTGAGCCAATCACGTATTAGTTCATGCTCTGCCTCCCCTGCATGTGTAAACGTTCTTGCTACCTTGCCAATTTATTCCATTTTTTCCCCCACTCATAATGACTGGAAAACAGCCTGCAACATCCAGTGAGAGAAGTACATCTAAGATGTCTAGAAAAAGCATTAGCATAGATGTGAAACTGCAAGTGATACTGCGTTTGGGAGCTGGTGAGCATCAGGTTGACGTTGGCGCCTCTTTGAAATTGACTACATCGACGATCAGAACATTTATAAAAAATGCAGACAAGGTAAACGCTTCTGCAATGTCGACCTCAAAGTTATCATCAACGAAGGTGACTTGTTCAAGAAGCTTGAAAAAAAATGGAAAATAGACTAAATATATGGGTGGATGACCAAACACAATGAAACATGTCCCTAAGCCAGCTGAGAATAATGGAAAAGGCAATAAACATCTTCAATCATATTCAAGAAGATGACGATGATACGTTGGTAACATTCACAGCCAACAGAAGTTAGTTTGATCGACTTAAACAACGCAGTGACCCTCATAGCATATATACATCTGGTGAAGTGGCTAGTGCAGGCAGCAAGGCAGCCCAGGCTGTTCCTGCAACACTGAAGGTCATAATCAAAAAGGACAATTATTTTCCCCAGCTTGTCTTCGATGTGGATGAAACAAGGCTATTTTGGAAAAGAATGCCTTCTCCTATTTTCATCTCCTGAGAAGAGAAACACACATCTGCGTTCAAGGTGGCAAAGTACCGGTTAACTCTCTTGCTAGGAGGCAATGCTAAAAGTGACTTTAAGTTAAAGCCTACGGTTGTGTATCACTCTGAAACACCACAAACAATGAAAGGCATTTTAAAGCCAAGTCTACCAGTGATGTGGAAATCAAACAAGAAAGCCTGGGCGACAATTAAGGTTTTCCAAAATTGGTTTGTTTCACTTTTTTGTCCAGCAGTGAAGCGGTATTGTGAGGAGCTTGACCTTGAACCTAAAACACTGCTGATGCTTGATAATGCTCCAGGCCACCCTAAGAATCTTGAAACGCTTTGGACCTGCATTCCTGTAGAACCTTCCACCCAATAACACTTCATTACTCCAACCAATGGATCAAGGAGTAATATCGAATTTTAAAGCCTACTACCTTTGTCACACATTCAAGCAACTTGTAGAGGAAACAAAAGGCCAAGACAAACAATCCATCAGGCAATTTTGGGAAAAACTACATCATGAAAGCTGTAGACAATATCAGAGCAGCCTGGGATGAAGTAACTTCAAACTGCATGAACAGAGTGTGGAAGAAGCTATGGCCAGCAGCATACAACAACATCCAAGGATTTCAGGCGAAACCGGTCATCCAAAATATTGTTGAACTGGCCAATGAAGTGGGATTAGAGGATGTTAATGATGGTGATGCTGAACAGTTACTACACTCTCATGGTGAGAACCTCAGTAGTGAAGAGCCTTATGAACAGGCACAGCAACACATCCTGGGTGAATCTGAGGACACAGATGGAGAAGAGGAAACACCAGCAAGAAACCTCATCACAAAATTCCTCAGCACGAGCATCACCACGATCACAACAAATAGACCAGTTCATCAATAATAACAAGGGAGCGAAGCAATAAGGCAAAGAGGTGTTCACGGTATGATTTCCTGCTACCAAGAACTGCTTCATGGGAAGAATCTGAAGAAATGGCAGTCATATCTCGACGTCTACTTGAAGAAGCTGCCAAAGTTAGAGGAGGACCCACAGTCTGATTCCTTCTCTAAGATGTAACTACCACCCACTGCCCTCCTCTGCTACACAATGTGTTGCTGCTCTACTGATGTACAGGACAGGCCTATTTGTGTGTTTGTTACTCCATGAATTACCGTGTATACATAAAATAATATATCATATATCTCGGGTTTGATTTTTTAAAAATCAGGCACACATGTCCATTTACGTAATGTTATAATGACCTCAGATAGTGCTGATTTACATAGTGCTCCCCCTCCGAGGAACGCACCCTCAGCATTAAGCAGGGCTGAGTGTATCCTCCTGGGCAGGATAAACTGCAAGAATAGAATCACATTTTCCTTGTAGTCTGGAAAACAAGGCTCCTACAATTCAGACCAGAGTACCTCTGATAGTTCTGAACCTTGGAAGAAATGAATAAAGGAATACACTTTGATCTTTCTTAAACAATACAACAAAAGGTACAATTTCAAAGTCAAACACAGACAACAAAGACTTTCTTGGCTACAAACAATAAAGACCATTGGAGCAGAGTTATGCTATTTGGTCCAACAAGACCAATTTATTATCACTCTCAACCCCATTTTCCTGTCTACTCCTCGTAATCTTTGACATTCTTACTAATCAAGACCCTATCAACCTTCACTTGAAATATGCTCAATGAGTTGGCCTTCATAGCCAATAAAGGTCCTGAAGCACTCTTCAGCTGACTCTAGACAACTTTATTCATACGGTAATAAGCTTTTAAATATCTAAAACACTGAGTGACTGGTGACAATGGCACAAACAGCAGGATCTATTACATTTACTGCTATTACTATTTGATCTGTTGAAATAGATACAAATCAATTAACATCTCACGATGCCAAGGGTAGAGATTTTGTCCTCCCAGATTACTGACCAACAACTCTGCACAAGCAATAATGGTGTGAAGGGACATACATTCTCCCTCTACTGTACAATCAAGTGATTCAGAAAGCAGCTAGGTTCAAACATACAGGAAACAGCAGAAACATCTCCCAATCTAAAGCCTGATTTATACTTCTGTGTCAACGCGACACCGTAACCTACGCAAGTGACTTACACGCGTTGTGAGCATTTATACTTGTGCGTTGGTGTGTCTGCGTCGCTCTGCAATTCCCACAAGTCACGCATGCGCACACATCTGCCCGCGCAAGGCTTCATGGTCATGGTAGTCTTTCTCGGGGCAAACAAGAAGCAAGCGTCTTTTTTCGTAAAAGCGAAATGTGTCCTCCATAATTTCGGAGGTCTGTAAAGCTTTATGGAAAGCATTGCAGCCAGAGTTCCTTCCCTGCCCTTCAGTCGCCCAATTGGAAGCTATTGCAGTGTAGGATGAAATGCAATGCTACCAAGCGGACCAATCACAGTTGTTGCGTTCTGCGTTGCCACGACGCGCGGTTACATTTTTGGGAGAGGTGCGCGTCGCAGCAATGCAGGCTCTCGCATAGGGTTCCGCGTCGGCTTTGCGCACATTGACACAGAAGTATAAATCAGGCTTAAGCAGGCTTATTTCTCCAAAAGAGAAACATCCTCCTTTACACATTTTTAGGGCATTTTGAAGAATCATTCCTTGTTCAGATGAAGGAGATTCAAAGTTTGCACTACATTATTAAAAAAACTGAGGGAACTGAACCCTATCAGATCAATTGATAGAATGTGGCAAGTGCGCATGCGGCTAATTAATCGCATGGTGAATCAACTGAGCCTGCAAATATTCACACTATCTATACCCCTCATAGTTTTGTAATGATGTGCTTGTTCCGTTTCGTTCGCTTTTTTTGTGGGGAGGTGTGATTTGGGAACTGATGATTTCTTTTCTTTCTTGGTTTCATGTCTACCTGGAGAATTGAAGAATTTCGGAGTTGTACATTTTGATAATAAATGAATCTTTGAACCCTTCATTCTCCTGTGCACCGGGAAATAAAGTTTGAACCTATTCAACCTATCCCTGTAACTCAAGTCCTGGCAACACCTTTGTAAAATTTCTTTCTATTTTTTCAAGCTTATCAATATCCGTCCTGTAAGAAGGTGACCAGAACCGCACGATACTCTAAATTTCACCATACCAACATCTCATACAACATCCTAACCCCTGTCCTCATTAATGAAGGCCAATGTGCTAAGAACTCTCTTTACAACCTGACCTACCACTTTTAAAGAATGATGGAACTGTATTCCCATGTCCCTTTGTTCTACAGTACACCTCAGAGTCCTACCATATACTATGTAAATCTTACCCTGGTTTGTCCTCCCAAAGTACAATATCTCACATTTGCCTGCATTAAGTTCCAGTTTAAATTCCATATTAAATCGGCCTAATGCATAAGAGTTGTGGACATTAGGCCAAGTCAGCTATACTGATTAGTTTGTGCTAAGCTCAAAGTAGTAGAATAGGACTGTCTGCTCTCAGCACTACTCAGCTGTTCAAACAGCCTTGCTGGTTTGCCAGCTGCCCATGCTGAACTTTGCAATTGCCACCTTTAGATCTGCAGGTCAGTGATATGAATACATCAGGAGCTATCACAACCGATCACCTCAAATGGATTTGCCTGTAATACACACAAAAGATTCTGACTCAAGATTATCTTAAATAAGGTCACCTGTCCCACTAAAAATATGTGTTTCAAGATGAGAACAGTGCTTTTAAACTGATATACCCTGACAATATCACTTTGCTTTCATGGGTGACTCCTTAGTAGACTAATCAAGAATCTGACTACACACTTTGATATATTAACCTATTTCTTCTTAATATCCCCTTGAAAACCACTACTCTATATAACCCTTGAAGTACTTACTAAAACAATTAAAAAAACTCGAATTCAAGTACAGAACTAACAGCATGGTATTATAAATCAATTGTTTATATTTCAGGATTAACAGTGCTGTTAGAGCACTAAGGCTGCACTAACCTTTATCTGATCGTACTAGTTTTTTTTAAGAGTCTAAAATGCAAAAGCTGACATATTTATACCTTAGTTTTCAGTAGAAGTTAGTTATTTAATGTGCAATACAAAATACAAGTGCTATTTATCTAAAATTGGAACCCCAATCTCGAGGTCAAGTTGGCAGGGATACAAGATTTCTCACTGTTAATTCTGGGTCTAATCAAGCATGAGGCACCAGGGCCAGTGTCACCACACTGTGCCCCACCCAAACCCTCAAGTCAGGCAGCTTCCAGGTTGGAAGTTTGTGTGAGTCCAGAGTTCGAGGCCTGTGATCGATGGGTCCCAGGGTCGAAGCCTGAAGGTCGAAGGTCAAAGTAGGTGAATTTGGAAATCGAGGCCTGATGGTAATAGTCCCTGGTTCATTGTGACTGGAAGTTGGAGACATGACGCCTGTAAGTCTGTGAGTCAGAGATCCAATGTCATGTCCAGAGTTCGGAGGGTCAATGTCTGCAAGTGAGTGAGTTGATGGATTGGTGGGAGGGAGGAAAGGGGGTTTGCTTTGGCAGTGTTTCGTTGTTGCTATTCTGGTGAACATTGTGGGCACAATTGGTGCCAGAATGTGTGGTGACACTTGCAGACTGCCCCTCCCCAGCGCAGTCTTAGATTGTGTTGGTTGTTAACACAAACGACAGAGTTCATTGCGTATGCTGATGTAGACGTGAAAGATCAATTATCTGATGTTCTTCAACTCCCGACCTAACGGCACCTTCAGAAGGATGAGTGTAGCAGCTCATGACAGGAACTCACCAATGCCTTGTCAAGGGCAGCTGGGAGCTGACAATGAACAACAGCCAATCCAATGGTACCCGCAATCTGTAAAAACAAAACTTCAGGCACACCCAGACAGTGACCCGAGCACATTAGCAACCGTAGCAAAAAGCACAGAGTGCCATGAAACCAAGGCATTTACAGAAAATAAAGAGGGAAAAAAATCAGTAGATTAAGAACAGAAGAAATTGTGCAGATGCTGGAAATCCAGATCAATACACACAAAACGCTGAAGGAACTCAGCAGTAACATCAATGAAAGTAAACAAACAGCCGATGTTTTGGCCGAGACCTTTCATTGGGATTGGAAAGGAAGGGAGGAAGATGACAGACTAAGATGGGGGGGAGGGATTGTTGAGGGCAGGTTGGAGGCTACCACAAAGGAATATCAGATGTTGCTCCTCCTTGCTGAGTGTGGCCTCATCGTGGCAGAAGAGGAGGCCACAGACCAACCTATTGGCATGAGAGTGGGGATTAGAATTTAAATGGTTGGCCACTGTGAAATTCCCTTTTTACTGAGGGAGCAGAAGTGTTCAACACAGCGCTAGATTAAGAAAGCACTAGAGGCTGGACAACAGCAACAAAAAAAAATCACCCGTCATAGAGCGCAGCTTAATTATTGGTGAACTTTTATACTTCCAATTGCAGCAGACGCTTTGGGAGTTTTCAACACAAATTGCAACATAAGGCACATGCCATCACCTTGTGCCAATGATTTCATTTCTTTTGCTGCATTTGTTTGGAAAAGTTCATCAGAAAGGAGCTTGGCAAAGATTAACATTCCCAGATGTCTTATTATCCCTTCAATCCAACTTTTCTGTGAATCAAAATTAAGTATACTTCTGAGCGAATGCAGAGTTATCCCAAAGCAAATACAAAACAGCACATGGAAGCAATTTTCCAAAAGATGATTCAGATTTATAACTTTCTACAGCAAATAACTGGAATTAGTTATTAACCCAATTTGTATCCAACCTACCTAAAACATAGCATATGGTAATGTTACATCTCAGATAACACTAAAACTGACACTCAAGAGACATGATGTCAACATTGTGGCTTTTGTAGCAACCACCGATCCTAAATTATAGTACTCTTAGTAAAAGTTTTAGGCACACATATACAGCAAGGGTGTCTAAGGCTTTTGCAGAACACTAGAGTAATTTTATGCATTGCATTGTACTGCTGCTACAAAAACAACAAATTTCATGACATATGTGAGTGATGATAAACCTGGTTCTGATATGGGTCTCTGTTGTGGACTGAGAGTGGGAAGGGGACAGGGAGAGGGGAATCATGGTTGGGAAAATAGAAAGGGAGAGGGAAGCACCAGAGGGACATTCTGTAATAATCAATAAACCAATTGTTTGGTATCAAATGACCTTGCCTGGTATCTCAGGGCTGGGTGTGTCTGAAACCTGCGCCTCTCCCCCCCCCCACTGCCCCTGACACTCCATCTCTGCCACCTGTCCCACACCACCCTCGTTATTCCCAACATCCTTTGTTCCTGCCAGATTTACAAACTCACTCTCCACTCCACATTGACAAATACAGTACTGTGCAAAGCTCCTTAGCTGAACATATGTACCTAAGACTTTTGCACAGTACTATAGAACATAAAGAGCCTGCGTCCTCAGTACACCGCTTTACGGCAGCGAGACCTGGAGTCTCTACTACAGACAAGAGCGGCGTCTCAACGCCTTCCACTTTCGCAGCCCGAGACGCATCCTGGACATCACATGGACTGACCGAGTCACCAACAATGAGGTCCTGGCCCGCGCCCAGATACCCAGCCTCTTCACCCTGCTCCAACAACGCCGTCTCCGCTGGCTGGACCACGTACACCGCATGTCAGACGGGAGGATCCCGGAAGACCTACTGTACAGGGAACTGGCCTCTGGCAAGAAAGCACAAGGGCGGCCCCATCTTCGTTTCAAAGACGTTTGCAAGAGAGACATGAAGTCACTGAAAATGAATGTCGAGAGGTGGGAGGACATCGCAAGCGATCGCTCTCACTGGAGGCTGGAACTACACAAAGGTCTAAAAAGAGGAGAAGAGAAGCTGAGGCTTGTTGCTAAAGAAAAGCGCACTCATTGGAAAAACAGCACCAAGACAACCCTGGAGGACAGACTGTCACTCCCGTGTGGGCCTCTACAGCCACAACAGATGCTGCTCTAACACAAACTGATGCAAGACTTTCCAGGTGCAGATCCATTGTCTCCCCAGCTTAACGGATGCCACCACCATAGAACATAGAACATTACAGCACAGTACAGGCTGTTCGGCCCACAATACTGTGTCAACCTTTTAACAATCAAGATCAATCTAATCCTTCCCTCCCTTTTTCTATCATCCATATACATCTGCGGACAAGAGCCTTTCCTGTATGCTTTAAATGCAAGCCATGAACTGGAACTTAACAAACAATTTAACTGAAGAATACCGCCCCCACAATAATTTAGTTATATTATGGCAATTGAATTACTGTAATGATGCACAGCAATTACCTGCAATTAAATAAACTGCCTATTCCAACTCCCCAACTAAATTTACTGTACGTACTGAGCATCCACTGGATACAATGAAGTCTTATAACCAGTGTCAATAAATTAACACTAATTAGTTTTGAATAACAATAATCAAATGGTATTAGGTTGTCAAAGGCAAAAAGTACACTTTCATCACAGTTATCAATGTTAAGTCCATGTTTGTGGTCTTTTTAAACCAGGATGAAATTTCAACTGTTCTAACTAAAAATCTCTGGGCACATTTCAACATTAGAACTCCTAAATTGTTCATGCTGAAATCTCTGCTCCACATTTGGCTTGCAGTTAGCTAGCTTTAATAAGGGTTTTAACACTGGATTGCATTCAGTTGTGGTTGCCCCATTATAGGAAGGACGTGGAGCCTAAGGACAGGGTGCATACAAGGTTCACCAGGATGCTACCTTGCGTGCTATAACGAGAGGATGTACAAAGTTTGCTTGTTTTCTTTGGAGCCGCAGAGGCTGAGGGGAGATCTGACACAGGGTTTTAAATGAGTGGCATAGATAGTGTAGACAGCCAGAATCCTTTTCTCCAGGGTTGAAATGACTGTTACTGGAGGGCACACATTCAAGGCGAGAGGGGGCAAGTTCAAAGGCAAATTTTTTTAAGAAAACAAGGATCAGAGGGTGCCTGGAATGTGCTGCCTGTAATGATGGTAGAGGCAAATACAATAGGTGTATTTAAGAGGCTCTCAGATCAGCACGTGAATGGGCAGGAAATGGAAGGATATGGACATTATGTAGGAAAAAAGGGATTAGTTGAGTATTTGATTACTAATTAGTTTATTTGGCACAAAACCAAATTGAAGGGCTGGTTCCTGTACTGCACTGGTCTTTGCTCTATTACAAAAGATTGTCTGAATACTCTAAGCCAAAACCTACACCTCACTGCATTTGCACTTTTCTGTCAACAAACACAAGCAGTTCAAGGTGACCTCAACAAGTCAGTCACATTTAGGTTTGCTCCATTGAGGGTTGGGCCCGAACTCTGTATTTTCATTGCTGGTTAACACCAGCCAAAGTGCAAACCACTTTCCAGTATTAGTAATGCACCTCAATCTCATGCGCCAAAGACAACAAATAAGATTTCAGAAATCTGCACTTTGTTAGAAGCAATGTGGTATGCCAATTTATAAAAAGACAAAGACTTTGTAATGTCTATGTTGATACTGCCTTTGTGACATTCTACTTCATAACAATTCTAATATTCGTAGTTAACTCTGGCTGAACCTTTCAAATAGTTGTAAAATGACACCTGATATCAAATATTCTTTCCAAATATTTGATATTTTAATCTAACAATTCAGATCTACTTTAAATATATATTTACTACAGAGATGCAAATGGTGCTAATCTTCATGAGAGCTGTCAGCTGTGGGGGGGGGCATGGGGTGGGGGGTTAAGTGAATGTTCCAAATCATGAAAGGGTTAAGTAGAAACAAGAGAAACTGCTTCCAGCAGCTGTAAGATTAGTAAGTGGAAGGCACAGATTTTACATGACTGGAACAGAAGCAAAAAGAAATTGTTATCCCTCCAAAAGGTGCTTAAGGTTTTGAAAATTAACCTAACAGAAGCCTTATAAAGGCTTTAAGGACAGCTTCTTCCCCTCCATCATCAGTGAATGGTCAATGAATCCATGGAACGCTAACCTGATATTTTTTGCTCTCTATTTGAAATTCTTATATAATTTTATAATATACATATCGTATTGCAATTTATAGTAATTTTTATGTATTGCACTGTACTATCGCAAAAACAACAAATTTCACGACATTTATCAGTGATAATAAACCTGCTTCTGGCTCTGATGAATTGGAAAGGAATGATACGAGAAGAAGAAAAATACAGTGCTATCAGGAAGAAGCATGAAGATGAGACAATGGATGAAGTTGGAGCAGACAGATGGGCAGTGTCTCCTTCAGTGATACAAAATTCTTTAAAACTTTCAGTTCCCCAATTCCTCAAACCTAAGCTTTTAAAATTTTCTTAGTGAACCTTTTAGACTTGTTGCTATTAACTATATGCTTTCTGTCGTTTCATTCATTTCATGATGGCCGAAACTGAACAAGTCTCACAAAGCATCAGAGTTTCGTCAATGCAATTTCAACTGTTCCAACAGCATCTCCAAACATTAATTCATTTTTCTTCAGTGCTCCACTGTATAATCTGGACTGTGATGAACAGGTTTCAGATACATGCAATACTTGATTTCTCAGCATCTTTTTTTTTGTCTGATTGCAAAACTGATTTAATTTAGATCTGACTTCATGACTTTGAATTTCTTTTCTCATCATCACATTTACTCTGATTACATGATCCATTTTATTTGTGCACATCGGAAACAGAAATTCAAGCATTTAGCCTTAAAAACTTTGTCAAACTTCACTTAGCTCCACTGCTCATTCATTTTGTTCTCATGCCTCTCCAGCCCTTTGGCCCAACTGGTTCGTGCCGACCACAGCGTCCTCCCTGCTGGTCCCAGTTCCACGCATTCGGCCAATAACCCTGCAAGCCCTTCCCTCCATGTAGCTATCCAAATGCCTCTTAAATGTTGCAATGGTGTCCACACTGACCACTTTCTCTGACAGCTCAGTCCAGGCACTCACTACCCCTCTGTGTAAATAACTGAACTCTCAGATCTTACTTCGAATCTCTCCCCTCTTATTTTCTACCTGTGTCCTCAAATTTTGGATTCGCCAACCCTGGGGAAAGGACTGTGACCATCCACTTTATTCCTCCCCCTCATGATTTCATTAACTTCTGTGAGGTCACCTCTCATTCTCTTGCATGCTAAAAATTTTATCCCCTTTCGGCCCCAAATTCATGTACCTTTCAGTTTAATTAGCAATCGTTCATCTCACACATGAAACGCTTTCAAAAAGACCAAATGCGTGATACTTTATGATACCACCTCTCTGCAAAATTCTCAAATGATGAAGATGCTTAGTCAAGCAAGAACTATGTTGTGGGTGGTTTCTTATAACATTTAGAATGTCAAATTGTAAATAAGGAAAATTTAGAGGATGAGCAAGGGGAATTAAACAGAGTAAGTGCTCATTTTTAGCTTTTCTTCTAATTCCTCCATCTTTCTCTTGATGTGAAGATTTCGCCTCCTGTCTGGCAAGCCAGGTATCTCCAGCTGAGATCAAATAATTCGCTTTGTGAGGAATGTCAACAGGATGCCAGCATGGTGACAATTTCAAGCAGTCCTCGAACAAGCGCACTTCTCTGGTATTACACTGAAATAGAACACGTAAGCTGACCTGCAAACCGCACAAATTTCCAAATGATTTAATGTTGAAGACTGGAAATTTGATGTATTTTCAATAATTAATCAGTTAGTAATTAGCAGCATAAAAGGAACTGTTTGAAAACCATACTTTTTTCTTCTAAAACATAATAGACTGAATTAACAGACCCTCTCAATCATTAAACAAAAGCAAAATAAAACAATCCCCCAGCTTAATTTAAAAATTGCTTTTAAAACTGGAAAAATAAAATATTTACTTGATACGAAAACTCAAAGATTAACTTATTAACTTATAAAATGTCCCAGAATTGTAAAATACATAAAACTCTAAAAGTTCAGTTAAAACATCGAGTCCCAAATTTTTGGCAAAATACTTTGCATTGGGTAGAAAAGAAAATACTGAATTAAACTAAAGTTAAAATATATTTTTCAATAAATCATAAAAATATTTCAAATTCTTACTTCATTTACTCAAACTGAGTGTCACAGGCAAAGCAATTTCTGAAAGGGGATCCCTAACTGTCCTTGAAGGAAAAGACTTATTGGCCATTTTAGAGGGATGCCGCACTCTACATACTTGAGAATCTATGAAATGAATCACAAACCCAGTGAGGAAGGCAGATTTACTCCCTGAAAAGAGGTATAAACCAGAGGTTAAAAGGTTCA
Source organism: Mobula hypostoma (assembly GCF_963921235.1). Classification (NCBI taxonomy): domain Eukaryota; kingdom Metazoa; phylum Chordata; class Chondrichthyes; order Myliobatiformes; family Myliobatidae; genus Mobula; species Mobula hypostoma. The sequence goes on from NC_086117.1 coordinate 8,837,310, forward strand.
TGTTTACTATCACTAACACTAGCTTTTTATTGACTGTCCTGAATATAAATGCCTTATCAATGTGGTGGGCTTTGAAATCAAAGCTCAGTCCAGGACTCTGGGTTGCTAATTCAGCAATTTAACCCAAGAATTACAACAATCTCCAAGTTTTCCTCTCATGTAGGCACATTTATAATTGCATACAAATCTACAACTCTGAACATGAAATTCTGTTATAGTCCCAGCATTAAAAATGCAAAATAATTCAGATCAGTGGGGATCATTGCACTATAAAACTAAACTCCAATCAGTAATTCTCAAACATATTCACTTGTTCAATATTCTTAGAGGACATAATTAAGATGATTGGAGGAAAGTACAGTGGAGGGAGGGGATGTCAGAGGTTACACAGAGAGAGGTGGGTGTGTTTAACATTAAGGACATTTAACAGACTCCTAGATAGACACACCGATTATACAAAAATGGAAGGTTTTGTGAGAGGGAAGGATTAGGTTGATCTTAGAGAAGGTTAAAAGATTGGCACATCATCGTGGGTTGAAGAGCCTGTACTGTGTTTACTGTTCTATTCTCTTCATTCCTTGACTCTATCCTGTCTCTACTTGTCCAATCCCTCCACACCCTTGGGGATACTTTTCATACCCTCCACCAGTCTCCATATGACCCGGATCTGGGTCATAGCCTCCAAATATCCGGACCTGCCTCTCGTTTTTTTTTTACACTACCTTACTTTCCCTTTTCTATTTTCTATTTATGATTTATAATTTAAATTTTTAACATTTACTATCAATTTGTACTCCAGGGAACACGAAGAGCAGAATCAAATATCGCTGTGATGATTGTACGCTCTAGTATCAATTGTTTGGCATCAATAAAGTATAAAGTATACATATCATGGGTCAAAGAAACTATTGCGCTGTACTGTTTTATGTTCTATATATAGTTATATAGAATATATTTTTAAAAATACCTCCCTTCTCTCCTCTTCTATTCCCCACTCTGGCCTTTTACCTCTTCTCACCTGCCTATCACCTCCCCATGGTGCTCCTCCTTCTTCCGTTTCTCCTATGGTTGACTGTCCTCTCCTATCAGATTCCTTCACCTCCAACCCTTTGCCTTCAAAGTTCAAAGCCCATTTATTAACAAAGTATGTATCCTTCATACAACTTGAGATTTGACTCCTTACAGGCAGTCACAAAAAAAGAAACCCAAAGGAACCCATTAAAATAAACAAGACTGTCAAACACCCAATGTGCAGAGAAAAAAGTACTAAATTGTGCAATCATAAAAGTAAGCAAAGAGCATTCAGAACTGAAGTTCATGAGGTGAGTCTACAGACACGTCCACTTACCTGGCTTCAACTATTGTCTTCTAGCTATCTTTCTTCCCCTCCCCTCACCTTTTTATTTAGGCATCTTCCCTCTTCTTTTTCCGTCCTGATGAAGGGTCTTGGCCCGAAACATTGACTGTTCATTCATTTCCATAGATGCTGCCTGACCTGCTGCATTCCTCCAGCATTTTGTGTGTGTTACTATATAAACTATTTCATTTTCTGCAACATTTATAATTACAGGACCAGAAAATCTCAAGATCAGCAACACTTTAATCTGAGTTTAAAAATATAACTAACTTCAACATCAAGCAGCTCTGTTTTCAATCTGAATAGATCTTTGCAAGTATGATCAATCAGAAGAATGGGTTTGTTTTTTTCCAGGGATTGAGATCGGGCTGTATTGGATGGGGTGTGGAGGAGGAAACATGAGGATAGAACTACCGAAGGCTCAAACAATTCAAGAAAATATCTTCAGCTTTGATCGACCTTCCTCATACCGCCAAGCTTGGGAATTTTAATTCAGTCTTTTATTCCAATGAAGTAATTTTGAGATCAAAAATAAAAATGTCAAGATTATATATAATATTTGGGTTTTAGAAATATTACAGAAACAAAATTCCCACTTGTTTCTGTTCAAAATGCAAATTATATCTTAGGCATCTCACACATTTTGCTGAAAAATATCAATGACATACCTATCTTTTGCCAACAAAATGTGGAATACTGGCTGATCAAAGTAAAATTAGTCAGCAATAGTGACTTCCACTTGTAATGGTAAACATCAGTATAAGAATGGGTGAAATAAAGAAGATAGGCGATGCAGACTTAAATTCAAGTCAAAGTGAAGTCAAGGTGAAGGAAAATGTATTAATAAAGTACATATGTGTCACCATACAACTCCATGAGATTAATTTACAAGAAAAATAAAAAACTATAGTAAAATTTATTAAAACTATACATAAACAAAAGTTAACACACCAATATGCAAAATAAGACAAATTGAGCAAATAAAAATATAAATAATACTGACAGCGTGAGCAGTAGTCCTTGAAAGCTAGTAGAATCAGTTCAGAGTTGAGATGAGTTGGTTCAGGAGCCTGACAATTGTAGGGTAGTAACTGTTCTTGAACCTGGTGATGTGGCACCTAAGACTTCTGTACCATGTAGATGGCATGGATGATGGGAGAGGCAGTTCTTTGATGATGGATGCAGCTTGTTTGTGACAATGCCCCTTGTAGATGTGCTAATGGTGGGGAAGGGCTTTGCCTGCGAAGGACTGGGCTGGGTCCACCACTTTCTATAGATTTCTCTGCTCTTGGACATTGGTATTTCCATACCACACCGTGATGCAATCAGCTAAGATGTTTTCCACTGTGCATCCATAGAAATTTGTTTCTTCCAATATTCCCCACTACTGTAAATAATGTTCTTCCACATATCAGTTTCCTAAAATATTTATTTTATATCACTGACACCAAAATCTGCCAACCATTTAGCAGATACATGGAAATAACACAATTTTTGAATACTTTAATCAGGGGTTTCCAACCTGGGGTCCATGGACCCCTTGCTTAATGGTATTGGTCCACAGCATAAAAAGTTGAGAACCCCTGCTCTAAAACATTTTAAAAATGCAGATTTCTCAGCAGAATTGCATTTGTGTGTGTGCTTTAAAGAGGTTTGTCAAAATTTAAAAGGTTAAGACTTACTGTATTCTCTGACCAGACAGAATTCCAAAGTGCTCTGACTCTCTAAGGTACGGTCCAAATCTACAGCTACGTTAGGTTCATTTTGCTTCTCAAGGCGATATTGATGCCCTGTAAAGAAAAATAAAACCAGCAAATAAAGCGAATTTTGTCCTAAATTTGTAGAAACTGTTCTTACACCCCTCAAAGATTTGGGTTTATATCCCAAGACATCTCCCATCCCAAACCCAAGAAAATGCCATGAGCTGATTAACGTATCAACTAGTTTCACTAAAATCAGGGGTAATTTGTATCTTGTAGTCAAAGCTCAAAATATTAAATGGTTTTAGCCACAAAGGTTTAAATAATACATTAATACACGTAGCATTTCTCCTATCTTTCACAGCCATTTAAAGCAGCCCTTCGGCAACAAAATAATTTAAGTCGGTTTGTAAGGACCCTCATTTTCTTTGCCATTGTTTTCTCTTTCAATGCAAAAGGAGATTCAGACAAGAAATTATATCATGGTTCTAATCAAGAACATTTGCACAATATATTTGGGATGAATTTGATCGTTATTTATTTGCAGAAATACTAAGAGATCTCAAAAGACAAATCAAATTTAACAGTTATTTCCCTCACAGAATTGAGAGTTTTCTCCCTCTCCTGAAGCTGTTGAACTATTGCTACACTCCAAATGCCCCCCTGCATCTTGTCCAAATGGCTGCAATATAAACAAGGGCACTGGAATAAGAGTTGACTGTTGGATCACAGTGGGTTCTTGGCTAATCTGTTCTCACTGAACCTCCACTATTTCTTCACAGTGGAAGGTTCCTGCCTGGTCACCGACAGCAAGAGCACTGCTGGATCTTCCCCGTCCAACCAAAAGCACATCCTGCTCATATCAATGGTTAGTCCAATAACTTGCTGTCAGCCGAACAAGCTCAACTGTTCAATACCTGAACCGCTGGGTCCTTGAGCATGGCTTGAAAAATAGCAATCAAATTCAAATTCCAGTCTGACTGTAGTCACAACGTTTGTGAAATGGATAGGAGAATAGCTTCAGTGGGACTGAACCAGTAAAGCCTTTCAGTGTCTCTGTAAAAGCTTACACCCTGCTGCAACCATGCGCTCATGTTGAGCAGCAGGGATACTCTGTGATACTATTGCCAGCTAGCCTCAAGTGACATTCAGTTTTAAGTAAGCTGGCAGCAATCATCATCTACAAAAGAATCAAACTTTAGTAAATTGAAGCCTGATTCATCATTAAGGGATCCACACCATCCAGGAGGAACAGGAGCCTTAGGTCCCACACCACCTGGTTCAGGGATAGTTACTACCCTTCAACCATCCGGCCTCTGAGCTAGCGTGGATAACTTCACTCAGCTCAACTCTGAACTGATTCCACTCACTTTCAAGGATTCTACAACCCATGTTGTCAGTACTAATTGTGTGTTTACTTATTTATTTATTTTGCAGAGTTGGTCACCCTTTTGCACAATGGCTTTTTGTCATTCTTAGTTTCTGTGTAGTTTTTCATTGGTTATTGTATTTTTCTGTTCTACTTTGAATGCCTGCAAGAAAATGAATCTCAAGGTAGCATGCGGTGACATATACATACTTCGATAATAAATTTCATTTGAATTTACAAGTATTCAATTTTTTAATTTTTAAGTATTTACAAGGGATTTAATGGGGAGGATAACAGAGCCTTTTCCACTTAGAATACGAACACTATTTTTCCCCACAGGAAGTGGCCTGCGCTTGTTACTCCAGCAACAACATGTGTCAACGTTGTCCTAACAGACACCAGGCCTGGAGGAATAAAAATAAGCAGTTTTCCCGCAGAACCAAAAAGTTGTGTGGAAGAGATCACGGAGGTCATCTCTGCAGCAAAGTCTGAGGTGTATTGTGTAAATGTAGGAAATCTTCATGCTGCTGCTGAGATGTGCCTGCTTGATATTGATAATAGTGTTGGAACTGGAAATACATTCCCATCACCAGCATGTTCACGAGCATAATTATCAGAAACAGAACATTTATGAAATAATTTTTAAAATAGCAATATTCCATCCTGATTGAAGGATTTCAGCCAGAATCGTTGAGTCTTTATTCCTTTCCTTAGGTGCTGGCTGACCTGCTGAGTTCCTCCAGCATTTTGTGTGTGTTGCTCTACATTTCCAAAATCTGCAGAATCTCGAGCTTAATATTCTTTATCAGACACGGTGCTATGTGACGCTTAATTTAACACAAAGTAAAATTTGGCAGTTGCCATGTTACCAGGTTTTAAAGTCACAGTATAAATACAACGTAATTTTCTAAAAATCTATTTTATTTGAAAAGTTAATTTTTTAACCCAGAAGATTAAAAAGAAACTTCTGGATGCAGAAACTAAAGTGGTTTCTGAATAACCATATATTATAACCATCTGCATGTGTTACAAATGAACATGAACCCCATTCTTCAAATAAGCCTTTCCTGAAAGTTAAAAAAGCATTTTGGAATGATCATGCAATACAAATTACTTTGATTTGGTGTAAATTTTAATTTTGAAACGTTAAATCTTACAATATTAATTACTCTGAATCACATTGTTTAATTATTACAATTCAATAAATTGTCCAAATATTATCAGCTCTTCTGATTGTATAGTGTAAAAATGCTGCACTAATCTTTGATGGCTACAGTAACACAAGCTGTCTTTGTAAATCAATATAAATTCTGCAAAGTGACAGATCATAATCTGTAAGACACTTTAGGATATTACATGTCAACTGGGGGTTTTACCATATGAGACAGCAGGCACATTATTGCAATTGTAGAAAGCCCTGTGTATGCATAAACATGCTGTATCACACAACCAACAGTGCAGGTGTTTGCAGACACACAGGCGGAAGCTATGGCTGCCCTTTACATTATACTCATCTCTAAATTAACCAAAACAAAGAACTGCTACAGTAATGCGCAACTACAGGAGGTATTTAACTTGTGTTAAATGCAAAGCTGCACCAAACAACATCTCCTTCAATACCAGTAACATATTCAACATTCCCATTATTTTACTGTGGGATAAGATCTTGTCTTTCAACTGCTTTTTGAAACAAAGGAGCCTTGCCTTTTGTTTGAATGCACAGTTCAGATGAGGCCAGCGTGGTGAAAAGACAGGTTACTTTCCTAACAAACCTGGCTAAATTGGAAAAAAAATACTGAAAACGTTTTGGAAACACGACCCATCAATTCTAATTTTTAAACTTTCACTTTCAGTCAACAACAGAAAAAGGTCCCTTCGAACTTTTATCTTCACTACAAAGTGTTCTTATCTCATGGTGGTGTCAGGAGCTTTATCTCTCTTTCAACTGACAACACAGACAATTCAGTTAAAATTGGAAAAGAATCCCACTCCAGTTGAGTAAATAAATAATCAATACTCATCTAAATGCAAATGAGAAACGAGCCCCCTCTGATAACAGGGTGCTTATCAAAGATCCAATTTTCTCTAGACAGTTGGATGCAACCAAATCACCATCATCCAGTCACAAGCTAATGGATAAAAATCGTAACTAAACTGAGCAGATCACTAGAGATCAACTAAGTTGCAGGTTTTGGCCACTTCACATTTAACTAGGTTTGCTATCACTCACTTCCTTGTTCGGACCATTCCAATCAACCACGGTCTTCTTTTGAATGTGGTTAACAATTAGTAGTTCAGATCATTAAATCTACAGCAGCGAATGATGACGAAAAGATGTTTGCTGAAATGAGGTAAATAAAATTGCTTACGGCACCCTTCAGGGCAGAGAGCAAGGCACAAAGATTTAAAACTCAAGATTGTTTTAATGTCATTTCTGGTGCAAAAGAAAAGGAGAACAAAATAATTGTTACTCTGGATCGATAGCACAAAAACATTGATAACACAACAGTAATTATAAATATGTAAGATAGCATAAATACACAGATTGATTGTGTGTCCATAAAGTGACACTAGGCAAAGGTGTGTCTGTACATAAGATAACTGACAGGAATGGTAGGGTGTGGAGGAGTGGGTTAATGGGTTCAGCCATACTGCTTGGGAAAAGCAACTGCTTTTTGGTTCATTATTCATGAACCATGACTCTTAATATTAACCAAATAATTAGAATGCTTTGGTTAAAATAATACCTCTCTTCATATCTTTAGTATGGTTGATAAACATAATGTACCACAACAACGTATTGTGGATTGTCACTTAATTGGTTGAGAAAAGATTGTGAAGTATGTCAGTGACAATGGTGAGATGGCTACGAGAAGGCTCAAAGATGCTTGAAAATCTCACTTAGGAAATAAAGAGCCTGTGCCAGTTCAGTGCTGTATCCAAAAGCAGCCAGAGTCTGGATGATGGGGTTCACCTCACTGACAATTATGTGACATCAACATCCAAAACAATACGTCCCTATTGTTTATGAAAAGTTATCACATTCAAGTTAAGCTCAGTTAACGTTCGATTTGCACCAAGTTGGTTCTTGGATTTTGCACACTAAATTTATAAGACCACCAAATAATAGATGCAAATTATGGAATTAAAGCAGCTAATCATAAACATAAGAGATTCTACAGACAGAGTCAGAGTCATAGAACACTACAATACAGAAACAGGCCCTTCAGTACCAGTCCATGCTGAACCATTAATCTAACTGGTCCCATCAACCTGCACCAGGACCATAGCCCTCCATAACCCTCCCATCCATGTACCTATCCAAATTTCAAATGTTGAAATCAAACCCACATCCACCACTTCTTCTGGCAACTCATTCCACACACTCACCACCCTGAGTGAAAGTTAAACATTTCACCTTTCACACTTAACCCATCACCTCGAGTTGTAGTTGCACCCACCTCAGTGGAAAAAGACTGCTTACATTTATTTACCTTATCTATACCTCTCAATTTTGTATACCTCTATCAAATCTCCCCTCAATCTTCTATGCTCTAGGGAATAAAGTCCTAACTTTTTTAACCTTTCCCAAAAGCTTAGGTCCTCAATTCTTGGCAACATCCTTGTAAATTGTTTCTGCACTCTTTCAATCTTACTTGCATCTTTCTTGTAGGCAAGTAACCAAAACTGGACACAATACTCCAAATTAGGCCTCACCAAGTCTTGTACAATTTCAACACAACAACCCAACTCCTGTACTCAATACATTAATTTATGAAAGACAATGTGACTTTCTTTATGACCTTATCTACCTATGATGACACTTTCAAGGAGTTATGGATCATGACACTTATCATGTCACTGGCTGGCCCTCACAAAGTGCAACACCTTACACTTGACTGCATTAAATTTCACCTGTCATTTATCAGCCCATTTTTCCAGCTGGTCCAGATCCCACTGCAAGCTCAGATTGTCTTCCTCACTGTCCACTACACTCCTAATCTTGGTGTCATCGACAAATTTGCTGATCCAATTTACCACATTATCATCCAGATCATTGATGTAGATGACAAACAACAATGGACACAGCACTGATCCCTGCAGCACACCATTAGTCACAGGCCTCCAGTCAGAGAGGCAACCATCTGTTATCATTCTGTGGCTTCTCCTGTGAAGCCAATATCTAAATCAATTTACTATCTCATCTTAAATGCCAAGCAGCCAAACCTTCTTGACCAACCTCCCATGCAGGACTCTGTCAAAGCCTTGTAGACAATATTCATAGCCTAACCTTCATCAACTTTCCTGGTAACTTCCTTGAAGAATTATTTAAGATTGGTTAGACACGACCCAGCTTGTACAAAGCCATGCTGCCTGTCCTTGTCTGTCCAAATACTTATATATCCAGTCCCTTAGAATACCTTCCAATAACTTTCCCACTACTGATGTCAGGTTCACCAGCCTAAAATTTCCTGGCTTTTTCAAACAACAGAACAACATTAGCTATCCTCCAATCCTCTGGCACCTCACCCAGGGCTAAGGCTGTTGTAAATATCTCTGCTAGGGCCCCTGCAATTTCTGCACCAGCCTCCCACAGGGCCCAAGGGAACACCTTGGCAGGCTCTGGGGATTTACCCACCCTAATTTGCCTCAAGACAGCAACCATCTCCTCCTCTGTAATCTGTGTAGGGTCCATGACCTCTTTGCTGCTTTGCCTCACTTCTTTAGACTCTGTCCATCTCTCGAGTTAATACAGATGCAAAGATCTCCCCCATCTTTATCAGCTGCAAGTATAGTTTACTCCCTTGATCTTCCGGAGGACCAATTTTGTCCCTTGCTGTCCTTTTGCTCTCAACCTATCAGTTGAAGGATTAGGATTCTCCTTCACGTTGTCTTCTAGAACAATCTCATGCCTTCTTTTAGCCCTTCTGATTTATTTCAGTCTTCTCTTGCATTTCTTGTACTCAAGTACCTCATTTGCTCCGACCTGTCTATAACTGCTATGTACCTCCTCCTTTTCCTTAACCAGGGTCTCAACATCTCTCGATGCTGGAAATCATGAGCAACACACATAAAATTCTGGAGGAGCCCAGCAGCTCAGGCAGCATTGATGGAAGGGAATAAATAGCTAGATGTTTCGGGCTGAGTCTCTACATCAGGACAATCAGCATTAAAGTAGCTGTATGATTTTATTTGGGTTCTGTATATATTAATACTGGAAACAGCTGATCATACACTAACCAGCCCATCTATCCAGTAAAATGAACACTAATTCACCCCAAAGAAATACTTTCAGAACACTGAAAATTAAAACCAATTCACAACAACATTTAAAACCTCAATGGTCTGGATTAGTGAAAAAAAACAGACTTCAATTCTAAGCTGGAAGCTGATCTGACTGGGAATTATAGCCACAGATAAAACAACATACAGAATATTTAATGCTTTTGGATCGAGTAACAACTTAGCAATTCATGACATGAAGCTTGTAGCTCCAAAATTATGAAGACAATTGTCTGTAAATATTTCACTCTTGTTGGAGCAAAGAAAACTGAAGCAACAGCTAAGGCGATTGAGATCCCTCTTGGGAGGGAGCGAAGGAGATGAGAGCTGACTTGGTAGAGGTGTACAAGATAAGAGGCATAGATCAAGTGGATATCTAGAGACTTCCTTCCAGAGCAAAAATGATTAATACCGGGGTGCATCATTTTATATTCCAGCAGGGTAGCCTCCAATCTTATGACATAAACATCAATTTCTCCTTCCGGTAAAACCCCCCCTCGCCTCTTCCTCTATTCCCCGCTCTGACTTTTCACCTCTTCTCATCTACCTATATGGTCCACTTTCCTCTCCTATCAGATTCTTTCTTCACCAGCCCTTGTCCTTTCCCACCACCTGACCTCACCCATCACCTTTCAGCTACACACACAAAATGCTGGAGAAACTCAGCATGCATGAAAAAAAGCAGTTGACGTTTTGGGCCAAAACCCTTTGGCAGGGCTTTTTTCTGTAAGGGGTTTCTTTTTTTTTATGTCACTGCGTAGTCTAATTAAAATGGCTTCTTTGTTATGTTATAATTGAAAGGGCTTCTTTGTTATGTTAACTGCTGAGAAAGTCCTCCCGCTAGTAGTTTGTTTGGATCACGTTACTGATAAGAAGATGTTATGAACCAATTGGGATAGTTGTTATGTTCTTGTTGTGTCTGTAAGATATTGTATGCGCGGGGTTTTGGGGGGAGAAGGCGGGAGAGAGAGACAGAGGATGGTCCAGGTGCTGTGAGTCCGCTAACAGGGTCGGACCCCAAGCGGGGCATTTGGTGAGGAGAGGAGACAGTCTCGTGTAGAGCATCTGGTCGACCACCATTGTTGGTCCCAGGCGGCCGGTCGAGGTGGTCCAAGGGGTCGCAGGGTGAAGAAGAAGGGTCCTGAGCTCCAACTATTTGTGCACGAAGAGACTGAACTTTGATAAGTGTGGTGCCTTTTATTTTCCTTTTATATTTTATTCTCTATTAATTATATAGTTCCAGTAAATTATTTAATCGTATCTGGTGTATTGTCTGTTATTTGGGCGGGGTGGGGTACATCACACAGCATCCACACAAACTGATTACCCAGTTTGGCGGGGCCGAGGGCTATTTCCCTAGATGACAGCGAGCCGAGCGACCCTGAGGCTGGCCGAGGGGGCTATATTTCCATAGATGCTGCCTGGCCTGCTGAGTTCCTCCAGCATTTTGTGTGTGTTGCTCGGATTTCCAGCATCTGCAGATTTCTCTTGTTTGTGACATTCAATAGACAATAGGTGCAGGAGTAGGCCATTCAGCCCTTCGAGCCAGCACCACCATTCACTGTGATCATGGCTGATCATCCACAATCAGTACCCTTTTCCTGCCTTCTCCCATTCCAGCTCACTTCTTTTCTCTCACCCCACGTTTTCATTCTGGTGTCTTCCCCACTTCCTTTCCAATCCAGAAGAAGGGTCTCAGCCTGAAATGTCACTGCTTATTGATTTCCACAGATGCTGCCTGACCTGCTGAGTTCCTCCAGCATTGTGTGAGTGTTGCTTTGTGTTTCCAGCATCTGCAGACTTCTTCACATTTATAATTTTAAGGTGATTGGAGTACAGTGTAAGTGGGGCAAGTTGTTTTTCTCTTTTTTTTTAAAAACACAGAGTGCGTGGAACACCCTGCCCAGGGGTGCTGGTATAGGCAGGTACATTAGGGGAACTTAAGGAACTCTTGGACAATAGAAAAAGGAGGGGTACGTAGGAAGGAAGGGTTAGATTGATCGTAGAGTAGATTAAAGTGTTGGTACAAAATCATGGTTGAAGGGCCTGTAAAGGCCTGGAGCGTTTTATGTTCTAAGTCAGAGTACAAAACTTGCATCAAGGGGCATACAACAGTGAGGTGTGTTTTTGCAAGGTGCAGGCACAAAGAAAAAGGAGAATAAACCATTTCATCTGACTCCAAGAAATGCATTGCACTGAGTTGATCAAAAATATATCACACTTTTTAATCTAAAGGAAAAACTGAACTTACTTCCATGCTTCTGGTACCCCACTTTCCTCCTGCTGCTCTTTCTGAATTCAGCTCAATGTGATGGAAACAAAATGCAGAGTGACAGGATTTCCAGTTGTGTCAGGGGTTTCTGACACCTGCTCCAGTGCAGTAAAACAACTCCACTTTAAACCAATTCCACCTAACAGTCTACTGACAGCTGAAGTGATCTAGGCTGAAAACCTAACTCTCAGTAAATCTAATATAATGAATATTTTTAACATACATTATATTGCCTTGGGAAAGATACATTTCATGCTGTAAATGCTTCTACTTGCTGTGTTAATATCCATGGAAAAAGAATTGGTTTTCACTGCCAAATCAAATACACTCATGATAGTCTGTTGCTGCTTTCCAATCTATTTCAGGTAACTGTCATATATCACTGTTGTAACCGTATCCAAGTTTGAGACTATCTTGTGTATATAAAAACAAAGAGCTTCTTGTAATGATACATTAAAATAAAATGATCAAAATGAAGATATTTGTAACCACAGGCTTTTTTTGTTCAGATTGATAAGCAGATTACCAAGCAGTTGTATAGCATGCACAAGAGCTCTTTTTTTAAAAAAGGGGCATCCACCTAGGCTTACGCACAATTGCACATTAGGGAACCTTCTGAATCCTATAACCCACCTTTTAGCCTTTCCAGTGAACCATTAGCTCGATGCAGCTTTTGTTTGTTGATCACAGTTTTAAAAAAAGACCAGGAAAAAAATCTGACGGCGAAGTAAAACAGATGAGGTCAAAATATTGTATCCAAAATGTTATTAGGGAAGTTGTGGAGAAAGATGTGGCTTCAACAGCCTTACCAAAGCTGCAGAGTAAAGAGGTTAAAATGCCCTTTGCACTAATCCCCCAACAAATCAGAAAGAGGAGTTGCTGACAATTTATTTCTCAAATGAAGTGTGACTCAATAAAGAGAAAAGCCTCCGTACACAGTGTATATTATGTTCGTATTTAACCAGCCCTTGAGCCAGCTTTTGCTTCCATATGTAGCTGTGAATTGGTCTTTCTGGCAAACACATTTAGATCCACATCAATTCAGTAACTTAAATGTACATAAATGTCTTTAGTTTAACTTGTGTGTGAGAGTGAAGAAGGTCAGAAAAGAGAGGCAATCAGCCAAGATTAAAAATTACTCATGAAACACTACTAGTGTTTGAAATGTCATCTTTGTTACAAAAATGTTCGGGGACACCAAGATGGCCTGAAGCAAAAGGCTCAGTGGAGCTAGGGTGGGAGGGGAAGACAGACAACAGCTGATGCACAAACTAGTTGCTCTGGAAGGATTTATTATCTGTTCTAACTCATGAAATACTACCCACACTCTTCTCTGCAACAACCTTCACACAACCCTTTTTGCCAACGCATTCAAAACCACTGATGAGGCCTTCCTTTCCAAAATGCAAGATCCTCTACAAAAATCTAATCCTTAATAGCACAATTTAAAAAAAATCTCTCCCCCATTCTCCAACCATCAACCTTCTAACCTTAACAATTTTTTTCTATTATTCAATTGAAGATCTTAATACACTCACTGCCAATGTCTGAAATTGTACCAAGTGCAGAAGAGCCCTTCCAAGGTACAATGAAATGCATAAGACAAAATGGGAAAACTTGAAGTCAAACAAAATTCAGCATATCTACACAAAATTCAAATCCTTGGTCCAAATGGGATCCCTCCATTCTCATGGGAAAAAAACATTAAAGCAATTAGTACAAAGTCCAACAGTTGACGGCAAGACAAGCAACAACGTGGAAGGAAACTGAAGGAAAGGCTGAGGTGAGACAGTGCATCACTTCGGAAGAATGATAAGCCTTGAAAAGCAGTAGAGACAACCGAAGTAAATCAGAGTAAAGCCAATGTCCAGTGGGGGTCCAATTGGTGGTGCAGTAATCACTGCTACCATCTTGAAGCATCACACAGCCAGGTTTGATGCTAACTATGTGCTGTCTATGTGGATTATGCACATACTCAGGGCAGATTTTTGTTGGATGCTCTTGTTTCCTCCAACATCACAAAGATATGCATGGCTAAACCGCAAGTTGCTCTTCAGTTCAGCTGACTGGCAAAAGATAGGGAGTTGCTGGACATGCAAAAGTGAATACCGACAGGATCGCAGATGCAAGCAACTGGAGATGTTGGAACCCTGAACAGAGATACAAACTACTGAAGGAACTCATTGGAAAGATGAATAATCTTGACCTAAAATGTTGACTATCCTTCCCTGCTATAGATGCTGGCAGACATGCTAAGTCCCACTGATAGGATTAGTCTAATGGAAGCTTTCATGGGCCCAGTTGGTGTCCTCCCATGTCATAAAATGGTAGGTGAGTGTGACACAATACAACAAGAAAGCGTGCTTTTTAGGATAAAATCCTGTATTGTTGAGCCGTTGTTTACCACTTGCTATTTAAATATCAATGAAGATATCAATATCTCAAATTACATCATAATGTCTCACCAGATAAATTTTTTCCCTTAACAGCAAAACAAGGGAATTTTGGCTGTGCAGATTAGTAATTTGAAAAAACTCTTATTTTCTGAATGATACCATACCAATAAAACAAAATAATTACTAATTCCACGTACACATCCATACAACTGTGGTCATCTCCCATAGAAAATAAACTGTATGTACACACAAACATTAAAAGGCAGGGAAACGGAGACTCCTTTGCATGCATCTTCCGAAACAGCTTTACTTCTATCTTTGATATCTCTTTTTTTTCCTTTTCAGGGCGCGGGGGTTCTTTTGAAGACCCCGACCAGAAGTTACACTCTGACTTCGGTTCTGAGCAGGAATGGGACCCGCTCTCAAGGCCTCACGACCAGCCGCTTTTTGATATCCCAATGATGCGGCCTGGAAGATGAGCGTGCCTTCAGAGTCCTGGGATTTTGTGGCTCTGGGGACATGTTGATTCTCGGCCGGTGCCCCTGACTGAAGCGTTGCGGGAGAACACAGAACATTGGGAGCAGTGGGTTAGCTGCCGGGGGTTTGTGTGTCCAGAGAGCTGCGCCTTTTTGGTGCCGACTCGCTGACCGCAGAGCTAGGGGAAAAAAAGCGATGCATCAGACTTTTAACATTGTAAATCAGCAAGTTGTTTGTTATGTCTCCCCTCTCTCTCTCTTTTTTCCCTTATTAGGGAGAGAGCGCCTGTGGTACATCGAATTATCGGATGAATGAGTAGTTTTTGGGGTAATGCACGTCTGTGTCTTTACTGACGCTTTGCTCTACGCTTGAGTGCTCGGTGGTGGGTGCTGATGCTTTTTTACTGGTGGGGGTGGGACGGGGTCCTTGCTGCTGCTTGTGTATGGGAGGGGGAGTTGGTGGGGGCTTGGGGGTTCTAACCTTTTAACTGCCATTCATTCTTTGAGGCACTCCTCTGTTTTTTTGAATGTCTTCAAAGAAAAAGAACGTCAAGATGTATATTGTATACATTTCTCTGACATTAAATGCACCTATTGAAACTTACTGAAAAATAAAACTGCATATTCATGTAAGTTACTAACAACCCTGCAGCTGGCTTTGTTTGCCTCCAGTATTTAATAGTCTTGCAGTTCCTTAGTTCTAATTTAAAGGATAAATATAAAGTCAATACTAACTCTACTTAGAAATTAATGTAGCAGTGTTATCTTTCATTTTGTGATGAAAACTTGACCTTCCAGTTATATGCATTGGTGGAGTGCTCATGGGGATGTAATTTAACACAAGTAAGGCCTATTTATTCACTCCACCTCCAGGCACAACAAATGGCAAATAGCCCAACGGTTATGAACCAGCACATCCACACAATTGGATTGCAATGATTCAAGTCTAAGCACTGACAGATGACAATGGCTCTACAATATCAGGAATGACCCAATGCCAGTAAATCCAAATATTGCCACAAAATTAATGTTTTCCCTCAATTTTTTTTGCCCTTTTCCTTGTGAAGGTACACCCTCCATCCAAGGGTAAGATTTCATTTCAGCAATATAATCTTCTGTTTGCAAGCAACCAGCACTTTGGACACTGAAGATTTACAGGTTAGTGGACGAGTCCAAATCTACCCTTGTAACTAACTTATTATTCTCTTTATTGGAGTTTTGTTTTCCACACTTTTTCTTCTACTTGCAATTAACCAGAGATTACATATGTTAGGGTTGAATACTGCATTCTTACTTCGATAATAAATGTACTTTGATAATAAATGTACTTTGAATCTTTAAATGACTTCAAGCTATAGTACCAAGTACCAACATGTTAAGTATTTCCAATGATACTGGTAGATTTCATCACCAATCTAACCAAGTGTTAGAGTGCTACAAGTGAAGTTTTAGATGATAGTTTATGATGTACTACCAAAGGAGAAGAGGATTAAAGTGAACATTGTTTATGTTTACTGAATACCTTGAAAGCAATACTCTTCAAATTGAAGAATTCTTCCAACACTTAAGAACATACTTTTCCAAATTAATGACATAGAGAGGGCTAGAATCCTTTCTGTTTATCAAAAGCAGATGTCTTAAGTTACAACTGATGATATAAAACGATCATTCATGTTGGGAGTGAAGACAGTTGATGATTAGTCTGCTCATAACTATGGAAAATGCAGATCATGTCTCCGAAAAAGGCTGGCGTCCGTTCAAGTCTGTCTGTATTCATAATGTAACAATTCTTCATAAATCCATGGACTGTCTGACATTTAAAATAAACTCTTAGCACACTTATTAGAATACAAGATGCCATTTAATCCAGTCATAAAAGTTCAATGCAAATATATCTAAACCTAGGCAAGAATCCAGTAAGAGTACTGCACAAAAAGGGCAGAACATTCAATTCAGTGCCAAATGTTTGGAAAAAGCCATTAGCAGATCAGTGGAAGCTGTGTTGTTAGTTTTTTTTAAAGCAGAAGTGCACAGATTCTTGATAAAGACTGGAAGGTTGCTGGGGGCCAACAGGAATGTAAAGTTCATGTTACACTAGATTAGTAATGATCTTATCGATCAGCAGATTCAAGAAATTGAGTGGCTTACTCCTGGCTATAATTTGTGTGCTTCTATTATTTTCCTTCTTTGCCTTACCACAACCTCAGTGTAGAGGTAAATCAGACAGGATGAATAACGGAAGATGCCATCAACAAGGGTCAGTTTGTTATCCCTCAAAGTTCAAAATTATACAGGGTGGCTTCATTATACATGTTAGCATAATGGCTAGAGTAATGCTTTACAGCACCACGATCACTTATGCTGTCTGTAAGGAGTTTGCATGCTCTCCCCACAACCATGTGAATTTCCTCTGGGAACTCCAGTTTTCTCTCACTTTCCAAAGATGTATGGTTTAGGGTCAGTAAGTTGAGGGAATGCTGTTCTGGTGCTGGAAGCATGGCGACACTTGCGGGCTGTGCCCAGCACATCCTCAGACTGCGTTTGTCATTGATGCAACCGACACATTTCCTTCTATGTTTCGATGTATAAGTGACAAAAAAATTGTTCGTTTTTTCTTCATCTTAAAAGATTTGGGGGATCCATCGTTGGCCATGGAGATAAAAAGAACGTACGTGTGTGTGTGTGTGTGTGTGTGTGTGTGTGTGTGTGTGTAAAAACTCAAGCAATGTAGGAAAATCCCCATTCTGACCAAAACACTTGATCCACAACAGCATTTTAGCTCTCCAATGCAAGCTGGGTCAACAGCACCTCAATTTTCATCATGTCTTCCTTGAGAATCTATAAAACACTTGAGTGTGTATTCTCACCTGATGAACTGAGTTCAGAAAGTCAAATCCAACCATTCAGCAAGACTGCATACTGATGCAATAGAACTACGCCAACACCAACTTCATCAGCTTGTGCAAAATAAAATTTTTGACTGAACTACCTTTGATTTGCCACTTAATTCCAAGTATTCAAGTCACTGAAAGTTAACAACCAGGTCCAGCTAACAACCAGAAAGGCAAATACTCTATTGGTCCATGCAATAAGTGGATTAGAGCAAAGGAGGAAAAGATATTTTAATGCATTGTACATGGAAGGAGAGCAATGAATTGTTCTTCACATTGTTGGTCTGCTGTATGAGGAGAGAATGAGTAGGTCACACCTGTGTCCTGATGTAGGGCCTTGGCCCGAAATGTAGACTCTTTATTCCCCTTCATAGATCTTGCCTGACCTGCTGAGTTCCTCCAGTATTTTGTGTAAGTTGCACTGTATAGTGTTTAGAAGAATGAGAGTTTTTCATCATTGCAACTTACACACCCAATGATCACCGACTGGGGTTCAGTACCCGCCACTGCCCATAAGGAACCTGTACATTCTCTGGGTGCTCTGGTTTCCTCCCACATTCCAAAGACTTCTGGTTAGGGTTAGTAAGTTATGCATGTTACATCAACAGCGGAAGCATGGCGACACCTGCGGGTTGCCTTGCACAATCTTGGATGATTTGACACAGACGATTGTGTTTTAATGTACACGTGACAAATAATGCTAATCTTTACTTTACACAATTCCTACAGGGTCCATCAAAGGGATGCAGGGCAGAAGTTTCTTCTGACTAGAACTTGAATTGAGGGTGGTGAACTTTCTGGGGGCTGAGAATGCTGAGTCACTGAATCCATTTAAAGTACATGAATATACACTGGCATGGCATGCAAAAGTTTGGGCACACCTGATCAAAATTTCTGTTACTGTGAATAGTTAAGTGGGTAGAAGAAGAACTGATCTCCAAAAGTTAAAGACGAAACATTCTTTTCAACATTTTAAGCAAGACTAGTGTATTATTTTTGCTTTGTACTATTTTAGAGTGGAAAAAAGGAAAGGAGCACCATGCAGAAGTTTGGGCACCCCAAGAGATTTGAGCTCTCAGATAACTTTTACTAAGGTCTCAGACTTTAATTAGCTTGTTAGGGCTATGGCTTGTTCACAGTCATCGTTAGGAAAGGCCAGGTGATACAAATTTCAAAGCTTTATAAATACCCTGACTCCTCAAACCTTGTTCCAACAATCAGCAGCCATGGGCTCCTCTAAACAGCTGCCTAGCACTCTGAAAATTAAAATAAATGATGCCCACAAAGCAGCGGAAGGCTATAAGAAGATAGCAAAGCTTTTTCAGGTAGCCGTTTCCTCAGTTCGTAATGTAATTAAGAATGGCAGTTAACAGGAACGGTGGAGGTCAACTTGAGGTCTGGAAGACCAAGAAAACTTTCAGAGAGAACTGGTCGTAGGATTGCTAGTAGGCAAATCAAAACCCCCGTGTGACTGCAAAAGACCTCCAGGAAGATTTAGCAGACTCTGGAGTGGTGGTGCACTGTTCTACTGTGCAGCAACACCTGCACAAATATGACCTTCATGGAACAGTCATCAGAAGAAAACCTTTCCTGCGTCCTGACCACAAAATTCAGCCTCAGAAGTTTGCAAAGGAACATCTAAACAAGCCTGATGCATTTTGGAAACAAGTCCTGTGGACTGACGAAGTTAAAATAGAAATTTTTGGCCGCAATGAGCAAAGGTATGTTTGGAGAAAAAAGGGTGCAGAATTTCATGAAAGGAACACCTCTCTAGCTGTTAAGCACGGGGGTGGATTGATCATGCTTTGGGCTTGTGTTGGATCCAGTGGCACAGGGAACATTTCACTGGTAGAGGGAAGAATGAATTCAATTACGTTTATAAATGCCAGCAAATTCTGGAAGCAAACATCACAGCGTCTGTAAAAAAGCCGAAGATGAAACAAGGATGGCTTCTACAACAGGATAATTATCCTAAACACACCTCAAAATCCACAGTGGACTACCTCAAGAGGCACAAGCTGAAGGTTTTGGCATGGCCCTCACAGTTCCCCGACCTAAACATCATCAAAAAGAGCAGTGCATGCAAGACGGCCCAAGAATCTCACAGAAATAGAGGCCTTTTGCAAGGAAGAATGGGTGAAAATCCCCCAAACAAGAATTGAAAGACTCTTAGCTGGCTACAGGAAGCGTTTACAAGCTGTGATACTTGCCAAAGTGGGTGTTACTAAGCAGGGTGTTACCATGCAGGGTGCCCAAACTTTTGCTTCGGGCCGTTTTCCTTTTTTGTTATTTTGAAACTGTAAAAGATAGAAATAAAAAAGTAATCTTGCTTAAAATATTAAAGAAATGTGTCATCTTTAACTTTATGCCTTTTGGAAATCAGGTCATCTTTTACTCACTTAGCTATTCACAGTAACAGAAATTTTGACCAGGGGTGCCCAAACTTCTGCATGCCACTGTACCTCTGGACAGTCAGGGAATCAAGGGATATGGGGATAGTGCAGGAAAATGGACCCCAGGCAGAAATTTGCTGTTGATCTCAATAAATGGCTGGACAGACTTCCAGGACGATGGTGGCTTACTCCTGTTTCTCATTCTTCCACACGTATAAAATCTTTGAAAGCATTTGATCATCTTCCCTAAATCTTCATTCCAATTGGTGCATTTTTCGGTTCAAAACACTGAAATATTTTACTGAATTTAAAAAGTTACAGAAAAGGCAGCTGTTTTTCCAAAGATGGAAAATTGAATCACAGATTGCTGCAGCTACTTTTATTAGAGCAGCTTAACCTGAAAATACACAGACACAAAACAGTAAGCTGAAGACCACGTTGTGCCAGGAAAACGGCAATAGAAATAAGGGCTTTGCCACTCCGTCCTGAGGAGAAGGAAACATGCTTCAGTGAATTTTAGTCACCGAGCAAAGCTTATCTCCACTTCTTTCTTTAGAGATGTTAACCTATAGGAAACCTCACTCTCAGAATGAAAGAAATATCATTGAAACCTGCCAAAAAAAGCTTGAAGACATTCACCCCTGGGTACTGGATCACTTACATCACTGAAGTCACTACCCCATTTATATTGCAGGAGGCCGTTGCTAAACTGGGACAGTGCCAGCTCAAATTCTGCCCAGTATAAATCAGTGTCACCAGCTGAAGTACATAACTTGGTATCAATTTTCATTGCTATTATTTGAAGTTATAAGGTTAGCAGAAAATTTCTAATGGCTGGACTCTGCAGTTGGTGAAACTGTCAGTGTTTGCTGTCACCATGCCATGCTGCTGACAATAAACTCAGGATTTCCAAACATGCATAGCTTATTGCAGGAATCCCTACATTGCTGTCAGCTATTCGGTGTTCCTCCACAGGGCACACAGCTTGCAGCCTTCTCTACGTAATGAAGGGAAACACTCAGTTTACAAAAACAAACTCATCTCATTGTGAAATGGCCTTATTGTTTTTTTGGAAGATAAGCAAATTAGTGACATCACACTAAGGCATAATTATTCATTTTCAAATAATATTCAATTTGAAAATGTGGGTTGCATTTCCCTCAAACAAAACAAAATGCAGAGTGATTTTTTTAACAGAAGTGTAACATTTCAGCTTCCATCCAAGCTCATGAACAAACTCCAAAATGATTTCAAATACACAACGGGACTTCCCCCATCCTGCTTACTTCAGTTCCACATAACTGGCTGTATGATGACGTCACTGAGTCATCGCTGTTCCACTGAAGAAATCCCTGCTGGATTAATGGAAGTCCACACCAAAAAACTACCCTGGTCTTAGCAGGTTTGATGTCCCCTTAGAACAGAGATGAGGAGGAATTTCTTTAATCAGAGGGTGGTGAATCTGTGGAATCACTGTCACAGACAGCCATGGAGGCCAAGTCACTCGGTATATTTAAAGCAGAGGTTGATAGGTTTTTGATTAGTCGGGGTTATGTGGAAAGGGCAGGGGAATGGGGTTGAAAAGGATGAAAGAATGGCACAGCAGATTCAATTGGCCGAATGTCATAATTCTTATGGCATGTGCACTGCTTTGCCACCAATCAAAAAATCTATACCAATAAATAGCACGGATGAGTTTGTGGCCACTGACTGCTCCTCAGCAAGAATCCCTCTGTCACTCTCTGCTGCTCAGCCTCTGATTTCCCTCACATTCACTCGCTCTTTCGGAATCAACCTAGTGCTTGACAATGGAGCTATAGTGGGGGAGGGAAGACAAGTCATTTATTTTCTGTCCAACTTCTCAGTCCCTTCCCTGCACCAAGCCATGAGGTTCATTTCCCCTCAGACGAGGGCCTTTGCATTCATAGCCTTCACGGTGACCTCCAGCACCCACTCACTGTTTCCCCTTTTCTCACTGTTACCATCAGGTAGGAGGTACAGAAGCCTGAAGGCACAAACTCAGCGATTCAGGAACAGCTTCTTCCCCTCTACCACCTGATTCCTAAATGGACATTGAATCTTTGGACACTACCTCATTTAAAAAAAAAACAGTATTTCTGTTTTTGCACGTTTTTTAAAAATCTATTCAATATACATAATTGATTTACTTGTTTAATGATTATTATTTTTCTCTCTGCTAGATTATCTATTGCGTTGAACTGCTGCTACTAAGTTAACCAATTTCACATTGCGTGCCGGTGTTAATAAACCTGATTCTGATTCTGAGATACAGGGCTGGAGAAGCGGGAATCTGATCGGAAAGGACACAAGGACATGGAAGGAAGGGAAGGAAGGGGAAGCAGCACTGAAGGGAGGTGATGGGCAGGTAAGAAGATGAGGAGAGAGGGGGAAATGGGAATGGTGGGGTGGGCATTACCGGAAGTTCGAGAAATTGACGTTCATGCCATCAGGTTGGAGGCTACCCAGACGGAATGCAAGGTGTTGCTCCTCCAACCTGAGTGTGGTCTCATCCCGGCAGTAGAGGGCGCCATGGACTGACATGTCAGACTGGGAATGGGAAGTGGAATTAAAAATGGGTGACCACTGGGACATCCTGTGTGGTGTGGTTTCTAATGAACACACTAGTGTACGTAACTAACGCTAGTTAGAAACTGATTGGCAACAGTAGTCTCCTGTCCCACTTAAGTGGCATAGTGTCCCAAATACACAAAAGAAACAAATTTTCATTTTCATTGTAACATTCAAGATGATTGTTGATACCTTCAGATTCTTCATAGTTCCTAACTTTAACTAGTGAAACCATTTCATTTTCACTCCTGGTCGTTTCTGGCATCTCTACGTCTGAATGTTTGAAACCACAGTGAGCAAAATGGATCTGAATTGTCTTACTGTTTATTTTCGCCAACTACATCAGTGACAAAAATTACTATTTGTTGAACACAAATACATGCAGCCGACACTATTTCAAAACCATTTGCTCGAAGCACAGTGTAGTGTCTAATGGCTACACAACTGCACGCCACTGACACTAGTTGGAAGCTGTCTGGCAACTGTCTCCTGTCCTAATTAAGCGCATAATGTCCCAAATAAACAAATGGAATTGCAGCTATTTTCGTTAAGAAAAACAAGTAGCTGCCATGATAAACCGATGGCACAATTAACTGGAATCCAATGTATTTGAAGCATGTCAAACAATGTGTAGTTAATTTTCCTGTATATGAACAAAGCTTTTGTATTTTGAACATTTTATTGATATTTATTCATTTCTGAATCCCCAGCAGATCTCTGCACAAGTTGCTTTCCAGAAGACACAGGAGTAGAATTAGGCTATCTGGCCCTTTAGTACTCTTTCACCATTCCATCGTGGCTGATTTATTATCCCTCTCAACCCCATTCTCTTGCCTTCTCCCCGTAATCCATGATTCCCTTACTAATCAGGAACCTATCAATCTCCACTTTAAATATCTCCAATTACTTGGCCTCCATAGCCATCCATGGCAATGAATTCCAGATACACCATCCTCTGGCCAAAGAAATTACTGCTCATCTCTGTTCTAAATGAATGTCCCAGTATTCTAAGGTTGTGCCTCCTCCACTATAGGAAACATCCTCTCCACATCCACCCTTTGTAGGTTTTTCAATATTCAATAGGTTTCAATGAGATCCCCCCTCATTCTTCAACAACATGAATTTCACCCTTCCATTCTGCAGTAAGGATTGGCACTTCTGTTTTGCCAGTAAGCCATTTCCACCTGTGACTGCCAGGAAAGCTTTCAACCAAAAACCCGAACATGTCCACTGAGACAACACACTTCGGATTTATCCAACGTGACTGCTTCTAATTAAATATCTGCCGTAACAGCTTCCTTTGCACATTCATCTTGTGCTGCAGCGAAGAGATCCTCAGAATTAGGCAGCATTGTTCACTTTTTATTTGAACTTCTTCCCCAAAGTTCTGACACAAGGCATGTAACCTACAATGATACAGTACTTGCATTAACCCCCTACTGCTTTCCCTAGTAAAGCTGTTGTTGTTTGTAAAGCTGCTTCATAAAGCAATGCGAGTTACAGATGCTTTCCTTTGTCCTTACCTTCCAAGCTAGGGTACATTCACAAGGTATTAATTTCAGCCATAATATAAAATGTTGAAGAAAGCCCAGAAATATATCTCAAATTTACATAAAACTAAGCACCAATGTTAATTCAAGGCAGGAGTTTTAACATAATTTCAGATAATCTTACTTTGTGATTGAATTGAGTGTTAACAAAAAGAGATATGCCAACAAAGATGAATTTCCCTTTACAGAATGCACCTTTGCAATATGCAGCAATGCTGCATTAAGAAGTTGTGAGCAATTTTTATTGCTCGAATTCCCTCTTAAGGCTGGCACAGTCGCATAGCAGTAAGCAGAACGCTACTACAGCGCTAGCAATTGGGGTTCAATTCTGCTGCTGTTCATAAGGAATTGGTACATTCTTCTCTTGACTGCCTGGGTTTCCTCTGGGTCCTCCAGCATTCCAAAGATGTACGGTTAGGGTTAGTGAGTTGTGGGTATGTTGTGTTGGCACCAGAAGTGTGGCGATATTCATGGGATGCCCCCAGCACTATCGGTCGATGACGCAGAAGAACACATTTCAGTGCATGTCTTGATGCACAAATGACAAATAAAGCCAATGTTTTAAATCCCCAACCATTCTGGCTGCCCTTGCTCAGTAGTTTTCTCCACTGTTCAATACAAATCAGCTCATGTCTCATCATTTAGAAGCATCAAAGTAAGTCTGCTGAACCTGCACCAGGCAAGGGAAGTAAGCCCAATTTCACAGAGATGAAAAAATTGAAGGAACTGGTCAATTTTTAAAGTACCGGTCAATTTTTTCATTAATCAAGTTTACTTGAGTGATATTGGTTGTTAATTTTTATATTTTATTTGCATGTAATGGTTTGATCTCAAATATATGGGGAAATCAGGCAACGGGGCTAGTGCAATGCTGTAGTACTAAGCCAAGTTTCAACAACTATCATCTTATTCAATTGTGGAAGCAATGGAAGCAGCTGAAAAGTTTTGTTTGTTATGGTGTGTTGTTAAACATTGAAAGTCTTTGCCACATTTGACAGTCTGCTGAACTGTATGTTGGCTTAGCTGGCTCTCAATGTTTATCAGCAGCTTTGTTAGTACACTTTGTGCTGCCATAGTGCCCCCCCACCAATTGCCCACACAGTCCCTCTCCCTATCACAATGGCACGATGGGCTCTATTTAAAACTGGGGATTCTTTAAGCATGAAGTGACACTGACAGATTGGATAAAGACAAGTTTGTTCTGACAAGAGCCAACATTTCAAGCCCAGACCCTTCATCAGGATCAGGATCAAGGGTCTCAGTCCAAAACACAGGCTCTTTATTCCTCTCCACAGATGCTGCCTGGCCTGCTGAGTTCCTCCAGCATTTTATCTGTGGCTCTGTATTTTATGTGCTTCGTATTGTTCTGTATTTTATATGTGTTGCTCTGTATTTTCAGCAGATACGGAATCTCTGATGTTTGTTCTGACCAAGTGAGTTGTCACAGGCAGCAAATTCTGGCCCGAGGTCAAAATCTGTGTACGTGAGAGTTTTTTCATTTCAATTTTACTCGTCTTAAATAACAGAAAGATTTTTAAAACTGTTGAGTATAACATACATTTGTTTTCTGTTGGGCACTTGTCACAATAAGCTGGCGATGGCCTATTTGCTCTTGGGATGTCAGCAGTTGATGAGGATGTGGGCTACTAGTCATTAGGCCTTCTATTACCAGACCAGCTAGGGCCAGGCTGGGATCACAGGTAGTAAATTACTATTTAACTAGTATTTAGAAATAACCTAAGCAGAGCTGATTTTTTAAAAAATTATATACAAGCCCGTATTTTTTATGCGTGAGTATGTATATATGTGTATGTGTATATACACACACACACACACAAGCTCTCCTTCACTATTGAGGTGAGACGACTCAAGAATATTAGAACACTTCACTCAGTTATTTTGGGCTCCAGCTGCTGTAGTTCATATCCATTGTTGAAGGTGGAAGATAATGGACCAAGTATTGAGCAATGACACTTCAACCAGCACTAAGAGAGAAAAGATTTGCCAGCGACTTGCTTGCTGAGACAGGATTTTCGTCAAAGTGGGACTGAAGGAATGGAAAATTTAATACCTCTACACTGTAATCATGTATTTGATACAAATTTATTTCACCGTGAATATAAAGCTCCCTTTAACAGCAAGCTTCATGAAGCAGCTTCCAGAACTACCTTTGAAATTTGAGAGCAGTTTGCCCATATTTTATTCGTTCATGGGATTATGAAGTGCACCGTTTAGTACTGTTTGTGTTCAGCATTGCAAAGGGCAGTTAACATTTATGTACAGCACTGGGGACCTGGAATTACATACAAGGCAAAGCACACAAAATGAAAGTTAATTACTTTCGTAAAGGAGATCAGAAAAAAAAAGTTAATTTCATCTTTAATAATGTTTTTTCTTTAAATCAGCTTAATTAACTGAGTGGCAAGGTCCTACTTATCATGGTAACCAAATTGCTCCCAGTCTCAGAGGTTCCTAACGTTGGTCAAACTAAGTTTGAATAATCAAACAAAGCAAACCAAATATATAACCTGGGGCTTTAAATGGTGTTGTGCGTTACAACTGGTCACAAGCTGCAACAAAAAAAACCATTCACAATAAAGTATGCGAGTTCATTTCTGGGAGACCAAACATATCTAAACAGAATTTCTACATATACTACAGTACAGAAATAGAACCTTTGGCCATGCTGAACTATTATTCTGCCTCGTCCCATTGAGCTGCACCCGAACCATAGACCTCCATGCCCCTCCCATCCATGTACCTATCGAAATTTCTCTGAAATGTTGAGATCAAACCCACATCCACCACTTCCATATTTGCACTCAAGATAATAATTTCACAGGAAATTCAGTGTGACCAAGAAACTTTTAACGTATATGTTAACTAACAAGATGCACAAGTTGTTTCAAAGAAACAGTTTTTACAATTTCCTTTTTTTTTGATATTATTAAACAATTAATCGCTGTTCTTCAAACAGTTAAGAAATGAAACAAAAATCTCCTTCGGGTAATAAAATTCCAATAGGCCAAAAATACCCTTTCATATAAAGCATATGATTAAGTAAAAAGTTAACTCTGAAAATATTCAGCTCATTTACACAGATAATTAAAACTAATGATGAGCAGTTTATGAGCTTCAGTCAACAGGACTGACTGGTATTTAGTGTATACAGATTCTCCAGTTAGGTGAACCACTTTGTACTTGACACAGCTGTGGAACACTCATTTTAAGCTCATGAATTCAAATACTTAAACTGAAGAACACTCCATGATAACTCTGTGTATGAATCAATACGGACATAGACGACTATTTCACCACATTTTGCACACTTCAACATTTTTTCCTTTCATCTGAAGGACACAGAAGTGAGATATGAGCTTTTCAATGACAGAAGACACACTCGCTGTTGTGAAGAACTGCTGGTCTCACTCTTTTCTTTGCCAGGACTGATGAAAGTTATCATGAGTTTGACTGGCTGACTTGATTTTCTTTTTGAATTCTTAAAAGACTTCCCTTTTTAAAAAAAAGAGCTATAGCAAGATCAATCCTTAACAAAGTTAACAATCATCCAAAATAATAAGTTTCAAAGCTAGCCAAATTAGTTTATTACTTTCTCACTCTGCTGTTATGCATTGATCAATGCCCATCTGGGAATCTATCCTTTTGTGTGTGAATTTAAATTCCTTACAAATGTAACTCCTTTCTCAGGATCTTAGCAATGTATTTAAGATTATACATTTAACTTATTTAATTGATAAAACAATGATTGTATTTTGTGCTGCATAACCAGGTCAAGAGAAATTACTGGTGACAGATACAAGCAAAAACGCCAAAACAATTTTTGAAACTTTCCACTAATGCTTTAACTTGGCAAAAAGCTTCCCATAATGTGTCCAGTATTTCGATTATTTAAATAAATGCACTATATAAGAGGATATATTTTCATTTCATCTAACTTGAATTGCAAGAAGTAGTTTATTCATCCGTCACCACTATATGTAGTCAGATGTCCTGCAAATCTGGACATACCAACTAGAAAAATAAAAAAATGAAAATTTACAAGTGGATTGAAATGCACAGCTTAAGTAATGTTTCTCTGGGCATAGCTGAGAGCCCTCTAATGCAAGAGAGCTGTTTAAGCATTACCCTGGCACAATGAACTAATCTCTCCCTTGCTGGGGAGATAATGTGACCCCCAGAATACATAAAGTCACCCAAAAAGCGAACAAAAGCAGCTCTCAAAAATATAGAACCATTCATCGAAGCTAACGACTTGTTCATTATGAGTGATGATGGATAAAGACTTCTCATGCTGAGATGAAATCAAGATTTATATGCATTGCTTCCTCCTGCAACTTGTGGGAAGATCATCATCATTTAATTCTATCTCTGCGGCCAGTGATGGGCATCCAGAGAGCTGGTTATCAAACGGCGCAGTCAGCTGGCAAAATCAGAACGTGCAGTTGGCACATCTGGACTGCAATGCCACAGCTGAGGGTGAACAATGGCTCTTGGCAAGTGGCCAAATTGCTTGCAGACGCTAGCAGGTTTGATCCACAACCACCCTACCAGCTTTTCATGTGAATCAGATCTCTGAGTGTTAAATGCTCCTCTGCCATTTTTTTTTTTACGGCTCTTATCAGCCCCACAGAATATGGGCTTGCGTCAGCCCATCCATGTCCTTTCCCACTTTATCTATTCAAACTTTTAATACAACTCCACGATTCATCCCCAGATGGTTAATTTAATCTTTTGACAGATTACACACCAGGAAATAAAAATTGCTAGAAATCAACTTTTACAATCTGATCGCATTTTGTGGTTCAGATGTCAATGTAAAACTTATACACTCGAGAACTGTCCCTGGTTTTAAAGCTGAGAGTAACCAAAATATTTAGAAATTATGAGCAGGCAAGAATGGAGGGGTGTACTTTACAACAATGGAAGAGAAATGGCTCTGCATTTTATTTCTGTATCCAAGGGACTTAAATTCTGTTATCCAACAGAAAACATGTACAGAATATACACACGTTATGCACTTTACATACAGCAATAATGACTGATTTTTACTCATATGCAATTAGTAGTACGTTGAAAAATTCAGGAGGTTACCAGTTTCTGGTTTTCTCATCAATAGGTCTGAGGGCATCAAGAGGAAACTGAGGGTACCTAGCAAACATTTTTACGCCACAAATACAAATGAATCCCATTTTAGAATTTGCTTTTGGACTTTTCAACATACATCCTTGAAGACAATCCATTTGGTGCATTATAAACTCAAGCCGACATGCTCTGATGACATCAGCAAAGGGGATCCCAGAGGACTTGGTTCGCTATTTAGCACTGCAGTGTTGCTAGTGCGATGCTTTCAGGCCAGTCAGAAGTACTCTTTTAAACTGTCTCCACTGAAATGTTCATACATTTCTTTTTGTCACTTGAAAGAAAGTTACCTTGAAATGAACCAACTATGCTCCCAACAATGCCAGCTCTTGAACAAGGTTTACTGGAATCCCCTTGATGGATGGCCAATGCAGCCCGTTTGTCTTTTTTTAATGCACATTCAGACAATCTGTAGTCTGGCTTACAGGAGGAACCTTCAGAAGATTGATCAAATTACTTTCACTGTTTTACCATTTCTTCAAAAAGTGAATGGCACATTAAAATGAATGCATAGATAATTTCATAATCTTTCAGTCACTACCCTGAATGCATTGGTTAATTATTATTATTACTTAAAGGATCCAATGCATTGTTTCCAGATGAATTCACTTCAAAATTATTATAGCCTTGTCTCCATTAACCCTCTTTCCAATCGTCCAATGTAAGAGATCGATGTTACAGAGTATTAAATAGCCCAAGCAGTGACAAAAGGGCTGGTAAATGACATTACTGGACTGATAGTACAGTACAGAATTACAGGCATTCCAAGAACAAATAAAGGTCACCATTCCCATTGACTCCCAACACTTCCAATTCTATTGAAATTCACTACTTTGACTCTACGCTTGCTTTATACTTTTTCCTTAAATGTCTAATCACTTTCATTATTGAAATCTGAGCTCTGGCAGCTGTCTATGATACATTGTGGGAAATAGTATCACCCAAGTTCCAAATTCAGTGTTGTTCAGTGGTAAACTCAGGATTGGCCGTCTCTTTACCAATCAGCAGAAATAAAGGGTAGGACCTTGCTGGGGAATAGCAGCCCAAAATGGCTGGTGTTCACTCTTAAAACACCAGAAGGTTCATGATGCCTACACCGAACTGGGGGCTCCTGAACTTACTGAATGTACTCCAAGTTTGCAGTACAAACTGTAGCCGCCCCACTCTCTCACCCCACCGTCGTTATGTCATTACGTGAAAAGCTGCCCCTGAATCTGCACAAGAAATATGATCTTACTTACATGAATGTTGAACAGTTTTGGGGCAGATTGATAAATAAGATAACTGAAATCTTTGAGAGAAATTCTCCAAGATTCCATGGCCTCCTTTAATCTGACAAACCGCCAGCAACATTCCTCCACCTTCACACTTGAATACATTGGCCATTCCCTTCATTTCACTGTTAGTTGTGGTCTGATTCATCTCACAATGGTCTGAACCATTACCTTTGACGGAGATCTACTTTTATTTGTTATACCCATGAGAAGCATACTTCCAATATTAATAGTCCATATTTAGAATATTTGGTTAGTGACTACTTTGACAACCTACATTTTCACTATTTCTACTCTAGAATGATATTTCAGTTAAGAAGCATCTCCTGCCAACCACTACCTCTCTCCACCAACTACCGCCAGTTAGAATTACGATCAAAGGATGAAAAGCGTGGAAAGTATTTGGATAAAAATATTCCAAATGTTGAATAAATGTCAATTATACATATTGTTCCAAAGCTCAAGTTCGCACTGCACAGAAATGTAAGAAGAAATTATTAACTTCTCCCCAGAGTTACTTTACTGATGAAAGTAGCTTTATATTGTCCCCTTACAATTCCTGACACAGTGACTAAGAAAATACTTTGTGATTTTAGCAGCTATAATGATATTGAATAGCAGAGCAGGTTAAAGGCAGAAAGGCCAACCCCTGCTCCTATCTTCTCAGTTTCTCTGTTGTCTATTGGTTTGCAAAATGGCCCTAAGCCTCTACAAAAGACAAAAAGAATGAACGTAGCAAACGTTATATTAATTTATCGGCTGCATCTGAGCACTTCAATCCTTTGGTAACCTGCTCCTGTATGAAACAGAGGTTAACTAAGGATTTTGCCACTTGAAGGCATCAGCCTATCACTAGATAAAGTTAAGTCTGCTCCAAAAGTAGAAAGAAGAACAGAAGTAAAACATGTAACAAGAAAAGAACAAAATGGAGTAAAATTAATAATTGAAATGAAGGAATTCCAGATAATGGAAGTCCAAAATAAAGAAAAAATGCAAGTAACATTCCAGCAGCTCAGGCAGCCTGTGCAAAGACCTGCCCATGCTGTCTCTCCTCTTTGTAACATACTGCTTACTGGTAGAGTTTTTCCAGTATGATTTTATTAAAAATAATAAAACACATAAAGAATGACAGAAAAAGAACAATAAGGATCCTTCCCACTTCTTTCATGCAAAAATTGTCATCCTGAAATTCTGCTCTGTAGCTTCTGGTTAGTGCTAATACCTTTAGATCAATGTCTTACACTGTTCTTTGCATCAAATCATTTGCTTAACACTTGCAAATTAATCTAGACATAAAAATCTCTACTGATAAGCAAACTGAATATTCAACATTGCAAGATCCTTCTAATAATATAACTTCAAGATTCAAGCCCACCTAAAATGTTGCATATTTATGTAACTGCTGATAAACAAATCATATTTAGCATAATATCAATATGCAAATCACCATATTAGGTTCATTTAATTTTTGAATTAGATTCTCATTTTTACCTGCAGCCTTTTGTGACCCTTTTCTTCGTTTTAGAGCCTTCTGTAGTATCTCCTTCATAGTGACATTCATACTGTCAACTTGAATAAGTGAGAATCCACTCTGTGGTGCATTACTACAATAAAAGACGAACAAGCATCACATTAAAGAATATTTGAAACTCAAGTTTAATTATTTCACGATTATATTGATCACATTGCATCAACCACTGAATTAAAGCATCTCAGATCACATGGTTGATATCATTTTGTGAAGTAACTCAAGATATTTCACCATTAAACTAAGGGAAAAATTCACTATGATCAATGCAGACATCAAAATTGAAGTTAATTACATAAATATGCACAACTGGATCTGAAGCAGATCATGCTAACTAATAGGTAGGGTTTTTTAATATATACATATACACATACATACATACACACACACACACATATCTATATATCTATCTATAAATAAAGCAGTTTTTATAATAAAATGAAATACTAACACAAATTTCAACTTGAAAATTCCCAGCAGTTTCCCACAAAAAAAATTATGACATTCAAGAAAAAAAATCATCCTCCACAACTATGCGGGGTACAATATTTACCCAGTAATTTTCAAACCTGTGCAGACAAAGGCAGATACTATCAAACTGAGCTGATTTCCTCCCCCCAACCCCAAAGAAATTAATTTTTTTTTTAGTTTGACATCTGATTATATGCTATTCTAAAATATACATGTAACAGGGATTTTAAGTCCAATAGGTACATAGCATATTTGTTATTTAACCATTCGGTTGCAATATTCCACTTTAAATTGGTGTCAAAAAGACTGCTGTGAACTAAGGAGAGTTAAAACACCAATCTTTTCTCATGTCACAATTCATGTGACGATCAGCAACTTTTTAGTACCAATTCCCTCTCCCTCTGGAATTTAAACAGTAGAAGACTGAGAATTTGCCACATCAGCTGTTCTTGACACTCAATGAAGATGGTAACATTTTTCTGCTTCAGATATGAATACATCTAAAACCTATCTGAAGACTGGGCAAAGAATTCCTTCACCAGATATTATACTTACAAATCCACATCCTTAAAAGAAATGTATAAGTTTGACAGTAATCTGCAACCAGAACAGAGTAGCGGGGTAGAGGTACATAATGAGACAACCCAAAGTCATTTTTCTTGGCCCTCATTGCTTGTCTGATCCCAATAGA
Source organism: Mobula hypostoma (assembly GCF_963921235.1). Taxonomy (NCBI): domain Eukaryota; kingdom Metazoa; phylum Chordata; class Chondrichthyes; order Myliobatiformes; family Myliobatidae; genus Mobula; species Mobula hypostoma. Next base: position 8,870,710 of record NC_086117.1, read on the forward strand.
TAGCTCAAATGTCACTGAGTTTAGTCCCATTTATGGAAATAGTCTGTCAGATTTTCAAATCTTAAGGCTGAACTGTTACAAACAAATTGATTAAATCATTTCAAAATATTTTATCCATTGGAGGCAGGCTGGCTGGTTATAATATTTCATTGATATGTACAAGAACCCGTAGAATTAAGTATGAACTTAAAGAAAAAACTGAATTGATGAAATCTAATGATCAAGCAGCCCCCCGAACAATTCAACCACCCTTTTTTTTAAATAAGTATGGTTGGTGAGAATGTTGTAAACTTTCTGAAAAGGCTATTTAAAAATACATATATAAACCTGCAAGGAAGTTGCCCTAAAGCTAATGTGTCTTAAAGGACATGAAATACAGTAAGCAGTTTTGGGCCCCATTGTCTAAGACAGGATATACTGGCATTGGAGAGGATCCAGAGGAGCTTCACAAGAATGATTCCAGGAATGAAAGGGTTAATACGGAGTGTTTGATGGCTCTGGGCCTGTAATTGCTGGAGTTCAGAAGAATGAACAGGTAACTCATTGAAGCCTATTAAATACTGAAAAGCCAAGACAGAGTCAGGGTGGAGAGGACGTTTCCAATAGTGGGTGAGTTTAGGATCACAGGGAACAGCCTCAGAATAGAGAGAAGTCTATTTAGAACAGAAAGCAGAAGGAATTTCTTCAGCCAGAGGGTGGCGAATCTGCAGAATTCAGTATCATGGATGCCTGTGGAGGCCAAATCACTGGGTACATTTAAAGTGGAGATTGCTTTGGCTCTTGATTAACAAGGGTGTCAAAGGTTTCGGGGAGAAGACAGAAGAGTGGAGTTGAGAGGAATAATAAATCAGCCATGATAGCATGGTACAGCAGGCTTAAAGGGCCGAATGGCTTAATTCTGCTCCAGTGTCTTATAGTCTTATGCACTGATTTTAAATTGGCAAGGAAGTGAAATAGTTTCTAACTAAAATAACAATTATCTTTTGGTCTTGCTGGGATTTTAAAGACTCCCTTTCCTTTCTCCATTTTGCTGCTAATTCCAGACGGGGATATGAATTCAACTATCAACACCTTCAAGATAGAAATGCGGCCAGCAATGAAGCAAACGGAATCTGAGCAATGTACCATCACCAGCTTAAACCAACAGCAAGTCAGGGAACAGTGCACTCGCAACCAGCTTGCTGGGCGCCAGCAAAAGGATCCTCTTGCTTTGCCAATCTGTTGGGCTAGTTTACCGTGGTCAAATCCTTCCCACCAAGCAGCCGGCTGAGAACTGTCAAACTAATCATACATTACACTCTGTCACCGAGTGCATGCTGAACCACAGCCATCACTTACATCAATATCTGGACCTGATCCCAGACTGCTCACTGCAGACAGGTTTGCAAGCCAAACCACCATCAGAGTTCTCTTTTCACAGTGACACAAGAAACACAAAGGTAACCATTTTTAAATTTCGTTGTTACCACTGTAGGATTCAAATAAAATTATGTATGTGTAAATAAATTATAAACCTTTGCAAAGCTCTTGAAGACTGTGGTAAAAAAACAATGCAGCAATAACTCCTTTCAATACACAGCAAATGCCTTGGTATAAAATGTGACACCTACATACAAAAGCTACAGATATGAATATTCATGCATGCTGAAATACAGATGGTTAAAATTTAGCTTTATTCATGAGTTTAAATTTACAAAGTATTTATGTATGATTTATTTATTGAGATACAGCACAGAATAAGCCTTCCTGCCCTTCAAACCGTGCTATTCAGCAACTCCTGATTTAACCCTGGCCTAATACCCGGACAATTCGCAATGGTCAATTAACCAATGAACTGGTACATCTTCGGACTATGGGAGGAAACTGGAGACACTGAGGAAACCCACACCATCATGGGGAAGATGTACAAACTCCTTACAGACAGCAGGAGAGATGTTCCAACATGAATCCAACAAACTAAAATTCAGATGGCACTTAAGCAGATACAATACAAATTTACAGCACCAAGTCTTCATAATGATTACAGCTCATACTTGTCAACCTAATGAAAAAGACAGGATCTTAGAACATTTATTGTGACATTAGATATAGCTGATGGCTAACTTTCCTCTCTAGTCTTTCAAAACAATTGCATCCCACTTATCAATCTCTTCTAGAGGTCAAAATATTCTGCTTTAAACAATCAGGAGTTATAAAATACTCCATATCCTTTGCTTCAAGCTACATTTCAACCTTGCAGGAACGGATCTCTGGAAATAATAAAAACTGCTAAAGCACAACTAGAAACTGTGAGGCCTCCACTGGTAGGGGTCAACCATGGATGCTGTGGCCTAGCTTTCTACAGAGTCAGGGCAGTCCGATTATGGAAAGCAAGCTGTGTCCATGTAGCAGGTTCCCCCTCTCCAACAGAACAGCAGGGACCGATACAGTTTGGCACCAGAGGCGTCACAGGAGTTGTCAATCCGGATTTTTCCCTGGGGTTTACACCCCAAGTTTTTCCCATGAGTGGGTATAGCCGCAAGGAGGTCAGTTATTTTGGAGGAGGTTTGAGATCAGAGTTTTCCTTCTCCTCGATGAGCTGCCAACCACGGTTGACGAGCTCCATCTGCCCGAAATTACTCGAAGTAATTTTCAAAATAAACACTTTTCATCTGGTGTACATTAATGATATCTGATACCTGCAAATGAATGTAAGGAGGTATTCCAAATAAAGGGTTCAGTTAACAGCCATCTTCTCCAAGATTATGACATCATCTGCACCCATAATTTGATTACTTATGGATTGCAGTCATTGGTTTATGGATTATGACATCCCTAAATGCAAATACTTCCTGCCGGCTGACTAGCAATACTGGCTGACAGGAACATTTTCAGATCAAGGCTTATGCTCTGAATATTTGTCATGATCCAATTATTCAAGGCTACTTGCATTAATACTTATAATACATGCACAGATGATCACAGGTTGGGTTGCAAATGATTACAGCTGATTGCAGAAGTTATTTCACCATGACTGAAGACCCATGTGGCTTCTACCATGTTCAAAATAACTGCTTATTTAAGTTGCAGAACCTTATAAGTATATGCTTTTCTGAAAAATAGAACATGCAAGATTGTGAACAGAGCCGAATGAAGCCGCAGTGTGTTCCTCACTACAGTGGGTTCATGTTTGAAATGATCTCACCTGAGACATGTCACTATGGAAGGTAGAGAGGCCCACGCCATTAGTTGCTACTTCAGTGACACCAGAGAAAGATGTGAGATGTGAAAGTAATGCGGTGCAGTTAATTTCAGTTTCTAAAAGAAATAATTAAAATCGACTGCGAGGAAAAAACTAGATTTTTAATATTTAAACTGTATTAAATGTAACAAAACAACAATTTAAGGATAAATGCATTGGTCAAGCTGGAACCAGCAATACCTCACTCGAAACAATGTGATGAATTTGGCCTTTTTGTTGGTGGTTGAGGAAAGAACATCAATAAATGTTCAAAGTAACTTCATTTTGAATAATGCCATTATATCTTTCACTTTCACTTAACCAATAAAGCAGAGAATTGGGCCCAGAATGAAACAACATTCCACCAATGAGCATTTGCACAAATACAGAAACACTGATGTTCAGCTGTTGAGGAGATTCCTAACTTGATACTCTGATTAAAATTCTGCAGAAGTGGTAGTAGTGAAGGTTAGCTATTAGTTAACCAAAATAACTGACCTCAAATAAGAGATATTCCTGATTTGTGACTTCTATAATATTAAACAAATACCTTTATGAGTCAACTTTAACATTAAATTGGTTTTATTTTCATGGGCTTACATTACTTATTTTTAAATATGGGCAAGAACACTGGATAAAAGAGGCCAATATTAAAAATCAATCCGACAGAACACTGCTTTAGTAGCTGGTGCAGGACCATTCTGAGAAGCACCATTAGACGAGTCTTCTTTCAAACACTGCATCAAGGCATTCATTACTGTTATTGATCCCTGAATTTAATTCCCAGCTTCATTAACTCTACCTGCGTCTGATCTTTGAAACAGCCTGGACACACCAGGACGTCACATGCCAGAAAATGAAGCTCAACAAGAACATCCAGGTCATAGGGCTAACGCAAATTTTTTTTTTTAAAAAGTGCTCATTGTCTATGGACATAACTGACAAATAGTGTGGTGCAGGAATAAAGAATTACCTTCTGTATTTTTTCATTAGACTTTTCTTTTGTAACTGAATACATAAATCCATTGTGGCACAATGTTATATGTATCATCTTGTTACACCTGCAGACGTTTCATAAAAAGGCTGCCATGTCTCTGCAGTCAGAAATGATAAGTGAACCACCCGTGAATGTTAATGATAGTGATCATTCTGAGGTAACTGTGCTCTCCATCTTCCTCTACAGCTTCTGCAGCAGATAAAGGGTGGCAGGGTTTATTGGAGTAAAATGAAAACAACATACAAGGAAATTGCCACAAAATGCAACAGAAAAGTTATGATTATATGCTATACGAAGGATACTGTGTTGTCACCATTAAAATTATAAAAATGTGAAGCTAACAACCTGTTCTAATTAACAGGAAGTTACAAATTTTAAATGGAGAATAGGGATTACCTACTAATTTAAGATAAACACTTTGTTTTTTTTTAATTAAAAAATTGCAAAACTAAAATTTTTCATAATTAAAATTTTGTGTTGAAATTAAGCTTCCTCACATCTCGGAATGCAATCTTTGAATGATTTATCAACTGGGAGGTAGTCCTGAGTTGACTGAAACTCTCGCTCCCAATAAACTCTTCCACTGTGAATTTTGGGTATTGTTTGCTTGTTTGATTATTTATTTATTGAGATTAGTGTTGCAAGGCATTTAGGGCAGTGGCTTCCCCAAAGTATTGGGTGCAATATTCCTTAGATCAAGAATGCCAACAGCATTAAATAAAATCAACATCTCCCCAGAACCTGCTTTCTATTGAGACCATTTTTAAAAAATTGTACAGTGGATTATACTCCAAGGTTAGGTGAATCAAGAAATCCAGTTTTATGTAGAAATAAACACACCGAAGATCCTTTCATTGATTTCTGAAGCAAAATTAATGGCTTTAATGCTGGAATTTAAGAAATAAGAACAGTTAGATCACAGAGACCTTAATTTGCTCCATCTTTAAAATCACAATGACCTGCTACCTCAGTGTCATTTCTCAGCACCACTTCAACCACCCTCGTTTCCCCTTAGGTAATGAAATCCATTGATCTCTGGCTTGAATGAAAACACTGACTCAGTCCTCTCAGTTTCAGGGTAAAACAAACTCCAAGTGAAGAAATGTCTTCTCACCTCAAACTTCATGGCCGATCTTTTGTTCTGAAACTGGACTCTGTGATCTGACTCTCTTCACAGGGAAAAATCCTCCCTGCACCTAGTCTGACAAGCTCTTGAGATCTTTTGTTTGTTTTTATGACATCTTCTCAAATTTTTCTGAACTCGAACAAAGACAATTCCACCTCACTCAGTCTCTTGACACAGCAAATCCACCACCCCTGGAACCTGGCTGGTGAATCACTGCTGTATATCATCTATGCCAGGTTAATCCTGTCTTTGATAATTGCACATACTACCTTAGGTGTGATCTCACCACACAACTGCAATAAGAATTGCTTGCTTTCAAAGTAAAATCTTCATGTAATAAAGCCAATATTTACTAAATGCCCTTTAAATTGCTAACATAGCTGCATGTTGACAATTAGCAACAGCACTTCCAGAACACTAACAGGATCTCATCTTCCACCGTTTAATACTTTGCTTTTCAGTTACGTACACTGACGCAGATAACCTGAAAAAGCTTTCCACATAACATTCTATCTGCCAAGATCTTGATTGTCAGGGCATCAAAGATTATGGGGAGAAGGTAGGAGAATGGGGGTTGAGAAAGTTAATAAATCAGGCATGATTGAACAGTGGAGCAGAATTGATAGGTGGCACAGTAGCACAGTGGTTAGCACAATGCTTTACACTACAAGCGACCTGGTTTCAACTCCTACCACTACTTAGGAGTTTGTACTGTACCCCCCTCACTGGGGGCTCGTACACCAAATGCGGCTCGTTAGTTAGTTTTCCTAACAGCCACATGACTCGGCAGTGAGAAGGCCACCTTCCGTGAGCAACACACATGATTTGGTCAGTATGATTTGGGTTCAACCAAACAGGAAAGTTAGGGATGTTCCTGAGAGAAACATGAATTGTAGAGAATGCCGTGTAAGTACTGTCCCATGTACAGTTATCATTCGCCAGTAAAGTAACAGACCACATCCTGGCATAAAATTACGAAGGAAATATATTTCCCAATATTTCAACTTTAATAAACAGCTAACTGAAAAAGAAAAGAAAAATAAAGGGGCCCATTACAGTTAAACCAGTCAAAATGTGCACATAAATGTTGGAGCTTGTTTCTGAAATAGTTGGGTGCTGAATTCCTATCAGCAAACACAGGTAGAACTTCCTTCCTTTAACCGTTCATTTCACAAAGCACTCTTTGCAATAGGATCTCCACTTCCGGTGGGATCCTTCTGGCATCTTCAAGTCTGCTCTTCTCTCTACACCTCCTGCCAGAAGACCCCAAACCAGACTAGTACCTTCAGAAATCTGATCCCACCCAGCTGTCTCAAAGCTTCCATCGCATCCCACTGGGCAGAAAGTTACAACATGTACCAAGACAAACCCGACTGACTGACACGATATTCCTAAATTGGTCAAAATGACCCATCTTTAGCCGAAGTCAAAAATGTAGCAGGGCACACTGCTTCTGCAGAAAACTGCTAAAATAAAAAAAGCCCACAGCATTTTGCAGTAGAAGTCTTAACCAGAGTATTACAGTACGTTCTCCCCATGACTGTGTGGGTTTCCTCCAGGTGCTTCAATTTTCTCCCTCCCCCTCATAGTCCAAAGACATACCAGTTGGAATGTTAGTTGGTCATTGTAAATTTCCCCACGGTTAGGGTGGGATTAAATCAGGAACTGCTGGGGCAACATGGCTCAGAAGGCCAGAAGAGCCTCTCCCGCGCTCTATGTACCGCAATAAGTAAACTAAAGATGGACCAAATGGCCCAATTCTGCTCATGTGTCTTCTGGTATAACCTCACCACCCTCTCCCCTGAAATTTCTTCACATTCCCCAAACCCTGTACTCACAATCCACTCGCCCGCTAATTTCGAGAACATACAATTAATGTATACAAGCTACTCTAAGTATTTATATTTATTGTGCATTTTTAATGATATTTATCTTCCTTCATTTTTTTTCCATCTTTTTTTTATGCTGCATCCAATCTGGGATAACAATTATTTTGTTCTCTTTACACTTGTGTACAGAAAATGACATTAAACAATCTTGAACCTTGATTTGTTCCCCCTCAGACAAACCACCGGAACAGTTCTCAACTCTCCACCCCATGCCTGCAGTACACCACCAGTTACCACCTACCAATCTGAGAAAAACTGTTATATTTCCGTTCTTGGCTTTCTGCCAAATGACCAATTCCCAAATGAAGTCCACAGATAACCACCAATTTCAAATGCACAATTCTTCTTAATCAACCTCACAAGATCAGATCAAGCACATTCCAAAGATCCAATACACCTCATCCATGGATTCCCTCTTACCTACTCTCTTTGTTATGACCTCAAAGAACTTCAGTAGATTAATCTAACGTAATTTTGGTTTTAAATTTAGCTGCTGAGGAGATTAAGGTGGGCAAGGCTCTCCACTCCACATCCCCAATCTAACCACTGACTGTCCTGGCTATCTGCATCACCATCTCGTACAAGAATTACAGGAATCTGAGTGAAAGACCCCACAAAGGGGTCTCTCTTCCACCCAAACCAAGGTCAGCTGGTGGCGCAGTGAGATCAGTGCCAGGCTCAAGAATGGAGGCTCCCGAGTTCGATCCAGTGACAGGCCGCTCCCGAGCGCATTCTCCATCCGTGCCAGGTTGATGTTGTGCTCGCAACTCGACCTCGTTAAAAAAAACACTGCCACCTCCAGTTTAAATTTGAGGAGGATCAAATACCCAAACCAAGATAGTTAAAGGAGTGCTGCATACGCAAGGCACTTAGCTTTGTCAAGGATGACTACCATCAGGCAGGAGGTACCACAGCATCAGTACAAGGACTGTTCGGATGGGAAAACAGCTTCTTCTCCCAGGCCATACTACTGAACTCCCTGCCACCACCCAGGTCTCATGACAAATGAAGCGCCAGTAGTGTTAAAGTCTTGGCTATATACAATATAGATGCCCAACACTTTTGCAGAATACTGTATATGTTGACAGTTAAATGACAGTAAACTTGAACTTAGGACAGTCATATGAAACTGCCTATACTGTTGAGAAATAATAGATGAGGCTGCAAATTCTACTTATTTTATAAGAGTTTTTTGCTTTAAATACAAACACCAAGCAAGTTCATCCAAAAATAAAAAACATTTGAAAAAAGATGTTGGGTTTAGAGAAACAATGAAACACGCTTCCCTTCTGAAACTGGCTTTTCTCACATTCTTGCTAAGTAAATGCACAAACTATTTCTGAATTAGTTGCTGCTTCAGGGCTACTGTTGCAATAAAAGGGTAGGTTTTGTATGTATATGTAAGTGAAGATTTCCTCCCCACCATATTTAAAGAGAACATGAAAGGGAGCTCAGAGTGTGGAACGAGCTGCCAAAAGTAATGAACATGCATTCAATATCAACCTTTAAGGCTGGATGAGTACATGTTTGGAAGGGGTATAGAGGGCTATGGTGCAGGTGCAGGTCAATGAGACGACACAGAATAGCCATGTGGCATGGACTAGATGGATCGAAGGGCCTGCTTCTGCACTGTAGTGCTCCGTGACTCTATGATCAGTATCACTGCATCATATTGTGAACGCGTTTATACAGCAGCAACAGATTTAATATCTATCTGCTGCTTGTGTTCTTTTATTTTCTCTCCCACCAATTTAAAACAGTCCCAGTTGTTTATAGGGTACCTGATTGCAAACAGTGAACTGGAAGAACATTTGTATCGCTCTATTCACACTGAAAGGAATAACTGAAGTTCAATAAGGACCTGATTGAACAGGGCAAACACCTAGACTCTAGGTCCTAGAGGAACAGAAAATAAATAGAATAGAATAAGGAACAGAATGAATACATTCAATACCAAATCAAATGCGGAAAGAGGCACTCACTGACTCTCTGCTCAGCTACTGGACAAAACAATACATATTGTATGTCAGGCAGCTTTCTATTGATTGCAGCTCAGCATTCAACTTCATCCTCCTCTCAGTACTAATCAATAAGCTTCAAAACTTGGGCCTCTGTACCTCCCTCTGCATCTGGATCCTTGACTTCGTCTTCAGGCTATCACGGCAAAAATTGGCAATAGTAAATCCTACTCCCCGACAATCAACAGGTGCCTCTCAAGAATTTGCCCTTCGCCCGCTACTCTATTTTCTGAACACTCATGACTGTGTGGCTGGGCGAAGCTCAAACATCATCTATAAACTTAGCAATGATACCACTGCTGCTGGTGGAATCACAGATTGCACCGATGAGTTGTACAGGAACAAGACAGAGCAGCTGGTTGAGTGGCATTTCAACAACAATCTTGTACTCAACGTCAACAAGACCAAGAACTGTGGACTTCAGGAAAGGGAAGTTGGGAGAACACACAACAGTCCTCACTGAAGGGTCAGTGGTAAATAAAGGTGAGCAGCTTCAAGTTCCTGGGCATCAACATCTCAGAGGATCTATCCTGGGCTCTACACAAAGAAGCCACACTAGTTGCTATACTTCATCAGGAGTTTGAAGAGATTTGCTATGTCATGAAAGACACCACAGATTTCTAAAGATGTACCAAGGAGAGCATTCGAACAGGCTATTTCACTGCCTGGTATGGAAACTCCAATGCACAGGACCACAAGAGGCTGCAAAAGATTGTAGACTTAGCCAGTCCCATCACAGCTATCTTCAAGACTTAGCGTAACCATCGAGGCCATCTTCAAAAAGCAGTGCCTCAAGAAAGCAGCATCCATCATTAAGGAACCTCATCATCAAGGGCATGAGAAGGTACAATTGCATAAAGACCCACACTCATTGTTTTAGCAACAGCTTCTTACTTGTCCATAAACACTCCACAAACGTGACCTTGCAATTCCTTTTTTTGCACAAGTGAGTTGTAATTTATAAATTTTTTTTGGTCTCCAAATGTACTGTTGCCACGTGCTAGCATTGGATAGGGTCCAGAGGTTCATGAGAATGACAGGGTTAACATGACAAACATTTGATGACTCTGGGCCTGTACTTGCTGGAACTTAAAAGAATGAGGGGAGGTCTCATTGAAATCTATAGAGCACTGTAAGGCCAAGACAGAGCTTCATATAGTAGGGGAGTCTCGGACCGGGGGAACAGACTCAGAATAGAGGGATGTTAATTTAGAACAGTGATAAGGAGGAATTTCTTCAGTCAAAGGGCAGTGAATCTGTGGAATTCATTGCCACAGACGGCTGTGAAGGCCGAGTGATTGGGCATATTTAAAGTGGAGGTTGATAGGTTGCTGATTTGTCAGGGTGTTAAAAGTGACATGGTGGAGCAGACTCAGTGGTTGAATGCCTGGTTCTGTTATGCTCTATGGTCTAATCAAATTTCATGAGATTTATCAGTGATCTGATTTATCTGATTCTGAAAGGAGAGAAATGGAGCGAGAATATAGAATGCATTGAGGGAAGGAAAGGTGTGTAAGTGCTTTTAACATTACAATAATAACAAAACCGCCTTAAAAATCAAGCCCTGAAAGAATGGGGATCCCACATGTAAAACTGAATATTCACCAGTGCCCAACAAACACCATAGAAACTGGTCCTTTGATCTACCAAAGCTGCCAAACCAGCAAGCACCATCTACGCTCCTCCTGCATCTCCTGTTATTGGCTAAAACAATAATGCACAATGTTCAGTCTGCAGATCCCATGCTGCCCATGGGCTGCCTCAGTGGATGGTGAACTTCCGTGCTTTTGCTCCACCTCCACCACCACCACCTCCCCCCATCCCGGCACCAAACTGCAATTACTTGTGAAAGCTATTTGGTCTCCAAATCCATCTCCTGATTGCCACGGCTTTCTGGAGAACAGGGACTTCCTGCTGAAACATAAGCTGACTGGCAGCAATGCTGTCATAACTGGCCAAGCCACACTTCTGGATTATTGGTTGTAAGGCTGGAATAGAATTTGAGATTTCATAAATGATTCAAAATGTGTACTTCGACAATAAAATTAAACCTTGAAAGAATTTTAAAATAGTTTAATTAAAAATACACAAGATCATTGTCATTCAATCGTACACATGTACACAACTGAACAAAATCATGTTCCTCAAGGACCAAGGTGCACATAACAGTACATATATGACATACAGCAATTATTTATTCATGTTTGTACTTATTAACCGACCCTTTGATCCGCACCACCCATCAATCTCCGATTTAACCCTCACCTAATTATGGGATAATGGTACGACTTTGGACCGTGGGAGGAAGCCACAGCACCTGGGGAATGGGGAAAACGTACAAACCCCTTACAGGCAGCAGTAGGAATTGAACCCGGGTTGTTGGTACTGTAAAGCATTGTGCTAACCATTACACTACCATGTCACCCAAAATATTCACAGATAAAAAGTTCTGTAGAAGTACAAGTTGACATAATCTGCATATAAAACATACATTGACATATACAACAGTATTCTGCTGCTGGCACTTGTCAAAAAGAATGTGTATTAGACGGTAACAGGGTGTACAGAAGTCTCACAGCCTGGGGAAAGAAGCCGTCACCTAGCCTCGTAGTCCTTGTTCTTATACTGCAGTACCTTTTGGAGGTCAAAGAGATTGTGGGACAGATGGGAAGGGTCCTTGACCATGTTGAGGGTTTGTGAACACAGCACATCTAGTATATGCCCTGGATTGGGGGCAGGGAGTAGAGACCCTGATAATTCTCTCCAGTCCTTACAATCCATTGCAGCACCTTGCAGTCAGCTCATACCAGACAGTGATAAAACAAGTCCAGATACTCTCGATGGTGCTCTGGTGGAGTATGGTTAAAAGGGGGTGGGGAGCCTCCCTCGCCTCAGTCTCCTCAGGAAGTGCTTTCTTGACTGAAGAGATGGTGTTGAGGGATCAGGTGAGATCATCTTTGACGTGCATTCCAAGAAACCAATTAAATTAAATGAATGCTCAGTTATGCAACAATAAATGTTCATGAGCTGAAATAGACCCATCCTTTTCCAGGTCTATCATGGATCAGGTTTCATCACTGCGGATTCTGTGCCTAGGTTTCCCAGTGCAGTTAGCTGACAGCCGACTGCTAGGTTTCGGATCTGAACAAAAGCAATATGGACCTCAGTCCATCATGGATAAAGCCCTTCAAACAACTGATCACATCTACAAGGAGTGCTGTCGCAGGAAAGGAGCATTCATCATCAAGGTCCCCCACCATCCAAGTCATGCTCACTTCTCGCTGCTGCCATCAGGAAAGAGGTATAAGAGGCTCAGTTAGAGGAACAGGTTCAGGAACAGTTATTACCCCTCACCCATCAAGCTCTTGTGCCAGCTGGTGGTATAGTGGCATCAGCACTGGACTATGGGGCAAAAATGGTCCCGAGTTCAAAACTGGCTGGCTCCTTGCACGCTTTCCATCTGTGCTGGGTTGAGTGTCAAGCTAGCAACTCGGCTTTGTTAAAAAAAAGTCAAATGCTATGGAAACAGTAAAAATGCCACCTGATGAGCTACAAGGCATGAAAAGGAATAGCAAGATCAAGCTCTTGAACCAGAGGGGTTCCCACAACCTAAGGACTCCTCATCTCATGTTCTTGATATTTAATGTTTATTTGTTATTATGTTTTTTTTCTTTTTGTATTTGCAGTTTACTGTCTTTTGCACTTTAGTTGGCTGCCCATCTAGTTGTGTGCTATCTTTCATTGATTCTATTGTGTTTTTTTGTACTTACTGTGAATGCCCACAAGAAAATGAATCTTAGGGTTGTATATGGTGGCATATATGCATTTTGATAACCAATTTACTTTGAACTTTGTTAGTTCAGGATTCTCAAATTTGCATGAGTGATTCATGCTGTTAGTATAACAGTGTCCATAAAAAGGTACATTACTGCCTTAATAAATATCAGGTTATACCACATTAGCCTTGCTACAAAGAGCAATAGCTCTCGATCAGGTTTATTCAGAAATAAGACTACTGCACAACCTTACTACCATCTCCAAACGATGGCAGCAGTAACTAGCTTAAATGTTCCTCTCTAGCTCCTGTTCATTGCTGCTGGAGGAAAATGCCTACGTGTCCAGTCTCTCTCCCCCTCTCGCTTAATATTGCTGGAGGATGGTGCCGTCGTTGAGGGTCTTGGGCAAATTTCAATTGATGAAGTTTGTGGATTGGACTCCGTTAATTTGTATTTCTGGTCGCTCCCTTTTATTGCGATTTTGTGCGAACTGAATACCAAGGCTTTGGGTCTACTCTGAGCTGCTCCAGGGATTTGGATCTGAGGACCCATTTTTCTATCTTGCTGCAGTTGCATTGCTTCTTCAGCACTACCTACCCTTCCACCTCTATCTGCAAACTTTGCCACAAAGTAATCAATTCTATTATCTAATCATTGACAAACAATGTGAAAAGTAGCGGTCCCAATACTGACACCTGAGGAACACCACTAGTCAGTGGCAGCCAACCAGAAAAGGCCCCTTTTATTCCCACTCACTGCCTCCTGCCTGTCAGCCATTCCTCTATCCATGCCAGTACATATCCTGTAACACCATACAATTTTATCTTGTTAAGCAGCCTCATATCTGGCACCAGATCAAATGCCTTCTGAAAATCCAAGTAAATGACATCCACTGCCTCTCCTTGTCCACACAGCTTGTTCCATCCTCGAAGAACTCCAATAGGTTTGTCAGGTAAGATTCCCCTTTACAGAAACCATGCTGACTTTGACTTATTTTATCATTAGTCGCTGCATACCTTGAAACCTCGTCCTTAATAATGGATTCCAACACTTTCTCAACCACTGAGGTTAGGCTAACTGGCCTATAATTTTCTCTCTTTTGTCTTCCTCCCTTCTTAGAGTGGAGTGACATTTGTAATTTTCCAGTCTTCTGGGCCCATGCCAGAATCAAGTGATTCTTGAAAGATCATGACCAATGTATCAGTTATCTCTTCAGCAAACTCTCTCAGGACTCTGGGATGAAGTCCATCTGGTCCAGTCCTTTCAGTTTGCCCAGCACGTTTTCCTTTGTAATAGCAATGGCATCCCAAAATTTATCTTTTTAATTGTGATAAATATCATACAAACTAGTTATAATGGTCAAATTAAAATAGTAAACGACACACACAAAATGCTGGAGGAACCCAGCAGGTCAGGCAGCATCTGTGGATAACCTAATATATTTCTCTCCTTCCACCTATCACTTCCAAGCTTCTCACATCATTCCCTCTTCTCCCTGAACTCACCTATTACCTGCCAGCTCGTGCTCCACCCCTCCTTTTTTAAAAAATATTTCGGCTTTTGCTCCCTTCCTTTCCAGCCCTGATGGGTCTTGGCCCAAAATGTTGAATGCTCATTCCCTCCATAAATGGCGTATGGCCTGCTGAGTTCCAGAGGTATTTTTTGTGTGTTGTGCAAGAATTCGAGAATCTGCAGAATCTCTTATGTCAAACCAAAATATTTTTGTTTCTTCACAAGTGGTAGGATGATCTTTGGGATTATAAAATGGTCACTGGAACAAATTTGGACATTGAATGAAAATGCTGTGGCCAATTCCAATTATATGTTCATATTATGTATGCATATCAAAAGGAACATTTTACATCTGGCACAAAGCATAAATGAACAATCTATTTCTATCTAAAAAGTTATCCATTTATGTTTCAAGTCATCAGAATGTAATATAATCTGAGTAATTGTGTACTACCTTCATTAGTATTTTAAGCTAATTCTACTTGCACTCCCAGGGATAAGCTGGAAAACCAATAGCACCTCCAGCCAGCACTGCAGTCACTGTGGAAAATGTGGTTACAACAGACCTTTTAAATAGTAAGATGAAAGAAGAAAACAACCAGTTAAGACACATTTCATCAGGAAAATCTATACTTTATTCAATCCACTTCCCCTGCAAAATGGACTGGCTTTAAACAAAGCTCTCAATACACTAATGATGGCGTATAGGAGCCAAGTAACTGCCCTCAGCCTGTCCCTTCAAAGCACTGCTGCATTACTTTGCCAAAGTCCACAGAACTTGCCAAATTTGGTCATGCCTGCTTAGCTTGCTCGACTGATTGTGCCAGAAAAAAAATAAATAAGACACAGATGTATTTGAGCTCTTTGTGGTGCCAGTAAAAGACAGTTAATGGCTTTATCTCAACCCTCCCCTCCAGCTGGGCACAGGTGGAGGATAATGAGGGCTCTCTCCCTATTCAAACTCAATTATTTACCAGTCATGATAACCAACATCTTGCACAGACAACCACATTAAGCTCGGCATCAAACACGCACCAAGAACTATTTCCGCTGACAAGCGCTGAGCTTTGCTTACAAACTCGAGTGGGTAATAGTTTTCATTGGCACAGATTTAACTTTTGACATTTTCCCCAATGGCTTCTGCTGAAAGACTTCCTACTGAAATGGCCGTACAGAAATAATCTGACTCAAATATTTAAGATTCATCACATAATCCTGCCTTTGCTCGTTGTATTGTGAGAGGGCCAGCTCAGTCACCTCATTTTTATTCGCAACTCCACCAATATGAAATTAAATGATGCCAACACATCTGGCAGTTTCAGAACACTGATAATGGATTCCATCGGGAGAAATGTATAATTGTGCTGTGTTTATTCGGAATTAGATGCCAAGCAGAATATCAGAAGGAAAACAAAGATATGAAAAGGCATTGAAACCTAGAATAAAAATTTCGAAGGACGAATTATTTAAATAAAAAACAATGTATAACTACAGATTTACTAAGACCCAAATTACTGAAAGAACCTCTGTACATTCAACACATTAAAATTATGCTCGACAACCATTTTCCTTCAATCAGCACAAATAATACAATGTCAGCTCAGGTCTAACTTCCCAGATCTCAGTGTTTTAATGAGTTGGCTGTGTTGGACCACTACAGAATTTAACACAGATTATAAATTTCAAAAATCTGTTTAGCCTTTTCAATCAAGTTTCAAAATAACTCAATGGTATTTGCTTGTGTAACTTGCTTATGTGCTTATCATCACTCAGTCTAAAAGACTAAGTAGACATGATTTCAAGTTATTTAAAATTTTGTTATCAGTGTATTTAGTGCTGTAAGGGTGCAACAGAAATCCAATCAGAATTGCACCATGACAGATATTGGGTACTACTTGAAAAACAATTGTTACCAGGATTATGACAAAATAAATAAATCATCTCTTTGATCTACATCAGTAGGAAAGTACCCAGAAGACCAAATTCCTAACATTCAGATAGATGCTTAGAAGCATTGGAGCTTACATTCTCACTTCTTTTCCCTTAATCAGAGACACACCATCCTGCTTCTCATGAACTACAAACAACAAGCATCCAACCTCAGTTTACAAACAGAACTGAACACTATTAAAGTTACTTTTTACTCTGAAAGTCAGCTGAGTACATCCAGCAATATTCCTGTTTTGCCTTGATACAATTCCTTCTCAAGAATTTGACAATCTTTTTTTTGCCCATTTCTACCCAAACCATCAGCAGTTTCCTTCAAAGACAAGTCGTTGATTTCAGTTTCACCAATGACCAGTCTAAATTTATTTCACTCAGATGGTACTGAACTGCAGACAATGGGAATTTTGCTGTCAAGTTGCCTAGAACTTAATCCAAATGAGGTTCTTATTTTCTTTTACAGAAAACTATTGCATAAATAGAACAAAATGGGTCTCTATAACTGATGGATACACAGCATGTGAACATGACTATCACCCATTATTTCAAAAACACATCCAAAAGACCAGCATGATCATGATTACAGAGCAGAACAGGACTATCTGCCCCACACAGTCCCTTCTAGCTCTGTGGCGTGTCACACAATCAATCTCATTCTGCTTCTTTATCTGAGGCCTCATACAAATTTATCTACATTATATCTGTCCAATTTCCTTTTGGAATCGCCTACCATTTTGGCTTCCATCATTTTAGAAACAAGTGCCAAGTCATTATCACCCATATCCACCTGCCCAAAACCTAAATGCTTTGTGTCTTTGTTCATGTACCATCAAGTTTGTGGGAAGATGTTTCAAAGAAACCTTATTGCACCTATCATCATCTCATGCACATTAATCCACTCTCTTCTCAAACTTCTTTCCTCCACAAGCCTCTCCACCTTCACCCTGGAGCTTAAATTCCTCATTTCTGGAAGTACCCCAATAAACCACCTCTCATCCCTTTCAACAGCCTTCACATCCTTAGGTGCAGTGTACCATAAATGGACTCCAATATCTGGTTGCCCAACCAAAGCCCTTTCCGAATTCAGTACAGTTTCCCTACTTTTTCGCTCCATATCTGGACTTACGAAACCCCAGACTCTCTGTGTTTTGCTCAGTGTGTCCTTAAATCTTTGAAGATCTTTGCATACAAATCACCAGGTTTCCCTGCTCCAGCACATTACTGTACTGTGCCATTTAGTTCATATTCCCTCCCTCATGGTCTTTGTGCCAAGAATGCATCACAAAAGCAAATTTTAAAATGTTATCCTCAGCAGTGGCCTTAGCATTGACCCTTATGAAACATTCTCTACCATCCATCAGTAGGCAAAATCACAGTTGGCTCTTTTTAGTGCTTAAGCCATTTAAAAAAAATCTGAACTGAACCTAATCCCACTATTTCAAGAATCTCAAAATTGTAAGCTGGTCTGATGTAGTATTTTATCAAATGGTTTCTTAAAATCCATCTAGACAATATCCACTGCATTTGTTTCAACCTCTTATTCATCAAAATGAAACTGAATTGGGTCAGTTAAACAGAATTTGACTTAGACAAACCCATCTTGTCTCTCTTCAAATAACTCAAAACTTTCCAGCGCCGGTTCATTTTTCTCCAACACTAAAACTCTATAGAACACCCATACACGATGATCAATTGGAAAGATTCTTGTACCCTGAAACAAGGACATTACATCTGCCCATTTTCTGTCTAAAGGAAAGATTATGACAAGTCCTGCTATTACCCTCAACTCATCACTCATAGAAAAAAAATCCCTAGATTTAAGTCACGCACATAAAATGCCGGATATAGGTTCCTGATGAAGAGTTTTGACCTGAAACGATGACTCTTTAGTTCTTTCCATAGATGTTGCCTGACCTGCTGAATTCTTCCAACATGTTACTCTGGATTTCAGGCATCTACAGAAGATCTTGCGTTTTGGATTTAAGCCATCCAGAATCAGGCAACTGCTTCTTCTTCTTCATGTGCCTTTCGCTTTACATGCTTGGGCGACCATGGCTTTCCACATCGAACGATCCCATGCAGCGTCAATGATATCTCACACACTTAGATCTGTTAGTTCTTTCACAGTGTCCATATATTTTCCTCTTTGCCTTCCCCTTCCGTGGTTCCCAGGCAGACAGCCTTGTAATGTAAGGCATTCTATTTCTCCCTTTCTGATGACATGGCCCAGTAATTTAAGTTTCCTCTCATTTAATGTTCTCATTAAAGATCTTTTTGTATGATGTCACGTGACCAGCAACAATGAATATATAATTGAGTCAAGTTTTATGAACCAACATAAACATTTATTAAACTCTGCTCAACAACAGCGAAAAGTATTCAACCGACTAACTTAACCGGAAGTTAACTGCTATACAGCAACTCTGGAACAGTTCTTGAAAGGGTAAATTTGAAAACAGTTCTTAAAGTGGTAAATTCAAAACAGTCTTAAAATGGTAAATTCGAAAGTCCAAGTGATTTACACAGTCAATAAGGAGAGACTTCTCTGGAAACAGATTTCTTCGAAGACATTACATTAGTGCTGATTCTCCAAAGGATTCATGACGAAGGAAATAAAACAGCTTAAAGGACCTGACCTTTTTCTGGCGAGTGAACACTGCACAAACTTCCCTGCTCTTGCAGGAGATATCTCAGATACAGGTCACTATTTCTGAATGAAGACTCAATAAGGTCGATCCTTTATAAAACCGCCAAATGACTCCAACTTTATTCGATCCTTCAGGTTCCTGTACTTTAGCAAGGCCTTCACTCTCCAATACTACTGTAAAGGTAAATCAAAGATACACCAAACAAAACTGGCAACGATTGGCAAAACTGCCGGCACAACGATTTTACCCTTACATTAGAAAGTAGAACTCCACTTTAAAACGAAACTGCGTCATGAGACAAATAAGCAGCATAATGGAGTAAACTAACAAACCGACAAACTAAACTAAACTGCGTCACAACAGGGGTTTCCCTTTATATACCTGTTGAGAACATGTCATCATGTGACCTCACACTGGCGGGAAAATCACATCACCCCACCATCACAAGACCATTACATCAGGCTCACAAAGATACTCAATTACATCATGGTCATAAAACAGTCACAAGATACCCACGAGTATGTAGCAATGGGCACGTTGGAGTACTGTCTCATTAGTTACCCTATCTCAAAATGATATTTTCAACATTCTTCTAAGAAACCACATTTCTGTTGCTTCTAAGTTTCTTTGGAGTTCTGCTGTTACAGTTCATGTTTCGGAAGCATAGAGCAAGATTGATCAGATGTAACATTTTAGTAGCCTAAGCCTTGCTGTCATAGAAATGTGTCTGTTGGTAAAAATGGGTTTCACTTTTTGGCAGTTGGTTTTGGCAACGGCAATTCTTTTTATTTCTACTTTACTTCCAGCATCTTGTGATATAAAGCTACTAAGGTAATTATAGCTGGTCTTTTGTTCAATCTCTTGGTTACCGATGTACAACTGGCAGTTGGGAGTATCCTGCTGTTTTGATATTACCATACATTCGGTTTTTTTTTTACAGTTGATGGTTAGACCAAAATCTGCACTTGTTTGTACTACGTTGTCTAGGAGGATTTGTAGGTCTTCTGCAGCACTTGCTATTAGGGTGGTATCGTCTGCATATCTTATATTGTTGATGTTAACACCTCCAATTTTTACTCCATCTTGGTCTTCTATTTCTCTGAGAATCATTTCACTATAGAAATTAAATAATTCCGGAGAGGCAACGCATCCCTGTCTAACTCCTCTTTGAACTTTAGTCCATCTGCTTATATTATCATCAATTTTTACCGCCACCGTTTGGTTCCAATATAAATTTTGAAGCAGTTGTTGGTCTCTTCCGTCGATGTTTAGCTTAGCAAGAATTTGAAATAATTTTTCATGGTGCACTTTGTCGAATGCTTTAGTGAAATCAATAAAACATAAAAAGACATCATTTTGATATTCAATTGCCCTTTCTGAAAGCATTCGTAGTATGAAAATTGCATTCTTAGTTCCTCTATCCTCAATAAACCCATATTGCAGTTTAGAAGTTTCTGGCCTTAACTTGTTTTTAATTCAACTCAGAACAAATCTCAACAAAATCTTTATTATGTGACTCATAAGACGGACTGTTCTATAATTTTCGCAGTCAATAGTTCCAGGAATGTTTGGCAGAGTTATAAATACTGATTTCAAGAGATCGTCAGGCAATACACCAACTCATATATGCCATTAAACAGTTCAAAAAGAATGTCTATGCCCAGATCTTCTAGGGCTTGTATTATTTCTACTGAATTTTCATCTGGTCCAGTGGCTTCACCATGTTTCATGCTTTTCATTGCTTTAGTTATTTCTTCTTTGGTAATAGAATTAGGGTGTTTAATATCTGGGGGTTCCCCTCTTATCTTCAAACAGCTGCTCTATATACTGAATCCACCTCTCACATACTTTATCTGGATCTGTTAGTATGGATCCGTCTGCTGATCTTATGCATCCTGTAGAGGAGGTTTTCTTAATTCCAGTAATTTCCTTAATTTTCTTGTGCATTTCTTTGCTGTTGTTAATATGGCCTTCGACTTCATTACATTTTTGATTCAGCCATTTTTCCTTTACAATTGTCTGGTCTGTCTGTCCAGCTCTCTGTATTGCACTTCATTATTCTTCACTAACCTTCTTTATTCCATCAAATCTAGAATTTCTTGGGTTATCCACCCCTTGTTGGTGTGTTGGATTTCTTGTACTGGGATTATCTCCTCTGCTGATTGCTGTATAGCATACTTAAGTCTGTCCCAAATAGGTGTTTTTAAGTTTTCGTTGAGGTGTTTCCTACAGCTGTTTTGAATTGTTGCTTCAGTACGCTATCCTTTTTAAGTTCTCCCAACAGAGCTCCTTCAGCGAGACAGGGTGCACCCGGACCCAAGTCCTACGTGAAGGTGGAGTTGTCTTGGTTGGTAGAAGCTATATAATCGCTATTGGCATTCCCTGATATTTAGTCTGGACCCAACCACCTCATACACCCTTCAGGCAATTTACCCAATCTAAAAGTAGCCACAGCCTTTCAGCCATACTTGGACCTTTCAATTTGCAATTTATCTTCTTCCAAACCAAACATTTATCAACTACACATTAAATACATCATCTTGCCCTCCACCAAGAATTTGCTGTCTTCTTTGCCCATAATGTACTTTTGGGCTCTCTTTGAACTTCAGACGGAAGGGATTTGCATACAATTAAAAAGTGATGAAGTGGGAACATGTGAATTCTGTTCTGTTAAGTGGAAGTTAAGTTTCAGAAAAGTAAGATAAACTCCTTATTTTTATTACTTATTTTGAGATATAGTGCAGAAACAGGCTCTTCCAGCCCAATGAACCCCCACCTCCTAATTACACCCATGTGACCAATTAGACCACTAACCCATATGCCTTTAGAATATGGGAGGAAACCAGAGGACCTAGAGAACTCACAGACTCCTTACGGACAGACAGTGGTGGAATTGAACCCGGGTTGCTGGTGCTGCAATAGCACTGCACCAACTGCTATGCTCCTGGGATTTCAAATCTGTTCATGCTTTGAGGTGTTTGTACAGTAATATGAAAACAATGTATGTATATAGATGCCATTTAGCATGGTAACCTGACTTTGCTCAGCAGGGACAGGGATTGACTGATGGCAGGAAGGTGCACATATTCCACCTAGGGTTAAATGTCTATTTTTTTCCATCATTTTCGACACTTCTTTTCAGATATAACCAAAAACATTTTCACATGCCCCTCACTTTGTTTTATGACTCTCACTTCAAACTCTTCTTTATTTAGCAATCCACATATCAAATTAAACATGAAAAAGACTAGAAAAGTCCTATTCGTCATTTCAGAGTATTGCACTGACCTTCTGAACAGCATTCTCCCGGCTTTCAGAAAAGTAAGACCCTTTTAAAAAAATTCCAGACAGAATCTCCAGCCAAAAAGGAAACCATGTCAGGTTTACTTATTCTAAATCTATGTTAAGTCCATATGTAAGATTTCTGACTGGGACAACAATCTGGCTTTAGAATAACAAACTATTGTAATACTCAAAAAATGTAAAGGGCAAGAACTTCAGCTGGCATGCAGCCAGATCAAATACTGATGCACAGTGTAAGGCAGTACTGGCTCAAAGACAGACTTTTCTGATGCAGTATATACTTTCTCAAAAAAAAGGAAAGATGATGAATAAAAAGGAGGCACCAGAAAATATTATGTAATATTAATTCCAAAGATATAGATTGCCAACGAAATTTATTGACCTGAAGACAACTCAATTTACACATAATTTGGCTGTCAACTTCTAAAAGGTATTTTCAAAAAATTTTAACTGTGGACTGGAAGAAACCTTGAAAGAAGGTAATAATCAGAAAAAGTGCATGGACATTATCAAAGCATAAAGTAATTTTACCAACATTTTGTTCTAATTAAATTCAGATAGCTTTTGTTTTAGTTATGTTTTCTAGATTTTGTACCCTAAAAATGCAAAATGTGAAAATCCTGTTTTTTAAAAAATGCAGATAAATTTAAGCACAAGATATTCTGCATATGCTGAAATTTAAACAGCAACAAATAGATCCTTTACTCTCAAGTAAGTGATTAAAATATAGATGTACAAGTTGAGGGTTAATCATGCCACATATTTCAAGTTATTGAGCATGGTTATTGCTCTAGCAATCCCTATGCCAATGGTGCTGTGGTTTATCATCAACCCTCTATTTTTAATCAATGTACACCAAAGACCTTCTGCAGAATTAAAAGTGACATGAATGGTTTGGTAATTATACAAATATGTGACCAATAATACAGACAAAAATCAAATGCAGCAAATGTTGATCTTATGTTTGAGTTTGTAATCAGAGTAGAATTAGAAGGCTCATTTTGATTTCTTTAAGAAACCATGATTGGAGATATTTGTCTAGTTGTCTACTGATCATTAAATAAACTGCAGAGGCCCTGAAGAGAATTCTCCAATACGTCAGCAACCAACAGGCGTAGTACTAACTAAACACTGAAGAGGAAATATGCGTAATTATAACTTTTAGCAAAATAAAACATTCATCAGGATGAAATTACTTGAAGCAGCCCCGGGATAAACTTTTTTTTTTAAAAAAGGGATATTTAATTGCTCTTTTTATTTTTGGGGAGCTAGGGAAGTTTGTACATGGTCCTGTAAAGCAGAATATGGACACTCTATTAAACTATATATTTCATATCTGGTAGAATATCATTCAACTACTCAGCAATACAAGTTGAGAATTATGACATTTTATCAAACCTACTAAAGAGCATTGTTTTCTGCAACATTCACAAAGAACAAAATACTGAGTCAAAATGCAAGTAGTGTCACCAATAAAGTAAAAAGGATAAGTTTTTTTTAAACAAACTTACATCCGAACAAAGAGAGACTGTTTTGCTGCCAGCCCAGGCGGTGAGTACTTCTCAACCAGTGCCAATGTGCTGAAGCCAAACTTGTGAATTGGCTCATTGGAATCCAATGGTGGAAAATCGCCATCAATTTCTCCATCGTCCTCTGCAATGTGAAGGCAGTAGACATCCACATTTTCGCTGCAATGAAAAAACAGCAAGTATAAGTCCAATCTGCAATGGTCAACTGATTGCAGTGGTCTCGGTCTGACAACAAACTCTCCTGCAGATCAACACAAGCCCGATTGGATCAGAGAATGCATGGCGGGGGAGAGCAAAACAAAAACCTTTGTCTCAAACAAGAATTTTCTTTGGGAAAAGGATAACCTCCAGTAAATCTAACAGTGTAAGATCTTACATTTTAAGACATTAGCTTCCTGCTCATGTTTGTAAGCAGAAGAGAGACTTTGGCAGAAAACGAGAGAAAACCACCATGCCACTGGTATTTTTGCCAACATATCCCTCAGCGTAATTCGTATTCTTGTCTTTATAAACGGCATCATGGTTCACAGATTTGAAAAGTAGGAATGCGCAGTTGCTGCTAAACATCAAAAAAGCAATGCTCACCAGAGAACACGTTTTTAAAACCTAATCTACTTAACCATGGACAAAATGCTTCCAAAACAGCCCAGTCCGATACTTAATGGTAAGTGAGAATCTTATTTTGGAGATGATTGAACATTTACATTCTTTTGGCACTCAAGTACAGCAGGCAACCACAACATGTGAATCTTACAGAAACATGCTGACAGATGAGAGACAGTACAGCCAGCAAGACAGCTGAAGAAAGCTGGGGCTGGTGGCACAAAGACACAGAAGCTGTTGCTGAATGGGGAAACTTTCAGTTAAGGCAGAGGGAATACAATTGCTATAACAATTAGCTTCCTACTCGCTCTGCACAAAAGAAAATACAACGTAAAACACAGCATCTGAAATTAGAATATACAGTACTGTGCAAAAGTCTTCCAAACAACTGGTTTATTGATCATTACAGAATGTCTCTCTGGTGCTTCCAGCTCACACCCCTCTCCCTTCCTCTTTTCCCAGCCATGATCCCCCTCTCCCTGACCCTTCCCAATCTCAGTCCACAATAGGGACCCATCTCAGAATCAGCTAGGGTGCCTAAGACTTTTGCAGAGGACAGTATTTATCAACATGGAAGAGAGAGCAGGTTTGTAAATCTAGCAAGGGCAAAGGAAGTTGAGAATGGTGAGGGTGGAGAGCCATGGGAGGGGTGTGGGACAGCTGGCAGAGGAGTGTCAGGGGCAGGGAGGTTGCAAGGGTGCAGGCACACCCAGCCCAAAGACACCAGGCAAGGTCATTTGATTCCAAACAATTGGTTTATTGATCATTACAGAATGTCTCTCTGGTGCTTCCAGCTCACACCCCTCTCTCTTCCCCTTTTCCCAAACATGATTCCCCTCTCCCTGACCCTTCCCAATCTCAGTCCACAATAGAGACCCATCTCAGAATCAGGTTTATCATCACTCATAAATGTCATGAAATTTGTTTTTTTTTTGCAGCAATACATAAAATTACAACAGTACGATCCAAAAGCCTTATATATGTACTATGCAAAAGACATTCTTGCCATAGAGGGAGTACAAAGAAGGTTCACCAGATTGATTCCTGGGATGGCAGGACTTTCATATGATGAAAGACTGGATCGACTAAGCTTATACTCTCTGGAATTTAGAAGATTGAGGGGGGATCTAATTGAAAAGTATAAAATTCTAAAGGGATTGGACAGGCTAGATGCAGGAAGATTGTTCCCAATGTTGGAGAAGTCCAGAACGAGGGGTCACAGTTTGAGGATAAAGGGGAAGCCTTTTAGGACTGAGATGAGGAAAAACTTCTTGACACAGAGAGTGGTGAATCTGTGGAATTCTCTGCCACAGGAAACAGTTGAGGCCAGTTCATTGGCTATATTTAAGAGGGAGTTAGATATGGCCCTTGTGGCTAAAGGGATCGGGGGTATGGAGAGAAGGCAGGTACAGGATTCTGAGTTGGATGATCAGCCATGATCATACTGAATGGCGGTGCAGGCTTGAAGGGCCGAATGGCCTACTCCTGCACCTATTTTCTATATTTCTATGTTCATATCTATAAATCAGATGCCGAGGACTTTTGCATAATACTGCATATTATCTTTCATCAGGAATGCACAAAACCAAACGCTGCAGATGTAGCAGGACACCAACATAAATTCAGAGGCTACTTTATTACACACACTTGTACATTTGGTCAATAATGCAAATATCTAATCAGCCAATCATATGGCAGCAACTCAAGACATTAAAGTATGCAGACGTTGTTGGGAGGTTCAGTTGTTGTTCAGACCAAACATCAGAATGGGGAAGAAATGTCATCTAAGTGACTTTAACATGATTGTTGGCAGTAGACCAGGTGGTCTGAGCAGCTCAGAAGCTGCTGATCTCCTGAGATTTTCACAGACAACAATCTCCAGAGAATAGTGCAAAAAAACAAAAACAAATCCAGTGAGTGGCAGTTCAGTGGGGGAAAACGTCTCATCATTCTCCTCATCAGAGGAGAATGGCCAGACTGGTTCAAGCTTACAGAAAGGTGACAGTAACTCAAATAACCACGTGTTACAACTGTGGTGCGCAAAAGAGCATCTCTGAGCATACAACACATTGAACCTTGAAATGGATGCCCACAGCACCAGCTGTACCTAAAGGAGTGGCCAATGACTATGTAGCAACACGGAAAATGCTGAAGAAACTCAGCTCAGGCAGCATCTATGGAAATGAATGAACAGTTGACGTTTTGGGCCAAGATCTTTTTTCAGGGCTGCCTGTATATTCTCTGGATGTACTTGATGCTTCTAGAGAAGGGCTCTCCAACCGTTTTTATGCCATGGACCCCTACCATTAACCGAGGGGTCCGTGGACCATAGGTTGGGAACCCCTGTTTCTATAGTGTGTTATTACATTTCATTTTCTATGAGCTATAAATACTGTCATATTCTTTCTCAATCCTCACTACCTTGGATCAGTGCCCAACAAACGAATTTTAAAATACAGGCATTTGATTGAAGAATACCTTATCCATTTCAATGGGTCAACCAGATAATAAGCAAAAGGTTTGTGCTTTGTTACTGGATGAGACCAAAACAATTAGCAAACATCACTGAAGTACTCAAACTCACTTCCTCTTCATGAGACCCATAAAAGCAGTATTTCACCATCATAGAATTTGTTCCGTGTACCTAATCTAGCTTTATGTGAATGAAATATTGACAAATCTATACTTGACATAATTGCTATTTTTCTACATCTTTATTGCAATTTTTAAATTAGCTCCAAAACAAATTAAAACTTGAATACTTTTGCAAGAATAAAATTATTTATCCAATTTATTTTACCCATTTAGAAACAGCACAAACAAAATTACTTTTTGGATAACCATCAATCTTCACCAATGCTCTTGAGACCAAGAATAAATATATCCAAGCTGCACAATAAGGGTACGTGGCAACTCAAGGTCAAAGTGACCCCAATTATTGAACCTCCATCAACAAAGTCATTTGATCCGACATGCCAGGAAGTGGTAATACAGAGCTGACGTGATCATTATAACATTCCCTGAACCCGAGACCTAATTTCAACAATGAAGGGAACCTAAGAACTGATGGAATCAGAATATTCAAGCAGTTGGACAAAAGAAAGTCTGACAAAACTTAAGTTTTCATCAATCCCATTTAGATGAACTTGCATTCCATTGCATCAAACGCACAGTAGCTCAATATGCAAACCTATAACTACAGTGTGATTTATTACTTGAAAATTTCTTCCAGACTGGATTTCCAGTAAAATAGAATACCATAATTTTGTGCACTGCATTCACTCACATGGTTCTCCAAGAGGAATTCAGTGGTAGGCAGGTTAACAATCACGTCAGTGCAGCTGCATCTTAAACATATCAACCAAGGTTCAGTGGTAGTATTTTACACCCAAGGTCAGAAACTTGACTTTGTTATCCAGTTTAATATAACCATTGCACAAAGCACAGTTCAGTTAAGATTTGAAACCCTAAGTCTTCAAGTGCGCATCGTGGCACTTTTAGACAACAAGCAGGACAATTACCAGTTCAGATAAAGGGACTCAGACCAAAACGTCGACTGTTAACTCTTTTCCATGGATGCTGCCTGGCCTGCTGAGTTCCTCCAGCATTGTGCGTGTGTTGCTTGCATTTCCAGCATCTGCACATTTTCTCATGTTTGAGGACAATTTCCTTGCTCTTTCCCATTGTTATGTTCCAAAAAAAGTGTCAAGCTCATGTTTCTCAGTCACTTGTGGAAACTTGCGGCCTGTAAAGTACTTTGGGCATTCACCTGCACTGCGGAGGAACACAGAAAACCTGGAGCACAATACAGACCCTTCGGCCCACAAAACTGTGGCGAACATTTCCCTACCTTAGAACTACCTAGGCCTTACCCATAGCCCTCTATTTTTCTAAGCTCCATGTAGCCATCCAGGAGTCTCTTAAAAGACCCCATCGTTTCCGCCTCCACCGCTGCCGGCAGTCAATTCCATGCACTCACCACTCTCTGTGTAAAAAACCTTAACCCTGACATGCCCTCTGTACCTACTTCCAAGCACCTTAAAACTGTGCCCTCTTGTGCTAGCCATTTCAGCTCTGGGGAAAAGCCTGACTATCCATACGATCAATGTCTCTCAATGTCTTGTTCACCTCTATCAGGTCACCTCTCATCCTCCATCGCTCCAAGGAGAAAGGCCGAGTTCACTCAACCTATTCTCATAAGGCATGCTCCCCAATCCAGGCAATATCCTTGTAAATCTCCTCTGCACACTTTCTATGGTTTCCATGTCCTTCCTGTAGTGAGGCGACCAGAATTGAGCACAGTACTCCAAATGGGGTCTGACCAGGGTCTTAAATAGCTGCAACATTACGTCTCAGCTCTGTGATACTGTGATGTGCACTGTGATAGTGACGACACTTAAAGCTGACCATTGGAACTCCGTGCTTCTCTGATACTCCGACAATGAAGCGTAACGTGATTTACTTACTTACTTATGGACAGGTTGTTATAAAATAAATACCCTACAATAAGAGTTATTCAAACAAATGTAAAGTTTTTCCCATTAAAATCAGAAACTATTTTAATCGTTTTGAATATCTTTTTCATTCAGTTTAGCATTCAGGGAATTGACTGCACTATCAAACAGCATGGTGAATAATATAACCCAATGACAAAAGAAATGCTTGCATCAAAGCTGGTTTCAACAAAATCAAAGAAAATGCCATGAGAAACCATGGGAAAATTGTTTCTATGAGTTGGCTTTTAACTCAACTACCCCAAGTACTAAATCCCTACGTGGTCAAGTGCCATGAAGGCATGACATTTTACAACAAAGCTACACAACTCTTTATGGTTATAATTTAGGTTTCAAATCATGTTTATCTTATTAATATTTTGACTTTGTACCATCCAACAATATTGAATTCAGTGATGTGTAAAATTGACAAAATAATACTATGTAAAAACTACAGGGCCAGAAAATTAAGATGGTGTAAATTATCTTATTTGAATGTGGTAACTCAGATGAAAAATGTCTGCATGCAACTACTATATATCCATATTGTTGATAAAACTTGGGGGGAAGGTCAAGAAGTATTAACAATTATAAATATATTGCAAACTCAGCTATCCCTTAGTTGCAGCACAATTTGAATAACATTTTATTCATCTCTATTTCCCAATTACTCAATTTTCATTTACATGAATCTTATTAAAATATGCTTGCAAACTTTTGTTCTTCACCAAATTGACTTCAACAAAGTGTTCACTTCTTGCTCTTTCATTGTTGCCTTTTCTGTTTGCCCATCTACTCCCAATCATTTTATTCAGAAATACAGCCCTTCCAACACAACAAGCCGTGTTGGCCAGCAACCCACTGATTTAACACTTGCCTCATCACAGGTCAGTTTACAATGACCAAGAAACTACAAACTGGTATGTCTTTAGAATGTGGGAGGAAACCATGCAGTCATATTCCTTACAAAAGGTGGCAGAATTGAACTACGAAACCCTAAACTCCTGTTCTGAAGTACTTCTGTAATAAAGTCATGCCCCTAAATTATGAAAGCTGGAGCTTTGTATAACAACACTTCACTAACCTGATGAGTTTAATAGCTAATCCCTGTTCACCTCCAGCCCCAACCAAGAGCACTCAGCTTCTTATGTGAAACCAAACCAGTCCCAACTCAATATGACCCCTTCCCCTCAGAACTCCAGCAAACTGAAAAAAATCTTGCATAGGGTAAATTTCCTTTGACGCTATCTAGTCCCAGCAAATAAAAGAATTTGCAAAACAAAATACTGGACGAACTCAGGTCAGGCAGAGACCTTTCATCGGGACCTCAATCCACCTGACATGCTGAGTTCCTTCAGCACTTTGTGCATTCCCCAAAATATTACATTAATGTGCTTTGGGAAATCTTACTCGAAGATCTTAGAATCAACGAAATGTACAGCACTGGAAGTTTGTCATGTGAACAGTGGAATGTTGTAACACCTGATCCCAGGGGCTCAATGTGAAGCTGTCCCACTGTATTGTAGCAAAGGTTAAAACAGATCGAGGGATGAAATGAAATACCTTTATTGTCATTGCATAGTACAATTTGTCATGCACCAATACAGCAAAAATGAGTTTGCAACTCTCGTACTCAATGCTATAAAACAACAAATAAAATAAACAATAAATAAAATCAAGTAACCAGCCAGTACAAGCAATGTCCAGCACAACTCAGATGCGTGACAGCCATAAAACCAGTATTAAAGTAGCAATATAACAATTTATGGATGATGCTTGATCGATTGGTTCAGAGCTATTATAGCTCTGGGGAAGAAGCTATTTTTCAGTCTGGAAGTGCGGGCATAGAAAATCTTATAACGTCTGCCAGATGGAAGAAGTTCAAACAGATGATTGCATGGGTATGTATTGTCCTTGCAGATGCTTGCAGCTTTCCTTAGGCAGCGAGAGCTGTAGGTGTCCTCCAGGGCTCCTGATGATCTCCTGTGCGCTAGAGACGACCCGCTGAAGTGCTTTCCTATCAGCTGCTGTACAACTGAGATACCACGCAGAGATGCAGTATGTTAAGATGCCCTCTATGGTGCAGCGGTAAAAGGTCACCAGCATCTGTTCAGGTAGACCAGCTTTCTTCAGCGTCCTGAGGAAGGACAAGCATTGCTGTGCTATCTTAACTATTGTAGTGGTGTTAGTGCACCATGTAAGGTCTTCTGAGATGTGTATTCCCAGAAACCTGAAACTGGACACTCTCTCCACTATGTCTCCATTAATGTAGACTGGAGCGTACTCGTCATCCAGTGACTTTCCAAAATTGATAACGAGCTCCTTACTCTTTGCTGTATTAAGAGACAGGTTGTTCTCTGAGCACCAGCACACTAAATTCGGTACCTCCACTCTGTACGCTGATTCGTCTCTGTTGGAGATCAACCCAATCACTGCTGTGTCGTCTGCGAATTTGATGATGGTATTGGTATTAAATGCAGGTACACAGTTGTAAATGAAGAGGGAGTAGAGTATGGGACTCAATACACAATCTGGTGGTGTACCAGTGTTCAGGATAGTAGTGGAGGTCAGGTGAGGGCCCAGTCTCACTGCCTGTGAATGCTCTGACAAGAAATTCAGGACCCAGTTGCAGAGTGATGAGCTGAGGCCTAGCTGGTGGAGTTTGGAGACCAGCTTGCTGGGGATGACAGTATTAAAAGCAGAGCTATAATCAACAAACAACATCCTCACGTATGTGCCCCTTCCCTCTAGGTGTGTCAGGACAGTGTGAAGAGCTAATGAGATGGCATCCTCTGCGGACCTTTTGCTTTATAAGCAAACTGGTGCAAGTCCAGTGTAGCAGGGATAGTGACTTTAATGTGGGAGAGGACCAATCTCTCAAAGCGCTGCATTATTATTGGTGTGAGGGCAACCGGACAACAGTCACTCAAATTGTTGATGTTTGTTTTCTTCGGGACAGGCACTATGATGACTGACTTCAGGCACTTGGGGACCGTTGCCCGAGGTAGAGACAGATCGAAAATTCTCGTAAATACATCAGCCAGTTGTTCAGCACAGTCTTTAAGTACCTGGAACTCCATCTGGGCCTGCAGCTTTACATGGACTGACCCTCTGCAGCGTGTGCTGTACATCATGTGTGCTCAGTGTAAGCACCTTTTCAATCCTCCATGGCCGGGATTCTTGCACTCCCCAGATTGTTGTTAATTTCAAACCGGCCAAAGAAAGTGTTGAACTCATTAGCCACTGTGACATCACTGTGGGGGCAGACAGAGTTACTCTTGTGGTCAGTAATAGCTCTGATGCCTTGCCACATGCTCTGATTGTTGGCACTGTTAAAGTGGTCCTCTACCCGCTGCCTGTGGATGTCTTTGGCCTTTTTTATGCCTGTGCAAGTGCATGGACGTGAGCGAGTTAAACTGACACGAAGTTTAAAAGGAGACAGCTTTACAGAGCAGGCGTCAGAAAAGAGGTAGGCAGAGTAGGAGGGCTTTGGCTCAATGGGACTTCAGTGATAACGGGTCAAGGCGAGGTACGTTATTTGTGTAGAATAGAAAAGGAAGTACGTCAGTGCGGCTGGTGTTCTGTATTGGGTGTCAGATGCGGTATGTCCGGGAGACTCCCAGCATCCCGGACGGCCACATCTGCGCCAGGGTGCGTCGAGCTGCAACTCCTTAGGGACCGGGTTAAGGAACTGGAGATGCAGCTTGATGACCTTCATCTGGTCAGGGAAAGTGAGGAGGTGATAGAAAGGAGCTATAGGCAAGTAGTCACTCTGGGGCCTCGGGAGACAGATAAGGGGGTAATAGTCAGGAGAGCGAAGGGCAAAGCAGATACTACAGAATACTACAGTACTGCCCCCTGAACAACAAGTTCTCCTCTTTGAGTATTGTTGGGGGGGAACAGCCTACCTGGAGGAAGCAACAATGGCCACATCTCTGGCACAGAGTCTTGTCCTGTGGCTCAGAAGGGTAGGGAAAGGAAGAAGGCAGCAGCAATAGGAAACTTTATAGTTGGGGCCAGATAGACGATTCTGTGAACGCAGGAAGGAAACATGGATGGTAGTTTTTGACTCCCAGCTTCCAGGGTCCGGGGTCCGGGATGTTTCCGATCACATCCACAATATCCTGGAGTGGGAAGGTGAACAGCCAGAGGTCATGGTACATAATGGTACCAACGACATAGGTAGGAAAAGGGAGGAGGTCTTGAAAAGAGACTACAAGGAGTTAGGAAGGACGTTGAGAAGTAGGACCTCAAAGGTAGTAATCTCGAGATTACTGTCTGTGCCATGTGACAGTGAGTATAGGAATAGAGTGAGGTGGATGATAAATGGGTGATTGAGGGATTGGAGCAGGTGGCAGGGATTCAGAATTCTGGATCACTGAGACCTCTTTTGGGGCAGGCGT
Organism: Mobula hypostoma; assembly: GCF_963921235.1. Taxonomy (NCBI): domain Eukaryota; kingdom Metazoa; phylum Chordata; class Chondrichthyes; order Myliobatiformes; family Myliobatidae; genus Mobula; species Mobula hypostoma. The sequence goes on from NC_086117.1 coordinate 8,904,171, forward strand.
GACCTGTACAAAAAGGACGGGTTGCACTTGAATCCGAGGGGGACAATATCCTGGTAGGGAGGTTTGCTGAGGCAATTGGGGAGAGTTTAAACTAGAATTGCAAAGGGTAGAAACCGAACTGAAGAGACAGAGGAAGGGGCTGTTGGCTCACAAATAGAGAAAGCTTGAGACAGTGTGAGAGGGAAGATTGGCAGGTGATAGAGAAGGGGTGTGCTCAGACCAGTGGTTTGAGATGGGTGTATTTTAGTGCAAGAAGCATCATGAACAAAGCAGAAGAGCTTAGAGTGTGGATCAGTGCTTGGAACTATGATATTGTGGCCACTGCAGAGACTTGGATGGTTCAGGAGCAGGAAAGTGCCAGGCTATCGATGTTTCAGAAAGGACAGGGAGGGAGGCCAAAGACATAGGGGCATTGCACTCCTGATCAGAGATGGTGTCACGGCTTCAGAAAATGAGTAAGTCATGGAGGGATTGTCTACTGAGTCTCTGTGGGTGGAAGATAGGAACAGGAAGGGGTCAATAACTCTACTGGGTGTTTTTTTTTTTAAAATAGACCACTCATAGTAACAGGGACATTGAGGAGCAGATCGGGAGACAGATTCTGGAATGGTGCAGTAATAACAGGGCTGGCATGATGGGAGATTTTAATTTCCCCTATATTGATAGGCACTCAATAGAGCAAGGGGTTTAGATGGGGTGGAGTTTGTTAGGTATGTTCAGGAAGGTTTCCTGACACAATATGTAGATAAGCCTAAAGGAGGAGAGGCTGTACTTGATCTGGTATTGGGAAATGAACCTGGTCAGGTGTCAAGTCTCTCAGTGGGAGAGCATTTTGGAGATAGTGATCATAATTCTATCTCCTTTGCCATAGCATTGGAGAGGGATAGGAACAGACAAGTTAGGAAAGCGTTTAATTGGAGAAAGGGGAAATATGAAGCTATCGGGCAGGAACCAGGAAGCATAAATTGGGAATAGATGCTTTCAGGGAAATGTACGGCAGAAATGTGGTAAATGTTCAGGGGATATTTGCGTGGCGCTCTGCATAGGTACGCTCCAATGAGACAGGGAAAGCATGGTAGGGTACAGGAACCGAGGTGTACAAAGGCTTTTGTAAATCTAGTCAAGAAGAAAAGCTTACGAAAGGTTTAAAAAAACTAGGTAATGATAGAGATCTCGAAGATTATAAGGCTAGCAGGAAGGAGCTTAAGAATGAAATTAGGAGAGACAGAAGGCATTTGATAAGGTACCCAATGCAAGGCTTTGCTTTGTGGCTCCAGAATTGGCTTGCTCACAGAAGGCAAACAGTGGTTGTAGATGGATCATATTCTGCATGGAGGTTGGTGACCAGTGGTGTGCCTCAGGGATCTGTTCTGGGACCCTTTCTCATTGTGATTTTTATAAATGACCTGGATGAGGAAGTGGAGGGATGGGTTCGTAAATTTGCCGATGACACGAAGATTGAAGGTGTTGTGGATAGTGTGGAGGGCTGCCAGAGATGACAGCAGGACATGTTTAGGATGCAAAACAGGGCTGAGAAGTGGCAGATGGAGCTCAACCCAGATAGGTGTGAGGTGGTTCATTTTGGTAGGTCAAATATGATGGCAGAATGTAGTACTAATGGTAAGACTCATGGCAGTGTGGAGGATCAGAGGGATCTTTGGGTCTGAGTCCATAGGACACTCAAAGCTGCTGTGCAGGTTGACTTTGTGATTAGGAAGGCATACAGTGCATTGGCTTTCATCAACCGTGGGATTGAGTTTAAAAGCCGACAGGTAATATAACAGCTATATAGGACCCTGGTCAGGCCCCACTTGGAGTACTGTGCTCAGTTCTGGTCACCTCACTGCAGGAAGGATGTGGAAACTATAAAAAGGGTGCAGAGGAGATTTACAAGGATGTTGCCTGGATTGGGGAGCATGCCTTATGAGAATTGGTTGAGCGAACTTGGTCTTTTCTCCTTGGAGCGACAGAGGATGAGAGGTGACCTGATAGAGATGTATAAGATGATGAGAGGCATTGATCATGTGGATAGTCAGAGGCTTTTTCCCAGGACTGAAATGGCTAACATGAGGGGGTACAGTTTTAAGGTGCTTGGAAGTAGGTATAGAGGAGATGTCAGGGGTAAGTTGTTATTTTTTAAAAACGCAGTGAGTGGTGAGTGCGTGGAATGGGCTGCTGGTGGCAGTGGTGGAGTCCGATACAATAAGGTCTTTTAAGAGACTACTGGATAGGTACATGGAGCTCAGAAAAATAGAGGGCTATGGCTAACCTTAGGTAATTTCTAAGTAAGTACATTTTCAGCACAACATTGTGGGCCGAATGCCCTGTATTGTGCTGTAGGTTTTCTATGTTTCTATTTCTTTCTCTCAACCAGTCACAGCTCATCATGGATGAACACTAATGCTTAACAAAAAGTATTATTTTTAAATGAATGTTCAAGATTGCCAAATATTCAAAGTTAAGGCATGTCTATGAGGAAAGGCGAGTGAGATGGGGCTTTTCTCTCTGGAGTGGAGGAGGATAAGAAATGACTTGATAAAAGCGTACAAGATATGAGATGCACAGATCCAGTGGACAGCCAGAGCCTTTTCCCTGGGAGGAGGCATCATTTTAGGGTGACTGGAGGAAAGTACAGGAGGGATAACAAAGACATTTTTTTTTACCCCCACAGAGAATGCTGGGTATGTGGAACATTCTGCCAAGGGTGCTGGTAAGGGCAGATACATTAAGCACATTTGAGACACATTTTGGAAACCACTGTTTTTTTAATGATACGTCTTACAAGATTTGCACTTTTTAAACAAATTTGAGTATTTTCCACACTCACTGGCAGAAAGCGGTGTATCAGCTAAACTAACTGCTTAACACCTTTCTCATTTTTCATTGGCTAAGCATTAGCCATGTCATGTAATTGTTTTAATTATGTGGCCTATTCACTAATTTATCACTATCTAAGGAATTTCCCTCATCGTGTCCATGAAAGTGATATTTTTCAGAAGTCCATCTTTATTCTGTTGTCTTACACCACTTAGCATTAATTCCTCTTTTAGCATAATTTTTCAGCTGACTTATTTTCCTTAGTATTTGTACAGTTGTTTGTACTCTAAAATAAACCAAAATCTTGGAAGTAAGACTGCTCGCCATTTTTGACTCTTGGAAGAACCTGAAGGATCAGAAATTAAAGAGACCCAACAACTCTGTAGCACATGAATGATAGGAAAAGAGGGCGATGCGAGAGAAGAGATAGGGTGATCTTAGAGTAGGTTAAAAGGTCAGCATAACATCATGGGCTGAAGGGCCTGTACTGTGCTGTATTGTTTCTGTTCTATGTTAAGCTAAACAGATTTCCAGAATCAGGAACTGAGGAGGGGCAGGAGGAGTAAAAGTTCATGTCCCAACTCATTTCTTTCCCCTCCTCCTCTCCCGGGAAAGTCATGACATCTCAGACTTGCTGAGTACTGACGCAAATAACACTGGAGCAGAATATTATTTCATTATTCATGTGCTAGTCTGCTTCTAAAATGTGTGGCTTAAATTTGGAATTTTAATTAAATGATTGATTTCTCAATTAATAAATTACAAAGTGCATGCTAATTGTTTAATTGGTCACTTGATCTGCAGATCATTTATGAATAAATTGAGTTGATTTACAAAGTTTATTGATTTGACTTGACAATGAATTATTGAACAGACTAACTGATTTGCAATTTCACCAATTAATTCACAAATTTCCACAGATCAGTTCAAATATGACATTATAAATATAGAATATAGTGATATGAGACTTGTCATGGCTTACTTCTGCTTTAAATAAAACAGATATTGACAGTACATGAATGGTAATGTAAACCAGTTTCAGAATGTCTGATTTTTTAAGTAAGTAATACAAACGTGCAGTATGTTTAATAATTACACTCCAACAAGGAAACAAAGTGCAACAGTTGCCTATCTAAGGTTCTTTATAAAAGGCATTCTCCACTATTTATCTTTTATTTATTCTATTTAGAGATACAGCGTGGAATAGACCCTTTGAGCTACACCACACAGCAACTCACTTATTTAACCCTAGCCTAAACACAGGACAATTTACAAAAACAAATTAGCCTATTAACAGAAACATCTTTAGACAGTGGGAGGAAACTGGAGCACCCCAAGGAAAGCCATGGGAACACTGAAAGAAAGTTCAAGCTTTCTTGCAGAGGAGGCAGGAACTGAACTCTGATACCCTGAGCTGTAAGAGCATTGTGCTAATTACAATGTTACCATGGCACACTTTGCAAGTACCAAGACACTTTTCCCATTTTGTCAGGGTGATTTCACCATCAGCTCCTGTTCCAGATACCAAAAACAAAGGAATTCTGCAGATGCTGGAAATCCAGAGGAACTCAGCAGGTCAGGCAGCATTCCACGGAAGGTAACAAACAAACAAGACCCTTCATCAGGACTAGAAAGGAAGGGGAAGAAGCCAGGAGGAGGTGGGGGTGGGAAGAGGAGGAGAAGGAATACAAGGTGGTAGGTGACAGGTAAAGCTTGGTGAAAGGGAAGATGGATGGGTGGGACAGAGGATGAATTGATAAGCCAGGAGGTAAAGGGCTGAAGAAGGAATCTGATAGGAGAGGACAGTGGACTATGGAAGAAAGGGGAAAAAGGGGTACCAGAGGGAAGTGATGGGCAGGTGAGGAGGAGAAAGGCACAGAGAGGAGTCATAATGAGCAATGGAAAAAGAGAGGAGGGGTGGGAATTACTGCAAGTTGGAAAAATCGATGTTCCTGTCATCAGGATTGAAAGCTAACCAGATCAAATATAAGGTGTTCTCCTCCAAACCTGAGAGTGGCCTCATCGTGGCAGTAGAGTAGGCCACTTGGAACAATGAATCTTTGCAATGGTACAAACATTTGACCACATGCACCTTTTCAAATATCATCCATCACACTTATGTTAAAGTTTATTTTTAAGCCTGTGGATCTTGATTTATATAAAGGATCAAATGGAAGGTCTCCTTACTGCATCAAATAAGGTCACTGAATTATAGGAAAGATGTCAACAAAATACAGAGAATGCAGAGGAGATTTACTAGAATGTTACCTGGGTTTCAGCACCGAAGTTACAGAGAAAGGTTTAACAAGTTAGGTTCTTTGGAGCATAGAAGGTTGAGGGGGAACTTGATAGAGGTATTTAAAATTATGAGAGGGATAGATAGAGTTGACATGGATAGGCTTTTTCCATTGAGAGTAGGGGAGATTCAAACAAGAGGACATGAGTTGAGAGTTAAAGGGCAAAAGTTTAGGGGTAACACGAGGGGAAACTTCTTTACTCAGAGAGTGGTAGCTGTGTGGAATGAGCTTCCAATAGAAGTGGTAGAGGTAGGTTCGATTTTGTCATTTAAAAAAAAATTGGATAGGTATATGGACAGGAAAGGAATGGAGGGTTATGGGTTGAGTGCAGGTAGATGGGACTAGGTGAGAGTAAGCGTTCAGCACTGACTAGAAGGGCTGAGATGGCCTGTTTCAGTGCTGCAATTGTTATATAGTTATATGGTTAAAAATTCTATCTGATTGGTGGAGAAACCACCTCGGCCAGGGATTGTACACCTTTACCTATTACTGCAAACAGCAAACACCAAGATAACCCCAATGTTACTCAAGGAACATAAAATGCAATTCTTTCATTGCGACGTCAATACTGGTCAACAGAGAATTAACGGGTAATCCTGTGGAGATAAAGAATGCAGAATTCAGACGCAAATAATTGATAATTCCTTTCCTCCCAGAGATGCTGTTTGACCCACTTGGGTCCTCAGATTCCAGACTGTTGCTCCAGATTCCAGCATTTGCAGTCTTTCGTGTTTGTACATTTATTTTCATTTTTCCAGCTGATTGTGCTTCAAATGTACATCACCCCTTTAAAATGTTTAAAAGATTCTGTATCCATCACACTTACAAATAGTGAAGCACTTTCCAGATCCTCCAACTATCACTAGGTACTAAATTCACATCCAACTTCTTTCCCACACCCCAACTTCTAATTTTTCAACTGACACTTTAAGCACACACTCCTTGCATTTTTTTCCATTATCAAATTTTATGCATCTCAGCCTTTCCTGTTCTAAAATCACATCCAGTCGAGCCAGTACTTCTTCACAGCTAAAATTTTGCAATCCCAGCAACATCCTGGTAAATCAATATTTCCGTTACTTTGTAGCTCTCTCCAAATGCATTACATCGATATTCTCCAGACCAAATTCCATTTGCTGGTTTTCTATCCACCTGCAAATTCTACAGAAATCCTCTTGCAGTTTACAGCTTCCTTCCTCAATATCAGCCACAGGCAATCTTCTCAAGAGCATTTAACATTAAATCATTGACAAACAGAGAATTATAGACTCAGTGGCCATTTCATTACGTACAGGAATGGAACCTGGTGTGTCCTTTTACTGCAACAGACCATCCACTTCAAAGTTCAATGTGTGATGCATTCAGAGATGCTCTTCTGCACAGCACTATTGTAATGCACGGTTATTTGCGTTTCTGTCATGTTGGCCATTCTGCTGACTTCTCTCATTAACAAGGCATTTCCATCCTGTTACGTACCCTGTAACTGGGTTGCCAAACCAGTTAAAAATGGACCACTTAGTTGGAGTCTGGTTTAACAGAAACTAATAAAGTTTTATTAAAGAAATAAGAAACACAGTACTCTAATCATAAGGATATAAATGCAACAGGTTAGCAATGATAAAACACACATGTACACAGAACTAGGGTAATAGAAATCAATCAAGCTCTATCGCAGTCTAGGGGTAAAATGATCAGTCTCAAGTGACGCAGAGTTCAGTTCCGCTTAGTACAGTTCGCAGTAATTGCTGTTGTGCTGTTGGAGAGAGAGAGAGAGAGAGAATGCAAATTTTGATTCAAACAGACCTTTGATGTTCTTCGCAGTTAGCTTTCGGGCAAACCCTTTTATGTCTTCTATGGTCACTACCCGTGACCCCTCCGTTCCGGATACGACCGTTCTTCTGCGGTGAACTCGGCACCCAGGCAAGGGTGGACACACACACCAGGTTCCCGCCGATCGTCCCTTTTCACCCTGTGCGTATGGTTGGGTCCCGCGACCATACCTCCAAACTCGCACCAACTTGTGGGGGCACACCGCTCTTCCAGGGTCTCGTTATCTCGTGGTGTGTCATGCCTTAGCGAACCTGTTCTTTTCATCATCTCCCTGCTGGGGTATCGCCTGTCCATCAAACTTCAAACAGTTCAGGTTCAAAGCAACCGGTCTGTCAATATTCTGAAATATGTTTCTTTCTCGTTAATCTCTCTCTTATAAGCATTTTGAATGTTTCTCCATTGTCTCACTTATCTCTCTCTCAATAGCATTAATCTTCTGATAACTTGGTTTTTTGTCACAATCCACAGAACTGCCGCTCACTGGATTTTTTTTTGTTTCTCACACCATTGTTTGTAAACTGTTATGCATGAAAGTCCCAGGATATAAGCAGTTACTGAGATACTCAAACCTCCCTATCTGGCACCAACAATCATTCCACGGTCAAAGTCACTAAGATCACATTTCTGCCCCATTCTGATGTTTGACCTGAAGAACAACTGATCTCTTGATAATGTCTGCATGCTTTCAAGTACTGAGTTACTACCACATGATTGGCTGATTAGATACCTGCATTAGCAAAGTGTACAGGTGTACCTAATGAAGTAGTCACTGAGTGTAGTTCCTCCCAAACATGAGAACTCACCCACACCACTGTCAGCACTATCAAAATGAAAGTTGCTTTTCCCAAGGATCTCATTGTGTTTTATTTTCCAAGTATGCCATGCAGGACCTTCACAAAAGTCATGCCAAAATCCATGTAGACCACATCAAACCCACTTTCTTCATTACTTTCACTATTACCTCTTCAAAATATTCAGGATGGAACTTTTCCCAAACACGTCCACACAATCCAACCCTTCCCTATCCTGATGAAGTTCTTCATTGTTTCTCTTACCATGTCAACACTCACAACACGCTGGAGGAACTCAGCAGGTCGGGCAGCATCCGTGGAAAAGACCGGTTGACGTTTCGGGCCGGAACCCTTCGTCAGGACTATAGAGGGAAGAGGCAGAGGCCCTATAAAGAAGGTGGGGGGAGGGTGGGAAGGAGAAGGCTGGTAGGTTCCAGGTGAAAAACCAGTAAGGGAAAAGATAAAGGGGTGGGGGAGGGGAAGCAGGGAGATGTTAGGCAGGAAAGATGAAGAAGGAATAGGGGAAAACACAATGGGTAGTAAAAGGAGGCGGAACCATGAGAGAGGTGATCGGCAACTGGGGAAGGGGGCAGAGTGAAACAGGGATAGGGGAAGGGGGCAGAGTGAAACAGGGATAGGGGAAGGGAGGGGGAGGGAATTACCAGAAGCTGAAGAATTCTATGTTCATACTAAGGGGCTGGAGACTACCTAGACGGTGTATGAGGTGTTGCTCCTCCAATCTGAGTTTAGCCTCATCATGGCAGTAGAGGAGGCCATGTATGGCATATCCGAATGGGAATGGGAAGCAGAGTTGGAGTGGGTGGCAACCGGGAGATCCTGTCTGTTGTGGTGGTTGGAGCGGAGGTGTTCGACGAAGCAGTCCCCCAATCTGCGTCGGGTTTCACCGATGTAGAGGAGGCCGTACCGGGAGCACATTTCCCAGGTCAGAAACAATCAAGCCACTGGAAAAACCTACACCTCACTCCAAAGCACAACTCAACTCTCCTGATAACAAACAGTTCTCGTCGTCAAGACCATTCACACGTTTGACCTGAAGAATGACCCGAGATGGCCACAGATAGATTAAAACCAAACCAGTTCCAAGAGAGGCTGAAGGGAACAGTGAGAGTGATTGATTATTTAAACAAATTACAGTTAACATTGATTGTGATTGGATGACGCACATCTACAATATTCTAATACATGATGGAAAACAAAAGCCAACTAAATGGCATTGTAATGATACTGGATTCAGAAGGTTAGAAAACTTGCACAGTTTTTGTTAAACTAACGATGATTTAATGCAAGTATTCCTAACCAAGGGTGCATGATCCTACAGTGAGGCATGAGGGAAAAAGAGCAGCAAGGGAAATAACAATGAGAAGGTGGTGTGGGCACCCATGATTCATCAACGTCGTTAGGTTGCTTCTGGAATTTCCAGTTGGCGGACGACTTCCCTCCACGTTGCTCTGTCCCGACACTTGTCCACAACATCCCGAGTCTTGTCCAGCTTGGTCCAATCCTTGATGTGATCCAGCCATGTTGTTCTTTGCCTTCCCCTTCCTTTCTTTCCCTCCACCTTTCCATATAGCAAATCCGACAATGTTATCTCTCTGCATAACGTGTCCACAATAAGCAACTTTTAACTTCATAATCTTGTCCAGCAATATCCGTGGTCTATCAACTTCGGACAAAACTCTCTCATTTGAAACTTTCTCTACCCAGCTGATCTTCAACATTCATCGATAGCACCACATTTCAAAAGCATTAATTCGCTTCATGTCATCCTTCTTCAGGGTCCATGTTTTTGATCCATACCTCAGTACTGACCATACGTAACACTCGAGGAAGCGGATTCTACTTTGGATGTCTACCTTCCGATTGCATGGTAGATCTTTTAGCTTCATGAACTGGGTCTTCGCCATACCTATTCTCCTTCTGATCTCGATTTCACATCTCCCGTCATTTGTCAGACAACTGCCAAGATATTCAAACTTCCGCACCTATTCAATGTCTTGTCCACTCGCTTGTAACGATACCATCATGAATGAGTCTTTAGTGTTTGTTTTGCTTACCACCATCGATTTTCTTTTCTTAGGGTTGATTTTTAGTCTGCAGTCAAGGCTTTTCTCATTCACTTTATTCAGCATAATTTGCAGTTCGCATTTGCTGTCAGCTAACAACACGGTGTCGTCCGCTTACCTGATGTTATCCACCTTCCGGCCTCCAATTGGAATACCTGTCTCCTGATGGTCACATTCCCAAAAAATCCATTATCCATAGAGGTTGAACGAATCCGGCGAGCCAACACAGCCTTGCCTCACACCTCGTTTAATACATGCCCATGATGATAGCTCATTTTCTACCCTGACTGCCGCTTTCTGATTCCAATATAAATTCCTTATTATCTTCACATTCTCCCATCCCAGACTGTACTTACTTTCTCATGCCTTACCCATGATTAAAGAGGATTAATAATGGCTTTATAAAATCACTTGGAAAATTGAAATTCAGTTAAATAGAAATTGAAAGAATTCAAAAACTGAAAACTGAAATCGCATTTTGCTAGATAGTAAAATCAGAGATACGAGGGGTGATTGATAAGTTTGTGACCTAAGGTAGAAGGAGTCAATTTTAGAAAACCCAGCACATTTATTTTTCAACATAGTCCCCTCCTACATTTACACACTTAGTTCAGCAGTCATGCAGCATACGGATCTTGGACCTCCAGAAAGTGTCCACAGCAGGGATGATTGATAAGTTTGTGGCCTAAAATAGAAGGAGATGAGTTATACAGCTCTCGTTACATGCACATGCAGTTCAACTGTTTGAGTGATTATGCAGAAAGTTTGAAGTTAATAACTCATCTCATTGTACCTTAGGCCACGAACTTATCAATCACCCCCACTGTGGACCACTTTCTGGAGGTCCAAGACACCGACTTCTACAAAGAAGGGATCCATATGCTCCACGACCGCTGAACTAAGTGTGTAAATGTAGGAGAGAACTATGTTGAAAAATAAATGTGCTAGGTTTTCTAAAATTGACTCCTTGTACCTTAGGCCACGAACTTTCAATCACCCCTAGTAAATCCAGCTTAGGAGCAACCCATGTGACATCAGGTACTGGCAGGGATGGAAGGCACACTTCACCAAGTTTGAGCACATGATGTACAATTACTGAAAACATACATGCAGATGAATTAGGAGCAAGAGCAGACCAACCAGCATCTCAAACCTGATCTGATTAGCAACGTAACTCTGCATTTTTACCTCTCATCTCCTTGCTTTTCATGTACCTACGAGTTGAACAAGTGGATTGTTGGGTATTTTTACAAGATCACCAAAGTCATTATGAAATAGCTTAATTTGCATAACAATTAACTTCAAAAGATTAGGGTACACGAAGTTACCACACACAAAGGAGCAAAGAAAGATGGCGCTAGAGGCGTTTGCAGACTCAGGTGACATCTTCCAGTTTGTCTGCAAAAAAGTTGCTTTTTCTTCTTTTCTCACATCTTTCTTTTCAAGGTTGCTGGGGTCCTGCCAGAGTCCGTGATCTACAGCTGCTGCTCATACTGCGCATCTCCGTGAGCAGTGCATTTTTAAAATCGCTGTGTGACCTGGTGTTTCAATATCTCCAGCTGCCGTCTGGAAGACATGCGCCTTCGGGTTGAAGACTCAGTTCCTCTCAGACGTTGCCAACTGAATTGTTGTGGGACACTGAAACATCAAGACAGCAGGCAGTGTGCGTGCGCTCAGAAGAAGGCTCCTGCACTCAATTGTTCCTCTCTCTTTTTGATGGTGAGTGAGAGCCTGTTGGTCCTCCGGTCAGAGGAGTCTGATAAGCGACATGGAGGATTATAACATTGGAACAGCAAGCTGCTAGTCTCCGCTCTCACTGTTGCAGGCGAGCGGCCTCCCTTTCCCTCACTAGTGAGATATGGAAATATTGAGACGGACTGTAATTTTTGATGGACTTTCGATCAAAGTCTCTTTGGGGCTTGCTATTGCTTGCAGGGTGAGAGGGGGGCAGTGCTTTTGCGGATGCAAGCAGGGGAGGGAGAAGGCCTGATGCTTTTACTGCTGGTTGTGTGTGGGAGGGGGAGGGGACTTTTGGGTTAGAAACATAGAAAATAGGTGCAGGAGTAGGCCATTCGGCCCTTCGAATCTTGTGATCTGTTCTGTCATTCATTCTTTGGGTGTTTTTTACCCTCTGTTTTGTGGATGTCTACATAGAGCAAGAATTTCAGGTTGTATACTGTATACATATTTTGATTTAAATTCAACCATTGAACTGCGATTTAAATTGACAATGGTTTTAATGTAGTTGAAGGCAAGTTTCACAATACTTCACACAAACCAGCCGGGATGGAGATGTTAGGATAAGTGACCAAAGCTTGGTCAAAGAAGCATCTTTTTATGAAATGCCTTGGAAGAAGAAAGAAAATAGAGGGACAAAAGGTGACAATAATATTATAACAGCTGAACATGTAGTCACTTTGCCATGGGTGGCTAAGATCAGAGTTATCAGTGTTGGAATTGGAGATCTCCTGAAAGGTTGCAGAGCAGGGCAATGTTACAGGGATAGGGAACTGCAGAGTGAAAGTGAGATTTAAAAGCTAAGATATTTCTAAGTTGAGTTACTGCTGAATCAGGATGTCAGCTAGCAGAAGAATGATTTGAAAACAGAGAGTAAGGATTCAGGTAAATGCAAAACTATCAAAGGTGCAACTCAAGCTCAAGATCAATCAGTTGTTTTACATCAAATTCTCTATCATTAAAGTGTATTGATCCTGATCTCTTTAGAACATTTTAATAATCATTTCAATTTATGCCAATTAATATTTAATGTCAACTCATGAAATCTAGATAATTTGGTCCATTTACAAGTTCAGAGAATCATCTTGCTAGAAATTCAATTGTCAGACCAGGACAAATTGAACCATGGGCCTTATTAGATTATTTTTCTTATGACTCTGGAGGGCTCCAATTTGTTCCATTGAAATCTTGCAGCATTGGTGGGACATGCTGCAATCTTCTCAACCATTCAACAAAACAAGCAAAGATCACACACAGCTGACTATGAGAGATAACATGATGACAAATCAGAAGCATTAACGTTTGCATTTTGTTTCAGCAAAATTAGTGTCTGAGGAATGATCAATACCACATGGAAAACATATCCAACATTATTTAAGAGGGCAAATGCTTATTTTTCTGGATAAAATTATCACAAGAATAAGGTGACCAAGAAAGTGATTGACTATTATGTTATTTACTTTGAGTGAAACCCATTCCTGCAAGACAAATGGACATCCTCATTAGCTGACTAATATATGGAAAATATTTCTATGGAGGAGTTGAGCAATGATGCTTTCCAAATTGTGACAACGTGTGATAGAAAGAAAAACAATGAAAATTAATCATATCATGATCGATACCATGGTACACTTCAGCTATCAGCCACAAAATCAACGCAAAAGTTAAAAACTCACTCTTAATTTGGAAGTGTTAGACTATTAAGTAAATCACTTTCTCTTCACAACATAACTATCATCTTCCAAGGACACACCTTCTCATATTTGAGAATGAATTAGCCAGCTGTCTTCACTACTAACACTGACGACCAGACTGGTGAAATTCTGAGACATTCATCTTTCCACCACAATGTTCAACACTACTGACTGGGCTGGCCAATCTGAAAGACATCATCATATCCTCATTTGACCTCATTCTCACCAACCTGCTGTCACACAGATACATCCTTCTTTAAAAAAAATATTGGTACGAATGACTATCAAGGGTAAAGTTCAGATCTGAAGACTAAGTTTAAGAACTCCACAACACATGTTCTAGGTATCATTCATTTTTATATTTCCACAACTTGTCTTCTTTTGCACATTGGTTGTTAGTCAGTCATTGTTTGAACAGAAAATACTACAAAAAGTAGTGGATATGGCCTGGTCCATCACAGGTAAAACCCTCCCCACCACTGAGCATATCTACATGGATTATTGTCAGAAGAAAGCAGCATCTATCATCACAAACCCCCATCACCCAGACCAAGCTCTCTCTCACTGTTGCCATCAGGAAGAAGGTGCCAAAGTCTCAGAACCCACACTATCAAGTTCAAGAACAGTTCTTACATCTCAACCATAAGGCTCTTGAATCAGAAGAGATAACTTCACTCACTTCGATCACTGAACTTTTCCCACAACCCACTCGTTCACTTTCAAGGACTCTTCATCTCATGTTCTCAATATTTATTGCCTATTTATTTATTTCTTTCTTTTTGTATTTGCAGTTTGTTGTCTTCTGCACACTTGGTGAATGCCCAAATTGTTGCAGTCTTTCATTAATTTATTATTTATAGACCAGTTCGCCTGACAGCGGGGGGGAAGATGCTGGAGTCAATTATAAAAGATGAAATAGCGGCACATTTGGATAGCAGTAACAGGATTGGTCTGAGTCAGCACGGATTTACGAAGGGGAAATTATGCTTGACTACTCTTCTGGAATTTTTTTGCAGATGTAACTATAAAGATGGACAAGGAAGAGCCAGTGGATGTAGTGTACCTGGACTTTCAGAAAGCCTTTGGTAAGGTCCCACATAGGAGATTCGTGGGCAAAGTTGGAGCACATGGTATTGGGGGTAGGGTACTGACAGGGATAGAAAATTGGTTGGCAGACAGGAAACAAAGAGTAAGAATTAACGGGTCCCTTTCAGAATGGCAGGCAGTGACTGGTCAGGTACCGCAAGGCTCGGTGCTGGGAACACAGCTATTTACAATATACATTAATGATTTAGATGAAGGGATTAAAAGTAACATTAGCAAATTTGCAGATGACACAAAGCTGGGTGGCAGTGTGAAATGTGCGGAGGATGTTATGATAATGCAGGATGACTTGGACAGGGTGGGTGAGTGGGCAGATGCATGGCAGATGCAGTTTAATGTGGATAAATGTGAGGTTATCCACTTTGGTGGCAAGAACAGGAAGGCTGATTACCAAATGAATGGTGTCAAGTTAGGAAAAGGGGAAGTACAACAAGATTTAGGTGTCCTTGTTCATCAGTCACTGAAAGTAAGCATGCAGGTACAGCAGGCAGTGAAGAAAGCTAATGGCATGTTGGCCTTCATAACAAGGGGAGTTGAGTGTAGGAGCAGAGAGGTCCTTCTGCAGTTGTACAGGGCCCTGGTGAGACCACACCTGGAGTATTGTGTGCAGATCTGGTTTCCAAATTTGAGGAAGGACATTCTTGCTATTGAGGGAGTACAGCATAGATTCACGAGGTTAATTGCCGGGATGGTGGGACTGTCATATGTTGAAAGATTGGAGCGACTGGGCTTGTATATACTGGAATTTAGAAGGATGAGAGGGAATCTGATTGAAACATATAAGATTATTAAGGGATTGGGCACGCTAGAGGCAGGAAACATGTTCCTGATGTAGGGGGAGTCCAGAACCAGAGGCCAAAGTTTAAGAATAAGGGGTAGACAATTTAGAACGGAGCTGAGGAAAAACATTTTCACCCAGAGAGTTGTGGATCTGTGGAATGCTCTGCCTCAGAAGGCAGTGGAGGCCAATTCTCTGGATGCTTTCAAGAAAGAGTTAGATAGAGCTCTTAATGATAGTGGAGTCAAGGGATATGGGGAGAAGGCAGGAACGGGGTACTAATTGTAGATGATCAGCCATGATCACGGTGAATGGGGGTGCTGGCTTGAAGGGCCAAATGGCCTACTCCTGCACCTATTGTCTATTGTGGATTTATTGAGTATGCCCGCAATAAAATGAATTGTGGGATTGTATATGGTTACATGTATTATGATAATAAATTTACTTTGAACTTGAAATTTATGCGTGTATAGTTTTTTAAAAAAACAGCAGTGGCAGCTTTATCTAAACCAGTATGATAACAGCCTGAAAGTATCACATATGCTGAATAAAAACATCACTCTATTGTATTGTGTGATAGGATAAAGAGGAGGTTCACAAGAAGTTATTCCAGAAATGAAAGGGTTAACATATGAGGAGTGTTTGATGGCTCTGGGCCTGTACTTGCTGGAGTTCAGAAGAATGAACTTGAAGAACGAGGGAGTACTTCATTGAAATCTATTGAATACTGAAAGGGTTAGTTAGAATGGACATGGAAAGGATGTTTCCTGTAATGAGGGAGTTTATGACCAGAGGGTACAGCCTCAGAATAGGACACCCTTTTGGAACAGAGATAAGGAGTTTCTTTTGCCAGGGGGTGGTGAATATGTGGACTTCATTGCTACAGACAGCTGTGGAGGCTGTCATTGGGTACACTCAAAGCAGAGGTTGATAGATTCTTGATTAGTTAGGGCATCAAAGGTGCAGAGAAGGCAAGGGAATGGAGTTGAGAGGGATCATACATCAGCCACAATGGAATGGTGGAGTAGACACGAAGGGCCGAATGGCACGATTCTGCTATGTCTTATGCTAGTCAGACTTGTGCACTCAGTCATTTTTTGAATCTGTGTATTGTTCCTCTTGTCCTGCTAAACATTGTGGACAGTCACTGTTGTTGCCAGAATGTGTAGTGACACCAGTGGGCTGCTCCCAGCACTTCCATACATTTTGTTGGTAGTTAATGCAAATGGTAAATTTCACTGTAAATTTTAATGTTCATTTGATAAATAAGTAAATCTGAGCTTTTCAGGGATCTAATTGTCGATTTTGCACATCTTCCCATCCTCCTTTGCTCAAGTATAATTTTTGACATCTGTGCCAAGCCAAGGCCTGCCTGCATATTGCACCACAGATTCCAAGTTGAAAGCCTCTGGAGACAAAATAAAAATCGACTGATACAAAGAAAGCACATAAAAATACTGACCTTGAAGAAAATCAAACCTAAAATTGCATTATTTTAACCTTCTGGTAACCTGGGCAAGTGCGTAATCAGAATGTTTTGATATATTGCAAAACAGGTCAGGAGTATAAGGGAAAAAGTAAAACATTCTACATGAAAGAAATAAGGTGCTTTAATTACTTCAGCTTGGGTTCCCGTCCTTCACTGGTGTACTGCCAGCAGAGTAAGCCAATCAGATCTTGGACTCTTGCATTTGCCATTGTTACCACGGTCATTGGCTGCATCTTATCCTGGCTTGTCTGCATGGGGAGGTAGACATCAATGTTTTTGGTTGCTGTGGTACCTATGTGGCCCTGTGAGAGAGAAAAACAAGAAGAAAAAATTAATGGTAAAACAAAGGAATGTTCATTTTATACAAAGCATGCACTTTGTACAATCATCTAGATTTTCTTTAAGAATTGAAAACTGGAAAAATACAAAACTGGATTCAAGATATGAATGCAATTGGTTACTTCACCAAAACAAATAATATTTTACACTTCTAAGACCATAAGACCAGAATAAATAGCTGCAGATTAAAGAATAGGTTTATGTACATTGAAACATACAGTGAAATGCACCGTTTGCGTCAATGACCAACACAGCAGAGCACACAGGGGTCGCCAACACAGCATGCCCACAATGCTTACGAACCTGAACACCTTTGGAACGTGGGAGGGAACCGGAGCAACTGGAAGATGCATGGAGATCATGCAAATTCTTTTTAGACAGCAGCGGGAAATGAAATCAGGTTGCTGATGCTGTGAAGCAGATCACTAACCACAACGTTACCATGCCCCCTCCCCCCTCCATTTGATGATTTGGCCTTTTGCATCTGCTTTGCCATTTGTCAATAATATAATTTCCCTTTACTATCCAGGCAGGTAACCTTTTTTCCCTGTCATGTCCAGAAATCCATTGACCTTTGCTTCGAACAAACTCAATGGCCAACCCTCTATTGCCCTCTGGGGTTAAGAATCCTTAATATTGTTTGGAGAGACTCTGCTTATTTCAGTCCAAAGTGTTTTGCCTCATTTGGAGACCGACGTTTCAAAACTCAACAGCTATGGGAAGGAAATACCTGCCTGCATCTAGCTTTAGCCCTGTAAGGCTTGAAGCTTCAATGAGATCTTCTCTCCTACTCCTAAGCTCTGGAGAATATGGGTTTGGACCACTCCATCTCTCCCCATTTTCTGTAGTGGTTACTTGAAAACAAAACAAACCAAACCCACCAAAGACTGAGAATGAGAGTTGACACTGTATGACACACTTCCAAAATAACTAAGTTCCAAGTTGAGAAAAGTACATTCGATCCTGTATTATGAAACCAGCAAAGACGAATGATCTTATAGCAATATCAGACGAACGAAACTAATTATATAGCAAAATACTAATAACGAGTGTAATTAAATGTGATTAATGAAATGTGTTCCAATTAGTTAACAAAGTGGTCAACAAAAAAAATTACTCCCAGCTCACCCTCCCTCAACTGAAACAGTGAGAATGAGTACCTATACTCATTTGCTTCTACCACACCCAACCCATGTGACAAATTATCCATAATAAACTAGCAACACAAAAAACAATACATACAATAAACAGATGCATGGCTCCTCCACTTACTAATGACCAACAGTAAACACAATTCAAATGCAATCTTAACGAGGCCCTAATCTTAGTAAGACACCCTTAGTTTGGTCCCAAATTCACTCTCCATTGCTGTTCACGTACCATTTACCTTCCAAATCGCTGGCCGGACCTGCGTGCTAGTTTTCAGAGGCTTTTGTACAAGGACTCCAATTCCTTTGCACATCAAAATTACTAAACTTGTTTTTCTGCTTTATTTTTTAAAGTGGAAACTTCACATTCCACAAGGATACAGTACTATGCAAAAGTCTTAGACACATTTATGTAGCTAGGGTGCTGAACACTTTTGCAAGTACAATATTTGAAGTGGAGAGAGAGTTTGTAAATCTGGCAGGAGGAAAGGATTGTGGGAGTGGCAAGGGCAGATTGCTGTAGGGGGGGTGTGGGACAGGTGGCAGAGGAAAAGTGCCTGGGGGGTGGGGTGACACTTCATTCTAGACTGCTGTTTTACCTTATTCTCCCTCAATGCACTGTCAGAAATTGATTTGTATAAACAATGTGCAAGACAAACTTTCACCATCTTTGTACCCGTGACAATAATAAACCAACACTAAACTGTGCTAAACTGCTCATACAAATGATGAATAGCTGGGATTCAAGCACGAATCACAGCAGTATCTGACTAACCACATTCCTACCAATCGGACAGCTGTTAATCAACTACCATTAAAAGCTTCAGCATGTTTTAAGGGACAAGCGGCCGACACCTGCCCCTAATCTGCTGGTAACAGAACGGAAACCCTCAAAAGATAACTGGCAGGCTAGCTTTTTTGAACTGGGGTCCTAAACTGTGGAATTCAATACCTAAAACTATAAAGGATGCAGACTCAGTTGACACTGTTGAAATACCAGCTCAAAACCTATTTAACCTTGCTTTGAACTAACATCTTTTTTGTCTTTTATTTTCATGTTTATTTATATTTTCATGCTTGCACTTCATCCCATTGTAAAGCACTTTGAACTACAGTGTCTGAAAGTGTTCTGTAAATAAAGTTACTATTAAAGCTGAATATTGGAAATATTGAAAAGGTCGAGCAACATCTATGGTAAGAGGCACTACTGTTCCAGGTTAACCACTTTTCAGAGTTGTGATGCCACAGTTGAGATGTGACATGGAAACTGTAGAGAGGAGTAAGAGAACATGGAAGGTCTCTGTTAGGACAGTAAAATCTATCTGAATCCCAAGAGGGGAAATTTATAGAAGGCCTATGAGATGTCTTTTTAGAGCAGCTCGTGGTTGAGCCCATGAGGGGATCAGCTATTCTGCAATATTATACAATGAACCAGAATATATTAGTGAGTTGAAGGTAAAGAAACCCCTCAGGATAAGTGATCATAATATCGCAAACACGAGGAAATCTGCAGATGCTGGAAATCCAAGCAACACAAACAAAATGCTGGTGGAACGCAGCAGGCCAGGCAGTATCTACTGGAAGAGGTACAATCGACATTTTGGGCCGAGACCCTTCGTCAGGACTAGGGTCTCAGCCGGAAACGTTGACTGTACCTCTTCCAATAGATGATGCCCGGCCTGCTGCATTCCACCAGCATTTTGTGATCATAATATGATTGAATTCATCCTGCAATTTGAGATGGAGAACCTAAAGTCAGATTTATCAGTATTACAGTGGAGTAAAGGTATTTACAGAGGCTCGAGAGAAGCGCCAGCCAAAATAAATTGGGAAAGAACACTGGCAGGGATGATGACAAAGAGTAGAATTTCTGGGAGCAATTCTTAGGGCGCAGGATATACTTATCCCCCAAAGAACAAAGTAGTCTAAAGGCAGGATGACACAACTGTGGCTGACAAAAGAAATCAAAGCCAACTAGAAGCCAAAGAGAGGGCATAAAATAGAGCAAAAATTAGTGGGAAGTTAGAGGATTGGGAAGCTTTTGAAAACCAACAGAATGCAACCCAAAAAAAGTCACAAAGAAGGAAAAGATGGAATATGAAGGTAAGCTAGCCAATAATAATAAAGATACCAAAAGTTTTTTCAGATACATAAAACGTAAAGGGAAATGTCAGTAGGTATCGGACTGCTGGAAACTGATGTTGGAGAGGTAGTTATGGGGTCAAGGAAATGGCAGATGAAATGAAGAAGTATTTTGCATCAGTCTTCATTGTGGGAGAAATTAGCAGTATGTCAGAAGTTTGAGTGTGTCAAGGGTGTGAATTTGGCATTGCTAGGGAGAAGGTTCTTGGGAAACTCAAAGGTCTGAAGGCAGATAAATCACCTGGACCAGATGGTGTACACCCCAGGGTTCTGAATGAAGCAGCTGAAGAGATTGTGGTGGCATTGGTAGTGATCTTTCAAGAATGAACTGATTCTGGCATCGTTCCAGAGGACCGGAAAATTACAAATGTCACTCCACTCTTCAAGAAGGGAGAGAGGCAGCAGAAAGTAAGTTTTGACCTCAGTGTCCAGAGGATATTTCCCTTGGTGGGGGAGTCCAAGGCCATCTGCCCTCAGTGGTTGGGAAGATGCTGAAGTCAATTGTTATGGATGTAGTTTTGGGGTACTTGGAGGTACATGATAAAACAGGCTGTGGTCGGCATGGTTTCCTCAGGGGAAAATCTTGCCTGATAAATCCACTGGAATTCCTTGATGAAATTCAAGCAAAATAGACAAAGGAGAATATATTGATGTTGTGTACTTGGATTTTCAGAAGGCCTTTGACAAGGTGCTACACATGAGACTGCCGAACAAGGTACGAGCCCATGGTATTACAGGACAGAAACTGGTATGGTAAGAGCACTGGCTAATTGGCAGAAGGAAAGAGTAAGAATACAGGGAGCCTTTTTCAGTTGGCTGCCAGAGACTAGTGATGTTCCATAGGGGTCTGAGTTGGGACTGATTTTTTTTTACGTTAAATGTCAATGACTTGGATGATGGAATTGATGGCTTTGTAGTCATGTTTGCAGATGATAATGAAGAGGTGCAGGTAGTTCTGAGGAAGTAGAGAGGCTACAGAAGGGCTCAGACAGATTAGGAGAATGGGCAAAGTGACAGCATATGGAATACAGTGCAGGGAAGTGTACAGTTGTGCATTTCGGTAGAAAAAAATAAAAGGGTGGGCTATTTTCTAAATAGAAAGAAAATTCAAAAATCTGAGGTGCAAAGTCCTTGTGCAGTATTCCCTAAAGATTAATTTGCAGGTTGAGTCCACGGTGGGGAAGGCAAATGTGATGTTAAGCATTCATTTTGAGAGTACGAGCATATAAAAGCAAGGATGTAGTTGTTGAGGCTTCATAAAGCAGTGGTGAGACTACAATTGGAATATTGTGAGCAGTTTTGGGACCCTTATCGGAGAAAGGATGTGCTGACCTTGGAGAAGCTGCAAAAGAGTTCACGAAAATGATTTTGAGATTAAAAGGCTTGTCTTGTGGGAAGCCTTTGATGGCTCTGGGCCTATACTCACTGGAATTCAGAAGAACGGGGGTGTGACCTAACTGAAACATTACATGTTGAAAGGTTTGATAGAGTGGATGTCCAGAGGATATTTCCTTTGGTGGGGGAGTCCAAGGCCAGAGCGCACAGCTTCAGAACAGAGGAACTTCCATTTAGAACAAAGATGAGAATGGACTCCCTTGTCCATTCATCCCCCCCATCCCTTCCCACCAATCTCCCTCCCGGCACTTTTCCTTGTAAGTGGAACAAGTGCTACACCTGCCCTTACACTTCCTTCCTCACCACCATTCAGGGCCCCAGACAGTCCTTCCAGGTGAGGCGACACTTCACCTGTGAGTCAGCTGGGGTGATATACTGCATCCGGTGCTCCCTATGCGGCCTCCTATATACTGGTGAGACCCGACACAGACTGGGAGACCGCTTCGCTGAACACCTATGCTCTGTCTGCCAGAGAAAGCAGGATCTCCCAGTGGCCACACATTTAAATTCCATGTCCTATTCCCATTCTGATATGTCTATCCACAGCCTCCTCTACTGTCAAGATGAAGCCACTCTCGGGTTGGAGGAACAACACCTTATATTCCATCTGGGTAGCCTCCAACCTGATGGCATGAACAGTGACCTCTCTAACTTCTGTTAATGCCCCTCCTCTCCTATCCCTCATTTATTTATTTATTTCCCCCTTCCTTTCTCTCTCTTTTTTCTCCCTCTGTCCCTCTCACTATATTTTCCTCCGGTGCTCCCTTCCCCTTTGCTTTCCCCCCAAAGGCCTCCCGTCCCATGATCCTCTCCCTTTTCCAGCCTTGTATCCCTTTTGCCAATCAACTTTTCAGCTCTTGGCTCCATCCCTCCCCCTCCTGTCTTCTCCTATCATTTCGGATCTCCCCCTCCCCCTCCCACTTTCAAATCTCTTACTAGCTCTTCTTTCAGTGAGTCCAGACGAAGGGTCTCGGCCCGAAACGTCGACTGTACCTCTTCCTTTAGATGCTGCCTGGCCTGCTGTGTTCACCAGCATTTTGTGTGTGTGTTGCTTGAATTTCCAGCATCTGCAGATTTCCTCATGTTTGAGGAGGGATTTCTTTAGCTAGAGAGGGTTGAATCTGTGGAATTTGTCGCCACAGGCGGGTATGGAGGTCCAGTCATTTGCTGTATTTAAAGTGGAGTTTGATAGATTCTCGATTAGTCAGGGCATGAAGGGCTACAAGGAGAAGGCAGGAAATTCGAGCTGAGGGGAAAAATGAATCAGCCATGATGAAATAGCAGAGCAGACTCGATGGGCCATATGGCCTAATTCTGCTCCTTTATCAAGCAGGCACGTGGAGATCAGCGAGTTAGACCAGTGCGAAGTTTAAAAGGAGATAGCTTTACAGAGTGGGCGACGAAGTAGAGAAAGACTGTAGGAGGACTTTGGCTCAATGGGGCTTCGGTGATAACAGGTTGAGGCCAGGTAGGTTACTTGTGAAGAACAGAAACAGGACGTATGTCTATGAGGCCAGTGTTCTGTACTGGGTGTCAGATGTGGGATGTTGGGGAGACTCCCAGACTCCTGGACAGCCACATCTGCGCCAGGTGCGTCCAGCTGCAGCTCCTTCGGGACTGCGTTAGGGAACTGGAGCTGCAGCTCAATGACCTTCGTCTGATCAGGGAAAGTGAGGAGGTGGTAGAGAGGAGCTATAGGCAAGTAGTCACACCAGGGCCCCGGGAGACAAATAACTGGGTAATAGTCAGGAGAGGGAAGGGCAAGAGGCAGATACTAGAGAATATCCCTCTGGCTGTCCCCCTTAACAATAAGTACTCCTCTTTGAGTACTGTTTGGGGGGGGGGGGGGAGAGAGAGACAGCCTACCTGGGGGAAGAAGAAACAGTGGCTGTGCCTCTGGCACTGAGTCTGGCTGGCCCTGTGGCTCAGAGGGTAGGGAAAGGAAGAAGGCAGCAGTAATAGGGGATTCTATAGTTCGGAGGTCAAACAGGCAATTCTGTGGACGCAGGAAGGAAACACGGATTGTAGTTTGCCTCCCAGGTGTCAGGGTCCAGGAAGTTTCTGGTCACATCCATGATATTCTGAAGTGAGAAGGTGAACAGCCAGAGGTTGTGGTACATATTGGTACCAATGACACAGGGAGGAAAAGGGAGGAGGTCCTGAAAACAGACTACAAGGAGTTAGGAAGGAAGTTGAAAAGCAGGACTTCAAAGGTTGTAATTTTGGGATTACTACCTGCGCCACGCAACAGTGAGTATAGGGATAGAGTGAGGTGAATGATAAATGTATGGTTGAGGGATTGGAGCAGGTGGCAGGGATTCAAATTTCTGGATCATTGGGACCTCTCTTGGGGCAGGCATGACCTGTACAAAAAGGACGGGCTGCACTTGAATCCGAGGGGGACCAATATCCTGGCAGGGAGGTTTGCTAATGCTATTGGGGAGAGTTTAAACAAGAATTGCTGGGGGTCGGTGGGAACCAAACTGAAGAGATGGAGGAAGGGGCTGTTGGCTCACAAATAGAGAAAGCTTGGAGACAGTGCGAAAGGGAGGATAGGTAGGTGACAGAGAAGGGATGTGCTCAGACCGATGGTTTGAGATATGTCTGTTTTAATGCAAGAAGCATCACAAACAAAGCAGATGAGCTTAGAGTGTGGATCAGTACTTGGAGCTGTGATATTATGGCCATTACAGAGACTTGGATGGTTCAGTGGCAGGAATGGTTACTTAGACTGCCAGGCTACAGATGTTTCAGAAAGGCCAGGGAGGGAGGCAAAAGAGGTGGGGTCGTGGCACTCCTGATCAGAGATAGTGTCACGGCTGCAGAAAAGGAAGAAGTCAAGGAGGGATTGTCCACTGAGTCTCTGTGGGTGGAAGTTAGAAACAGAAAGGGGTCAATCACTCTACAAGGCGTTTTTTATAGATCACCCAATAGTAACAGGGACATCAAGGAGACAGATTCGGGAAAGGTGTAATAACAACAGGGTTGTCGTGGTGGGAGATTTTAATTTCCCAAATATTGATTGGCATCCCCCGAGAGCAAGGGGTTTAGATAGGGTGGAGTTTGTTAGGTGTGTTCAGGAAGGCTTCCTGACACAATATATAGATAAGCCTACAGAGGAGAGGCTGTACTTGATCTGGTATCGGGAAATGAACCTGGTCAGGTGTCAGGTCTCTCAGTGGGAGGGCATTTTGGAGATAGCGATCATAATGCTATCTCCTTTACCATAGCATTGGAGAGGGATAGGAACAGAGAAGTTAGGAAAGTGTTCAATTGGAGAAAGGGGAAATATGAAGCTATCAGGCAGGAACTTGGAAGCATAAATTGGGAACAGATGTTCTCAGGGAAATGTACGGCAGAAATGTGACAAATGTTCTGGGGATATTTGCGTGGCATTCTACATAGGTATGGTCCAATGAGACAGGGAAAGGATGGTAGGGTATAGAAACCATGGTGTACAAAAGCTGTTGAAAATCTAGTCAAGACAAAAGAAAAAGCTTATGAAAGGGTCAAAAACCTACGTAATGATACAGATCTTGAAGATTATAAGGCTAGCAGGAAGGAGCTTAAGAATGAAATTAGGAGAGCCAGAAAAGGCCATGAGAAGGCCTTGGTGAGCAGAATTAAGGAAAACCCCAAGGCATTCTACAAGTATGTGAAGGGTCAGAGGATAAGACTTGAGAGAATAGGACTAATCAAGTGTGACAGTGGAAAAGTGTGTATGGAACCAGAGGAAATAGCAGAGATACTTAATGAATACTTTGCTTCAGTATTCACTACGGAAAAGGATCTTGGCGATTGTAGAGATGACTTACAGCGGATTGAAAAGCTTGAGCACATAGACATTAAGAAAGAGGATGTGCTGGAGCTTTTGGAAAGCATCAAGTTGGATAAGTCACCAGGACCGGATGAGATGTACCCCAGGCTACTGTGGGAGGAGAGGGAGGAGATTGCTGAGCCTTGCCAATGATCTTTGCATCATCAATGGGGATGGGAGAGGTTCCAGAGGATTGGAGGGTTGCAGATGTTGTTTCCTTATTCAAGAAAGGGAGTAGAGATAGCCCAGGAAATTATAGACCAGTGAGTCTTCATTCAGTGGTTGGTACGTTGATGGAAAAGATCCTGAGAGGCAGGATTTATGAACATTTGGAGAGGCATAATATGATAGGAATAGTCAGCATGGCTTTGTCAAAGGCAGGTTGTGCCTTACAAGCCTGATTGAATTTTTTGAGGATGTGACTAAACACATTGATGAAGGTAGAGCAGTGGATGTAGTGTATATGAATTTCAGCAAGGCATTTGCTAAGGTACCCCATGCAAGGCTTACTGAGTAAGTAAGGAGGCACGGGATCCAAGGGGACATTGCTTTGTGTATCCAGAATTGGCTTACCCACAGAAGGCAAAGAGTGGTTGTAGACGGGTCACCTTCTGCACGAAAATTGGTGACCAGTGGTGTGCCTCAGGGATCTGTTCAGGGACCCCCTCTCTTCATAATTTTTATAAGTGACCTGGATGAGGAAGTGCAGGGATGGGTTCGTAAATTTGCTGATGACACAAAGATTGGGGGTGTTGTGGGTAGTGTGGAGGGCTGTCAAGAGGTTACAGCAGGACATTGATAGGATGCAAAACTGGGCTGAGAAGTGGCAGATGGAGTTCAACCCAGATAAGTGTAAGGTGATTCATTTTGGTGGGTCAAATATGATGGCAGAATCTAGTATTAATGGTAAGCCTCTTGGCAGTGTGGAAGATGAGGGGTCTTGGAGTCCGAGTCCACGGGACACTCAAAGCTGCTGCGCAGGTTGACCCTGTGGTTAAAAAGCCATATGGTGCGTTGGGCTTCATCAACCGTGTGACTGAGTTTAAGAGTCGAGAGGTATTGTTACAGCTATATAGGATCCTGGTCAGGCCCCACTTGGAGTACTTTGCTCAGTTCTGGTCACCTCACTACAGGAAGGACGTGGAAACCATAGAAAGGGTGCAGAGGAGATTTACAAGGATGTTGCCTGGATTGGGGAGCATGCCTTATGAGAACAGGTTGAGTGAACTTGGCCTTTTCTCCTTGGAGCAACAGAGAATGAGAGGTGACCTGACAGAGGTGTATAAGATGATGAGAGGCATTGATCATGAAGATAGTCAGAGGCTTCTCCCAGCGCTGAAATGGCTAACACAAGAGAGCACATTTTTAAGGTGCTTGGAAGTAGTTATAGAAGAGATATCAGGGGTAAGTGTTTTTTTTAAGCAGAGAGCTGTGAGTGCGTGGAATGGGCTGCCAGTGATGGTGGTGGAGGCGGATACAATAGCGTCTTTTAAGAAACTCCTGGATAGGTACCTGGAGCTTAGAAAAATAGAGGGCTATGGGTAACCTTAGGTAATTTATAAGTACATGCTCGGCACAGCATTGTGGGCCAAAGGGCCTGTACTGTGCTGTAGGTTTTCTATCTTATGGTCTTATAATCTAAATTGCAAAATTGTACGTGATCTTTTAATCTTGTGGCCTCTGTTGGTCAAGGTCAACCATGGACGTTATGTAAGCCAGGGCAGTATGATATGGAATCCAAAAGAGTGGCAGAAATCGATACTGTTTGGTACTGATGGTGTTGCATGAGTTGCCAGTCAGCATGGAACTCAACATGGGACTGCCTTAGGGACTTCATCTCCAAATTTTTCCCTGGGCTTTACTCAAAGCCTTCCCAATGAGGGGGTATTGCCACAAGGCACCAGAGGTTTGAAATCAGAGTTTTCCTTCTCCTAGATGAGCTGCCGACCACAGCTGATGAGCCCCATCTGCCCAAAGCGACTGGTTTTAAGGCACCGGTGACCGACCTTCACCCCTTCTTTCTGTCAGCAGAAACAGTTCCTCAAGCTCAGTTGCTAAGCCACACGTGAAGGCCAGGAGCTGGACTTGGTTGTCAGAGGTTATTTGACAACTGGCAACATTTAACAGGTAGAGGGAGCTTAATCCCACCACCACTCCCAGCTATGACATCTGTAAGAAACCGATCTTTTAACTTCAAGATTACAATCACGTGCATCAATTGGATTTTGTCATTAATCAGAAAGACATCACATTAAAATGAAATATAAATAAAGATCAATCAGTGCAGAACAGAGAATCTCTTTCACCAAATGAAAATGTTTTAGATGAGTTCAGAGTCCTGATTTTCCAATCGGTTATTTTAACATCAGCAGGAAAACATTTAAAATAAATCTTCTGCTTAAAAAGATATGTAAATAGAACACCACTCCCAGTAATATAATAATGCCAATCAGAAAGTTTAATTTCAGGATTCACACTTCGAAGTATTTAAAGGAAATTCCAACCTCCAGCTGAAATAAAACTAAAACACATTCAGGTAGCTGGAGATTTTTTTTAATATATCTATTTAAAAAAATCTATGTGTCTATTTAGCATGTTAATGCTACGATACCCATAAAATATGCAACCCACCTTACTGCTATCAGCTATCAATTTAAGTTGTAGTGACCTTTGGTGGGTCACAGAAATTGTCAGAGTATTTAAAAAAAAGTTTGCATGTAACAGTACATGACACCAGGAACCTCTGCGTTCAACTGAGCCTGTGTGAGCATTTTGATAGAATTTTCCAATTAATTTCAATCCCCTGGCTCTTCCCTTATGGTCTTGTTGATTTTACTTTTGAAATATTCATCTATATCTTGACCTAAATAATAAAACTGAAACTAGTTCTACCATCATTTTGTCCATTCTATTGCCAACCGCAGCAATACACTGCACAGAATACAGCTCCAATATTGCCCTTAGTTTCCTGAAAACTCTCAGGAGCAGAATGTAGACATTTACCGATAACATTAGCATTCAGAGTCAGATACTTCGAAATGGCATTTCGAACCATTTCAAGTGTGCTCCTTGGCCCCACGTTACATCATCAACCACAAATTTTCTGCAGTTCTTGGATTCAAATGCATCCTAAATAAAGAGGATGCATACTGCACATTTGTTATAGTTTTTCCATGTGCTGATTCTGAAGTTTATATGAAGCAGTTTTGGATTTTTCTCCACAACTATCTTTTTTCATGGGGGAGGGGATGGCACGTTCCTACTGGGAACCCTTCTGACAGACCAAAAGCTCAATAAACAAGGAGCTACAGGAAAAATGTGCCATATTACTGTCCAGCACAGCTAATCAAATGAAGTCTGACTGGACCACAGGGTGCTTCCAGTACAGAAAGACAAAACCAGTTTCAAGAGAACACTGCAGCATGGAAGTGCAACACTTTAAAACATGGGAGACATTTCCAAGAGTTGCTTTAAGCACAATCTGTAAAACAGTCACCACGTTTTCTCATCGTTGCTACCCAATCAGCCAGATTTTATATCTGAAGTAGTAAGTGAACAATTGTCAGCACTCAACAATATCTACATGATGGTGGACACATGCTGCTTATTGCCTTGTGCACCATTTGATGGCTGCCTAAATTAGATGTGACACCCTGTAGGCTGCACAGTATACAACTATTGATATTTTAAATTAGCATTGCACTGATCCACACATTCACAGCAGTAAAACAAATCACATTACAATTTCTGAAATTTTAATACTTCCCAATTGTTGATATATGTGTGAATTGACTGAAAACGATGTTGTTTTGAATGATACGTCAATGAAAGGACAACATTTTGCACTCAGGGCCTTTCCAAACATTTCCAAAATCACCAAGATGTCTATTTTTGGGAACAAACATAAACCAAGTATCACTTTGGGAATATTAATGTCAGTTACCAAACAAGGTAAAGATGAACGTCTGCTTAAGTTGTTTCAACGCCAGCCTCAGAAGAGCATCCTTGTCATGTTTTACCATTCACTTAATGGCACTTGAAAATTTCTACAGATGTACCGCGGAGAACATTTTAATTGGCTGCAAAACTGTGTGGTATGGTGGGGGGGGGGGTGCTACTGCACAAGATTGAAGTAAGCTGCAGAGAGTTATAAACTAGTCACCTTCATCATGGGTACTAGCCTCCGTATATCCAAGAAGTCTTCAAGGGGCGGTGCCTCAAAAAAAAGGACCCCCATCACCGAGGACATGCCCCCTTCTCCTTGCTACTGTCAGGAAGGAGGGACAGAAGCCTGAAGGCACACAGAGACAAGAGGAAAAGAGAGACAGAGAGAGAGAGAGATACATACACATACACTGTAACTGACAGTCTTTTCTCTGCATTATACTGCTGCCGCAAAGTTAACAAATTTCATGACATAGGCTACTGATATTAAACCTGATTCTGATAGTGACCTTTACCCTACTTTCTGTGCGAGACTGTTCATTAACGGTTTATGTTTACTGAGACTGTTCAATTGTGGAGCTTTCAAAC
Source organism: Mobula hypostoma (assembly GCF_963921235.1). Classification (NCBI taxonomy): domain Eukaryota; kingdom Metazoa; phylum Chordata; class Chondrichthyes; order Myliobatiformes; family Myliobatidae; genus Mobula; species Mobula hypostoma. The sequence continues at coordinate 8,934,166 of NC_086117.1, forward strand.
CAGCAGTCAGGATACTGTCTGTATGGATCCCAAAATCACAACCATCTGAACTCATGGAAAAAATCCAAGAGATAAAGTCCTATAACAGCTGTATTGTAGATCGGAATTCATACCATTTTCTTTATAGGATTTCATCAACATTTCTAAAAGATGTTGCACCTTCTTTCCCTCATTCTATTTTGCAAATCTACTCAAATGCACATTTTCACAAGTCCCAGGGAAAATTATTGCAATATAAAATTCTATTGGTAACACTCAAATTATTGAAATAGGATTCAAATAGTTTCATCACAAATAGGAAACAAAAAAATAACCTTTTCAATATACAGTAAATTATTCAAGCAATGTAAAAATGAAAGTAACAACAGTATGCGTGTGACTCAAAAAATGAGCTTTCATCCACAGTGCAGAGATAAAACCTATGTTGAGAAGATCTAGGCCACATAAATAATTCACAGTTACATGATCTATTCCATTAATGCCATATTCCATACTGATAACACAACATCATTGCCAAGTAATTCCAGGGGTGTTCAAATGTAATTTTTTAAAACTTCTATCTCTTTAAATCACTTTCTAGAAAAATCAATAAGCTTTAAATGTTAAAATAGGATTTTTATCACCATAAGAATGAATTACAGATTCCAAACTCTATTAATCCTCAGAGAACAGGGTGCTCCTCAAAGACTTAAATGTCGATGTAAAGATTTAATCAAATACTATTGGAGGAACATTCCTCAATCCATTATCCGATGATGTATCACTGGATAGAGGTTGCAGGACAGTCATTAATACTCTTGTAAATTACTAAAAAGAACCAAGTATTTCATAACATTCAATTGCTAAACCATTTGAGAAAGCCATTATAAGTTAAAAAGAATTCAAAGTAAATTATCAAAGTACTACCGGTGTCACCATATACAACCCTGCGATTCAATTTCTTGTCGGCATACTCAATAAATTCAAACCCATGATAGAATCAATGAAAGACTGCACCAACTGGGCATTCAACTATTGTGCAAAAGACAACAAACTGCAAAAACAAAAGTAATGAAATAATAACAATAAATATTGAGAACTTGAGATGAAGAGTCCTTGAAAGTGAGTCTATCGGTTATGAGAACTGTTCAATGATGGGGCGATTGAAGTTGACTGAAGTTATTGCTTTTGGTTCAAGGGTAATAACTGTTCCTGAACCTGATCATGCAAGGACCTTCTTCCTGATAGCAGTGAGAAGAGAGCACGACCTGGTTGGTGGGGGTCCCTGATGATGGATGCTGCTTTCCTGCAACATCACTCCATATAGGCAAGCTCAATGGAGGGGAGGGTTTTACCTGTGATGGACTGGACCATATCCACTTCTTTTTGTAGGATTTTCGGTTCAAGGGTCCTGATAGTTCCATACCAGGCTACGGTCCAGCCAGTTAATATACTCTCCACTACACATCTGAAGTTTTTCAGAATTTTAGATGTCACGCCGAATATTTGTGAAGTCAAGGTGCTGCTGTGCTTTCTTCATAATTGCACTTAGGTGAATATAGTTGACAAAGACTGCAGTTACTTGAATTAAATTCATTTTGAGAAAGGACAAAATATTTTAAACTCACTTTTTTTGTTCACCAGAAATATTTTTGTGCTTGGTAAGTAACCATTGGTGTTTCGGGTAAAATCAAGGCAGTTTAGAAACCTTTTACCATTAATTATTTTGGATTTCAAACAAAAGTTGCCAATGATTAATCATTGCGCCTTTATTTCATGTGATCTTGAAACCATGGTGCTCATAGATTTAAGAAAAACAAAACAAATCTTCACAAACACAAGTTGCAACAGTCTTTAACAATAGACAAATAGTTCATGATTTACAGTTAAAACATTAAGCAAAAGTATTAAGTATTGATGGCACAGTCAGCTATGCACTTAAAAAAAGGTTTCCTCAAAAGCACATATCAAAAAGGAATAATAAATTGCAATTGATTGAATTTGCCACCAAAATAATCAACTAACTCTTAATTTGTCACCCTTTAGCACGATAAGGTATTTGGCTCAGTGGAGTTTTCAATCCTGCATGCAAATACATTCTTGGGTCTGAACACACACTCAAGTAACACAGAGAAAATGTCAGAGAAACTCAGTCAGTCATGGGGCATTTACAGAGGGGATAAAAAGTGTCTCAGGCCGAGAATTTGACTGTTTATTTCTCTCCATAGATGCTACCTGACTTTCTGAGTTCCTCCAGCATTTTGTTTGTGTTGCTTCAGATTTTAAGCATCTGTAGTATCTGTTGTGCATCAGAAACTTGAGTGACATCAAAGCTGCTCTTTCTTGGTGAGGACATGACACCAATGGTTCAACTGCATGTTACAGGGATGAAATGAGACTATGACATTATAGAGAAAAAGCTAGCAAAAAAAAACCCTCCAAGCATCCTAGCTACAATTATTTTCAATCTACACAGCAAAAAGTAGGTTATCACAATGCTGATTATGCAATGCACAGTGACTCGCCGTTTGCTTACAAAACAGTGAAAACACTTCCAAAGTAATGGGTACAGAATGCTCTGGGGAAATGCAAAGTTCTTTCTTCACAGAAAAAAATTTAGAAACAGCTCACTTCAGTGACAACCTAACAAAACATGCACAAAAATAGTACAAAACATGATGAAAATTACTCAAAATGGCAATGCACTTAGAAACCATTTAATGGCATTTACTTAAGTCAGTAAGCTGCATATACATTAAGGGTGGAATATTATACGTCCTCTGTGCAATGAAATAGGACATGGAATTTAACGGCTTACAGTACACTTGGGGCATTTTAGGCTCACTGTATACATTTAAGAGAAAAATCCTAAATGTGTAGATTGACAATTCACCATTTCACTTGAGTGGAAGAGAATATCGCTAGATTGATTTTATGGGAGAAACAAATCAGACCAAGGATCTACACCAGGGATATTTTAATACTGTAATTGAAAACACCAGATTTCTTACTTAGGGAATATCAAGGACTGCGATTTATAGAGATGCAATTTTTTAAAAGAGGACTTTATATGAATAGAGCAGATAAACAATAAAACAAACAAATCTATCTCACTGCATCAAGATTACTTTTACTCTATTCGAGTCTTCAACATGCACCATGGACAGACTGGCATATGGGGTCAAACAGCAGGCAAGCATCAATGCAGGCTGCAGGACAAATAGTAACAGCAGGGTTAATTGGCAAATAAACAAAGATTGATTTGTGGAAATAGGTCAACTGACCATTTCGTGTAGAGTGGAGCCAATTTATTGAACTTAATTGCATTATTGAGGTTTACGCTCACTGTCAGTGCAGCAAAGTTAAAAGGGCAATCTGCAATTAAACACAATTTGAAGTTTAATTTGATTTCCTCACCCCATCTACCAGATCTCTGCTCCTCAAACTTTAATATCCCAGCTTCTTTTGAGGTAAGTTCGCTGACACACATGTTAAAAACAATTTCCATAAAATGCAAAGTCAAAGAATAAAAAAGACTAACTTTTGTAGACAGGACCATTGCCACTGTCCATCACCACCAGTCAATACATTATATGCTGTATGGCTACACATAATGATAAAATTATGGCCAAGGAGAGTAACATCACTGTCAAATCAAACTAAGTTTGACAGTTACAGAAGTTATGCACATTAATTTAAAGCAATGGTCCTTCACTCGATGCAATTCTTCCGAAATAAATACTTAACTTCTATTGGGAGAAGATCCAGTAGTTTTTATTCTCCACATTAAGTAGACTTTTTTTTTTGAGTAAACTGACTTGGTGATTGTACAACAGGCTGTTTGCCATTGTAACACATACAAAATATTGGAGGAACTCAGCAGGTCAGGGAGTATCAATGGCATGAAATATACAAATCATCGTTTTGGGCCAAGACCCTTCATCAGGACTGAAATGGAAGGGAGATGAAGCCAGGATAAGGTGGTGGGGGAGAGGAAGAAGTACAAGCTGGCACTGATGGGTGATATGAGGCGAGGGGGAAGGCAGGTGGATAGGGAAGGGGTTATGAAGTGAGAAGCTGGGAGGTGATAGGTATGACAGGTAGGCTGAAGAAGGAATGTGATGGGAGTGGACCAAGGGAGAAAGCAAAAGAGGAATGTGTCATATACCCATTCCACCACAAAGCTATTTATTGACAATAATACTTGAACCTCTCTGATATCTACTCTTGCACAACTGAAAGAAAACTACAAGAAAATATTACAGTAACAACCCAAATATCTTCCCAGAAGCACTCAAAAGCAAAATAAGAAACGAAGGTACAAAGATATATTAGGCCAGATGACCAAAGTCACCATCAGATGATGTAGTGGCTTGAAATATATTTTAAAGCTTTCACTGTTCACAAAATAATGGTTATATAAAATCCCAAATAGCCTTGTTGGTTCATTCTTTCTCACATGGTCGTGCACTTGGTTATCATTCAGGAATGAAAGATTCCCTTTCAGTCACATGCCTCCAGTATGCAAATAGAAAATTCTTCAGAAAAATTACATCATGCATGGACAATTTCACAAATTCTGGTCCTGAAATATCAATACTGACACTTTGGAAAACTTCATTAGTCATGAAGAAGTAAACAAGACTTTGAATCATTCTTGCTCCGGCTTTCAGCTGTTTACTTAATATCATAGCTGAAATTTATGTCAATTAAAAACTGCAAAACGAAACTGATGCAAGATCCCAGTAGTTCTGTCATGAATCATCCAAAAAGTCAGGGATGATCTTGTCTTTCAAAATCGATCAGGGACTGTCCTTTTTCATTTTTGCCTCCTGCATTTCAATTCTTTCCTTGTTTCACTGAAGCACTAAACTGCCTGTTTGCTTTTCAGCTTGCTCACTTAACATCTACAACTTCTGCTTTCCCCAAATTCAAAAACTGGATTAATTAATTCATTCATTCAGTTAATTAATTAATTAATCTCCTCCACATCTATCAACAGGGCACTGAACCCATTTTCACTGTCACAACAGGCAAGATTTCTCAAATATAATGGTTGTATTGCACCTCCTCTTTTAAGCTGCTCTACAACTCCACCTTTGGAGACTCAAAATTCAAAGTAAATTTATTATCAGAGTACAGAGACATCACCATATACTACCCTGAGATTCTTTTTCTTGCAAGCATTCACAGTGGAAGAAATACAAAAGAACCAATGAAAAACTGCACAAACAGACTGAAAACAACCAATTTGGAAAAGACCAAAGAAATAACTCCACAACCAGTAAGCTACCCAATAATTTCGACCTTTTCTGAAGAGATGCTTCTGGTTGTTTTCAGACAAATCAGCATGAAATATCCCTAATACCAGATGTTTCATTGAATAACACTTCTTCCCTTCAAGAGTTGCCAATCTTTCTTCTTTCCATTTTATTAATAAACTTCCACTTGCTGCTCTTTAAACCTTTCTGTTTCTTCCAATATACAAGAGTGGCAAACTCAAAACTTGCTTCCCTTTCACTTCCATCCAGTCTGAATCAGAATCAGGTTTATCATCACTGTTTTGTAGCAGCAGATCAGTGCATTACATTAAAAATTATTATAAGTTAAATAAGAAATACAAAAGAAAAGTAATGCAAAAAGAAAGCAAAGAGTGAGGCAGTGTTCATGGTCCATTCAGACATCTGATGGAGAAGAGGAAGAGTAACTTAATCATCAGGGTGCTTTTATGTTTTTAGACTAAACTGCTGCAACAAACAATTTCACGTCAATTCAGTGATAATAAAATCTGAATCTGATTATTTAATATTTTAACTGAGGATATTAAAACAGCAGAGTTCTCCACTTTCCTCCACTTCTCCCTTTTGACACCATGCTTTTATAAACCAGAATGGGACTGAATTGAAATAGATGGAGGAAGATAGCTGGAGATTCGAGGACCAGAGGTCACAACTTAGGAGTAGATTTTTTTTAGTACTGAGTTAGGAGAAATTTCTTCTGAGAGTGAAGAAAACAGCAGAGTTCTACACCACAGAAATAAGATATTCAAATAGCTGTTTATTTTCCTTCGGCTGGAGGGATTAAGAGTTGAAGGGAAACTCATACTAAAAGCTAGAGGAACTCAGCACTTCAGGCAGCATCTATGGAGAACAATAAACAGTCAACGGCTTGGGCCAAGATCCTTAACCGGAATATTTTAGATCCAAACCATGTACTATCAGAATATAACGAATATGAGAGAACTTGAAATGAAACCACTGCAACACTCAAGTCCACAAACTTGAACAGTTATCAACAACTTTAAAAAAAAATCTTCATGTGATCATCAGTAGTCACTAATGTCCAAAAGAACTAAAAAAAGTGTTGGTGGAAATATACATCTATTAATTATCAACGACTATCAACTTCATTCCATACCAGAATCTTGCTTTTGCAAGGTCCATTAATACCTATGAACAAGCTTCAGCAAGTTCCTTTGAAAGGTGAAAACCAAATGAGAGTCAGGTTTAATATCACCTGTATATGTCGTGACATTTGCTGTCTTTGCAGCAGCAGTACAATGCAACACATAATAGGAGAAAAATCTGAATTACAGTATATATATTGAATAGTTAGAATTAACTAAGTAGTGCAAAACATAAAAACAAAAAAGTAGTGATTTAGTTCAATGTCCATTCAGAAATCTGTTGGCACAGAATGAGAAACTGTTCCTGAATCGTTGAGTGTGTGCCTTCAGGCTTCTGTACCTCCTCTCTAATGTAGGCAACGAGAACAAGGCATGACCTGGGTGATGGGGGCTTTTAATGATGGACACCATCTTGTTGGGGAAATCACTCCTTGAAGACGTCCTGGATACTAGATAGGCTAGTACCCATAATGGAGATGACTACGTTCACAACTCTCTGCAGCTTGTTTCGATCCTATCCAGTCGTCCCATCCCTATATCAGATGTTGACGTAGCCAGTTAGAATGCTCTCCGTGCTGTAAAAAAATCTGTGAGTGTCTTCGGTGGCATACCAAATCTCCTCAAGCTCCTAATGAAATTTAGCTGCTGCCATGCTTTCTTTCTAGCTGCATCGGTATGTTTGGTCCAGGTGAGATCCTCAGGAATACTGAATCCCAGGAACTTGAATATTGCTCACTCTTTACACTTCTGACTTGAAATTCCTCATTCTTTCTACTTAAATATCTTTGACAAAACCAAAACAATCTTAGTTACAGTTTTATTACACAGCATGTCCATCTTTGCACATTGATTGTTTGTCAGTCTTTGTCTGTTTATGTCTCACTTTTTGAAAATTCTCCATATATTTCTGTAGATGTCTGCAAGAAGATAAATCTCAAGGTAGTATTTGGTTAACTGTACTTTGATTAAAAAATTCACTTTGAATTCTTATTTCTCCTAATCAAGTATTTAAGCAGACTGAATTTAACTCTGTACAACTGCTCAGAATTAAATACCACAAATCTAAAGTAAAAATTAACTTCCAGAAAAGCAGTTTCTTCAGCTTGGAAACAAAGATTTGCTATAAAGTTTTTAGCTTTTAAATTTTGCCAAGGTGCTCTTTTCCACAGAATATTTATCAGAACCATGATCAAAGCAGTGGCATCAATAACTCAGTGCTTATTGTTCTTCATCTTACAGCTACTCTGAGGGACATATCTGATAGATACCATCCATTTGAAAGTTGGTGGGGATATGGAAGAAGAAAAAAAGAGATGGAGAAGCAATTTCTGAACACTTGAAGCTTTCTCAAGGGTCCAACAGTGTAGCAATCAGAATCAAAATAAGGTTTATTATCACTGACATGTCATGAAATTTGTTACTTTGCAGCAGCAGTACAGTGCAAGACATAAAATACTATAAATACATACATGTGTACACACACATACACATAGATACACGCTAACACAGAATTTCACATTAAGACTGGTACACCATAATAAAACATGCACGCCAACTGCAACCAAAGATATGAGATGTCAAAGGAAAGCACAAGGAAAAGTGTGTTAAGCAGTCATGGTCAGATCAGATTTGGGGTGCTAAACTCTACATTTTATTGGTGGTCCCACCAAATGGAGGGTGGCGAGCTTTAATTGCATTTTTAGGTTGTGTGGTCACTCATGAGGCCAGCGTGGGGCCTGCAGATTTTCTCTCCCCCCTCCCCATGCATAGGCATGAAAAGTGCATCATGAGGTAGGGAAATGTGGTAGGGAAATTTACTTTTGTCACATGTACATGGAAGCAAACAGTGAAATACAGATGGCAGTGGGAATTGAACCCTAACTACTGGCTCTGTAAAGTGTTATGTTATCTGCTACACTGCGACTGTGCTACCCTTGGTAGTTTAGGCAGTAGGCTCTCATTTTGATCTACATATTACAAGCATAACGGGAATTGGAGATAGTATTAGGAAACTGCAAGTATAACAATAGAATTAAGCAGTTATAAAAATCTGGCCACTAAAGGGGCTTGCCTTCAGAAAAGGCTGAAGAATGATCTAATTTGTGTCTTGAATTTTGTCCAGAAGTTCAACGTGGCAAATGTACAAGTAACTTCTCCATTTGGAGGGATGTCAAAAATTAGAATCTGTAAATATGGTCACAAGTAATTAAGAAAATTAACAAAAGTTTACAAAGATTGGAAAACTCATATTGAATTTTCCATCACAAGAGTGATTGAATAGCATAAATCCATTCAAGAGGAAGCTGGATAACGACACAAGAAAATAAAGAATCATGTGTTACAGCTGTAGGTTGAGAAGTTAATTAGATAAAGCTCATCTGACTTAAAGCACTTCAAACCATGTGGGCTGTGAAGCCTCACTCCACACTATAAATACAATATAATATACACTCAGTGGTCACTTTCTGAGGTACACCAGTGCACCTGCTCATTAATGCAAATATCTAATCAGTCAATCATGTAGCAGCAACTCAATTCATAAAACATGCAGACATGGTCAAGAGATTCAGTTGTTTTTCAGACCAAATATCAGAATAGGGAAGAAATGTGATCTAAGCTACTTTGACTGTGGAATGATTGTTGGTGACAGACAGGGTGGTTTGAGCATTTCAGAAACTGACCTCCTGGGATTTTCGCGCACAACAGTCTCAGGAGTTTACAGAGAATGGCGCAAAAAGCACAAAACATTCAGTGAGCAGAAGAACTGTGGGTAACAGCGCCTTGTGAATGAGAGAGATCAGAGGAGAATGGCCAGACTGGATCAAGCTGACAGGAGTGACAGTAACTCAAATCACCACACAATGCAACAACATCTCTGAACCCACGTGTCGAACCTTGACGTGAATGGGCCACAGGAGCAGAAAACCACAAACATACACTCAATGGCACTTTGTTAGGTACAGCAGGTCCTTAATAAAGTGGTCACTGAGTGCAGATAAGGACTTTTCTGAGAGCTCAGGGCCTTGCAACTTCAGCTCCTTCAATGAAATCTGTACAATTGTCTGCTCTTCAATATAGCAAATGAACACTGCAAGAATAGTTCAAGGAACCGGGGGAAGACTCTTGTTTTGTTGTAAATCTAGATTGGAAAGTGAAAGCACCTTCATCGAGCGCATTACATTAGTCTCCAAGACCCAATTCGTGTATCTGTAATTGATTTCAAGTACTCTGTAAAAGAAAACTACAATGACAGCAACTTCCAGAAGACTGCGCTGGCATTTTAAAACTGCGCCTGACTAGATGAGTGATCTACTGGACATAGCAACGAGGGTATGAAATGGAGAACAACTCCCACATGTGGGACGAGAAGGTCTCTGGGATTGATAGTGTCACGGCATGTTTCAGTCAGAGGTAACAGCAGTTACAGAATAGAGCATACAGCAAATTACATGGGTCCTTTTGCACTGGAACTAGACAACAGTTCCAGCCTTCACAAGTTGAAAGTCAGTCAGCCAGAATTGCCCAAAATAAAAGGCAAGCTATCCTGACCTGAAACACAAAGAATTGAATGAAACCAGTTACTTTATTACTTTAAATATAAAAAGCATTACTTAGGTACAGCTTATTTGTTATCTGAGGTGAAGGAGTTGGTTAGTGGTTGGGGATTATTCATCAGTAAAAGGCTTACACATGAGATTTAACAGTGACAGAGTTTTGTAGATAAAGACACTCAAAGCCTTTTGCTCCAACTCAAAAGAGCAGCAGCAAGAGACGACATTTCAAACAGAGAAAGATTGAGTAAGGCTACACAGAAGCATTTCTTCTCATATCCATAACTAGTAGTACACTTTATTTTCAGTGGGAAGGGGATGAAGATGGTGACAGGAGGTGCTTGGGTGAAAAGCATGGGAAGGGGGACATAATGGAAGGATCACATCATCAGCCCAACATGTTGACTATTTCTTTCCCCCTGCCAATATGGTTCAACTCGCTGAGTTCTCCAGCTTCTGAACTTGCCCAACTGAGGAAAATACAACTTGTAGTGGTTTGTGTTCCCGAGTCAATGTTCTTTCTTACATTAGGACTGTAGCATATAACATGCACCTCCCCCATCATGAATTTACATCTATGAGGAGTTAAAAGTAGGCTGATAGATCCAGACTAAATTATACCATCACTCAGAAGATATCCTCACCTCCACCAAGTGGACTATTTACACTTTAGAAGGTAAAGCTATCCCTTAAAATTAGATTTTTTCTTTTTCAAAGCCACGTTTCACCCTGACACCCTTTCTTTACTTCATAAGTCCAACAAAATAACTCTGGTTTGAGACCAGTAGTGCAATCACTCGAGTCGAGTACTATGTTGCCCCAAAGGGACATTCTCTTAATGGAGAATGCAGTGTGTGGCTTCGTTTGACGTGGGGGAGGCTGATGCACAGGCAGCAACCCCACGGTACTTGACAGATCAGGGCCAGGGTCCAGTGATGTGGAGTGCATGATAACTGGGGGCCCTTCACTGCTGCAGCCTTCCTCAGTCTTCTCTGCCGCGATGATATGTCATCTTCCGCCAGCTCCACTGTTGAGGTCCTGGTTGAATCGCTGTGTCTGGAACCTCCAACTTGACGTTACTGCTATGAGTGACCCTTCCAGTAGCTAAACTCCAGACAGCATCGCTAGACGCCAGATGACAAAAGCAGTTCTCATCTTCCACAATCGAACAGCCTCTGCAGAATGCTTCAGCATCATAACTTACACATATTTATGCCTTCTATCTCTCAAGTTACACATCTGAAATTATTATTTTTATTGTAATAGTTTATTGAAACAAGCAGTGCACTAACACTCTAGCATAGGAGTTCCCAACCTTTTTTATGCCATGGACACCTACCATTAACTGAGGAGTCCGTGGACCCAAAGTTGGGAACCCCTGCTCGAGCACTTTTCAGTAATATACTTTTAAGTTAAATTTTGCATTTTTTACAATACAGGCTCTTGAAAAACATCATGTTAAATTAGTATTAACAATAATCAAATACCACTGGCTTGAGCAGTTTTATGTGAACTGCGGGTCTCGAAGATTCACACCACTTGAAAATGCTCGTCAAAGCTTTATTTCTCAGTAGAACCACCAGATGGAGTTCAGCAGCTAAGAGGTGGGGTAGCCAAAATAGTCTATCTTTATATCTCACCCTATTCCCCTTTCTCTCCACTTCAGCCCCCAACCATTCTTCTCAGAAATCATTGACAAACAGAGAATTGAACAACCTCCCCATGAAACAGGCAAGTTAAAGATCGAGGGAAGAAAAATAATTGGAAAATACCCCCCCCCAAAAAAAAAACTCAGAGCTGAAAATACTCAAATATTGACACTTTCCCAGTTTAACTTATGTAAGATTTCCTCATAGATCTGGATATTTGCCATAGGTTTCCACATGCTAATTTAAATCACAGTGGCAAAGGGACCAAATTATTAACATTGAGCAACAAACACTTTCTGACTACATGTTTAAAAAAAAGCTTCAAAATACGTGGCACAAAATACAAATTAACATACATAGTTTGACATCTGCTTGAACATGAAACATCTAGTTTTTTTTTTAACATTAGAGAAATTGTATCACTAGCAACAGAATTCAGGAATAAAATACAAAAATATTATATTTCATCTGTGTTGGTGTGTTCAGCATAAACACTGCCACTGCATTGCACTACACTATTTTTCAATTAAAAAGGTCCAGATGTTCATGAAGCTCCAGTAGGCACAGACACTTACGAGAAATGCTTTATCTGCATTGCAATAATCACTACTACATCAGTTCTAGGCTGCATTACCATATTCATGATTTTTCAACCTATTATTCTACCCCACCTCCTAACACACCAGTTAATTATACACTATAGCAAACAAACAATCTACTTTGATTGGATTTTAGCTTTGATGAAGACTTATTTTTCTTGAACAGGTCAGATACAAAATGCAAGTACTGATGCTACAATGACTAACCATTGAGTTGTGTTGGGATTCTTGAGGTATTTTCACTCAGCAGCATCTCAAAACGAAACAGTATGGGTGGTTAAATGGTGAAATTAAAGTATTTTACAAATTTTCAATATTTCATAAAGTGGACTATTCTAAAATTATTGTATTCCATTTCATTATTGTATATTACTTACATGGCAAATTAATAGGAATTTGTAAAATATGGGTATCATAGCTCTGCAGTGGTAATTAAATAAATAGCCACTGTTTCACAAATCATTCCCTTAATTAGTTTTAAAAAGACACATCACATAGTCTAGCTTTAAAACCATCTGAAACTCACAGAAGGAAGTGGATGTTACCGCAACAAATCTGTGCTGCTCCATCCCCACCGTCACCAGGCAGCCACAGTTCCCTATAATACCATGCAGCCCTGAGGCTCTCTCACAGTTTTCACAGGTGCTGGAATCAGCTGGAATTCAACTCCAGCTGCTCCGAGAAGATGTTCGATTTAATTATTCTCCGCTTTCCCAAAGGAAAACGAGAAAATGAAGGGAACAAAAGAGCACAAGAACACAGCCGAAATCCAAGACCGTCTGCAAATGTCCTTGACTAAGACTGTGAAAACAATAATACCTAATATATAGAACTGGGTTGAATTACATTAACAGACCGATTTTGACCTCAAACATGAGAACATTCCCAGACCTTCCAGTTACAGGTACTAACATTTATTTTCTCATTCGTCTTGTATGATTTTCAACAGACTATGTCCTGTATAAAGCATTTGAATAGCACCAGAAGCCCTGATATACCACTTTCACATTCTAAGAGCTAGAAGTATGCCACAGAAGAACATTAACAGTTCAATCATTAGAGGCTGCCTTCCCCCCGCCCCCGCCTCAGCAGACCACTTCAGGGTTTATTATATTGTAAAATATTTAAGACTGAAACAGAAGCCAACTTCAAAACCTCAACTATCATGGCAAAGACAATGCTGAAAAATAGTGACCGCAACTGGACATCAGGGGAAAAGAGGTGGCTCTATCACACACAGAATATTCAAAACCAGCGAGTTTTTAATCTTTCCGTCTGTAATGACATCGGAGCCCCTCGAGTCCGTTGCAGCCTCATTACATTGTCAGCCATCTGCTATTTGCTACCTTACAAAGCTTATGTCTAATTTTAGCCTTTCTTATAGATTGTAATATAGTGTCCATTATGCAAATTGTTCATTATTGCCATGAGCCTTCAGTTCATCCTGCTTTAAGAATTACAGTCAATGAAGAAAACAATTCAGTATTTCGGTTTTCAAACACACACTGTTAACAGTCGATTATAACTCTACATAAAATAAACTGGGTACAAAATTCAATGAAATGATTGCAAGACAGAATCCAGACAGCACAGGGTAAAGGTGGAGATTTCACATCGTGAGGATTCATATGTCAGAATTTCAGTATTTACTTCAGGAAAATGTGGTACCTATGCAAGGAAAGCCCAGAAATGTAACCCATGAGCTTCATTAAACAATTATTTTTTTCCAACTACTCTGCAGTTACAACTGAAGTTGAAAATTCATTGCATTCAACAAATGTCTTGTATCCGTGCAAGAAGTTAAAAACCAGAAGCTTTCATTCCCCTCCCCGACAAAGTAGATTTAAATTTCCAGTAGTAGCCATTATACTATGACTACTAAAAGGCTTTCAGATTATTTAAAGACATCTTCTCTGTAAACTGCAATGCTCCATGGAGTATTCTGCATTAAAGCTGCAGCAGAGAAATATAAAGGTTTAAAGAATTACAATCCTCCCAATAAAAATAATTTTTCTCACCTCGAGACCCAAAAAGCAATGCTTCAAAGCTAGAGATTGACAGAACATTTTTTGGGGGGTAAATCTTCATTAAGGCATGGCAAAATGGAATTTACAAACATAAACCATTTTGGCTGAAATTTAAAATACACAGCTTGTGTAAAATGAGTCGGGCGATGAATTTTGTTTGGATTCAGACTGTCATTTTAAATTCAGCTTCAACCCCACTGAAGCTTGAATCTCACCCTTCCTAATCAGCTGCCATAGATCTTACTGGTCATAACTGGGGGCTCCAGTACAATTAACTGCGCTGAAGTCAGACAAGCACTCAATATTGGTTAAACTCCAAGAAATCCAGTTTTCCCAGGGTTTAGCCAATCCTGGTTGCTAGGGATAACTTTAGCACAGTTCTTGTAACATTGTGCAGAAACTGCAGACTAATTCACCCACTTAAATCATGAAAACAGATTTTTTTTTAAAAATTCAGGTAATTCTTGCATCACTTCTTCCTTTCCTCGACTCTTCCCTGAAGAAATTTTCATCTGCTACATCCGCCTACAACAGAATGTGATACCATTTCAAACAGCTGGATGCTGAGTTTGCTCGACTATGTATGTGCGTTCTGCAATATCTTGAATTGCCTTGTGCTCATCATTGTCACCAATTAGACAAGAATGAAAGTACTTCAGTAACAGAAGGCAAACAGAATGAAAACACACTGAACCATTGGACGAGACCAGCTCTGTTCACTCAGAATTCGCATCATACTTGTAATTCAATCACATCCAAGTCTGATTCATTGTCAAGCCTGCTTTATCTGAGTATTAATTCCAATATTGTAATTGGTACTTCACGTAAAACTGACAGGGTGAAAGTTCCATAGTTTCATTCACCAGTTAGTAATAAGATCTAGCAATATGGAAGTTGCAGATTTGGTGCTTGATTTTAATCAGTTTACTGGGTTCTGGCCAGGTATTTTTTTACAGTGTACACGAGGATTTAAACAATGAAGGATTTCAAACTAATATCTGAACAATTGCCAAACAAACTTCTGAGCGACCCACAGGTTTACCTATGCACTGGATCAAAAAGTTCTCCTAAACGCACTTAAAAAAATCCACTCCTGTGCCTTTCAGTTTAAAGCAATTCTAGTTAACCTGGGGAAATTTCAAGCCGAGCTTCAAATGTACTTAATTAAGTCAAGGCATGAAAGGTTACGGGGAGAAGGCAAGAGAATGGGGTTGAGAGGAAAAATTAAATCAGCCATGATTGAATGGCAAAGCAGAGTTGATGGGTTGAATGCCCTAACTCTACTCTGGTCTTATGGTCAAGAACCACTGATAGTTGGTGCTTTCAGAATATCAAAGGGAAATGACAAAGACTGGAAGAAAATGGAAGGCAAAGAAATAATTTTTGCAGGGGTAGAACATCTCTTTAAAAAGCAATGGCAACAATGTATTTCTTGTAAAGGCACAAGTTCTTCCCCAAAGTAAATCAACCAAATTAAACCATGCCTCAGGTATAAATCTCTGTCCTGCAGCTAAGTCAACAGTGTGAGCAGAGGCAAAAATTGTACAGTTTTGGTTCTGAGAGTTGTTTAGCATATGTCAAGTCCCCTTCACTGCATATCCCAGCCCACTACTCCTCCAAGTGGGGGAAGGGGATGCTTGGGTTAAAACTGCCCATTTTCCTGAAATACTGGCGATCTCCCAGCAAAAAATATTACAAATGATTACAATAGGAAAAGAAACAAATTGAGAGTTAAAAAAAGTAAATGCATGGAACTTTAACCGACACGTCATTGCCAGATCAAGATAAACCAAAAGCCTCAGCAATTAAATCAAACTGTCCTGAAGTGGTCCTGGTTTGACAATAACCGGGTTGTATAGCCTGAATAGTACAGTTACACAATTCTACCATTGTAGCACTAGAAAAATCATGAAAGAATTACCCCAAAACTGATCATAAAGCAAATGTGCAGTTAGGTTACTGCATGCCAAGACACATCTATTGTAATATACAAGAATGAAAACTATAAATTATAAAAACACTTAGCATTAAAAAAGTAACTAAATACATTGGAGATAGTTTAGTCTTGCATGCATAGTAGTAAAAGGGTTTATCCACTTGCTCCTTATTTTCTCCATGATCCATGAGAAACAATACTTGCTTCTTTCAAATAGATCTCACTTGAAATCTTATTTGTTGGAGGTCGCAAATCTCTGTAGCATTTGGGAAATTACAGAAGGCATACAATCTAACAGTGCCAAAAACTCAGGAAAATTTTCGTCTCAATGACTCAACTGCTTATTGTTGAAAGGCTCTGGCAGCTTTATTTTTGAAAAACCAAACTGCAGTTGCAGCACATTTTTCTGCATATAGATTGAGAAATAAAGGAGCATCCCCATGTTTTTAATGGTATTTGGATATTGGCAGCTGAAGTAGTCTCCTCAGTGAGCTATTCTTCAGCAGCTGCAATTTTGTCAAGAATATTTGACAGATACACGCATTTCGTTAGAGAAAACTTAAAGATCGCGCAATGGTTCAGTAATTGTACTCGTAGGCACAAGAAAGGTCAAAGTTTAATTCTTAAAGTAAATACAGCATCAGGGATGCCATAATCAACATTCATTCCCCCCCAAAAAAGGAACAGTCTTGCTCTGTAATGAGTCAGGCCAAGACTGTAAAGATGCAAACTGAATAATTACTAATCCAATCGGCTCTGAGACAGAGGGGCAGAATTCAGACAATCAGCCCATTGAATCTCCTCTGCTATTTGATCATGACTGATCTATTTTTCCCTTTCAACTCCTTCTACTGCCTCCTCCCCATAACTTTTAAAGTCCTTACTGATTGAGAAACTATTAACCTCTGCTTTAAAGATACCCAATAACTTGGCCTCCACAGCTGACTGTGGCAATGAATTCCAGATTCACCACCCTCAGGTACGAGACTCTCCCACGACTGGAAACATCCTCTCCATGTCCACTCAATCTTGGCTTTTCAATATTCAGTAGATTTCAGAGATCCCCCATTAGTCAATTTTTAAAAGTCATATATCTTTCTTATTAAGTAACAGCCTGGATATTACACCTCAGCAAATTATAATTTCTTTTTCTGAGCCTCCGCTAAAAATTTTAAAATTAATCAAAGGAAAACTGAATTGTGGATGATGGTACACTACAGGTCTGTGTCTGCAGTTTAGTTTATAAAGAAAATAACTTTCAAATCAAATAGGGTCAAACAATGAATTCTTGATTTTACAGTAGCTGTAAAGAGTTACAAAAGATTTAGAAATCATGAACAGATTTTACTAGTTCTTTTTGCATTTCATGCTTTCTGCTCAAAAATACTATTTTTTAAAAGTACAAAATCTAGCTTTGCATTATTAGTTAGTAGATGCAACTGCATCATAAAATCTTGAATTATGATCGAATAGTTTTCTCTTATAGTTACCATGATCAAAAGCTCAGAGGAATGTGAAGATCAAGTTTACATCCAATAAGTGAACATATGCTAGGCGATTTATAATACTAATAGTCAACTACAGTGTTGATATTGATTCTAACAGGACCTAATTCACCTTTAATATTTCATAGTAATCAATCTACTGTCATGAACACTCAAGAGAAATAGCATTCGGTCCAAGTCATCAAAACCTTAATATATTGGTGAAGTAATGAAGGGAAACCTTATGCAAAGGAAAAATCTAATCCCAACTGTAACAATGGCACAATCTTTTTAAACATATTAAAATGTGAGACAATCCAAGCTGGCAGAAATCCTCAGCTTTCAACAAAATGTCAGCCACAGAAACATTAACCTTACATCTGAAATGCTGCAGCAAAAAAAAAGATATACGTGTTTATTATCTGCCATTTCCATTCAAGCCACTTAATTACTGCATGCGGATGTTAAAGAATGTGGCAATGGTGTTCTGTAATAATCAGGTGAATGCATTCTCAGATTAATATTCTGGATCCCAATGTGTTAATTTGATGCAACTTTTCGTTGACAATATGTGATTAATGTGTTCCAGCGCTAGCTGAGCTTCTGCCTCTGACAGTTTAAAATGCTAGGTTTCTTTATCAGTATCAGTAGTTGACACGCCTTTGCCTGCTGCTTTGCTAGGACCACCACTAATTTGTAATGAACTTGCTTTTCATGGAGAACCATGATTTTTTTTTAATTCTGTCAGTGTCATTTCCTTGAAGAAAATTACAAGTTTCTATAGGTATGATTACTGACAAGCATTTACGGTTAAGAGGCGCTGCCTTACAAAGAGGATTCTATTTAATAATACCCATTTAAAACTGCTCATTATTCATGGTTGAAAACAACATGTAGAAACTTTTCCAAACTTTAACAGAAGCTGCACTGATAGAAAAAGAAACCGAAGTTTAAAGAAGTGCTTGAGATGAAAACTAAGCAAATTCTCAAACACTTGCTGCGGAAACCAGACAAAATTGTAGAGGTGTTTATTTCAATGCCAGGTGTAAATTAAAGATATTCTGCAGTTTTCCCTCTTCGCCCTATTTAGCTCATTTTTATATCTAATTGGTCAATGTGCAAAAAGGATTTTTTTTAAACGTCAACACAATTTGCCACAAATACCTCTTGTCTAGTTTATTATCTTAAGAACTCCGTGCACATTGAAACACAAGATGTTTCCAAGAACAACTATAAAGAAAACTATACAGATATTACAATCCATTACTCACAATATTGACCATCATCAAAACCAACTACTAATATAGTTACGCTGTCATTAATATCCCTCCAAATTATTACTGAGCTATTAACATCTACTCCAACAACTATTACAGCAAAATTTCAATTATGTTGAAGCCTGAATCCAAGGAGACGACACAGATGAACTACAACAAACTCCAGATAAGCAGATGGAAGAGCTGTAATTTCCAATCTGGCAAGACAATTCAATAGCTGACCATAAAGACTAACAGAATTATAGTACGAGTCGCTTTTTAAGGAGGGTTTTGCTCTAAGTGGTAAACACAACTACTGGAGTAAATTTAAACTTGTAAATTGATTTTTGAACAGTACTGAAATATTAAAGCTGGTTAATTTGTCCAATTAAGCACTGATCTACGAGCTAGCTAATTTGAAGTCTTCCACAATGTATGAAACCCACATGGCAGTCAGCTTAAAATATACATTTTTTGGTAGATGAGATGTTGGAATGGAAATGTTTAAATTCTGATGAATCGGACAGTGATGGGAATGGGCTTCCATTTGTAAAGGTGAAGACCTTGTTAAGGAGCTAGTCCACACTGGTATTCACCATTTACAGAAGACAGAGAATGAGATTAAGTTGTGGTTGGGATTACCACACTGCTTTAAGATCATGTTCCACAACATAGTTGCTTTTATACCTCTCTGGTGTCCCTGTGAGAATGAAGGTGAAGGGTTATATTTACTATCAAGTATACAGAAGCTCCAAGTCGCTGGAAAAGTCTCACCAGTTACAGTAAACTTTGCTCACACAAACCATTCATGAGCACTCACTGTGACAAAAGGAGCCAATTTTGACAGAAGGTTCTTCAAGACATCCTCTTGGCAATTTACAAGCACATGTAGATAACCAATGAAATTTTACAGTCAAGAGTATCCAAGAAAAACTTCAATCCAAGACCACTTTGGAACTCTCAAATTCATTCCATCATGAATACAGCTTCAATAAAGATCCAATAAAACCGCACAATATTAGTAACCAGTGTAGATGGGCACAATAATTTCATTATAAATGACTCAAAACATTTATCTTTCTGATAAATGGCTCATTATGCTTCAAAATTAACACGGAACAATGGAAAACACTAACCTTTCGAACACTCGTCTGCGAAGCAGAGACCAGAGAGTCAGAGAGCACAGAAACAGGTGCTTCAGCCCGTCTCATCTGGGTCAGCCCGTCTTTGACAATTTGAAGCAGAGGGAACCCCTAAAATTAGGTTATTGTTGCCAAGTTCATAAAAACAATCAAATATATTTCTTCCCTATGAAGAACACGAACAACAGGAGAAAATCTGTTCTTGAAACATTTTCTACAGCAAAGCAACTGAAGGTAAAAGTAATGGAACAAACTGATAAGATGTTCATCTGAAAAATAATATTTTTTTTGTAAGCACTGAAACAACATACCTGATTTCCCCCTTCTGCAATTATGTAGTTGGAATTGAGTACAAATCAAAACAAGAATGGAAAGCTCTCCAAACAGCATTATACAAGACTTCTCATACTGAAAAGGTGGATTCCATCAAAGTAAAATCATGCATCTAATAAACCGAAACAACGCCAGCCCTTCAGAGACAAACAACATCTCTCTAAATTAGGGGTCTGTAACCTTTTTATGCCATGGACTAATATCATTAAGCAAGGACCTCAGATTGAGAACCCCCGCTCTAAATTCAGTTTCATTATTCAAGTCAATTTGGTTTGATTCAAAAATACAATAGAACAGAAAAGTAAAGTATAGGAATGGGCCCTTCAGTCTACCACGACTATATCAATGATGCTGAATTTATTGGATCCCATCTGCTTTCACATTGTCCATATTTGTGTATACCCTGTCTATTCATGCACGTCTAAATACCTCAAACAATGGTATTATATCTGTTTCCACCAACTAGCTCTCCTGGTAGCACAGTCCAGGCACTGACCACTGTCTGTATAAAAGGAACTTGGCTCACAAAACTTTAAATATTTTTTTCCTTCCTCCCCACCTTACACCTGTGTGCTATAGTACTAGTATTGCCACAATGGCAAAGAGACTCTCCTCTATGTCTTTCATCATTATATATTCTTCCATCAGGTTGTCCCTCAGTTGCAAGGCTCCTCAAATTCAACTTGTCCTATAGCATCAACAGAACTCTCCCCAATCTCACCAACCTGCATGCCCTCTTCCTTGGTGAATACCAATGTAAAGTACTCATTCGGGACCTCACCCATTTCCTTGAGTTCAATTCATAGATATTCTTCTTTGTCCTCAAGAGGACCCACTATTTAAATATTCTCAGGATTCCCCTTAATCCTACTTGCAAAGGACATTTCATGGACACTTTCAGCCCTAGTAATATCTTTTTTTTGGTTCATTCCTGCTTCTTCAAGAACCATGTCTGATTTCAACTTCCTAATCCCGACATGTCAATCCTTCGCAACTTCCACTACCTTCAACAGGACCCCACCACTGAGCACATCTTTCCCTCTTTACCCCTCTCCGCTTTCCGCAGGGATCGTTCCCTTCGCGACTCCCTGGTCCACACATCCCTCCCCACGGATCTCCCACCCAGCACTTATCCCTGCAAGCGCAAGTGCTACACCTGTCCCTACACCTCCCCTCTCACCACCATTCAGGGCCTCAAACAGTCCACTGCATCTGGCGCAACCTCCTCTACATCGGTGAGACCCGACACAGATTGGGGGACCGCTTCGTCGAGCACCTCTGCTCCGTCCGCCACAACAGACAGGATCTCCCACTTGCCACCCACTTCAACTCTGCTTCCCATTCCCATTCAGATATGTCCATACATGGCCTCCTCTACTGCCATGATGAGGCTAAACTCAGGTTGGAGGAGCAAGACCTCATATACCGTCTAGGTAGTCTCCAGACCCTTGGCATGAACATTGAATTCTCCAACTTCCAGTAATTCCCTCCCCCTCCCTTCCTCCATCCCAGTTTCACTCTGCCCCCTCCTCCAGCTGCCTATCACCTCCCTCATGGTTCCGCCTCCTTCTATTACCCCTTTCCCCTATTCCTTCTTCACCTTTCCTGCCTGTCACCTCCCTGCTTCCCCTCCCTCACCCCTTTACCTTTCCCCTTACTGGTTTTTCACCTGGCACCTACCAGCCTTCTCCTTCCCACCCTCCCCCCACCATCTTTATAGGGCCCCTGCCCCCTCCCTCTTCAGTCCTGACGAAGGGTCTCGGCCCGAAACGTTGACTGTTCATTCCCACAGATGCTGCCCGACCTGCTGAGTTCCTCCAGCGTGTTGTGCATGTCAATCCTTTTCCTTGTTGACCAAACTTAAGAGTAATGCTGGCCTTTCAAAATCCTTGTATTTTGGCATCTGCATCATTCAACATTACAGATTCATGCTGGTGCAGAATTCTATTGTAATGGTATTTTACAGAGACTACCATATATCAGGTGTGGATCTGCCCTCAATCTACTTTCTCCAGTTCCTGGCTAATATTGCTGCAATTAACCTTCCTCCACTTTCACCAGAGGACCAGTCTTATGTTTGCCCATACCTGACAACTTAATTATCGTCAAGTAATAATGTTCTTCACTGAAGCTTCAAACTCCTGGTTAGGCTCACTCCTCTATGCAAGAGGGAGCACAGCCCCATCCCCTGTTGGACTATTTATACATGGCTTCAAAAATCCTTTTGGATGCACACAATAGTCTGAACATAAGATTTTTTACACAACCTTTCAATATTTACTACAAAAAGACATTCTGGAATGCTCTCAATATATGGAGCAACTACTACAGTAGAGAAGAAACACGGACAATTTTTGGATGACATACTGGGAAGATGTGCAGCACAGACAAAATGCTGGGGAGGCTCTGGCATTTAAATCGCAAGGAGACAGGTCAGGCTGCATCTGTGGAGCATCTACAGGTCTGCCTGACCTGCTGAGTTCCTCTCGCATTTTGCGTGTGTTACTCTGGATTTCCAGCATCTGCAGAACCTTACATTTAAGATGTGCAACACTATAGCAATGGAAAACTTAGTGAGTGCCCACTGCCATCACAGTGAAACCGAACAACTCTGGAGTATGCACATGCAGAGTTAAAAACAGACATCCACAGGTTGCTGCCAGTCATCTGTTCTTCTGCAGCTTTCTGCAATGTCATTTCAGAAATCAGTGAGCTGTTGAATATCTGAAGATATTCAGTGAACTAGTCACATTGTCACACACTCTAAAAATGTTACTCTTTAACTTTGCATGTTTTTAAATACGCAATGCTATAATTACCGTATTACATCTACTGTATGATTTTAAACCTTATTTTGTCAATTGTTATTCCTTCCGCTAATTATTTAAAAGTGCTTTTGGAAACCTTTTTATTGTTAGTGATCATTCAGCATTTGTCTTAAACCTTGTGCATGTTGCAATCGTGACTTTGAACTCTGCCAAAAATATCTCACAATTTCATTCCAAGTAGGCAATTTTTATTTCTGGTTTGGAGACCACAAGAACTCTTCAATGCACTGGTTCACAGAATGCATCACTACAAGATTACAGGATTACAAATACCTGGGGATACGAATTGACAATAAACTGGACTGGTCAAAGAACACCGAGGCTGTCTACAAGAAGGGTCAGAGCCGTCTCTATTTCCTGAGGAGACTGAGGTCCTTTAACATCTGCCGGACGATGCTGAGGATGTTCTACGAGTCTGTGGTGGCCAGTGCTATCATGTTTGCTGTTGTGTGCTGGGGCAGCAGGCTGACGGTGGCAGACACCAACAGAATCAACAAACTCATTCGTAAGGCCAGTGATGTTGTGGGGATGAAACTGGACTCTCTCACGGTGGTGTCTGAAAAGAGGATGCTGTCCAAGTTGCATGCCATCTTGGACAATGTCTCCCATCCACTACATAATGTACTGGGTGGGCACAGGAGTACATTCAGCCAGAGACTCATTCCTCCGAGATGCAGCACAGAGCGTCATAGGAAGTCATTCCTGCCTGTGGCCATCAAACTTTACAACTCCTCCCATGGAAGGTCAGACATCCTGAGCCAATAGGCTGGTCCTGGACTAACTTCATAATTTACTGGCATAATTTACATATTACTATTTAACTATTTATGGTTCTATTACTATTTATTACTTATGGACCAACTGTAACGAAAACCAATATCCCCCGGGATTAATAAAGTATGACTATGCCTATGACTATGCCTTGGACATTCTTGGGACACCTTTCAAGACCCACCATTGCTTCACTGCTGAGTACAGAATCCAGGAGGGAAGGGTTTCTCTGAGACAAATGGCCTTAGGTTTTTCTCAACAATTCAAAGGATAACACTGGACGACGTTTGCTAACTCATATCTCTCGCAATCAATAATTTTCTCAGAGAAGTTTAGGGTCAATTTATTAATGCATTCATGCTTGGCATATCAAATTTTAGGTTTTGAGTTTGCAGAAGTAGAAAAAAATGCTTAAATAAAAATAGTTTGAGTTAAACATTACATGTCTCAAAACTAAAAGCCCACAATATTTCTGAAGCTGTCATTAAAGAATTTGAGTTTTAACAAAATGTACAAAGCAACTAAATTGTACAACATACTAAAGTTACTCTGGCAGTTAAATTACAAGGAGACATCAAAAACAAACTCTTAATTTTACCCTGTTTACAGCAAGATTCTTAACATTTCATTATATCAAAAATGACGCCAAGATTTTCCTGTCTCTGAATGCTCATTACCATTTACCTTTTAACAAATGCTCTTGAAAGTCATTATCTGCATGAAGTCAGTTAAAAGCAAAAGGCATAAAGGTTACTTTAATGCTAATGATGCCTTCACAATATACTCAAGTTAATTACTATTGGAAATTGTGGTTCTCTTTTAATTTAATGGGGAACACTTAACGAAGAATCTGCCAGAACAGCAGAATTGACAAAAATTATTGATGGTCAACAGGACTACTTGAACTAAGTTAAAGTGTTTTGCTATCAATTGTTATTGCACATTGGTAACTGAATAGACTTTTTACATGAAACATCTGCCAAATTTTAAAAACTCCACACCTCCTTTTATAAGGGTTTGCTTTCAGGAGTAACCACATCAGTGCTTTATAAAAATGGATTTTTTAATGCCCAGATGCATCAATGTAATTGTATACAAATGTGGCATCTATACTCCCAGGGGTAGAGGAAGTATCTGAAATACTGTACAATCTATTTTCAGAAGCTTGTAAGCATAAACTACCAATTCAAAAGTAATACCATTTTTGCAGAGTAAAGTCTTGGCAACATGAACCAAGTTGTAACTAGATTAACTGGCCAGGTCATTCCTAAGTCCAAAGTAAATTTATTATCAAAGTAGGTATACTGTATGCCTCCATAGATCACCCTAAGAATAGTTCTCTTGCAGGCATTCACAGTTTAAAAAAGAAATACAGTAGAATCAATGAAAAATTCCAAAGACTGGCAACCGGCCAATATGCAAAAGAGGACAATTGAGCAAATGCAATTTTACAGAAAAACAATCAATAATAAATATATAGATCTGAGAACATAAGTCTGAATTCCTGATTAGGAGTAACAGCTGGGATAAAAAGAGCAATTTACCTGATCCTAATGAAATAAGGTTAAATTGTTTCAATCCACCCAAAGAGTTTAACATTTCAGACAATAAAACAACCTTTTAACGGTATAGTACTTCACATCTGCACCTAACTGTGTACAATTTTCCTGGACATTATACTTTATACTTTATTGTCGCCGAACAATTGGTACTATCATCACAGCGATATTTGATTCTGCACTTCACACTCCCAGCCTAACCAAACGTGTGCCTGTCTATAAAGAGTGGTTTATGAAAATTCCATTGAAATTATTAGCTCGTTTCAATAGTTTCTGATATCCTATTTTAGGTTCGCGTCTCTACAGAATTACTAAACTGTTTTTCTAAGCTCATGCCCATGATCTGAGCATGCTAGATGTCAACAAGAAATCACTGAACACCTGGCTCAGAGTTGGAGATCTCATTCCAGAAACAGAGGGTTTCCTTGTGGCAATTTAGGACCAGGTGGTTAACATTAAAAAAATGATCAACAGTACAGAATAAAAGACCAATAAATACAAGATGACAATGCAGAAAATGTAAAAGAAACCAGAAGCAATCCAACATATAACAGCATCCTGCAGCAGTTTAACTCAATCGGATTACTTATACATGCACCATCAAGTGGCAAACATGATTAACTAAACTCTTGCTTTAAAATACAAAACATAAAAACACCACACCCTACTATAGATACAATCCTGATCCAGTTTTGGAGTCAGAGTCGCACAAATTATATTACAACCAATCTTTCATTACAGATAGGACAATCCACAATTACTGTCCAGACATATTATTACAAGATAAATACAACAACTTATTTAATAGATTGTAGCCATTCCAAACACACATAACTTACAGAAATCCGTAAGTGAAAAACACCAGAAATATGCTGAATTAAGAGGAACTGAAAAACTATGGAACATGAACAATGTACACATTGTCCCAACAGTAATGTCTACAACTGCTATCATCCTAATATGCTGAATTAAAAGAGGAAATTGAAAGACTATGAAATATGAACATTGTCCCAATAGTAATACCTCCAACTGTTATCATCCCAACGTCACTACACAATAGCATTAAATAATTAGGCCTACACATCAATATTTACGTGAATTTCCAGAAAGCCACAATACTGAACACCACTCAAATAGTCTGAAAGTTCCAAGGAATTGAGAAATGAGTGTGCTTGGTTAAGCACGTACCTCAGGTTTTACCACTGAGAGGCGGGATAAGTAAATAAATAATTCTGAGGGCATGGGCTGTAGAGTCCTTGAAAATGAGTCTATGTTGTGGTATCAATTCAGTGTTGAGGTGAGTGAAGTTATCCACGCTGGTTCAGGAGCCTGATGGTTGAAGGGTAATAACTCTTCACAAACCTGGTGGTATAGGACCAAAGGCTCTTGTAACTCTTCCCTGATGGCAAAAGCAATAAGAGAGCACCATCCTGTGAGACAAATTTTGCCTGTGTGCCAGTCACGTGATCTTAGCTTACGCAGTATCAGCCCTCCGAACTCTGACAGCAGGACTGACAGCACACTGCTGTTGCAAGCATAGTGTGGGCTGATGCTGGGTTGATTGACCAGTCCATTTCCCCACTAGAAAGCAACTCAGTGAAGTGACTCAAATTTATATTACTCTCCCTCCGTATTCAGTTCTTCTTTACATATTCTAAATAGTTGATGTGGCAGAATATTCTTAATCCGGCTCCCCTCAAGACAAAAAAAAAAGCAAGACTCAAGATTCATCGTCCTTCTAACCATCCTTACTACCTATCACGTGTACAAAATTACGGGAAATTCTGTCTGCCCATATTCATTAGCACTGAACTTTAGATGCTAAAATCATTTTAACCAACTTGCATTAATCTGGCTGGATTCCAATCACAGCATATCATTGAAAAGGTACCAGGCTAACTCACTGCACCGACTATCCCAGAAATTGATGCTTTAATACAATAACCCACCATTTGGTCACCACCATTTTTCCTGCATTAATCCTCCACAATAGTGATTGAGGTTTATCATCTATTCACAACAAGAAAAATGGCAGAAATTCAGCAAGTCCTTGCAGAGTCCCTGCATTTCCCTTAAAAAAAACAAGTTAGTGTTGTCAATTTCTACTCGGAGCTGTGCAGTAGTTTGCCGAGACTAATCATAGCACCAAGAGGAATCCAGCAGCTGTAATGAGCTCCAGGATGTTCCAAGATCGGGAGCAACATCATTGAAACCCATGCTATTTTCTCTACAATTAGGCTACAATAAAGGAAGAGCATTCACAATGTCGCAGGACCGCAAGCACTGAAAACATATGTGCTGCACCTTCCCTTTGAGAAGCAATAAATACAACCATGTCAATAACATTACTGTTCCTTTTGAAGGTAAAGACCACTATCAAATTTTACCATCTTCTGGGTGGCATTGGGGGAGGGAAAGAGGGGTGAGGGGCTGACTACCTTTTTCAGTTATAATTAGCACAATATCAAAATCTCAGCAGCCTTAAGATTGCTGTTTTGATAACAGATTAGCAGTTTAATTTAAAACAAACGCTGTAAACTTCAGAAGAAACAGCAATGATCGGCCATAAAAATTCAGCGACATTATAACAGAGTCAAAACACAACTATTAGTCAAAAGCTCAAGCGATTTGAAAAATTGTAGCAACAGTTCTTCTATTTAATAGAAATTTATAAGACACTGAAGGCTCTGTCAGCTCACACTGTATTTCAAAATATAATGAAATGTCTAATGTGCATAGCATTTAAAATGTCAAATCATTTCATTAACACAGAAGATAATGATAGCAGTAATAAATTAGGCAAAGGCTGTATCAAGCCATGAAAGACTGAGCTAATTATTTAGTGTAAAATCTTTAGGATGTTTGTGTTTAAAGCACAAGCAACTTCCACAGCATAAAGCTATTATACACCAGATGAAGACGAGCTAGTGAAATTTTATCTCTGCTACGGCTATTCATAAATCTTGTATCTAATTTAATTCGATCTAGTAGTTGCATCTGACTTGCTGCACCGCAATTTGATTACTGCAACCATACTTTTTAACCGCTGTCAGGAAAGACAGTACCTTATGTAAACATCTGCTACAACACATGCCGGCTTTCTAAAGCACTGGTGTTAAATCAAGCTACAAAGATGAATCTTTATTCTCTATACGAGAATGGATTTTCAATGAGATAACTAAGTGTTGCTTTGCTTTACCAGAAAAAGTAGCAATGTTTCCACTCAAAAAAAAACACCACAAATAGAGTGCAGAGCAAAAGCATTTAAAAATAAATTGTTTGGATATGCCTTTGTGAAAGTAAATGCATGTGGAAATATCATATCAAAATGGTACATAAGCATCATAAACAGAAACCCAGGTCACTTCAGAACATTGCTAAGCTAGCCTTAGTAAGGGTGTTATAGTTATTAGCATAACGCTCTGCAGTGCTAACAATCAGGGTTCAGTTCCTGCCGCTGTTTGTAAGGAATTTGTATATTCTCCCGTGACTGCATGCAGCTCCTCTCAGTGCTCTGGTTTCCTCCCACATTCCAAAAAATGCTTTCAAGTTCAGTAAGTTGTGGACATGTTGATACTGGAAGCATGTCGACACTTGCAGGCTGCCCCAGCACATCCTCAGAGACTATGCTGGCTGTTGGTGCAAATGGCACATTTCCTGTATATTTCAATGCACACGCAACAAATAAAGCTAATCTTTCAACTCTTTCACCTCCACCTGGATGTATCTTTTCATACGCCTCTTAGACATTAAGATGGACGATTGACCTCAATCTACCCCAAGATGAGTCTGCATCTTATTTTTACCTGCACTGCACCTGTTTGGTAGCATTTACACTTCATCTTCTCCCCCCCAACACACACACACTTATTGTAGTTCAATGCACCAAGTGATGATTTGATCCGTCTTGAACAATATGCAAGACACACTTTCCACTATATTTCATTTCACACGGCAAGAACAAATCCACACGAACGCTGAATAGCTGATGCATTGGTTTTTATTTGCCAAAATTCCATGAATTTGAAGTTTACATTACGGTAGAAAATAACAATTGCTTTCACCCTAGAAGAAAAAGGAGGAAAAAAAACTTACTGATAATTTGTCAGAACTCTACACATGCATTTAGAAAAATTGGGAAGTGGGGAGGGGGGGGGAAATTAGACTTTTGCCAAGTTTACTCAAGTTCTTTGAAGCAATGTGCTGCAGATAAAGCAACCAGTAGATCCACCACACTTAGATTTACACAAGGTATTTAATAAGGTTTGGGTGGTGAGGTGGAGATGCATCTCTACCAAAGGAGGCTTAAGGCACTCCTTCCTCCACGAACCCGAAGGGAACCCTCGGGCTAAGTGTAAGACCTGCTTAGCCTTCTCCAACTCCCCACCCCCCCACCCCGATCAGGGCCATGGGAGCAGGTGGTGGATGGTCGTATGAGTAGCTGGTGCATATCACAGGTCCTGGTTATGTAACCACTGACACCAGGCAGACAATCTCTGAAGAATATTGACAATAACTGCACTCATCTGCTTTGTAAAGACACTCCCCAGCAAAAGGCAATGGAAAACTACTCTGAAATAGGATATTACATTGAAGTTGTGCAATACATTGGTGAGGAAGTAGAAAAAAAATTGCCAAGAACAACCATGGTCAGAGATAGAGGAAGAAATACAGTAGGAACAGTACCATGAAGAGGGTCTTCTCCAAAGGCAGCAATCCTTTGCAGATTAGGTATGGATGGAAGACCATGATCATTTAAGTCATAAAACATGATGATTATGATGATGATGAATTGGTAAGGTGCTACATAAAAGATGACAGCAGAACAGATGAGTTCATGCAATTGGAGTTAATTATTGGCATGGATACAATATTGCCAGGTCACGGAAACCATGGCAGGCATAAATGGATCTCTTGCTGGTTGGCAAGTTGTAAGAAGTGATATGCTGGGGTTTCAGCATTTTGGGCAAGCTTACGAAACCTGCTAATGACACAAAGACAGGTAGGAAGGTGGAGTTATACAGCACATAAATAAGCCCTTCAGACCAACTTGCCCATGCCAACCAAGCTGCCTACCACAGTTAGTCCCACTTGTCTGCATTTGGGCCATATCACTCTAAAGCTTCCCTATTCATGTGCATATCTGAATGGCTTCAACATTGCTTACTTGTTCCTGCGCATCCTGTGTGTGCCCCTCAGGTCCACATCATGTCAAGAGAATAGAATGGGGAAGACTGGTTAACTATGTGGCAAGTGGAGAACAATGTAGGATAAATGTGCACCATGCAGACGAATGGCTTCAAGGAGGAAAGACTAACACTCCTGTGGGGAAGCCTGTTTGCTCGAGTCGGATTTCAAGGGACATTCAGAAGGTGGTGTGGGCTTTCACACAGACCATGGGTCCAACGTGAATTAAAGACAACTTCAAGATGTGCTCCAAGTTATGTGCACATTTGGACTGGGTTAACAGTAATGGGCCCTTTTTATTTTTTCATTTTCTTTTTCCAACTAACTGTTCGATAGAGCTGAAATTGAAAAACATGCTTTCTTTATAATTGTATGCAGTGCACAGTTAATTCTTGCCAATGAGCAATTGCATGAGGGCAGTAATTACAGAGTATTCACATATTTCAGGGTTTGAGTGGGCGAGCCATCCCACCCTCCAGGTTTGGTGGCACCCAAGTCAT
The DNA here is from genome assembly GCF_963921235.1 of Mobula hypostoma. Taxonomy (NCBI): domain Eukaryota; kingdom Metazoa; phylum Chordata; class Chondrichthyes; order Myliobatiformes; family Myliobatidae; genus Mobula; species Mobula hypostoma. The sequence continues at coordinate 8,965,373 of NC_086117.1, forward strand.
ATGACTCAAGAAACACATACAAAATGCTGGTGAACGCAGCAGGTCAGGCAACATCTATAGGAAGAGGTACAGTCGACGTTTCGGGCCCAGACCCTTTGCCAGGACTAACTGAAAGAAGGGATAGTAAGAGATTTGAAAGTGGGAGGGGGAGGGGGGCGATCCGAAATGACAGGAAAAGACAGGAGGGGGAGGGATGGAGCTAAGAGCTGGAAAGTCGATTGGCAAAAGGGATACAAGGCTGGAGAAGACAGGATCATGGGATGGGAGGAGAGGAGCACCAGAGGGAGGAGAGGAGCACCAGAGGAAGGTGGAGAGCAGGCAAGGAGTTATAGTGAGAGGGACAGAGGGAGAAAATAGAGAGAGAGAGAAAAAAAAGGGGGGAATAAATAAATAAATAAGAGATGGGGTAAGAAGGGGAGGAGGGGCATTAACAGAAGTTAGAGAAGTCAATCTTCATACCATCAGGTTGGAGGCTACCCAAACAGAAGGTGTTGTTCCTCCAACCTGAGTGTGGCTTCATCTTGACAGTAGAGGAGAACATGGATAGACACACCCCATCCCTTATTTATTTTTTATTATCTTTCCCCCTTTCTTTCTCTCTCTTTTTTCTCCCTCTGTCCCTCTCACTATAACTCCTTGCCTGCTCTCCATCTTCCTCTGGCGCTCTCTCCTCCCGTCCCATGATCATCTCCCTTCTCCAGCCTTGTATCCCTTTTGCCAATCGACTTTCCAGCTCTTTGCTCCATCCCTCCCCCTCCTGTCTTCTCCTATCATTTCAGATCTCCCCCTCCCACTCTCAAAGCTCTTATTGTCTCTTCCTTCAGTTAGTCCTGACAAAGGGTCTGGGCCCGAAACGTTGACTGTACTTCTTCCTCTAGATGCTGCCTGACCTGCTGCGTTCCACCAGCATTTTGTGTGTTGCTTGAATTTCCAGCATCTGCAGATTTCCTCAAGTCTGAGAAAAGTGGTTTTCTCATGCTGAGTCCGGGGGCTGTAAGCAAGGCGCAAACAAGCCGCACCTCAAGAGATACCCAGAAAAAGGGGTTTCATTTTCAAAAGGAAACAAGATCTTAGTATTTTTGAAGCATTTCATTTCTTGCCAGGCAAGAAAAATTATGGAAGGCAGGTAAAGATCAAGAGGTGCAGATCCAATCAGATCAGCCACAATCTTGTAACGATCAAGTACAGCAAGTATAAAAGGCAAGTTGGCCTACTCCAAGTTTATTTCTAACAAAGACAACTAATTAGAGAAAAAGCAAACTTCATTTACAATACAGATCTGTTTATATAGTGTTCACAAACAGTTCTAACAATGACACTTCCAAATTACATTGCAAATATTGTTAGTACAATTCTTCTTTCTGAACACTCATTTAAAACTACCATGGTATTTGCACATTTTATAATTTTCCTTTGTAATGAATTCGTACAAAATTGCTTGTTCCTTCCATTTTCAGCTTAAGAAACGGAAGATTTCAGTTGAGTGTTGTGAAACTTGACTTCTATGTATTCAGTTAGATTTGCACATTGACTCTAACATTTATTTGCAGTCAATTTAGAAACAGTCATCATTAGCTCTTCTAGTTACACACTGTTGCAGCACAAAACCAGTGGAAAACAGCATTCAAAGAAATGCAGTAAAAACTGGTCGGCCTACAACTCTGGAAGACGAGGAAGAACATACAAATCAGATTAAATGTTAAAAAAAATCACCAAAACATCAATCCTCTAATTCTCCACACAGCCTGGCCAGTTTTCAACATTTGCTGCCTTTATTTCTGCTTGTCCTTTTTGTTTAGTTCTGCTCTGTTAGCATTTTAGTTTAATGTCCATTATAACTGAACAGAATTTAGCACAAGTTGCATGTTTTAATAATATTTTGTGTTTTTAAAACAAAGTTCCTGGTCAAAATCAAATGTATTGTCATGTGTATGACTTCGTGCGCACGGATGCAATGATAAACTTGTTTGCAAGCAGCATTGCAGGCACAAAGCATCAGATAAGTAACATAAAATGGTTCACATATAGGAATCATGAAATACAGAGATTACAATTTTATCACATCCCCCCGCCCCGAGCCCCTCAGAAACCATCTCATATCTACCTGTCCAAGGCAAATGAGCCCTGCACCACTTTCTAATACTGTTATTTTATTCCCCCTCACTACAGAGAGGAAATGGAAGAGCTCGAGGCCTTGTGCCAAGCAAATAACCTTTTCCTCAATGTCAACAAGACAAAAGAGATGGTTATCGATTTCAGAACTCACACCACTTACACCCCTCCTTACATCGGCAGTACGGCAGTGGAAACTGTGAGCAGTTTCAAACTCCTGGGAGGGCACATCACACACAACCCCTCATGGTCCCAGAACACATCCAACACAGTCAGGAAAGCTCATAAACGGCTCTACTTTCCGAGGAGGCTGAAGAGAGCTCAACTATGCACATCCCTACCACATTATTCTTCCAGATGCACAGTAGAGAGCACCCTAACAAGCTGCATCACTGCATGGTATGGAAACTGCACTGCAGCGGACAGGAAGGCTCTGCAACGGGTAGTCAAAACTCCCCAACTAATTAGAGAACAAGCAAACTTCATTTACCAGCCTATCCAACATTAAGGACACGTATATAAAATGGTGCCGGATAAAGGCAGCAAAATCATGAAGAATCCCAACCACCTCACTCACGGACTTTCTGCCCACACCCACCTGAGAGGAGGATACATAGCATCCACACCAAGACAACCAGACTCAAAAACAGTTACTTTCCCCAAGCAGTAAGGGTAATTAACACCCTCCACCTTGTAACCCAACCCTCCACATCCCCAACCACCATTACTTTATCATTTCCTATCAGTCACCTTATGTGCCTAGTGTCATTTCACGGACATACAATTAATCTATGTACAGTTAAGTTGGAGGTTTACATACACTTAGTTTGAAGTCATTGAAACTTATTGTTTAACCACTCTGCAGATTTCATATTAGCAAACTATAGTTTTGGCAAGACGTTGAGGACAACTACTTTGTGCATGACACGAGTAATTTTTCCAACAATTGTTTACAGACAGATTATTTCACTTTTAATTGACTATATCACAATTCCAGTGGGTCGGAAGTTTACAAATTCAGAAGAAATCAGCCAAGACCACTGGGAAAAAAAAATTGTGGACCGTCACAAGTCTGGTTCATCCTTGGAAGCAATTTCCAAACACCTGAAGGTACCATGTTCATCTGTACAAACAACAGTATGCAAGTATAAACACCATGGGTCCACGCAGCCGTCATACTGCTCAGGAAGGAGACGCATTCTGTCTCCTAGAGATGAATGTACTTTGGTGCGAAAAGTGCAAATCAATCGCAGAACAATAGCAAAGGACCTTGTGAAGATGCTGGAGGAAACGGGTAGACAAGTATCTATATCCACAGTAAAACAAGTCCTATATCGACATAACCTGAAAGGCTGCTCAGCAAGGAAGAAGCCACTGCTCCAAAACTGCCATAAAAAGCCAGACTACAGTTTGCAAGTGCACATGGGGACAAAGATTTTACTTTTTGGAGAAATGTCCTCTGGTCTGGTGAAACAAAAATTGAACTGTTTGGCCATAATGACCATTGTTGTTTGGAGGGAAAAGGGTGAGGCTTGCAAGCCGAAGAACACCATCCCAACCGTGAAGCATGGGGGTGGCAGCATCATGTTGTGGGGGTGCTTTGCTGCAGGAGGGACTGGTGCACTTCACAAAATAGATGGCATCATGAGGAAGGAAAATTATGTTGATATATTGAAGCAACATCTCAAGACATCAGCCAGGAAGTTAAAGTTCGGTCACAAGTGGGTCTTCCAAATGGACAATGACCCCAAGTATACGTCCAAATTTGTGGCAAAATTGCTAAAGGACAACAAAGTCAAGATATTGGGGTGACCATCACAAAGCCCTGACCTCAATCCGATAGAAAATTTGTGGGCAGAACTGAAAAAGCATGTCTGAGCAAGGAGGCCTACAAACCTGACTCAGTTACACCAGCTCTATCTGGAGGAATGGAACAAAATACCATCAACTTACTGTGAGAAGCTTGTGGAAGGCTACCCAAAACGTCTGATCTCAGATAAACAATTTAAAGGCAATACTACCAAATACTAACATAGTCATAGTCATACTTTATTGATCCCGGGGGAAATTGGTTTTCGTTACAGTTGCACCATAAATAATAAATAGTAATAGAACCATAAATAGTTAAATAGTAATATGTAAATTATGCCAGTAAATTATGAAATAAGTCCAGGACCAGCCTATCGGCTCAGGATGTCTGACCCTCCAAGGGAGGAGTTGTAAAGTTTGATGGCCACAGGCAGCAATGACTTCCTATGACGCTCTGTGTTGCATCTCGGTGGAATGAGTCTCTGACTGAATGTACTCCTGTGCCCACCCAGTACATTATGTAGTGGATGGGAGACATTAACCAAGATGGCATGCAACTTGGACAGCATCCTCTTTTCAGACACCACCGTGAGAGAGTCCAGTTCCATCCCCACAACATCACTGGCCTTACGAATGAGTTTGTTGATCCTGTTGTGTCTGCTACCCTCAGCCTGCTGCCCCAGCACACAACAGCAAACATGATAGCACTGGCCACCACAGACACGTAGAACATCCTCAGCATCGACCGGCAGATGCTAAAGATGTTAAAGGATGTTAAAGTATTTAGTAACAAATACTAAAAAAAAAACTTCTGACCCACTGGGAAAGTGATGAAAGAAATAAAAGCTGAAATAAATCATTCTCTCTACTATTATTCTGACATTTCACATTCTTAAAATAAAGTAGTGATCCTAACTGATAGAAGACAAGGCATGTTTTCTAGGATTAAATGTCAGGAATTGTGAAAAACTGGGTTTAAATGTATTTGGCTAAGTTGTATGTAAACTTCTGACTTCAACTGTATATAGGCTGCCTTAAGCATTTATATTTATGGTGCTTTTTATTATTGTGTTCTTTATCTTATTATGTTACGTTTTTTATTGTGTTCTTTATCTCATTATGTTGTTTTTGTGACAGCCAGGCTAACAATTATTTTGTTCTCTTTTACACTTGTGTACTGGAAATGACATTAAAAACCTTGAATCTGGAATATGATCTGCTGATAAATTTCAGATTTTAGTTGTCATACCATCCCCACACACCTTTGTTATTGAGCAGCCTTCACCCTCCTTCATCCTGCAGCACCATGTCTTCTGTCATTAAATACCTTCTGGCTTCCTTTCTCTCCATCCCTTTGCCATTTCTCTTCAAAATGAAGCTGATGAGAGAGACCACGCTCTCTTCTCAATGTTGCTATCAGTAAGAAGGTACAAGAAACTCAAGACCTACACTACCAGGTTCAGGAATAGTTACCACCCCTCAAAGATCAGGCTCCTGAACCAGAGGGGTTAACTTTACTGCACTTCACCCACCCCAAAACTAAACTATTTCTACAATCTATGGACTCACTTTCAAGGACTCTTCATCTCATGTTTGATATTTACTGCTTATTTTGTATTATTATTTGCCCAAGTTAATTTTTCAGTGCGAATATTACAAAAATTTGGAGCTACATCTCTATCAAAGGAGGTGCAAGAGTGAGTGTGAGTGTATATGTGTATGTAGTTGGCCCTCCTTATCCACCAGTTCCACATGTGCGATTCCAACCAACAACGAATCGAGAAAACCCAGAAGTGCTCTTCCAGCAATTGTTCTTCAAGCATGTGCAGACTTTTTTTCCTTGTCATTATTCCCTAAACAATGCAAGAAAACAACCATTTTACATAGCATTTACATTGTATTAGATATTATAAGTAATCTAGAGATGATTTGAAGTACATGGGAGGATGTGCGTAGGTTATCGTGGATCAGGATAGGGGGAAAAAAAACGGAAGTTCTCTTACTAAGTAAGTCGGAACAGGTACATCCAGTATTATTTAGCGTCAGTTAGTCAAAAGTTTGTCTTAGTATATGGTATATATTTTACCTATGCATATACAACACTTAAGAAACGTATGTTTCAGCGCCGTGCCCAGTGACAGACTGCTCCCGAGCGCACTCTCCATCCATGCCAGGTTGATGTGGAGGATCAAAAACCTAAAACCCCAAAACCCAATAATTAAACCACTGTGTTGCTTAGTAATATTTGTAGCTTTCATCAGGGCAGGGCTTCTCTCACTATATCCTTTAAAATTGTCTCGATCGTTGACTGACTGTAGCCTAATGCTTTTCCAATGACCGATGGTGTTTCACCTCTTTCCGATCACTTTATTATTTCCACTTTATTTTCAATTGTGATCGTGATTATTTTCGTGAACAGAAAGACTGCAGATTCAGAGCTCCGCCGGCGGGTCCTAATGTCCACCGCACTGAGACAAGTTAAATAAGGTCCGGGGTTCCGCTGGGTCCTAAGATCCACCACATTGAGACAGGTTGAATAAGGAACTTGAGCATCCGTGTTTTTTGGTATCCGCGAGGGGTCCCAGAATCAATCCCTCATGGATAAGGAGGACCGACCGTATAGAGCTGGGGCACCTGAGACTTTTGCACAGTACTGTATCTACTAAACGTTTACCAATATTAACAAAAACTTAAGACGCGCAGATATCATTGTTTCAAGGGCAAATAGAGCATGGAGATGGACATCCTTCCACTATGCGATTCAAATTGAATCAAAATTAACCCAGAAAATTATATAAAAACAGCTTGCAGCACTGTGCAAAAGTCTTAGGCACCCTAGCTTTATATACGTGCCTAAGACTTTTGCTCAGTACAGTACATCATTCAACAAAGCACCAGCTTCAGATTTGGAAACCAACTCTTGAAAATGTAAAACAAGTTCAATTCTAAGACATTTTTCACTGTAATTTGCAAGAAACAGTTGAACTCTTTCAGGTTAATGACTAATCACATTTACTGTAAAGCCACCTTGAAAGAAACAAGCTTAAGTGGATCAGGATGTATAAATCATAGAATAACTGCTATCTATGATGGTACCCTGGGTTGCCATCAGATTTACATCTTCAAAGATACCAGGAAATGGTAACCAAAGTTCAATCCATAATGTGCTTAAAATATAGTTATAAAGCCACAAGCACTCTGCTAAAAAGTGAGCAGGTGGATATTTTTGCTCCTGGGAAAAGTTTGCAACATCATCACAAGCTATTTGCCCACATACAATGGAATGAATTATAATTTTTTTGAAGAATATCCAGAGGGTCTTCAACTTGCAAATTTAGTTAAGACACAAGTGATTCTACAGATCTGGGAATCCAGCACAACATACACAAAATCCTGGAGGAACTCAGCAGCAATAATGGAGGGAAATAAACAGTCAATGCTTCGGGCCAAGACACTTCATCAGGACTGGAAAGGAAGGTGAACGATGCTACAATAAGGTGGTTGGGAGAGGGGAAGTAGTACCAAGTCTGAGGGTGAGATCTGAAGCCAGGTGGGTGGGGGACGGGATGATGTCATAAACTGGGAGAAGATAGGTGTAAAACGGATAGTGCAGAAGGAGGAATCTGATACAAAAGAGTGGACCAAGGGAGAAGCAGAAGGAGGAGGGGTACCAGGGGAGGTGATAGGCAGGTGAGGAAAAGATGTAATGGGTGAGGCAGCCAGAGCAGGGAAATGAAGTGGGAAGCCCGGGGGGGGGGGGGGGGGGAAAAAATTACCGCAAGTTGGAGAAATTGATGTTTGTGTCATCAGGCTGGACGGAATACAAAGTGTTGCTTCTCCAACCTGGGATTAGCCTCAGCGTGTCAGCCATGGGCCCACATGTCCAAATGGGAATGGGGAGTGAATTGCAATGATTGGCCACCAGCAACACATGCTTTTTGTGGATGGAGCAAAGGTACTCGACAAATCTGTTCCCCAATTTATTTCAGGCCTCACCACTGCAGAGATGTCTGCATCACAAAGGGAGCAATCCGTGTGTAAAGTGGAGGGTGGGGGGAGGCCTGGTGGAGAGAGAAGCTCTATTTGGTGATCGGGTCGTATTGAAGATGGTGAAAGTGCTCAAGTCAGTGCATCAGTTCTCCCAATTTAGAAGGTTCATTCAAATTGAAGCCACACAAGCAATCATATTTTATGCCTAGTCTGTTTTAATGCAATGGTTTGCAGACTAAACCAGATATCATTGCCCAAAGATTAGTGAACCAGGTGGATTTTTATGACAACCCAGAAGTCTACAGGTTACCTATTGATGTCACTGTTGTTTTATCAGTGATTTTCAGATTTACTAAATTTTAATTTCCAAGCTGCTGTAGAGGTTTGAATACCTTATCTTCACTCCACCCAATCCTTCCCCACAACCAATTTTTGGTCTGCATCTCTGTAATATTAGCCTAATAGATTAAATCCTAGCCAAATGAACAAATAATATTACACTAATTCACCACCCCAGTTCAATTTGGATAAATTTTGTTGCTGCTCTGCACTTCAATTTTTTAAATATATATTACCTGAACCAAAGTCTTCATCCACAATCCTAAACCTATTTCAGTCACTGTTATCTTTGTGATTTGTCATGGGGAAATCATAAAAGGAGTTATTGTAGCTTGCATCCACCTGCCAGCGAATACTCCCTGCAGTCCTGACCCATTTATAAAAGTAGAGTTAAGGGTTTTGACAGATGGTTACACAATCATTTCTCAGTATCCTCGAAATATTTCAGCAGATTACTGCCCTCTTCAACTCCAAAATCAATGTCAAGAAAAATTCAAAAAGCTTTCATTTTGGTAACTGTAAAAATACAGGGCAGAAAACTTAAATTATACAGTAGATGTCTTTATGAACTACAGAATTAAGCTGAGCAAAGCACAAGTTAATTAAGACACCACAGTGTCACACTGGAACTTTGTATTGTATTCTCTGCAAACACGACGAACACAAAAATGGGCCACATGGCGACTGATACAAACAATGTCAACCATGAAGAGAAAAGGTGGTCTGCAACAGGATGGAGCAGATTCATATTCAAAATCTTAATCAATGACCATCTGTATCTTTATTGGGAAGTCAGTAACACAAGGCATGGGGAAGAAACGAGAGCAAAGTGACTTTGATTGTTGAATGATTTCGGTGCCAGACGGGGTGGTTTGAATATCCCAGAAACGGTTGATCTCCTGGGATTTCCATGCAAAACAGTCTCTAGAGTTTACAGAGAATGGTGCAAAAACAAAAAAAATCCACTGAGTGGCAGTTCTTTGTTATCAGAGTGGTCAGAGAACAATGGCCAGTCTGATTCAAGCTAACAGGAAGGTGACCATAACTCAATCATGCATCACAAACAGCGGTGTGCAGAACAACATTGCTAAACGCACAACACAATGAACTTTGAATTGGGGGTGAGCTACAGTACTCACTGGCCACTTTATTAGGTATAGTGTCATAAATAGTTGGTCATCTCATTCTCCATTCATCATCAGATAATGGTTATCAGCACTACTTTTATCATTTTATTTCTTTAATATCCAGAGATCTTTCAATTGCTATTTTAAATAAACTCATGACTAAGCCACCACAGCTGCATAATTCTTAAAATTGAGACTCTGCATGAAGGAATTCTTCTTTTGGAGTGCTGTGTAGTTTTGGAAACCCAGTCAGACGAGAGATGTAGTTAAAATGGAAAGAGTGCAGAGATTATCGAGGGTGTTGCCAGGATTCAAGGGCCTGAGTTATAGGGAGAGTCTGGCCAGATGAGCACTTTATTCCTTGGAACGTTCAAGAAAAAGGGGGATGCTTATAAAGTGTTTAAAATTTTGAGAGACATAGATAAAGTAGACAGGAACAGCTCCTCCCCCCCCCCCCCCCCCAGGGAAAGGAGGTCCAAAACTAAGGGGCTTAGATTTTGGATGACAGGGCAAGGATTTACAAGGGACGCTAGGGTCAACTTTGCCCACACAGAATGTAGTGAGTATATGAAATGACTGGCCAGAAATTGATTAAGGCACGTACAATAGTATAATTTATGTAGTATTTGGTTAGGCACAGTATATAGAGGAGAGGAGCTGGAGGGATGTGCCCTGAATGCAAGAAATTGGGACTCGATTGCTGGACAACATGGTCAGCATGGACTCATTGGGCTGGAAGGCTGTATTTCTCTGTGACCAAGTAAAATCCCTGGCTCATTTGCATCAACAACTTTCTTTTAAATGAGCTCTTAAAAATAGTAAACTGATATATAAAATAATACTCAGTTATGTAGTTAGAGACTTTGTTTAAATATTTCTAAGCTAAATGTCCACTTTTGTTTTAAATTTCGCTCATCTTCGGGTTTTTAAACACATTACTTTTTTAAAAAATGCCTAAATCATTACAGTATCTATCTTGTTGTTAACCTCGGCTAATTTTCATTGCTTCTCTCTATAGATTGAAGCTACAATGAGGAAATGGAATACCTGAAAAGAAATTAAAACTCATAAAGTGCCAAGACAACACACTTTATGCAAAATAAAAAGAAAAATAGTTATTTACTCATGTTCTGTGATTTGGAGGTGAAGAACATCTACCAGCTTTAGCACCTCATTTATTACAGACCATTTCCTCATCAATATTCTCACACAATGGCCTTAAATTAAAGGTCAGCTTAATAATTGAACATTACAATTGGGAGACCATCTAATAAAGCTTTAAAGACTGTGTGATAATAGGAGCCACACCAAATATAATTACCGTACAGAACCATTGTCACACTTTCCAGACCCAAAAAAAATAACTATAGTAGTACTGATCTCAGAAAGGGCGTGACCTGAAACAGTGTCGGAAATCAAAGCCAAGTCCAACAGTTTAATTAATCAAGATAGTGGACAAAAAAGAAAGTGAAACATCCATTTTATAAGCTTCAATTCAGCAAGCTGCTGGCCTAGATCATCTAGATGTTCTGGTTCTCAGTACTCCGAAGATCAGCTGGTGCAGAACTCATCCATATCAACTGTCTCCGTCAACTGATATGACATAGAACTCGAAGGCAGAGACAGGCACAAGTGTGATATTGTTTCCAACACTGAAATAATCAAGTCAGTAGGTTGGTCAAGGAAGACTGAAGATGATGTGATTTTCCTAGCACCTCTCTGTAATTAGAAATTATACTCTCTTGCAGAAAGCAGATGCCCTCAGCTTGGAAGCTGACAAGGAAGGGGTTAGTTTTATCTTCTGCAGACACTGTCATCCAAATAAAAATGTTTTGTGTTTAATTATCATTCTACATCCCTGGAACAGATAATCTAGGCTGTCACTCTGATGCAGTAGCAGGAGAGTGTTGCACTTTCAGAGACGAAAACATAAAACTAAAGCCCCCATCAGCCTTCCCTTCCCTTCTCACAGTTGGATGGCACTATTTTAAGAGAACCGTTGTCCCAATGTTGTCTGCATTCACACCAAACATGCTGCGGACATTGCGAATATGCTGTAAATACTCAGCAGCAAATGGGCAGAGAACAGTTCAATGTTGATCATCTTCCATAGAGAAATAAAACCAGTTAAATAAATTATCATCTTCTGCACTTACTGTTTCATAAAGCTTTCGTCAATAATGAACCCAGAAAAGAAAAAGGCTCGTGGTCCTGCATACATTGAAGTTATATAAACCAATTAATGTCTGTATCAGATATTGGGAAATATCTTTATCAGCATAGTGTATTTGATAAAGATTCATTTTTATTCAGCCTCTCAGCTGTCTCAAGTTGAATGGTCACCTACCCTTCAAAAAACATATTACAGTATAAATGGCTTCACGCCAATAATCACCTGTCATGAACTAAATATCTGCAATTAAAGATAAAGTTGAAGTTCAGTTTATTGTAATTGAAGCATACACATGTCAACATCCCTCCAGACTGAGGTGCACAACACAGTACATATAACTCACACGCATAACACATGAAATATTACCAGAAATAAATTAATGTGTATTTACAATAAAAGTTAAAAGTAAACAGTCTAATACTCCTGGTGCTTCATACATGAAAAGACCTGGGTGGTGGCAGAGAGTGTAAAGACATTTATCAAGAAATTCTGAAGTTTGATTATAATCTGATTGTCAAAATGCTATTTGTGAAAATCAAGAGAAAACTGTGCACTCAAGTATGACATGATTCTCATTCCTTAGCTAAGTACATTTACACTTTCTTGTTCAAAATGCATGCAAAGGCATCAACTTAAATACGTGAATGGTTTATAATTACTGTTGTTCTAGGTAACAAGTGGTTTCAAACTGATTACTTGCTCTTCCAAAGAGTCATCTTCTCCACTCTATACTTTTCCATAGGTTTAACGACAGATATTTTCTGTGTTCAAATCTTGCCTATTGCTTTGGTACAGCACCATGCAATGTTAACGGTTCTCTCAACCACACAGCCTAACCCTATGCTGCACTTATCAATAATTCCTGAATCAAGGATTAGAATAATCACTTTATCTAATGTTAAATATGCCAAGTTGATTTTCATTTAAACATATGCAAGCTTACAGCTCCACATAATGCTTCTCTGTTAATTTTCAAACTATCTGTGCCAAAAGAGAAATTATATTCAGCTGGGAGGACAGTCAACATGAGAATTAATTTTGATGCTTCAAAAAAAAAATCAGCCACTCAAAGGTTTATGAAAGTAGGAGAACAATATTGGGTGCAAAACAACCAAGAGGAAGAACCACAGCACACTTTTGGAACATTAAGCCAAGAGTAACGAACAGAACAAATACAGGAGGACATGACATTTTGCATGCACTGAAGTTCCCCACACATCCATTGAATCATCACCAATTCCACGCCCAGTGTTATTGCATCAAAACCTCCAGGACTTCTTTTTCCTGCGATAACCTTTCTTCAGAAGTTCCTTCATTCATTTTCAAAAGCAACAACTCACTTGCACAAATAAGCCCACGGATTCAGTTTTCAAATTCCTTAAATATTTTCTTTCAACCTAATTTTGTGCTTTTCATACTTCACGTTAAATTTTTTTTTTTGCTTATTGTAACTTTAAACAGGGGAGATGATCTTTCATTTTTTTCCCCAAATCATTCCCTGTAAATTTCTGAAAACAGTTCTCCTAGATGGAGAAAATAATACAACTGTACTTCATGGATATCTAGCAGTCAGTATAATGGAGTCCCATCTAATTAGACAGTTCCAGGATAAACTGCTCATTATGTACATCACAAAATAGGATCATTTTTAGATTAGGCAAATTACTGTTGTAGATGGAAATGCAACCAAGTTACCATGACAAATTCATCCGTTTTTGATATTATTACCCAATCTAATTAATGAACATTTAATATAAGGGCAGGAAATTAATTAGGAGAATCGAAATAACCACTGGAGTTGTCTTTTCTGGATCAATCCATTAAATTCTTGTGCTATTCACTTGGAGGGAAGCCATCTTCTCCAACTAGCACTATTAAAATATGGCAAAGTTTAACAATATACGGTGCATAGGTGCAGAAATCCTACCTCAGCAGCTGTTATACTCTGGGGGGAAAAAAAGCATTATTTCGCAATATGAACAATTCATTCATTATGTGCCGTGTTGTATGACGTGGGCAATCATGGTCTTGACCATAATTGTTCTTGACAAATATTAACAATCAGAATCATTAAAACCTGTAAGCTCTGACTTCAGTATACAGCTCAGTGTTTCAGTCAATCAATGTCATCAACATAAATATTACAAATCCTTAGACTAACAAAAGTGGAATGCAAAGATTTTGTTAGCACTTCATAATTCCAAAATGCTTTTAAAACCCATCAACTAGTATATGTTAATTGCTTTTACATTTATCTTAATTTTCACCATGGGCTGTCTAATGTGGAGTATTTCCCATATGCTCAAAAACAAATCTAAGAGAGCTGACTCTATCAACACTTGCAAAAAAATTAACGCTACTGCAATTAGCAGCCTTCAAGTGATCCCCTCCCCCATTCTTTCCACTGTTTCATCATAAAATCACAAGTTAACCTATATGAACTAGCCTAATTCCTCTTCCACAGACTGCCTGTCAAAAAGCAAGCTGTCTCATCCCCACTACTTCTTTCGAAAGCTCCTGTTGTCAAACATATTTGTTTGTAACTACCTTTCCACTGCTCTTCTCACACTTCTGTGCTGGGTCATTTACGGACACACAAAATGAGACCAACTACAAAAAAAAAGAGACACTAGTTCCTACCTTAATTTGACTTTATGAACAGAATGATAATTGTCTCATTACACTCTTCAACGCAACTAAACCGTATGCATCAAAGTATTTCATCAAAAAGCAGCTGGAGGCTGAGGCAGATACATATGTATAATTCTGGAATAAATACTTGGTAAACAACTAAGGATTTAGGCACCAATTATGCACATTCCATTTATAATATTAGCTTTCAGCAGAATATCAGGCAATGTACTGCAGGAAAAATACTTTGAATAAATATCCTTTCATCTTTAACAATGCACTTCTCAAGTGACATGGTTAATTCATCACTTTAAATTACTATGATCATCGGCACCAGACCTGTAACTACTAGTACACACCCTGCAGTAAAACAGCTGAAAATTCTCAAGAGATGCAATCCAACTTTCGAAAGGACCTAGTGTAGATTGGTGTCCACTGACCCCTTGAAGTTGCCTGGGTGCACAGCCACACAGTAACTGAAATAGCCTATGTTGCTGTGCAGCTGGAATTTTCTTTTATATGTTAATACTGAAATGTCATGCAGTTTTCAAGCCGTGTAAAAATTTCCTGCTCAGAGCAATAATTGGTGCACTCAGATGTAAAAAAAATTAGAGGGAACATTGTTGGTGTCCCTGAAACATTTAGTTGAGTTAGTGTGGGCACAAGAAACAAAGTTGTCGCTCCAAATAATTCACATCAAAGAAATCAGAATTCTAAAAACATACTCAAGTATTATGAGATGTTATTAAAATAGGAAGCAGTGGTATTTACGCAAAACAAGATTTGAAAAAAAAAAATTCTCCCAGATCAGCAACTCCAAATTAGAGGTCTTGAAAGCATTGCAGGCAACTGCTCCTGTAATTCTATTAGATCTAAAGGTGAAAGATGATACTGCATTTAATTGAAAAAAAATGGTGGCACATTGGGTTACAGTGTCATTTTCATATGGGAATGCAGGGCACTGAGGTTACCATTGTACCAAAAGAATTCTGAGCACATGACCTCTGCAGTTTCTGGGCTTAACACACAGTAACAACGCACAAGATCACACGAACAAAAAAATTGCACTTCCTGTGCCTGCTATGTTACTGAACAAGGTCAAAGCTGAGGTCTTAATATCCTCACCACCTTCCTGTACTGATTCCATACTCGTCGATTTCCTGCATGGTCAAAGCTATCAAACACCGGCTTCAATATTTGTTTCATCAATAGCTGAACTTTCACAGAGTCTGGTTACACATCTTGTAAGATCTACTGCACCTTTGGCCAGCCAGTGGTGTAGTGGCATCAGCACTAGACTTCAAGGCAAATAGTCCAGAATTCAAACCCAGCCAGGTCCCAGCCTGGGCAGCAGCAGTATCTGCGTGAAGAAAGGCTTGGCCATCTACTTCCGTATCTTGCCATGAAAACCCTTTGGACAACTACACGGTCCATAGGATTGCTGAGTCGACAGCAACACAACGGTACTCAACAACAAAACCTGCACTTAGATGAACAATTCCTTCTAATCTCTACCCAGAATGGCTGCCTCTAAACACTGAGCTGAGGATACAGAATCAGAAAGTTTTATTATCACTAACACATGTCATGGAATGTGCTGTTTTGCTGCAGCAATACCTAAAAAAAAATTACAAGTTACAATAAGAACATACAAAAATTAATAGGCTCCACATCTACTGTTAATCAGATCTTCTCATTTTTCAGAGCTCAAAAAGACAATGCACCCCTCTCCATCACCCACTTCTTCATCTATCCCCAACTATGCCAGGTTCAATCGACTAAACCTTCACTGCATTTCTTCTAATGCAATTACATTCTACCTCAGGCACAGAAACCTGGCCTTTATACAATAATATAGAAGCAGCCATCAACTACTTTTATTATTTTCAGAACTAGCATTTACAAAACCTTGCAAAGCAAGTCATCAGGTCAAGGGAACCTATCACCTTTCAGTCCCATTTCACTGATACAATTGTTCTTACTCATGCTTAATTCTTTCATCCATCCTTGACCTGTTGTTCTCCATTTCTTCTGGCATATTTTCTGTGCCTTCATACTTCTGAAGTTAAATTCTTCATTCCCTATTTCCCAGCTGCATGGAACCAACATGAATCTGTGCCAAACTTTTCCTTTTCACACTTCCTTAAAAGCTTCGAATATCTTTCCCTATTTCTCACTAGATAATTTTCAATCTTGCACTTGATTCTTCAAGCTTGCTGCTCCAACATTTTAGATCTTTTAGTTGATCTAATAACATTTCTACATGTCAACCATGACTGCACCATATTTTCTGTTCAAGGATTTGGAGGATCTATTCACTTAATCTCAACTCATCAATTTTTTGTGTTACCCATACCATAGATGTTAATGTAGAAACACAGAAACATAGAAAATAGGTGCAGGAGTAGGCCATTCGGCCCTTCGAGCCTGCACCGCTATTTATTATGATCATGGCTGATCATCCAACTCAGAACCCCGCCCCAGCCTTCCCTCCATACCCCCTGACCCCTGTAGCCACAAGGGCCATATCTAACTCCCTCTTAAATATACCCAATGAACTGGCCTCAACTGTTTCCTGTGGCAGAGAATTCCACAGATTCACCAGTCTCTGTGTCAAGAAGTTTTTCCTAATCTCGGTCCTAAAAGGCTTCTCCTCTATCCTCAAACTGTGACCCCTTGTTCTGGACTTCCCCAACATTGGGAACAATCTTCCTGCATCTAGCCTGTCCAATCCCTTTAGGATTTTATACGTTTCAATCAGACCCCCCTCAATCTTCTAAATTCCAATGAGTACAAGCCCAGTTCATCCAGTCTTTCTTCATATGAAAGTCCTGCCATCCCAGGAATCAATCTGGTGAACCTTCTTTGTACTCCCTCTATGGCAAGGATGTCTTTCCTCAGATTAGGGGACCAAAACTGCACACAATACTCCAGGTGTGGTCTCACCAAGGCCTTGTACAACTGCAGTAGTACCTCCCTGCTCCTGTACTCGAATCCTCTCGCTGTAAATGCCAGCATACCATTCGCCTTTTTCACCGCCTGCTGTACCTGCATGCCCACTTTCAATGACTGGTGTATAATGACACCCAGGTCTCGTTGCACCTCCCCTTTTCCTAATCAGCCACCATTCAGATAATAATCTGTTTTCCTATTTTTGCCACCAAAGTGGATAACTTCACATTTATCCACATTAAATTGCATCTGCCATGCATTTGCCCACTCACCCAACCTATCCAAGT
Source organism: Mobula hypostoma (assembly GCF_963921235.1). Taxonomy (NCBI): domain Eukaryota; kingdom Metazoa; phylum Chordata; class Chondrichthyes; order Myliobatiformes; family Myliobatidae; genus Mobula; species Mobula hypostoma. The sequence continues at coordinate 8,982,793 of NC_086117.1, forward strand.
CACTCTGCATCCTCTTAGCATCCTCCTCACAGCTAACACTGCCACCCAGCTTTGTGTCATCCACAAACTTGGAGATGCTGCATTTAATTCCCTCATCCAAGTCATTAATATATATTGTAAACAACTGGGGTCCCAGCACTGAGCCTTGCAGTACCCCACTAGTCACCGCCTGCCATTCTGAAAAGGTCCCATTTATTCCCACTCTTTGCTTCCTGTCTGCTAACCAATTCTCCATCCACATCAATACCTTACCCCCAATACCGTGTGCTTTAAGTTTGCACACTAATCTCCTGTGTGGGACCTTGTCAAAAGCCTTTTGAAAATCCAAATATACCACATCCACTGGTTCTCCCCTATCCACTCTACTAGTTACATCCTCAAAAAATTCTATGAGATTCGTCAGACATGATTTTCCTTTCACAAATCCATGCTGACTTTGTCCGATCATTTCACCACTTTCCAAATGTGCTGATATCACATCTTTGATAACTGACTCCAGCAGTTTCCCCACCACCGACGTTAGGCTAACCGGTCTATAATTCCCCGGTTTCTCTCTCCCTCCTTTTTTAAAAAGTGGGGTTACATTAGCCATCCTCCAATCCTCAGGAACTAGTCCAGAATCTAACGAGTTTTGAAAAATTATCACTAATGCATCCACTATTTCTTGGGCTACTTCCTTAAGCACTCTGGGATGCAGACCATCTGGCCCTGGGGATTTATCTGCCTTCAATCCCTTCAATTTACCTAACACCACTTCCCTACTAACATGTATTTCGCTCAGTTCCTCCATCTCACTGGACCCTCTGTCCCTTACTATTTCTGGAAGATTACTTATGTCCTCCTTAGTGAAGACAGAACCAAAGTAATTATTCAATTGGTCTGCCATATCCTTGCTCCCCATAATCAATTCACCTGTTTCTGTCTGTAGGGGACCTACATTTGTCTTTACCAGTCTTTTCCTTTTTACATATCTATAAAAGCTTTTACAGTCCGTTTTTATGTTCCCTGCCAGTTTTCTCTCATAATCTTTTTTCCCCTTCCTAATTAAGCCCTTTGTCCTCCTCTGCTGAACTCTGAATTTCTCCCAGTCCTCAGGTGAGCCACTTTCTCTGGCTAATTTGTATGCTTCTTCTTTGGAATTGATACTATCCCTAATTTCTCTTGTCAGCCACGGGTGCACTACCTTCCTTGATTTATTCTTTTGCCAAACTGGGATGAACAATTGTTGTAGTTCATCCATGCAACCTTTAAATGCTTGCCATTGCATATCCACCGTCAATCCTTTAAGTGTCATTTGCCAGTCTATCTTAGCTAATTCACGTCTCATACCTTCAAAGTTACCCCTCTTTAAGTTCAGAACCTTTGTTTCTGAATTAACTATCTCACTCTCCATCATAATGAAGAATTCCACCATGTTATGGTCACTCTTACCCAAGGGGCCTCTCACGACAAGATCGCTAATTAACCCTTCCTCATGCTCAAAACCCAGTCCAGAATAGCCTGCTCTCTAGTTGGTTCCTCTACATGTTGGTTCAAAAAACCATCCCGCATACATTCCAAGAAATCCTCTTCCTCAGCACCTTTACCAATTTGGTTCACCCAATCTACATGTAGATTGAAGTCACCCATTATAACTGCTGTTCCTTTATTGCACACATTTCTAATTTCCTGTTTAATACCATCTCCGACCTCACTACTACTGTTAGGTGGCCTGTACACAACTCCCACCAGCGTCTTCTGCCCCTTAGTGTTACGCAGCTCTACCCATATCGATTCCACATCTTCCCGGCTTATGTCCTTCCTTTCTATTGCGTTAATCTCTTCTTTAACCAGCAACGCCACCCCACCTCCCCTTCCTTCATGTCTATCCCTCCTGAATATTGAATATCCCTGATCCTTGGTCACCCTGGAGCTATGTCTCTGTGATCCCAACTATATCATAATCATAGTTCCCTAAACTTCCACAGTTAATTTGCAACTCATTCCTTTGTAGCTTACTCTGTTTACATTTAAAACTCCTGTTTTCAATTGAATAAAATCATTTGGCTTGATTGAAATGATCGCTCTCCACTTAAAGTTTCTCAAAATGGTGCTGGTGAAGCACAGCGACAACTTGCTGGGAGCAAACAAAACAATAAATTATCTTATTAATCACACATTTTCCTCTAATACGATCACTGCAATCAATAGCCTGTAACCTCCCTTTTGGAATTGAGCTTTTAAGCTGCCTATATGACCTTGCATTTTCACAATGAGAAATGAAATCTCGAAGGAGCAGGACTGTTGCAGCATGGCATGTATGGGGCCAAATTGAGGCAGTGTGGCCTGGGCCCAGGAGCAGAGAGTGAGCCAAAGCTTGGCTATTGCTGGAATGGTCTTGAAGGCGATTCAATGCGACAGAACCAGGGTAAGACGACTGGAGGCGAGGCAGAGTTGAGGCAGTGGGGCCTGAAGCTGAGAGTGAGGAATAGCCTGAGACGTGACCAATTTAAGCGCCAGGTCAAATTGGAAAGGTTGGGTACAAACCGAATCAAGGTGGTGGGGGGGGGGGGGCTAAGCTCGAAAGTGTATTGAAGCAGCAATGCATGGATCTGAGAGCAAGGAACAAACAGAGGTTTGGACAAGTTAAGTGTTGTTCCACATTGAAAAGGGCAGGGTATTGGGGACAGAGGTGAGGGACAGGCCAATCCGGCTCATTGCTCCGCAAGGATTATTCATCCATGTGCTGAACTGAGGCGGTGGCCTGCAGCTAATGGGCTCCTGAATCCACTGCAGTGATGACTGGCTTCGTAACTGCATTCACTTTCATGAACTTCAGTTCTGAATGCTATTTGCTTGTTTTTATCGTTCGCATGATTTTGTTTCAGCCCATTAGATGTCGCATGATTTTTTTTTAAAAACGGGTTTTATTGGGTTTCTTTATTTTGTGCCTGCCTGTAAGGAAACAAATCTCAAGCTGGTATATAGCAAACATCCTTGATAATAAAGGTACTTTGAACTTTATCTACCATGTTATAAACTAATTCTTTTACTAGATTTAAAATATCCTCTTTACCTTGTTGATGCTTTAACACACTCACACTCATCCAAGACAGTCCATTAATTTGTGCTGCACACTATTCCTGGACATTTGGTCTGTCCAAATTATAAGAACACTCTGGATTTCCGGCATCTACAGAACCTGTGCTTCCGATCTGCTGCTCTTCCGTGAGGCCTCCACACTAATAGTGTTCATGGGTTGAACATCTATTTAGGAATCAGGTGGCAGAGGGGAAAAAACTGTTCCTGAATCGCTGAGTGTGTGCCTTCAGGCTCCTGTATCTCCTTCCTGATGGCAACAATGAGAAGAGGGTATGTCCTGGGTAATGAGAGTCCTTAATAATGGATACCATCTTTCGGAGGCTGAGCTCCTTGAAGATGTCTTGGATACGACAGACTCGTACCCATGATGGAGAAATTTTACAACTTTCTGTAGCTTTCTTTTGATTCCCCCACCCCACCCCCACCAATAACAGTGAAGCAGACTGTCAGAATGCTCTCCACTGTACATCTGTGGAAGTCTGAGTGTCTTAGGTGACAAAACAAATCTCCTCAAACTCTTTATAAAATATAGCCACCATCTTGCCAGCTTTATGGCTGCATTGAAATACTGGGACCAGGTTAGACCATCAGAGATCTTCACAATTCAGTACTTGAAATTGCTTACTCTCTACACTTCTGATCCCTCTGAGGATTGGTTCGTATTCCTTGCTTCTGATTCCTCAATGAGAATTGGTTTGTGTTCCATGGGTCAGATGCTGCCTGACCCACAGACTTCCTCCAGCATATTGAGGTGACATTTTCATGAACTAAAATAACATAAAATTCAGATATTTACATGTAGTTTTGGTGCCCTTAAGTTTCCAGATGTTAGATTTCAGGGGTGTGTTGAGTGCTCATGAAGATATCCAGAGACTGACAACAGGTCATGTCACTGCTAGAACACAATGCCAATTGTGTCTTGAAGATGGAGCAAGAGGATAGGTTTTGATTAATCAGACTGCTTTATCCTAGATAACATTGCAATCTTCTGTCCTATTGCAAATTATCTACCAAGCAGAATGTAGTCACAATGAGGACAGAGGAGTATTTGGGAGAAGTATTAGTAAACAGGCTCAAAATACAAAATTAGGCTTGTGAGTTATCCTACTGGTGAGGGAGTCAATCTGACTATCAAAATGGCTATTTGACATAAGGGAGGGGAGGTGGGTGAAAATAATTACCAATTGTGAGACCATGACTGAAAAATGAGCATATCCACCATGGACCTTACCAAGGATCAGTTTGATTTATACTTGTCTGATAGATATTACTTACCAAATTAGCTTTTCATTAGACAATCATTTCATAATGAGATAAAACATAATTGAACACACAATTACCAGCAAATATCCCAACCTCTGCTCCACTTTACAACAATCTCTATTTCACGAAATGTAGCTTTCTAAAATTGATAGAAAGCTGGAATATTTCAAAAGAACCACCTCAGAACAATGTGCAGGTGAGATGTAGAATATCCTTTAAACAAAAACAACTAATTTCTGATTTCCACAAGACTCCAATATCGGGACGTTAGCCCCACGGAACATGCTGACTGATGAATAAATACCAAGATGCTATTGCCTGACTGAATAATAATGAAGTTATAAACAGGACAGTTAAACAAGGCATGGTAACAGGAAAGAATCAAACTACAGTACAAGTTCAAAATTGTAAAAGGGCTGGATGGTTTGGAGTTTGTAAAATGTGTGCAGAATAGTTTTTTGCAGCAATACATAGAGGTACGAACTAGAGAAGGGGCAGTGTTGGATCTCCTGTTAGGGAATGAGATAGGTCAGGTGACGGAGGTATGCGTCGAGGAGCACTTCGGGTCCAGTGATCACAATGCTATTAGTTTCGATATAATTATGGAGAAGGATAGGTCTGGACCCAGGCTTGAGATTTTTGATTGGAGAAAGGCTAACTTTGAGGAGATGTGAAAGGATTTAGAAGGAGTGGATTGGGACAATTTGTTTTATGAGAAGGGTGTAATAGAGAAATGGAGGTCATTTAAAGGTGAAATTTTGAGGGTACAGAATCTTTATGTTCCTGTTAGGTTGAAAGGAAAGGTCAAAAGTTTGAGACAGCCATGGTTTTCAAGGGATATTGGAAACTTGTTTCGAAAAGAGAGAGATCTACAATAAATATAGGCAGCATGGAGTAAATGAGGTGCTCAAGGAATATAAAGAATGTAAAAAGAATCTTAAGAAAGAAATTAGAAAAGCTAAAAGATATGAGGTTGCTTTGGCAAGTAAGGTGAAAATAAATCCAAAGGGTTTCTACAGTTATATTAATAGCAAAAGGATAGTGAGGGATAAAATTGGTCCTGTAGAGAATCAGAGTGGACAGCTATGTGTGGAGCCAAAAGAGATGGGGGAAATCTTTTCTTCGGTATTCACTAAGAAGTAGGATATTGAATTGTCTAAGGTAAGGGAAACAAGTAGGGAAGTTATGGAAACTATGATGATTAAAGAAGAGGAAGTACTGGCGCTTTTAAGGAATATATAAGTGAATAAGTCTCCGGGTCCTGACAGGATATTCCCCAGGACCTTGAGGGAAGTTAATGTAGAAATAGCAGGGGCTCTGACAGAAATATTTCAAGTCATTAGAAAAGGGGATGGTGCCAGAGGATTGGTGTATTGCTCATGTTGTTCCATTGTTTAAAAAGGGTTCTAAGAGTAAACCTAGCAATTACCGGCCTGTAAGTTTGATGTCAGTGGTGGGTAAATTAATGGAAAGTATTCTGAGAGATGGTATATATAATTATCTGGATAGACAGGGTCTGATTAGGAAAGTCAACATGGATTTGTGCGTGGAAGGTCATGTTTGACAAATCTTATTGAATTTTTTGAAGAGGTTACTAGGAAAGTTGACGAGGGTAAAGCAGTGGATGTTGTCTATATGGACTTCAGTAAGGCCTTTGACAAGGTTCCACAGGGAAGGTTAGTTAGGAAGGTTCGATCGTTTGGTATTAATATTGAAGTAGTAAAATGGATTCAACAGTGGCTGGATGGGAGATACCAGAGAGTAGTGGTGGATAACTGTTCGTCAGGTTGGAGGCCGGTGACTAGTGGTGTGCCTCAGGGATCTGTACTGGGTCCAAGTAATGTTAAAATTGTACAAGGCATTGGTGAGGCCAGATTTGGAGTATTGTATACAGTTCTGGTCACCGAATTATAGGAAAGATGTCAACAAAATACAGAGAGTACAGAGAAGATTTACTAGAATGTTACCTAGGTTTCAGCACCTGAGTTACAGAGAAAGGTTGAACAAGTTAGGTCTTTATTCTTTGGAGAGTGGAAGGTTGAGGGGGGACTTGATAAAGTATTTAAAATTATGAGGGGGATAGATAGAGTTGACGTGGATAGGCTTTTTCCATTGAGAGTAGGAGAGATTCAAACAAGAGGATATGAGTTGAGAGTTAGGGGGCAAAAGTTTAGAGGTAACACAAAGGGGAAATTCTTTACTCAGAAAGTGGTGGCTATATGGAATGAGCTTCCAGTAGAAGTGGTAGAGGCAGGCTCGATATTGTCACTTAAAGAAAAATTGGATAGGTATATGGACAGGAAAGGAATGGAGGGTTATGGGCTGAGTGCAGGTCGGTGGGACTAGGTGAGAGTAAGCGTTCGACACAGACTAGAAGGGCCGAGATGGCCTGTTTCCGTGCTGGAATTGTTATATGAAGTTCCTGCCATAACTCTCACCAAAAGATGAAATGCCAGAGGTGTATTTGACATTTTTTTTTCTTGATGATTGCACGCAGCCTCTTGGTCAGCTAAGTACAAAATAACGATTATCTTGGAAGCCATGCTGTTGAGAAAAAGGACACGATGGTTTAAGCCAGAATTTTTCCAGTGTTTTTGCATGGGAATGCAAAATGATACTGAACACTAGGAGCCAAAAGTACAGTACCATGCAAAAGTCTAAGGCACACATTTATAGCCTGGGTTCCTAAGACTTTTGCACAGTATTGTATTTGTCAACATGGAGCAGAAAGCAACTTTGAAAATCTGGTGAGAGCAAAGGACATTGGGAATGTTGAGAGTGTAGCACCATAGGAGGAGTGTGGGACAGAGGGCAGAGGAGGAGTGCCAGGAGCGGGAGGCTGGCACGGATGCAGACACACTCAGCCCTGAGACACCAGGCAAGGTCATCTGATTCCAAACAATCGGTTTATTGATCATTACGGAATGTCTGTCTGGTGCTTCCCGCTCCCTCCCCTCTTCCTTTTCCCAGCCATGTTTCCCCGCTCCCTGCTCCCTGCCCTCTTCCCACCAAGCTGACAATAGAGACCCATATCAGAATCGAGTTTATCACCACTCAAAAAGTAATGAATTTTTTTGCAGCAGCAGTACAGTGCAATACATAAAATTACAACAGTACTGGGTCAAAGTTTTAAGCACCCAAGTTGTATATATCTGTGTCAAACTTCTGCCAGTACTGTACATCTTCTGTTTTATTTGAAAAAGCAACCAATAATTCAGTTCCCTTATTTCTCCCTTTAGAGAATGGATAAATGTTTGGAGTGTTAGTTTCTACCAACCTTTTGAGTAGTTCATGCCATCTGACAGAAACTGGCTTCATGCGAAGCACTTACTTTTGCATTTCTTCTGGTTATCAGGGTGGTGGGGTGGGGGAAGGGAAGAGAATGCCTTTTCATTCTCTTTGAGTCTTTCATGAATGCTGACATTTCCATCAAATCTTCCTAACCGGAAGAGCAGAGATTGTGCAGATTGGTAATAACTACTCCACTTTGCTGACGATCAACACTGGTGCACCTGAGGGAAATGTGCTTATCCCACTGCTACTCCTTACACCGATGACTTTGTGGCTATGCACGGCTAAAAAGCTAACTATAAATTTGCTGATAATACAACCATTGTTGGCAGAACCTCAGATGGTGACGACAGGACACACAGGAGCAAGGTATACCAGCTAGCTGTGTGCTGTCGCAGCAACAACCTTGCACTCAACATCAGTAAGACCAAAGAGCTGATCGTAGACTTCGGAAAAAGTAAGATGACGGAACACACACCAATCCTCAGAGGGATCAGAGTTGGAGGGACTGAGCAATTTCAAGTTCCTGGATGTTAATATCCCTAGGGACCTAACCCAACATATCGACACAGCTATAAAGACGACAAGAGAATGGTTAGAATTTATTAGGAGTTTGAGGAGATTTGGTATAAGACCATAAGATATACTGTAAAAGCAGAATTTAATCATGGCTGATCCTTCCTTCCCCTCCTCAGCCCCACAGTATATTAAGTAATTAAATTAAATGAGTAGTGTTGAAACAGAAATAAAAAAGCAGTGAGGTAGTGTTCATAGGTTCATGGTATGTCACATAAGACAATCAAATTTCTACAGAAGTATCACGAAGAGCTTTCTCATTGGCTGCATCACCTTCTGCTGGGGGGGGGGGGGGGAGGCTACCGCACAGGATCGAAGCAAGCTGCAGTGAGTTGTAAAATTAGTCAGCTGCTTCATGGGTACTAGCCTCCGCAGTATCCAAGATATCTTCAAGGAGCAGTGCCTCATTCTACCATCAGGCAAAAGGTACAGAAACCTGAAGGTACACAATCTGCGATTTCAGGAACAGCTTCTTCCCCTCTGCCATCCGATTTCTAAATGGACTGAATCCATGAACACCACCTCACTACTACTTTAATTTCTGTTTTTGTACAACATTTAATTTAATTACCAGACCTTGTGCTATGGTCAGCCTCAGTCCATCTCGTTTACATCATCGAGCTTACAGTGCCCTGGGAGGATGCAGTGGAGGAGGCCTACGAGCACAAGAAGCTGAGGTATGCTGAGTTTGCAGCCGATGTGCAACAAAGTGGCTGGAAAGCAAGGGTCCGACCGGTCGAAGTAGGCTGCAGAGGATTTGTAGCCACATCAACATCAAGGCTACTGTGGGAGTTGGGAGTGCGAGGGAAGAGACACTGACAAGCAGTCAAAGACCTCTCCAGAGCTGCTGATGAAGAGAAAGGATTCCATCTGACCCCAAGTGAGTGAAAGGCATCTCAAAGGTGAGCCCAGAACGCCGGGATTCACTGCTGAACTCCGCCACCCGCCCCCCCCCCGCAGGTGTTGTGAGCCTATCAGTGAAACACTGAGGAAAGAGGGCGCCCACTTGATAACCCCGAAGATGCCACCACTCACTTGGCCACCCCACAGAGTCTAGGCAGCAGGTCTCAGGAGTGCAAACAAGGGATATTAACATCTAGTCCTGCATAACATAAATACCTTTACCCCTCTATTATGTATTGCATTGTACTGCTGCTGCAAAGTTTACAAATTTCGTGACATATGCCAGTGATATTAAACGTGATTCTGAAATCATATCATCACTTTTTCTGCTCCAAGAACCAGATCAGCTTCTTCAGTTTATTTTAACTTTCTTTGAGTCTTCCAACTCAGCATGGTCTTGATGCTTTTCCTGGTGTTCACAATTGAACACAATATTCCAGCTGAGGCTAAACTGATGACGATATATCATTACCTTCTTTTAATTAATATGCCATTTCCATGTTATTAAAAGACACGTTGAATTTCAGTAGATGACCACAGACCTTTTGGGCTGATATTAAATCTATTCCAGTGCACATTTCTACACGTCATGGGTATACATTAGAATTAATGCCTGTGTGCCCAAGTCCTCAGAGTATATGCAGAAGACTAGTCACAACACACACCTCTGCAAAATGTAACAGTGCTGCTCCCTCCAGTCTTTAAATAAAGACTGTTCATTGATACTCTCTGCCTACTGTCCCTTAAATTTACATCCCATCTGTCATAAAGATGTTATTTTGTTTACTTTCCAGCATTCTGTCAAATATGCTTTGTAAGTCTGCTCGAACATCAGACCTACTTAAACTCAAGGCCACCAACTTCCTTTAGATTTCCTTGTATTGTGCTTGCTTTCTTTTGATATTAACTCAAACCTTTTCTCATACTTTTACTTCCCCCCTTTTTAAAAATCTGTTCAGTCATTTCTTCCAGAAGATTTCAGGAATTAAGTTTGTAGCAATAAGTACAGTACATCACAAATTTGTCAGCCTCAGATGGGCCATCTTAAACGTAATTTGAAATTAATAATTCTTAACGCAACAGTAAATTCAGTAAGTCAATTAAAATGAGATTCAAGAACTAATTTTCTGTAGCAGTGAATGAAACTCAGTGAGGTTGTCATTCAGTTGTTTGAATTCAAACAGATGGGTTCACAGGTTTAAAAAGCAACACATTTTGCATTAAATTACTATTATCCAACTGATCAAAGTAAAAAGCATTGACAGACCAAATTCAACTTGCCAAAAATATAATAAGACTGAGCAAGAATTTTAAACACCTCATTTATACCACACAGCTTAATCTGCTTGAGGACATGAATTACAAACAAGCTACATGCTCTTAATAATACAATTACATTAGATCCCTTCAGACTTGAACATAGTAAAAATATCAACAAGTTATTACAAAGATTCATCTGTTTTGAATGGAGTTTAACAAAATCTTACACACTCACTATGTCAAGAGTAAATTGAGCAAAGAAACCTGTTAAATTGGTTAACTTTGTACACGTGCATTGGTAAAGATGTTGTGGAACACTTGATTCCACCACAGCAATATGTTCAAACAGAAAAGTCAGCATTGCACAGCATAGAAACAAGACCTTCAGCCCATGTCAATGTCCATCATGCTCATTCAGAAAATTCCCACACATCTGTATTCATTCATATCCCTCTACATCCTGCTGATTCAAGTGTCTGTCCAGGTGCCTCTTACATACCGACCTCCAGCACCACTTCTGGCAGCTCATTCCTAATACCAACCACTCTGGGAAAAAAAAATTACCTCGTGAATTCCCTTTAAATCACCCTGCTTTGACCACAAACCTACGCCCTTTAGTTTAATCAACCTTAATATGGGAAACAGACACTGGCCATTTATCCTATCTATGCCTCCCGATCTTATATACCTCTATCATGTCACCTCCCAGTCTCCTTTGCTCCAGGGAGAACAAACCCAGCATCTCCAATCTCTCCTGATAACTCTAGTCCCTCGATCCAAGCAATGTCCTTGTAAATCTTCTCTACACCTTCTCCATCTTAATCACATCCTTCCTGTACTGTGGCAAGCAGAATTACACACAGTACTCCACGTGAAAGCAAACCAACATGACATCAATCCCTGTATTCAATGCCCGAGCCAAAGGCAGCAAACATCCCAGAGGCCTCATTAAACAATCTATTTGTCTGTGGTGCCAATTTCAAGGAGGTTTGTACTTGTAACCAAGATCTCTCTGCTCAACACAACCCAGAGCCTTGTCATTCACACAGTATAACCTTGGCTGTTTTAACTTAACAAAATGCTTCACTTCAGATTTGTCAAGAGTTAAATTCCATCAGCCTTTCCCTTGCCCACTTCAGCTGATCTGGATCCTGTTTTAACCTTAGACAACTTTCTTCATTGTCCATTATACAGGTCGACTTTCACTAATCTGATTACCTGCAATCGAGTTCCACCAATAATCCACACTGATTTCAAATTTTCCGTGCAACTGTAATCTCAAATTTACCGGGCCACTGTACCAATCTGCTGCACATTGTTTTGGTTGCACTAGATCTGTTTCCATGTTGGCACGCCCTTGTAAGCACAGACAGGTGATTCCTGCTTGTTTTCCTGTATTTATTAATATCATTTGTGTGAGGCACGGCAGCCTGGCACCTGCCTGTCTCACCCGCCAGTGGCGGGGGAGCTGGCGCGTGCTGGGTCGGTCCGCCCTCTCGCCCGCCTGCCAGTAGTCCCGCACTGCCCTGTGGCGTCACCCAGCCAGCACTCTGTTCACTTCTGCCTACGACCTCAGATCAGACGTGGTGACCCGCTGAATTTAAGCGTATTACTAAGCAGAAGAAAAGAAACTAACAAGGATTCCCTCAGTAACTGTGAGTGCAATGTAGTCTTTGGGGTTACTGCAAGTCTGTGTCATTGCTATCGCTTAGCTCATGCTTGAGTGCTGGTAGTGGGTGCGTTTTTTTTGCCAGTGGGGGGGGGGATTGTTGCTCGCTGCCGCTTCCACGCGGGAGGGAGGGGAGCGGGGGGGGAACTTAGGGGTTCTAACATTTAACTGTCGTTCATTCTTTGGGGCACTCCTCTGTTTTCGTAGATGGTTGCGAAGAAAAAGCATTTCAGGATGTGTATTGTATACATTTCTCTGACATTAAATGAACCTTTGAATCCTTTGATACTTTGAAGGTATGATGAGGCGGTTAGCTATTGCATAATGTGATCCTTCTGTAATTCAGCATTTTCACTAATCCGGCACTCCTCAGCTCCTGATAGTGCTGCATCAGGTCAACCTGTACTACTAATTTGGGTGTCTTCTATACATATACTAATCATGGCACGTGCAGCCTTACCCGAATCAAAGAGGAATGTGCTCTGATCCCTGCGTCACCCTCTCGGGTGCAGGCATTCCATCAGAAGTAAAGCCTCTGCCTCAAACCACCAAACAAATTCTGTATCCAACTGGTGAGCTCACCAATGGATCCCATCTATTCTAATCTTCAACATCAATCTACCATGTAACAGCCTTGAGGTCCATCTCTTACAACCTTTGTGATCACCACTTCAAAAACAATTTAAATCAAATTTGGGAGACATGATTTTCCATTCCCAAAGCCATGCTGACTATCCCTAACCAGCCCATGCCTTTACAATTATACATACATCCTGTCTCTCTGACTCTCCCACCACTTATGCAAGACTCACACACCCGTGGTTCCCTCATTTATCCCTGCAGCCCTTCTGAAATAAAGACAGTGTTAGGCATTGTCCAGTCTTCTCATACCTTGCCTGGAGCCCAACAGTTTCCTTTCTTGCTGCCAAAAACATTTCAGAATACATCTCATCAAGCCCTGGAGATACAGCCACCTTTCTGCACTTCAAACACTCCAACTTCTTCATAATGTTGATGTGCTCCAGGATATCACTGTTCCCTCCCCTGAACTTTCCAGCTTCTGTGTTTTTTGCCATAGTGAACTGAAGTATTTAAGACATTGCCCACTTTTTGTGATTCTACATGGAGTACCAACCAATGCTCACACGGTCCTACACTCTAACTACCCTTTTACTCTTAAATATATTTATAGAAACTCTAGGGAGCTCCCTTTATCTTAACCCATGGCCCCTACTGCCTGCCTTCGTGTTCTCTTACATTCTTTACCAATGGATTCACTTGATCCCTACTACCTATCCTGATCTTTTTTCCCCAACCAGATGCTCAATATCACTCAAAGATTTGCTAAACCTCCCAGGATATCCTCCAAGTACTACTGTAATGTTCTCCATAAACAAGTAGTGCAACCTTTCCTGCTCCCTCACCATGCCTTTATGACACTAACAATTGGAACCCTAAACATTCATGTGCCAGTCCTGCTCATCCTCCAACCATGTTTCCGTAACAGGCAAAATATCACAATCTCATTTGCTGATCCACTGCATGCAATTTAAATCTGTAACTTGTCTAACTTTAAAAACTCATGGTAAAATCTGAAAATGAAGTGTACTTTCCAGGTAAAAACAGTAGGCCATTGAGCTAGGCTGATTTCATGTTGATATTCTCAAAACAGTGTTTAAAGTCCAGGGAACAGTTGACAGAAACAACACAACATAATTCAGTTGTGTGAACATTACAGCAAAACTAAGGCTTCTTTGGTAGGGCCACAGAATCCATATACATCACTTCTTAAAATCAGCAGTGCTTAAAAATTTGCCACAAAGACACAAGACCAGAAGTGCAAGACATTATAATGGACAAGTTTTGAAAACAAATCTGCAGAACAAATATTGCAATTAAACAGAGAAATCTAGAAATTACTGTTACTGATTACCTGCTTTTCCACAGAAGTCTCCCCCAATATCATCACCACAAACTGAACCAGTATGAATACCAATTATCTACTCCCACTCAAACGCAATGGCCTCTAAGGGACCAAAGGTGTTATTGTCTTTTTTACAATTGCAAGACACTGCTGGGCATTAAGAATTTCAAGAACTGCAGCAGGTCTATCCCATCAGCAAGTTACTAGTTGGCAGAGGAGCTGGACTTGGTGTGGACTGTGTTACTGTCTGCTACAGAGAGGCGTCAGAGTTGGTACTCCGGTGGCGAAGATGGCATGTAGTCTAAAAGCAAGTGGTTGTCTCAGTAATTTTTCTTGTGATTCCAAGACCCTGTTGGATATTGGTAATGTGGAATGCTACAAGTCCACTTCACTGGTCTATTGGTGGAACTGCTGGCACGGGAGCTGCATGGCTTCAATTGTAGCACGGAACAGGCCTCATGCCTGTTGCAGCCACCCAGGAGAGGTGACGTCAGAGGCAGTGTGGTGTGGTGTGGCATCCATGCTAGCTTTGGTGCTGCCCGTGTTCCCTCGGTTGAAGATGACCTGCAGTGTGTTCGTCTGCAGCATGCTGCAAACTTGTTCTTGCCAACAACATCCATGGACTCAGGGACTTGGATTATATTATACTTTTTTGTGTCTACATGTTTACTGCCATCTTATATGTGCTGTGTCTAACTATTGGTACTGTGTTTTACACCCTGGTCCTGGAGGAACACTGTTTTGTTTGGCTGTATTCATGGGTATTCACATATGGTTGAATGACAATTAAACTTGAACTGAGACAATTGTGCTGCTCCAAAGAGCGCTGAGGTCATTCTTACCCTCGGCCATGAGGCTCTTTGGCTTTACAGCACCAGCAATCACCAATTACAGTTAGAATATCACTGCTATCAAAACAACTTTGTCTGTTCTCCCTGTGATTGCATGGGTTTCCTCCAGGGGCTCTGGTTCCCTCCCCAGCCCAAAGGCATACAGGCTTGTGGGCATGCTGTGATGGTATGGTGACATTTGCAGGCTTCCAGCATGATCCTTGATGATTTGACTTGATGGAAATGACATATTTCACCATCTGTTTTGATATGCATGTGGCAAGTAAAGCTAATTTTTCTCTTCAAGAAACCTTAAGGAAAGCTTGTGCAGACAACTTACCTTACATCCAATACACAAGCTGGGCTTTTAAGGCATATGCACCTTAAACAAGACCGATCTGAGCTGACATTGCCAGCTGATGCATAAATAGCTTCTTTAAACTTTGCCAGTCTGCAGCTATGGAAATCCTGACCCACCCAAGGGATGTGTGACATCACTCTGCCCCCAACCATCCAGGAATTGCATTTGCTGTTCAGCAGTGCATTGGAAAGTTGAGCATAAATGAAATTAAAACTGGATGACTGTTTTTGCACCTCAAGAGGGATAACAACTGAGACATGTGGAATAAAGAACTGACTGGAAACATGCACATTTCATCTCAAAAGGGCAAGTAAGTATATCTGAAATAATGTGCACATTCATATAAGAATAAACATGCAGTTAATGTAATGCTATTACAGCCTGGGGCGTTCCAGAGTTTGGGGTTCAATTCTGGCGCCGTTCTGTCAGGAGATTCTGTATGCCCTCCCTGTGGAATGTGTGCATTTTCTCCAGGTGCCTGGTTTCCACTCACAATTAAAAATCGTACCAGGTAGGTTAATTGGTCATTGTAAATTGTGCTGTGATTAGGTTAGGGCGAAATCGGGTTGTGGGGTTGCTGGGGTGGTATGGCTCAAAGAACTGTATCACTAAATAAATAATAAAACTAAAACAATATAAATACTGGTCCTGATTTGGTGCGAAGATAACACATATTTCTCCTTTACTTAAAACATTACTCAAAACCCATGCACGTGAGAGCAACTTCAAGTAACGCCGAAATTGCTTTCAGCTTTTCCTTCCAGGCTGTTCTGTTTTATGTCTTCTCTGGAGCAATCAAGGGAAATAAATGGTCTGTCAAGCACTTAGAAACTCCGTTATTTATGAACTGTTCGTGCTATAAAATGACCTCAAAATTAAATAAAAACCTTAATACATGTCTAAGTGAACTTTTAAATTGTATACCTAAGCCATTAAAAAAACTGATTAGTAATCTCTGAAGCCAGAAAATTATTGCATGAATTGTAAATTATTGGGAAATATTTCAAAACAATAGGTTTTAAAATAGACTAGAAATTGAGCTCTCTCTCTGTGTAACTAGCTGATAATTGTTTAATGATTGGTCATTCAGCAAACTTGTTATCAATGTTGTGAGAGACAAAGGGATCCTTTTGTAAAAGGGGAAGCTCACACCATAGACACAGCAAATTTTAACTGCCAACCTTATGGTGAGAATTGAGATCTAATGCTTTACAACTTTCACCATACTTGTGCTTGAAATCATCTTAAGTAGAAAGTACAGTTAAGGGTTGAATAAAACCCCTTAAAACATTTGCTGCATTATTCATTAACTCTTAAGCTTGAAACAGCTTGAACCAAGTTGAAAGGCAGTAGATTACTCAAAAGTCATTAAATAACAAAATAGTTTACAATTGGTGGTGTATGTATGCAAAAAGTCCATTTTGATAGTGAACTCATATTGTTTCCATCATGAGAAATATTTCCTGCATTGTGGCAGAGAGGAAGGCTTTACAACAGGGAATCCAAACTGACCAACGGATCACTGGCTACCTGCCATCAAGGACATATAGACAGAAAAGTGCCGGGAAAGGGCCAGTCATATCATAAAGGATCCCACACACCCTGCTCGTGGACTGTTTGCCCTGCTCTCATCAGGGAAGAGGCTACATAGCATCTACATACCATCTACGTCAGGACCACTAGACTCTAAAGCAGTTACTTTCCCCAAGCAGCAAGGCTGCCCACGAACCCACCACTACTTTATCATTACCTGTTAGTCACCTTATGTACAGACATTCCTGTATCGAGCATCACATTATGGACAATCAATGTATATAAACCATCTGATGTACTTACAGTGTGTTTTTTTTTTAATTATTGTGCTCTTTCGTCTTATTGTGAATTTTTTGTGCTGCCTGCACCAGTTCCTGATTAACAATTATTTCATTCTCCTTTACGCTTGTGTACTGGCAATGACATTAAACGATCTTGAATCTTAAACTACTTTCAGCAGACTTCTAAATATCATTATAATCTTATAGAGAAGAAATCTCCTGAGACTTAGTTATTCAAATGCTCTGCTTCAAAAGATGACAGTTCAAGTCAGCAAGTTCACCGAAAACAATCCAACACTCAGCTTGTTAACTTTAAAGTTACTAAATGGCCTCCTTCAAAAGTAGTGACTAACAACAATCTTGATTCCTTGGCACAACTTTGTTTTATGTACCAATGGCATATCTAACAAGAATAAAATACAAATTGTGAATTTCTATTCTGCACTCACCTTGCCATCAAATTTGGAATACTCATTAAATGGGTTGTTCAGCTGCTGTGGACAATGTTCAAGTCGTACAGAAAGCACAGATGATGTTGCAGTATTCAGTGGTTTTGCACGGAAGTCCTTCTTTTCAAACAAGCAAGCTAGTTCTTCAGCTGAAATAAGGAAGAAACACTTCTGAACACTTGTTCACTACAAGCAAATTGCCCATGAAGTTTAAAAGAAACCGTTCTCAGAATCATGTTTAGTACACTGGCATATGTCATGAAATTTGTTGTTTTCCAGCAGCATTACTGTGCAAAACATACAAAAAAACAATAAATTACAAGCAATACATATATTTAAAAATTAAATTAACTAGGTAGTATAAAAATGAAGCCAAAAATAGTGAGGCAGTTTTCATGGGTTAGTTCACTGTCTGTTCAGAAAACTGTTGGCAGAGGGGGAGAAGCTGTTGCTAAAATGGTGATTTGTATTCCCTGGTCTTGAAGGTGATGTGCAAGTAATGCTCTGGTGCTTTCATGCAACAAGTGAAAATGGACACTGCTTACTCTTTTCAAGTTCATCACCTCGAGTATCATGAGCCAGACAATGAATTAAAGGCTCTGAAGCACAAGTCACAACTGCAGAGTGTGAAACAGTCAAATAAATGAACTTCAAAAGAAGCAAATAAAAATAAAAGTGAAAGTAAAAGGTTTGCAAAGGTAATTGAGACTTAAGTTCTATTCAAGCAGCAATTAAATAAATTGTGGCTTCCAAAGTCAAGCTCAACAATAAACTTTTTATAACTTGCACCATAGACATTTAACTTTTATCCCTTTGCATAACTCAAGCATTAGCAACTTTATTTCTCAAACTTCACAGAATTGAATCTTAATATAATTTATAACATACATAATTGGAGATAAAAGCAGGTGCAGTTAAGTGTTTATTTTCTCAACTCGTACGCATTATTTCTTTCCCAAATTAAAATGCAAGCTTTTTTTTAGTGCACCATCTTCATTCAGTATTTTATGAACATTTTTTCAAAAGAATCAAGCATGACTTTATGCATACCATGTATCTGCAATAATGCCATTCAAAATGTTTCATGCTCTATGATCACAGGATTTCTAAAATGAAGACCATCAAAACAGACACTGCTCTCTACAGGTTGAGAAAAATAGATAGCAAATGAACTTTGAAATGCTGGGTATTAGGAAATGCTGCTCTTTGATATTGTGAACTATCAATTGTATGCACCTAAGCAAAATAATTAGATTCAACTAATGACTACGATGAATTAAACAAAAGATGCAATCTTCTGAAACTTTGCCATGGACAGACTTTTTAAGCTTCCTCTTAAGTATTCCACTTTCTTCCAAAACTTTTGGTTTGGAACAACATTCAACCAATTGCCATTAACTTTGAAAGTAAAAAAAAACACACACATAAGTACAGAGTGCATCTCTGTACTCTAATCTCTATCCAATGATATCCAGAGTACATCTTTGCAATTACTATCCAATGAAATTAACTATTTCGATGTGCATACAAAAATCAACACAAAATGATTTTAATCAAAGGCATTCGAACCATTACCCATTGAAAGGGTTTTTCTCTCAACCCATAGATACACTGAAAATATGCTACAAAATTGCTTTGCAGTATAGACTACTGACCAAATTAAATTCTCAAAATAGAATTTCTGATTGAATTTTTAAACAGCATAACTACATGCTGCAATCAATTAACAAGCTTCTGCTTAAGCTCCATTCCATGATTCAGCAATACTTTTTAAAATCAATATACAGAATCATTTTAGTTTGAAATATTATTTTAAAGTAACTTTTTGAGACTAAAATAATGGAAATATTCAAATCAAATACTTTAGTGCAGGATCAAGTTACATACAACAACCCAAAACACGCCTTACCTGAAAGCATAGTGTTTCTTTCTTTCCACTGAACATTTTTACATTTAATCTGATTTTGTCGTTCTTTTCGTAATCGTTCAAGCCTTTGAGCTGCAGAGAGGGGAAAAAAAATTTCAAAAACCAAAATCTTTGTCTAGGGAAGTCAGCAATAAAAGTGTCATAATGAAATATAATTACACATTTTAAATGGGTATTTTATATTGTATTATAACTATGTCAAACACTCATAAATTTTCAAAGATGACACCACAGCTATGCAAATACCAACAAAATTCTGAAAGTGTCCATGATTAATAATTGAATTTAAAATACATAAAACATTAATAGAGCTCATAAAGAGTTTCAACAGTGCAGGGAATATTAAAATGTAAAAACATGTGTGATTAATAATCTAGTTCACAACTATAAATCATTAATAATGTTTCTTCCCGAAATGTTAATGGTTAGTAAAAGTCAATTGACTATCAGATTACAAGGAATAAAATTATTACCTGGGTTTTCTTAAACTCAAAAGAAGTGAACTTAATTTCTTGTCCAGTATTTTATTATTTTAATGATCAAACTAAAATACCAAAGGAATATGTGTCTCAAATATAGTATGAAGTGAAAACAAATACAGAACCCTCTTTGAATTTGGACCTGAGAAGTGTAGTTAGTTTTACTCATTTAATATTGTACACACAATGTTTTAACTTTATCAAGAGAAGCCTTTAAACTGTGCATCCTCTCCCATAATATACATTGTCACCTGTTTTTGATGATGGACCATCTTTCTGTGTGTACTTCTTTTTAGAAGTATGCTCAATTATCGTGCTCCATCATTGAAATGTCCCAACAATCTATGGACTCACTTTCAAGGACTCTTCATCTCATGTTCTCGATGTTTATTGCTTATTTATTTATGATTATTTCTTGCTTTTTGTATTTGAACAGCTTGTTATTTTTTGCACACTGGTTAAACGTCCTAGTTGGTATAGTCTTTCATTGATTCTATTATTTATTATTTATTTTTGAGATAAAGCGCAGAATAAGCCCCTCCAGCTGTGCCACCCAGCAATCCCAACTTAGTCCGAGTCGAATTACAGCACAATTTACAATGACCAATTACCCTACCCACTGGTATATCTTGACACTGTAGGAGGAAACCAGAGCAACCAGAGGAAACCCACATAGTCATGGAGAACGTACAAACTCCTCACGCCTCCTGTACTGTAAAGTGTTATGGATTTATTGAGTACACCCGCAAGAAAATGAATCTCAGGGTTGTATATGGTGACATATGAACTTTGGTAATAAATTTACTTTGAACTTTGAATTTTAGAGGGAGCTCCATCCATAAGCTTGCCTGGTATGAGATATATCAAACTGTACATTGAATTGCAGAGTTTAACTTGAAGCCCTCAGGGAAAATTACTCTTTAAAAAAAATCTCAAGTCTGATACCATTGAGAATATAACAGCAAATTCTACTAAATAGGTGTAGAAAGACAATTTTAAATCTCATATGATCTAAACACTATATTTTGCTTTTAAAATCAGCACATTATTTCCCAAATAAGGATGTTACTGAGATAAACATATAGAGTTGAAAAGGGGTGGAGTGGGATGAGAAGAGCCACAAGACAAATCAATTGCTGTTCAGCTGTAAGCCCAAATCCTGCCGGGAAATAGTAAAGTGTCTCTTTCAATAGGGAAACAAGTGCCTTTTTGATCTCAAGATACAACATGCCACAAAACCCTAACATAAACCCTCCACCACTCACATCCTACAATTTCCGGCAATATTAAAAATGGCAACTTTTTTCAAACTGCACAAATTAATCTAGTCCCAAAATCCCCACTTGTTACAAGGTTATAGATAGCCTAATTTACACGGTTGCTAATTTTTAGGAGAAGCAAAATACTAATTCTGATTTAAAAATGTTACTGCAAAGAATTAACATAACAGGATTACAAAGCACTTCTGCTCAATTATGGAGCTTAATTCATTACAGACTAAATTCTTCTTACTCACCCAAGATGCATTTAGGGTTTTACCTGTGTTTGATCGTCTCCGAATACCAAAATCCCAGCTTGAGGTAATGTCAACTGATTGCGAGTAGTCATAAACCTGAGTTTCACCACTCCCTTCCCCCTGCACATTTGTCCTGAAATTGCTGGATACAGGAGCGTACATTTTCTCCATATCAACATCATGGTCAATAAGAACCATTTCACACATCCCTGTGTCATCACTTGTGACATGTGACTGACGGATGTGAGCCAGGATAATAGCAGGGTTGTCCAGAAAGGCCATTCTTTTGATGAAGCAGCTTCTTTGAAAGTTATTTGCTCTCTTCCATGTTACATCCTGAAAGGTGAGCTGAAAGACAAAATAAAAAGATTTGCAAAGCATTTCAACGGATCACAAAACAAAACTTTGACAAACTTTTTCTCTGCTCAACCATCATCAGATTGGCACCTTTCAACAATATAGAATTCCTGTGATAAAATATTTCACAATGTCAGACTTGAAAATGCTCTCTACAGGAAAAAAAAACTGAAAATTGCATTCTTTAATGCTTGTCAACTTGTTTTACACAAACACAATCTTTATAAGGCGGTTCCTTTCTGTATTGAAGATGACTTAGCTGTCTTACTTGTCCTTCAATCTTGACAGGCTTAAAGATTCAATGTGAATCAAATCATCCAGCATGGGGTGGCCACTGCACTGCACAACACCATCCAATAAGACTAACTTCTCAGTGGCAAGGTGTTCATTGACTGCAGATTAGGTTTTACTGCCCTGACTTCACACGTGCATATGTATCAAACTGCTTACTTGCTTTGAACTCTTCCCCCACCGTCTGCTTAGAGCAAATTGGTTTGTCATTGTTAACGCGTACCAAGGTACGATGAAATTTACTTGCCAACCACACATATCACTTCACCACGAATGTTCCCCAAACACTGAACAATCTCACTCCTTGTACCATTCTCACGAGAAGGTCACACTTTAAAAAAGCTGTTTGAACTGTAGGTCAAGTGGAGGTACAGAATCCCATGTCATCTAATCGCAAGACACAAGCAGCTGGGCGCCATAGCACAGTCAACAGGATGAGGATAGATGATTCTATGGCTTTTTTTGAACCAATAATAATAATAAATACTTCACTATGCATATTCTTTTTGCCCAGTATCTTGGTCCAAAACTGATCTGGAAAATATTCAATGAAAATTCAGAAGCAAAATGACAAATTTTGGAGAACACTATGTACACTATATACTTATATTAACACTACCTAGGATAGAACAAAGAAGAATAACAGACAATACATTTACAGTCAGATATAATTTTTAAAATACATTATTTTCAACAAAAAGGATTCAATACTCCACATGAGCATATGCAATTCTGCTAAGTACAAACCACTGATTTTATATGAAAGCACAACTCAGAAAAATGAAATTATCACTACACCTACAACTGGTATCATCCCGAGGTCACTACACAATAGCATTAAGCACTAAGACCTAAACAGCAATACTTATGTACATCTCTAGAAAGCTAAAACACGAAACACCACCAGAATAGTCTGAGATTTCCTAGATTGAGAAATAAGTGTGCTTGGCTATGCCCGTACCTCAGGATTTACCAGCTTGAGTTGAGACAAATTAAAAATACAAAAATAACTTATTTGTAGAGCACTTTCCATACGAATTATACAGTTCAAAGTGCTTTACAATGGGATAAATTGCAAATATAAAAAATAAAGCACCAAGTAATGTTTGTCGAAAAAGATTAAATAAATAAATCTTCAGTCCTGAAAATGGGACTTGGCTCACACATTGTCTGTTTATTACCCTCCATAGGTGCTGCCTAACCTGCTGAGTTCCTTCAGCATCTGTGCGTTGCTTTGGCTTTCTTGCATCAGCAGACTTTCTCACGTTGAACAGGTTTTGAGCTGGCATTTTAAAGTGTCAACTGAGTCTGCATCCCTTATAGTTTTAGGTATTGAGTTCCACAGTTTTGGAGCACAGTTTAAAAAAAAAGTTGATCTGCAAATTTTCTTCGGTGGGAGACTGTTTAAATTTAAGAGACCAACAATGGAAGCAGACTCAAGAGCTTCAGCAGGATTATAAAACAAAAGCAATACAGCTCCAGACCATTGAAAGCTTTAAAGCAAAACAAAAAGAGAACTTCAAAATCAATTCTAAAAGATACAGGAATCTAACAACAATGTTCTGAACAAGTTGAAGTTTGTTAATAGATTGTTTTGGATGGCCAGTAAAAAGCGCTTTGCAGTAATCTAGACTATTCTATGTAAAGGTGTGTATTAGTTTTCCAGCATCATTACGTTACAGAAACAGATATATATTTGCAATATTTAAGTGTCAAAATACCAATCCGGTCACTTTATTTTTGTGGGATTAAAATTTAATATCTCAATGAAGGGTAACACCCAGGATAATTATTTTGTTTTTACATGAGGAGCCAAGCTCTCGTTTATCAAGAAGGTTCTCTCTTTTGGCTTTGGGACCAACTAGAAATATTTCAGTTTTATCTTCATTTAGTTTTAGAAAATTATTGCTCATCCATCTGTTTATTGTACTATACCAGAAGTCAGAGAAGATAAGCTTTTATCATCGTCAGGCTCGACAGATTGTGTGTCATCTGCAGAACTATGGAAATCAAGTTTATGCTCCCTAATGATGTCTCCTAAGGGGAACATGTACAAGGAGAAGAGTAGGGGAGAAAGGGCCTGTTTCAATGATGTATGACCCCAAAGTCAAGGTAAAATGGCCCTCCAGGCAAATAACCCTTGAGAATGGGGAAAGATGTCATTGTGCATCATCTTACTTATTGTTCTGCTTGGCTAATGTTCTCAGATTGGTTGCAATTGAACCAATTATAAATACTGGTTCCCAAGCTCCTGCTTGGAGTTGATTTTCCAACTCTGCAATGTTGAGCATCAGAACCATAATTGAAGATCAGTGTGGGTGGAAATGACTGCAAATCAAAGACTCTGCAAGACTTGCTGATCCTTTCCAGGTTTTCTATCTATCAACACAATTGAGTCCGTCAGTGGCTCTGCTTTCATCACATTAAGTCAGAGAAGGCAATGGCCATGAGAGCAACTATACCAATTGTATATTAAAAAGATAAATTTAAGTAGACATTAAACAACAGAAATTGGTCATTCATCTCAAGTGGTCCATGATAGTCTTCATATTCCACAAGACTCTCTCCAATGCAATTCTGTTCCCATAATGACCCCACATTGCTCAGTTCCCATCTCCCTTGAACTCCAGCAATGCAATTTCCTTCAACCATACATGGTGTTTGTGAGTTTTAAGTTCTCATTAACCAAGTGACAAACTGCAAATTTGAATACTTTAAGTAGAATAAAATGGACTCTTGACCTCACTAACTAACTTGCTGTGATCTTCCACTTCACTATCTACCTACACTTTCTCTGTACTCTAACACTACATTCTGCACTCCATTATTGTTTTACATTGTATGACCTTAATACACCACTGTAATGAATTCATCTGTATGAACAGCAGGCAAGTTTTCCACCCAGTACATATGACAAGAATAAAACAGTACACCAATTTATTTAGAATGAAGTTTAGCAGCACCAGGATATTGCAATACATAATAAGAATGAAATTACAATAAGAAATATATTTTAAAAAATTTAATTGAATAGGTAGTGCAAAAAGAGAGCAAAAAAATTTGAGGTTATGCACATAGGTTCATTGTCCATTCAGAAATCTGATGGCAGAGAGGAAGAAGTTGCTCCTAAATTATAGGGAATTAAAGACTGGTCAGCCCCTGACGTCGGTGGTGGGAAAGCTGCCGGAGTCAATTATAAAAGATGAAATTACGACACATTTGGATAGCAGTAACAGGATAGGTCCGAGTCAGCATGGATTTACGAAGGGGAAATCGTGCTTGACTAATCTTTTGGAATTTTTTGAGTATGTAACTATGAAAATGGACAAGGGAGAGCCAGTGGATGTAGTGTACCTGGACTTTCAGAAAGCCTTTGATAAAGTCCCACATAGGAGATTAGTGGGCAAAATTAGGGCACATGGTATTGGGGGCAGAGTACTGACATGGATTGAAAATTGGCTGGCTGACAGAAAACAAAGTAGCAATTCATAGGTCCCTTTCCGAATGGCAGGCGGTGACCAGTGGGGTACCGCAGGGTTCAGTGCTGGGACCGCAGCTGTTTACAATATATATTAATGATTTAGATGAGGGAATTAAAAGTAACATTAGCAAATTTGCCAATGACACAAAGCTGGGTGGCAGTGTGAAATGTGAGGAGGATGTTATGAGAATGCAGGGTGACTTGGACAGGCTGGGTGAGTGGGCAGATGCATGGCAGATGCAGTTTAATGTGGATAAATGTGAGGTTATCCACCTTGGTGGTAAGAACGGGAAGGCAGATTATTATATAAATGGAGTCAAGTTAGGAAAAGGGGAAGCACAACGAGATCTAGGTGTTCTTGTACATCAGTCACTGAAAGCAAGCATGCAAGTACAGCAGACAGTGAAGAAAGCTAATGGCATGCTGGCCTTCATAACAAGGGGAATTGAGTATAAGAGCAAAGAAGTCCTTCTGCAGCTGTACAGGGCCCTGATGAGACCACACCTGGAGTACTGTGTGCAGTTTTGGTCTCCAAATTTGAGGAAGGACATTCTTGCTATTGAGGGAGTGCAGCGTAGGTTCACAAGGTTAGTTCCCAGGATGGCGGGACTGTCATATGCCGTAAGATTGGAGCGACTGGGCTTGTATACTCTGGAACTTAGAAGGCTGAGAGAGGATCTTATTAAAACATATAAGATTATTAAGGGATTAGACACGCTGCAGGCAGGAAGCATGTTCCCGCTGATGGGTGAGGCCAGAACCAGAGGCCACAGTTTAAGAATTAGGGGTAGGCCATTTAGAACAGAGTTGAGGAAAAACTTTTTCACCCAGAAAGTGGTGGATATATGGAATGCTCTGCCCCAGAAGGCTGTGGAGGCCAAGTCCCTAAAAAGAGATGGATAGAGCTCTTAAAGATAGCGGAATCAAAGGTTATGGGGATAAGGCAGGAACTGGACACTAACAGTGGATGATCAGCCATGATCACAGTGAATGGCGGTGCTGGCTCGAAGGATCGAATGGCCTACTCCTGCACCTATTGTCTACGAGTGAGTATAGCTGTAAGGCAGCAGAAATTTGAGATCAGTTTTCCTTCTCCCAGATGAGCTGCCAACCATAGCTAATGAGCCCCACCTGCCAAAGCAACTAGTTTGAAGGCTCCAGTAACCCACCTTGGTCTTGTTTGAGTAGAAACGGTTCTGCCAGCCTTAGTAGCTTCGCCACACGTGAAGGTCAGGAACTGGACTTGGTTGTATCAGGCTATTCGAGAGGAACACCATTGGGAGCATCTTGTAGAAAGTGGGAGCTTATTCCCATTACCTTCCCACACCACCTTGCACCCCCCCCCCCCAGGGCTATAACAAACTAAAGGAACTAAGGGGTCCTGAACTCTTAAAAAACTCATAAAGCAGAAAAAAAAACTGACTGATTGTTCACAAGAAATCAATTCAACAGGAAAAACCGATGAAGAACTACCACATCAAATCAACATGAAATAATGACTTTTTCCAATATAACTCAAGTATAAAACTGACATGATGGCAAGTTGTTATCCACAAAATGGCTACTTATATTCCTAGTGGACAACCGTGAATACAATTCCAAACATTTTAATTAACTATGAAGCACTTTGGAACGGTACTAATGCTATGAGAAACACAACAGAAAGGTAAGATCTTGCTTTGGCGTGGCGAAAGCAAAACTGTATTCGCAGAATTACCTTCACAAATCAATCCAAGATGACCCAAGCTCACCGTGGCAGGATACTGCAACTCCTCCGACACTATGATTTGCATTTTATGTCCTTTTCAATTAAGTGCTTTATTTTTGACAAAAAGCAAGCTGAGAATAATGAACATATTGAAGTGGTTCTGCAGACCGCTGGAACCTTACATCTCGCCTGTGCACCAGCTCCAAATGTATTTTTAATTCTCATTCTCATTCATTCATTTCCTCTGCTGGACATCCCGGCAGGAAGTCAGAGGTTTTAAAATGAAAATCAATGTAAAAACAGTGTGAGGGTGGGGGAGGGTGACCAGTTACAGTAATACACATTTAAAACACTCTTTACTGTCTCCACTTCAGTTTCCAGAAAGCAAAAATTATTGTTTGCAACACAACTTAGTTCACACTGAATTCTGCCCAAGTTTAAAAATACCCAGTAATGCATCTGGTAAAATACACTCAGTTCATGAACGGTAAAACACCAATTCCAGCTCAACAGTTTAAACTCAGTGACATGGCAGTCCTGCATGAAACCACCTGAATTCATGTAAACTCAATGCTCACACAAGTCTTCAGTGAGCTGGTGAACAGATGCTTCTTTTAAAAAAAACACAAAGACAACTTCTTTCAGATAGTCCTGACAAAGGGTCTCCGCCCGAAACATACACTGTACTTCTTCCTACAGATGCTGCCTGGCCTGCTGCGTTCACCAGCATTTTTTGTGTGTGTTACAAAGACAACTTTTTCCTTTTGTCAGTTCTGGTCGCCTCACTATAGGAAGGATGTGCAAACCATAGAAAGGGTGCAGAGGAGATTTACAAAGATGTTGCCTGGATTGGGGAGCATGCCTTTTGAGAACAGGTTGAGTGAACTCAGCCTTTTTGCCTTTTTTCCTTGGAATGACAGAGGATGAGAGGTGACCTGATAGAGATGTATAAGATGATGCGAAGCATTGATCGTGTGGACAGTCAGAGGCTTTTTCCCAGGGCTGAAATGGCTAGCACGAGGGGCACAGTTTTAAGGTGCTTAGAAGTAGGAACAGGGGAGATGTCAGGGGTAAGCTTTTTACGCAGAGAGTGGTGAGTGCATGGAATGGGCTACCGGCGACGGTGGTGGAGGCGGATATAATAGGGTCTTTTCAGAGACTCCTGGACAGGTATACGGAGCTCAGAAAAATAGAGGGCTATGGGTAACCCTTGGTAATTTCTCAGGTAAGGGCATGTTTGGCACAGCTTTGTGGGCCGAAGGGCCTGTATTGTGCTGTAGGTTTTCTATGTTTCTATTGTCACACTGCACAGAAAACATTATCCAAATGCACTACATGGAAAGCACAATTTCACTAAATTTTAGATTTCATTCGTGCTCAATGAATTTTTCAATGAGAATTCCAAATGTTTTCAATAGTTGGAACTTAAAGTTTAGAGTCAAGTGCAATTTCTAGTTCGGACCAATTACTTGCAATGCCTTAGTTTATTTTGCTCGTGTAGCCCATCACTACATATCAACTTCTGTAGCCAAGATAACCTTACTCTCACCAAAACTCCACAAAATATCAAGCAGGTACCACTAGGTGACATCAGGATATATGTGACCAGTGTATCCACCAAATTCAACTGGAATTCAACTGTCCGTTAACTCAAATAATTCAGTTTTTACTTTGCTTTCTTGCTGCAAACTTAGTACTCTCAGAACAAGCTATCAGGAAAAATCTGTATTTTTTTATATTTTGTGAACCTTAAAAATAATGTATGTATACAAAATTGTTATACTGCATCTTGACCAAATTTAAGACAAGTGTTACACAAAATATACTGGAACAATCATTAACCCAAATAGGCCCTTTCCCTTATACATAGTTGGAACAATCCACAACTGCACAGTTCAATTCAAGGCACTGTAGAGAGATGCATGCAGGTAAAAGTAAATTCCAACCACATTATAAAAACGTAAATATGAAAAGATTGATCCAAGTGGTGGGTTCACAAAGGAAGAGAAAATAAGGGTATTGCAAGAATGTGTTGGGCACCCCAGAGCACAAAGCCCTGACAGCTGAGATCAAGCCACTGATCTCTCATTGGGGATCAGAGGAAAGAAAAGGGCAAAAAGAAAGCACAATACATCCAATCTACCAAACTAACGTGAAGTGCTTATTAAATGAGGTCAGACTGCTGGCAGGTGGATGCATGCATCCTCAGGCAATTATTGTCCATTCAAGAAAGTTCAAGCATGACAGCAGGCATAATGCTCAACCTTATCTGCAGAAGTGGTTGTAGAGCTTGGGAGAATTGTTAACTTCAGTGGAGAGTTTAGAAAAGAACTGCACACAACTCTAGGCCAAAGATTGAGAACTACATAGTTCAGGAGTGTACAGAGATAAAAATATAATCATGACTGGAAAATTTTAATTCTTTGAGAGAATATAGGATAACCTGTGAACTGTTTTCTTTGGAACGGGGGCTGAGGGACTTGAGATTGTGACTAACTGATCTAAGAATTAGGGGAACTTTTACCAGAAGCTGGACAAGCATTTAGAAATCACTGGCTCTAAGTGTGGCAAAAATTAAAAACTCATTTAAATAGCACTTGCGAATATACCTTGAGGAACTACAAACTGCAAGATCGTGTGCTGGATGATGGGAACAATTAACCATTTTCCCCCACTTGACAAGCTGTGGGCTAAAAAAAAACTCCTCTGTCACCACGAGAATTCAGAATGTTATATGTAGAGAAAGTTTCCAATTTAGTACATTTGAAAGAAAATTTGAAACAAGTAAAAAAAAATAATAAATTTATTTAGGTTGTGGCTAAGGCAGTTGCTTTAAGAAACATCTTGAGAGGACGAGCAAGAGGAAGGGGAAATTGGGGATAAAACACAAGCCTGGGGGAAATTCTGTTACATTAATTGATTTTACTTTCTGGTAATGGAGTAATTTGGTCCTCACAGGGATTGATAGCAATAAAATCTAGACAAACAAGGTGATTCAAACCACTTACAATATTCAATATGCAAGGATACAACACAACATGGGTGATAACATAGAGATAAATCTCTACCAAAGGAGGTGTAAAGTGCTCCTTCCCTCCACTGGCCTGCAGATCACCCTTGGGCAAGGTGTAGCACCTGCTTACCTGCCCACCGCACCCCCCCATCCCCATCAGTGTCACTTGAAGCCATGGGAGCACGTGGTGGATGGACATATGAGCAGCTGATGCACATCATAAGTCCTAGTTATGCAACCACTGATGCCAAGCAGACAATTTTTGCCAAGTATTGATAATGGCTGGGGTCACCCTTATTGTAAAGACACTGCCCAGGAAAAGGCAATAGCAAATCACTCCTGAAGAAAAAATTGCCAAGAGCAATCCTGGTCACGGAAAGACCATGATTGCCCATGTCATACGACACAATGGCCATTTTGGCTGGAGATCTCCATGCAGTGCAATAAAATTTCAATATTACCATTGCTCAGAAATCAGAATTCTCCATTTACTTCTGCATTGACCAACTTCACCTGCACTGCTTTTAAACTCACCTGGCTCCCCAGCAAATTGATGACATCGTTGCATAAAGAGCAACACTTGGAAGAAACAAAGCAGCAGCAAGGACATTGGATGGGAGGCTTCAATACAAACAATTATTTGCTGGTACTGCCATTCACCAAGTTTGCCGAGACGTGGGGGCGCCACAGCGTGGTGGTAAGAACTATGCTATTACAGGTCAGGGCGTCAGAGTTTGGAGTTCAATTCCAACACTGTTTGCAAGACATTTGGACGTCCTTCCCGTGAGTGTGTGAGCTCACATTCCAAAGACGTACCAGTTGGTAGGTTAATTGGTCATTGTAAATTGTCCAGTGATTAGGTTAGGGTTAAATCGGTGGATTGCTATGCAGTGCCACTTGTTGGGCCAGAAATACCTGTTCTGTGGTTTATCTCAAAAAAAATCAAATGAAGAACACAACTGCCAAGCTGAGTCTGACACAGGAAACAAGTAAACCATGAACGATAAACCTATTTTACCAAAGTTTAATAAGGATTGCAGAAGAACATGACAGGGTAACAGCCTGCATACTTAAGGGGATCTGTTGCCTGCAATACTGTATAAGCCAAGTAGCACAAAAAGCATGCAAGAGACATGCCAATTAACCTTGCAACCAATGGTTTAGAATGAAACACTGTTGCCCTACCATGCACAGTGGACAATTCAACAGTTAACTGAATAATATGATATCACCAAAAACATCCCTACTCTCAACTCTGGCAAGATGCAACTTATGAGAACTAAAGGTCGAAGCACTCGCAATATGTTCGACCAGAGGTGCCAAAATATTGATGCATTTTGGCTTGATCTGGAGACACCCATCACAGAACCACAGCTCCAGCCAATTTGATTTATTTCATGTGATATCAAGAATGGGGATATCAGCTGCAGAACTGGAATCATGCACTCTTGAACTGTCACCACCTCCAATTAAACTGCTCACTACTGTTACAACATTGGCATTCAGTGTGTGGAAATTGTCATGTGTCCTTTACAGAAAATGCAGGGCAAGTCCAACCTGGCTAATGGCCACCTCATCTGTTCTCAATCAGTAGCAACGTGACGAAAGGCATCGTCAGCTGTGCTATCAAGTGACATTTATGCACAACTGCCCAGTTTGCAATTTGCCAGGCCGACTGCCCACAGACCGAAATGCAGCCCAAGTGCAAACATGGACCAGAGAATGACATTTCTGAAGCACAGTGAGCTTCACTTCAATTTCAACACTGTGAAGCAGCACTTCTCTCAATGTGACATCAAGAAACCCTGGTAAGACTGAAGTCAATGGGTATCAAGTAGAAAAAGACCAAATGGCTGAAGTCATCACTCACACACAGCAAGATTCGAGCAGTGGGTGGAGGTCAATCACCTCAGACCCTGGACATCACTGCAGGAGTTCTTGTGTCAGCAGCCCAGCTCCAATGAACTTCCTTCACAAGATCAGAATTGTACTTTTAACGATGTTTGCACAGTGCTCAATTCCAGTTACAACTCCTGAACACTTGAAAATGTGTGTTGCAAGTATGCAGCATTCATTCAGGGGCTGCTAAGTAAGAAATAACATGAATGGGACCAGGCAGAGCTGCCTCCAACAAAGGGGAATTTACCCACCCACCCATTCCATAGCCTCTTCAAGCCCCCTGTATTTTGGGTGTCATTACTGAGTAGAAACTCAACTGGATCAGTTGCATAAATATTGTTGCAACCAAAGCAGATCACAGGCTGAATATCCCAATTTAAAAAGAAAGTTATGAGAAAGATTAGCTTTATTTGCCACATAGCATTGAAACACAGTGAAATGTGCCTTTGTCGCAAAGCAAATCAGCGAGGACTGTGCTGGGGGCAGCCCTTAAGAGACACTATGCATCTGACACCAGCAAAGCATGCCCACTACTTACCAACTCTAACCGCATGTCTTTCGAACATTGGAGGAAACCGCAGCACCTGGCGGAAACCCACATGTTCACTGAGAGAAGATACAAATTCCTTGAATGGTATGTATTGCAATTTGGCAATATCATCATTCCTTCATTGCTTCTGGGTCTAATTACTGCAAATCCCAAATGTCAACACTGCAGGAGTACCTTCACTGGAAGTGCAGCAGCTCACCAGCACTTCACAGAGACAACTGCGAAAGGGCAACAGATGATGGTTTTACTATTTATGCCATAATTACTGAAAAAAATTATAACAACTTCAAAATTATTCCAATTCAGTTCACTGCCCTGAATCTATTATGCCTGGGACTCTCAGCTCACTATGTATATAAAGTTAAGAGATAAACCATAAATTTTTATTTTAGATTCACCATAATACTGATACTAGAAGACGTTCTCATGGGCAAAGTGAAAATTCCGAACTAAACTTGAATCAATGAAGGATGCTCGACAACTGTGGCTGGGTCTGAGTGGGTCTGATAAAGCAAAATAAAGGGACATTGGTGACAACAGAGCTCTGCTTCCAGATAAGCTCAATACCTTCTCTGCTTGCTTTGAGCATCAAAATACGGGGGAGCCATCACGAACTCCCACAGCACCGAATGATCCTGTAATTCTAATCACTGAGGCCTTCAGGAGGGTCACCCCATGCTTCTCATGTTCTCGATATTTATTGCTCATCTATTTATTTTAGTTTTTTCCTTTATTTTTATATTAGCACAGTTTGTTGTCTTTTGTACGCTGACTGTCCACCCTGTTGGTGCAGCCTTTTATGGTTAAAGGATTTTGAGTATGCCCATAAAAAATGAACCTCAGGTTGTATATGATGCCATAGGTACTTTGATAATCAATTGACTGTGAACTTCAAAATTAGTTGAAACCTTTTGTTTTACATGAAGAAATTCAATTTGGAACTTCGCAGGTTGGTATCAAAGCCTCTATGTGATTACAAACACAACTTCTGGAAAAAAAGAACTACGATAAAAGATTCTAGAACAAAAATGCATACAAGTATGGGAATTGTCACAACAAGAAATGAAACTAATTCCATTTACAGGCCAGCAGAAAATAACCATCATATGCTTTTAACTCTATTGACAATAGCTGAAGTATAGATGAACCACAGGTAAAAGATCCAAGAAGGAAACTACACCTTTGAAATGTTTCTCTGGCATCTGGAGTTAATCAAACCAAACTCCAGGACATGAATTTATTACCAGAAATTTCATTCTTCAAAAGGCCGGCTAGATTTAACAAAGCACATGTTCATAATCCAACCATTGCTTACCAAGATATATTTTACCACTTTTTCCCATTTTCAGCACTGATATCAACAGTGATACTATGAACATATTTTAACTGAAAGAGAAACAGGCAGAAGAATGGGTTGATCACAATTCTGGGGTGCAAAAGGAAAATCTCAAGTGTTTGGAACAACAGATTGCAAACAAGCAGTGCTTGTATGAAAAAAGGGGCACCAACACAAGTCAGTTAAGTTTAATACACCAAAACTGAAACATTTACTTATTTATCTCTTATTTACCATCTTCCAGGGAAGATTGGACCTGTTCCGATGGGACGGGGACTAACATCCTTGCGGGAAGGTTTGCTAGTGCTGCTCCGGGGAGTTTAAACTAGATTTGCAGGAGGAGGGGAACCAGAATGTTAGAGCAGATAGTGAGGTGGAGGAGGATAAAGGTCATGCAAGAACTACAAGTATAGTGCATGGAGTAAAGCCAGATCTAACATTTAAAGAGGCTTTGAGGAAAGAGAAACAGAATAAAGTAAGAAGGGCTAAAGTGCGTGTACTCACTCTTCCTTCAGTTAGTCCTGACGAAGGGTCTCGGCCTGAAACGTCGACTGCGCCTCTTCCTATAGATGCTGCCTGGCCTGCTGCGTTCACCAGCAACTTTGATGTATGTTGCTCAATGCAAGAAGCATCAGGAACAAAGGTTATGAACTGAGAGCTTGGATACATACATCGAATTATGACGTAGTGGCCATTACAGAGACTTGGCTGGCACCAGGGCAGGAATGGATTCTCAATATTCCTGGATTTCAATGCTTTAAAAGGGATGGTAGGGGAAGGGAAGGAGGGGTGGCATTACTAGTCAGCGATACTATTACAGCTACAGAAAGGGTGAGTAATGTAGCAGGATCCTCTTTTGAGTCAGTATGGGTAGAAGTCAGGAACAGGAAGGGAGCAGTTACTCTATTGGAGTATTCTATAGGCCCCCTGGTAGCAGCAGAGATACCGAGGAGCAGATTGGGAGGCCGATTTTAGAAAGGTACAAATATAACAGGGTTGTTATCATGGGTGATTTTAATTTCCCTAATATTGATTGGCACCTGATTAGTTCCAATAGTTTAGACTGGGCGGAGTTTGTTAAGTGTGTCCAGGACGGATTCCTGTCACAGTATGTGGACAGGTCGACTATGGGGAATGCCACACTAGATCTAGTATTAGGTAACGAACCGGGTCAGGTCATAGATCTCTCAGTGGGTGAGCATCTGGGGGACAATGACCACCGCTCCCTGGCCTTTAACATTATCAAGGAAAAGGATAGAATCAGAGGGGACAAGAACATTTTTAATTGGGGAAGGGCAAATTATGAGGCTATAAGGCTAGAATTTGCAGGTGTGAATTGGGATGATGTTTTTGCAGGGAAATGTACTATGGACATGTGGTCAATGTTTAGGGATCTCTTGCAGGATGTTAGGGATAAATTTGTCCCAGTGAGGAAGATAAAGAGTGGTACGGTGAAGGAACCATGGGTGACAAGTGAGGTGAAGAATCTAAGACAGGTGGAAGAAGGCAGTATACATGAGGTTTAGGAAGCAAGGATCAGATGGGTCTATTGAGGAATATAGGGTAGCAAGAAAGGAGCTTAAGAAGGGGCAGAGGAGAGCAAGAAGGGGGCATGAGAAGGCCTTGGCAAGTAGGGTAAAGGAAAACCCCAAGGCATTTTTCAGTTATGTGAAGAACAAAAGGATGACAGGAGTGAAGATAGGACCAATTAGAGATAAAGATGGGAAGATGTACCTGGAGGATATGGAAGTGAGCGAGGTCCTCAATGAATACTTCTCTTCGGTATTCACCAATGAGAGGGAACCTGATGACGGTGAGGACAATATGAGTGAGGTTGATGTTCTGGAGCATGTTGATATTAAGGGAGAGGAGGTGTTGGAGTTGTTAAAATACATTAGGATGGATAACTCCCTGGGGCCTGACAGAATATTCCCCAGGCTGCTCCACAAGGTGAAAGAAGAGATTGCTGAGCCTCTGGCTAGGATCTTTATGTCCTCGTTGTCCACGGGAATGGTATCGGAGGATTGGAGGGAGGCGAATGTTGTCCCCTCGTTCAAAAAAGGTAGTAGGGATAGTCCAGGTAATTATAGACCAGTGAGCCTTACGTCTGTGCTGGAAAGCTGTTGGAAAAGATTCTTAGAGATAGGATCTTTGGACATTTAGAGAATCATGGTCTGATCAGGGACAGTCAGCATGGTTTTGTGAAGGGCAGATCGTGTCTAACAAGCCCCATAGAGTTCTTTGAGGAGGTGACCAGGCATGTAGACGAGGGTAGTGCAGTGGTTGTGATCTACATGGATTTTAGTAAGGCATTTGACAAGGTTCCACATGGTTGGCCTATTTAGAAAGTCAGAAGGCATGGGATCCAGGGAAGTTTGGCCAGGTGGATTCAGAATTGGCTTGCCTGCAGAAAGCAGAGGGTGGTGGTGGAGGGAGTACATTCAGATTGGAGGGTTGTGACAAGTGATGTCCCACAAGGATCAGTTCTGGGACCTCTACTTTTCATGATTTTTATTAACAACCTGGATGTGGGGGTAGAAGGGTGGGTTGGCAAGTTTGCAGATGACACAAAGGTTGGTGGTGTTGTGGATAGTGTAGAGGATTGTCAAAGATTGCAGAGAGACATTGGTAGGATGCGGAAGTGGGCTGAGAAGTGGCAGATGGAGTTCAACCTGGAGAAGTGTGAGGTGGTACACTTTGGAAGGACAAACTCCAAGGCAGAGTACAAAGTAAATGGCAGGATACTTGGTAGTGTGGAGGAACAGAGGGATCTGGAGGTACATGTCCACAGATCCCTGAAAGTTGTCTCACAGGTAGATAGGGTAGTTAAGAAAGCTTATGGAGTGTTAGCATTCATCAGTCGAGGGATAGAGTTTATGAGTCGTGGGGTAATGATGCAGCTCTATAAAACTCTGGTTAGGCCACATTTGGAGTACTGTGTCCATTTCTGGTCACCTCACTATAGGAAGGATGTGGAAGCATTAGAAAGGGTACAGAGGAGATTTACAAGGATGCTGCCTGGTTTAGGAAGTATGCATTATGATCAGAGATTAAGGGAGCTAGGGTTTTACTCTCTGGAGAGAAGGAGGATGAGAGGAGACATGATAGAGGTGTACAAGATATGGATAGCTGGCGCCTCTTCCCCAGGGCACCACTGCTCAATACAAGAGGACATGGCTTTAAGCTAAGGGGTATTCAAGGGGGATATTAGAGGAAGGTTTTTTTTACTTAGAGAGTGGTTGGTGCGTGGAATACACTGCCTGAGTCAGTGGTGGAGGCAGATAAACTAGTAAAATTTAAGAGACTACTAGACAGGTATATGGAGGAACTTAAGGTTGGGGGTTATATGGGAGGCAGGGTTTAAGGGTCGGCACAACATTATGTGCCGAAGGGCCTGTACTGCGCTGTACTGTTCTATGTTCTATGTTATAAATAGTGTCAGAATCAGAATTGGGTTTATTATCAGCGGCATGTGACATGAAATTTGTCAACTTAGCAGCAGCAGTTCAATGCAATACATAATCTAGCAGAGGAAAAAAATGAAGTAAATCAATTATGTATATTGAATAGATTTAAAACATGCAAAAACAAATACTGTATATTAAAAACAAGTGAGGTCGTGTCCAAAGATTCAATCTCCATTTAGGAATCCGATGGCAGAGGGGAAGAAGCTGTTCCTGAATCGCTGAGTATGTGCCTTCAGGCTTCTGTACCTCCTTCCTGATGGTAACAGTGAGAAAAAGGTGCTGTGGGTCCTTAATAATGGACGCTGTCTTTCTGAGACACTGCTCCCTGAAGATGTCCTGGGTACTTTGTAGGCTAGTGCCCAAATGGAGCTGACTAAATTTACAACCCCCTGCAGCTTCTTTCAGTCCTG
Source organism: Mobula hypostoma (assembly GCF_963921235.1). Classification (NCBI taxonomy): domain Eukaryota; kingdom Metazoa; phylum Chordata; class Chondrichthyes; order Myliobatiformes; family Myliobatidae; genus Mobula; species Mobula hypostoma. The sequence goes on from NC_086117.1 coordinate 9,020,648, forward strand.
TGCAGTGGCCCCTCCATACCAGACAGTGATGCAGCCTGTCAGAATGCTCTCCACGGTACAACTATAGAAGTTTTTGAGTGTATCTGTTGACATGCCATTCCTCTTCAAACTCCTAATAAAGTATAGCCGCTGTCTTGCCTTCTTTATGACATCAATATGTTGGGATCAGGTTAGGTCCTCAGAGATCTTGACACCCAGGAACTTGAAGCTGCTCACTCTCTCCACTTCTGATTCCTCTATGAGGATTGGTGTGTGTTCCTTCATCTTACCCTTCCTGAAGTCCACAATCAACTCTTTCGTCTTACTGACAATGAGTGCCAGGTTGTTGCTGCAGCACCACTCTACTAGTTGGCATATCTCACTCCTGTACGCCCTCTCATCACCACCTGAGATTCTACCAACAATGGTTGTATTGTCAGAAAATTTATAGATGGTATTTGAGCTATGCCGAGCTACACAGTCATGTGTATACAGAAAGTAGCGCAGTGGGCTAAGCACACACCCCTGAGGTGCACCAGTGTTGGATTGTCAGCGAGGAGAACATGTTATCACCGATCCACACAGAATATGGTCTTCCGGTTAGGAAGTCGAGGATCCAATTGCAGAGAGAGGTACAGAGGCCCAGGTCTGCAACTTCTTAATCAGAATTGTGGGAACAATGGTATTAAGTACTCAGCTATAGTTAATGAAAAGCATCCTGACATAGGTGTTTGTGTTGTCGTGTGGAGAGCCATTGAGAATGCGCCTGCCGTTGACCTATTGTGGCGATAGGCAAATTGCAATGGGTCCAGGTCCTTGCTGAGGCAGGAGATCAGTCTAGACATAACCAACCTCTCAAAGCATTTCTTCACTGTCAATGTGAGTGCTCCCGGGTGATAGTCATCAAGGCAGACCACATTATTCTTCTTCGGCACTGGTATAATTGTTGCCTTTTCGAAGCAAGTGGGAACTTCTGTCAGTAGCAGTGAGAGGTTGAAAATGTCCTTGAGTACTCGTACTAGTTGGTTGGCACAAATTTTCAGAGCCTTGCCAGGTACTCCATCAGGTCCTTCCGCCTTGTGAGAGTTCACTATCTTTAAAGACAGCCTAACATTGGCCTCTGAGACAGAGATCAAAGGTCATCAAGTACAGCAGGGATCTTCACATCTATAGTTGTCTTCTCCCTTTCAAAGTCTGCATAGAAGGCATTGAGATCATTTGGTAGTGAAGCATCGCTGCCACTCATGCTACTGGGTTTTGCTTTGTAAGAAGTAATGTCTTGCAGACCCTGCCAAAGTTGCCATGCATCCGATGTCGCCTCCAACCTTGTTCAAAATTGTCTCTTCACCATTGATATAGCTCTCCACAAATCACAGCTAGTTTTGGTAACAGGCCTCACGGCCCATCAAGGCTGCACTGCCCAATTACACCCATGTAACCATTAACCTACTGACCAATACGTCTTGGGATGAGGTTGGAAAACCGTGCACCAAGAGAAAACCCACGGGGTCAAGGGAAGAAGGTAGAAACTCCTTACAAACAGTGGCAGAAACTGAACCTGCATCACAGGCACTGTAATAGATTACACAAACCACTACACTACCATGCTGTCCAACATAACAGTGACCATAAACTATACATATCCCCACGTGAGGAAATAACTTAACTCTTCCATGGACAGTCCAAACAGACTGTGAAAGAGGGTTGGCATGGAGCTAGCAACTGCAACCTGTAAAAACCCTGAGCTACAGAAACGTCGACAGAAGCCCCTGGGAGAGGAAGGATCTTCACCTGGCAGACAGAGGACTCTGGCGAACTGCTATCAGCAGCGTAAGCCCATCACCTTACTGGAGCTTGAGAGAGAGTAAATAACATGAAAAGCTGGATCTGTTAAACCTTGTTCACATGGCATCTTCGTCTCCCAATCACGTCACTTGAAATGGACAGGAAAGATTGAAAGCCCACAGAATGTAAATGTAAATAAAGGAGATACCCTTTTCAAACAACTTAAATACTGATTTAGTACAGATGATACAACACCTACTAATTAACAATGCAAACCAACAATTCAGGTTGTGGAAAATGGAAATACTCTGTTTTGGTATTTATGCAAACACTCAAGTGTAGAAGATGCAATATCGTACAAGTAAATTACATATTCAACATATTTGTTTTCCTTGAAAAGCTCTGACAGATTGCAATGTTAGTTAAATGCTGCACATGTAATTTTCTTACTGCTTATTATGTTGACAATCACCACGATTAAAATGTACAATTTCAACACAGCTGACAAAAAAGGGGGTTAAACAACTGGTATGACTATCCTCCAGATAACAAGCTAAATACTCAAATATGACCAAAAATATTGTTGGAAACATTCGACAGGTCAGGCAGCTGATGTAGAGAGAGAAATAGCCGTAGAAGGATAAATAGCTGCAAGTGTACGATATCTACAAATGAATGAGGAAAACCTGTCCATGTAATTTGAATTAATAAACCAGAATGGTAAAGTGAAATATTTTAAACAGAGCTTTTAACAAAGAGTGGTCACTTAAATTCCACAGTCAAAGGGAGTTAAAAACGAGCTTTGTGCACACAAAGATATGCCAGATCATTTTAATACAATCACTCCTTGATCCACGGTGGTCGCTGAACACGTACCAAGGAAGAAACCAAGCAATTCAATTTAATTCAAGCATACCTCTTAAATAAATAATTTTTTGATGGACAGTTTTTCTGAAATAATTTATTTTGGCAGTTTTTTTTTTAATTTCAAAAAGCACTGGGTGTCAAAGATTTTCAAATTTGTATCGACATCTTGGACCTTCAAAAAACCAGATCTCATGAAAAAATAAAGCCACAGTTGAAGAACACAAGTTGCAGTGTTATTTAAAACAATCTTGCAAATTCTTTAGTTGAAATGAAATAATGCAAGTCAGAAATAATATCAGTGCTGCAAAAGTGCAGTGACCGCTTGGAGCATGTACAGATACCTTCCAGTGTGAAAATTAAGGGAAAAACAGCTTGAATGAAAGCTAACATAAAGCTGTGAATTTGGCTGCATGGGAGCTGTTTCAGGCAAAAACACACATCATGAATTTCTGAGCAACACACACACACAAAATGCTGGAGGAACTCAGCGGGTCAGGCAGCATCAATGAAAATGAATAAAAAGTCGACATTTCTGACTGAGATACCTCAGGACTGGAGAGGAAGGGGGAAGGAAGCCAAAATCTACAACTCTTAGTGGCAGCTACAGAGTAACATGAAATCAAAATTTGAAGTATAAAAATAGAATAGCTTGCTTTAGATTGCAGAAATTTTCAGCTTATTCAGTAATTACTATTTCTCCGGAAAAAAATTCAATTATACCTTTTCAGGAAAAGGTAGATTATATTTGTGGAGTTGACTTTTAAACAGAGGAGAGAGGGCTCAAAGAAACCACCCAACACTTAAACCTGACTTCAATCTTAAAATATTTATGAGATAATTAAAAATGAGCTGTCACAAATCCTTCTCAAAATGCGGCATGGACTGAAATGCTCATGTGTATAACTAATCTATGTTGAGCATCATCTATTGTTCTCTTTACAGACAGAATATAATGTCTAACGTTCATTAGATTAAGTCAGCTCAAGAACACTAGAACCCGCAGACATCGATGAGATGGGGAATTTTACAAACATTGAAGGGATGACAACAATCCATGCTAATTTCAGGTGAGGAAAAGGACCATGGCCAGACACTATCAAAATGATCATGCAACATCTATAGCAAAGAAGCTCCATAAGAAATTGAGGATTACTTTTCCACAAATTTGGAACTCTTCCCCAAACCAAAATAGACAGCCCGCAGATGTTAAAGACAGATGGCTGACAAAGATCAATTTCTGTTTGTGACATTTGTGGAGAGAAGCAATGTGTAGTCAGTGTGAGTACTCTGTTAGATTTTGATAAAGCTTTCAATCAGATGGATAGGATCAACTTCAAAGGGATGTTAAAGAATGCTCTGTGGATCGAGGAGATAGATGCTTGATCTCAGCTCAGTACGTGGTGCAAGGAGCAGGGAAGCAGATAAAGAACTGGAATCCTAATGGATGGAAGGTGGTCATTATCACCTGTGGAGCAAAAAATTTATGCAGAAGCAATTTTAAGAGAATTCATTCATTAGACAGATTAGAAGGTAACTGTCAATCTTCAATTTATCAAATCAACTCTTGGAATCAAGTGCCATGAATACAACTGTAAGACAGGCGCAGAATTAGGCTGATCAGCTCATTCCAACATGGCTGATCTATTATCCCTCTCAACTTTATTCTCCTGCCTTCTCCCTGTAATCACTGATGCCCTGACTAAACAAGAACCTTCATTTAAATATACCCAATGTCTTGGCCTCCACAAGCATCTGTCCAAATAAGTTCCACAGATTCACCACACTCTATCTAAGGAAATTTCTCATCTCTGACCATTGGTGTATTACAGAAGGTGAAGACCTAAATCATGCAGCAATTTAGCATAAAAGATCATTGTGGACAAAACCAATAAGTTTGACAATTCTTGGATTGCAAATGAAAAAAGTTAAACAATATTTGAATACTAAAGGACTGTTGGATCATGCAAGGTGACTTAAATCTGTTTCCCTGACATTTAAGTTATGATGACAAATGAGCTACAGCATTCAGTAGTGGAATAATGGGAAAAGTTACACTGAGATCAAGCTGACAGAACAACTGAGGAGTCCGATCTGGGGTATAATCATGAAACGTGAATTCTTTAAGATCAGAGTTTGAGTCAGTCAGCTCAAAAGAGATAAAGACAAGAAATCAAAAAGATAATATCAAACAAGAAAACTAATATGTGATTGATATTACAATAAAAAGTTTGATTGGAGTATTTAAAAGCAAAATTGGGTGCTTACAGGCTGAATAGAAAGGAAAACACCAGGGGTAAAAGGAGAATGCTTGTCCTCAAGCTGCAAAATGAGTGAAATGAAAAGTCCAAGTTGTGGAAAGAGGAATTGAGAACCTGAGACATCAATAAATAATTATGATCTGAAATAAAAAGGGTGAATGACTGATAAGAGCAGATGAACAACTTTCAATAAGGAAACTACACGAATATTTGAAAAGGAAAACACAATTTCTGGAATCATATGAAATGCGCAGGATGTCAGACAAATTGGATTCCTTTCAAAAAAAATCTCAGTACTGGAAGATTAGGTTAAGTTGCCTTTTTTGGAAATATTATTATTCAGCAAAGACACACGTGATCACAACTTTATTCTTGCATCTCAAGACAGATACCAAAAATACAAGTTCGGATTTTGGAACTTATGAATTTTTTTAAGTTAGAGGCTGCAGTTAATTGCAAGCTTATTTATTAATAAAACATCAGATAGTCACAAAAATCAGCCATTTTCTTGAATTTCATCATTTTGCACAGAATCAAGATAGCAGTTGTGTTCTAAAGTAACAGAGCATGTGATTTAAATAGCAAACTTAAAAAACTGTCCAGAAGAGCTGAACCTCATTCATTTTATCGTTGATCATATTTCTGGATAGTTTTGACCAACCCATTCACCAGTTTAAGATTAAAGTAAAAACCCCCAACATCATTGGAATTTTATTAACTGTTCATTACACAAACCATGCGATGAATTAATATGTTTACTAGCAAAACATTTGGAAGCTTGTAATTTATATCTATCATTTGAGAAATATTAATGGCATTCCTTACACTAAATTTCCAGCTGATTTTTTACAAACATCAGTCTTTCCCCATCAGAAGCACTGGATGAACGCAATCTGCTGAGGACCAGATCAAGGGCATTCAAGTCTGGCAATCAAGAAAGTTACAAGAGGTCCAGGCACGATCACCAGAAAGCCATCTCACAGGCAAAGTGGCAATTCTGGATTAAACTTGAATCAATGAAGCATTGATTCAATCCTTGACAATTGTGGTCATCATCATCATCAGGCGCCATGCCCAGTTTGAGCTTTGACTGCCATGGCCCACACACTCCTGTTTCGGGTCAAGTGGATCAATTCACTGGTATTCATTTCCAGTTCTCCGGTTGCTGTCTCCATCATTTGTCTTTGCCTTCCTTTTGCTTTCTTCCCTTCAATCTTTCCCATAATTACCATGCATTCTAACTTCTCTTTCCTAATCACCATTTCTAATGAAGTTACGTCGCCTTTTCATGATCTCATACATTTCTCTTTTTGTGTTTGCTCTGATGACATCCTCGTTAGATATTCATGTCGTCCATGATATTCTTTGCATCCTCCTCAAAAACCACATCTCTGCTGCTACATTTCGTTTCCTCATGTTGCTAGATATTGTCTGACATTCTGAGCCATATAACATAACATAACCATCTGACACAACATATCCATATAACATAACAGTTGTGGTAGGGCTTGAATATTATCAACTCTTAGAAAGCAAAATCAAGCGACAATGGTGACATCAGGGCTTCACTTCCAGATGAGCTCAGTGACTTCTATGCTTGCTTTGACCATCAATACATGGAGGAGAAATCATAAAATCCCACAGCCTCTGATGATCCTGCAATTTCAGACTCTGCGGGCAATGTGCAAACATCCTTCAGGAGGGTGAACTCACGAAAAGTATCCGGCCCATTTGGGGTACCTGGCTAATGACTAAAGACCTATGCTGATCAACTGCTGGAGTGTTCACCGAGATCTTTAACCTATCGCTTTGGCAGTCTGAAGTAGTACCCACCTGCTTCAAGCAGGCTTCAATTATACCAGTGCCCAGTATCACTTACATCCACAATGAAGTGTTTTGAGAGATTGGTAATGAAAAATATAGCAACTCCTGCTTGAGAAGCAACTTGGACCTGCTCCTATTTGCCTACTGCACAACAGGGCCACACCAGATGCCATATCATTGTCTCTTCACTCAACCCTGGAACATCTGGACAGCAAAGATGCATACATCAGGATTCTCTTTATCGACTGCAGCTCAGCATTCAATACCATCTCCTCAAAACTAACCAATAAGCTTCAAGACTTTCGCCTCAATCCCTCTTTGTACAATTCGATCCTTGATTTCCTCACTTGTGGATTCAAGTAAACCTGGATGAGCAAAATCTCCTCTGCGGTCTCCATCAGCACAGGTGCACCACAGGGGTTTGTGCTTTGTACCCCTGCTCCAAGTTGCTGCAGTATCTCATTGATTCTATTGTGATTATTGGATATAATGAGTATGCTCACAAGAAATGAATCTCAGTTGTATTTGATGACAAATGTACTTTGATAATAAATTTATTTTGAACTTTGATGTATGAGGATTTCAGATAACACCAATGCTCTGGTGAAGATTTCAAAACATGTCAATTTACAGGTTTTCAGGTGGTAGTTAACAGAATAGTTAATCATTATTTTTAAACAAATCAATACTATAATGAACAATGAATGCTCCCAAATGCAACAGCTTAGAGGTCTCGAAAAGGTTGCATTTCAGACTCAAAAATTGCCACTACCCCATCGATGCATCAAATAAATGTTGGCACCTTAATTGTGCTTTTATAACATTGTTAATGGTTTGTTAATTTACCTCCTACACTGTTATTATACTTCAAATGATTTAATGACTGCCAGGGGAGTATGCAACATATGCATGAGCTTTATCCTTCAGCATTATTTTCAGTTCAAGTCATACATGCTTCACCTCCTTTTTGTACAAATTAGCCATGTTAAACATGAAGCTCTGGATTTTCATGTGACAAAATAAGAACAAGATCAGGGATTATCCAACACCAGAAAATAACTGCTTTGATACTTGGTGTATCCTAAACCACAGTGGATCGGGAAGATTTGCTGCTGATACTGGGTATTACACAAACATTTTCGCAAGAAAACTGCATAAATCCTGCCCCACCTGCTAAAAGCAACTCTTTTATATTGGGCCAGAAGCAATTGTACTTGTAGCTTATTGAGAGTCAATTCCTGGGGAAAGCATTTTCCCAGCAAAAGGAAAATGTGAAAATGCCATCTCAACTGCAGGACAGGGTTGACTGAGGGACACTGGGTGAAGAGGGAGGGTAGGGAGGATTACAAACTCAATATTGAAGTCAAAATCTTGGCTTTCTGGAGTATAAAATATTTTGGTATTTTTTCAATACAAAACAGATGTTTCCACCTTAGAACATCAAGACCCAAGATTTTATTGTGATCATAAATTCAAAACTCACTTCAAAGTTTTACCTTCAACAAAGATAACTGCAATGTGAGGGTGTTCTTTTTAACCGTGCAGAAAGTAAGGGCATTCTGTCAGTGAAGTCACAATACTAATCTCATAATTAGCAGCTTAATTAGGTAATTATGGCTTTGCAGGGGATGCCTAAATGAAAAATGACAACACTGTATCACGGTCACCTACTTATACAGCAGTTGTTGTATTTTTATACTTGCGAAAGAAAAACAAAAATCAGTACATTAAACAATGATCTTTCCATGGCTTTTTCAATTCATCACTGAGCACTACAGTTCATTTAATTTAAACCCAATAATGTGCATAAACTATCATTTTTAGTGTGTCTCCTTTAAGAATTTCTCTCCCAAATCCTGGAGGAATATTCCAAAGTAGCTCATGCCAAGCATTTCAATTCTCGAACATTTCACACACATAAGAAAGCTGAAACACCTTGCTGCAATTTTACTTATTTAGAGACACGGAGAGAAACTGGCCCCTCCTCCCCTTTGAGCTGCATCACCCAGCAACCCACCTATTTAACCCTAGCCTAATCATGGGACAATCTACAATGACCAATTAACTTCCTAACTGGTACATCCTTGGACTATAGAAGGAAACCAGAGCACCTGGAGGAAATCCTTGCAGCTCACAGGGAGAAAGTACAAACTCCAGAATTGAACTCCAACTCTCCCCGAGTTGTAATAGTGACATGCTAACCGCAGCACTTTGCCTTTATGGTCTTTACAGTCATTTGTTAAATGAAATACCCATTGTAAGGAATAATGCTCAACCAGTTTGCACACAGTCCCATAAAATGGAGATTAATTGCCTCAGAACTGTGGTTTACTTGACCATTTCAGAGCAAAGTTAACAGTAAGCAACGCAGGATTTTTCCCCATCAAGCATAAATATCCAACACATCTTTAGTTGAAAGCAACAACTTCTATGACAATAACGGAATTGTGTAACTGGTCACTACAACTGTATAAATCTATGAAGTGGGAGAAGTCTGCTCAAGCTCCCTCTACCATAAGATTGCAGCACATCTGATTGTAACCTCAAGACCTCTTTCTTGTCCACATACAGCAGGCTTTCAAAGACACCTGATCAAAAACAGTCTTGACTTCTATGGCTTCGAGGACTGACCCACTTGTACACCCTGAAAGGTGGTGGTGGTGGAAGGTTTGCCAATCAAGGGCAAAGAAAAAAAAAGAAAACAAAGCATTCAAAAACGACAAAAATACTCATGAACTGAGAATGTACTTGTCTGTTGAAAACTACAATACTGACAGTTAAATGGAACATCAGAACAAAGTGATCAGTACTTACTGTACATTTTCAGAAGTCATACTAAAGGTTTCTAAAATAATCTTTCAGTCTTTCATTATGCTCTATAGTAGATCAGTGCCAGCACCATGAACACACACTGATGCCAAAACACATTCTACTCAAACAAATTAACTTTCCTCATTTTCCTCAAGAGCATCACCAGGTCAGCCAACACACAACAGGGTGGAAAATAAACACTTAGTTCTTCACACTACATCGCATTCATGTTCAAAACAACATAAAAAGCTAAAGTGATGTTTCACTTGCATTTCCTAAAATTAGGTGTGCAAACTTACTGAATTGTTTTAGAATTCTGACACACATGAAGGATCAACAACCTTGCACACAATACAGGTTTCCCCCGCCATCCGAAGGTAGAGCGTTCCTATGAAACGGTTCGTAAGCTGGAATGTCGTAAAGCAAAGAAGCAATTACCATTTATTTATATGGGAAAATTTTGTGAGTGTTCGCAGACGCAAAAATAACCTACCAAATCATGCCAAATAACACGTAAAACCTAAAACAGTAACATATAGTAAAAGCAAGAATGATATGATAAATACACAGCTTATATAAAGTAGAAATACTTTTCCACAACCATTACCTGAACTGTTCTCCATAGCAAAAATCTCACACAAATGCCATCGGCAAAAACACGGTGCAAGCGCTCTCCAGTAACCTTTAAGCTATGAAGCTGCCAAATCATACCAAGTAACAAATAAAAATACACAGCCGATATAAAGTAGAAATAACGTATGTACAGTGTAGTATCACTTACCGGAATTGGGACAGTGCGGAGCACACTGAACACAGTGTGTTAGACTGAGTCGTTGGAGATTGGGGTGGTGGGGTGGCCCCCACCCTCCGGGCAGCGAACCGATACAGATCCACGAAGCATGCAGGGGTACAGCGGTACCGGGAGGCACACAGCACGTCTTTAAGAAAAAAAACGAAATAAACAAGCTAATTAATTATGTGTCGGGTGGCACCTAATTAATAAGCTTGTTTATTTCAGCTTTTTTCTTGAAGATGTGCTGTGTGTCTCCCGGCTACTGCTGCATTCTCCACGAATCGGCATCTGTCCGCGGCCCGGGGGTTGGGGTGGTGGGACACTGGGGTGTCAACTCGTCGTCTGTTCCATTAGGGCAGGCAGCTCATCTTCTCCTATGACTGACTGCTTCGATGTCGAAGGTTCGTCGTCTGCTGTGGCTGATGTGGAAGGTTTGCTTGACTGCTGAGTCTCGTGCATTTTTCTATCATACAGTTCTTTGTAAGCACTCAAACCATCCTGAAAATATCCCCAAAACCGATGTACCCTTCCAAAATTAAAGTCGTACTTTATTATTACCCATTCGGTTTCGATTGTTATCCTTTCCTCTTCCAATTGTATCAGTTCTTGGTCATGGGATGCCAAAACCTCTTCAACATCATCTTCGTCAGCTTCCACAAGCCAAACTCACTTAGTCCTTACTTCGTTCACCACGATCAAAATGCTTAATTATGTCTAGTTTTACGCTAAGTGTAACCCCCTTACGAGCTCTTTCAGGCTTTTCCGATACCATAGAACTCATCTTGCAAACAGCTACTCAAAGGCACATGTTTAAGCAATGCCGGCGAGATTGCAGTTCCGAATCCAGGGGAGAGCAGCTGCTCAGGGCACGCGTTGCCTTTTATCGCGCGCTGATTTTTTTCACGCGCTGCTTTCTTCATAACAGTGAAAACACCTTCTGGTAGCAAAAACAGGGTACTCATGTAGGTCTTTCGTAACAGTGAGGTTTTGTAAAGCGAACGTTCGAAAAGCGGTGGACACCTGTATCAGCAAGATTGTGGACTTCAGAAGGGGATAGCAACACACACACACACTTCAGGGGTCAATAGTGGAAGGGCTGAGCAGCCTCAGGTTCCTAGGTGTCAACATCTCTGAAAGATCTATCCTGGGCACAACATATTGATCCAACAACAGTGTTGAAGCCAGCATTTCAACTTCAGGGTAATTCAGAAGTGAGGCAAAGAAAGTGATCATGTTGACAATAAAGCTGTTGGGCCAGAAGCACAAGGGTCACTGTTGTTTACTGACTCATTCAGCTTCACCTGGTGGCTTGAGAGAGGAAGGAACGGAGGGGGGGGGGGTCTTTCTCTGAAGTGAAGGGCATGGTAATGTCGATACTCAGTCTACACACACCAAAGTTGCTGGTGAACGCAGCAGGCCAGGCAGCATCTCTAGGAAAAGGTACAGTCGACGTTTCGGGCCGAGACCCTTCGTCAGGACTAACTGAAGGAAGAGCTAGTAAGAGATATGAAAATGGGAGGGGGGGGAGATCCAAAATGATAGGAGAAGCCAGGAGGGGGAGGGATGGAGCCAAGAGCTGGACAGTTGATTGGCAAAAGGGATACGAGAGGATCATGGGACAGGAGGCCCAGGAAGAAGGAAAAGGGGGAGGGGGGGAAAACCCAGAGGATGGGCAAGGGGTATAGTCAGAGGGACAGAGGGAGAAAAAGGAGAGAGAGAGAGAAAGAATGTGTGTATATAAATTAATAACGGATGGGGTACGAGGGGGAGGTGGGGCATAAGCGGAAGTTTGATTCCTCCAACCTGAGTGTAGCTTCATCTTTACAGTAGAGGAGGCCGTGGATAGACATATCAGAATGGGAATGGGATGTGGAATTAAAATGTGTGGCCACTGGGAGATCCACCAGCAACCATGATGTGTGTTGCTTGAATTTCCAGCATCTGCAGAATTTCTCGTGTTATACGTTGATACTCAGTCTGATCATTTCAAACGCCAATAGATTTGATAACATAGCTGAATACTGACAGACCCTGCCTGTTTGCAGGGGTTCCCAACCTTTTTAATACTATGACCCCAACCATTAACTGGTTGGGAATCCCTGTAGAAAAGCGATTTTTTTTTTGTAATGTAGATTCCAGCCTAATAGCATTTTTGGCAAGGAAATCTGTAGTAAGTAACACAAGGGAACATATAGCAATTGACTACTCATTGTCTGAAAACATGAAGTAAATGAGAGTTTTGTGTCAAAACTGACAATGCAGCCTGTGCTGTAAAAAAAACTACATTGACATCTGCAGAAATAATAAACATTCACCCAAAGTATCAGACTACTCAATATCATGTTAATCATCCTACAACATGGCACTACAACCTGGTTGATGACAAAGGTACAGAGAAGAAACTTAAGAAATTTGATGACACAGTGACTGCATGATCAACATCAGTTGAACAGATTGATACGGAGAGAGAACAAAGTCAAACTGCAAAAACAAAGCAGTACAAGTTGGTGGGATCACTTTCTCAAAAAGTAAAAATACCCAACCGCTGGATCAAGTATAGAAATGGGAGTCAAACTGAGAAGGGAAGATACGAAGCTAACAGTAACTGAACAAAATATGCAGAGAAGGTCTTCTTTCTGTTGACATTGTCTGTGAAGAGGAGCACTGGTAAACAAACTAAACAGATATTCTAGAAATTACTACAGCTGGCTGGACCAATGCACTTACCTAATGAGTCACTGTATACAAAATGGAGGGCAGACGGATGGGCAGTTAAAACATACTACAGGATCCACAGTAAATGTTATTGTCATTTCATTTGATGACAAAAGAAAATTAATAGTAGTTCTCTCCATACCTCAGAGGTGGTCTACACACATCAAATTCTATTTAATTCCACAGCAACAGTTCAAACTAAGCTTCATCAAATATTCGCGATCTCCAACATCACAAATTACTCCAATCCCAGCCATGGTCTTAACAATTCAAATTTCAAACTAAATTTATTAACAAAGTACATAAATGTCACTATATGTGGCAAAGTACATTGTCACTATATATAACCTTGACTTTAATTTGCTTGCAGGCATACAGAGCAGAACAAAGGAATACAACAGAATCAGTGAAAAACTACACACAGGAAAATGACAACCTATGTGCAAAAGAAGAGAAACTGTGCAACTAGAATAAAAACACTAAAGATAATACTAATCTTTAGTAAAGATAATAGAATTATCAGTTCAGGAACATAAAAAAGGTTTATACAGGACATTGAAACTAAATTCGACATACCAAAATGTCACCAACCCTAGCACAGAGTTACCAATAAATACAGATAATGAACTTTTGGTCTAATATCTGGTCAAACAGGGTGATGCACAATCAAGCAAGCTGGAACAGGGAGCAAAATGAATGCACTCACGCAACTGAAGACTAGCAAACACCTGCAGTTACAATGGATATGCTAAAAGCAGTTTGAAAAAATATCCACAACTTAAAAAAAAAATAAACATGAACTTTGGATTAAATAAGTGCAGAACATTAAACATAAGATGCAAAGGAACTGGGAGAATATAAAACAGAGCAGCGGGATACAACACTACCGATGGATGAATATGAAACTGGGACACCAACAAGCAAAGAAAATAGATCAGAGTGCAATAAATGAAAAATTCGACAGAATTTACATCAAGGCTTAAGAAAATCTGCCAAACAGAGCTTAATATTAATAGTATAACAAAGGCAATAAACACCTTTGCTATACCCATATTGATGCATTCTTTTGGCACATTGTGGACCAAAAACAATCTGGAAAATTTACAAAGAAAAATAAGAACTGAAATGACAAATTATAGGACACACCATGGACACTCAAATGCACTGACCTCGGACAGAAGGAGGAAAAGGAATAATAGACAAAAAAATTTACACAAGTCATTAAAAACTAAGGATATACTTTTAACAACAGGATTCAGCACGACATGCAAGTACACACAATTCTGATAAGTACACACAACTGAACGTAAATGAAAGCACAACACAGAAAAACGAAATTATCACTGCAGGAGCAGAAGTTAAGCAATGGAAGATCATGACCATCCATGGAAGGCATCCCCATGATCTGAGCAGACTAGATGTTGACAAGGAAGTGTAGAACGCCCAGCTCAAGAGTTGAAAACCTCTTTCCAGAGAGCGAGGGTTTCCTTGAGGCAAAAAGGGGCTAGGTGGTTAACACAAAAAAATTATCAAAAATACATAGAAAAAAACCATCAAATTCAAGATAATAAACTCAGAAAATGCAAAAGGAAACCAGAAGCAATCCAACACATTACACTAGGGGTTGCCAACCCGCCGATCGTGATCGACCAGTCGATCTTTGAGACTTTCCCAGTAGATCCCGAAAAAAATCAAAAATAAATACACAAATACTGTTGTAATGTTGTAATAAGTAGTACTAATTAGGATAATGGTAATATAGCAATACTTTTGCTACAAAGCTGTTTGTAAAGAGAGATTGTTTCCAAGTTGCGGGGTTTTAGTTCCGTTCTTTCCGCCCAGTGCGCATGTGTGTAGCACCCCCACCATGAACTATGTTTTCAGCGTAGCTTGTGCTGCATCAAAGTGACCAAATAAATTAGATACGCAGTGGTCCCCAACCACCGGGCCGCGAAGAATGCAGCGGTACAGTGGTAGTCGGAACGCACCCAGCACATCTTTAAGAAAAAAAGCCAAAATAAACAAGCTAATTAATTAGGTGCCACCCGGCACGTAAATGTCAGCCCAGATCAGAGGCGATTGCCGATTGCATCGCCCAGATGTTGGGGACCACCGGTACAGACTGTCGCAAACATCAATATACGGCACTTGCTCGCACGGCGGAGGCTCCATGATAGAAGACGAAAACGTACAAATTCCATCCAGAATGGGAAGAGGAATTTCTATTTACCTTGGTGAAAGACAAGTGTATATGTATATTGTGCCACCAAACACAAGCACTGACTAAAAGAGGGAATCTGGAGCGGCACCACAACACCAAACACCAGAAATTTAAAGACACCTACCCCCCAAAGAGCGCAATTCGTGCCAGGAAAGTTGAGGAGCTGAAATCAGCGTTGAAGGCCCAGCAATCGTTCTTCACAAAACATGCTGCTCAAAATAAGGCCGCTATTGAAGCATCATTTCATGTAAGTCACCTTTTGGCTAAACACAAGAAGCCTTTTACAGATGGCGATTTATTCAAGGAAGCCATGGCCATTACCGCAGAGACTGTTTTTAATGACTTCAAAAACAAAAACAACATCACAACCGCTTGGCCCTGCAACAGTGACAAGGAGGGTACAGTCACCGTCAGAGGACGTGGATATTTTTCACTGCAATTCGATGGATCCCTGGATGTAATGCAAACAGTTCAGCTTGTTGTATTTGTCAGAATGGCTTTCCAGGATTTTACAACAAAGGATGACTTCCTCACTCTTTTGCAATTAAAGGAGAGAATGAGAAGTGAGGATATTTACAATGAGTTTAAAAAATATGTCCGTGGAAATGACAACCCCATTCATAAACTGGTGGCAATTACTACTGATGGGGCCCCAGCAATGCGCAGTGTGCGCGTTGGTTTTATAGCACTAAAAGTCAGCGCCTACTTCGGGTCAACTTATCTATGTGAAATTGCATTTTCACAGATGAAGAATTATTAAATCTAAGTACAGGAGCTGTCTTACTGACAGACACCTCACAGACTGCCTTAGACTGGGCTGTCTGTAGCTATGAGCCAAATTTCAGGGAACGAGCAATAAGTATTCAGCCCCAGTCATCACACTGAGTGCAACAGTCAATTTTTATTCATTTATTTTTCGTGTTGAAATAAAATTAATGAAATTTAGAATTAAAGGTGTGAAGTATTGTAATATTCTTAAAGAAAGATATGCTAGTTAGTGTTTTCTTGTTTGAATTAATCTGAAAGTTTGACAAAAGTATTTTGTGTAACTCAAATACAATTAGCCCAAATAAAAGGCCTCAAATTCGCAGTACAATCTGAGCTGTTTTTTCTCTAAACGATTTAGTCAGTAGATCTTGCCTTTCACTAAGGTCAAGGTAGGGGATCTTGGGCTTAAAAGGGTTGGTGACCACTACATTACACCATACTGCAGCTGATTAATTCAATCTGATTACTTACCACAGGCACAATCAAGTGGCCAACATCATTCACCAAACTCTTGCTTTAAAATACAAACTTGTAAAAGACACGATACTCTTCTGTAAATAAATGCAAGCCTGATCCAGTTTTAGGGTCAAGAGTCATACAAATTATATTACAACTGATCAATTATTACAGAAAGGAAAATCTGTCTAGACATATTACAGGAATAAACAAGCAAGAACTTAATAGATATAGTCATTCCAAACATACAGAACACACAGACATCAGTGAACATCGGAAATACACTAAATTAACAGAGGAAGTTGAAAGACTATGAAACATGAACATTGTCCCAATAGTAATATCTACAACTGTTATCATCCCAAAGCCACTGCACAATAGCATTAAACAATTAGGCCGACACAACAACATTCATGTAAAGCTCCAGAAAGCCACAATACTAAACATCACTAGAAAAGTCTGAACATTCCTAGCAACTGAGGAATGAGTGTGCTTGGCTATGACCACACCTCAGGTTTTACCAGCTTGAGCCAAGAAAAAAATTAAAATAATAACCACAAAGTAAATAAGTAATACAGGTGGAGTACCCCTTATCCAGCTGGAAGGGTTCTGGACTTTTTGGGATTTTGGAATATAGAATGACAAAGTTTGGGACCTCCATCATTTTCAACACTGAATTGTGCTTCCTGCAAGTAGTCTTTGTATTGCACTTGTTCATCACATTATGTACCTAACAGTAAAACTGATCACATACCACTAAAATAATGAAAATGTCTGCAGAGTAACAAAGGCAGCTCACAGCATCGGGAGAATACCCGAATCAGCTGTAAACAACAAACCATGGCAGACTTTCAGTTTCCACCTACGATGCCGTGTTTTGATTAAAAGGTTACAGTACTCTGTATTTGTATTTTTAAGGTTTATGTAAGGTATAAAAACAATCAGCACTGCAGACTTGCCCTGGTGCTAGATTTTCATGATCAGCAGACATTTGAAAAATTTAATGCCGTGCCTTTTCTTGAATTTCTGCAATCAGCCTGCTGCATGCTCACAATTACCTTCAATTTTCAGTTTGTTGTGGTCGATCTTTGCTTGTTTCATGATCAGCATATCGTTAAGCAGCATATGCTCATTACGACACTGACGACACAAGATCAAGATCTTTGTTTTTTGCTTTATGCACTATTCCATTAACTTCATCATTACATATGTGAGGTCATTTCTCAGAACAGTCTACGTTACACAATGTGCATCGTTTGGGAACCTTACCAGTGTCTCGTGGAATTTTCCATTTGCAACGTCATGTCAGCACTCAAAAAAAAATTCAGATTTTGAATAAGGGATATTCAACCTGCACTGAGAACATCAGCTGTCGAGTCCTTGAAAGTGAGCCTGTTGGTTGTGGATTCAGTTCAGAGTTGAGGTGAGTGAAGCTATCCACACTGGTTCAGGATCCTGACGGCTGAACGGTAATAAATGTTCCTGAACCTGTTGGTGTGGGACCCAAGGCTCCTGTACCCTCCTCCTAATGGCAGCAGTGAAAAGAGAGCATGGTCTGGATGGCAGAGGGAAATCCATAAACTCTAAAGATTCTCAGAGCCAAACTGCTGACATGAGATTATGTTATATAGTATTGAAGTCACACCATCTCCTGATAAATCAAAGAATGCAAAGATAACAATGGCAAGAATATGCAAAGAAAACAACTGTACTGTCACCTGTAAAGTGTTGCACTAATCATTACACTACCATGACCTGTTTTGTTGTTCAAAGCCAAGTGAGATTGCATCTGCTGTAGACTTGCAGCATGGGGCAAATTGCAGCAGGTCCATGCCCTTGCCCTTGCTCATGCAGGAGTTAATTCTAGCCATGATCAAATAAAATGCATGCAAGTTTGACCAAGCAGCAATGCACCTGTTCTTCAAATTTAGCCAGCTGTATTTATTGTTCTACTATTTCATTGGAGAAGCCAAGTGAAAAGCAGGTGAGTGCTTTACACAACTTCTTGTAGTGTGGAAGGGTGTCCCAACAGCTTCCACTTCAGATTTAATGTGAATTTTCCCCACTATCCTAGTTTCTTTCATTCAGGTGCTGACTGGCCTGCTGGGTATATTCAGCAATGTTTTGAGTTTTAACCAGAACTGCTATTCAGTACAGGGAAATTCTAAAATTAAGGGAACCCAGGGGAAATAATGGCTTTAATCATCGCTGGACAAAGTGGGTACCTGTGATTCAACACTTCAAAATCATGGCTCCGTTATCCAATGAATGTTGGGAATGGACAAATGGTGGCCCTGCTGTCCACATCCATAATCACAAGAAAGAAAAATCAAAAGTATCAAAAATTCAACTACGGTGTGGAATGCCAATCTGCATAAAATCGACAATTAAAATTTATTTAGACGAGATATACTGGAATTATTCACATCTCACTGCTAAATGCAAACTTCACTTGAGTACAAATTCCTGATATGCATTATGCAAAACTCCTGGACAGACATCTAGAGATATTTATTACTGCTAGCAAAACAACTAGCATTCATTTTGCTTTATATCGGTCCAAGTAATCTTACATGAAAAGTTACATTAAAGACCAACTTATTCACCCCAAAAGTTGTCTAATTGTACACTTGCTCCAAGTGAAACTCCTCCCACCAAAATTTTCAACAATCTGAGTCCCACCCCCTACACCCTGTACAGCATAATTTACCACACATAAACTGAGAAGTTTCAATAGAATGCAAATGAAAATAAGCAATTAGTTTAAAATCATCACCAACTTGCATCTGTGTAGCACCTTTAACATAATACACGTGAAGCATCACAGGAATATTATCAAATATTTAAAATAAAACTACACAAGGAAATACTTAGGGCAGACATCTTTTGCTGAGAGTTCAAAAGCATCTTGAATTTGAGAAAGGAAGGATAACAGGATTAGTAGATTTAGGAAGGAGCACCTGGCTAACTTTAAACATGACAGTCAACTGTCACTTGATGGAAGTCAGGAGTGTTTTGATGGCCTGGATTGGATGAGTGCCCATATCACTAAGAAAAAAAACAATAATCACAGAAAGTGGTGGCCAAGGCCACTGACAAAACTGAAATAAAGGATGAGAATTTTATCAATGAGTGAGGCATTACTTCAAGTTGATCAGCACACACACTATATTGCATTAGGAGCTGAATGAACTCAGGGCAAAGTTACGGTAACCTCAAATTACTGAGGGTAGAACATGATTGAAGTGATATCAACAAATAGAGATAATAAAGACAGACAAGAGAATTTCAGCAGGTAAACCAACACAAGGTCAGGGTTCTCTAAACAAAGTAGAAATGGGCTATTCAAATAACATGAATATGGAATTAGCTCAGGCAGACAGTAAGGATGAGTTGGTCAAAGGGCTTGTTTCCAAGCTGCATGACTGAATGACATTCCCAAACGAGTTCAATACACCAGTGTGACGAACTTGCTGGTTCACTCCCAAGCTGCAACACTGAGGTGTGATAGACTATCCAGTTCTGAAATAGAGTTTGTGCCTGGTGTTTTGGACTTCCGAAAATTATTTTAGTTCATTCTGTTCATTCAGTAATTTCGGGAAATTTCTGTTCATTCAGCCATGAATGCAAACAATCAGTCTGACAACTTATACAGTGCAAGGGTCAAGGCAGGTGAGATCAATGTTGCCAACCTACTTGTGGTGGCCACAAGTGTAGTTTGACATGAAGCTGCTGACTAGCAGTATATCAGTACAGGGCAAAGGACCAGTTTCAGATTCTCGACAAACCTAAAATTTCAGGCAGTCAACTCAAATAAAGTGGAGTTCCAATCTTGAAAGCCGGATCTCATTAGTACCTCAGAATGAAAAGGCTATGTGCTATATTCCTTCATAGAAGCTGTTGGATTGATCCAACTGTCACCTGGGTTAGATGCTCATGCAAGTCCGGAAGTCGAAGCGCAAAGGTCAAATCCATGATCGCCCAGTCCTGGGGTCTAAGCCAGAAGGTCAA
Source organism: Mobula hypostoma (assembly GCF_963921235.1). Classification (NCBI taxonomy): domain Eukaryota; kingdom Metazoa; phylum Chordata; class Chondrichthyes; order Myliobatiformes; family Myliobatidae; genus Mobula; species Mobula hypostoma. The sequence continues at coordinate 9,041,136 of NC_086117.1, forward strand.
ACCCATCATCAGCGAGTCTGAGGGTGAAGTGTGAAGTTGGAGGCCCAGTATCTGTGGTTCTGAGAAACTGAGGATAAGGAGGTGGCCTGAACTGGGATGGACACTTGTTTGTGCATGTTAGTGTACTGTAGTACTATTGGTAGTGTTCTAATTTGTTTAAATACATTTAAGTGTACTTCATTTAAATACATAATTACTCAGTTAAACAGCAGTTTGCCTTTTTTGTCTTCTTTGGTATTTCCATGAAACTTTGGCGAATTGTGGCAGTCGCTTAACTGGGCCAAAATGTGCTGGTCCTGATGTCTCCCAATTAACTGGACACTGTATTTCCACCAGTTGCATCAGATGTTAAATGGAAAATTTTAAAATCAAAATCAAGCAAATGTTAAGAGATCTTTAATTAGATAGCTTGACAGTCCTGACTTCTGATATTCACACATTGAACAACAGAAGTATTATTTATTGGGCAAATGCTGCTGAAGTGCAAATCCACAAGTGCATTCCCATTCCAATACCCCACTGAACATTCACTTTTTCCATACAAACCTCTGTTTTGACACCCGGAAGAACTCAAAAGAGCTCAATTTTTCCTCATCTGAAGTGTCACATTTTCCCACCTTTGTTCGTTATTTTTGTGTTTGATCATTGAAAAACGACTTCCTTCATAAAACACCTTTAATCAGCAAGTCCTTGTAGCCTCCCTCCCTCTAAATCAGGGGATCGCAACCTGGGGTCTATAGCATAAAAAAGGTTGCAACAATGTTTTGATCCTCTGATCCAAACCTCATAGGTTTTTATTCCACATTATGCTTCTTGGTTACCTCCACACAACATCCGTTGACCACTTTCCTATTCTCCCAGGATGTACCCGGAAATTATTTTACCTTCACCTTGTGGAGAAATTGGATTGTGTTTTTCATTTCAAGTCATTTCATCTTTTTGGTGTTGCTCACTTACTTTGACTGCTGTGGTTCAACATTCTTTCAGTGTATCCGTCTTGAAGTGTTTCTTCTCAGGCATGTTACCACACAATGAAATTTTTTTGACCATATGGATCTTGCAGAACTAACTTACTAAAAACAGGAAATGAAGAACTTAGTCATGGGAACTTGTTTCTCAAACTTACTGATTGATATTTATCCATCTGTTACTGATTCACTGAAAAATTGTTAAGGCAGGCAAGCTGTCAGACTAACACACAGCATAATGTCCAGTGGCTTCAGCAGGGTTAAACATAATTCACTACAAATTGCTTCTTTTAATACAAGTTGCATGAAAAGATCCCATAAGTGAGTGGAACCGTAATTATATATTGTAATACATATTGTAATCGCTATACATCATATCCCCTTGTTTGTGAGCCTTAATAAACAGAAATAGTTTTAATATACACGAGTATTCATTACAGTACCAATTATGTACTTAATATACATAATTATTTAGTACTGTAATAAGTACTTATGTATATTAAGACTTTTGTCATAATGGTAGCCATGTGTGAATTTTCATAACAGATCAATGATTCTGTTATACAATTTAGTAATATGTTTTAGACTCAATAAAAGAAAATTTGCAGCTGTTACAAAAGCTAGACAATTGGAGTAATAGCAACCTCATGATATGGCTTACTTCTCTCGTTATTGTGCCTCAGGACAAAAACAGAGCAATCATACACTCATGCGCAGACTACCTATAACACTGAAAATTTCCAAACTGCCTTACTATTTTAAAATTCTTAACTCCAAAGTTTCTGAGCTACAACGAACCTGTAGTAAATTTAAAACTTGCAGGTTGGGATGGAACTTTTATTCACTTTTACTGAAGTGGAATGAAAGAATTGGAGAAGACCAAAAAAAGGAGCCTCTACAAATTGGGCACCAATAAGAACTTGGAACAATAGGCCATATTGCCTATACTTCACATTCCTCAAACGCACGGACCCAAGACAAAAATATATTTGAATTAGAGTCAGGCTTAATATTACCAGAATATGTCGTGAAATTTGTTGCTTTGTGGCAGCAGTGCATTGCAATACAAAGTAAAAAAAACTTAATTACATTCAGTAGTAAACATAAAATACATAGCGAAAAGAGAGGGGAAAAATACTGAAGACATGCTCATGGCTTCACTATCCACTCAGAAATCTGATGGAGGGGAATAAGCTGTTTCTGAAACATTGAGTGTGTGTCATCAGGCTCCTCTACCTCCTTGATGAAAAGACGGCATTTCCTGGGTGATGGGGGTCCTTAATGATAGATGCTGCCTTTGTGAGGTATCTCACTTTGAAGGTGTCCTCAGTGCTGGCGAGGCTGGTGCCCATGATGGAGCTGGCTGAGTCTGCAACTTTCTGCAGCTTTTTCTGATCCTGTGTCAAGGCCCCTCATACCAGATGGTGATGCAACCTTCTGTCGAAATTTGCAAATGTCTTTGATGGCAGACCAATTCTCCTCAAACTCCGAAAGAAGTATAGCCTTCCTTGCAATTGCATCAAAACATTGGGCCCAGAAGAGATCCTCAGACGTTAACACACAGAAACCTGAAACTGCTCACCCTTTCCACTTCGGATCCCTCGGTGATGACTGCTGCGTGTGCTCTTGACTTCCCCTTACTGAAGTTCATAATCAATCCCTTGATCTCACTGATGTTGACTGCTGTTGAGTGCAAGCTGGTTGCTGTAACTCCGCTCAACTGGCTGATCTATCACCTCGTCACTATCTGAAATTCTGGCAACAATAGTTCTGTTGTCAGCAAATTTAAAGATGCAGTTTGAACTGTGCCAAGCCACACAGACAACATTGCAGAGAGAGTAGAGCAGTAGGCTAAGCATACATCCAGTGTTGATTGTCAGCGAGGAGGTCATATTATTTCTGATCCGCACAGACTGTGATCTCCTAGCGAGGATGTCAAGGATCAGTTGCAGAGTGATACTGTGCCCTAAGATCTCTGACAAAGTTTTAATGATTCTCAACCATCTGATAAAATTCCTTCTCATCTCCTTACTTAATGGATGCCCTTTCTCTTCCGAAAGACTGTCTCGAAAAAGACAAATAATAACATAAGCAGCTGTCCCATCAAACTGCCTCAGAATCTTGTGTTCCAGGATAGCTTGCCACCCTTCCAAAGTCTTATGACAAGACACAGCCTTTCCTCATCAGACAACCTTCTCATAATCAATTTTTTGATCTTCTTCTGAACTGCATTCAATGCAAGTACAACCCTGCATCAATAAGATCAAAATTCTAAGCAGTATTCCATACACATTTCAAAAACTGTCTTTACAAATGTCTCTGAATAAACAGTGAAGTTAATGGGCTTCTGCTCCTGGAACACACTGTTTTTCAATGCTGTTAAGAGACTTGACATGCATTTTCTTATGAGCATTATCTGATGTCTGAAGTTATAAAGCTTGCCTCTTCTGGAAAACCCAAGAAGCTGCTGTGCCAAACACCTTTAGTCTATTTTGGTAATGACATAAATCATTTTATTCTTCAACTTGTTATCAGCATAAAAACCTTTCGACTCTTATTCTAAGTAAATAATGTTTTCAGGGATATCTGTGGAGATAGGAAAACTGACTTTGGAACGGGAATGCTGATTACAAACCTCAGCCTTCCATTTTTTAAAACACAAGTAAATGCTGACTGAAAATAGAAAAACTATATTAAGCAGCCATATGCCACCATGTTAACAAAGTCCAATCTTTTACTATTAATTCAGTTTATTAATAAAATGAGTTTCATTCAAGGATAAGAATTTACTAGGAACCAATTAGAACATTGGTGCTAAGCAAACAAAAAAACAAACTAGAGTAGCAGACAGAGAAAGCAATACCCCACCCACCTTCACCAAATGCTGTCAAGACTGACTTTTACCCAATATAAAGTTATGCAATAAGCTCAACTTAACAGAACAGCATTTCTGATCTATAGGCAGAAAATTTTTGGTAACAGCTAATCAGGTTAACTTAAATTGCAGATTCAGTATTGCCTGTGGTCCAACATGTCGAAACAATATTACTGGCATTCTGGCCAAAAGCTCTCAGGAAGAGCTGCAAACCTCTCGGTCACAATGAGATCTTACCTTTAATGTATACTGCTAATTTTAACTTGCTGCACTGCAACTTCATCTCCACATCTATATACTACTAAAACTCTCATGCTCTGCTTGTGACCTCCAATTAGCGCAAACGGTGCATTACAGCAGCACTTTTTTGGCTAAATCGAATTAAAATGCACTAACTTACAGAATGCAGGCAAAGTTCAGGGTTATATATTTGTATAAAATTGCTCATTTGGCAAAATCAACAGGCTCGCTTTCACCAGAGAGCCAATCCACCATCATGGAAATCGGGACGCGACAGCCCGACGCATGCGCACGGCCAGCCTCAGCAGCGCCACCTACCGGAGCAAAGGGGCAGGGCAGCTCTATTTCGAGGGGTCACATTCTGCTAATCACCATCAGCATGTGCAGGATTGGGACAGATCTAACTGCCACCCACCAATAAGAGATAATTAAATCTTATTGTAATGACATACTCCAAGACACCCATAAAACCCTTTACTGCAGTCAAAGGACAGCGGTGACCATATCACGTCCATTTAGGAGAGCGCCAACCACATCATCAAGAATAATCAGCATCCTTTGGTGTTAGTGCTTTGTATCTTCTATCCAGCATTTGGGTAAAAAAAAAGGGTCAGCCTAATTATGCCGCGTGGAAAGGGAAGGGGAACATTACGGTCAAGAGATGACACCAAACGTCATCGGGAAGCAGCAAGGAGAGGGAGACAACAAGAATCGGATGAGGCTAGGGAGGCACGACTCCAGGATCAAACAGTCAGGACAAAAAAAGATGAGAGAAGAAGAGACAGAGGAGGAGAGGTATGCACGTCTCCAGGATCAGAGACAAACAACAAACAACAGAAGAGATGGAGACAGGGGATGAAAGGGCTGCACGTCTCCAGAATGACAAAAACAGGCACAGAAGGAGGAGAGAGGAAGAGACAAAGGGGCTGAGAAATGCACATCTCCAGGATCAAAGACAAAGAACAAACAACAGAAGAGATGAAGAGACGGGGGATGAAAGGACTGCACGTCTCCAGAATGACGAGAGGCACAAGGCTGGCAGATAAACCAGAAATGATGCCATCAAAAGTGTCCTTCATTAAACGAGAAGGAGCTATATTTGCTTTGCTACACGTTGTTCTTCTTCAATAAACTGAGGTTTTCTACTTCAGTTTCCAAAGCAAAGCGATACCAACAGCATTCAGGAAAATTTAATGTTCATTCTGGTCACATCAGACTGCACTACCCTTCTCTCAAAGGGTGCCCCAACGGGTCACTCCGTTGTCTAGTTTAATTTTAAAAACAGATCCATTCAAGTCTGTTAATACTCTAATATTGAGAAACCGCAGGCATCAACGAGTAAGGGCTGGTCTACTATTCAGTCTTCCAAACCTCAGGCTTCACTTTGAGAGTTGCCAAAGATCAGTACTCCCACATTTGTGCCAAGTACTTGGACAATCCCAGTTCTCTCTCTCGGAGCTATAAAATGACACGAAGCCTTGGCCCTGTTAAACATAATCGATGCAAAAAAATGCAAATAAAAGTGCTTCGGCCTATTTAAGAACACAGAATGCACACTTCCACTAAAAGGTCTATTTCTTTCCCGAATATCCCCCACACACCATTTTTAAGAAGTCAATTCCCTAAATATATGAACACGGATGCCAATGACCATTCATTAATAAATACAAGCAAGATCATTACATGTTTCATAAAAAACATTGTGCAATTGAGCTTGCAAAACAAAGAATTTGCATTCATCAGTACAAGTAGTGCCAGATAAACTATTACTTGTTACACAATGAAACAACCCTGTCGAACTACATGGCTCAGCTTAATACATGAACAGTCATATTTAATTCAAACTATTTTCTTTCAACATTGTTAAAACATAAGCAAATTACTTGCTGTGGTTCACTGAACCTTTGTGTTGAACGAAAGCAAATCACAACCACAATCCATTCAAAAGGTTCAAAATACTACAAACCAAGAACACCAGTGCTAACAAGAATTTTAACAAAAAGAAAACAACTTGCTCAAACTTATGATTGGAGTCCTTTCACCTACAAGTTAGCTTCAGAGAACCAAGCATTCGTTGGTGAAAAGATGATTTGCAACAGGAAAGGGGCAAATTGTAGGAAAAATGTTTAAGCTTCAACCATAACATTTTCTGCATTTCAAACGATTACAACATTGTTTTCTGTTGTAAGCAAACCTAAACCTTGAACACATGCTGTTTTTGGATCTAACACCTTTTAAATGAACAGATTCAGGCTGCACATTGAGGGAAGTTTACAATAAGAACTGCTTATTCCCATTGCCAAAACAGAGGTTTTAAGCCCAATCTTTTAACCATTCCAAGCAATTTTCACAGAAGCACCACTGAGTGTCCCCTAACCAGCTGCATTACTCTCTGGTAGGCATCCGACTACAGGGTCCTAAAAAGGGTTGTTTGGACTGTTGAGAGGATCAACGGGGTCTCTCTACCACCCATTTAAGATACTTACGAGGAATACTGCTTATTGTCAATGATCCCTCTTATTGTCCAAGAATCTCTTTGACACTCTACCATAAGGCAGGAGATGTTACAGCTTTAGAATAAGGACTGTTTGGATGGGAAACAGCTTCTTCCCCCAAGCCATGAGACTACTGAGCTCCCTCCCACCACCCAGATCTCAACACGAATTAAGAGATAGCAGTGATAAACTGCTTACTTTTTAACTTGTTTGTACGTGCACCTTATTATTTAGTAATTTATTTGTGATAACATTACTTTTCTTGTGTGAAAGTTAAACATACTGTGTTGTACACCTTGGACCAGAAGAACATTGTTTTCCTTGGCAGTATACATGCATATGGTTGAAATGACGATTTCAACTCCATTAATTTTGAGACAATTAAAGTAACATCAATGTGTTTTTAAGCAAAAATTGCTATTTTTTCAAAAGATGGTGGTGCAGCTATTCAATTTCAGAAAGACAATATGAAGCAAGATTTCCAAATTAGCAAGCAAAATAGCACATTTTAAATGCCAAGACCTAAAATGCACTGGGTTTCATGTGCAGATATGCAACAAGGATGGGAGAGTTAGATAAGAACATTTTATAGTTTAGCTTCTTGGAGGAACAGATTGCAACAAGCAAATGATAAATCTGCACATCATTTTTGTTGAAGTATGTGCAAGTATCTGACAAATGCCTTACTACACGATTATAAAGGTAACGGAAAATGAGTGCAACCAAGATACACAAGGACACTACCACGGATGAAGATTTTCAATTATAAACAGATTTCTTTTTTCACTGAAATACAATATTTTATAACATATTCAATACTATTATAAGTGGAGTTAAATTCCTCCACTGTTCATCAGAGCTCAAATTTTTCATTAGTCAAAAATGTATGGATTCAATTCACACAAGGCCTGGACAGCTTCCCAAATTCCAGTTATCTGTAGACTAAAGAAATCTTTTCTTCACTATTGGAATATCTCCTGTGAGCAAACTTAATACAAGAACCTATTTATAAAGTCCTACTTTGACACTAGGCCCAGATTCTATTAGGCACGTACAAGAGTTTAACATGTGCGGAACGAGAGGTACCTTCAAAGAGGTACTGACCTTATGAAGCTACATCAAGTGTACTTGCATGCTAAACACCAAATGCAGCAGACTACAAAGCTAAGCAGTCCCATAGTCCATAGATTAGAGAAAAGCTATGTAACCCTACCACATCCAGTTGAGAATGGTGGACAATCAGGCAACGAATGGGAGGAGGTAGCTCCTTGAACATCCCACCTTCAGCATGGAGGAGACCTGCATACAAGTGCAAGAGACAATGCTGAAGTATTTGCATGCGTCTTCAACCAAAAGTGCGAGTGGATGATTAATTTCACCTCTTCTTGAGAGTCCCATCGTGAATGCCCAGACACAGCCATATTCTCAGTGGCTTTCTGACTGCAGTGAAAATCTAGTTACCAAGAGTAGTACCTCAAGCCAAACTAATCTTGTGCTGGTATCACAAAGGCCATTATTCAACCTCAATCTGAGAGGACAGTCTGAGAAAGGTGTGGGGGGGGAAAAAAAAATCACAGGACCATGTTTGCTCTTCAACAGAGAGATGAAAATTTATACAGTGGATTCCAGTTAATTGGGCCATCCACTTATTTGGAACAAGTCTTAAAGAACAAAACTGATTGAGAAAATAGCCACTATTCCTTTTGATTATGTGGGACACTATGGCAATTGTTGCTATACAGTTTCTAACTAGCATTCAAGTCACATGCAGTTGTGTGGCCATTGGACACAACACCATGGTTTGAGCAAACATTTTTTAAATAGTATCAGTTGTGTGTGTTTGTCTTCAAAAAGCAGTGATTTTTGTCACTCATAGCTGGCAAGAATTAAGCAGCTAGACAATTCAGAACTGCTTTGCTCACTGCGGTTTCAGGCATTCAGACTGGGAGATGCCAGAAAAGGCCGAGAGTTAAAATATGGTGATTTCACTACATCAAGTTAGGAACCATGAGGAACTTGAAGGTATCGACAATAATCTTGACTGTTACAATGAAAATGAAGATTTGGAGGATGCAATCATCAACAGCATTGTAGGAAAGCAGTCCATTATCTGCACTATGTGTCCACATTCATTTACATGACAGCGTACAGGGGATGAATTCCTCCATCGATATTAGAAACTAGTTTTATAGTATTAAAGTATTCTAATTTGTTCTGTATTTCTTTAAATGCACAATTTGTGAAACCAGTAAATGACAGTTAAAAGAAACTATTTCCATGAAACTTCAGCTAATTGGGTCAAATTGAACTGGTCCTGATGTGTCCCAATTAACTGTAATCCACTGTATGTAATTTATACCATGACTCTCAGCAATTGGTAGTTTGAATTGTAAGAAAACCTTCCAACATCTTCCTGCAAACATTTTTTGCAGCATTGTGCATGGTCCAGAAGTTACAACACACACTTTGTTTTGAGTTTTAACTGCAAAAATCAGAATCCTTTCTCAAGTAAACACAAGAGATTCTACAGATGTTGGTAATCCAGAGTTCAAAAGAAAGTTGCGTGCTGATTTCTGCTATAGAAGGAAACGGGCAGGAAAGATTACCACTTTCAGAGCTCAAGACAAGGTTTCCCTGGTTTGGTGCAACGATAAAAAAATCAAAGGAAAACAAAAAGTTCCAGATTTTCTTCAGTTAAAACCCTGACTTAGCAAATTGGTACATCTTAATGTTACCAAATAGAACTCACTTTGGGTATCTGTGGATCACCTTGTTCTGCCACAACAATTTAGCATTACCTGAATCACAGACCATACTGTCTTTTCACACCTCTCCTCACCATTTCCCATTCCTAACATCCTGTTGACTGAGAAGAGAACACGCTACTCCACCAAATTCACAGCAGCTGCCTGAGGGCATCCCTTTTCATTTTACACAAAACTTCTCTCGCAGAAAATTAGCAGCAGGAAACTGAGGAATCTGGGATTAACATGCATTTCAACACCATCCAGCTCCACAACAGCACATCTATTACCACCAACACTGCACTGCATTGTAAACACTTTAAACAACTTTTATAATACTGTTTACATTGTAAATACATACTGGTATTTACACACATTTTCTTCCATATGTATCCTTCAACCTCTTATTTTATGTAATTCTTTACAATTATTGATTTTTCTGTTGCATGTCACACCTTGACCAACACCACAGCATATTCCTCATACATGTAAGTGTAAATGGTGAAGTAAGTTGATCCTTGGACAACCTATTTTCATTTCACCATTGCCTACAGATCATTAACTTGCTTGCCGAGCAGACAGCCTGGTCAACAGTTAATTGCTAAATTTGTAACCCAAAGATGCATGTTCAAATCAAATGACAGCATGGTGCAACTTAAATTCAATTAAAGCTTCATGAAATGTGAAAGTACTGAATTATAAAAAATTAAAAACTCATATGGTACACAACTGCCATACAGGGAAAAATAATCTGTTCTTTAAACAAGAGAAAATCTGCAGGTGCTGGAAATCCAAGCAACACACACAAAATGCTGGAGAAACTCAGCAGGCCAGGCAGCATCTATGAACAACAGTTGACGTTTTGGGTCGAAACCCTTCAGCAGGACTTCGGCCCGAAACGTCGACTGTACCTTTTTCCAGCATTTTGTGTGTGACTGCTCCCCTTCTCCCATTTGGACCAATATCTGATATCAGACCTCGTTTGTGATTCCCACAAATGCCTTTCATCGTCCAGCAAGCTGCTGCTCAGCACTGCCGTGAGGTGACAAGGCAACAGCTTTCCACCGACAACTTCTCAACGGCAATTTGGGATGGATAATGGGTCATGGTGGAGCAGTGGTTAGCACAAGCAACCCGAGTTTGATTCCCACAGCTACCTGTAAGGAGTGCTTACGTTCTCCCCGTGGCCACATGTGTTTCCTCCGGGTGCTCCGGCTTCCTCCCACAGTCCGAAGACGTACCGGTTGGTAGTTTAATCGGTCATTGTAAATCATCCCATGATTAGGCTAGGATTAAATTAAGGGATTGCTGGACAGTGTGGCTCAACAGGCCAGAAGGGCCTATTCTATGCTATCTGTCAATAAATAAAGAAACAAACCATGGACTTGCCAGCAAAGCCCATGCTCTGGCAGATTTAAAAAAAACTTGACCTGCAGTCCTATCTCAGAAAATCAAAGCTACAAATACCTTGCCACCACTTCCATGTCCCTTTCCAGCTTCAGACTTCAGACCAGTCACAAACCTGACAACAGGCTGAGCTTCTCATGTTAACAAAGACTGCTTGCATCACCTCGGTAAATACATCATGACCAACCTGCAGCCAAGATCTTCACACCAAGGTTGTTAGATATGAATATTCCAGTTCTCCCAAACAGATTCCCATCCACCAGAAACATTAATTGATCCAAAATTCAATTGCCACGCTCAGTGTCAAATGCTTGGGCAAAAATGGAGACACTTAACATTTCTCCCATTCCTAGTTGCACGCAAGGCCTTGTGGGTTGCAGCTATTCAAATACTCAAGGTAAAAAAAGAGTTAAATGCAACAGATGACTCGAGCTGACTCCTTCTGCAGTCCACTCCCTCCTTTAATGGCAATCATGAGGAAACCTTTAAATTAAATCCCAAGATCCTCCATGTTTCACCAAGCTTTCAGCATCTCTCAATCGCATCTTGATTCATAAACACGAGATTCTGCAGCTGCTGAATATCCAGAGTAGCACACACAAATGTGACATACATGTACTTTGATAATAAAATCTACTTGGACTTCGACAAATTCTAAAGCAACAGCAGGTCAGGCTGCATCTATTGAAAGGAATAAAGAGTCAATGTTCAGGCCAAGACGCTTCATCAGAACAGGCCAAAACGTCAACCTTTACTTAATTCCTTTCCAGAGATGCAGCCTGAACCACATTTTGGGTGTGTTTCACATCTTGGTTTGATGTCAACATTAAACTCAAATCAACAAAAATGTGCTTTGCCATGAAGATTGTACCACCTATCATTTATTTCATAATTGACAATTTCCATAATCCTCAAACAATATTTAATCTGCATTCCTGTTTAAAGAGGGGGAAGTAAAATTAATTACAGAAGGAAACAGACTGCCCAGCTTAAAGTGGCCTCCATCCTTGCAATTTTCCAACACAAGTACTGTATCAGAAATTAACAAGGTCATAAATCACTATTACAGTATGGATTGTGTTGAAACAAAAACTTGCTGGCTCATGAAGTATCAAAAAACGTATCACAAATTTCCCCAAAGCCTATGCAGATTCACAAATTTACAACATTTAGGTACAGAGTAGTTCCTGCTCTTTAGTTGTGCACATTCGATTATCAATCTCACACACCCTTATCAAGGTACAACTTCACATTTTATACCTTGTGGGGGAAGAAAGCTTTAATGTTGCCATAAATCCAAAATATTAGAAAATGATGGTGAATGTGTGACCTCTGATTAGATCTTAGTTACGAGCTGTTGTTGTATAGTGCCAGCATGTTCCATTTTCATTCCCGCTCGGGTAGAGCATCTTGGATGTAAACAAAACCCCCAAGCACAATGTCAAACCATCATCACTATAGCTGACGCAAAGAAACGAAACCACAAATGACCTCTTGGTGCGGTGTGTGCAGTATCCTTCAACCTGAGGCCGGCCGTGTGCCGGGAACCCCCTCCCTAACCGGCCACGATGTTGTTTACTCCTACACACCCTCCAACGTGTGCGGGTCGGGGCACAGCAAGTGACTAATCACTTCAGCACTGCACTGCCTGCCACGTCGGGTTAAAGGCCGTCTTCGGTCCGCCGGCTCCGTGCTCTTCCCCTAACAAGGAGGTGTGTGTGTGCACGAAAAGAGAAAAACAAACTTGGGGCCGAGTTTGGTCCTGCGGACAGGCCGGTGTTGTCACCGCCGCCGGCAGGCCGCTGTAAACAGACGGCGCTGGGCGGGGCTGAGAGCAGCCCCAGGCCTGAGGCCTCCTCCGAGGAGGAGGAAGGGGTGGCGGCGGGGCGGGCTGGGGTAGGACAGAGGAGGGAAAGGGGTGCAGGAACCTACCGTCAGCCGCAGGTCTCGGCGCCGTAGGTCGGGCTCTTCGAACACGTGTGTCACCTGTACATCGCCGGCGCCGGCGCCGCCGCCTCCCCGGAGCTGCGTCTCTATCACCCACCGCCCGAAGGACGCATCCGCCACCGGCTCCAAGATGCGCCCCGCCCCGCCGATCCCTCACCGGCGCCGCAGCCTCACACCCACCGTCCCCCCTCTCGGCTGGGAGACAGCTACGGGCCAAGCCGCGCCGGAAGACCAGCCCCCAAACGGAGTGAGTGAGGGCAGCGCGAGCCCGTCAGGACCAGCCCCTCGGGGAAAGGCGCTGCCGATTGGACGCTTGCCGTTCGAGCTGAGGTTGAGCCCGGAACCGGCAGCCAATCAGCAGAGGGCGGTGAACGTCTCGCGCTGAGTACCAGCAAGTTCGGATGAGTGGCGGAGCTCCGGCTGCCAGCAGGCTCAGGTGAGCGGCAGCGCGCTGGTGTGCAGAGCTGCGTTTGGATGGCACCTACTCCATCCGGATGCTTCACGATGATGCAAGTCACTTCGCAGCCAAATATGTACTTTCAAAGATTAAGTACTAGCCAGGGCAGCAGATGAAATGTTCCTGTTTTTCTGTGAAAATGTCCCCCCTAATGTGATGCATCCACCTGACAGGCGATATTGTTTCAATTTAGTACTTTTTCAGACAAGCAGAGCCTTCAGAAGCCCCCGGGGGGAGGGGAAGAGGGGGAATGCCGGCCCATCTATCTTCTCGTCAGAAGCCAAACATCCTCGTAAATCCCTGAGTCTAGGAAATGCTACATAACAGTACAAATATGTAGACTGGACACCGCTGTGAATGTGAATTGCGCTGTTTTGCATTTCCTGTATTTACCTTTTTAGGAAGAAAGTTTATTTTTTAAATAAAAGAAAACTTCCTCGCACAGTAGATACACAGAGATTATGTTTGTGTAAGATCTGCTTTGTAAATAGTTATAGCCCAAAGCAGAAAATGATACACCTCAAACAATATTTGGACTATGTTAGATAATGCAAATGCTATGTTTTATAAATGAGCATAAACTGAACTCAGGCAACAAACAGTGGACCAATTTCGATATATAATCCCTTTTGTCAAGTTGGAGAACAAGGTAGATATTTCCCAAGGAATTTCAGTAAAACTGTTAAATACTGTAATATTCTGTATACTTCAGTGTTGTCCTTAAAATGACACTGATGAACAGAGTATCACATTGCATGGAATAAGAACATTGCCGCTGAAAATCAGGCAAACACACAATTAGTCATTATTGGAGATCAGACTTTCCTTTGGTTTGGCACATGAGAAGATTGTGAGTGAAAAGGGAAGAATGCTTTGGGGGCTCATTTATTTCAAAATTCAAAGTAAATTCATTATCAAAGTTTGTGTATGTCACCAAAAAATGACCCTGAGGTTGATTGTTTACGGACATTCACTGAAGAACAAAGAAGTACTATAGAATCAATGAAAATCCACACACCAAAATGGTGCGAATTAAGACAAACTGCAAATAGATAAATGGTTGGATGGATGGATAAACACGAGCAAGTCTGCAAGTGCTGGAAATCCAAAGCAACACACACAAAATGCTGGAGGAACGCAGCAGGTCAGGCAGCATCTATGGAAATGAATAAATGGTCGACATTTCCAGCCGAGACACTTCTTCAAGACTGGCAAAGGGTCAGTCCTGAAGAAGAGACTTGGACCGAAATGTCAACTGTTTGTTTATTTCCATAGATGCTGCCTGACTTGCTGAGTTCCTCCAGCATTTTGTGTGTGTTGCTTTAAATAGATTCATAGATAGATAGATGGATAAATAATGGTGAATTTTCAGTGGAGGAGTTGGAAGGGGAAGGTGAGAGAAATATTAACGTCTTCAGGATATTTTACTGTCACCTGCTTTCCTCCATATATGAAACATTTCTTTCCAGGAATGCGGGAGAAGAATTGGCAGAGTTGATGCCTTTAACTGAATGTGTCTTTATGTCATATGAAATGTCGGCGGGAAAGAAACTGGTGTTTGATTCAAAGAAAAGTAGTTCCTTCCAGACGACGTCATGTTCAGCAACAGTGAAGATAACAAAGCCAGGATCGTTGACTGCCTCGAAATGGAGAGGCATAAACAGAAGGGGAAGAGATCAGTGAACTTGTTTTGTGACCTTGGAGATGTTTGCCAATGACTCGTCCAGGCTCTTTATGTTATTAATTCTGATCTCTGGAATAGATGGTCAACAAAAACATGTATAACTAGAATATAATACATAGTCACAGCAAGTTACAGCATGAAATGAGGCCATTCTGCCCATTATACAACAGTAATCCAACCCTATCTTGCTCCCTTAGAACAACAGATACTGCATATGTTGGAAATCCAGAGTAACACATGCAAAAAAGCTGGAGGAACTCAGAAGGTCGGGCCACATCTATGGAAAGTAATAAACTATCAACAGTTCAGGCCAAGGCCCTCATGAAGCGTCTTGGCCCAAAACATCAAGTCTTTATTCCAGCATTTTGTGTGTGTTAATTCCCTTCCTGTCTGAATATTTTTATTACACTTTTATATTCTCATTTAATGTACCTGAAGATGAATGGAAAGTTATTGCATTACTTTTAGGTGAATTATTTTCACAATTAGGACAAGAATTTCCAATATATAGCTTGTTTTTTCAATAAATTCACTGAGAAAGTGTAATGAAGAGTTTGGGACTTGATCAGAATGTGCCGAGCTTCCTCTGATTACTGCAAATCCACCTTCTAGATTTCAAGAACAGATAGTGAATAGAAACTGCCCGTTCACGTGTTGAAAATGGAAATAGAAATTTGTCCAGAGTCATGGAGAGTGGACTTCTTCACGTCCATTTATTTGAAATTGTTTTACAATCGTCAGGGCCTCTTGAAAGATATTTCAGAGTTGCAGTGCTCCTCGAGGAGAAATCTTTTTGGTCAGAATGAGAGGATTGAAAGTCCTCATGAAGGGTCTGGGCCTGAGACATTATTATTCTCAATAGATGCTACCTGACCTGCAGAGTTCTTTCAGCATTTTGAGTGTTACTCTAGGATCTGTAGGATCTCTTGTATTCAGAGGTTAGAAAAGCCGTTTTTCGAGTGCAAAAGGTGATAGAAACAATGGAGACAGCTTCCACGGTAGACATAACGGATCCCTATTTGTTCAGATGAAACATCAGCAAACTCTCTCCATCGATATTCCCTGGCATGATTTGTCTTCCTTGGATGTTAGTTGTTTGCCAGTCTTTGTCTATATATATGTAACTCTTGGTTCAGCTAGCAGTTTAATGTAGGGGATGATAGCCCCCTGCCCGGCCAAACTTAAGAAATCTCGTTCGGGTGGATGCTGCACAATGTGTCCCCTGACACAAATAAGTACCACGAAATAACAAAGTACACAATATGCGATTAAATGATTGAGCTTTATAATTCTTAATTTGACTATATGGTTAGTAAAGAAACAGAAAAAAGAAAAGGGCCCATTCTCATGAAACAATCTAATGTGCAATGTTGGAGCTCACTGATAAGGCCGTTCCTCCACCATCGACCTTCTCCAATCGTCGCTGACCTTCAGACCCTCGCTCCAAGTCTACTCTGTCCGACGGTCTACCAACTCTCCCCCATTCACGTCTTCTCTCCTCATCTCTCCCCAGCAAAAGACCGTGGATTCCCGGCTCCCAGACACACATCCCACTCATCGGCTAACATGCCCTGTTATCTCTAGTCATAACCCGAACATTGCTGCTGCAGAGAAACCATTACCTCAGCAGTGAAACATTACAGAGAGGCCATTACATTACCAATGAAACCTTACAGCGTGTTACTTATAGTTTTTTCAACAAATTCTATTGCATTCCTTTGTATTTCTTTACTTTCCTTTAAATATCTGCAAGAAAATGCATCTCAAGGTAGTACAGGGGATTCCAGTTAATTGGAACACATTGGGACCGGTACATTTTGGCCCAATTAATCAGCTGCCTCAATTTGCCAGGGTTTCTTGGAAATAGTTAAAAAGGTATAAAAAAGACAAATTGAGCAACAAATTATATATTTAAATGAAATACAGATCAAATTAGAACACTACCAATACTACTACAGTACTATAAGACTGTGTATCAGTTCCTAATACTTATTCAAAGTCGTTCCTAACTTGATGAAGTAATGAAATCTTTTCATTTTCACTCCCGGCTGTTTCTGGCAACTCCAAGCCTGAATGCCTGAAACCACAGTGAGTAAAACTGTCTGAATTGTCTTACAACTTCTCACCAACTGTCAGTGACAAAAAAAATCACTGCATTTTTTTAAACACAAACATGTGCAACTGGCGCTATTTATAAACTTCGCTCTAAGCATAGTGTAATGTCTGACGGCCACGCAAGTACACGCCACTGACAATAGTTGGAAACTGTTCGGCAACCATCTTCTGTCCCAATTAAGCAGCATGGTGTCCCAAATAAGCAAAGGGAATCCCAGCTATTTTCTTGATTAGTATCTGCTCTTTCAGAGTTGTCCCATTTCAGCGGCTGACCTGGTTAACCAATGACCCAATTAACCAGAATCTGCTGGATATAGTGACATACAGTATGTGTACTTTGGTAATAAATTTACTTTGAACTTTGAACATTGGCTGCAAAAGGTTCCTAACATTTACTGCTATGTACATACATCTATTGATGCTTCTGGACACATCTTCAGTGATGTCCCTGGAATCATCGGGTGTTTTGGGTCATTCAACATAATGCAACCTCCTCCAGGTGACCCAGCCGGGGCTGATCAGACCCCAGCTTGTGTCCAGATGGCTAGCTACTTATGACTCCATGGCTCCCCTCTCTTGAGCCACAGCCATCTTGAGGCCCTCTCTGCCGCATCGGTGGTTCTGTGGATGGCTCTCCTCTTCCTCTCTCCCTCGATGCCCAAAATGCTGAAGGCTCTAACTAAGGAACGGGCTACGAATCCCCTACAACCAACCTCCACTGGGAGACACCTCGCTCTCTATCCAGCCTGCTGACAGTTGCTGACCAGTCCTGCGTACTTGGAGAGCTTCCTTTCAAAGGCCTCTTCCAAGTGATCTTCCTCTGGGACTGTCAGCTCCAGCAGCACCACTTGCTTAGTAGACTCAGACACTAGGACAATGTTTGGTCGCAGGGTGGTGGCTGCGATATGGTTGGGGAACTTCAGCTGCCCTTCGAGGTCCACCAACAGCTGCCAAACCCTTGCAGAGGTCAGGATGACTGCAGATGTTCTTTTGGCGGTTATTGGCTGCTCCCCAGCTCTGACAAAAGCAATCGTCTGCTTGGAGGGTCGGGACCGCTTCGCCCACTCAACTCCTGCACTGACGGCTTCAGCGATGGTCTTCAGGACCTGATCATGCCTCCACCTGTACCGTCCCTCACCAAGTGCCCTTGCACAGCCACTGAGGATGTGCTCCAGGGTTCCTCGCTTGGAGCACAGTGGGCACGCAGATGACTCTGCCTTGCCCCATATGTGCAGGTTTGATGGGCTTGGAAGCACATCGTCTTAGTGACTTTCTGACTAAAAGTTCAACTGCTCTTTTTTGGAAAAGAACTTTATACCCACTAGATTATAAAAGTAAGTAGAGAGTTCTCTTCCAAAAATTTGATCATTGATGCTTTGTAGGCAGGGAGCGGGGAATCTTACTATTGCAAACATTTATACAGATCCTCAAGAGTGCAATGGATCCAATGAAGCCACATGCAAAGTGTGTTCGAGACGGCATTAGAATTTCATCCTTGCATTGTCAAATCCAGGAGATTGAAGAGTTCTTCCAAGGTTTCTCCCTCCACATAAAGCTATTGAGAAGGATGTTCCATCATGTTAGCTCGGTTTGCATTGAAAATTTATCCAGGCTCGATAAATTATGAGGAAGTCTACCCCCAGTGGCCGCTTTGTTGGATACACCTATCTACCAGCTCATTAACGCAAATATCTAATCAACCAATCATGTGGCAGCAACTCAATGCATAAAAGATTGCAGACACAGTCAAGCAGATCAGTTGTTATTCTGATCAAACATCAGAAATGTTATTTAAGTGAATTTGACTGTGGAATTATTGTTGGCGGCAGATGGGGTGGTTTGAGTATCTCAGAAACTGCTGATCTCCTGGAATTTTCACACACAACAGTCTCTAGATTTTACAGAGAATGGTGGGAAAAAATTTAAAAATGCCTGTTCTTTGGGGAAAAAATGCCTTGTTGATAAGAGAGGTCAGAGGAGAATGGCCAGACTGGTTCAAACTAACCGAAAGGTGACAGTAACTCAAGTTCCATGCATGACAACAGTGGTGTGCATCTCTGAACGCACAACATATTGAACCTTGCAATCGATCTGCTACAGCAGCAGAAGACTACAAACATACACTCAGTGGTCACTTTATTAGGTTCAAGAGGTACGTAATAAAGTCACCACTGAGTTGAGATCTTACAAAGACCTCAAAAGGGCTTCCACCTGAATCACAGTTCATTGCGGATGCACATTAAGGAATATCAATAACCAAAATACTTAAATCTAATTCTAGACACTTCACAACTTTTGCACTGAAAAAAACTAAAGCTCTGTTGAAACCATCCTTGGCACACAGGTACTGAGCTTTACTAGACAGCTTATACTGGACGATTGTCTCCTTAGGGAGTGCGATGAAGTGTGGTCACTGACTTGTGGCACTTCCTGTTTATTTTTTCTCAGCTGCTGCCTGGGCTACAGATTCTTTTCTCCCAAATTTCAGAGTCAGGTTTATGATCACTGACATATATCATTGTTCTGCAACTGTCAGAATGCACTCCACCCGATATCTGTCGAAATTTGCAAGAGTCTTTAGTTGACATATCAAATCTCCTCAAACTGCAAATGAACAACTGATGTTCCACAGCCCCTCAGCAGTTTTCATTCCCCCCTCCCAACTCCCATGCACTGCCACTTTACGCTCACACTCCACACCATTGACCTACTGGTCTTTCATATGCCCTCCTTATGGCCATGTGGCTGCTGCCTAGAAGTGTTCCCCTTGTCAAGAATCACTTTGTCACCTGATCATTTCCTGTCAGAGTCACTTTACAGATACTTTTTATCTACTTATTTTATTTCAGCTCTTTGAGATGCACCACCCAGCTACTACTAGTACTACTACATCGACTCAGGCTCAGGCCTAGGGGGCCAGCATCGGGCACGATGACAGACTCTCCACTTCTCCCTCTCCCTCATCAGTGTGTTCAGTTCATCTACATTAGCCACGCCGCTGTCTTCTAGGACCGTGTTGACCATAGTCTTGGGAGGGCGCCCAGGGTTCATCCTCCCATGCTTGGGCTCCCATACGATGACTAGGCTGGCAGGTAGCTCAGGGTGGCGTAGACAGTGCCCCACTAGTTGCAGTCTTCTCGCCTCAATTTTAGTGGAGAGCATCGGTAGGTTGTTATAGAGCTCAACGTTCATCATGTGCTGTTGCCAACTCACGTCAAGAGCCATCCGGAGCATTCGTGTATAGCAACCATCGAGAGACTTTCGCATCGTCTTGGTGAGTGTCCACGTCTCGCATCCGTACGTGAGAATGGACTCTATGACTGCTATGAAAATCCTCTTTTTAAGCCCTCTGGTCGGGTTCGACTTCCAGATTTCCTTCATGTCGTTCATAGCCCTCCACGTCAGCGCCTTCTGTATCTTTATGTCCTTGTCCGAACTCACCATTCTTGACCCAAGGTACTTGTAGTCAAAGACTTTCTTAATGGAATTATTCTCTACAGTCTTGAGAGTACCTTCGTCGCAGTTAAACGCCATGTACTCTGTCTTTTTAGCGTATAGGTCAAGTCCAACTTTATTGCATTCTATTTCCACTTTTGTCAGTAGCTGCTGTGCTTCCTCCATCTGGTCAGAGAGCACCACCCAGCAATCTTCCAATTTATTCCTCGCCTAATCACAGGACAATTTACAATGACCAATTAACCTACCAACTGATACATCTTGGACCGTGGGAGGAAACCGCAGCACTTGGCGGAAACCCACACGGTCATAAGGAGAATGTTCTGGTTAACAACAGATGGTGCAATCTGGGTCATATTACGATCGAGGAATGTGTTTTTAGACCTGATATTGAACTTGTTACTGTTGGACTTCGGCCATATTCCACGAGATACAACACTGGGCGGCACGGGAGGTCGTTTCTGCCTGTGGCCATCGAACTTACAGCTCCTCCCGTGGAGGGTCAGACACCCTGAGCCAATAGACTGGTCCTGGACTTATTTTCCATCCGGCATAGTTTGCATTTTGTTGTTTGATTGTTTGTGGTTTTTGTATTGCTATATTTATGCTCTATTCTTGGTTGGTGCGGCTGTAACGAAAACCAATTTCCCTCTGGATCAATAAAGTATATCTATCTATCTATCTATCTATCTATCCATCTATCTATCTATCAACCTTCTTACAGGCAGCAGTGGGAATTGAACCTGGGTCAACAGTACTGCAAAGTGATGTGCTAAACACTACGCTATTGTGCCACCCCTCCTGCACCTAATGTCACTTAATGTACATACAATCAGTCTACGTACAGTATATAAGCTAATCTTATGTATATATAGCTTCACTCAGTTACTTGTGCGTTGTGTTTTATAGATTGCTTTCATATTTATATTTGTTGTGTTTTTTTAAATGTTGCGTTGGATCCAGAATAACAATCATTTTGTTCTCCTTTACCCTTGTTCAAATTCAAAGTAAGTTTATTATCTAAGTCAGTATACTTCGTCATATACTACCTTGGGATTCATTCTTTTGCAACTGGTGGTGTAGTGGTACCTGCACCGGACTTCATGGTGAATGGTTCCGGGTTCGGATCGGCCAGCTCCTTGCACGCTTTCCATCTGTGCTGGGTTGACGTCAATCTAGAAACTCAGCCTCGTAAAAAACAGACATGATGCTCAATAAATGGCAACGTTGCTGCCCAATGTGCCACAAGGCACAGAAGGCAACAACAACAATTCACGGCAGAACGGAGAAATACAATGGGATCAGTGAAAAACTACACACAAAGACTGACAAGCAACCAATATGTGAAAGAAGACAAACTGAACAAATACAAATAATAGTAAATTTTGTGTACTACTAATAGTAAAATTTGTGCAGTGATGACAATAAGCAATTTTGAATCTTGAATCTCTGGAAGCAAGCAGCTGAAGCATGAGGAGGAGAATAACGTAAAGCCTATTTAAATTTTGTTCAGGTGGATGAACTACACATTGCAGAGTCTGCCACACCGGTAAAATAGACAGAGTATATTGGATGTATTAGATGGCTGTCTAGGCATTACAAGGCAGTAATCTGATAGAGGGATTCATTTGACATCATAAAAGTGCTCTTGAGGTTTATTTGTCAGCTGAACTGCAAGATTGCATTACTGCCCTGGATACACACAGAGCAACTAATACTATGTTGTAAATGTAATTTACTTCTGTAGCTGTCTGGACAGATCTCTGCTGTAAAGGAGGCAATTGGGTAGGTTGCTCCCAGACCTTTCTGCAAAGTCATCTTTGACTGATCAGGCAGGATATCAAAGTCTGGTTTCCCCCACTCCACCGTCTCACATTATTAGGGATCACATCAACAATCCAGTTAAGAGGAATGGAACTTCAACATCTAACTCAAAAATGCTGAGCAGTATTAACATGCCAACAACCTCGACACGTGGACTTCTGAAGTTAAGAAGGTGTGGGGGGGGGAGGGGCCAAAAGAGTTGATCTGTTAATATGAATCCAACCAGCAGAAAATGGGATTGAATTTGGGAAGGAACAGCAAAACTCTCTACGTAAAGTTTTTGAAAAGCACTATTCACTTCCTCTGCACAAAATGCTGGAAGAACTCAACAAGTTCAAGTTTGTTATCTGACTGTGCATATATACAAACAAATGAAACAACGTTCCTCTGGACCAAAGTGCACCCACAAAACATATCACACACAGCACGTAAAGCAAAATATTACCACAAATATGTTTGCAGTGTAATGTAATGGGCGACAGATGACTCGTATTGTTCATGATAGAAACTGTTCTACATAATTCACAAACACTGTTGTTGAGTTGTCATGTTCACTTTAAGAGACGGTGTCTGAAGTAATGACGTCAGTGTAAGATGACAGCTTTTGGTTTGTTCATAATGGAAGTAAAGGGCTGTAGCTTTGCTTAGCACATGAAATTACTCTTACATGTTTCATTCAAAAAATTCTCCAAGTTAATAAAATATAATTCAAAGAGCATGTTGTGTCCTTCTCAGGTAAACAGTAAACAACCAGACGATATCTATTGGGGGAATAAACAGTGACATTTCGGACCAAGACCCCCCCAAAGGAGCCTTGATGAAGTGTCTCTTACTCCCCTCCATTGATGCATTGGGCCAGAGGGGCAAAAAAATTCATACATCTGGTGCAGAGAGAGCTAGCTTTGATGGGTGTGAAAGGAATGGACGTCCCTTAAACCTCTTTGTTATTCGATGAGAAAAGGGCTAATCTGTTTCCTAGATGCATTTATGTATCTTGTCTCCAATTCGTTGATACAAATGCCAAACAAATACAATGGATTCTGGTTAATGGGGACACATAGGACCGGTTCATTTCAGCCCAATTAAGCGGCTGCTTGAATTAGCTGCAGTTTCATGGAAGTGGTTAAAAAGGTATAAAAAAGACATACTAACATTTAACTAAGTAACAAATTGTGTATTTAAATTAAATGCAGAACAAATTAGAACATTACCAATACTACTACTGTAGCATAAAACTGTTCCTAATAGTAATCGATGGAGGAATTCATCCAGTGTATGCAGCCATGTTCTTTTGAATGACTGTAAATGAACGAAATGAGCACAGACAGCTAGTGCAGACAATGGACTCCCTTCGCACACATGCTCCAAACCTTCATTTTCATTGTAACATTTAAGATGATTTTCAATTCCTTCAAATTCTTTGCAGTTCCTCACTTGCCGAAATACTGAAAACAATTTAAATTTCACCCCCAGCCATTTCTGGCATCTCTCATTCTGAATGCTTGAAACCGCAGTGAGCAAAACAGTTCTGAATTGTCTAACTGCTTATTTCTTGTTGTCAGTGACAAAATCATGAGAGATGAGTGTCGATGTGGGGAGGAAGCTGCATTTTCCGGAAGTGGTGCAAACCACACTTCAACTAGACATCATACTGCGGTCCACCGAAGACAAGAAAATCATCCTGGTGGAGCTCACAGTACCATGGGAGGAAGGATGCAAGGAAGCTCACAAGAGGAAGGCCCTGAAGTACCAGTCCTTAGTCCAGGAGTGCGGGGACAAAGGATGGCAGACGTGGCTATTCCCCATGGAGATTGGCCGTAGGGGTTCCCGGCAAGGTCAGCATGGAGGTTGCTGTCTGCACTGGAGATGGAAGCAGGCAAGAGGTGTTGAGCTGGAAATCAGAAGCAGATGGTTCGTGACTTGACCACCACTGCTGACCCGCCTACCGGAGAGTGTAGTGATCAAGGGTTGAAACATTCTGTGAAGGTTGGGCATCACCTGACGACATCTGACCCTGGCCAAAGGTAACTGAAGAGAGCACCCTGGTGTATGATGCAATCTGCTTTTTGAATACAAACACAAGAAACTGACGCTATTTAAAAACTGTTCACTCTAAGAACAGTGTAGTTTCTTACAGCCATGTAAATGCACACAGCTGATGCTAATTAGAAACTGTTCGGCAACCCTCTCCTGTCCCAATTAGGCGGCATAGTGTCCCAAATAAAGGGAATCCCAGCTATTTTCTTCATTATTTTTAGTTTTTGTTCTTTAAGAGTTAGCCCAATTAAGTGGCTGCTGCAATTAACCGATGGCCCAATTAATTGGAATCAACTGTATCTATCAAAAAAAAACAGCAGATGCTAAAAACCTGAAATAAAATCAGACATGATTGGAAATACACAGTATATCATGGCGTATCTGTGGAGAGGGAATCAGCTTTAGGAGGATGAACTTTCATGAGAGTGAGGCAAGTGAGAAAATAAATGTTTTAAGTTGTAGAGGACTCATTGTCGGAGAGTAGAAGGAGCAGAATGGTGGCATAACAGTTAGCACAGCAAAACGCCAGTGACTTGGGTTAAATTCTGCCACTGTCTGTATGGAGTTGGAGTTTGTACATTCGTCCCATGGCCGTGTGGGTTTCCTCCAGGTGCTCCAGTTTCTTCCCACATTCCAAAGACATATGGGTTAGTTGCTTGATTGGTCATATGTGTGTGATTGGGCAGCGTGGCCTCATTGGGCTGGAAGGCCTTGTTACTGTATTTCATCTCTAAATAAAGACAAAGGAAATGTCTGTGATTTGCAAATAGGATCAGAGTTGGTTTATTATTGTCTCAAGTATCAAGATGGAGTAAAAACCTGTCTTGCACAGTGTTCATGCCAGTCAGATCATTACACAGTGCACTGAGGTAGAACATGGTTCAGAACACTCTCGCTATAAAAATTTTCCCAGGGTTTCCAGAAACACCTACGTCAGGTAGGCAAAATCTCCATTCCTCAGCACTTCCCACTAAACCCTCCCCCCTCTGTCCTTCTCATGAAATCTTCCTCTCTCGGTACCTTTCACTGAACCCCCTTGTTGTGCATTTAATATATCAGTAATATTTGAGTAATATTGTGAATATCTTGTTTGATTAAACATTCTTTGTTGTTTAAATAATTCATTCTGGTTGTATGTATGAAGTACGTGAATGGCGCACGTCATCACCCCGCCACCTGACACGTCATCCCCACATGACATGTCGTTACCCCACCACATGACACGTCATCACCACACCACATTACACGTGATCACCCCACATGACACGTCATCACCCCACCACATGACACGTGATCACCCCACATGACACGTCATCACCCCACCACATGACACGTGATCACACCACATGACACGACCTCACCCCACCACATGATACGTCCTCACCCCACATGACACAACCTCACCACACCACATGACTCGTCCTCACCCCACCACATGACATGTCATAGCCCACCCCATTGGCACATCATCACCCCACCACATGACACATCATCACCACGTGACACATTGTCACCCCACCACATGATACGTCATCACATGACACATCCTCACCACACATGACACACCCTCACCACACCACATGACATGTTGTCACCCCACCACATGATGCGTATGCATCTCGCGAAAAGTTTTCTGGGCTCCCATCTTTTTCTTTTAATTAGTTTTATGTTTTAATTAGTTTTATGTTTTGGAGTTACGAAACGTAACAGCGGTGATGATGAAGTTTTAAACAAGCCCAAGGTGACTACCTACCTGTTGCAGCACAGCGAGACATTCGAGTTAAAAAAAAAGTGCAGTGAGAATGGTTGCGTTTTTTTTGGATTAGTATGTTTTCTTCACAAAAGGAAAGATGATTAAGTTTGAAAAAAGGGAGAAAAGAAAAAAATTTACCAGTTCATAAACAGCAAGTTCCAGGTGATAACAATCATTTTAAAAAAGAGCAGAAATGACTGGCTATGTCAGGAAGATTGATACAGTTGATCGTACAACAGATAACTGGAATATGTACTGTACTGAAATAATTGATCAATATTTTAAAGCAAATGGAATAACCAATGAGAAACAAGTACCAATTTTGCTGAGCACATAGGGTGGAAATGCATACAGTTTGCTTAAAAGTTTGAGACTCCAACCAAACCAATTGTAATTAGCTTTGCTGACATCGTGAAAGTAATACAGGATCATTTAGAACCAAAACCATTGTCGATTGCAGAACGCTTTAGGTTTCATAAGTGAAATCGAAAGGAAGGGGTGTCCATTTTAGCATACATGCTGAACTGAAAGATTATCTGAGCCTTGTCAACTCAGTAATGGGCTTAATGATACACTGAGAAATTGTTTAGTTTGTGGAATCTTGCTAGAAAGCATTTCTAGAAACACAACTTACATTTAAAAGAGCAGCAGTGAAATAGTTGTGTCAATGGAAACAGCAAACAGAGATGCAACTGAGTTACATCAAAAATGAAAGTGAGTGTGAACAAAATTGCAATGTCTGAATGGAAACCTGCCTGGCTGAACAAATTGTATTACCATTGTGGCAGGGGCTCACATACACCAGACCAGTGCAGGTTTGAAGGCAAAACTTGCAGAAAATGCAACAGAGTAGGACACATAGAAGGAGTATGTCAGGTAGTCAAATATAAGTATACTGCACAGGGAAGAGAAAAAGACAAAAAGTTAATTTGTAGTTTGAAACAGAGCACTAATCTGCCTGCTTGGTGACACAGGACTGAGTAGCCTTTAGATTCACAATGTGAACTAGACAACAATAATAGACAAGCAATATGGCTTACAGCAGAAGTGAATGGTGTCACGTGATTGGCAACCATGAATATAGATCGAATTGAGTCAGGTTTTACAAAAACAACCAAACATTTATTAAACTCTGCTCAATATAAAAAAAATAAACAAATGAAAATTTTAACCGGAAGTAAACTGCTAAGCGGCCATCTAACAAACCGCCACTCAGTACTAGTTCTTAAAGCGGTAAATGCGAAAACAGTCTTAGAGTGGTAAATTTTTAAAAAAACAGCTCTTAGAATAGTAAATTTGAAAGTCCAAGAGATTTATACAGTCAATTAGGAGAGACTTTCCTGAAGTAAAGAATTCCTCGAAGACACGATGTCACTGCCGATCCTGCCTTGTCCCGCGGGATTCACGATGACAGAAATAAAACGGTTTAAAGGCACTGACTTTTCCCTCTGGATATTAGATGCTGCACAGCCCTTTCTACTACTTTTAGCAGAGGCTATCTCATGCAGAACAATCTTTCTTGAACAAATTCAGTAATGGCCGATCCTTTCAACCGTTGAACGACTCCTTCAGGTTCCTGTCTTCACTCTCTAATACTACTGAAAAGGCACATCAACAACTCTGGCCGCTATTGGTTAAACTGCCAGCCCAACACTTTTATACCTTACAATAGAACATAAAACTCCATTTTAAATCAAAACTGCGTCATAAAGCAAATACGCAGTGGAGCGGAGTATCTGGCTAATGTTCTAACAGTAAAACTAACTGCGTCACCAGGGGTCTACACTTATATACCTGGTGAAAACAGATCATCACATGACCTCCCATTGGCGGGAAAATTACATCAGGTGACCTCCAAAACACCATTACATCATCCTCATCAGCTACTCAATTACATCATGGTCATAAGACAATCACAAGATATCCATGAGGTATGTAACAATGGAAAATTAATTAAAATGGAATTGGACACTGGATCAGCTGTTACAGTCATTCCAAAAATGAGTTTCAACAGTATTTCAAAGATTCTAACTGAAGCCTGCAGATATCCAACTAAAATCTTATACTGGAGAAAAGATAACTCCTGTGGAAGTGACATTCGTAATAATGAAATACAACAATCAACATGTTGTACTTACATTGGGCTTGTATGTGGTAAAAACAGGAGGGCTAGCATTGTGAGACCGTGTGTGGCTGAGACAACTACAACTTGATTGGAAATCCATTCTCCATTTGCGTGCCCATCCCCTGTAATTGAGAATAGGTGTTGGTGCCAACCTCTGTGCTTCTGGTTGGAAAGCATATTGGACCAAGGAAGAACCAAGTTGCTCAGAGGGATCGTGAAAGTAATGAAAGAAGTGGTCCAACTCCAACAGTTTTTGTCGGCAACGTATCTGAGAAAGCTTCTGATATGTTAATCAGGCAGTTACTTGTGAGATGTGGCTTGGTTTTACGCTAGAAGAGAGTTCAAGGAGCTTCAGGAAAGTTGCAAGCATTCAGCTTTTGTGAAATCTATTCTGTGTGCATTGCATGAACTTCAAGCAGGAGACAAAAAGCTGCTTGGAAAAGTAAATGAAAAAACCAAAGCCCAGCTGGAAGACTGGAAGGCCAAAAGGAAAGGAGTCAATGGAGATTTGAAATCAGAGGATTCATCATATGATGTTGTGGATAAGGAAACCAAGAAGAGAGATCAGATCGTAAAGGGACCAAGAGAAGGATTAATAAGAGAATACTCCGGTGAACTAAATGCACCTTCCCAAAATAAAGATGCAAATCCTAGAAAGAAGAAAAAGAAAGGCAAGAAGTTGAAAAGAAGAGGAGAGAGAAGACCGGTATGAGAAAGAAAAAGACATGTAAGAGGGAAGGAATGTGAGAAAGAGGAAGAAAGGGATTGAGAGTGGGATAAAGAGTGAGAAAGAAGCTGGGACCGGGAGAGAAACAAGGATCGAAGTAGATCCAGAGAGAAAAGGAGAAGAAAGGTGCCCAGAGCTGTCAGAACCACTTCCTGCAGTCCCAGAGTCAACGCCTACAATTACCACGGGACTTCCCAGAACTGCCACAAGTCTCTCCTGTCTTGTCAGGAAAGATGTTATCCCACAAGAGTAAGAAATACTCTACAGCAGTTAAATTTTTAATCCTGAATGGGACGATTTAATATTGACTGTGCTGTGGACGTCTATATAGTAGTCACATTAAATTGTATACTGTGTATATCGTTGAGATGCATTCTACATTGAGTTGGAGTTTATAGCTAAGCAGAGAGGAGTGCTGTGTCTTTAATACATCAGTAATATTGAAAATAAACAGTATCGTTTGAGTAAGCATTCTTCGTTGTTTATATAATTCATTATGGTTAAATATATGAAGTATGTGAATGGCATATGTCATCACGCCACCTTGTCATACATAGGAGCCTCGCTTAAAGTAAATAACAAAGTTAGACGCATTCCAGACTTGATGCATTTTTCTTTTAATTTTATGTTTTGCAGTTACAAACGTAACACCTCTCAGTTCTTCTCACTAAATCCTTCTCTGTCACTGAACACTCCCTTCTCAGTTCTTCTCACTAAATCTTCCCCCTCAGTACCTCTCACTAAATCTTCCTCCCTTTGTCCTTGTCATTAGAGCAGAAAGAATGTGCAGTTCCTTCATCGCTGGCTAACTTTACATTGTCACTCTATTGTACAACAGTTTGCCGAGTGTTTCATAGATGATTTGACATTTGAATGCTCCTCAACTTCTGCTTGAAAAATGAAATATCTGAACATCTTTTAAAAGATATTTCCCCAAAAGAACCCTGCTGAAAGTGAATGGGTTCCTTCAAACATTTCATCAGAGGCCTTGTCCAAAGTTTATGCAAGAAGCCTTAATGAATAAAACAGCTAGCTCTACACTTAAGGAGCCTTATGGATTATTCTATTATGGATTTACTGAGTATGCCCACAAGGAAATGAATCTCAGGGTTGTATATGTACTTTGATAATATATTTATTTTGAACTTTGAACTTTTCAATTGAAGTCAATTTTGTACCAGGTACTTTGACAAAACACATGCCTTCATTGAATGAAGTGATCTCATCAAAATGACAATGGAGTGAGAAAGACACAGAGATAACATTGATTACATTTTTATACAATTATAATGGAGGCCTCCAGTGCAGCAGTTGTAGCATGACATTTATCTTCATGTGATTTTTGACTTCACTTGATCATTTACGTGCAGTTTTGAAGCTGTACTTTAAAATTATTAACAAGCTTTTGTGGGGATTATTATCCAATAAATAAATGATTAAGTGCAGAGAACATCCATTATTAAATCTAAGGTCAAGAAAACAAAATTATTGTTGAACAATGGTATTGATAAATAACTCAGCGTCAAAGCCTCCCAATATTCTGTAAGGAAGATGACAGCTGGTTGTTTAAGATAATGTGATAAGGCTGGCTGGATCTGTTACTTTCAATATGACGGCACACTTGGTCACAGCTCTCTGGGTATATGTATTGCGTGCTGTGTTACACACCCAAAATGCTGGAGGAACTCAACAGGTCAGGCAGCATCTATCGATATGAATAAACAGTCTGTGTATGACTGTATGTACGGTGTTTTGCTCCTTTGCCCCAGAGCAAGGCTGTTTCGTTTGGCTGTATTCATGAGTATGGTTGAATGACAACTAAACCTGAACTTGAACTTGAATACTGAAAAACAAATGAGTGAGTTTCAGCAATTGTTGGTTTGGTCAAAGTATAGTATAGCTCATTTCAACATTGTGGGAAGAGAAATTCAGCAACTTTATAGCTCTGGGCTGTGAACATTGGACACTGCAGAACTGTTTTGTTCATTTGTGTTATCAGATGAGGCTCAGGTAAGAATCCAAAGCTCCCAGTGTTCTCAGTGTTCAAGATTGGTCATCAGACACGGTAATACGCAATGGCCATTGGAATTAGTATCGGTATTGGTTTAATTTTGAGGGGAAATTGCAGAAAATGCTGTTCATGCCATCAGGTTGGAGGCTACCCAGATGGAAGATGAAGTGTTGCTCCTCCGTCTTGAGTTAGGCCTCATCGTGGCCATAGACGAGGCCATGGACAGAATGGAGCTATCAGCAGGTCAGGCAGTGTCTGTGGTGGGAAGGAGGCAGTCGGGACCCCCATCCCCCACGACCTGCCCTCTTCTCATCTAGGGTGAGGTACAGGAGACACACACTCAATGTTTTACGAATGGCTTCTTCATCCTCCATCATCAAATTTCTGAGTGGACAGTGAACCCTTGTACAGTAACTCACTATTTTAAAAAATTTTTGCTCCTTTTTTTCAATAATGTATTTAATTTTATATACATATTTTTATTGCAATTTATAGTTTTTTGTACTATGTATTGCAATGTACTGCTGCCACAAAACAAGATAGTTCATGACATATTGTTCGTTCGTTCATTATGTGCCGTATTGTATGACACAGGTGATCATGGCCTTTCCATGACCATGATTATTCTTGGCAATTTTTTCAACAGAAGTGGTTTGCCATTGCCTTCTTCTGAGCAGTATCTTTACAAGACGGGTGAGCCCAGCCATTATCAATACTCTTCAGTGGTCGCATAACCAGGACTTGTGATATACAGGACTTCTAGAAGTTTGATTGAGCTTCACTGAATACCCTGTCCTGGTTCAACCATGTTGCTCTGACAGCGGAGGAGAGCCAGGAGAAATGCAGCCATGGTTGCCACCACGACTACCACATGTACATGTCCCACCTGCAATAGAGCTTGTGGGTCCAGGATAGGACTGTGTAGTCATCAAAGATCTCACCGTTAAAGGAGTGGACATTGTCATCGGATTTCGATGGACAACCGAAGAAGAAGTTTATATGCCATAGT
The DNA here is from genome assembly GCF_963921235.1 of Mobula hypostoma. Taxonomy (NCBI): domain Eukaryota; kingdom Metazoa; phylum Chordata; class Chondrichthyes; order Myliobatiformes; family Myliobatidae; genus Mobula; species Mobula hypostoma. The sequence continues at coordinate 9,073,010 of NC_086117.1, forward strand.
GCTCTTTGGCTCTGTGACTGGAAATCTGTAATACAAACGTAAAAAAGTGGTAGATAATTCCAGTGGCATCTGTTGAGAGAGAAGCAGAGCTCAGTTATGACTTTTCAATTTCCATTCATAGTTGTAGCAAGCCATTGATCTGAAATGTTAATATTGATCCTCCCTGCAGTCCTGTCTGACCCGCGGAATATTTTCAGAGTTTTCTGGTTTAATTCTGAAATAATTAGATTTGAGTAATTTGCATAAGTTCTCTACTTTGCCCTTCAACATTACTGTCTCCAGAGATGGACAAATGCCTTTGTTTGCAGGAAGGAAGGAAAACCCTGTTACACTCGGATCTCAGAGGGTCCAAGGAAAGGCTGCGAAATAGATTAATATCTTTTGGACTGTGACCACACATAACAGACTCCCAGCCTATAAATATAGAAAAGCATCTGACCTGTACCTTCTCTTCAGCAATTGAACCTGGCCTTGAGTAAACACAAGGGGCAACGTGTTTGTAATCTTTTTGCATGGGTCACATCACAATGGAGACTTTGGTCTGAGCTGGGAAGAGAGCTGTTGTAATCTTTGCCACAGGAGTTTCTTATTGCTACTCAGTGTGCAGACAATGTCTCTAAAATGTTTCTAACAGGGATAAGTAACATTTATTCACCATCAGATCTCTGAACAGACCATAAACCCCACCTCAGTTTTTGCACTGCTTATTTGTGATTTTATATAGTTGTTATTGCAAGGTTTCGTAATTATTTTATGTTTTGCACTGTACTGTCTCTGCAAAACAACACATTTCACAACATAAGCCAGTGACATTAATCAAGAATAGTTGCTGGTCCTCAACCATTAGGCTGTTGAATAAAAGGGGATAATTTCATTTGCCCCATCATTGAAACATTCCGACAAGCAATGGGCTCACTTTCAAGGGATCTTCATCTCATGTTCTCATTATTTACTGCTATTTATTTAGATTTGCATTTGCATAATTTGTTATCTTGCATTCTGGCTGAACACCCTAGTTCATCTTTTCACTGATTCTGTGAAAGTTACAATTTGATAAATTTGTTGAACAGGCCCACAAGAAAATGAATCTCAGAGTTGTATGTATATGGTGGCAATTATGTACTTTGATAATAACATTTACCTGAAACTTTAATAAACTTGATTCTGAATCTGATAATCCTGGACAACATGTTACATAACAATTAGTGCAATTGCTTTCCAGCCAGTGATCACCAATTGGGGTTCAATTCCTGCTGCTGTCTGTAAAGAGTTTATATGTCCTCCTCGTGACCATGTAGGTTTCCTCCGGGTGCTCTGGTTCCCTCCCACATTCCAAAGACCAACAGGTAAGGGTTAGGAAGTTGTGGGCATACGATATTGGCACCAGAAGCATGGCAACACTTGCAGACTGCACCTAGCACAATCCTCGCTGATTTGATTTGATGCATTTCACCTAAAGTTTTGATGTTTTGATGCACATGTGACAAATAAAGCTAATCTTTATCTTTAATCTATAACCTCATCTTAAGGAAGATTGAAATCAAAGTTACATTAATGTATTCATGCATTCTGCTGTATTTCATTGCCGTTTTTGAATATATGCATTGAAGATTACGGCTTTAAACAGAGATTTATCTCATTGAGTCAAAGGCTTCATGCTTTGAAAGCTAACTGATTCAAGATTGTTTAATGTCATTTCCAGTGCACAAGTGTAGAGGAAAAAGAAATCATTGTTACTCCAGATCTGATGCAGCACAAAAAGAACAATACAATAAGATGAAGAACACAACAATAAAAACAAACAGTAAATATAAGTATGTAAGAGAGTTCGTAGACAGAGATTGATTGTATGTCCATAAAGTGACGCTGGGCACAGTTACAGCACAGGCCGTCTTCTGGCCAAGTGTGGGGACAGACTTCTGTATTACCCTGTGTGTTAATTGACAATGCCAGGCATTTTTTAAGTCATAAAATACCATAACTGTGTGTCATTCTGAAAATGAAAAATACACAACCTGAGAAGAGTTTTGGGGAAATGCACGATATAAATTATTAATGGCAGCAGCTGGGAGAACATTTCAAAAACACCAAACATAAATTCTGAATAATCAAAACTGGGTGGTGAAGCAGTGAGAAGATGTAAATTAAAACTTGGGCACTGCTTCGGTCGTAAAGGTCCATGGGCAGTGTTGCATCTATGTAAATTCAGCTGGGCAATGAAAATAATAAATCTGCCCAACCTCCAACACATTCAGTAAATTATCTTAACTCAATTTGCATTCTGATATGCACCAACTATTTTCAGAGGTAACTCTGGAAAAGGAAGTTGACAGCAGTGAAAGTAAATTGATTTGGGTGCATGAAAAGAAGATGCCATAATACTTTGTGGACTACACAGTATTTACGAAGCTCTGGAATCTCATTCCCCGAGATTTACTGCCTTCTGATATGCAAGTCTGTCCACCCACCATCCATAAAGTATCTTCAAAAATACAGCAGCACTGTTCAGGAGGCTGTGCTGGGAACCAATGACATACATCAAATTTTTTTGTGTGTTAGACAATAAGACATAGGAGCAGAATTGGGCCATTCAGTCCATCGACTCTGCTCCTCCATTCCACCATGCTTGATTTATTTCCCTCTCAAACTCATTCTCCTATCTTCTTCTGTAACCCTTAATGTGCTCACGAGTCAATAACTTACCAACCTCCACTTTAAATATACACATTGACTTGGCATCTTCATTGGGTTAATGTGACAGGGACATAAAACTATAAAACATGAGGAGAATTAGGCCATTTGGCCCATTGAGTCTGCTCCACCACTGGAACAGACTCGATTGAATTATTCTACCTCTCAATCCCATTCTCTTACCTGCTCCGCATAACCTTTGGTGCCCTGACTAATCAAGAACCTAACACCGTTTGCCTTAAATATACCTGATGATGTGGCCTCCACAGCCATCTGTGGCAATGAATTCCACAGATTCACCACCCTCTGACTAAAGAAATTCCTCCTAATCTCTGTTCTAAAGGGACCTCATTATATCCTGAGGCTGTGCCTTCTGGTCCTAGACTCTTCCCACAATAGGAAACATCCTCTCGTGTCCACTCTATCTAGGCCACATAATATTCGATAGGTTTCAATGAAATTCCTCCCTCATTTTTCTAACTTCAGCAAGTACAGGCGCAGGGCCATCAAACACTCCTCATATGTTAACCCTTTTATTCCTGGGATCATTCTCATGAACTTCCTCTGGACCCTGTGGTAAACCATATACATATATGTTGTAACTGGGTTACCTGTCTGGACACGCCCCTCTGCTGACTGCCCCTGTGGCTCCTCCCACAAGACCCTGAATAAAGGCGATTGGGCCACTGCTCCTCCTCTCAGTCCAGGGGCAGATACTCAGCATGGTCGAGGTCACAGTTTACTGCTAATAAAAGCCTTTCAGTATTTACTCTACTTCCAGTCTTTTGGAGTTATTGATAGTGCATCAGACCCTCTCCTATGCCAGCAAACCCGTACTTAGATAAGGGGCCAAACTTTTAAGATGGTAGTGATCAGCTGTTAATTGGTAATTTGTTTATTTTTGAATTGTCATACATACTGAGATGGATTTTCTCAGCATGCCATCTGGACAGATCATTCCAGACATAAGTGCATTGAGGGACAATAAAATGAAAACAAGTGTCATGTTTTGTAACTTCAAGACATTAAATTAATTCAAAGGAAGACATGCGAGTCGGGGAATGCATGTCTGACTTCCAGTTTACCTTAAGCGAGAGAGGCATATGTCATGTGGTAGCGTGATGACGAAAGCAATTCGCATATTTATACATATAACCCTTAATGATTTATTTAAACAAAGAAGAACACTTAACCAACCAATATAATCCTACATATAATGTTGACTGTTTATTCATTTCCATAGATGCTGCCTGACCTGCTGAGTTCCTCCGGCATTTTGTGTGTGTTGCTCTGGATTTCCAGCATCTGCAGAATCTCTTGTGTTTATCATCATCATCATCATCACCAATTTAGAATATTGTAAAAGCCTTAAATTCCCTCAAAATGTTGTTAGTCACCTATCTCGTTGATTTGCTGAACAATGTTAAGAACTGAGAAAACAGCCCTAAGATGAGCCAAATTCAAATGGAAAAATCTCAGACTGATTCATAAATCATGCACTGTGCCAGAGAATATTACGACAGGGTTATTTTTTCTCCAAAGGTCCTCGTGCATTAAGTTTCCAAAAAAAGGAGGTCATGAGACTGGAGAGACAGAGGAGTATTTCCCACATGGAGGATCCTACCAAAGGTGAGCTCTTCATTTTTTCTCAGACATTCTGCAACTACACTAGACATGTTTGTTCTAATTGTGTTCTTTCTTGTAACATTTGTATAATCTGTGATTAATTTATGATTTTCCTGTATTTGTGAATGCTGCTTAATTTATTTTTTTTTAATTTAGAGATACAGCTTAGTAACTGGCCCTCCCAGCCAAAAGAAGCTGCCAAATTACACCCATGTGACCAAGTAACCTACTAAACTGTACACCTTTGGAATGTGGGAGGAAGCCAGAGCTCCCAGAGGAAACCTATGCGGACACAAGGAGATCGTACAAACCTGGACACAGGGAGATCGCACAAACCCGGACACAGGGAGATCGTACAAACCTCTTACAGACAACCATGGAATTGAACCGGGGTTGCTGGCACTGTAGTAGTATTATACTAACCGCTACGCTACTGTATCTCCTCAGGTATAGGATGCTCTGTGCCTGCGATGTTGCTGTAAGTAAATTTTACATTGCACCTGTGCATACATATACTTGTGCATGTGACAATAAACTTAACGGTGAATAACTTTTAATGACAGAAAACAGAAGAAAATATATTGGAAAGAAAATAGCTTTTGGTGTTTGCTTTATAATTTTATCTTATGTGGATGAAAAAGTGACAACCTTCACATTTTCACACCATATTTGCTGCTTGGTCTGTAAGCTATTTCCAGCATTTTTGGTTTATTTCACTATTTTTCATTTTCTCTCATAATTTCCCCTGTAAGTACTCTTGTTTCATGTCTTTATAAAACCATAAGACATCAGAGCAAAATTTGGCCATTTGGCCCATCGAGTCTGCTCTGCAATTCCATCATGGCTGATCTATCATCCCTCTCAATCCCGTTCTCTTGCCATCTCCCCATAACCTATGATAACACCCTGATTAATCAAGAACCTATCAACCTCAGCCTTAGATATATCCAATCACTTACGTCCGTAATCCAGGCAGAGGAGGAAAATCCCAGTGGATATCGGGGAATACTGTAATTGAAGCCATCTTCAAGAAAGGGAACAAGTCTGACTGTGGGAATTACAAAGTGAGCCTCCTTTCTGTCTGACACAAGAAACTTCTTTGCAAAAATCCTCACTCAATTCCTTCCATGAGCTTAAGAGTCTCTCCCAGAACTGCATTGCAGATTCCATGGATCAAGATGAAGGGTCTTGGGAGGAAACATTGACTATCTATTCATTTAAGTAGATGCTGTCTGACCCGCTGAGTTCCTCTGGATCTGATTTTCACTCCAGCGCGACTCCAAGAAAAGTGAAGGAACTCCATGAAGCTCACAATCCATAGTGAGATAAAGGAGAATACTATAAAAGACTTCCATTTAAACAGCACCAAATATCAACTATTTATTCCTCTCCACAGATGCAGCTGATCCGCTGAGTTTTGAGTGTGTTGCTTTCCAGCATCCGCAGGACCTCCTGTGTTTATGATAGCAAACTATGATGCTGGAGGAACTCAGCAGGTCAATCAGCATCTATCAAGGAAAGGAACAGTTGATGTTTCGGGTTGTAATCGTGCATCAGGACCCCTGATGTCAAGTTTCAACTCAAAACATTAACAATTCCTTTCCGTCCATAAACACCGTCAGCCTGGTGAGCTCCTCCCACACATTGTTGCTCTGGATTTCAGCCTCTATAGTCTCTTGTGTCTCCGTTTGAAAAGCACCTCTCCAAGTTCAACACACACAAGATGTGAGAAGGGCTCAGCAGGTCAAGCCGCATCTATGGAAATGAATAAGCTGTTAACATTTTAGTCCCAGAGCCTTCATTTGGACTGGAAAGGAAAGGGGAAGAAGCCAGACTGAGAGGGAGGTGGAAGGGGAAGGAGGACAAGCTACATGGTGATAGGTGAATCATAAACTCAAAAAAGTCTGCAGATGCTGGAAATCCAGAGCAACACACAAAATGCTGGAGGAACCCAGCAGGTCAGACAGCATCTGCTTAAATGAATAGACAGTCAACGTTTCAGGCCAAGACCCTTCAGGACTGAGAAGGAAGAGGGGAAGATGCCAGAGTAAAAAGGTGGGAGGAGGGAAAGGAGACCAGCTGGAAGCTGATAGGTGAAGCCTGGGTGGGGGAGGGGGGATGAATTAAGAAGTTGGGAGGTGATAGGTGAAAAAGGTAAAGGGCCGGAGAAGAGGAAATCTGATAGGAGAGAAAATTGAACCATTGAAGAAAAAGAAGGAGATGGGGCACTGGGGGGAGGAGATAGGCAGGAGTGGAAAAGAAGTAAGAGGTCAGAGTAGGGAATCGAAGAAAAGGGAAGGGGGAGGAGGAAAAATTATCGGAAGTTGGCGAAATCGATGTTCATGCCATCAGGTTGGAAGCTACCCTTTGGAATATGAGGTGTTTCTCCTCCAACCTGTGTGTTACCTCATCATGGCAGAAGAGGAGGCCCAAGACTGACAAGTCAGAATGAGAATAGGGATAAGAATTAAAATGGTTGGCCACTGGGAAATCCTGCTTTTTGCAGATGGATTGGAGGTTCTTGACAAAGGGGTCCACAATCTACATTTGGTCTTCCTGCATCAGGAGCATGGGATACAGTAGATGACCCCAACATATTCACAGGTAGAGTGCTGCCTCACCTGGAAGAACTGTTTGGGATGCTGAATGGGCAGATGTAGCATTTCTGCCGCTTTCAGGGATAAGTGCCAGGAAGAGAGTTAGTGGGGAGGAACAAATGGACAAGGAAATCATGGAGAGAACTATCCCTGTGGAAAGTGAAGGTGTGGGGGGAGGAGGTAAAGATGTGTTTTGTGGTCAGATCCCATTGAAGGTGGCAGAAGTTGTGGAGGCTCACGAGGTGGTAGGTAAGGACAAGAGGAACTCTATCACTGTTAAGGAACAGGAACACACATCAGAGTTGCTGGTGAACGCAGCAGGCCAGGCGGCATCTGTAGGAAGAGGTGCAGTCGATGTTTCAGGCCGAGACCCTTCCTCTTCTACAGATGCTGCCTGGCCTGCTGCGTTCACCAGCGACTTTGATGTGTGTTGCTTGAATTTCCAGCATCTGCAGAATTCCTGTTGTTTAAGGAGCAGGAAGATGGGGTGAGCACGGATGTTCGGAAAATGGAGGAGATGCGGGTGAGGATAGCATCAATAGTGACAGAAAGGAGACCCGTTCTTTGAAGAAAGAGAATATCTCTGATGCTCTGGAAAGAAAAGACTCATCCTGGGAACAGATGTGGCAGAGATTAAGGAACTGAGAAAAGGCAATAGCATTTTTGCAGGAGGCAAGTTGAGAAGAGGGATAGTCAAGATTGCTGTGGAAATTGGTAGGTTTATAAAAGGTATCAGTAGACATTGGGGTTCCAGAGATGGCAACAGACAGATCGAGAAAGGAGAAAGAGGTGTCAGAAACTAACCAAGTGAATTTAAGGGCAGGATAAAAGTTGGAGGCAAAAGCAGCACCAATGCAGTGGTCAGTGTTGTGCAGAAAGAGTTGGGAAGCATTAACAGGGAAGGCTTGGAACATCGCAGAAGCTCAAAACGGTTCTGAAATGTGGCCACAACTGTAATCCAGGAAGCACACTCATAAACAGTCGTGTGTTAAGCAGCTCTCACTGGTAATCTCTTCTCAGAAATGGTGATTGTGGGATAAAGAGTGGCTGCGATAGTATGGATAACTTCAAAGAAAAGTAGCATTGGGTCTTTTGCGTTCACTTGAAAGATGCTATTGTCCTGGATGAAAAATGGGACCTCCTGCTCGCCCCCAGTATTAAAATGAAGTGTCAGACTCAATATCGTGCATAATGTTTAAAAATTTGTCTCAACCCCACAAACTTCTCAGTCGAAAACAAAAAGTAAAGTAAGTTTCTTATATCGGCAAGTGGTAATCTGTAATTATTTAGTTTATTTAGAGATACAGCAAGGTAACAGGCCCTTCACTCCCACAAGCCCACACCACCTAATTACACCTCAGTGACTAACTCACCTACTGATATCTTTTGAATGTGGAAAGAAAATGGAGCATCCAGAGGAAACCATGGGTCACAGGGAGAATGTAAAAACTCCTTATTGACGGTGGCGGGAATTGGATGCACTGTAAATTGTAACATTTACCACTATGCTACTGTGCCACAACAGTATTAGTTTACTAGTATCTTAGTTTCTTAGAATTGACTTATTATTGGCAGCAAGGGGCAGTGTGGCAGTTTAGAAGTTAGCGCAAGGCTTTACGGTGCCAGCAATTAGAAGATCGGGGTTCAATTCCAATCGTTGCCTGTAAGGTGGAGAGGTTCAGGAACTTTAAATTCCTTGGTGTTATCATTTCAGAGGACCTGGCTGGGTCCAGCATGTACGTGCAATTATGAAGAAAGCACGGCAGTGCCTCTTCTTCCTCAGAAGTTTGCGAAGATTCAGCACGACATCTAACACGTTGAAAAACTTCCATAGATGTGTGGTCAAGAAAGAGTATATTGACTAGCTGCATCACAGTCTGATATGGAAATGCCAAAGCCCTTGAATGGAAAATCCTACAAAAATGGTGGATATGGCCCATTCCATCACAGGTAAAGCTCTCCTCACTATTGAGCACATCGACATGGAGCGTTGTCACAGGAAACTACCCAGGTCAGGCTCTCTTCTCGCTGCTGCCATCTGAAAGAAGGTACAGGAGCCTCAGGACTCACACCACCAGGTCTGGGAAGTTATTACCCCTCAACCAGAGAACCACAGGGGATAACTTCACTTGCCCCAACACTGAACTGTTCCCACAACCTATGGACTCACTATCAAGGACTCTTCATCTCAGGTTCTAAATATTTATTGCTTATTTATTTGTTATTGCGATTTCTTTTTTATCTTTTCTATTTGAACAATTTACAGTCAGCCTTCCGTAACCATGGGTTCCGCATCTGCAGATTCAACCAACTGCAGTTCGAAAATATCAACTGCGGATCGCGATGGCTACGTCTGTACTGAACATGTACAGCTTTTTTTTTCTTGTCATTATTCCCGAAACAATAGAGTATAACAACTATTTACATAGCATTTATATTGTATTAGGTATTATAAGTAATCTAGAGATGATTTAAAGTATACAGGACGATGTGCTTAGGTTGTATGCAAATACTACGCCGTTTTATATGAGGGACCTGAGCATCTGTGGATTTTGGTATCCACGGGGAGTCCTGGAACCAATGCCCCGCGGATACCGAGGGACGACTGTATTGTCTTTTGCACACCGGTTGTCCAACCCGTTAGGTGTGGTCTTTCCTTGATCCTATTATCGACCCTGGACTTATTGAGTATGCCCACAAGAAAATGAATCTCAGGGTTGTATATGGTGACATATTTGTACTTTGATAATAAATTTCCTTGAACATTGGACTTTTAAGTAGTTTGTACAGTCTCCCTGTGACGGTGTGTGGTTTCCGCCAGGCGCTCCGGTTATGTCTCAATTCTAAAGACCGTGTTAGGGTTAAGTTGTGGGCATGGTATGTGGGCAGTGGAAGCGTGGCGACACTTATGGCCTGCCCTCAGCACTGTGTGGTCCATTGGCGCAACTAACACACTTCACTGTATGCTTTGATGCACATGTGACAAAGAAAGCTAATCTTTAATCTGCGGTACAATGAAAAGCTTTGTTTTCTTTGCTCTCCAGAAAATTTTTTGCAAACATCAGGGCATTGAGGTTGTACAAAAGGGAAAAGCAATAACAGAACAGAGAATTTTGTGTTGCAGTTACAGAGAAAGTGCAGAGTGAGCAGATAAATCTGTAGAAATGGAAAAAAAAGATGTAAGGCAAGAAAAAAATGATGGAAGTCATTGATAGGTGAGTCAGGATCATTTTTCCCAGGGTAGGATGTCAAATTCGAGAGGACTTATTTTAAGGTGAGGGGGGAAAGCTTAAAGGAGAATGTGGGGTAAGTTCTTTTGCATGGAGTTCTGGGTGGCTGGAATGCGCTGTCAGAGGTGGTGGTGAAGGCAAACACGATAGTGATGTTTAAGATGCGTGAAGGGAGACACATGAACTTGTAGGGAAGGGAAGGATATGGATCATGTGCAGGCAGTAGGAATAAGTTTAATTTGTCATTTATGATATATAAGTATAAGCAATACACATAGAACTCTGGAGGAACTCAGCAGGTCAGGCAGCATCTATGAAAAAAAGTAAACAGTCGATGTTTCAGGGAGAGGCTCTTCTTCAGGACTGAGAGGGAAGGGAGCAGATGCTTGAATTAAAAGGTGGGGGGGAGGGGAAAGTGCATAGCTGGAAGGTGATAGGTGAAGCCTGGTGGGTGGAGAAGAAAGAATGTCTTAGGAGAGGAGAGTCAACAATAGGAGAAAGGGGAGGAGGAGGGGACCCAGGAAGTAACTGGCAGTTGAGAAGAAGTGAAAGGTCAGAGTGGTGAATAGAGGAAGGGGGGGAGAAATTTGTTCACTGGAAGGAGAAATCAATATTCAAGCCATCAGTTGGAGGGTACCCAGTATCAATATAAACTTTCCACCCTGAGAGTGGCCTCCCCTCCTCTTGGCTCAAGAGGAGAGCATTGACCGACACATTGGAGCAGGAATGGGAATGGGACTTAAAATATTTAGCCACTGGGAAGTCCTGTTTATGGCAGATGGTGCAGAGGTACAGAGGAATTTATGGACTGCTTCACACTTATTTATTAACAATGTAGAATAGGCCCTTCCGGCCCTTTGAGCCATGCTGCCTTGCAATCCTCAGATTTAATCCTATCCCCATTAAGGGACAATTTACAATGACCACGTAGTCGTGTGGAGAAGGTACAAACTTCTTCCAGGCAGCGGCCGGAATTGAACCCAGGACGCTGGTATTGTAGAGTGTTGTGCTAACCATTACGCTACCATGCCGCCCCAAATTTTTGTGGCGTTTGTGTGTCCTCGTCTAACTATACGTTATCCTTAACCTGTAGTCCATAATTCATTATAACTCACGGTAGTGTAGCTGATCGTGTAATGCTTTGGTGCACCAGTGATCGAAAGATCGAGGTGCAATTCCAGCCGCTGTCTGTAAATACGTTCTCCCCGTAACCATGTGCATTTCCTCCAGAGCTCCGGTTTCCTTCTATATTCCGAAAGACATATGTGTTCGGGCTCGTAGGTTGTGGGCGTGCCATGTTGACACTTGCAGGTTGCCCCCAGACATTCCTCGAACAGTGTTGGTCATTCATGCAAATGACACATTTCACTGTATGTTTCGGTGTTTCACTATACATGTGATAAATAAATCTAATCTTAATCTTGATCTTTTCCTTAATTCATATGTAGGTAGAAGGAAGATGGAAGAAAACTATTTTTTTATTCGGAAAATTCACTGTCTTTATAGGTGGGGGAGGAGTCCTTCAGAGACGGGGAAACAATGTAATTTTCAGGTTTATTGCGTAACAGTGGTGGAATGGGCTTGATATGATTGCTCACATGGGAACTGGCAGGGATTCAATGAGTAGAATGGTTCCCTCTGTGCTGATCCATGATTGTATGACCCATTTCCATCCTTCTATTTATGTCCAATCCTGTATTCCAGAGGGATCACCAGCTGGTTGACCTCAGGTATCATGACTCTTAAACCCAATGTGAGGAGGGGAATGACAAAAGCAGCACTGATTCATCCTTACCGTAGGCTCAGTGACGCAGAGCAGTTACCAGGTTACATCGCCAAAGCACTGTTTTACTACACACCTAATATATTCTGACAGCAGTTTTAAACATGGCATGGTGGGCAGAAGATTATTTTGTTGCAACGAAAAGCTTTTTAAAACTTAAAGATTAGCTTTATTTGTCGCACGTGCAGTACATCGAAACAGGCTGTGAAGTGCGTCATTTGCGTCGAATCAAATCAGTGAGGTCTGAGCTGAGGTAGCCCACAAGTGTTGCCACGTTTCCAGTGCCAACACTGCATTCCCACAACTCACTAACCGTGACATGTGTGTCGCGGAAGGTGGGTGGAAATTGGAGCACCTGGAGGAAACCCAGTCAGTCAGAACGTGGGAGGAAAGTGGTTTGCTCAGAGGAAACCCACACAGTCACGGGGAGAATGTACACACTCCTTACAGACTGTGGTGGGAATTGAAGCGGGGTCAGTGATCGCTAGTGCTGTAAGGTGAAGCACTAACTCCTATACCACAGTGCTGCTCCTCTTGCAAACAGAAACCATGTGAAATATCATAAAAAATTCCAAACTTACTATCCTGCATGCCTAATTGATTCTCTTATTCTTTCCAACTTATCTGGAGTATTGATCCTTCATCTAAATTTCTCAATGAAATATCGGGCCCAGGAACATTTCATTCATGCAATTTTAATTATGAAATATAGATCTACAAAGGAGCTTAAAATAGGCATTTTCTTTACAACAGAACAACTGTTTTTAATTTGCTGGTGGTGTCAGTGTAGCGGTGTGTTTGTTTTCAAGCAGACGGCTGTCCTCTGAAGTCCCAGTGCACAGTGTATCTCGTTGTTGTCATCGGTCGTTTCAGCGATATCAATCATTAGGTTGTGAACATCACCCAGGGATAGGAACTCTTCTCACTTGTACATATGAAGGGCTAATGAGGGCCTCTAATGAATGTTTTATGAAGATACTATTGAAAAAGCACAATATGTGTCCCTCACCTGCAGCTTGGGTAAGAGCACAAATGTGAATATTCCTTTGCGGAACATTTTTATTCGGGGAAAATTGTGGTAGCTAAACAAAATGGCAGTTCTATCAAACTCAGCCGAGCTTGAAAGTAAACAAAATCACCACTGGGGTTATCGCTTAATAATTTTTTGTTTGTGCAGCCAACAATGTGGACACTTCCATTCTGTTTATGTTTTGTGATGTGGAGTTGTTGGCTGACCCTAGGAACGTCTCGCATTCTAATAACAGACAGTGGTATTTCGGAACTGCGGCTTTGCCATTGCTCACAGAGGCAGTGAGAGCCTCAGCAACGTGGTGATGTGTTAACTTGTTTCTTTGATTGTGGACTTCAGGAAGGAGAGGTCCACAAGGAGAATTGACCAGTTGTCATTGAAAGGTCAGCAGTGGAAAGAGTGAGCAGCTTCAATTCCTCTGGTGCCAACATCTACTTATCTATTTAGCACAGTAACAGGTCGTTGCGGTTCAACGAGCCCGCTCTGCCTAATTAAACCCAGGTGACCAAACAACCTACTCACCCACATGTCTTTGGAATGTGGGAGGAAACTGGAGTATCTGTAGGAAATCCGAGCCATCATGGGGAGAACGTACAAACTCCTTACAGACAGCGGCGGGAATTGAACCCAGGTCACTAATGCTGTAAAGCATTGCGCTGACCACTGTACTACGGTGCCACTTCAAATAGATTAATAGATCTCTGAAGATCTATCCTGGGCCCAACATTTTGATGAAATTACATAGAAGACAGACCAGCGACTATATGTCATGAGGAGTTTGAGGAGATATGGTAAGTCTAGCAAATTTCTCCCGATGTATCATGGAGAGCATTCTGAAAGGTTGCTGCCTGGAATGGAAGCACTAACACAGGGTCGGAAAACGCTGCACAGTGTTGCAGGCTCAGCCAGCTCCACCATGGGCACCTGCCTCCCCTCCACAGAGGACATCTTCAACAGGCATTGCCTCAAGAAGGGGCATCCATTGTGAAGGACCCTCACCATCTCGGACATACCCTCTTCTCATTACTACCATCAGATCTCCTCGCCAGCAGAAATCTTTCATCACCTTCTTCCTCCCTGCCATCAGATTTATGAACAGGTCATAGACCATGAACACCACCTCAATATTTTGTTCACATTTTGCACTTTTAAAAAATTTTATATTCTTGTTATAATTTATCATGATTTTTATGTATTGCACTGGACTACTGCAACAAGACAACAAATTTCACAACATATATCAGTGGTAATAAACCTAATTCTGATTCTGAGGTAACATTTCCCATGCTGATGTACTAAAAAATAATCAAGTAATGACTAAAGTAAAGCTGACTAATCCTAAACATAATTATAGTGTACGTTTTATAATGTGGGCTAAACATTGTAGCATATTTTTTTGGACAGATGCTAGAACTTTATATTTGATATTCCTCTGGATGGTTGTTTGCAGTTAGACCATAAAACATAGGACCAGAATTCGGCTATTCAGCCCATCGAGTCTACTCCGCCATTCCACATGGCTGATTTATTATCCCTCTCAACCCCATTCTCCTGCCTTCTCCCCATAACCTTTGGCATGCTTACAAAGCAAGAACCTATCAACCTCTGCTTTAAATATGCCAAAAGATTTGGTCTCCACAGCCAACTGTGGCAACGAATTCCACAGATTCATAACCTTCTGGCTAAAGACCTTCCTCCTGATCTCTGTTCTGAAGGGACCTCCTTCTATCCTGAGGCTCTGCCTTGTGGTCCTGGACTCTTTCCACAATCGGAAACATTCTCTCATGTCCACTCTATCTAGGCCATACAATGAGATTCCTCCCTCATTTTTCTATCTCCAGTGAGTACAGGCACAGGGCCATCACCACACTCTTCATACGTTAACCCTTGGGAACCTCCTCTGGACCCTCTCCAATGCCAGCACATCCTTTCTTAGATAAGGAGCCCAAAACTGCTCAACTACTCCAAATGTGGTCTGACCAATGCTGTATAAAGCCTCAGCATTACATCCTGTTATTTGTTCAAATAATATATCAAATAAGACTTTAATTGTCACAGACAGTAGCCTGAGAGTATTAATTTATGGGAAAAAAAATCCATGTACCTAGCCTGCCATGTGTGCAATGATATAGCGTTTACAACATGGCAGGAAAGTGAAACTGGCAACTGGCGTGAGGATGTGTATTCGTAACATGCCTTCACTTTCAAAGAAGTTTTAGAAAACTAACAGAAGATGGACTTTGACTGTTAGCAATTAAAACTTGAAGTGATGGAAATACACTCAATGGCCACTTTATTAGGTACACCTGTACATCTGTTTGTTAACGCAAATATCTAATCAGCCAATCATGTGGCAGCAACTCAATGCTTTCAAGGCATGCAGACATGGTCAAGTGGTTCAGTTGTTATTCAGAACAAGCATCAGAATGGGAAAGACCATCATCAGGTTCATGAACAGTTGATAATAACCAATTTCCATCAGACCCCTAACCAGAGGTGATAACTTCATTCACCCCTTCACTGAACTTATTCCACAACCAATGGATTTACTTTCAAGGACTCTACAACTTATTTTCTCAATATTTATTGCTTATTTATTTATTGCTAATATTTTGTGTTTTTCTCATTTGGTAATTGCAGTTTGTTATCTTTTGCACATTGGTTGTTTGTCTGTCCCATTGGGTGAGGTCTTTCATTGACTCTGTTCTGTTTTTTGTATTTACTATAAATGCCGACAAGAAAATGAATCTCAGAGTTGCATATGGTGACATATCTGTGCTTTGATTTACTTTGAACTTTAAAGTGTGATCAAGTGATTGACCATGGAATGATTGCTGGTGCCAGATAGGGTGGGCTGAGTATTTTAGAAACTGCTGAGATACTCCTGGGATTTTCATGCACAACAATCTCTAAATTTTACAGAGAATGATGCAAGAAAGAAAAAACATCCAGTGGGCGGCAGTTCTGTGGGCAAAAACACCTGGTTAATGAAATATGTCAGATGACAGAATGGTTCAAGCTGACAGGAAGGTGACAGGAACTCAAATAACTACGCGTTACGACAGTGGTGTTCAGAAGAGCATCTTTGAACATACAACACATTGAACCTTGAAGTGTATGGGCTACAGCAGCAGAAGACCACGAACTTACAGAAATACACTTAGTGGCTACTTTATTAAGTACCTCCTGTACCTAATAAAATGGACACTAATTGTAGGTAGCCATGTCACAAGCAGAAATAAATGTGAGAGAAAGTTCAATGGAAAAGCAAATGGATTTAGACCATCAAAGATGATAAGAAAAATAAAGCGCATTTCATCTTTAGTGGATGTTAGAAATATGTCCACATGATATACTGCTTTACAACATGAAGTTACTGAAACATAGTCTTGGTTTAATTGGTGGTGATAATCTATGATTAATTATTACAACATTCTATGCTGATTAGATGCTGATAACTCAGATGCCTCAGTTGGACAACCCACTCTAATGATTTAATTTCAATTTAAATCTGTTTCTACTCTGTGGCTTTGAAACTATTGAGTGTTGAAATCCAGTCCCAGCCTCCTGCTGAACCTCACCCAGATGTTCTTGTGTGAATGAGACAGTGAACACATTGGTCGAATGCCCAAGCTGATGCGGTCTTTCAATAATTCTATGATGGTTATTATTCTATTGTGGATTTATTGAATATGCCTGCAAGAAAATGATTCTCACGGTTGTACATGATGACATATCTGTACTTTAATAATAAATTTACTTTGAACTTTGAACATACTCACCCTTTGGATCCATCAAGGTTAATTCCATAAGACAATAAAGACATGGAAGCAGAATTAGGCCATTCAGCCCATCGAGTCAACTCCACCATTCCATCATGGCTGATTTATTATCCTTCTGAACCCCATTCTTCTACTTTCTCCCTGTAACCTTTGACGCCCTTACTAATCAAGAACCCATCAACCTCTGCTCTAAATATACACAATGGCTTGACCTTCACAGCTGCCTGTGGCAATGAGATCCACCACCATCGTCTGGCTAAAGGAATTCCTCCTCATCTCTATTCTGAAGGGCTGTCCTTTTATTTTGAATCTGTGCTTTGTCCTACAATCCACATATAAGGAGTCAGTAGATCTCCATCAGAAAAGGTCATTACTGGAATAGTTTGCCCCACTGTAAGCCAACATAGAATCAGAATAAGTAATTTATTATCACGGACAATTTCAAAATTCAAAGCAAATTTATTATCAAGATACATATATGTCATTATATCTAACCCTGAGATTCTTTTTATGGGTATCCACATATAAGAAACACAATAGAATCAATGAAAGATCACACCAACAGAGCAGACAAGAAGTGTGCAAAAGGCAATAAGCTGCAAATATAAAAATAGAAAAATAAATAATAATAAATAAGCAATACATATATGGAACATGAGATGAAGAGTCCTTAAAAGTGAGTACCTTTTGCAGGTGGCAGCAGGAAGAAGAGAGCATGACCTGGGTGGTAGGGAGGGGTCCCTGATGATGGATATCACTCTCCTGCGACAATACTCACTTGCAAATTTGTTGTTTTGTGGCAGTAGTACAGTGCAATACACAAAAAGTTTACTTTCAGTTGCAATAACAAATATATAAAAAATAAGTCATGCAAAAAAAAAGAAAAAAAAAGTGAGATAGTGTTCGTGGGTTCATAGTCTGTTCTGAATTCTGATGAAGCTGTTCCTGAAACATTAAGTGTGTGTGTCTTCAGGCTCCTGTACCTCCTCCCCATGCCATGAGTCCCCAAATCCTACGGACTTTCTACAGGGGCACAATTGAGAGCATCCTAACTGGCTGCATCACTACCTAGTATGGGAACTGTACCTCCCTTAATCGCAGGACTCTGTAGAGAGTGGTGCAGACAGCCCAGCGCATCTGTAGATGTGAACTTCCCACTGTTCAGGACACTGACATAGACAGGTGCGTAGAAAGGGCCCGAAGGATCACTGGGGACCCAGGTCACCTCAACCACAAACTGTTCCAGCTGCTACCATCTGGGAAACGGTACCACAGCATAAAAGCCAGGACTAGCATGCTCTGGGACAGCTTCTTCCACCTAGCTATAAGACTGATTAATTCACACTGATACAATTGTATTTCAATGCGATATTGACTGTGTTGCTGTACACACCATTTATTGCAAATTACTATAAATTGCACTTTGCATGTCCAGATGGAGATGTAACATGAAGATTTTTACTCCTCATGTATGTGAAGGATGTAAGAAGTTGAATTGAGTTGAATTCAATTCCCTGGTGGCAGCAATGAGAAGGAGGCATGTCCTGGGTGATGAAGGTCCTTCATGATGGATTCCACCTATCTGAGGCATTGTCTTTTGAAGGAGAACTTGATGGTGAGGAGACTATTCCCCTGATGGAGCTGGCAGTTTTCTTCAGTCCTATGCATTGTTATCTCCATACCAGCTGGTGAAGCAACCAGTCAGAACACTCTCCACTGCGCATCTGCAGAGATTTGCTAGAGTCTTTGGTGACATACCAATTCTCCTCAAACCCCGAATGACATGCAGCTGCTGGTTTGCCTTCTTTGTAATTGTGTCAATGTGACGGGGCCGGGTTAGATCTGGCTGCGCCTTGTTTTACGTCCCTACCAAAGGAGATGTAAGGCGTTCCTTCCCTCCACTAATCTGCATGTCACCCTTGGGCGAGGGATAGCAGCTGATCAGGGTCGAGTGAAGCCATGGGAGCAGATAGTGGATGGTCGTCTGAGCAGCTGGTGCATGTCACAAGTCCTGGTTATGTGACCACCGACACCAGGCAGACAATGTCTGAAGAGTATTGATAATGGCTGGGGTCACCCCTGTTGTAAAGATACTGCCCAGGAGGAGGCAGTGGCAAACCACTTCTGCAGGAAAATTTGGCAAGAACAATCATGGAAGAGCATGGTGGCCCCTGTCATATGACATGACATATCATGAGGATGATGATGATGATGATGATGATGACACCAATTTCATGCTTTGCACTGCACTGCTGCTGCAAAACAATAAATTTCATGTCACAGCAGAAAGAAAAATAGAGGGCTATGCAGGAGGGAAGGGTTAGATTGATTTAGAAAAGGTTAAATGGTCAGCACAACATCATGGGCTGAAGGGACTGTATTGTTTTATGTTCTGTATAAGGTAATAGGAGACACTGACAGAGTGGACAGCCAGTGCCTTTTTCCTTAGGTGGAAATGACTATTACGAGAGGGCATAATTTTCCGTGGGGGGGAGGGAAAGACTGAGGTAAGATTTTACACACAGAGTAGTGGATGTGTGGACTGTGGCCAGGGTTGGAGGTAGAGGCAGGCACATTAGGGAGATTTAAGAGACTCTTGAATAGGTATTTGGATGAAAGGAAAACTGAGCATTAGGTTTTTTGTGTCTGTATTTACTAAGGAAGCTGGCATGAAATCTATGGAATTGAGGGAATCAAGTAGTGAGACCATGGCAACTGTACAGATTGAAAAGGAGGAGGTGCTTGCTGTCTTGAGGAAAATTAAAGTGGATAAATCCCTGGGACCTGACAGGGTGTTCCCTCAGACCTTGAAGGAGACTAGTGTTGAAATTGCAGGGGCCCTGGCAGATATATTTAAAATGTCGGTGTCTACAGCTGAGGTGCCGGAGGATTGGAGAGTGGCTCATGTTGTTCCGTTGTTTAAAAAAGGATTGAAAAGTAATCCGGGAAATTATAGGCCAGTAAATTTGACGATGGTAGTGGGTAAGTTATTGGAGGGAGTACTAAGAGACAGAATCTGCAAGCATTTAGATAGACAGGGACTTACTAGGGAGAGTCAACATGGCTTTGTGCGTGGTAGGTCATGTTTGACCAATCTGTTGGAGTTTTTCGAGGAGGTTACCAGGAAAGTGGATGAAGGGAAGGCAGTGGATATTGTCTACATGGACTTCAGTAAGGCCTTTGACAAAGTCCTGCATGGGAGGTTAGTTAGGAAAATTCATTCGCTTGGTATACATGGAGAGGTAGTAAATTGGATTGGACATTGGCTCGATGGAAGAAGCCAGAGAGTGGTGGTAGAAAATTGCTTCTCTGATTGGAGGCCTGTGACTAGTGGTGTGCCACAGGGATCAGTGCTGGGTCCATTGTTATTTGTCATCTATATCAATGATCTGGATGATAATGTGGTAAATTGGATCAGCAAGTTTGCTGATGATACAAAGATTGGAGGTGTAGTAGACAGTGAGGAAGGTTTTCAAAGCCTGCAGAGGGACTTGGACCAGCTGGAAAAATGGGCTGAAAAATGGCAGATGGAGTTTAATACTGACAAGTGTGAGGTATTGCACATTGGAAGGACAAACCAACGTAGAACATACAGGGTTAATGGTAAGGCACTGAGGAGTGCAGCGGAACAGAGGGATCTGGGAATACAGATACAAAATTCCCTAAAAATGTCGTCACAGGTAGATAGGGTCGTAAAGAGAGCTTTTGGTACATTGGCCTTTATTAATCGAAGTATTGAGTATAAGAGCTGGAATGTTATGATGAGGTTGTATAAGGCATTGGTGAGGCCGAATCTGGAGTATCGTTCAGTTTTGGTCACCAAATTACAGGAAGGATATAAATAAGGTTGAAAGAGTGCAGAGAAGGTTTACAAGGATGTTGCCGGGACTTGAGAAACTCAGTTACAGAGAAAGGTTGAATAAGTTAGGACTTTATTCCCTGGAGCGTAGAAGAATGAGGGGAGATTTGATAGAGGTATATAAAATTATGATGGGTATAGATAGAGTGAATGCAAGCAGGCTTTTTCCACTGAGGCAAGGGGAGAAAAAAACCAGAGGACATAGGTTAAGGGTGAGGGGAGAAAAGTTTAAAGGGAACATTAGTGGGGGCTTCTTCACACAGAGAGTGGTGGGAGTATGGAATGAGCTGCCAGATGAGGTGGTAAATGTGGGTTCTTTTTTAACATTTAAGAATAAATTGGACAGATACATGGATGGGAGGTGTATGGAGGGATATGGTCCGTGTGCAGGTCAGTGGGACTAGGCAGAAAATGGTTTGGCACAGCCAAGAAGGGCCAAAGGGCCTGTTTCTGTGCTGTAGTTTCTATGGTTTCTATGGAGCGCTGTGTGGGAGGTAAGGATCAGATTGATCTTGGAGTAGGTTAAGAGGTTGGCATGACATTGTGGGCAGAGGGGCCTGCACTGCGTTGTAATGTTCTATGTTCTCTGTATAAGTTAGTGATAATAACCAGGTTCTGATTCTGGGAAGTCAGGAAGATATTGAAGAAGTCCTGGCCATAATCAAATCAATTCTGGATTTGGGGCTTGCAGCTGTGGAAAGAAAGATTTGTAAATGTCTTATATGGATAAATCCAGTAACTACAGATCAGTCAAGTTAACCTTGGTGCTGGGGAAGTTCTGGAAACAAGCTATTTCTTGGACAAATGTGCAATTGATTACAGAAAATTACCATGGATTTGTTTAAAGTTAAATCATGTATAACCAACATGTTAAAGTTCTTTGATTAAGGTACAGCTCAATTACAAGCAGTAATGGAAATGTACCTGATCTGGTACATGGACTTCTGAAATGTACTTGATTAGATGTCAAATAAAAGACCTCACCAAAATTGAGGCCTATATCAGTCAGCGTCGACCATGGGTGTTTAGCTGCAAGGCAGTGGAGGTTTGAGATCGGAGGTTTCCATCTCCGAGACGAACGGCCAAACATGGTTGACGAGCTCCACCTGCCCAAAGTGACTGGTTTTCAGGCACCAGTTGCCTGCCTTTGCCCCTTCTCCTGTCTGTAGAAACACTTGTGCCGGGCTTAGTAGCTATGCCATATATAAAGGGCAAGAGCTGGACTTGGTTGTAAGAGGCTATTAGAGGCGCATGTCATTGGGAACATTTAAAAGGTGGTGGGAGCTTGTCCCCATTACCACCCCTGGCTATAACAACCTTAAGAAACCATCATCAAAATTGAAGGTGATGGAATAAAAGGGATTGTAGCTGCATTAACAGGAGATTGGTTAGATACCAGAAACTGGGAGTTGTAAAAGACGTCGGTGAGCCCTAATTTGGAGAATTGTGTGCAGTATTGTTTGACGTTCTATCACAGAAACCTTATATGGTCCATCCAGTATGGTGAGATGGACTCTTGAACACACAGTCTATCCAGTTATGACCTTGCCCCTTATTGTCTGCTTGTACTCTCTCTGCAACACCTTATTCTGCATTCTGTTTTTCACTGTACCTCAGTATGTGTGACAATAATAATAGATCTCGGAGTTTGGAGCTACATAAGTCATGTAAAGGGTCAGGGCAGGTTGAAAAAGCAGTTAAAGGCATTCAGGACTCCGGGGTTCTGAAGTCAGGATGTGTGTTTAGGAAGCCCTGATGGTGCCATAGTTGGAGCATTTGTCCACTTTTGGACTTGACACTCCAGAAAAGATGTGAAGTTTTTGGGGAGGGTGCTGAAGAGATTTATTAAAACCATTCAGGAGTAGTGGGACATTGGTGGGCGGATAGATTGGAGCTGGACTCAAGGCGTCATGGTCGCGTTAACACTATTACCGTGCCAGTAATCTGGGTTCAGTTCCCGCCACTACCTGAAAGGAGTTTGTTTGCTCTTCCCATCGCAGCGTGGATATCCTCCAGAAGCTCGGGTTTCCTCCCACATTCCAAAAATATACGGGGTTAGCAGGTTACATGAGTGCAGTTGGGCGGCAGGAACTCGCTGGGCCAGAAGAACTTGAAATAATAACAATAAATATCCAGTAATCCTTGGGAGGGAAGAGTCTGTCAGTGGATCTGCGAAAGGAATTCAAACGCATGAAGAGTGCAAACGGAGGCGCAAGAAATTGCGCCGAGGTTGAGATCGAGACTAGAGGCTGCTGGATGAAGATGACTGAGGAAAGAATTGCATGAACTGGAGGAAACCGCGCACATACGGAGTGCAGGGGCGAGCGGTGGTAGGTAGTTACCTTAAAGAAGGAGGTTTGCGGGTTCTGAGAATGCAGGGAATAGAGGAATGTTTTGCGTTGAGTTCGTACACACGGTCTGCGATCGGTCTTCCGATCTCCGGGTTTGGCCAGCGTTCCTGGGTGACTCGATTTTCCCTTCGGACTCTGAAACCATCTTATTTCCAAAACCGGATTTTGAAACCACTCGCACAAAGGCTTACGTCCACATGCTGAGTTTAACATTTTTTAACTTGATTGATTGAAAGCAACGCTGCCTCCACGTTGACTTGAACGACACTGTGGGTGGTTTTTACCGCCAATTTTTTTTCTCTCTGTCTTTCATTTCGGAGTGTTCCTGTCCAGTATTCGGTGTCGTATGGTTCTCATCACTCGTAAACACTCAAATTACTGCATGATAAAAAGGGCAGAACCCCGACACGAACTTAATACTTATTCGGTGAAATTAACGTCTTATTGCGCAAACAAGTCATTTTAAGCATCATTGGGACTCAGATGTGTCTTTTACCCAATGGAATCTAAGATGAAGCCAGTTTACTTCTTGCCTCGTGTGTATTGATACCCATCTTTTTCACTCCTATAAATCTATTAAATAAGTTCATAGGTGTGTTGTTCACTATTATTGTTCCCTGAATGTCCGCGTTCCTTTTTTTCTCTCCCCATGTGTTTTCGCGACTTTAAAAAAAATCGACGCCACCGTACCTTCATTTCGCTTCAGGATAATTATCTCCTGGTGGAGGTGGCATTGAAAAGAAGGGAGAAGTTCATTGCCCCGAGCATCTGCCTCTCCCAGTTGAAAGGAGATATACTGAAGGTGGGTACGAAAGGGGAAAAAAGTAAAGAATGAAACGGGAAAATAAATTAATGAGGAAAGGAAGTGGAGTCTGGCTGCGGTTGGGGGCACCATCTCAATGATACTGCTATACCAGTGGTACCTGTCCAGAGTTCAGTGTTGCATACGACAAACGAGTGAACAATCCTACCGAACAGTTTGCACTGCGGATTATTATCACAGTAAACAACAATAGGTATTTACACAACATATATTTATAAATCCCCAAAATATGACCAGTAAATTCCTAACTGCGTCCTTCCAAGCTGTAAGGCAAGAATATCAGTTGTGGCAAAAACTTGCTTGCGACGCTGTCGGGACCTCAACGTACTCTCGATGCCGCTAATTGTTTAGACGCTGGTTAAAAATAAGGGAAAATCCATAAACCGTGTTACCTGGTGCCAAATTAAATAGAAGTATGAATTGGAATCAATTATCAGTTGCAATGGAGCCTAATTGTAAGTTCGAAAATTCGGGCAAAGAGAAAGGACATTTTCAAAGCTTCGTCTTCCAATATCGAACATTGCATTTATTACAGGATACAGAAGCATTAAGTTTCAAATGATTTTCAGAGACGGTTCATTCCTCGTCATAATATTGTTACTCGCAAGCCAAAATAAACGAGTCTGTTTTACACCATGGAAGTCAAAGAATTATATCTATAGCTAGCAGTTCGTTTAAGGAATTTCATCAACCGTGTTATTCTTTGGTGCTGTGAGAAATTTACATGGGCTATATACAGGCTTATTTTAATTAAAATATCGAATATGGTTACAGTAGAAAGATTGATTTTTACATGCATTTAACTAAACAATTAAGAACCGAAATTATAAAATACTTATGATCGGAAACTCGAGAATAAAAAATTGGAAAGTCTCATGTCTGGTTATGAGACGTTACATACAATAATTATGGTAATGTCTGATACCTTGAAAATAATAATTTGATTTAATTAAAACAAAGTCTACGATACAGTCTAGAAATACTGAATTTAATACGTATTGATGAAATCTTAAATTCTCTTACAACTTGGTTAAAGTGTCTTGTCAATTACCCTGCATTGAAATACCATTAATGAAAGACCAGGCTTCCACGGACGAATAAAGCTGGTCATGTTCGAGAGACCATCAATGGGACACCGCTATTAGAGAATCAATGAACTACATACCAAGTGAACACAAAGCTACATACTCTGCATTAAAAATGGAAGAACTACAAGGATTGTAAATAAAACTCATGCAGGAAAACAAGGTTTTCAACAT
Organism: Mobula hypostoma; assembly: GCF_963921235.1. Classification (NCBI taxonomy): domain Eukaryota; kingdom Metazoa; phylum Chordata; class Chondrichthyes; order Myliobatiformes; family Myliobatidae; genus Mobula; species Mobula hypostoma. The sequence goes on from NC_086117.1 coordinate 9,098,041, forward strand.
TCAACATATGCAGTTGTAAATTGCAATAATTTGCAAATAAGTATCACATCTGCAAGAATTCGCTGATTTCTGAGATAATGCAGCTTTGGAAATAATGCAATGCAATGCCTCGCTGGTTTTCCAAGGGGGCAAAAACATAGAACCGTACAGTTTCGGTAATAATTTAAACATCCGAGCAACTTCGGAGCCTTTCTATTTTCCGTGCGTGGCCATTGAGTTGTTGCTCGGCTGCCGATAACCGCACCGCGGCTGAGAGATGGCCACCAAGCAACAATAGAGCGCTCCCAATAAAGTCGTCTGCTGCCATGGTAACCCGCGGCCCAGCGCCGCGTGCGGGTGACGTCAGCGTACGGAAGGTGGGGGGTTGTTCGCCCCCTTTCGAAACGAGCCAATCACAAGTTCCCGACCGTTAAACACAAACCCTCCCCCTCCTCCCCCTTCCACCCCGTGAGCTGAACTTGATGCCGCCGATATGTGTCCCGCCCCCGCCGCCTTACTATTGGCCCATCCGGCCGAGGACGGCTGGTGATTGGGCGAACGGCAAGTTGTCCGTCAGGCCAAAGAGGCGGGAGGGGCGCGGCTTCGTGGCTTGACGGACGTCGACGGCACCGGGGAGGGAGGAGAAGGGGGTCGGCGCGAAAAAAAATATTTCCGTCGAGTTCAGGGGATGGATTGAAGAAAAAGAATAAACAGAGGAGGGAAAGAGAGAGAGGGAGAGAGAGAAATAAAGCAAGGGGGATAAAAGTGTGTGGGAGTGACAGGGATGAGGAGTGACTGTGCGGCCGGGCAGTGAGTGAGGGGCATCGCCGTGCTCCGACCGCTCTCCCCGCCACGGGCCGCCCTGTCGAGCGAGGGCGGAGTTTGCATTTTATATATATATATAAATATATATATATAAATATATTTTTTTCTCTTTCCCTTAAACTCTGACACGTCTGCAGTGAGTGAGTGGCATTGGCAGTCTGTCAATCCCTCACCAAAGCGGCCATCAAAAACATAAAGAGTTGGCTCGTAAATTGATCCGGCGAATCATTTTTATGATCTTTTATTATTATTATTTCCCCTCTGTCTTTTGAAGAGGCAGCTTACTTTTGATCTTGTTTCTGTAGAGGGTTATTTTTGAGGCATATCTTGGATTTTTAAAAAAAATATTTTTTCTGTGTTTTTCGTGACAAGTTTTTTTTGGGGGAGAAAAATAAGGAATTGAAAGCCAAAGCAAGTGCGGTTTCCCCCCTCCCCAGCCCTGCCTCTCCCTCGGCTCCAGCGCTACCTGTGCTTGATTTATATATAATATATATTGTTTTATATATATAAATTTCTCCCGTGTGCTGCTGCGGCAGAGTATGGACGATCAATCCAGGATGATGCAGACTCATCCCGGTGTGAGCTTGGCTGGACACTCGGTTCAGGGGGGCATGGGGCTGCCTCCACATGTGCAAGGACATGAAGGTGCAGACGGCGACGGAAGAAAGCAAGACATCGGGGACATCCTCCACCAGATCATGACTATCACCGACCAGAGTCTGGACGAAGCACAAGCAAAGTTGGTGGCCTTGCAAAAAAAAATATTTTTTGTGTTTTTTTAGCGCTCAAATTCGCCGCCATATTTTTGACTTTGAGTGCTATAAATCTTGTTAATTACTTATATTTTCTCTCTTTTCCTTCTTTCAACCCCCCCCCTTTTCCCCACTCTCTTCTGTTTGCAGGAAACATGCGTTAAATTGCCACAGAATGAAGCCGGCCCTGTTCAGCGTCCTGTGCGAAATAAAGGAGAAAACAGGTAGAGCTCCCGGTTAATTTTAACCCACACTGTGTGATACTTGTGCAGCCTGAACTCCGGCGGCATGTGCACCGCCATCTTGATTTCTCTTCCTCCTATTTCATTTTGCCCACTGTAATAATGCTTCACTAAATTTAACAATTCATAACGGCGATGCTAAATGAAATGTGCATTAAAATGCTCGTATATCACCCAGAACACATCGCCTCTGGCACCCACAATAGAGCCGCCTTTGGCGCACTTCGCTCAATGCGGAGCAGAAAAAGTAGCGGCGTGTGTGAGATTTTGCATCACAAACTAAACTATAGTCGGACTTTGAATCGGGGGGAAAATGACAATCATCCCAATATCTGGAGCAGAATGGCAGTTGTTTTGTTTGGAACGGGTGGCTGATGTGTTTTTGCAGTAATTTGCTGCGATTGCATTGAATAGGAAATGCTAGCGCTGGGTTTATTCGGAGTTCAAGGCTTTGGGAAATTGGAACAAATTCCTAGAAGCAGTCTCTTAGAAATGCTTTATAAGATGCACAACAATTGTAAGAAAATGTATTTTAAGTACGCAATGGCATCTTGGGCTAAGTCGCTTTTAATGTAGATAGTTTCTTGAACAGTCCAGATTATCTGTGTTAGATTTTCAATTGGATATGAACAAAATCTCGTATATAAATGAAGATAAAGATTTAAAGCACTGCAGTCCTTAGGTTGTTTTTGCGTATCGGTGCAATTAATTATTCCGGATTTCTGGCGATTTAACTTTGAGAAGGTATCATAGGCTGCGACTCTGGGTCTAGTTTTTAATGTTGGAAGTTCTGATTTGTGATGCGCTTTGCTTTGGGACCAAAATGATGATGGAGCGGGAGCGGGTTGTGTTGGAGCTGATTCCGCCAAGCTCTTCTTTCAGGGCTCAGGAGCCTTTTTTTTACCCCGAGTAACAGTCACTGACATTTTCGCTGCTTGTTGTCAAGACGTTTATTTGAGGTTTAACTTGGAGGTTTAGATCGCATGACAAAGAAAACCCCAAGAAAATCAGAGTTTAGGGTGGGGGGGGGGAATCTCCAAAGTTTAAGGAACACATTTCAGACGGATTTTGAAGAATAAGTGGGATATCAGTGTGTAGAAATGGACTGGCTCCTCGGATTTAGAATTTGTTTTTTTTCTTGTACTGAAGTTGCTTTGAAATCGATATTTTCAGGCATCATAAAGTAAATCGGATATATTTCTAATTGGGATCTTTGTCCGAATGCTGGTCAGGTTCCCATTTGATACACAGTGAAATAGGAAAGGCGATAAAACTGAGCAGGTCTCGTGTTTTCCACTCTGCCTCCGTCTAACATCAGATTCAACATCCTGAGTGCAACCTTGCATTCTGCTAGAACATTTGCACTGATGGTTTATTGTTGGAGCTCTTGTGTTTGGCAGGACTTGGATAATAGCAAATCCGAGATGATGACAAATATTTCCACACGTGTGGTATTCTATCCCGAGTGATGACATTTCTGACGCGATTTAAACGGGATTATAGAAACCGATTTTACTCAGGAGGTTTCTTTATCAGTTTTGCTTGCATTTGTCTTTATAAAGGGTAGAACTGTTGTAGGGTTTGTGCAGTCACTTCTCCAATAACCCACGAAAAAAACTTCGACGGGAGAAGAAAATGCCAGGACTAATCCTGCAGATAAAATGTCCATTAAGTTGTTACCGAAGAAATAATTAAATACATGACTTGTATAAATGGAACATAACAACTACAACTGCCCCATACATTTAATATCCTTAACATATTAAATAATAGTCAAATACATTTAGCGTGAACAGATGGCGTTGCCAAAAGAATTAATAATTCTTTGGCCAGATTAAAAAAAATTATTCTGAAGATTTTGAAAGCTAACAATTTATTTCAGCATTTGGCGAATATTTTCCTTCTTCTTATTTTTGACTTGATAACGAGGGAAGTTTGTCATTTCTGTTAGATTGCTACATTTCCATGCCTGGTTTTAAAAGTGGCTTATCCTGTGATCCACAGGCACACAACACTGACTGGCAATATGAAACATCACCACTTCAATCGGAGGTCGAAGAACTTTTCTTATTTTAAAGCACAAGTCATGAAACATTGTTTAGTTTTGGTTTAATTGCGACCAGCACTTTTGGGTGGGTGTCATAGTTGTTTTTCCTGTTTTGCAAGCATCTACTTCTTGGGGTTATACATGTATCTCCTGAACTTGTTGTCTGGATTGAGTTCATCTGGATTTACATCGATTATATTAAGGCATTTTCTAGACATCGAAAGTCCTTTCGAAATTGAGTATATTTGAGATAACTCGATTGTAAAAGTCGGCCCGATTGTATGCATTCCTTCACTTTACCACAAGGTAGCAGGCTTTTTCAAAACGATCTTAATCCCTCACAGGTTTTAAGGTATTTTTCCCACCGATCAATATTTTTTCTCAATTATCACATTACACAACTGATTTGAAAACAAAGGCTACCCGCATTTAAATGCGGCGCAGTACAGTTAAACGTTTCGTGGAAGCATGGCAGTCTGGCCTTTTGTTGCAGCGGGTAGTATTTTGAATGTATCAGCATGTGTATTGGTCTAGAGCCAGCGATTTAAATGAAGCATGGCATTAGACGAGTTCTGAAAATACTTGTATCAGTTTTCTTCAGCACTGGGCATAACAGATCTTTTTTTGGAAATGCTGAAAAGTTTAGATTTCTGCAAGATGTCAGTAGGGTGCACTTTGAGAGTCTTTCCCGCTGCTTTCATTGCAGCATTTTCTTTTTTGTGGAGACGCAAACCTCTGTTCAATTGACAGACTCGATTATTGTAGGATTTTTTTTTGGTTTCGCCACAGACCAGGTTATCCTAATTAGAGCACTGATACCATGCATTTCGCTTTGATAATCATGGATTTATATTGCACTGAGGCAGATTACTGGGATGTTTGGCTGCATCAGTGTCAACACCATCAATGCAGAGAGATTAGTATCTTTGAAATTAGATTGTATAATTCATGCAACATTGTACTTCTAATGGTCCCTATAGTAGCTGTTGAAATGTACTTTAGGAAACTAGAAATGTGAGTAAGAGCAGTTTTAGAAACATTTTTTAAGACTTAATATTGTTTTAACTTGCAGTAATTCTTTTATGTATTTTTGGTTCTTCATCGTTAGTGCATTGACAATTTGGATTAGATCAAGTCCTCCATCCTTGTTTTTTATATGCAGTAAGAATATATCGAGTTGCACATAGCACCTGTTTGATAAAATATAAACTCTCATAGTTTGTTCATCTGTTTTTTTAAAAAATACTTCCACCCTAATGTTAAAATATAACTTTCCCCCACCCAGAGTAATTATTATATTGTAGGATCATAAAAATTGTTTAATTTCTAATGTGCTATGGTGTCAATTAATTTATTCAACTATTACGTTAGTAGCTTGTCTATTAAAGTTAAAAATACTGAGTAAAATGCACTGGAAAAAGTACATGGACAGATGTCAAATAAACTTTTAAGATATACTGCCAACTCGACTGAAAAAAGTAAATGACATTGATTTGCTGAAGCTGTCTAATGGTGTACTGATGGTTCACCAGATTTGTAGCCATTGTGAGGCTTATAAGCGGAACAGACTTGAAGAAGATCATAAAACTTAATGAACTCCTAGGCTGCAGGAGGTTTCCGCAGGGGGAGTAAAAGGGCTGCTTGGCTGGTTGCTGAATTCTTTATGTCTGAAGAGAAATGAAGAAAATGATCACTTGTATCCCAAGTTTGATTCTCTTGTACTATTTTGTGACTATTTTGTTCATGCAAACTTTGATGATTCATGGATTTGTGTCTTCATCCTTGAGTTTCACCTGCAGATAAAAACAAGATGTGATATTCAATACAAACATGATGTATGGAATTAATTCTTTTATTGGTTTGTATGTTAGATTGTGACAAAGCTGATGCTGCTCTGTTGTAATTGCTACATAATGTGGTTAAATGATGTTTTCTAAATTGCGCACCTAAATTTTTATTTTCAAGTTGGGGGATTATAACATTGAAGTTGAAACTTTTGAGTAGTATTTTTATTTTTCATAGACAGTCTTCATTAACTGGACTGTACAAACTAAAAAGAGGAAAACAGAACCTGCAACATTAAAATAATGATTTAAGGATTTGTGTCATTACAGATTAAATTGATTATGCTGCGGAACGAATAGATAATTCAATAGCGTTGGTAATGAAAAACACTGGCCATTTCCTTAAAGCAGTCAGCAGTGAGGTCCGAGAGTAACTTAACTTCTTCAGGCACTGTATTAAATTGTTGGCATTAATATTTTCAAATACACTGGGATCCTGTTGTTGTAATGTTAACAATTGGGAACATACTTGGATGTTTTAAATAATCAGATGACAGACCAATTACAGAAATTGGTAAAATGCATTAGAATATTTTAAAAAATTTCCTTAATCCAAATTTGTACAAATTGATTGCAGTGTTTTTTTTAATATGTGGAAGCATTTAATGATCATTGTTGATGGCAGTTATTTTTGCTCAAATTGAGAAAAGACTGAAATCGCCATCTTAACACACTGATATGCAGCATGCTTGTGGGACATTCTTTCTGATTATGCTGAGAAAAATCAGTTACTTAAGAGATTAATTTGTGTTACTGTCTTAGTTGGTACTACAAACTTGTAGTGAGAAAAATGCTCAGTTCACTCTCAACTTAATGCTTTATCAAGATGATCAGCATTCATGAAATTGTATAGCTCTGCCAAAGTCTTTTTCCATTAGATGCTGACCTCTTCTCATGGTGACTCTTATTCAATAAACCATTCATGTCTTTAAGTATGAATTTGGTAAATAATTCATGTCAATATTTAATATAAATTTTTAACTTCTGTCAGTGCTCACCTTTATTGGTTTGCCAAGTTTGCTTGTTTATTCCAGTTAGCTGATGGATTGGTCTGCCTTTTCTGTGTTGTGGTCACTTGTTTAGAATAGATGAAATTTGTTTTATTGAAGTTGGTATGTGAGCTTTACAAAACCAGTTAACTCTTGACTAGCCATGTAAGAACTGATAGATTTACTTAAGGTTGTGAGGAAAAAGGCATATTTTTTATTACCTGATATTGAAGTTGGTGGCAGAGACCATTGGAAAAAATATAAATGAATACATTTTGAAAA